>NC_137355.1:10949484-12149484 GCF_965287045.1 Carcharhinus amblyrhynchos | reverse complement strand
CTCAGTTAATGTTCTGGGGACCCGGATTCGAATCTCGCCACGGCAGATGGTGGAATTTGAACTCAATAAAACCATCTGGAATTAAGAATCCACAAATGAGTCACATGTAGGCCAGACCAGGTAAGGATGGCAATTTCCTCCCTAAAGGGCATTAGTGAACCAGATGGGTTTTTCCAACAATTGACAATGGTTTCTTGGCCACTGATGACCAAGAAACCATTGTCGATTGTTGGAAATCTGCCATCCTTACCTGGTCTGGCCTACATGTGACTCATTTGTGGGGCATGGGCGTCATTGGCTAGGCCAGCATTTATTGCCCATCTCCAGTTGCCCTTGGGGGGGCAGTTGAGAGTCGAACACATTGCTGTGGCTCTGGAGTCACATGTGGGCCAGACCGGGTAAGGATGGCAGATTTCCTTCCCTAAAGGATGTTAGTGAACCAGATGGGTTTTTTCCAACAATCCACAATGGTTTTTGTGCTTACATTTGACTCCAGAGCCACAGCAATGCGGTTTACCCTCAACTGTGAAATGGACCAGCAAGCCACCTAGTTTCAAGGACAACTAAAATAAAATGTTACTCTGCACATTGTTATTTTCTAAGCAGTGTCGACCTGAGCCAATTAAATAAACCCAGAAATGGTATACAAGATAAAAGGCTCAATTTAATTGTTAACTGGCCGCTGGAATCAGCAGATATTGTGCTTTGCTTGTCCAAGCTCTTCCAAGGCTGCACACGGATATACTTTCTCGAACAAAAAAATCCTCCAGCCCTGCCGGCCAACAGCTTAATTGCCACCCGATGACATTTTTCGAGAAACAAAGTGTTACATAAAGGGGTGACATCCTAATAAAGCTAATTGGTACTTTGGTATAAAACGCAATCCTGCTTTTTCCTAATTATTACAACACTAGCGAGTCAGCAACACGCTCTGTATTGTTCGAACATACTGCTGCTTGCAGTCCCCCCACATCTACTGGGCATTCAAACACCGTGTATTTTAATTAAATACCACCCCTACCCCCCAGTCCACAACGGTACACAAGGAACACTCCCCTCTAATTACTGTGCAGCCGATGTGAGCCGGATTCAGGCACTGAGACATTATAGTTTTTTTAAGGTGCCCGAGGGGAACCAGGCCTCACGGTGTCAGGGAAAGGAAAGGTAATCCCGACAGCCTCGACACCATCTTCAACAGCCAACGCTCCCTCCTCGAGGTGCCAACTCGCGAGGTCTGGAGTTGAGGCTCCTTCAGTTTGAAGTGGTGCTGCACTGGCAGAGGTGCCCAGTTTCAAATGAGGCAGTTGAACCGTGGCCCTGTAGTATGGACGTCAAAGATTCTACATCCAACATTTTGAGAGGTTTCTCTGGTCAAAAATTTAATCTTTGCAAATGTCACTAAAATCAGCTCATCTAGCCTTTATTCAAAGATGTATAGGTTAGGTGGATTGGCCATGCTAAATTGCCCCTTCGTGTCCAAAGATGTGCAGGTTAGGTGGATTGGCCATGCTAAATTGCCCCTTAGTATCCAACGATGTGCAGGTTAGGTGGATTGGCCATGCTAAATTGCCCCTTAGTATCCAACAACGTGCAGGTTAGGTGGATTGGCCATGCTAAATTGCCCCTTAGTATCCAAAGATGTGCAGGTTAGGTGGATTGGCCATGCTAAATTGCCCCTTAGCATCCAAAGATGTGCAGGTTAGGTGGATTGGCCATGCTAAATTGCCCCTTAGTATCCAAAGATATGCAAGTTAGGTGGATTGGCCATGTTAACTTGCCTGTTAATGTTCAAAGGTGTGCAAGTTAGGTGGATTGGCCATGCTAAATGGCAGAGTTACAGGAGGGGAGAACCTGGGTAAAGTGCACTTTCAAAGAGTCAGTGCAGACTCAATGGGCTGAATGGCCTCTTTCAGCAGGGTAAGGGTTCTATTTGCTTGTGGGAGCTTGCTGCACCCAAACCAGCTGCCACGTTGGCCCCCCCCACTCCCATTACAACAGCGACTGTACTTCAAAGAGGATTTAGTATTCCACAAAGTATCCCGAGGTCAGGAAGGATTCAATCTAAATGCAAGTCTTTTTTTTACTTTATTCTACAATATGGCAGTTCCAAGCAGACAGGAGCTTTTGCAAACACGAGTCTTTAAAATAATGTGTGCCTGGCAGAAACTGCCAAGACAAATAATACTGGTCAGACACCAATATTCCACAAAGATTCTGTCGGCATGTTTCCAACTGTCAGGATCATGCTTTATACTCTTTTGGATAAAGTTGTGCTGCCCAGGACAAAAAAATATATAAACTGCTGGTGCAGACACTTCAAGATGTCTTAATCAGGAGACGGAAGCTCATCCCCAGCACAAACGGTCAGTGTCATGGTGCGTCACAAGGGAGCATTGAAACATTACAGAGAATTTGTTACTTGTCCTTATGGGTCAGTGACCATGGTCAACAACACAGTCTGCTGGAATGAACGGACTGGGCTGAAATGTGGCAGTCACGCGCTGGTGGGCTAACAGAGCAGGAATTATAGGAAGGATGTGACTGGATTGGAGAGGGTTGCAGAGGAGATGCAAGGAAACATACACAGAAAATAGAGGGAGTAGGCCATTCAGCCCACTCCGCCATTCATCTCGATCATGGCTGATCAAACCCCCATGGGCACAGTGGGTTAGCACTGCTGCCTCACAGCGCCCAGGGACTGAGTTCGATTCCCGGCTTGGGTCACTGTCTGTGTGGAGTTTGCACATTCTCCTCGTGTCTGCATGGGTTTCATCCGGGTGCTCTGATTTCCTCCCACAGTCCAAAGATGTGTGGTTTAGGTTGATTGACCATGCTAAGAAATTGCCCCTTGGTGTCCTGGGGCGTGTAGGTTAGAGGGATTAGTGGATATAATATATGGGGATAGGGCCTGGGTGGGATTGTGTTCAGTGCAGACTCGATGGGCCAAATGGCCTCTTTCTGCACTGGAGGGTTCTATGATCTAGTATAAGATATGCCAGTTTTGGTTAAACCTATATGCATTTTTAAATTAAAATTTAAACAGTGCCTGTGTATTTGCGAAACAGGGTATTAATATGTGCATGTTCTGTAAACATCAGAATCTGCTTCAGAAGCTTTTCTCTGAAGTAATGCTCTCTCCCGGAGTATACTTGAATAAATGATCATTACCTGCTCTGAGTCTAATAGGAGTAGCTCAGAGGAATTCAATATCCTGCTCCCCCCCCTTACCCCCCTATCCCTTGATCCCTTTAGCCCCAATAGCTGTATCTAATTTCTTCTTGAAATCACACAACATTTTGGCCTCAACTACTTTCTGTGGGAGTGAATCCCACACATTCGCCACCCTCTGGGTGAAGAAATTTCTCCTCACCTCAGTCCTAAAAGGTTTATCCCTCATGTTCAAACTATGATCCATGGTTCTAGACTCCCCCATCATTAGGAACATTCTTTCTGAATCTAACCTGTCTAACCCTGTTAGAATTTTATAAGTTTCTATGAGTTTCCTTCTCACTCTCTCCAGTGAATATAATCCTAACTGACTTAGTCTCTCCTCATATGACAGACCTGCCACCCCAGGAATCGGCCTGGTAAACCTTCGCTGTACTCCCTCTATAGCAAGGACATCCTTCCTCAGATAAGGACACCAAAACTGCGCACAATACCCCAGGTGTGGCCTCACCATCGCCCTGTACAATTGCAGCAAAACACCCCTATCCCTATACTCAAATCTCGCTATGAAGACCAACATACCATTCGCTTTCTTTACCGCCTGCTGTATCTGCGCACTTACTTTCACCTGCATCAGCAAAAGCACTGAATGCTACAGTCTAGACAATGATGAAGCCTCTTTTCTAGAACCTCATTGCACGATCAAGGAAGAGATTGCTAGCTATTCTCTACATGTTACATGAACATGTTAGACAATGTCAATATAAATAACAAGACTCCTCCATTAAGCAGCACGGTAGCACAGTGGTTAGCACTGCTGCTTCACAGCTCCAGGGACCCGGGTTCGATTCTGGCCTTGGGTCACTGTCTGTGTGGAGTTTGCACATTCTCCTCATGTCTGCATGGGTTTTGTCCGGGTGCTCCTCCCACAGTCCAAAGATGTGCGGGTTAGGTTGCTTGGCCGTGCTAAAAATTGCCCCTTAGTGTCCTGAGATGCGTAAATTAGAGGGATTAGTGGGTAAATATTCGGGATATGGGTGGGATTGTGGTTAGTGCAGACTCGATGGACCAAATGGCCTCTTTCTGCATTGCAGGGTTTCTATGATTCTAAGGTAAAGAGGGCAATCTTCCAAAAAATGTCTAAGTGCTGAATTGATGGGAAAGGTGGCGTAAGTCACGATGGTTTTCTCAGTGGGAGTTCAGCACGTCGCAATGGAAATATCGCGCCCAAAACCTTCACGCTCATGAGGGACCGAGGCTCGCCGTCTGTAACCCAACCCCAGACCGTGACAATACCCCTTTAAGAATGAGTTAACCTTCTCAACAGACTAATTAGGTTAAATAAAGCAGACATAAAATAATCCAGGCAATAAAAGATATCTATTCCAAAGGAAGGTAACCAAGTACTTAGTCTGAAAATACTATCGATAAGACATTCATTTTGACGCTCTATCTATAGCTGACTGGAATGAACAGCTTCCTTGGCAGTCTCTTGACAACTAATTTGTGTTACCATGGTTACAGCAAACTCTGAAGGCTTGTAAATCAATGCTTAATGGTAGGATCATACAGTAACAAACGCTGCAGACGCAATAACTTATAATCTTTCATTGAGGTTATTTTGAGATGGGGCATCAATAGCGAAGTGTGTATTTATTGTCCATCCCCCCGTTGTCCTTGAGAACTTGGTCCTTCTTCTGGAATCCCTTGGGCCTAGAAGTACGTCCCTCCCCTCCCTCCCACCCTCCCGAAAAGCCCTTTAACCCACTTCTGTTATTTAGAATTTAAGGCACCTGGCAAACCTAGCTTATGGCAGTCAACATCTAAGTGAATCATAGAATGCCAACAGTGCAGGAAGAGGCCATTAGGCCCATCAAGTCTGCATCGACTCTCCCAGGACAATTCCCCACCCTATCCCTGTGAGCCTACACATTTGCCCTCCTAACTTACACATCTTTGATACTAAGGGGCAACTTAGCATGGCCAATCCACCCAACCTACAAATCGTAGGACAGTAAGGGGTAAGGGCATTCAAATGGTCAGTGGACAGGCATATGGATAACATTGGAATAGTTTAGGTTAGAGGGTCATTGGATTGGTGCCACTGGTCGGCGCAACATTGAGAGCCGAAGGGCCTGTACTGCGCTGTAATGTTCTATGTTCTAACTTAGCATGGCCAATTCATCTAACCTCACATCTTTGGACGCTAAGGGGCAATTTAGCATGGCCAATCCACCCAACCTGCAAATCATAGGACACTAAGGGGCAATTTAGCATGGCCAATCCACCTAACCTGCACATCCTTGGACATTAAGGGGCAATTTAGCGTGGCCAATCCACCTAACTTGCACATCTTTGGACACTAAGGGGCAATTTGCCATGGCCAATCCACCTAACCTGCACATCTTTGGAGTGAGAGGGGAAACTGGAGCACTCGGAGGAAACCCATGCAGACAGTCACCCCAAGGCCGGAATCGAACCTGGGTTACTGGCGCTGTGAGGCAGCAGTGCTAAAGCCTCGAAAGTAAATATTTTGTGACAAAATTAATTGCATTCTGTCACAGAGTGCACCCATTATTACATCTCTTGCTGCATCAGGATAAATGAGGGGTTTTTTTTAACCGCATATGTGCAGCAATATCCTTAAAATAACTCAATATTGTGTTTCGATCAAATATCACTTATAAAGCAAAAAGAAAAAAGCTTTTATAAAACTTGTATTCGCATGGCACCCTTCAAATGCCTCAAAATATTTTGCAGCCAATAAAGTACTTCTGAAGGGCTTTTAATTTTGAAGTGTAAAGTTAAGTCTATTTATTAGTCACAACTAAGGCTTACATTAACACTGCAGTGAAGTTACTGTGAAAATCCCCTAGTCACCACAGCCTGTTCAGGGCAATGCATCGGACCTGCATGTCTTTCGGACTGTGGGAGGAAACCGGGTCACCTGGAGGGAACCCACGCAGACACGGGGAGAACATGCAGACTCCACACAGACAGTGACCCAAGCCGGGAATCAAACCCAGGTCCCTGGCGCTGTGAGGCAGCAGTGCTAACCACCATGCCACTGTGCCACCCTACTACCTTACTCGTAGTCATCATAGTACTGGCCTCACCAGGTACACCCATGTCCCATGAACAGCGAAGAGATGAACGCAACCTAGATCACGTGCTCAAATCGCTGGAGTGGGATTTGAACCCCTAACCTCTTGACGTGAATGCTACCCACCGAGCTCGGCTAGATTTATCCAATGTTATTGGTGAAGACCGCTGAAAAAAACAGAACAAGATTGGAAAGACAACTGGAAACCTCGCTGGAGCGAGCAACATAATGAAGAGACAGGATTAATCAATATTTCTTTTATTCTCAGGTTTGTGGCTGGCAGCTATTACTGTTAGTGACCCTAGGAGGACGGTGGCACAGTCATTAGCACTGCTGCCTCGCAGTGCCAGGGACCCAGGTTCGACTCCCGGCCTTGGGTCACTGTCTGTGTGGAGTCTGCACATTCTCCCCGTGTCTGCGTGGGTTTCCTCCGGGTGTTCCAGTTTCTTCCCACAGTCTGAAAGACGTGCTAATTAGGTGCACTGGCCATGCTAAATTCTCCCTCAGTGTACCCAAAGAGGCGCTGGAGTGTTGCAACTAGGAGATTTTCACAGTAATTTCATTGCAGTGTTAATATCAACCTACAGTACTTGTGACACTAATAAATAAACTTTTACTTTTCTTCCGGGTGCTCCGATTTCCTCCCACAGTCTGAAAGATGTGCTGGTTAAGTGCATTGGCCGTGCTAAATTCTCCCCCGGTGTACCTGAACAGGCGCCGGAATGTGGCGACTAGGGGAGTTTCACAGTAACTTCACTGCGGTGTTAATGTAGGCCTAATTGTGACACAAATTTAAAAAAATTTGACTACCCCCTGAGAGAAGAAATTCCTCCCTGTGATAACCCCCTCGGACTTTGCCTGACTGACCTCCCCGTAGGATTCAAGTGTCGGAATTTTACTGCCACGCTCACCCCAGAATCGGAGCGGGCGCAGCTCGCAGAACAGAATTCTCTGTTGTCCTCGGGTGAGATTTTTACGAGCCTTGCCTGAGTGAGGTCGTAAAATACCAGCCATAGAATACAAGTCTGCATGTTCTCCCCGTGTCTGCGTGGGTTTCCTCCGGGTGCTCCGGTTTCCTCCCACAGTCTGAAAGACGTGCTGGTCGGATGCAGCTCCGTCTGCCAGACTTTTGCCCACTCACTCAAACTAATGATATCTGTGTAACGGGAGGCAAAGCGCACCAGAGAGACTGCGGTGGATAATAAATTTGCAATTGCACATCAGACGGAATAGCTGCTTGCACTGTGTCTCACTTTCCTTGCATACTCTAGGAAGAAATTGCCTGTCAGATTATTTTTGCACTAAATGTGAAATTGTTGCTGAATCTCTTCAATTCTCATGATTCAGTCAGTGATCCAAAGCTTTCGCTGACTTTGCATTCTGAGGCTTAATCCTCTATTTATAGGAGACCAATGAGACCAATGTCAGAATTAGTGTGACTCAACGGAGAAGGGGATCTTAATCCGAAGACATCTCCTGCAACTTTAGCCTTTGCCGTACAGATGCGAATCCAACTCCTAGAATAATTAACATCTGAACATTTGTGTAGAAGGAGGAACTTGCATTTAGACCTTAGCACATCCAAAAATACCTGACAGCCAATGAGTTCCTCCTGAAGACAAAGGGAGGCATGGTGGCACAGTGGTTAGTGCTGCTGCCTCACAAGGGCCAAGGGCCTGGGTTCAATTCCAGCCTTGATTGACTATCTGTGTGGAGTCTGCACATTCTCCCCGTGTCTGCATGGGTTTCCTCCGGGTGCTCCGGTTTCCTCCCACAATCCAAAGATGTGCGGGTTAGGTGGACTGGCCATGCTAAGTTGCCCCTTAGCGTCCAAAGATGTGCAGGTTAGGTGGATTGGCCGTACTAAATTGCCCCTCGTGTCAAGGGGATTAGCAAGGTAAATATGTGGATTAAGGGTTTGGGGCCTGGCTGGGATTGTGGTCAGTGCAGGCCCGATGGGCCGAATGGCCTCCTTCTGCACTGTAGGGGTTCTTTGATTCTACGAAAACAGAGCAGCCAATAACGTGCCAGAATCTTCAACAAGTAGAAACTGTCTTGGGTGGCTGAAAGGATAAATTTGGCATCCTTCCGGACTCTTCTTTGACAATGTGCCGTGGGATCGCACGTGCCAGGGTGGCACAGTGGTTAGCACTGTTGCCTCACAGCACCAGGGACCCGGGTTCAATTCCCATCTTGGGTCACTGTCTGTGTGGAGTTTGCACATTCTCCCCGTGTCTGCGTGGGTTTCCTCCAGGTGCTCCAGTTTCCTCCCTCAGTCTGAAAGACGTGCTGGTTCAGTGCATCGGCCCTGCTAAACTCTCCTTCAGCGTACCCGGGCAGGCGCAGGAGTGTGGCCATTAGGGGATTTTCACAGTAACTTCATTGCAGTGTTAACGTAAGCCTACTTGTGACACTAATAAATAATCTTTCCTTGGGATCATTCACATCTGCCGCCCCCAAATGTCTCCGAACAATGTAGCAATCTGCCACTATTGCACCAAGTATCAGCCGCATGGGTGTCATGCCCAGAACAAGCACGTCATCTTAAGAACATACACCCAATACTTTTTAAAAATTGACCGCAAAAGAGTTAAGATGGCTGCCACAAATCATGTGATTCCTGGTATTCGGACGCGACACAGCATCAAGTCTCCAGTGACTATCTAATTATGGATATTTTTACATTTATTTTTACTTAATTATTAGTGTCACGAGTAGGCTTACATTGCTTTTGTAATGAAATTACTGTAAAAATCCCCTCGTTGCCACACTCCGGCCCCTGTTTGGGTACACTGTGGAAGAATTTAGCATGGTCACCCAACCCAGCACGTCTTTCGGAGGAAACCGGAGGAAACCCACGCAGACACGGGGAGAACGTGCAGACTCCACACAGGCAGTGACCCAAAGCCGGGAATCGAACCCGGATCCCTGGTGCTGTGAGGCAGTGGTGCTAACCACTGTGCCACCATGCTGCTCTGGGCAGCAGAGCAAAGCTGCAAGGTTCTGTCAGCTTGACAACACACGTCCTGGTCTCAATAGTTCTCCGACAGAAGTATAATTAGGCGGTGACCGTGTATTAACGTGAGCTAATCCTCACTGATGTATTTATGTGACGCTGCCTCTTAATCTTTCCAACCCCTGCTGCTTTCGTAACTGGTTTCTCTCAAAGTCAATTGGGTGGGAGGGGGGGGGAGGTGGCTGGATTTGAAGACATCATATTTACATTACCACATGAAAGTGAAGCACTCTGTGCTGACTCACTGGCCTTTTCCAAGGGGAACACTGTTCTTCAGAAAGTGTCTGCGTGGATTTCCTCCGGGTGCTCTGATTTCCTCTCACAGTCCAAAGACGGCTAGATTATGTGGATTGAAACTGAGCTTTCTCCAAGGCTCAGTTTCAGATTTACCACTCCGGCAAAACTGGGTTCTCCCATTCGAACTCCAGGACTCAGAACCAATCTCCATTGGAATGGGCACAGTGAATTTACCAATGGTAGCCAAAGCCAATGAGGCAATGAAACAATGTACCAGTGCATTATTCTGAATGTAACTCCTATAAGATCAAAGCAGAAAACTTGCACAAACTGCAATTCTCTAAAAAACAAAATAAAGGCAGCTTTTAGATTTTTTTTATTTACTAGTGTCACAAGTAGGCTTACATTAACACTGCATTGATTTGATTTATTATTGTCACATGGATTACCATGCAATGAAAAGTTCCTGCGCACTATGCACACAAAGCATACCATTCATAGAGAAAGAAAGGAGAGAGTGCAGAATGTCGTGCTACCATCATAGCTAGGGTGTAGAGAAAGATCAACTTAATATATAAGGTAGGTCCATTTGAAAGTCTGACAGCAGCAGGGAAGAAGCTGCTCTTGAGTCGGTTGGTACGTGACCTCAGACTTTCGTATCTTTTTCCTGATGGAAGAAGGTGGAAGAGAGAATGTTTGGGGCGCAAGGGATCCTTGGTTATGCTGGCTGCTTTTCTGAGGCAGTGGGAAGTGTAGACGGAGTTAATGGATGGGAGGCTGGTTTGCATGATGTATTGGGCTACATTCACAACCCTTTTGTAGTTTCCTTTTAATTTGATTTGTTTTATTATTGTCAAATGTCTTGGGATACAGTGAAAAGTATTGTTTCTTGTGCCCTAAACACACAAAACATACCGTTCATAGAGAAGGAAAGGAGAGGCTGCAGAATGTAGTGTTACAGTCAAAGCTAGGGTGTAGAGAAAGATCAACTTAGTGCAAGGTAGGTCCATTCAAAAGTCTGATGGCAGCAGGGAAGAAGCTGTTCTTGAATTGGTTGGTAAGTGACCTCAAACTTTTGTGTTTTTATCTTGATGGAAGAAGGTGGAAGAGAGTATGTCTGGGGCGCGTGGGGTCCTCAATTATGCTGGCTACTTTTCCGAGGCACTGGGAAATGCAGACAGAGTCAATGAATGGGAGGCTGGTTTGCAATGAGGTTACGGTGAAAATTTCCTAGTTGCCACACTCTGGCGCCTGTTTGGATACACCGAGGGAGAATTTAGCTTGGCCAATCCACCTACCCAGCAGACCGTGGGAGGAAACCGGAACACCCGGCGCAAACACATGGAGATACAGGGAGAACGTGCAGACTCCGCAGAGACAGTGACCCAGGCCAGGAATCAAATCCGGGTCCCTAGCACAGTGCTAACCACTGTGCCACCATGCCACTCTGGAAACCCCACCCCCACCCCGTCCTCTTCCCATACTCACACCATCCCTTACCAAGGTAACCGGCACTCACTTCACAGCCCTTACACTTGGGCCGATCACATATTAAGCTGATCTTTCTGTACCCAATGTATCAGGAGGGCATCAGAACAGGTGACAGTGTTTGTGTCGGCCTCGGGGTATCTCCGAGGTCCTGCCACCTTGAAAAAACACGGGCTTTTAAATGAACATCAGCAATACGAGACAGACACAAGTCTCGCCAGGGATGGAAACATGACTTTTCTTCAGTCTAAGTCAGTTGGCCTCAGCAAGCACTAAAAAACGAGCAAGTATTGTCAACATGCCAATAATTATAGTGTTACCATTAATTATATGTGTCATTATTGCTGAGATATGCAAGCATCAAATACTTGACCAGTCCAGTCGATTCATTCTTGCCAAACATCTCAAATTGCAACCCAAGATTTTGCCTATTTTGTAGACAGTAAGATTTCTCTTTGTTTTTGCACATAAATTGCACGCACGACAAGCTACTTCAGCAGCGGGGCGGCATCTGTGTGGCTGTCGGGCCTACTGCTAAATTGGTGCGGCCCTTCAGCGGTAGGGTGGCACTGTGGTTCGCACAGCTGCCTCGCAGCGCCAGGGGCCCGCCTTCGATTCCTGGCTTGGGCCACTGTCTGTGCGGAGTCTGCATGTTCTCCCTGTGTCTGTGTGGATTTCCTCTGGGTGCTCTGGTTTCCTCCCACAGTCCAAAGATGTGCAGGTTAGGGGGACTGGCAATGCTAAATTGCCCCTTAGTGTCCAAAGATGTGTTCATAGGTGGGTTGGCCATGCTAAATTGCCCCTTAGTGTCCAAAAATGCGCAGGTTAGGTGGATTGGCCATGCTAAATTGCCACTTAGTATCCAAAGATCTGCAGGTTAGGTGGATTGGCCATGCTAAATTGCCCCTTAGCGTCCAAAGATGTGCAGGTTAGGTGGATTGGCCACGTTAAATTGCCACTTAGGTTAGCAAGGGTAAACCTGGGTAATAGTTGGTGCAGACCTGGTGGACTGAAGGGCTCCCTCTGCACTGCTGGAATCCTACGATTCCCCTTTCAGGTGCAGTAGCTAATCGGTGTAAAGAATTACATTGAAGGGCCGATGCATATCTCAGTCAGGGATTAGTTGAGCCTGCTGGCTCGGAGATTTTCAAAAGAAAAAATAAAATCCTGTGGACTTGTCCACCGTGGGAGCGATCGGTTGCCATGCCGACAGCACATCCAAAGTATGCACCAACTCACTGGCCTCTGAGCCTGCGGTGAGGGGGAAGCCCCGGGCTTGCCGAGGAAGATGATTCGTGTTGCAGTGAAGAGAAGAAAGTCTCGATTTTCAGACGGTACTATTCACCACCACCAGGTGTCTCAGGCACTTTTAAGACCGGGAAGTACTTTTTGATGAGTTAGACCAGAAGACAAAGGGGCAGAATTAGGCCATTTGGCCCATCTTCTCTGCCATTCAATCGGGGCTGATATAATTTTCACCCCCATTCTTCTGCCTTCTCCCCGTAACCCTGAATCCCCTTACTGATCACAAATTTATCCATCTCTGTCTTAAAGACACTCAATGACCCGGCCTCCACAGCCCTCTGTGGCAATGAGTTCCACAGATTCACCACCCTCTGGCTGAAGAAATTCCTCCTCATATCAGATTTAAAGGAGCGCCCCTTTGTTCTGAGGCTGTCCTCGGTTGCCCTAAGAGGCGAGAGACCTTCACCTTGCTCAAACTGCATGGATTCTGGGATCAACTTTGGCTGCTGCTGTCAGACTTTTGACTGGACCTACCTCACGTTAAGCACACAGAAATCATAGAAACCCTATAGTGCAGGAAGAAGCCCTTCGGCCCATCGAATCTGCACCGACCACAATCCCACCCAGGCCCTACCCATATATCTACTCACTAATCCCTCTAACCTACGCATCTCAGGACACTAAGGGTCAATTTAGCATGGCCAATCGACCTAACCTGCACATCTTTGGAGTGTGGGAGGAAACCGGAGCACCCGGAGGAAACCCACACAGACACGAGGAGAATGTGCAAACACCATACAAACAGTGACCCGAACTGGGAATTGAACCCAGGTCCCTGGAGCTGTGAAGCAGCAGTGCTAACCATTGTGCTACCGTGCCGCCCTCTCTCCCTACACCCTAGCTATGACACTACATTCTGCACTCTCTCCTTTCCTTCTCTGTGAACAGTATGTTTTGTCTGTAAAGAAACAATACTTTTCACTGTATGTTAATACATGTGACAATAATAAATCAAATCAAATTAACTGTGCCCCCTATAGTTGTAGATTCCCCCACAGGGAGAAACATCCCTTCAAAGTGTTTCAGTCTGATTGCTGCACTCAAACTGTTTTGAGAGTGTTTTTTTCAGTCTCATACTTACTTAGAAGCTCAAAATAGTGCTGTTATTTTCAGGAAGCCCATTTACATCTCACGCAATATATCTCGATAACAACTTGTCTGTTGAGCGTGCAATTTGCAACACTTATCTCACTGATCTCAAAATTGTTTCTCTTGCTATTTTGATCCTTGTTTCTCACTACTAAAGTCTAGACAACACAGCAAGAGGCGAAATCAAGACCCAAGTACATACAAGAGTGTTTCACTTGTGGGCGGCATGGTGGCACAGTGGTTAGCACTGCTGCCTCACAGCGCCAGGGACCCGGGTTCGATTCCAGCCTCAGGTCACTGTCTGTGCGGAGTCGACATGTCCTCCCTGTATCTATGTGGGTTTCCTCCAGGTGCTCCAGCTTCCTCCAAAGATGTGTGGGTTGGGTGGATTGGCCATACTACTACCCCTGACACTAAGGGGCAATTTAGCAAGGTAAATACATGGGGTTACGCGATAGAGCCTGGGTGAGATTGTTGTCAGATCTGTCTCTGAGGCGAGACTAAGCTGCTTAGGATTATATTCACTGGAGTTTAGAAAAGTGAGAGGGGATCTCATTAAAAATTGTTAAAATTATAACAGCGTTAGACAGGGTGGATTCAGAAAGAATGTTCCCGATGGTGGGGCAGTTTAGAACGAGGTGTCATAGTTTGAGGATAAGGGGTAAATCTTTTAGGAGTGAGGCAAGGTGAAATTTCTTCACCCAGAGGGTGGTGAATGTGTGGAATTCATTCCCACAGAAAGTAGTTGAGACCAAAACGTTGTCTGATTTCAAGAAGAAATTAGATATAGCTCTTGGGGCTAAAGGGATCAAGGGATATGGGAGGAAAAGGGATATCAGGATTTTGAATTTGATGATCAGACAAGATCAAAATGAATGTTGGAGCAGGATCGAAGGGCTAAATGGCCTCCTCCTGTTTCTAGTTTCTTTCTGCACCTTTGAATAGCTCTCAAGGTAAGTTTATCCTAGTTTATCTACATTACAGACTCACTGATGCCCTGTATCATTGTAATAAGATTTCCCTACTTTTATATTTCATTTGAAATAAAGACCAACATTAATTTTGGTAGGACAAACTTGAATGCGGATTACAGAGTCAACGCCAGGGTTCTGAGGAATGTGGAGGAACAGGGAGATCTTGGGGTTCATATCCACAGATCTTTGAAGGTTGCCACTCAAGTGGATAGAGCTGTGAAGAAGGCTTATAGTGTGACGGCGTTTATTATGGTTTGAGTTTCAGAGCCGTGGGGTTATGCTGCAACTATACAGGGGTTGTATAGCTGCAGCATAACTATACAACTCCTTGGTCATTTGGAATATTGTGCGCAGTTCTGGTCACGAGATGGATGTGGAAGCATTGGAGAGAGTGCAGAGGAGATGTACCAGGATGCTGCCGGGTTTGGAGGGTAGGTCTTATGAGGAAAGGTTGAGGGCGCTGGGGCTTTTCTCTTTAGAGCGGAGGAGGATGAGAGGTAACTTAATAGAGGTTTATAAGATGATGAGGGGGATAGATAGAGTGGACGTGCAGAAACTATTTCTTTGGGTGGATATAGCAGTTACTAGGGGGACATAACTTTAAGGTTCGTGGTGGGAGATATAGGAGGGATGTCCGAGGTAGATTCTTTACTCAGAGAGTGGTTGGGATGTGGAATGCACTGCCTGCTGTGATAGTGGAGTCAGACACTTTAAGAACTTTCAAGCGGTTATTGGATAGGCACATGGAGCACACCAGAATGATAGGGAGTGGGATAGCTTGATCTTGGGTTTTGGCATAGTCGGCACAACATTGAGGGCCAAAGGGCCCGTATTGTGCTGTACTATGTTCAGGACCAACATTGTGCTGTACTATGTTCAGGGCACAACATTGAGGGCCAAAGGGCCCATATTGTGCTGTACAGTTCTATGTTCTATTCCATTGGTCTTCCTACCCTGCTGCATAGGAAGGAGACTAACTTATTGTAATTCTTGCAGAGGACTCCTAGGTCCACCTAAACCACAGTATTCTGCAGTCAATGTTCATTTAAATGATACCCTGTCCTTCTATTCTTCCTGCCACATTTTCCCATGTGATACACCATCTGCCCTATCTGTATCCCTTTGCAGATTCCTGCTCACAACCGGCTTTTCTATCTACCTTGATGATGTCAGCAAAATATCCAGAATAGATTTGATCACTTTATCTGAATCATTAATGGCGATCATAAATAGTTGAGGTCCCAGCAACGATTGCTGCGGCACTGCATATATTTACGATTTGCCAACCCGAAACTGATCTGTTTATCCCAAAGATGTGCAGGTTAGGTGGATTGGCCATGCTAAATTGCCCCTTAGTGTCCAAAGATATGCAGGTTAGAGGGTATTAATGGGATAAATGTGTGGAATTTTGGATAGAGAGGAGGGGGGGGGGGGCGTTGGGACAGACTAGGATGTTCTATTGGAGAGTGGGTGCCGATTGGATGGGCCAAATGGCCTCCTTCTGCACTGTACAGATTCCATGATTCTATGACTGTACCCTAGTCCCAGCTACAATGAAAGTGAGATTCTGGAAGCCCCACTATCCATTTTTAAAGAGTTTTTCAGCGGTACAATCAAGGGATTTTTGACTTGGGGGCTAGTCCTTGAGTAATGGGGACGTCAGTGCTTCATAAATAGCACTGCCTTCAAAAGAAAAATATCACACTGCGCTCTTCCCATTAAGGAACAACAATATTCTTGTTGCCTGCAGCATCTAATGGAAGAAGGTACACGCTCCTTAGCTATAAGCATCATTAGTCTCGATCAAACTGTGCAGTACTTTCCAGTGAGGGAAATGTGAGAAAATGTTGCTTCGATCCTCAAAGTTGAAAGGTAAATTTTAACAAGCCCAAGGTGGATCCAACCCTTTTACAATTGGGATTTCGGTCACAGGTCACATGGCGTTGCAATGAACATTGCTGAGTTTGAAGACTAATTGGTCACACGCAAGTTGACGTGTTCCTTCTCCCTTGGTAGGTGTCTGAAGAAGTGTCTGAAGAATTTAGCATGGCCAATTCACCTAACCTGCACATAGAACAGAATCCCAGGAGGAGGCCATTCGGCCCATCAAGTCTGCACCAACCATAAGACCACAAGACATAGGAGCAGAATTAGGCCACTCGGCCCATCGAGTCTGCTCTGCTGTTCAATCATGGCTGATATTTTTCTTATCCTCATTCTCCTGCCTTTTCCCCACAACCCCTGATCTCCTTATTAATTAGAACCTGTCTTTGTCATAAAGACATTCAATGACCTGGCCTCCACAGCCTTCTGCTGCAAAAAGTTCCACAGGTTCACCACTCTCTGGCTGAAGAAATTTCTCCTCATCTCTGTTTTAAAGGATCGCCCCTTTACCCTGAGGTTGTGTCCTCTGGCTCTAGTTTTTCCTACGAGTGGAAACATCCTCTCCATTTTCATTCTATCCAGGTCTCGCAGTATCCTGTAAGTTTCAATAAGATCACCCCTCATCCTTCTAAACTCCAAAAAGTGCAGACCCAGAGTCCACAATCCCACTCTGGCCCTAACCCCAGGCATTTACCCTCACTGATTCCCCTGACAATAAGGCCAATCCACGTAACCGGCACGTCTTTCAGACTGTGGAAGAAAACCAGCGCAGATACAGAGAACGTGTCGGCTCCACACAGACAGGGATCCAAGCCAGGAATCAAACCGGGATCCCAGGCACTTTGAGGCAGCAGTGCTAACCACTGTGCTACGCCCAGGGTGCGTGTCTGAAGAAGGTGACGAGGAGGATTTTGACACATGAAACATGAGGTTTTGTTTGGAATGCACAAGCTCAACACTTTTAGCAGTGTGGTAAACAGCAATATTGGGGAGAAAGAAAAGATATCACAAATCCATTCTATTGTTAAAAAGCTGCATTACTTAAACAGACTTCAAGTAATCTGAAATTCATATTTTGGGCAAAATATGCCACAGATAAACTGTGATGGGAGCACAGGGTGACTGTTCTGTTACTGATATCAACCATCATTAGAACACAAGCAGGAGAAGGTATTCATGAATATTTTAGCATTTTGACTATGTTGGAATAAATTTTGACCTGCTTTTCTTTTCCCTTCCAAACTGATCTGTGAATGAGCCCCCCTTCATCTTGAGGTGTTAAGCAGAAGGGAAGAGGTTTACCAGGGTAGTTAAGGTCATACTAATGTTCTGACTCCAAAGGTAGCCACTCAGCCAGTAATAAATAAGGCACACTGGTTAGCACTGCTGCCTCTCAGCGCCAGGGACCCAGGCTCAACTCCGGCTCTGGGTGACTGTATGGAGTTTGTACATTCTCCCCGTGTCTGCGTGGGTTTCCTCTGGGTGCTCCGGTTTCCTTCCACAATCCAAAGATGTGCATGTTAGCTGGATTGGCCATACTAAATTGTCCTATAGTGTCCTATAACATGCAGGTTAGGTGAACTGGCCATGCTAAATTGCCCCTTAGTGTCCAAAGATGTGCAGGCTAGATGGATTGGCCATGCTAAATTGTCCTATAGTGTCCTATAATGTGCAGGTTAGGGGGATTGGCCATGCTAAATTGCCCCTTAGTGTCCAAAGATATGCAGGTTAGGTGGATTAGCCATGCTAAACTGCCCTTTAGTATCCAAAGATATGCAGGTTAGGTGGATTGGCCATGCCAAATTGTCCTTTAGTGTCCTATAATGTGCAGGTTAGGTGGATTGGCATAATGAGTGGCGAATCATTCACCCAAGTCCCAGAAGACCAGTTGTCTGGACTGTATCACCAGCATTTCATAATTCCAGCTACTTACAGAGGAAAGTACATTTGGCAACATCAATGGCATTTAAATGGTCATTGGATAAACATATGGATGATATCAGAACAGTGTAGGTTAGATGGGCTTTAGATTGTTGTGCCGACCTGTGAAACCATCGAGGGCCGAAGGGCCTCTACTGCACTGTAATGTTCTATGTGCTAAAAGGAATTTGAGTCAAAAAATAAATAAAGTAAAATAAAGTACCTTTATTAGTCACAATTCGGCTTACATTAACATTGCAATGAAGTTCCTGCGAATCTCCCCCAGTCGCCACATTCTGGTGCCTGTTTGGGTCAATGCAACCTAACGAGCACGTCTCTTGGACTGTGGGAGGAAACCCACGCAGACATGGGGAGAATGTTCAGACTCCGCACAGAGAGTGACCCAAGCCGGGAATCGAACTTAGGTCCCACTGTGCCACCGTCCCGGGTCCCTGGTCTGTGAGGCAGCAGTGCTAACCGCTGGGCTACGGTGCCGTCCCAGGGGACGGGTAACCGAGGGGACGTGAGGTGAGATGCCACTCTCTAGCCAATTCGGGTCTACTCTGTTCGAGCGCCAGTACAAATCGGGCAGCGACTGATCTTTACCCTTGTATGAAGTCCTCAAGTCGCTCGGGCCTGGCAGAGACTTACCCAACCAATACATTTAGCCCTTCACACACAGCTCAATAGAGACTGTTTTCGATGGAGACACAGGGGGCAGTCTTTGCAAAGAGGAAAAGCAGACATCTGCAAACAGCTGTAGTCGCTGAGTCGAATCGCTCAAATCCCACGCCGCTATTAGGGATGAGCAGGCTGTGTATAAACAATAACAGCGCCTGGCATGTCCTGGCACCAATGCCACCTCACGGTCAGGTGCTCAATAACGTCCCCGAACCGAGGTGGGGAAGCCACATCTCACAACATGACCTGATTGCGTCGGTCGTATGTTCAAAGCCGGCAGGACCAATTCACCAAGAGAAAGGGGCAATTATGTAATATCAGAAATGGTTTCACAAACGAGCTCATTTAGCAGCAGGCTGGTTGCGTTTCCAGGTTTATTCCAAAGCAGGTCTCAGCGAGTATTTGCTTCTCTACTCTCCGATTTCTCCAGCACAGAAAACGGGAGCGTGTCAAATGTCCCCCCAGCCACCAACAGAAGGAACGATGGCAGCTTACTGTTATGTTTACCCTGCAATTCTCCTAACGGGGCCAGCACGGTGGGCACAGTGGTTAGCACCGCTGCCTCACGCCGCCAGGGACCCTGGGTTCGATTCCCGGTTTGGGAGACTGTCTGTGTGGAGTCTGCACATTCTCCCCATCTCTGCGTGGGTTTCCTCTGGGTGCTCCAGTTTCCTCCCACAGTCTGAAAGACGTGCTGGTTAGGGTGCATTGGCCTGTGCTAAATTCTCCCTCAGTGTACCCGAACAGGCACTGGAGTGTGGCAACTAGGGGATTTTCACAGTAACTTCATTGCAGTGTTAATGTAAGCTTACTTGTGACACTGATAAAAAAGGTTTAACTGAATTGAGTCATTTGGCCACCGAGTCTGCATCGACTCTCGGACAGAGCTTATCCAGGCCCTCTCCCCACCTTCCTATCCCTGTAATTCCACACATTTTCCACGACTAATCCATCCAGTCTACACATCTTTGTACACTAAGGGGCAGTTTAGCATGGCCAATCCACCTAACCTGCACATTATTGGACACAGGGGAAATTTAGCATGGCCAATTCCCCCTAACCTGCACATCTTTGGACGGTGGGAGGAAACTAGAGCACCCGGAGGAAACCCACGCAGACATGGGGAGAACGTGTAAACTCCACGCAGATAGTGACCCGAGGCTGGAATCAAACCCGGATCACTAGCGCTATGAGGCAGCAGTGCCGTGAGTAGGGAGATTTAATCATTGATTAAATCGAAAGTATTTGACCTCTTTCATATGGTGGCACTGTGGTGTTGTCACTGGGCTAGTAACCCATGGACCCAGGGTAATGTGCTGGGGACCCAGGTTTGAATCTCACCACAGCACCTGGAGGAAATCCGACACGGGGAGAACGTGCAAGACTCCCCACAGGCAGAGGCCCAAGCCGGGAATCGAACCCGGGTCCTTGGTGCTGTGAGACAGCGGTGCTAACCACTGTGCCGCCCTTGCTGAAGGGAAAGAGGATTGAGAAGTGAAAGACGCCTCTGGATCTCGAGATTAATGATTGTGTAATTGGAAACCAGACACACGATTCCTTTTTGGGCATCCTCCATTGCGTCCTGATCAAGCCACTGTGGTCTGCCTCTCCTTACGTGGAGAGGTCTATCCTGTCACTGCTTTAAGAGGTAAAGGATGCCCTGGGGGCATTATAAAGCAATTCACTTTCCGTGATGAATAGGTTTTGATTTGCAGAGAATGCACAGCCTGATTATCATTCTTAAATTAGCACGATCATTCAGCCCAAAGTGGTAACGATTTCTCATGCCTCATTCTCCGAGTTGAACATCCCAAGCTTCGGGGACCAGCCTTGATGATGAATGGAACCACGCCAGTAAGTGCTGGGATCTCAGCAAAGCGGTTGGTCTATTGACGTACCCTGCTCATCTCTTTAATTAGTCCCAACTCATGTAACATTGCTGCAGCGAAAATGGATCTGAAAACTGAGGGGAACTTTCATCCTCAGTCGATCAAATCTCTCACCATCCAGCTATTCATCCTCTGCAGAGGAAATTTTGTTTTTTGATCCTTGGCACAGTGGTTGGCACTGCTGCCTCACAGCGCCAGGGACCTGGTTTCGATTGCCCGCTTGGGTCACTCACTGTCTGTGTGGAGTTTGCAAGCTCTCCCCGTGTCTGTGTGGGTCTCCTCCGGGTGCTCCGGTTTCCTCCCACTGTCCGAAAGACATGCTGGTTAGGATTGACCCAAACAGGCGCTGGACTGTCACAACTAGGGGAATTTCACAGTAATTTCATTGCAGTGTTAATTAAAGCCTTACTTGTAACTAATAAATAAACTTTAAATTGGTTAGCATTGCTGCCTCATAGCGCCAGGTTCGATTCTGGCATTGGCTGACTTTGTGGAGACTGTATGTTCTCCCCGTGTCTGCACGGGTTTTCTCCAGGTGCTCCGGTTTCGTCCCACAATCCAAAGATATGCTGGTTAGGTTGATTGGCTAAGCCAAATTGCCCCTTAGTGTCAGGGGGACTAGCAGGTTAAATACACGGGATAATGGGGATGGGGTCTGGGTGGGATTGTTGCCAGTGCTGGCCCGATGGAGCGAATGGCCTCTTTCTGATTCTCTGAAGCCGTTCTGCAACTTTATTACGGCACCAAGGGCTCTGGCAGCTGGGAAAACATCCTGAAGCTTCTGCTGAGTGAGTCAACCTCTCGTCAAAGCACAAGGCTAAATCCTCCAGCACTGCATCCTCTTCAAACACTACAACATGCTCACGATACACTGACAAGACACATAACTCTGAATGGATAATTTTACACAGGAATTTACCGAGAACTGATGAATATAATTCTCACCAATTAGACTTCAACCCAACTGAAATGAAGAAAATGGCACACTGGGCCAGAATCCTGAACATTTCATTATCCTCGTCCCCGTGTCAAGAACACTCAACTATTGCTTTTCTTTGAATAACTATTTATGCGCTACTGATTGGTTTAAGAAGTTTTATAACTTCCATAAATATAAATTAAGGGAGATAAATTGTTTTTTCCACTTATTGATTGAAGGGATGCAGGTAACAATCTCCAGGGCAACGTTTCCCGCAAATCCCTAATTTCAGAAGTTAATGGTGAGCTGCGAGGCTGCAGTCCATCTGGTGTAGCCTCTTAATGTAAGCAGACTTGTGACACTAATAAGTAGACCTAAACTTTAGGTACACCCGCAGCGCCGTGAGGGAGGGAGTTCCAGGATTTTGACCCAGTGACAGTGAAGGAACTGTAATACATTTCAAAGTCAGGAGGATAAGTGACTTAGGCATCATAGAATAGAATCCTTACAGCATGGAAGACAGCCATTCGGCCCATCGGATTTGCACTGAGTCTCTGTCAGACCATCTTACACCGCATCTTATCCCACTGAACTCCCTAATCTATACATCTTTGGACACTAAGGGGCAATTTAGCATGACCAATCCACCTAACCTGCACATCTTTGGACACTAAGGGGCAATTTAGCATGGCTAATCCACCTCATCCACACATTGTTGGATACTAATGGGCAATTTAGCATGGCCAATCCACCTAACCTGCACATCTTTGAACACAAAGGGGCAATTTGGCATGCCCAATCCACCTAACCTTCACAACTTTGAACACTAAGGGGCAATTTAGCACGGCCAATCCATCTAATCTGTATTTAGAATCATTGAATCCCTACAGTGTAGAAGAGGCTAGTTGGCCCATCGAGTCTGCATCAACTGTCTGACAGAGTATCGTAACCAGGCCCTCCCCCCTATCTCCCTATCCCAGTAAATCAACACATTAACCATGGTCAATCCACCTAACCTACACATCTTTGGAGCGTGGGAGGAAACCAGAGCACCCAGAGGAATCCCACGCAGGCACAGGGAGAACATGCAAATTTCACACACAGTCACCCTGGAATTGAACCCGGGTCTCTGGCACTGTGAGGCAGCAATGCTAGCCACTGTGCCAACTTGGGGAGGGTGGAGGGGAACTTCCAGGTGAGATATTCCCATGGATCTACTGCGCTTGTCCTTCCACATGGTAACGGCTGTGGGATTGTAACGTGTTGCCAAAGGAACCTTGGCGAGTTTCTGCAATGCGCTAATATATTTTATGGAAAGGGGTTAAACTTTGACCTATATACACACATCTCAAATGATCTTAACTTTGATTTTCTGCTGTACATTGCACACATTCGGACAAGTGAATTCAGTGCTCAAAGCTGACCTGGTTTACTCCAATGTGAATCACTTCATTGAACGCAAACAAACCTGCAATCGTAGCAACCACACCATGACAGCAATTTCACCTCAGTCAGAAGGTTGTGGGTTCAAGTCTCACTCTCGAGTATAAGATTCAGATTATCGCCTGCTTATACTGTTGTTGTTGGCAGGAACTTGCTGACCACACACTGACCGCTGCTCTCTAAGGAAATTTGGCATTTCAGCTACAATTCTCACCAACTTTTACAGATGCACTATAGAAAGCATCCTTTCTGGTTGTATCAAAGCTTGGTTTGGCTCCTGCTCTGCCCAAGACCGCAAGGAACTATAAAAGGTCGTGAATGTAGCCCAATCCATCAAGCAAACCAGCCTCCCATCCATTGACGCTGTCTACACTTCCCACTGCCTCGGAAAAGCAGCCGGCATAATCAAGGACCCCACGCATTTGCTCTTCCACCTTCTTCCATCGGGAAAAAGATACTGAAGTCTGAGGTCACGTATCAACCGACTCAAGAACAGCTTCTTCCCTGCTGCCGTCAGACTTTCGAATGGACCTACCTCGCTTTGAGTTGATCTGTCTCTACATCCTAGCTATGACTGTAACACCACATCCTGCACTCTCTCCTTTCCTTCTCTGTGAACAGTATGCTTTGTCTGTAGTGCGCGCAAGAAACAATACTTTTCACTGCGTACTAAATAGATGTGAACAATAATAAATCAAAAATCTTATTTTTGAGTACAAAATGCCATTTTGGTATTTGACACAGCTGAGAACAACAAGGTTCTCATTCCTGTCCTGGAAGAATCCTAGGATCTCTACAATGCAGAAGGAGGTTGTTTTGCCCATCCAGTCTGCACTGACAACAATCCCACCCAGGCCCAATCCACATCACCCCATGAATTTACCCTGCTAATCCCCCAATCCTAAGGGTGGAATTTTTCCCATCCCACCCGCCACAGGAATTCTAACAACACGCAAACATACGTTTTCCTACCGCACGTGCCCCAAGACCTGAAAATCCCACCATGAAGGTCAATTTAGCATGGCCGACCCGCCTAACCTGCACATCTTTCGGACTGTGGGAGGAAACCGTAGCACCCGGAGGAAACCCACGCAGACACGGGGAGAATGTGCAGCCTCCGCACAGACCGTGACCCGAGGCCGGAATTGAACCCGGGTCCCTGAACTTGTGAGGCAGCAGTGCTCAAGGTGGACAGAAGAATGGGAAGTCACAAACTCAACAAGAATGTAAGCACAAGTGGGGAGGCACTGGCCTAGTGGTATTATCATTATTAATCCAGAAACTCATCTAATGTTCTGGGAACCCGGGTTCGAATCCAGTCACAGCAGTTGATGGAATTTGAATTCAATAAAAAATATCTGGAATTAAGAATCTACTGATGACCATGAAACCATTGTCATTTGCCCATTAAAGAGAGGATAACCAGTTATCCTTCTGTACTTTCGCTGTTTGTGCATTTAAATCTGTTCCCAAAAGAAGGTAGCCACTGACAAGGCTGATTGGCAGGAAGAATAAAATGGACGCTAATTATCTGAATGGTGAGAGATTGCAGAGGTGCGGAGAGATCTGGGTGTTCTAGTGAATAGATCACAAAAAGCTCATACACAGGTACAGCAAGTAACTATGGAAGTTAATAGGGTGTTATCGCTTATTATGAGGGGTATCGATTACAAACGTAGGAAGGTTAAACTTTAGTTATGAGACATTGGTGAAACCCCACATAGAATCCCTAAGTGCAACAGGAGGCCATTCAGCCCATTGAGAGTGCACTGACTCTCCAAAAAGCATCTTACCCAGGCCCAACCCCCTGCTCTATCCATGTAGCCCTGTTCCTTTATCATGGCTGATCTCCTTAACCTACACCCATCTGGCTCACTAATGCCCTTGAGGGATGGAAATCTGCCGTCCTTAGCTGGTCTGGCCTATATGTGACTCCAAAGCCACACAGCAATGTGGCTGACTCTCAACTGCCCTCTGAACAAGGGCACCTGGGGATGGGCAATAAATGCTGGCCAGCCAGCGAATGAATTTAAAAAAATTTAGAGGGAAAGTGGAATTTATTTTCTTTATTGATCGTTGGGACATGGACATCGCTGGCTGGGCATCTGTGGGACAGGGGCATCGCAGGCTGGGCCAGCATTTACTGCAGCACCCTGGGGTCCCTGACACTGTGGGGCAGCAGTGCTCAGATGACAAGACAACTTACACACCTTCCTCCGACAGCCAAAACTTGAAAAATGGAACGTTTGACAATGAGTTATTGGAGGACATTTTAAAATTCAACAACCTGGCCTGAAGCATGTAGAGGGTGAAATTTCTGGAATGGAGAGAGGTGCGAACAGTGGCATGCCGCACCCTAGATAAATGACCCAGACAGACAGCAGCAAGATGAAACCCAATTACACCACGCAAACTACCACCGGCATTTAGTTATCTTTACTGGTGCGCTTCCCGGCTTCACACTTCAAACAAATGAAGATTGTTTATCAGTCCGATTTTAATAAACGATAATAAGTCTGTCCCGACAGCTCCGGTAATGACTTGCACTGTCTGACACACACCCCTTATCACACAGTGCCAGCACACTCTTTCACATAACCCTGTCACTAGTGATTGAAGCGAGGAACAGAGCAATTGCATTTCCGCGCGTGGCTATTGTCCACCATCAATAATTCCGCTGCCGTTTTGCAGCGTAACGGCAGCAATACCCTAATCTCAGAGGAACATCTACCTCAAGTGTCATTCCGGAAACTTCCGCTGCAGTCAACGGGGAACAACTATATCACCGTGATAACGTCCGCCGTGGTGTCCGACTGTTCGGCACGCGTCGCGCAGGGTTGGAACTGATGAAGGTGATGGTCCAGAGGAATTATCACCCACAGTCTTAATCCAGAAGCTCAGCTAATGCTGAGTCCCACTGCCTCAGCAAAGCAACTAGCCTAACTATGGACCCCAGGCATTCTGTCTTCCATAAGAAATAGGAGCAGGAGTCGGCCATCTAGCCCTTCGAGCCTGCCCCGCCATTCAACAAGATCATGGCTGATCTGAAGTGGATCAGTTCCACTTTCCCGCTTTCTCCCCATAACCCTTAATTCTCCTGTCTATCAGAAACCTATCTACCCGTGACTTAAATATATTCAGCAAGGTAGCCTCCACCACTTCAACGGGCAGAGAATTCCACAGACTCACCACCCTTTGAGTGAAGAAGTTCCTCCTCAACTCTGATCTAAACTGCTGCCCCCCCCCCCCCCGCTTATCTTGAGGCTGTGCCCTCTAGCTCTGCACCTTCCTCTTCGGCAAAAAGGCCAGCGTTTTCAAGGACCTAGCGCACCCCAGATATTATCACTTTCACCTTCTTCCATTTTCCAAAAAAGATACAAAAGTCTAAGTTAACGTACCAACTCAAGAACAGCTTTTTCCCTGCTGCTGTCAGACTTTTGAATGGACCTACCTCCCATTAAGTTGATCTTTCTCTACACCCTCGCTATGACTGCAACATTACATTCTGCACCCTCTCCTTTCTTCTCTACGAATGGTATGCTTTGTCTGTATAGCGCACAAGAAACAATATTTTTCACTGCATGCTAATACATGTGACAATAATAAATCAAATCAAATCAAATGACACCTGGGGGCCCAGATTCAAATCCCGTGGTTGGTGGAATTTGAATTCAATGAAAAAAATCTGGAATTAGGAATCTACTGATGTCCATGAAACCATTGTCAGAAAAACCCATCTGGTTCACTAATGTCCCTTAGGGAAGGAAATCTGCTGTCCTTACCCAGTCTGGCCTACATGTGACTCCAGAGCCACAGCAATGTGGTTGACTCTCAACTGCCCTCTGAAATGGCCTAGCATGCCACTCAGTTTCAAGGGCAACTAGAGGTGGGTAGTAAATGCTGGCCCAGACAGTGATATCCATGTACCACGAATGCATAAACAAAATACTTGCTCAGGTTTCGCCCACGGCTGCCATCGCTGAGGTCTCAGGGTATAGAATAGAATAATTACAGTGCAGAAGGAGGCCATTTGGCCCATCAAGTCTGCAATGACCACAATCCCATCCAAGCCCTATCCCCAACTTATTTACCCTGTTCATCCCTCTGACACTAAAGGGCGATTTAGCATGGACAATGCACCTAACCAGCACAGTTTGGACTGTGGGAGGAAACCAGAGCACCCGGAGGAAACCCACGCAGACATGGGGAGAACATGCAAACTCCACACAGACAGCGACCCAAGCCAGGAATCGAACCTGGGTCGCTGGCGCTGTGGGACAGCAGTGCTAACCACTGAGTCACCGTGTTGCCAAGTGAGGAGATGAAAAATAAGAGACCTTTCTTGAAAATGACAACAAAATCGACTGAATATATTTTTCTTACATCTCAGACAGGAGCAGACGCTTTACGTGGAAAACTCATTTGTCAAAGAACTGAAGTCATAAATGCAGAATGATCCTTGGGATGTATTTTTGTCAGTGTGCACGCATTCATTCATTGGAATTTAATCCAAGCAAACCCTGTACAAGTTGTTGAATTTCAACACACACTGTTCTGCAATTCTTGGCACAGAAATGAAAACGTGTTGCAAATACGCAAAATATTTCTTTCCAGGAAGCCCCCCCACTGTTTTTGATTTGATTTATTATTGTCACATGTATTGGGATACAGAGAAAAGCATTATTTCTTACGCGTTATACAGACAAAGCATACCGTTCATAGAGAAGGAAACGAGAGAGTGCAGAATGTAGTGTTACAGTCATAGCTAGGGTGTAGAGAAAGATCAACTTAATATAAGGTAGGTCCATTCGAAAGTCTGATGCAGCAGGGAAGAAGTTGTTCTTGAGTCAGCTGGTACGTGACCTCAGACCTTTGTATCTCTTTCCCGATGGAAGAAGGTGGAAGAGAGAATGTTCGGGGTTGCGTGGGGATCCTTGATTATGCTGGCTGCTTTGCCGAGGCAGCGGGAAGTGTTGACAGAGTCAATGGAATGGGAGGCTGGTTTGCCTGATGGACTGGGCTTCGTTCACAACCCTTTGTAGTTCCTTGCGGTCCTGGTTAAAGCAGGAGCCAAACCAAGCTGTGAAACCACAGAAAGCATCCTTTCCAGATGTAAAAATTGGTGAGAGTCATAAGGGATATGCTGAATTTCCTCGCCTCCTGAGGAAGTTTTGATTTGATTTATCATTGTCGTACATATTAGCATACAGTGAAAAGTATTATTTCTTGCGCGCTCTGCAGACAAAGTTCATAGAGAAGGGAAGGTGAGGGTGCAGAATGTAGTGTTACAGTCATAGCTAGGGTGTAGAGAAAGATCAACTTAATTGCAAGGTCAGTCCATTCAAAAGTCTGATGGCAGCAGGGAAGAAGCTGTTCTTGAGTCGGTTGGTACGCGACCTCAGACTTTTGTATCTTTTTCCCAACGGAAGGAGGTGGAAGAGAGAATGTCCGGAGTGCTTGAGGTCCTTGATTATGCTACATCAGGCAGCGGGAAGTGTGGACAGAGTCAATGGCTGGGAGGCTTGTGATGGATTGGCCTACATTCACGACCGTTTGTATTGTTTTGCGTTGGTGGGCTTTCTTAACTATTGCGCCGCGTGGGGGGACCAGGGCCGGTTGTTGGTGATCTGGACACCTAAAAACTTGAAGCTCTCGACCATGAAGAAAAAGTTGGAGTTGCCACCGACCTCCAGAAATGGAAACACTCCCAACTGAGCCACATTGTCAAGTTCTGCCTTGAAGAACGAGTAAAAGAATGATTGCTGTGCCTGGCACAGGCTTGTGTTTAAAATATGTCACAATCCACGCACCGAGAAGAGTGAGTCATCCCACGGATCTACACCGCGATTAGCATCAAGTGCCTTCTCCAGTTAGTGAAATTGATGCAGCGTGAATTAGATAAGACAAGAAGAAGCAACACCTGAGATAATAACCTTAATCTAATTTCGCTGGGAAAGGGAAAATAATTACACAGCCCAGACATGTCTAATCTTAAAAGAATGAGCCGTGCCTTTGCCAGTTCCTTTGGAAAATCAAACCATTACAGAGAACAGTGATGGATTAAATGTTAAACAGAGGCCTGGGCTGCCCCATTGGATGGCTAACTAAGATTCTATCACACTATCTGAAGGAGAGCGGGGAGGTTCTCCCCCAGCGTCCTGGCCATTACTTATCCCTCGGCCAGTAACACTAACGAAAACAGCGGGCTATCACGCCCTCTGTGTAAATTGCCTGCTGCAATTCCGAGATTACTAGACGCTGAAGGTGCTCATTGTCTGTGACGGGCACTAAGTGGTTGCAATAGGTGCCACATCAATGCAAACCTTTGTATTTTTGCTTCAAGACTCAACCAAAGATCGAGTACGATTGGTAGGTTACGACATGTAACATACTGGGTGAAATTCTCTGGCTGTTCATATCATATGATTATCCGGTCCCGCCGGCAGGGATTACACAGTCCCGCCGGCAGGGATTACACAGTCCCGCCGGCAGGGATTACACAGTCCCGCCGGCAGGGATTACACAGTCCCGCCGGCAGGGATTACACAGTCCCGCCGGCAGGGATTACACAGTCCCGCCGGCAGGGATTACACAGTCCCGCCGGCAGGGCGCCCCTACCCGCAGGCTTTCCGCCGTTGCAGGGTGACGGCAATGGAAATTCCCAATGACAGCGGCGGAACCAGAGAAACCTGCCGCTAGCAAACAACGTGCCACCTCCTGCTGGCGGGATACACAAGGTCAGGAGGCTGGAAAATCTCGCCAACTATTTATTCCAGCGATATCTGCCCTTTTCCAGTTCTGGCCTTTAACCCATCACCAATATTAATTTCCCCATCACTGGCTGTGCCTTCAGCTGCCTGAGCTCCAAACCCCTTTCCTTCCCCGATCCTCTAAAAATCTCCCTCTTTGACCAAGCTTTCGGTCACCTACACATCTCCTTTTGGGGCTTGGTGTTAAATTTTGTTTGGCACTGCTCCAGTAGAGTGCCTTGTGATATTTCAATGTGTTAAGAATGTGATATAAACGCAAGTTATTGTTGCTCCCTTGGGGGGGGTGGACTAAATAAATTCTTCCTTCTGATCTCCAGCCTTATTTGAAAGTTGACACGAGTAGAGTTGTAGTTGGCGGGTCCACACTCTGAGTTTACATCTATCAGCCTGATCAGGTGGGCCTCAACTCTGCACGGCACAAGGAACAGATCTCTTAGAAAGAATAAAGAGCGAGCAGAGTAGGATTACATTAACACCGCGATGAAGTTACGGTGAAAATCCCCTAGTCGCCACACTCCCTGTTTGGGTACACCGAGGGAGAATTTAGCATGGCCCAGTGCATCTAACCGGCACATCTTTGGACTGCGGGAGGAAACCAGAACGCTCGGAGGAAACCCACGTAGATATGGGGAGAACGTGCAGACTCCACACAGACCCAAGCCGGGAATCGAACCCGGGTCCCCGGAGCAGTGCGGAAAGCAGTGCGAGCCACTTTGCCGCCGGGCCACCCCACAGTGCAGCAAAGGTGAACTCGTATTAGGATTAACGGCCATTGAAGGTAGTGCCAGAACTCCCAATTCGGCAGCCAGATTGGTGCTGCCGGTGTGTGGTAACCATTTGGCGCAGTGGATGTAGCCACTTAGGTCGAAACCCTATCACTGCGGCAGGGGTGGGCAAGAGGGATGAGCACTGCTGCCTCACAGCGCCAGGGGCCCGGATGCAATCCCTAGCTTGGGTCAGTGTCTGTGTGGAGTTTGCACATTCTCCCCGTATCTGCATGGGTTTCCTCCAGGTATTCCAACAGCCACACAGATGTGCAGGTTAGCTGGATTGGCCATTGCCCCTTAGTGTCAGGGGGACTAGCTAGGGTAAATGCATGGGATCAACGGAATGGGCCCTGGATGGGATTGTTGTTGGGACAGATTCGATGGGCCGAATGACCTCCTTCTACACTGCAGGTGAGGGAACTTGCTCTTTTGGGGGGGCCATGCATTGAACTCAGGCGGGATTTTCCGGCTTTGGGGCAAGCACAGCCGGAAAATCCCAATTTTCCCACATGACACTACCCTCCGGAATTCTCCCTGCGTGGTTTAAATACCACGCCATGGAGGAGCTCCTTTCACATTGTACTATCCTGTTGAATTTTGGAATGAAACAGAAAGAATAATTTGATAGAAAGTCTTATTGAACCACTGGGAATGAAAAGTAAATTTACAATTCATCCCAGGAATCAGAGTGTATTTATTCTGTGCAACTAAACGCAGATTTAAATTACAGGCTTAACAGGATTGCAGATATAATTACATGTTGAATTACAGTCCACAGTGCTTCAAGGGGCAGAGCAGTGCAGAAATATAACCAACCTATCATTAGGACGGAATATATTTTCCCCAACTGGGTAGCGGTGAACCCCTTCTCCAACTCCAGAATCCAGACAACTCGATCAATGTAAAATATCAGACCTGACAATACAGACCACCTGATCAAGTCATCCAACATCAGACAAGACTAAAGGAAAAGTTTTGCATTTCTATAGCACCTTTTCCAAGCTCAAGGTAGCCTAAAGGCTTCAGTATCGCTAAAAAAAGAGATTCGTGTCGCCAAAACTTTTAGTTTTGCACTCACAGATGCAAGAAGACCAGATTTTAAACGCTCGCACCAATTCCTGCCAAGAACTTCACCATTCGTGCATCTGATCTGATGAGTGCAAGGTGAAAAACTTTGGTAGCACTTCTCTCTTTCAGCAAGGCTTCTCAAAGAGCTTTGCAAAGTGGTTCCGAAGCGTAGCGACTGTCGCGATGTAGCAAGTGGAACAGGGAGGCCAACCAGCGCACAGCAAGCTCTCACAAACGGCCATTAAGATAGTGGCCATGTAATAGGTGATATTCTTAGCCCATGCTCATCGGAAAATCCCACCTTTGCATGATCCGTGCCCTCTCCCGCTATGATTCCCATGGCAGACGGATGGGGAAATTCCACCCACTAAGTTTTCCCAAAGTTGGGTGAGGCATAAAATGTTGACCAGTGGAAAATCTGGGCTGCAACTCTGAGCAGTTTATTTATTAGTCACAAGTAAATTAACACTGCAAAGAAGTTACTGTGAAATTCCCCTCATCGAGTATCAGGACATCATAACCTCTCCTTCAACTTCTCTGGCGCCTGTTCGGGTCAATGCACCGAACCAGCACATCTTTCAGACTGTGGGAGGAAACCGGAGCACACAGAGGAAACCCACGCAGGCACGGGGAGAATGTGCAGACTCCACACAGACAGTGACCCAAGCCGGGAATCGAACCCGGGTCCCTGGCGCTGTGAGGCAGCAGTGCTAACACACTGTGCTACCGTGTCACCCACTGCTGGGTGGAAGTTAAATTGTTAAAACTGAAGTCCCATAAATCTCTGTCAAGCAATGGAAAATGTTTATCGGCATACATGGGGGCCAGTGCTAGTGAATTCAGCAGGAAGGGCTCATCTTCACCCGCATAAGTCCCGTAAACATTCTGTTTCCCGACCTTCGCCAGAGGATGAGAAAAATGAGAGTTTTCCACAACAGAATTCCGAAGGCAAGGCATGGGGACATGCTATGCAAATGAAGGAGACAGTTGTCCTTGAATAAGGAAGGGCAAAAAGCTCTTATTCAAGAACTGGTTATTATTGTACTAGCGGTTCGACAGAGCTTGCTGTGTGCAAATTGAGTGCTTTTTAAAAATTCATTATTGGGACATGGGTGTCACTGGCTGGGCCAGCATTTATTGCCCATCCCTAGTTGCCCCTTGAGAAGGTGGTGGTGAGCTGCCTTCTTGAATCGCTGCAGTCCGCGTGCTGTGGGTTGACCCACAATGCCGTTAGGAAGAGAATTCCAGCATTTTGACCCAGCGACTGCGAAGGAACGGCCGATAGATTTCCAAGTCAGGATGGTGAGTGGGTTGGAGGGGAACTTGCAGGTGGTGGTGTTCCCATGTATCTGCTGCCCTTGTCCTTCTAGGTGGAAGTGGTCGTGGGTTTGGAAGGTGCTGTCTAAGGATCTTTGGTGAATTGCTGCAGTGCATCTTGTAGATGGTACACACTGCTGCTACTGAGCATTGGTGATGGAGGGAGTGGATGTTTGTGGATGTGATGCCAATTAAGCGGAGCTGCTTTATCCTGGATGGTGTCGAGCTTTTTGAGTGTTGTTGGAGCTGCACCCAGCCAGGCAAGTGGGGAGTATTCCATTACACTCCTGACTTGTGACTTGTAGATGGTGGACAGGCTTTGGGGAGTCAGGAGGCGAGTTACTCACTACAGTATTTCTAACCTCTGGCCTGCCCTTGTAGCCACTGTGTTTATGTGGCGAGTCCAGTTGAGTTTCTGGTCAATGGTAACCCCAAGGACATTGCCATTTTTAATCTTTTACGACTGAGGTGAGGAGAAATTTCTTCACCCAGAGGGTGGTGAATGCGTGGAATTCACTCCCACAGAAAGTAGATGAGGCCAAAATGTTGTGTGATTTTGTTACAATTTATTCATTAGTGTCACAGGTAGGCACCAGCACGTCTTTCGGACTGCGGGAGGAAACCAGAGCAGCCGGAGGAAACCCACGCAGAAATGGGGAGAACGTGTGGACTCTGCACAGACAGTGACCCAAGCCAGGAATCGAACCCAGGTCCCTGGCGCTGTGAGGCAGCAGTGCTAACCACTGTGTCACCATACATTCCAAAATGAGATATAGCTCTTGGGTCTAAAAGGATCACGGGATATGGCAGGAAGGGGGGGGATCTGGATATTGAATTTGATGATCAGCCATGATCAAAATGAATGGTGGAGCAGGCTCAAAGGGCTGAATGGCCTCCTCCTACTTCTAGTTTCTATGTTTGTGTGTTAAGTAGCACAATTGGGGGTGGCCCAATGGCACAGTGGTTAGCACTGCTGCCTCACAGCGCCAGGGACCTGGGCTCAAAACTGACCTCAGTTCAGTGAGTGTGTGGAGTTTGCACATTCTCCCCATGTCTGCGTGGGTTTCCTCTAGGTGCTCCAGTTTCCTCCCACTGTCCAAAAGACGCGTTGGTTAGGGGCATTGGCCGTGCTAAAATGACCCTAGCATCATGGGGATTAGCAGATACAAAAGTCTGAGGTCATATACCCCAAATGACTCAAGAACAGCTTCTTCCCTGTTGCCATCAGACTTTTGAATGGGCCTACCTCGCACTAAGTTGATCTTTCTCTATGCCCTAGCTATGACTGCAACACTACATTCTGCACACTCTCATTTCCTTCTCTATGAACGGTATGCTTTGTCTGTATAGCCCGCAAGAAACAACACTTTTCACTGTATACGAATACATGTGACAATAATAAATCAAATCGAATCAAGGGCAAATATGTGGGGTTGCGGGAATAGGGCCTGAGTGAGATTGTGGACGGTGCAGACTCGATGGGCAGAATGGCCTCATCCTCTATCAAACAGTAAGAAAATAGCAAATAACTGAACTCTACAGTGGGGAATTGTAATTGCAGCATTTTTATCAGCCATAAATTCAGCAAAGCTAAAGTGCTCCATGAAAATAACAACCTTATAAAATTACTTAGGGCAGCTCTTTTGTTCCATAAATACACTCAGTAAATTTTGCAGAGATTCAAGAGGAAGCCAATGCACGTTACATAGTAGACGATCGATCCCAGGGCAGCAGCAAGACCTCCGGTGAAGGAACCAACCCACAGTGGCTCCTGCGCCATTTCCCGATGCAGCGCCAAGCTAGTTCTGCATGTCACAACCTAGCCCGTGGAACAGTCACTGCAGTTCGCAAGAAGTCTAAGTTCCAAAATCTCCCACACACTTTAGAAGAATCACAGAATTCCCACAGAGCAGAAAGAAGCCATTTGGCCCATCGAGTCTACACCGGCCTTTGCCCTATCCCTGTAACTCCATGTATTTACCCTGATGAAAGTAATTATTTTACATTTCTCTTAGGTTTTAGACAGCATACAGACACTGGCAGAGTTTGCAGTGAAGATAAATTACATGCAACTGCGATAAGAAAATTAAACAAATAACCATGATTTTAAAACACGTAAACTGATATTCTAACTGTATTTCAAATATTTTACTGTGGTTGTTCACTTTGGCCAATGCAAGTTACCAAAAGGCATGATGGGAAAGGTAAATAGTTTAGAGCCAAAGGCATGGGAACCCATTAGCTAGCAGAACTCATATCTAGGAGATTCTTATGAGGGAACATATTTTGCAACAATAATGAATAGGTTCAGTCACTGCCGAGACACAGAATAGATATGCTCCTGGATGTAGGAACGTATGTCTACTCAAGCTTGGCAGTGAGCCATTGGGAACACTGACCCTTCAGAGGGTGGTTGAGAGTCAATCACATTGTAGTCAACCATTTGTAGGCCAGACCGGGTAAGGACGGCAGATTTCCTTCCCTGAAGGATATGAGTGAACCAGATGGGTTTTTCTGACAATTGACAATGGTTTTGTGGTCACCAGTAGAATCTTAATTCCAGTTTTTTTTTTATTGAATTCAAATTCAACCTACCATGGTGGGATTCGAACCATTGACCATCCCTGGTTGCCCTTGAACTGAGTGGCTTGCTAGGCCATTTCAGAAGGCAGTTGAGAGTCAGCCACATTGCTGTGGTTCTGGAGTCACATGTAGGCCAGACCGGGTAAGGACGGCAGATTTCCTTCCCTAAAGGACATTAGTGAACCAGATGGGTTTTTCTGACAATCGACAACGGTTTCTTGGTCATCAGTAGATCCTTAATTCCAGATTTATTGAATTCAAATTCCAGCACGTGCCTTGGCGGGATTCAAACCCACGTCCCCAGAACATTAGCCGAGTTATTAGCCAATAGCCCAGCGATAATACTAATGGGCCATCACCCATGCTTACAACTTGCTTGCAATGCCTCACTGTATGGGGAGGTGCAGTTGTCTCACACATCATGCCCTTGAGGGAAGAGCGACCGATAGCCTTTGCTTCACAAACTCTTATTGGCGCAGAAAAAAATTATGGGCAGCACGGTGGCACCATAGTTAGCACTACTACCTCCCAGCACCAGGGACCCCGGTTCGATTCCCGGCTTGGGTCACTGTCTGCGTGGGGTTTGCACATTCTCCCCGTGTCTGCATGGGCTTCCTTCGGGTGATCTGGTTTCCTCCCACACTCCAAAGATGTGCAGGTCAGGTTGATTGGCTATGCTAAATTGCTCCTTAGTGTCGGGGGTTAGTAGGGTAGATAAGTAGGGTTATGGGGATAGGTGGAATTGTGGTTGGTGCCAACTTGATGGGCCAAATGGCATCATTCTGCACTGTAGAGCTTCTATGTATTCTGTACTCAGCTAGAGAAAGAAGGATTACATTTGGAGTAAGGAGCTTTCATCGTTATGGATGTCATTTTACACTTTGACGGATCACTGACAACAATCTTCAGGCCATATAAATGTTTTCATTCTTCAGCAGCGACAAGGTTACAGAGATGGTATTATCGGCACACACCTAAGTGTCGTCAATCGGAGCAGCACGCAAATGCTGTTGGTTTAACAAGATTGCTGATACAAATCGAGCAAAAGGCTGAGGAAAAGTTAATTAACGTCCGATATTTCTCAGGAGTGGAGGGTGTACACGTGACTTCATCTCAGGGACATACGTTAACCAGCCCAGCGATGGGGAAAGTTATGGATATGGCCCGAAAAGAAACAATGACAGCAACACATCATAAAACCCCAGGCCTCAAGCCTAACATCACAAGAAGAGTTGAGTGGAGTGGAGTTCAGAGTGGAGTCCTGTAGGGGGAATCTGAGTGATTATTCCTCCGTCCTTCATAGAATCCCTACAGTGCAGCAAGAGGCCCTTCGGCCCATCGAGTCTGCACCAAACACAATCCCACCCAGGCCCTACCCCCATATCCCTACATATTAAACCCACTAATCCCTCTAACCTACACATCCCTAGACACTAAGGGGCAATTTCTTAGCATGGCCAATCAACCTAACCCGCACATCTTTGGACTGTGGGAGGAAACCCACGCAGACACGAGGAGAATGTGCAAACTCCACGCAGACAGTGACCCAAGCCAGGAATCGAACCCAGGACCCTAGAGCTGTGAAGCAACAATGCTAACCACTGTGCTACTGTGCCACTGTCCTTGCGTGGAAGAATCCTTGAACAGTTACACGAGGGACACCCAGTTTTAAAATTTATTTATTTGCATCTCAAGTAGGCTTGCATTAACACACTAAGAAGTCTCACAACACCAGGTTAAAGTCCAACAGTTTAACTTGGTAGCACGAGCTTTCGGAGCACTGCCCCTTCATCAAGTGAGACCTCATTTTCTTCTGAATCGACTCTGTCCAACCCTGTGGGAATTTTATAAGTTTTATAAGTTTGAAAAGGCACTCACCTGATGAAGGGGCAGTGCTCCGAAAGCTCGTGCTACCAAATAAACCTGTTGGACTTTAACCTGGGTGTTGTGAGACTTCTTACTGTGCTTGCCCCAGTCCAACACCGGCATCTCCACATCATGGCTACCGCCTGTATTAACACTGCAACAAAGTTACTGTGAAAGTCCCCTAGTCACTACACTCCGGCACCTGTTTGGTACACTGAGGGAGAATTTAGCATGGTCAATGCACCTATAAGAACAAAGAACAACACAACACAGTACGGGAAACAGGCCCTTTGGCCCAACGAGCCCGCGCCGCCATCTTAACAATGTGTTTATCCTCCTCCACCCTTGACCCAAGTCTATGTTTATGGTACCCCCATTGGGAACCAGATTAAGGGGAGAATAATTTAGGGACAATTTGTTACACCAATCAGCCTTAAGAGCACACCTTTGGGGTGTGGGAGGAAACTGGTGCACCCGGAGAAAACCCATGCAAGCACTGGGAGAATGCGCAAACTCCCACAGACACCGGCCCAAATCCATGTATCTGCACAGCAATCAGTGATAGTCACTGAGCTGTTGTGGTGCCCAGCATCTGGTCCAGTTTTAAGCATACACAAACGATGCAAAGTACTAGGCTACTCTCGAATGTTCAAGAGCAGCCCACACACGACCCACCGCGTGTACGCCCCTCGTTAAACAACAAGGTGGACCAACACACCTGCCGAATAAAAGAGAAAAACTTCACCACATGTAACAGTGGATTTCCAGGAACGTCCCGAGGCTCTGATCCTTATTTAAAACAGTCTCCTATAACCCTCCATCCCTATTTCGCTCATGTGTCTACCTAAGTAAACCTTAAACAAATCCAGCGTGCCTGCCTCCACCACCTTACTTGGCAGTGCATTCCATATCCCCACGACCCTCTGTGTGAAAAACCTTCAGAGTATCTACCCAGACATGTGCTAATAATCTGGATGGGATGGAAATTTATTGTCAACAGTTATGGGGAGTGAGCAATTAAATGGCATCACCTCACAGCACCAGGGACCCGGGTTCGATTCCCAGCTTGGGTCACTGTCTGTGTGGAGTTTGCACATTCTCCCCATGTCTGCGTGAGTTTCCTCCGGTTTCCCCCCACAGTCTAAAAGACATGCTGGTTAGGGTGCATTCTCGCTCCCGAACAGGTGCCAGAGTGAAGCAACTCGAGGATTTTCACAGTAACTTCATTGCAGTGTTAACGTAAGCTGACTTGTGACACTGACAAATAAACTTTAATATCAGATCATCCATAGTCTTACTGAACAGCAGTGCAGACTCAATGGGCCGAATGGCCTACTTCTGCTCCAACTTCTTATGGTCTGATTCAAGGTGAGAAGGAAATGGGAAAGACCTTCTCTCGAGAGAAATCATCATTGCCTGGCACTTTGGAGGCATGAAATAGCTGTCCCCTGGCTTGAACGCACGGAGCGGTTTAAGATTCAAAGCTGAGAGGTCAAATATTTTCTGAACTTGGTCATCCTTACTCTGGAATGCTGGTCAGCACCACAGTTTTGTGCTAAACACAGCAGTAATACGCCACATTTGCTTCCGACCGTGGTTTAGATTCATTTATCAATTTGTCAGTTCGCTACTGAGTAAATTTGTTCCTTCGCTGTTGTATTATCATTTGCCAAAAGAAAAAAACAAAATAAAACAAAGGGTTTGCTCTTAAATAGCATCATTCACAGTCCCAGCATGTTCCAAAGCACAGTGTATCCAATATTAAACACGACTGAAGGTGACTCGCAGTCACATAGAAACTAGAAGCTGGAGTAGGCCATTCTGCCCTTCGAGCCTACTCCGCCATTCATCTTGATCATGGCTGATCATCAAATTCAATATCCTGATCCCCCCTTCCCCCTTCATCCCTTTAGCCCCAGGAGCGAAATCAAATTTCTTCTTGAAATCAGACAACATTTTGGCCTCAACTACTTTCTGTTGTAGTGAATCCCACACATGCACCATCCTCTGGGTGAAGAAATTTCTCCTCACCTCAGTTCTAAAAGGTTTAGCCCTTATCCTCAAACTATGACCCCTCGGTCTGGATCTCCCACCATCGGGAGCATTCTTTCTGAATCTGCCCTGTCTAACCCTGTTAGAATTTTATAAGTTTCTATGAGATCCCCCTCTCACTCTTCTAAATTGCAGTGAATATAATCCTAACCGACTTAATCTCTCCTCATATGAGGGACCTGGCGTCCCAGGAATCAGCCTGGTAAACCTTCACTGGACGTCTATAGCAAGGACATCCTTCCTCAGATAAGGACACCAAAACTGCACACAATACCCCAGCTGTGGCCTCACCAATGCCCTGTACAATTGCAGCAAAACATCCCGATTCCTAAACTCAAATCCTCTTACTATGAAAGACCAACATACCATTTGCTTTCTTTGCCTCAATGCGATAGGTGATCTGATATATTTTCCATTCTTAAGGTGTAGCTGACAAGAGCATCATTGATTGCCCTTAAGATGATGGTGAGCTACTTCCTTGAACCGCTGCCATCTGTAGGTGGCAGCATAGTGGCACAGTGGTTAGCTTCAAAGTGCCAGGGATCCGGGTTCAATTCTGGCCTCGAGTCACTGTCTGTGTGGAGTTTGCTTGTTCTCCCCGTGTCTACGTGGGTTTCCTTTGGGTGTTCCGGTTTCCTCCCACACTCCAAAGATGTCCAGGTTAGGCAGATTGGCCATGCTAAATCGCCTCCGAGTGTCGGGGGACTAACAGGGTAGATACATCAGGTTAAGGGATAGGACCTGCGTGGCATTGTTGTCGGTGCAGGCTCAATGAGTCAAATGGCCTCCTTCTGCACTGTAGGGATTCTAAGATTCTAAACTTCCCAGTATTCTATTTTGGTGATCCAGGAGATTGTACTCAAATAATCTCCAATAACATTTCACTTCCATTTGACATTCCTAAGCTTTTGCTTCGTCCCAAACTTTGCCTCGGTTCTCTGCACCTGAGCACACTGGGGTGGACAGGTGAGGCAAGAGACTGCAATCCATATGGAGAAAGTGGAAATTCCACCCAGGAAAATCGTTGTAGAGTGTCTTAAATATAACAGCGGGATTGTCAAACCCCCAGCGGATCAGACTGGATAGCAGTGTCACAAATGCAAAGGTGTGTGGGTTAGGTTGATTGGCCATGCTAAATTGACCCTAGCGTCAAGGGATTATCAGGGTAAAATATGTGGGGTTACGGGGATAGGGGCCTATTGTCGATGCAGACTCAATGGGCCGAATGGCCTCCTTCTGCACTGTAGGGATTCGATGATTCTCTGGTTCTAAATTGTTTCAAAAGGCAAGTTCTTAGGATGCTGTCACTTAAACTAATTAGAGCAATTTTCCTCCTCCAGCCTTTCTTTTTCTCTACAGGAGAATTTCATTCCTTTGGATACCTTCATAGTATGTAAAACAGTTCCGAATCCTTTAATTTTTCACTCCAGCTGGGGTTGTGCTTTACCTATCAAGCAAATAGCAGTGTATGTATGTTGTCTGAACTTCAGGATGCAAGTTCCTTCTCCCTTCTGCCAGGGTCTGACATTTAACAAGTGCTCAACCCTTAATATAGCTCCCGCTGCTCAAGTTTCCAACACTAGACGTCATGCATAAACTGGCAGGTTAACACCGTGTTACAGCCAACGTCACATTTAACTGGGAAGCAGTATTGGGGCAATAATCCCGAGAACTGGTGCTCCCATTTAACTCGATCAGGACTGATCTGCCACTGAGGTCACGTACCAACTGACTCAAGAACAGTTTCTTCCCTGCCAGCATACTCAAGGTCTCCAAGGGCAGCACGGTGGCACAGTGGTTAACACTGCTGCCTCACGGTGCCAAGGACCTGGGTTCAATTCCCAGCTCAGGTCACTCTCTGCGCGGAGCTTGTACATTCTCCCCATGTCTGCATGAGTTTCCTCCTGCAGTCCAAAGATGTGCAGGTTAGGGGGATTGGCCATGCTAATTTGCCCCTTAGTTCCAAAGATGTACAGGTTAGGTGGATTGGCTATGCTAAATAGCCACTTAATGTCCAAAGATGTGCAGGTTAAGTGCATTGGCCAAGTTAAATTGCGCCATAGTGTCCAAAGATGTGCAAGTTAGGTGCATTGGCCATGCAAAATTGCCCCTTAGTGTCAGGGGACTAGCTAGGATAAATGAATGGGATTATGGGGATAGGGCCTGGGTGGGATTGTGGTTGGTGCAAACTCGATGGGCTGAACGGCCTCCTCCTGCAATGTAGGGATTCTATGATTCTCCTCCAGGCATTCTCTCTTCCAACTTTTTCCATCAGGAAATAAGTTACAGAAGTTACGTACCAACCGACTCAAGAACAGCTTCTTCCCTGCTGCTGTCAGACTTTTGAATGGACCTACCTCGCATTAAGTTGATCTTTCTCTACACTCTAGCTATGACTGTAACACTACATTCTGCACTCTCTCCTTTCCTGCTCTATGGACGGTATGCTTTGTAAAGTGCAAGAAAAAAAATACTTTTCACTATAAACCAATTTATGTGACAATAATAAATCAAATCAAATCAAATCTACCCCCATGAGTCTGGGGATCCTTCACATCCTGCCTAACAAACATCTATCCATCTCAGGTGTGAAATTTGCAATTCTTCTCCCATCCTCAAAGACCTTTTGGGGAATGTTCCAGATTCCTATAGATCTATAGGATCCCTCTAGTGCAGAAAGAGGCCATTTGGCCCATCAAGTCTACAACAACTCTCCAAAATCCTCCCTCCCCCCAACTCTACCTCTCTACCTCTCTCTTCCCCCTCCCCCCCCATGCCACTGTAGCCCCACGCATTTACCCTGGCCAATCCACAACGTACACACCTTTGGACACTAAGGGGCACTTTACCATGACTAATCCACTTAACCTACACATTTTGGGACACTAAGTGGCAATTTAGCATGGCCAATCCACCTGACCCGTACATCTTTCAGAGTGGAAGGAAACTGGAGCACCCAGAGGAAACCCACACAGACACGGGGAGAACATGCAGCCTCCACACAGACAGTGACCCCGAGGCTAGAATTAAACTGGGTGCCTGGCACCGTGAGGCAGCAGTGCTAACCACTGTGCCACCATGCTGCCCTTTATGTGAAGAGATGCTTTGTAACATCTTTGAATGGTCTGGCTCTACTTTTAAGGTGATGCACCCTTCTTCTGCCCTGCCCCTCACCAGAGTAAATGGTTTCTCTCCAACACAGGTTTGACGGAGGGTGGCACGGTGGCACAGTGGTTAGCACTGCTGCCTCATAGTGCCAGGGACCCAGATTTGATTCTCCCCACTGTCTGTGTGGAGTGTGCACATTCTCCCCATGTCTGCATGGGTTTCCTCCGGGTGCTCCGGTTTCCTCCCACAGTCCATAGGTGTGCGGGTTAGATGGATTGGCCTTGGTGAATTGCCCCTTAGTATCCCAGGATTTGTAGGTTAGCGTGATTAGTGGGGTAAATGTGTGGGGTTAATGCCTCTGGTGGACTTGTCGGTGTAGATTTGATGGGCCGAATGGCCTCCTTTTACACCGTAAGAATTCCATGACTGGAATTGCTCTATTGAAGTGGGGGGGCAGGGGGAGCGGGGGGGGTGGATGACAGGGGAGCAGTAGAAAGTTCCTCTAAATGTGATAAATCATTTTTACAAGATTGCAGAATTGTAATGTAACAGAAGGAGGCCACTCAGCCCATTGTTTCTGTGCTGCCCCGCCGAATGAGCAATTTATCTAGTACCATTCTCCCCACCGTATCCCCATATCCTTCCTTTTCACATCATTTCAATTTGTTCTTGGGGCATGAACTTTGATGGCCAGGCTACCGTTTATTGCCCATCCCTCATTGCCCTTGAGGAGGTGCTGGTGAGCTGCCTTCTTGAACTGCTGCACATCCTCGAGGTGTAGGGACACCCGCAATGCAGTTGGAGAGGAAGTTTCAGGATTTTGTTCGGAGTTGTCTCAATTAAGGAGAGGACAACACTTTCTTCATGTTTGCAAAGGAATTGACCAATTCCTGTAATCCTTACAATCCCAGTAACCCTGAGAGATCAAAGGGAATAGTCTGAGCAAAAGGGGGGATTTTAGCCCACACTCCTCTGAGCACAGAAGGAGCCCATTGTACCTCCGCCCACTTCCTGAATGTTACACAAAGAATCCACAGAATCATAGACTTCCTACAGTGCAGTAGGAGGCCATTAGCCCATCGAGTCTGCACCAAATCTCCGACAGAGCACCTTACCAGGCCCTATCTGTGCTATCCTTAGGGCGGCACAGTGGCACAATGGTTAGCACGACTATCTCACAGGGCCAGGAACTCCGGGTCAATTCGTGCTTTGGGTCACTGTCTGCATGTTCTCCTCGTGTCTGCGTGGGTTTCCTCCGGGTGCTCCCGTTTCCTCCCACAGTCCAAAAGTGGTGCCGGTTAGGTGCATTGGCCATGCTAAATTCTCCCTCAGTGTAACCCGAACAGGCATCGGAGTGTGGTGACTGAGGGATGTTCACAGTAACTTCACTGCACCGTTAATGTAAACGTACTTGGGACACTAATAAATAAACTTAACCTTTAAAAAAACATGTATCTACCCCATTAATCCCTCTAACCTACACATCTTTGGACACTAAAGGTGCAATTAAGCATGTCCAATCCACCTAACCTGCACATCTTTGGACACTAAGGGACAATTTATCATGGCCAATCCACCTAGCTTGCTTTGGACTGTGAGAAGAAATGGAGCACCCGGAGGAAACCCACGCAGACATGGGGAGAATGTGCAGACTCCACACAGACAGTCACCCAATTGAATTGAACCCGGATCCCTGGCGCGGTGAGGCAGTAGCGCCAACCACTTGTGCTTTATTCCTTCCCTTCACACGGTACACAGAAAACAGGAGCAACAGTAGGCCATTCGGCCCTTACATGCCCTTAGGAAAACAGAAACAGACTCTGGCCTGTGATACTTCTCATCTTTGGAGCGTAAATTATCTGAAAATAAAATAGGACGTCAAACTCATTTCGTCCCGTTTCTTGTGCCAAGAAAATAAATATCTTCACACTAAACTCACAGAAGTCTCTCTTTAGGACCTTGCACTTTGAAGATTACACAGTGATGGCTATATCCTCAAGTGTTCGCTGTCAAAATCAGTTTTGAAGTGTTAAGTGCCAGTGCACCAGGCAGAACATTACACACTGCACGCATGATTCTCATAAAGATGATTCTTTACCAACACACTGGAAGGGCTCCTTTAGGTGACGTGTCATTAACTGTCACCGCGCTGGAATAAGCCAATTTATCACTCAAATTGCCTTCTCCAAAATTAGCAGCGCATCTCGTATCTAGAACCTGTTCAAAATTTACGACGAAGGCGTTGGGAAGATTAATGAACAGCTTAAACAGGAGGTAGCACAGTCTGCAAGGGCAAACAAATGCATTGATAATGCTCCCTGCTTCTGGGTTGATATCTGCTGAGATCACAACTTCCTCGCAAGGGAATTAAGATAGCCGTAAGTAAGGACGACATTCGATTGGGCAGCACAGTGATTAGCTCTGCTGCCTCACAGCACCAGGGACCCGGGTTCAATTCCTAGCTTGGGTGACTGTCTGTGCAGAGTTTGTACGTTCTCCCCCGTGCCTGCGCGGGTTCCCTCCGGATGCTCCGGTTTCCTCCCACAGTCCAAAGATGGGCGGGTTAGGTGGATTGGCCGTGATAAATTGCCCCTTAGTGTCAGGGGGACTAGGGAGGGTGGAGTTATGGGGATAGGGTGGGAGTGCAGACTCGATGGGCTGAATGGCCTCCTTCCGCACTGTCGGGATTCTATGCTTCACAACAGAATTCCACTGTGTCAAGCGTGACAATCGCTTATATTAGCTGTCCCAGAATAAGCTCGATCATTCATCATTAGCTTATAGCAGAAAGGCTCAGACTGACTAAGAACCTGCTGGTGTCCTACAGACAAACGCTCAGATTCACCCTCTCCCCAGGCTGTTCATCACTGAGCCAACAAAATTTTACAGCCTCACCCAAGCGAGACCTGGAATTTTCACCAAAGGTCAGCACACATTTCCACTGCCCACCCCTTGCCCGCTCTGATTCCGTGGCAGGCGGTAGCGGTAGAATTCCGGCAAATGACTTCCAGGGAGTAGGAAAGCAAAAAGCAAATTCAGAAACACATTCAGACAAATGTCCACATTTTTCCCAGTGCCAGCCATAATTGCGGATTCATTCTTATGCCCTCTCATTCTTCTTGAGAAGGTGAGAGGGCATGGGATCCAAGGGCCTTTGGCCTTGTGGATCCAGAACTGGCTTGCCTGCAGAAGGCAGAGAGTGGTTGTGGATGGGGCTTTTTCTGAATGGAGGTCAGTCACCAGTGGAGTGCCCCAGGGATCTGTTCTAGGACCCTTGCTGTTTGTCATTTTCATAAATGACCTGGATGAGGAAGTGGAAGGATGGGTAAGTAAGTTCGCTGATGACACGAAGGTCGGTGGTGTTGTGGATGGTCTGGAAGGATGTCAAAAGTTGCAGCAGGACATAAATAGGATGCAGGACTGGGCGGAGAAGTGGCAGATGGACTTCAACGCGGATAAATGTGTAGTCGTCCATTTTGGCAGAACCAACGGGATGAACGAGTACACTATCAAGGGCAGGAGTCTTAGTAGTGTTGAAGAGCAGAAGGATCTTGGGGTCCAGGTCCACAGGACTCTTAAATCGGCCTCGCAGGTGGAAGAGGTGGTCAAGAAGGCGTATGGTGTACTGGCCTTCATTAATCGAGGGATTGGGTTTAGGAGTCGGGAGGTAATGCTGCAACTTTATAAGACCCTTGTCAGGCCTCATTTGGAGTACTGTGCGCAGTTCTGGTCGCCTCACTATAGGAAAGACGTAGAAGCTATTGAAAGGGTACAGAGGAGATTTACAAGGATGTTGCCTGGACTGGGAGGCATGCCTTATGAAGTTAAGTTGAGGGAACTGGGTCTCTTTTCCCTGGAGAGACGAAGGTTGAGAGGCGACCTGATAGGGGTTTATAAAATGTTGAGAGGAATGGATAGGGTGGATTCTCAGAGGCTATTTCCCCGGGTTGAAATGGTCACTACGAGAGGACACAGATTTAAGGTGCGGGGAGGAAAGTACAGAAGTGATGTTAGGGGTAAGTTTTTCACTCAGAGGGTGGTGAGTGAGTGGAATCGGCTGCCGTCAGTGGTGGTGGAGGCGAACTCGCTGGGGTCTTTTAAAAGACTTCTGGATAAGAATATGGGGTTTTATGGGATTGGGGGTTATAGATAGGTGTTGATGTGATCGGCGCAACTCGTGGGCCGAAGGGCCTGTTTGTGCTGTAGTGTTCTATGTTCTATGTTTGTGAGAATGTCCCTTCTCGTCACTCTCTTATTATCACTACCTGTGATACCACCCTGCACCATTGCCCTATCCTTTCTCCTCAACTTTCTGAAGTTCCCCTTATTTGATCCCTACCTCACTCCCCAGCCTTTCAGCGTAGAATTAGGGGCTGTACGGAGGATTTTATGATTCGCGGGGACACTGGTCCTCAGGCAGCACAGTGATTAGCACTGCTGCTTCACAGTGCCTGGGATCAGAGTTCGATTCCAGCCTCGTCTGTGTGGAGTTTGCATGTTCTCCCCGTGTCTGCGTGGGTTCCCTCTGGGCGCTCACAATATTCCAAATGGGGTCTGACCAGAGAACTCCATTGCGCTCCAGCCTTGGGCCCTGTAGACGGTGGAGGGTCTTTGAGGAGTTGGGGGAGGTGAGACACTTGCTGCAGATTATACAACCTCTGACCTGTGCTCAGGGCTAGAACAACATTGAAGCTGGTCCACTGAGGTTTGCGACGAGGTAGTGAGCTGCTCAGAGTCCCCGAATCAGGAAGTCCTAATTTTCCTGTTGCTCCCTAATGTCCTTTGTTCTCAGCTTCACAGCAGCAGAGCTGGAGATGGTGAGGTGGTGGCGAAGGGAATCGTCAAACAAACCACCACGTTTAACAGCCAGGCTGCAAAATGTTGAGTAAGATCTGCACTCTCCTTATCATTCATAGCTGAAAAGAGTGGAACGGAACAATGACTGCACAGTGGTTAGCACTGCTGCCTCACTGCGCCAGGGACCCAGGTTCGATTCCCGTCTCGGGTCACTGTCTGTGTGGAGTTTGCACATTCTCCCCATGTCTGCCTGGGTTTTCTCTGGGTGCTCCAATTTCCTCCCATACTCCGAAAGACGTGCTGGTTAGGGTGCATTGGCCGTGCTAAATTCTCCCTCCAAACAGGCGGCGGTGTGTGGGCAACTAAGGGATTTTCACAACAACTTCATTGCAGTATTAATGTCACCCGACTTGTGACACTAATAAATAAGCTTAAAACCGGACAAATAAACCAGAGGCCCACATTAATGCTCTGGGGACGAGGGTTCAAATCCCACCACAGCCGATGGTGAATTCAAATTCAATAGTTTAAGTCTGTGTGAAATGTTGTGGGTTCTTTAAATAGCGTGCCAAGGTGGTTTATTCCTGACCTAAACAGCTATACAACACTTGTGCTCTGATCGAGAAACTGCGGATCAATTTTGTGTTTCCGCTCTATGATCTCTTAACTTAGAATACCTGCAGTGCAGAGGGAGGCCATTCAGCCCATCGAGCCTGCGCCAACAACAATCCCGTAACCCCACATATTTACCCTGCTAGTCCCTCTGACACTCAGGGTCAATTTAGCATGGCCAATCCACCTAACCCGCACATCTTAGGGCTGCGGGAGGAAACCCACGCAGACACGGGGAGAATGTACAGACAATGACCCGAGCCGGGAATCGAACCCGGGTCCCTGAGGCAGCAGTGCTAACCACTGTGCCGCCCTGACTAATAATTGTTCCTCAACCATGGTTACAAAATGAGTGGAGTATCTGGTTATGACGTTGCAGTTTGTGGGACCATAGAAACTAGCTGCCTCGTTCTACTGTATAACAGTGACGTGGTGTCACCTTGTATTACCTGTGAACCATCGGGACATCCTGAGGTTGGACAAGGTGCCGCATCAATGTGCGTTCCTCATTTGACCCAGCGACGACCTGACAGCTCGTTAGCCAGCATTTCGACGCTATCCCGTACGAACACAGGCTGTGAGACATTAACCTTCAGTGACGTCTGGCAGTATGAACAGCGCACTGGGCGTCACACTCGTCATCTCCTCTGTCAGTGATGCACCTGGCTTTCCTTTCACCCTGGCACCCTCCAAGCGAAAGGCCGCAACATCCATTTTGTCAGCGAGACTGCCTTTGTTGGGGGGGGAGGGGGGGTGGTGTTTTATTACAACTGAAGCAGGCACCCACGAGCGGGAGTAGTGGGGGGAAGGTGGAGGGAGGATTACAAAACGAGCATGAATTCGCGGAAGTGCGGTTGGTGGACAAAAGATTGAATGAAAATCTTGTCCTCTGGGCAGACAAACCAGCCAAGATTCAAATCATAGAATCCCTGCGGTGTGGAAGAAACCATTCAGCCCATCAGCTTCATACCAACTCTCTAACAGAGTATCTTAACAAAGTCCTATGCCCATAACACCCCCACATTTGCTATGGCTAATCCCTCTAATCTACACATCTTTGGACACTAAGGGGCAATTTAACATGGCCAATCCACCTAATCTACACATCTTTGGACACTAAGGGGCAATTTAGAATGGCCAATCCACCTAACCTGCACATCTTTGGACACTAAGGGGCAATTTAGCATGGCCAATCCACCTAACCTGCACATCTTTGGACACTAAGGGGCAATTTAGCATTACCAATCCACCTAATCTACACATCTTTGGACACTAAGGGGCAATTTAGCATGGCCAATCTACCTAATCTGCACATCTTTGGACACTAAGGGGCAAGATAGCATGGCCAATCCACCTAACCTGCACATCTTTGGCGTATGGGAGGAAACCGGAGCACCCAGAGGAAACTGCCACAGACACAGGGAGAAGGTGTAAACTCCACTGAAACAGTGACCCAAGGTCTGGGCATAGAGCGGTAGAGAGGGCCTGGCTAAGATACTCTGTCAGGGAGTTTGTTCAAACTCGATTGTCCAAATGGCCTCTTCTGTACTGTTGGAATTTTATGACTAGCCTTTTGAGGATTATGTTAAAGCAAGAGTGAAAATGTGTGTGTTCTCTCAACCAGGAGTGTTTATACCGATTAAAATTTAGACATGCTTTGATGTAGGGACGTGCGTAAGTTTGCGTAAAAGACTGCATGTCTTTTAAACACAGGTAATGGTACAACTCCTCAAGGTCTCTGTGTTCTGCCTCTTGAGGATTTCTCCACCACTGGCGGCCACGCCTTCAGCTTCTTAGACCTTCAGTTCCATCCCTAAACCCCTCGCCTTCTCCCTCCTTTTTTAAGATATTCACAGGGGAAGCAATAGCTGAGTGGTCTTATCGCCCAACTAGTGAGCTGGAAACTCAGTGAATGTTCTGAGGAACTGGGTTCGAAACCCGCCACGGCAGATAGTGGAATTCAATAAAAGTATCCGGAATTAAGAATCTAACGATGAAACGATTGGCAGAAAAACACATCTAGTTCACGAGTGACTCGATGGGCTGAATGGCCTCCTTCTGCACTGTCGGGATTCTATGAACGGGAGCAGACATTTTATGTGGAAATTTCATTTGTTAAAGAACTGAAGTCATAAATAGAGAATGATCCTTGGGATGTATTTTAGTCAGGGTGCATGCATTCATTCATTGGAATTTAATCCAAGCAAATCCTGTACAAGTTCAAGCACAAAAATTGAACCCAAGTCCCTGGCGCTGTGAGGCATCAATGCTAACTACCGTGCCGCCCAAATAGTTCCAGACGTTTGCAGGTCTGTAATTGCCCAATACACACATCCAAACAACAAGCATTACCTCAAAATAAAATCAGTGCTTGCAAATGGGAACAACTTTGGTTCCCTCTGTTTAACGTGGGAGGAAGATTCCTTTGGCTGTTTGAGGTTCGCTCATTAGGATGGTGCATAGAACAATCTCCTTTGTATGGAACGCTTCAATTCAAAATCATGACTGCCTGGGGGTTCCTTCCCACTGAGTCTGCAATGTCACCAACACAGAGCAACTAGTGACAAACTCCTGCAGCGCTGTAAAAATAGATTCCTGAACATTCGCACACCAGCAGTCTGCAGGGAAATACCTCACTCAGAGTCACTCAAGATGCGTGACGACAAATTGTAATCATTCCCAGCATCCACAATGCTCCGATTTCTGGCTCTACCCACACTTCTGGTTGATAGTCTTATAAAGTTTATTTATTAATCCACAAGCATTAACACTGCAATGAAATTACTGTGAAAATCCCCCCGTCGCCACACTCCGGCCTCTGTTCGGGTACGCTGAGGGAGAATTTAGCACGGCCAATGCACCCTAACCAGCACATCTTTCGGACCGTGGGAGGAAACCCACGCAGACACGAGGAGAATGTGCAGACTCCGCACAGGCAGAGACCCAAGCCGAGAATCGAACCCAGCTCCCTGGCGCTGTGAGGCAGTAGTGCTAACCACTGTGCCCCACTGAGCATAGCTGCCCTCCAAATTGGCCTAGCAATGAACCCACTCGGTTCAAAGGTAATTGGAGCTGGAATGATGATTCTGTGCCTTTAAAGAAGACAGGGTCTCAGCTGCGTTATGTATCTTGGAGTTCCTGATCTGGACCTTAATAGTACATAAGAACATAAGAAATAGGAGCAGGAGGAGGCCATCTAGCCCCTCGAGCCTGCCCCACCATTCAATAAGATCATGGCTGATCTGATAGGGGATCAGTTCCACTTTCCCACCTGCTCCCCATAACCCTTAATTCCCTTATCGATCAGAAATCTATCTACCCGTGACTTAAACCCATGACAGTAAGGAATGCTGGCTTTGCCAGAAATGCCCAAGTAGTACGAAAGGGTGAAGAACTTACAGGTCGGAATTTTACCATTGTTCACACCGGTGGGATTTTCCCATCCCGCTGCAGTGAACGGAGAGTTGGCTGGTCTGGTCACCACCTCACTGCAGCGGGAACGTGGCAAAGACTGAGTCTTTGTTAGCTGATAATCCCAAAGCAGGTTAACAATATAAAAGCATCCCTTCTCTTCCAGGAATGCCTACCCTGAAGACGTACTGCTGTTCTGTCTGACAGGATTTCCGTCTCCGCGCCCTGATCACCCTCACTGCTTTCCGTTTCTCTCTTCGTGCTGGGCAAGATTAACCTTTCTCCTGGTTTCTGTGGCTATGACCCATCTTTCACTCTGCAGTATGAATATCTCCCACTTTCTATGCCTTTTAGCTTTGGCAAAGGGTCAGCTGGACTCAAAAACGACAGCTCTTTTCTCTCCTTACAGATGCTTCCAGGCCTGCTGAGATTTTCCAGCACTTTCTCAGATTCCAGCATCTGCAGTAATTTGCTTTTATCCCTTTTTTTATTCTTTGTGGGACATGGGTGTCGCGGGCTGGGCCAGCATTTATTGCCCATCCCTAGTTGCCTGAGGGCTATTGAGAGTCAACCACATTGCTGTGTCTCTGGAGTCACATGTAAGCCAGATAAGGACAGCAGATTTCCTTCCTTAAAGCATTCTGGTAGACCAGATGGGTTTTTCCGACAATTGACAACAGCCATCAGTAGATTCCTAATTCCAGATTTTATTTATTGAATTCAAATTCCAGTATCTACTGAGACGGGATTTGAACCCGGGTCTCTAGAACATCAGCTGAGTTTCCAGATTGCCTGAGGGCACTTGAGAGTCAACTCTGGAGTCACATGTAGGGCCTACACGTGACAGATTTCCTTCCCTAAAGGACATTAGCGAACCAGTTGGGCTTTTCCCCACAATCGACAATGGTTTCATGGTAGATTCTTAATTCCAAATATTATTTTATGGAATACAAATCCCACTATCGGCTGTGGCGGGATTTGAACTCAGGTCTCCAGAACATTAGCTGAGTTAATGGATTGACGGTCTAGCAATAACACCACTAGGCCAGCGCCGCCCCTTTCAACTGGAAGGTGACTTCGAGGGCAGGCTCGTCAAGCTATTGAAATCTCCTGATTGAAATTCAAGTTCACCGGCATGTGGATTCTAATATATCACTGTCAACTTCCCTTATTTGACATTTGGCAAGTCAATGACATTTAATATTAGGGGGGTCATGCACTTAACCAATAATGGGCACACGTAGAACCTTGTCTTATTAAATTAAGGACAAAATGAATGATTGACAAATGAGCCGGAAGGTTAAAACTGTCAATCCTCCAATTTAACATTAATCTGACAAGACCAGTACAGATGCATCACCAAGCAATTGTGCTATTTCAACGTGGCTTTACACCCGTTCTGTATCTTTAACCCCATTTGCAAAGCCATGAAGAAACATCTTTTATTGGACAAAGTTAAGCACTATTTTCAGAATCCAAATAATTAAGGAAAATCCGGCAAACATTGAACTGTTTGTACAGTTCCCTTTGTTCCAAATTATTGGTTAACAGCTTCCAGTTGTTAAGCTAAAGTAATCTTTGTTCAAGATAAGGGGGAGGGTAAGGTTCGGTGGAGATGTGCGGGGGAAGTTCTTTTTTCGCAGAGGGTGGCAGGGGCTGCTTTGCAGTGAAGTAGTTGGGGCAGCTATGTTAGAGACTCTTTAAGACTTATCTGGATAGTCTTATGAATAAACAAGGAACAGAGGGATAGAAGCAGTTGGTTAGAAAGGTAAACGTGGTCAGCACAGGCTTGGAGGGCCGAATGGACTGTTCCTGAGCTGCACTGTTTTTTGTTTCTTAACTGTACCCAGTAGAAATTGAAAAATCTCTTCAGTTAACCAGCCTTGACTCAAGTTACAGAGTCATAGAGGTTTCCAGCATGCAGACAGGCCCTTCAGCCCAACTTGTCCATGCCGCCCTTTTTATTAACACGAAGCTAGTCCCAATTGCCCACATTTGGCCCATATCCCTCTATACCCATCTTACCCATGTAAATGCTTTTCAAAAGACAAAATTGTACCCGCCTCTACTGCTACCTCTGGCAGCTCGTTCCAGACACTCACCACCCTCTGTGAGCCCCCCTCTGAACCCTTTCGTAACTCTCTCCTCTCACCTTAAACCTACGACCTCCAGTTTTAGACTCCCCTACCTTTGGGAAAAGAAGTGTGACTGAATTTGGAAGACCTGTGGTATGGCTGTTTTATTTATGAAATAAGATTTATCATAGAATCCCCACAGTACAGAAAGAGGCTACTTGGCCCATCAATTCTGCACTGAACCTCCAACAAACATCCCATCCAGGCCCGTATATTTTCCCCTAAATCCCACTAACCTATACACCCTGGGACACTAAGGGGCAATTTAGCATGACCAATCCACAGAAACTGCACACCTTGGGATGCTAAGGGGCAATTTAGCATGGCCAACCCACCTAACCTGCACATCTTTGGCATGTGGGAGGAACCTGGAGCACCCAGAGGAAACCCACGCACACACAGGAAGAATGTGCAAACTCCACACAGTCACTCAAGGCTGAAATAGAACCCTAGTGTTGTGAGCCAGCAGTGCTAACTACTGTGCCACCACGTACATCCCTTCCATCTTAATATAAAATGATACAACGCTGAAGGAGGCTATTTAGCCCATTGTTCCTGTACTAGGTCTTTGGCAGAGCTATCCATTTAGTCCAATTCCCTTGTTTCTCCAGAGTGCTGCTGTAATAATCCAGCCAAGGCTGGTCTTAGAATCATAGAATCCCTATGGAGCCGAAGGAGACCATTCGGCCCATCGAGTCTGTACCTACCACAATCCCATCCAGATCATATTCCCGTAGCCCCACATATCTCCTGACACTAGGATCGATTTAGCATGGCCAATCGACCTAACCCGCACATCTTTGGAGTTTGGGAGGAAACCAGAGCGCCTGGAGGAAACCCACGCAGACATGGGGAGAACGTAGTGAATTCCAGCTCCCAACAGCTCATCAAATTAAAAATAAAATCTCCCCTGTGCTTCTTAGAACATAGAATGTAAAACAGTACAGCACAGGAACAGGCCCTTCGGCCCACGATGTTGTGCTGAACATGACGCCAAATTAAACTAATCCCTTCTGCCTGCCCTTTGTCCATAACCCTCTATTCCTCGCATATTCAAATGTTTATCTAAAAGCCCCTTAAACACCCCTATTGTATCTGTCTCCACCCCAGCAGTGTATTCAAGACACCTACCATTCTCTGTGTAAAACACTTGCCCCTCACATCTCCTTTGAACTTTCCCCCACTCACCTTAAGTGCTGCCTGGTATTAGAATTATTCAACATTTTACACCTCTAACCTTAAATCAGTGTCTTTGAGTTACCCAACTGCCCTGCCAGTGGGAACAGTTTCCTTACTCACTCTGTCTAGAGTAAATTATATTCAACTCCTTCACAACAGATTCAAACTATAGCCCTCCAAATTAAAACAAAATGTCCAACTGTTAGTAAATTAATACAGATAGGACAGTTATAGAGACCTGATGTGGGCAGCTATCTCAAACATTAACCAATCTTGCTCCCTCTTTCATTCTACATCAACAGGAACGAAGTAGAAATGGTCAAAAGCTTCACGTTTTTAGGCATCCAGATCACCAACAACCTGTCCTGGTCCCCCCCATACCGACACTATAGTTAAGAAAACCCACCAATGCCTCTACTTTCTCAGAAGACTAAGGAAGTTTGGATGTCAGCTACGACTCTCACCAATTTTTACAGATACACCATAGAAAGCATTCTTCGTGGTTGTATCACAGCTTGGTATGGTTCCTGCCCTGCCCAAAACTACCAAAGGTTATAAATGCAGCCTAGTCCATCACGCAAACCAGCTTCCCATCCATTGACTCTGTCTACACTTCCCGCTGCCTCAGCAAAGCAGCCAGCATAATTAAGGACCTCTCGCACCCTGGATATTCTCTCTTCCACCTTCTTCTGTTGGGAAAAAGATACAAGAGTCTGAGGTCACATACCAACGGATTCAAGAACAGCTTCTTCCCTGCTGCCATCAAACTTTTGAATGGACCGACCTTGCAATTAAGTTGATCTTTCTCTACACCCTAGCTATGATTGTAACACTACATTCTGCACTCCCTCCTTTCCTTCTCTATGAATGATACGCTTTGTCTGTGTAGCGCACAAGAAATACTTTTCATTGCATATTAATACATGTGACAATAATGAATCAAATCAGATCAGAAATTGCCAAACATTTCCATCACTTTCCAGGCTTGTAATGATTTTAAATTGTTCCATAAATTGGATCAGGTGAGATTTACCCCATTCTTTCCCTCCCCCCTGCTGGAGGCAAGAAAAATTGCCCATCAAAATTTCTGAACCTGTTTTGCCGATATCCTATTATGATGCCGAGTGGCTTTAGGCAGACCAGAATGAACGAACAGATGTTGTGAACACTTCAGAACTCCTTTGAGGCAGTGCTCAATAATTGGAGTGGAAGCTGTGATAGTTATACTGTTAAAGCATTCTATTTTATCTCAAAGTAGCACGGGGACCTCGACGTGGAAAAGTCGGCAACAGTGACATTGTGACTAACCTGTGATGGTTGCCAAGGCCTGGGTCTCCTCGTTCAGTAGCTCATTCCTCACGAGGCAACTGTACGTGCTGTTAGGCTCCAGCGTCACCCGGATCACACTGCGCACGTCAAACAGGCCCTCCTTGTTGGCCACTTGCGACGTGGTGATGTTCTCCGTGATGTTGCTCCCTTTCCCATCATGCCACTGCACCGTGGCCTGGGGATAGCCCCCCGAAGAGTGGCAGGCGATGGCCACCTCATCTCCGGGCTTCAGGTTCTTGTTGGGTTCCAAGTGCAGGCTGGGTTTGGAGTAAGAGGCTGAAACCATGCAAATGGAGAAAAAAGTATCAGCAAAGTGAACCCACTAAACATAGCGACAGGTTTTGCGCCCAATTGGTGACAATTTCCCCAAAGTCTCTGCGTCCAATGATCGACATAAAGCCATAGATCCTGACCACATGTTTCTGATGCCCAAGCAACAAGATCCTATTTGCACATTAGGCTATAACTTGCAATCTCCAGGACGTTGTATTTGGTGGAGTGGAGACAAAGTTGGGGGGGGTGGGGGTAGTGATTGGTACCCCAAAGATGTGCAGGGGACACCCATGGAAGTTCCCAGATAAGGTTTCCACGGCAATTGCCCAGAAGTGCAAACTATTCATGTCGAGAGGACTAAACACAAGGGCAGGAATGTACGTCTGAGGCTGTATAAAGCTCTGGTCAGACCTTATTTGGAGTATTGTGAGCAGTTTTGGGCCCCATTTCTAATAAAGGAAGTGCTGGCCTTGGAAAGGATCCAGAGGAGTTCGCAAGAATGATCTCTGCAGGAGGAACGGTTGAGAACTCTGAGTCTGTACTTATTAGAGTTTAGAAGGATCAGTGGGATTTTATTAAAATTTACGGGATACTGCGACACCTGGATAGAGCGGATGTAGAGAGGATGTTTCCACTAGTAGGAAAAACTAGAACCAGAGGGCAAAACTTCAGGCTAAAGGGACGATCCTTTAAAACAGAGATGAGGAGGAATTGCTTCAGCCAGAGAGTGGTGAATCTGTGGAACGCTTTGCCACAGAAAGCTGTGGAGGCTGGGTCATTGAGTGTCTTTAAGACAGAGATAGAGAGGTTCTTGATTACTAAAGGGGTCAAGGGTTATGGGGAAAAGGCAGGAGAATGGGGATGAGAAAATTATTAGCCATGATTGAATGGCGGAGCAGACTTAATGGGCTGAGTGGCCTAATTCTGCTCCTATATCTTATGGCCTTAGTTAGGCCGCACTTGGAAGATAGTGTTCAATTCTGGTTGCCAGAAGGATGTAGAGGCTTTGGAGCAGGTACATTATCTGGATATTGCCTGGTAGGGAGGGCATAAGTTATGAAAGGTTGGAGAAGCTTGGTTTGTTCTCGCTGGAACTACAGAGATTGAGGGGCGACCTGATAGAAATCTATTAGATTTGGAGATGCGTGGATAGAATGGGTAGTTAGAAGCTGTTTCCCAGGATGGAAGAGTCAATTACTAGGAGGCACAGGTTTAAGGTGTGAGGGGCAAGGTTTAAAGGAGACGTGCGAGGCAAGTTTTTTTTTTACACAGAGGGTGGTGGGTGCCTGGAACTCACTGCCAGGGGAGGTAGCGGGAGAAGATACAATAGTGAGTTTTAAGGGACATCTTGCCAAATGCATGAATAGGATGGGAATAGAAGGATATCGATTGTCCCCAGAAGGGTAGGGAGTTATAGTTAAGTAGGGAAGCACGGTTGATGCACTCTTGGAGGGCCGAAGGGCCTGTTTCTGTGCTGTAATTTTCTTTGTTCTCCATGGGAACTATCCAGAAATGTGATTTCAGCTGCGAATTCTGGGGTGGTTTCAACTCATAGAATCCTACAGTGCAGAAGGAGGCCATTCGGCCCATCGAGTCTGCATTGACCACAATACCACCCAGAGCCCCATGCATTTACCCTAGCTAGTCCCCCTGGCACTAAGAGGCAATTTTTGCATGGCCAATCCACCTAACCCACACAGCTTTGGACTGTGGGAGGAAACCCACGCAGACACAGGGAGTATGTGCAGACTCCACACAGACAGTGAGTCCAACTGGGAATCGAACCCGGGTCCCTGGCACTGTGAGGCAGCAGTGCTAACCACTGTGCCACATGCTGCCCGTGTAACATCAATAGTTACTCAGGAAACATGAGGAGAACTGAAGAACATAAAACACTTCTAACTTCTGGGTAACTACTGCCCTGACCCACAGGTTTCCGGGTTCGATTCCGGCCTTGGTTGACTGTCTGGGCGGAGTTTGCCCATTCTCCCAGGGGAGGGGGAGAGTGGAGCCTTGTGAGTTTGTGTGGGGGGTGCGGGGAGGAAGGGCGTAGGTGGATGCCATTTGGTATGGGAGGGTCTGGGGAGTTGTTGGGCAGCCACTGAAGGGTAAGGCCTGGTCAGGTTGGGCTTGTAAAGTAGCAGGGGATTGAGGGGGAGTTCCATACGGCTGTAATATGGGTTCATCAGGATGTTGCCTGGTCTCGAGGGTGCTGGCTGTGAGGAGATGTTGAATAAACTAGGACTCTTTTCATTGGAAAGACGGAGGCTGAGGGAGACCTGATAGAAGTCTACAAAATGATGAGAGGCAGAGACAGGGTGGAGAGTCAGAGGCTTTCTCCCCAGGGTGGAAGTGTCAATTATAAGGGGGGGGCACAGGTTCAAGCTGAGAGGGGAGAAGTTTAAGGGAGATGTGTGGGGGTGAAATTTTTCACGCAGTGATGGGTGCCTGGAATATAGAATCCCTACAGTGCAGAAGGAGGCCATTCGGCCCATCGAACCTGCACTGACAACAATCCCAAAGGTCCATCCCTGTGACCCCCAGAGATTTACTCTGCTAAGCCCCCTGACACTAATGGGCAATTCATCATGGCCAATCCACCAAACTAATACAACTTTGGTCTGTGGGAGGAAACTTACACCGACGTGGGGAGAATGTGCAAACTCTACACATACAGTCACCCAAGGCCGGAATTGAGCCCAGGTCCCTTTTCCCTGCCAGAGGAGGCAGTGGAAGCAGGCATTTAAGGGGCATCTGGGTGGATACATGAATAGGGAGGGATTAGAGAGATATGGATCGATAAGGGCAGCCTCACAGCGCCAGGGACCCGGGTTCGATTCCCGGCTTGGGTCACTGTCTGTGCAGAGTCTGCACATTCTCCCCGTGTCTGTATGGGTTTCCTCCGGGTGCTCCGGTTTCCCCCTCAGTCTAAAAGATGTGCGAGTTAAGTGGTCTGGCCATGCTAGATTGCCTTTTAGTATCGGGAATACTAGTAGGGTAGATGTGTGGGGTTACTGGGATAGGGCTGGGTGGGATTGTGGTCAGCGCAGACTCGATGGGCCAAATGGCCATGCTAAATTCTCCCTCGGTGTACCCGAATAGGCACCAGAGTGTGGCACCTCGGGGATTTTCACAGCAACTTCATTGCAGTGTTAATGACACTAACTCGTGACACTAATAAATAAACTTCAGGAAGAAAGAGAGGTGAAAGATTTAGGGAAGGGATTGCACTTTGTGGGATTGGCAACCCATCGTGGAGATGGAGAGGGCGAGGGGATGGGTGGGTCGGAAAATGATTTGACACAGTGGCGCACTGGGCATGGCTAGAGGTTGGCACATTGTGTGGCAGGCCGGTGGGCACCGTACCTGCTAGCTGGAGCTCGATGGGGGCGCTCAGGTGCTCCTGGATCCTCACAAAGCAGGTGAAGCTGCCCTCGTCCTCGATCCGGACGTCCCTCAGTAGCAAGGAGGCGTTGCCCTTGGCCAGCTCCTGGGTGAAGAGGGCCGTCCTGTTCACAAAGCTGTCCGCCTGCTGGTTCAGCTGCAGCGAGTACAAGTGCACCATCTCGCGCGTTTCCGTCAGCTGCCATATCACGCTCAGGTCGCTCAGGGAGAAGTTGGCGTCGGTGGTGAAGGAACAGTTCAGGGTGACGTCCTTGCCAAAGATGCCAATCACGGGAACTGTCGGAACTTCGATCCTCAGATCTCCTGGGAAAGAAAAATTAAAAAAAAGGACTCGTTAGTCCTGATGAGGTTTGCATCTAGTTCCATTCACAAAGGAGAAGGGAAACCCTACAGTGCAGAGGGAAGCCATTCAGCCCATCGAGTCTGCACTGACCACAAAGATGTTGTGCCAACCTGCGAAACCAATCTAAAACCCATATAACCTACACTATTCCAATATCATCCATATGTTTATCCAATAGGCCTTACCCCATGTATTTACCCTAGCTAGTGCCCCAAGGGGCAATTTAGCATGGCCAATCCACCTAACCTGCACGACAACAATCCCAGCCAGGTCCCACTGCTGTGCCACCGTGCCACCCACAAAGCAGAGAAGGTGCAATGGCACAGTGGTTAGCGCTGCTGCCTCACAGCGCCAGGGGCCTGGGTTCGATTCCTGCCTTGGGTCACTGTCTGGGTCACATTCTCCCCGTGCCTGCGTGGGTTTCCTCCGGGTGCTCCGGTTTCCTCCCACAGTCCAAAGATGTGCGGGTTAGGTGGATTGGCCGTGATAAATTGCCCGTTCGTCTCAGGGGAATCCAGAGGGTAAATATGTGGGGTTATGGGATTGAGACCTGGGTGGGATTATCATCGGTGCAGACTCGATGGGCCGAATGGCCTCCTTCTGCACTGTAGATTCTAAGATTTATGCTGATTAGAGCCCAGATCAGATGAAATAACACCTAAGGCGGCTAGTACGAAACATAAAGTATGGGCCGAATGGCCCCTACCTGTGCTGTAAATTATTTAACGGCCAGTAAGGGCATCAGCACCCACTAATGTTGATTGCAAGCACTTTAATATTTTACCCCCCACATCCCAGAGGAGGCAATTCCTTCAAGCAGATGAGATGACTAATTGAGGCGGTCGTTATTAGTTTAGTGCGGCCGACACAGTGCGGCCTAAAGCAGGTGAGTGATGGTTAGTTGTTGCAGTTCAGACTGATCAGTTCTTCCCACTCACCCTCATCCATGCATCTCCCCTGACTGAGCCCACCCCGCCAGCAACTTGGTTTTGTGAAGATCGCACACCATTTTTAAATGTCCCAGTGTGCAAAAGTTAACCAGGAACACCCCTCCTCCCTCACCTCTCCTACCCTCTCTTCCTCAACAGTGCCAGAGAACAGTGTCCAGGCACTGCCAGAGGACAGTGTCCAGGCACTGCCAGAGGACAGTGTCCAGATTTTGAAAGGCTGAGGGACTTGAGGTTGTTTTCGTTAGAGAGAAGAAGGTTGAGGCATAGTTGAGGATTGGATAGGGTGGACAGCGAGGGCCTTTTTCCTCGGATGGTGATGGCTAACACGAGGGGACGTAGCTTTAAATTGAGGGGTGATAAATATAGGACGGATGTCAGAGGTAGGTTCTTTACTCAGAGGGTAGTAAGGGCGTGGAATGCCCTGCCTGCAGCAGTTGTGGACGCGCCAACTTTGAGGGCGTTCAAATGGTCAGTGGATAGGTATATGGATAATATTGGAATAGTTTAGATTAGAGGGTCATTAGATTGGTTCCACTGGTCGGCGCAACATCGAGGGCCGAATGGCCTGTACTGCGCTGTAATGTTCTATGTTCTATAATGTCAGGGGTACAGTGCCCAGGTAGTGCCAGGGGACAGTGCCCAGGTAATGCCAGAGAACGGTGTCCAGTTAGTGCCAATGGGGCAATGTCCAGGGGGACAGAGTCCAGGTAATTCCAGAGAACAGTGTCCAGGTAGTGTCAGGGGGCAGTTGTTAGCTCTGTTGCCTCACAGTGCCAGGGACCCAGATGTCTGCGTGGGTTTTCTCCGGGTGCTCCGGTGTGTTCCCACAGTCTGAAAGACGTGCTAGTTAGGGTGCATTGGCCGCGCTAAGTTCTCCCTCAGTGTACCCGAACAGGTGCCGGAGCGTGGCAACTAAGGGATTTTCACAGTAACTTCATTGCAGCATTAATATAAGCCTACTTGTGACACTAATAAATAAACTCTAAGCTCAGGGACTGTTAAAGAATATGACCCAACAGTGACAGACAACCCCGACTAGCAAGTGTTGCCCCTGACAAAACATTTGCCTCTTTGTCCTTTCTCGGAATATCCTGTGTCCTCTGTATCTGAACCGTGTCTAACTTTATTCACTCCTGAGAGAGACACTGCCAGTTCAATTATTAATACAGACAAAAGCACTCAGCCCATCATGGATTCGTCCCGACCTCCAATATCCTGACACAGACAGCTTTCAAAGCCTTACATTTTTCATAAACCACCGTGCTACATCCAGCAATCCAGTGAGCAGCCTCCTGATAAATGAGAGAACGTTGAAGGAATAAGTGATGAACGATAAGGAGACACGGAGCCTGTCTCGGCTGGACGGCACATCCCAGGGAGTCAGGGACACATAAGCTTGGCTGACACTCCACGGTAGCACAGTGGTTAGCACTGCTGCTTCACAGCTCCAGGGACTGGGGATCGATTCCTGGCTTGGGTCACTGTCTGTGTGGAGTTTGCACATTCTCCTCGTGTCTGCGTGGGTTTCCTCACAGTGCTCTGGTTTCCTCCCACAGTCCGAAGATGTGCGGGTTAGGTTGATAGGCCATGCTAAAATTGCCCCTTAGTGTCCTGAGATACGTAGGTTAGAGGGATTAGCGTGTAAATATGTAGGAATATGGGGGTACGGCCTGGGTGGGATTGTGGTCGGTGCAGACTCGATGGGCCAAATGGCCTCCTTCTGCACTGTAGGGTTTCTACGATTCTAATGGTTAGCACTGTTGCCTCACAGTGCCAGGGATCCGGGTTCAATTCTGGCCTCGGGCGACTTGTGTGGAGTTTGCATGTTCTCCCTGTGTCTGCATGGGTTTCCTCCGGTTCCCTCCCACACTCCAAAGATGTGTGGGTTAGGTTAATTGGCCATACTAAAATTGCCCTTAGTATTAAGGGGATTTGCAGGGTAAATATGGGGAGTTACAGGAATAGGGCCTGGGTGAGATTGTGGTTGGTGCAGACTCGATGGGCCAAATGGCCTCCTTCAGCACTGTGGGGATTCTATGATTTTATGATTCTGATATTGAGTGCTACATGGCGAGAGGTATTGACCATCAACTACGTTAAACTGAGGTTCTGTCTGCGGTGATGTGCATGTGCCTTTAAGGGAGGTATTTTCAACTGCTGGCCAGCTCTATCTATCCTGAGACAGGGCGAGATTTTCCATACACCCAGCCTCGTGTTTCATGGCAGCGGAGGAAACTCACCATTGGCTGATGGCGGGAATTTCCAGACCCGCCATTGTCAATGGGGATCCCACTGAATACGTCCCTCGTTGCCATGGAAACTGCTGTCAGCGGAACCGGATATTCCCGCTGGCATGAATGGCCGCAATCCAACTGTAATCTACCATACAAGTGGTGAATGTAGCCCAGTCCATCACGCAAACCAGCCTCCCTTCCATTGACTCTGTCTACACTTCCCGCTGCCTTGGAAAAGCAGCCAGCATAATCGAGGATCCCACACACCCCGGACATTCTCTCTTCCACCTTCCTCTGTCAGGAAGAAGATTCAAAAGTCTGAGGTCACGTACCAATCAACTCAAGAACAGCTTCTTCCCTGCTGCCATCAGACTTTTGAATGGACCTACCTCGCATTAAGTTGATCTTTCTCTACACCCTAGCTATGACTGTAACACCACACTCTACACTGTCTCCTTTCCTTCTTTATGAATGGTATGCTTTGCCTGTATAGTGCGCAAGAAACAATACTTTTCACTGTATATTAATACACGTGACAATAATAAATCAAATCAAAATATCGACTCTGTGGTCAGAACAGAACAGCAGTCCAACAGGTCAGACACGTCTGCATAACCTTCCAGTTACCATGATATGAATATTGTATTATCTTGAAGCAAATAGCACACATTTGCCAGTATTTTACCAGCCCGCCTGTCATGGTAATCAGAACAGGCGAGGGGCAGAGCATGGGAAGGTCCATTGACCTCGAATCGGATTCTATGGTCTTGGGACAATATCTCACCCATTATCTCACCAATCCTCGCTGTATAACACAACAGTCTGCACTCTCAGATGGAAGGAAAAGATCCCTTGAGATTATCAGAATCACAAAATTCCAACCATTCTGACAAAAGGAGGCTATTTGGCCCATCGCATCTACACCAACTCTCTGCCAGAGCTTCCCACCCAGGCACACTCCCCTTCCTATTCCCAGTAAACCTGCACATTTGCCATGGCCAATCCACCTAACCTGCACCTCTTTGGCGCGCGGGAGAAAGCCAGAGCACCCAGAATTGAACCCAGGTCACGGGGAGAACGTGCAGACTCCACACAGACAGTCATCCAAGGCCAGAATCGAACCCGGGTCCCTGGCACTGTGAGGCGTGGCGTGGCAGCAGTGCTAACCACTGTGCCACGGATCAACACCAGGAGAACAGAAAATCAGATCATTGTTACGTTGCTATCAGTGGGAGTTTGCTGTGTGCAAATGGGTTGCCACATTAAATAGATAGCTACGCTTCAAAAGTACATCGCTGGCTGCAAAAAGCTAAATGGAATCTTAAGGTTGTGACTCTGGGGCATCAGGATGTTGCGCCTGGCACTGACCTCCTGTGTCAGTGTTGACAGGCACTCCTTTGAGGGATGGGGGGGTGCACAGGTGTGGGGAGCACTTAGCCCATGCGACATGTCTGCCTCCGTTCCACCCCCACCTCCCTCCCTAGCTTTCTGGCACTGGGGCCCAGTGAAGTTCCTGCTCATCAGCCACTGAGGATCTCAGCGGCAGCACCCCCCCCACACCCACAAAATCTCTTGGCGGCCGCCAAGGTTCTTCCTCCTCTGATTTTAACCCCCTTCACCGCCAGATCCTCATTGGCTGACTCCATGCGCTCCCGCCTCCACCGAGACCCAACCAACAGACACGTGAGACACTGAGCCAGGGCTCCCTCTGCATTAACAACGCGGGAATTCCCGGACGTGCCCCCGAGGTAAAATTTAGGCCTCTGATTCTATGATCAAGTCCTTTGCTGTGACTGTCTATCACCAGTAGAGGCAGTCTAAAGCTGCTTTGAATCATAGAACCCTACAGTGCAGAGAGAGGCCATTCGACCCATCAAGTCTGCACCAAACACAGTCCCACCCAGACCTTACCCCCCATATCCCTACATATTATACCCACTAACCCACTTATAGCTTTAAATTAAGGGGCGGTAGTTATAGGACGGATGTCAGGGGTAGGTTCTTTACCTAGAGGGTGGTGAGGGATTGGAATGCCCTGCCTGCTGCAGTTGTAAATGCGCCTAGTTTGGGGGCGTTTAAGAGATCCGTGGATAGGTTTATGGATGGAAAGGGTTTGGTTTAGGTTAGAGGGTCATTGTTTTTTAACTGGTCGGCGCAACATCGTGGGCCGAAGGGCCTGTTCTGCGCTGTAATGTTCTATGTTCTAATCCCTCTAACCTCCGCATCCCTGGACACCAAGGGGCAATTTCTTAGCATGGCCAATCAACCTAACCCGCACATCTTTGGACTGAGAGAGGAAACCGGAGTACCCAGAGGAAACCCATGCAGACACGTGGAGAACGTGCAAACTCCACACAGAGAGCGACCCGAGCCGGGATTCGTAGTGATTTCCTCCCGTGGCCTCATAATTGTTGCAAAAAAAAACTCTAAAAGGTTTGAACTTTTGCTTTGTTTCTGGAGCAGTGGGAGTATTCCAAGTCAATATACTATTATATGACGAATTACTTGCAGTGTAGCTTTTTGCTTCTGTATAATTAGCTCATTTGTAAAGAAATGCCCCATTAATTGTAGCCTGAATGTATGATCCAACAGTGAGATATTTACTGCCTTTCAAAGTGGGCAGTAAATTACAGTAGCAACATACTGTTCTAACAGAAAAGTCAGCACTAGCCCTGGGACACGCAATTTCATTCAACCCTGCCAGGACATTGCAAGTTTCACGGGGGATACAGGGCTAATGATGGAAATTGCTTTTCTCGCTGTGAATACAAGTTAATGGTGTCGGGAAGGATCCCAACCTGCACGAAACAAGACTCAAGTCATGAAGAGGGTTCCGCACAAGCCAACTTAGTTCGAAGGAGATCGAGAGGAGCTGTAAGCAACAAGGGCAAAACAACTGAGAACCATCGAATCCCAACAGTGCAGAGAGAGGCCATTTGTCCCACCAGGTCTGCACTGACTCTCTGAAGGATAATCTCATCCAAGACCTCCACTCCACCCTATCCTCAATACACCTCGCATTTACCATGGCCAATCCACCAAATTTACACATCTTTGGACAGTAAGGGGCAACTTAGCATGGCCAATCCACCTAACCTGCACATCTTTGACACTAACGGGCAATTAGCATGGCCAATCCACCTAACCTGCACATGGTGGCACAACGGTTAGCACTGCTGCCTCACAGCACCAGGGACCCGGGTTCAATTCCAGCTTTGGGTCACTGTCTGTGTGCATGTTCTCCCCGTGTCTGCGAGGGTTTCCTCCATGTGCTTCGGTATCCTCCCACACTCCAAAGATGTGCGGTTGATTGGCCGTGATAAATTGTCCTTTAGCGTCAGGAGGATTAGCGGGGTAAAGACATGGGGTTACGAGGATAGGGCCTAGGCGGAATTGTTGTCAGTGCAAGCTCGATGGACTGAATGGCCTTCTTCTTCACTGTCAGGATTCTACCCTATCTTATTCTACCTTTGGACTGTGAGAGGAAACCGGAGCATACAGAAGAAACCCAAGTAGACACGGGAGAACTTGCAAACTCCGCTCAGATAGTAACACAGGATCGAACCCGGATCCCTGGCGCTGTGAGGCAGCAGCGCTAACCACTGTGCCACCCAGATGAAAGGACAGAAATGCCACAAGAAGAAAGGATAACACACAGTAGGCTTGAACTGATTAGTCGACTGGGACTGGGAACACAGACTGCAGGGCAGAAGTGTAAAATTAACAAGCATTAAGCACAATTTGAGACAAGAATTATTATTTTTTTCCCTTACAGGAGAGTGGATATGTGGAACAGACACCCAAGCAAATTCAGTTAATACCATGTTAATTAGGCACAGAGAAAACAGCTGGCGGAACATCTGGGCAGGAACTGCATTGAGGTTGATGAAGGATAAGTATTCTGCCTGCGTTGGATGCTCTGTGAAGCGCAGAGCCTTCTGAACTCTAAGCAATGGAATTACCATGACAAGGATAAATAATGCCAGACGCAGTGGGGTCTGCTTCAACTAATCACTACCTGGAGCGGCCCAGATGAACACAGTGTGCTGAAACATTTGGTAATGACGTCTTGCTCAACAACAGACAACAGAGAGATCTGGGCGTAGAGGATAGTACATCAAATTTAACAAAAGCATCGAGAAGGGAAGTGAAGAGCAACAGCCCTAACACTAATTCCTGTAGTAATACTGCTGACTGGTCCCAAGTAGGCACCTATCGGGTGAGCCAATGGCCTAGCGGTATTGTTGATAGATTTTAGGAAGTTTGGCATGTCAGTTACGACTCTCACCAACTTTTACAGATGCACTATAGAAAGCATTCTTCCTGGTTGTATCACAGCTTGGTATGGGCTCCTGCTCTGCCCAAGACCGCAAGGAACTACAAAACGTTGTGAATGTAGCCCAATACATCGCGCAAACCAGCCGCCCATCCATTGACTCTGTCTACACTTCCCACTGCCTCAGAAAAACAGCCAGCGTAAGCAAGGACCTCATGCATCCCGGACATTCTCTCTGCCACCTCCTTCCATCGGGAAAAAGGTACAAAAGTCCAAGGTCACGTTCCAACTGACTCAAGAACAGCTTCTTCCCTGCTGCTGTCAGACTTTTGAATGGACTTATCTCGCATTAAGTTGATCTTTCTCTACACCCTAGCTACAACTGTAACACTACATTCTGAACCCTCTCCTCTCCTTCTCCACGTACAGTATGCTTTGTCTGTATAGCGCGCAGGAAACAATACTTTTCACTGTATTCCAATATATGTGACAATAATAAATTAAATCATTTTTGGATTGCTAACCCAGAAACTCAGCTAATGTCTTGGGCACCTGGGTTCGAATCTCATCATGGCAGTCATAGCAAGACTTTGGCAGTGGCACTGCTGCCTCACAGCGCTGGGGACCTGGATTCGATTCCCGGCTGGGTCACTGTCTGTGCAGAGTTTGCACGTTCTCCCGTGCTCGCGTGGGTTTCCTCCCGGTGCTCCGGTTTCCTCCCGCAGTCCGAAAGATATGCTGGTTAGGTTAATTGACATGAACAGGGTGCCAGAATGTTGCAACCAGTGGAATTTCACAGTAACTTCATTGCAGTGTTAATGTAAGCTTTACTTGTGATTAATAAATAAACTTTATTTTTTCCCAACTCATACACTCCAATCTTCAATTAGCCTTCCTGATTACCTGTTTTACCTGTGTGCTATCATTCTGCATTTTGTGCATTTTTTTCCTCTTTTAAATAACACTCTGGTCTTTCAATCTCCCTTCAAATGATAACCTTTCTAACTCTTGACAAATGTCCAGCACTTTGTTTTTATTTCAGATTCCCAGCATCCAGAGCATAAATCATTGTTTGCGTTGTCAAAAGACAGGCGGGTGGAAGGGGGCGTGAATTCTGTACGAAAAATATTTGGTCTTTCTGATTCAAACCATCCAGGTTCATACTTGAAGACTCCGCAACCTGACCAGCAAGAATGCAATGGGTTGAAGGGTCTTTTCTGTGCTGTACATCTCTATGATCTATGAGTCTAATCTCCACGTGGCACCTAAGCCTCAGCTCAGCCATTACCTTGTAAGGTTCTGGTCAACATGAGAGAATCTTTGCCTCAAAACCAGGTAAATGGGTTCCCTCGGTCATCAAATCGAGAAAACTGACTTCGAGCACAAAGGAGGTTCTGGTGAACTGGTGCAATGACAATAATCTCTCCCTCAATGCCGGTAAAATGAAGGAGATAGTATCGACTTCAGGAAGTAGAGGACCTGCCCCTGTCAGCATCAAAGGGAATGAAGGGGAAATGTTTGAGAAGTTTCTAGGTGTCCAGATCACCAACAACCTGTCCTAGTCCCTCCATGCAGAAGCTATAGTTATGAAAGCCCACCAATGCCTCTACTTTCTCAAGAGGCTAAGGAAATTTGGCATGTCCGCTACAATTCTCACCAATTTTTAGATTCGCCATAGAAAGCATCCTTTCTGGATGTATCGCAGCTTGGTATGGGCTCCTGCTCTGCCCAAGACCGCAAGAAACTACAAAGGGTTGTGAACAAAACCCAGTCCATCATGCAAACCAGCCTCCCATCCATTGATTCTGTCTACACTTCCCACCGCCTCAGGAAAGCAGCCAGCATAATCAAGGACCCCATGCACCCTGGACATTCTCTCTTCCACCTTCTTTGTATAAAATACAAAAGTCTGAGGTCACGTACCAACCAACTCAAGAACAGCTTCTTCCCTGCTGCCATCAGACTTTTGAATGGACCTACCTCACATTAAGTTGATCTTTCTCTACACCCTAGCTATGGCTGTAACACTACAGTCTGCACCCTCTACTCTCCTCCCCTATGTACTCAATGAACGGTACGTCTGTTTGCACAGCGCGCAAGAAACAATACTTTTCACCGTATCCCAATATGCGTGACAATAATAAATCAAATCAAATAGTGTTCCTTCATCAATGTTTTCTGACAACTACTGAAAGACTATGAGAAGTGAACACAAGACGCTCACAGGAACAGATTGGTGTCTTGACTTGGGTGGCTTCCCAGAACTTGTCAGGTTCGCACAACTGGTGCAATAAATCAAATGTTACTCCAGGTTTATCTATCCTTCGTATCAAATTAAATTGCAACAGCCGGATAAAGGAATGTGGCAGTGATAAGGGGAATACCGGCAAAATGCAAATTCCAGGCAAAGATCAGGAAATTCGAATCATAGAATCCCTACAATGCAGAAGGAGGCCATTCGGCCCATCCAGCCTGTACCGACTCTCTGAAAGAGCAGCCAACTCTCCATCCAATCCCCTTAACCCTGTTCATGGTTAATCCATCTAACCTGCACATCAGCAATATATTTCCAAGTCAGGAGGGTAAGTGACTTAGAAGTCTTGGAATAGGATCCCTACAGCGCACAGGGAGACCATTCAGACCATCCAGTCTGCACCGACTCTTTGACAGAGTATCTTACCCCATATCTTACTATATATACACATCTATCCTACGAATGCCCCTAACCTACAGATCTTTGAACAATATGGCGCAACTTATCATGGCCAATCTAACCTAGTAAAAAACCTGACAACACCAGGTTTAAGTCCAACCGATTTATTTGATAGTAAACTCACAAGCTTTCGAGGTTTCCCTCTTCGTCAGGTGAATGGAGGGTTCTGGCCTCAGACAGAGCATATAAAGCACAGACAGTTTACAGATTACTGATTAGAATGCGAATCTTTACACCTAACCTGCTGTTCAAGTCCTAAAGTGGCCGACAACGTGTGTGGAAGGAGCACTGATCACAGGTTAAAGAGATGTGTATTGTCTCCAGACAGTACAGTAAGTGAGGTTTTGCAAACCCAGGCAAGTTATGGGGGCTACAGTTAGTGCGACATGAACCCAAGATCCCTGTTGAGACCGTCCTCATGTGTGCGGAACTTGGCTATCAGTCTCTGCTCAGCGACTCTGCGCTGTCGTATGTCGTGAAGGCCGCCTTGGAGAATCCTTACCCGAAGGTCAGAGGCTGAATGCCCGTGACCACTGAAGTGTTCGCCAACAGGAAGGGAACAGTCTTGCCTGGTGATTGTCGAGCGATGTTCATTCATCCATTGACGTAGCGTCTGCATGGTCTCCCCAATGTACCATGCTTCGGGACATCCTTTCTTGCAACGTATCAGGTAGACAATGTTGGCCGAGTTGCAAGAGTATTTACCGTGTACCTGGTGGATGGTATTCTCCCGTGTGATGATGGTATCCATGTCGATGATCCGGCATGTCTTGCAGAGGTTGCTGTGGCAAGGTTGTGTGGTGTTGTGGTCACCGTTCTTCTGATACGTTGTCTACCTGATACGTTGCAAGAAAGGATGTCCCAAAGCATGGTACATTGGGGAGACCATGCAGACGCTACGACAACGGATGAATGAACATTGCTCGACAATCACCAGGCAAGACTGTTCCCTTCCTGTTGGCGAACACTTCAGTGGTCACGGGCATTCAGCCTCTGACCTTCGGGTAAGCATTCTCCAAGGCGGCCTTCACGACACACGACAGCGCAGAGTCGCTGAACAGAGACTAATAGCCAAGTTCCGCACACATGAGGACGGTCTCAACAGGGATCTTGGGTTCATGTCGCACTATCTGTAACCCCTGTGACTTGCCTGGGTTTGCAAAACCTCACGTACTGTACTGTCTGGAGACAATACACATCTCTTTAACCTGTGATCAGTGCTCCTTCCACTCACATTGTCGGCCACTTTAGGACTTGAACAGCAGGTTAGGTGTAAAGATTTGCATTCTAATCAGTAATCTGTAAACTGTCTGTGCTTTATATGCTCTGTCTGAGGCCAGAACTCTCCATTCACCTGACGAAGAGGGAAACCTTGAAAGCTTGTGAGTTTACTATCAAATAAATCGGTTGGACTTAAACCTGGTGTTGTCAGACATTTTACTGTTTACTCCTGTCCAACGCCAGCATATATACATCAATCTAACCTACACATCTTTGGACACTAAGGAGCTATTTAGCATGGCCAATCCATCTAATCTGCACATCTTTGGATTGTGGGAGGAAACTGGAGCACTGGAGGAAACCCATGCAGACACAGGGAGAATGTGCAAACTTCACACAGACAAGTCCGAAATTGAACGCTGGTCCTTGGCACTGTGAGGCAGCAGTGCTAACCACTGCACCGCCCATTGTTTTCACACAGGCAGTACAGAGAGGAGACTCCCAGTCACAATTGAATGATGCAGCGAAGAGAATGATGATTGTTGGAGTTGGCTAGATTAAGTTAGATGGGCAAAACCTAAAAGGATTTTGAGACCACAGAGACCTATGATTAACCCCGGTATGAAGCCTAATAATAAAAGAAAAGCCCTGGGGATGCTGGAAATCTAAAATCAAAGGAAAAAGTGGAGGAACTGTGGTGATGGAAGCCTATTTGTTCAGTGAGAAATTTTTTTGCGGCAGTTAAGCTACTGGGAAATTGCAGCTTGGTGTCGAGATTGGATCAGCTAGGTTATCTTCTTTAGAACAAAGGAGACTTAAATCATACTGATTAGCCCTTAGGGAAGATCCAGCAAAGAACTATGTTGCAGCTTCTCAAACAGATGCTACACCAACTGGCCTGTCAAACAAAGTAGTCTAGCAGAATTTTGTTTTAAAAAACAATCACTGACAGCATAGCCGCTTTTTTTAAAAAAGAGTTTAAAGAGTAGTATATCTTTTTAAAAACTTCAGGCCATGACAACTGAACAGCTCTCATCCACCCTTTAAGAATGTTTATATCTGTTTCATAAATTCATGGCTTCTAAAGTACGGCCCCTATTTGAACTCAGCTAAGCTGAAATGACCCTGCTGAGTTTTAACTTTCCCTCCTACGCAATTCTTGCTCTACGCTCTTTCCTTCATTGGCAAAATTGGATCCTTCAGAAGCAGGGGGGCTTCTGAATCAAAGTTTATTTATTAGTGACAAAAGTAGGCTTACATTAACGCTGCAATGAAGTTACTGTGAAAAATCTCCTAATCCAGCGCGTGTTCGGGTACACTGAGGGAGAATTTAGCTTGGCCAATCCACCTAACCAGCATGTCTTTGGACTATGGGAGGAAACCAGAGCACCCGGAGGAAACCCACGCAGATATGGGGAGAATGTGCAGCCTCGACTTAGACAGTGACCCAAGCTGGGAATCAAACCCGGGTTCCTGGCGCTGTGAAGCGGCAGTGCTAACCACTGTGCCATCATGCCCCCTGAATCATGGTCTCACCTTCCATTATTAAAAGCCATGTCATTTTCCTAACTCCACAGAGAAGGGATTCCGATTTGATTTGATTTGATTTAATATTGTCACATGTATTAACATACAGTGAAAAGTATTGTTTCTTGCACACTAGACAAACAAAACATACCATTCATAGAGAAGGAAATGGGAGATTGCAGAATGTAGCGTTAGAGTCATAGCTAGGGTGTAGGGAAAGATCAACTTAATGCGAGGTAAATCCATTCAAAAGTCTGTCAGCAGCAGGAAAGAAGCTGTTCTTGAGTCGGTTGATACGTGACCTCAGACTTTTGTATCTTTCTCCCGAAGGAAGAAAGTGGAAGAGAGAATGTACAGGGTGCCTGGGGTCCTTAATTCTGCCAAGTTTCTCTAGTCTTCTGAGAAAGTAGAGACGTTGGTGGACTTTCTTAACAATAGTGTCGGCATGGGGGTGGCAGGACAGGTTGTTAGTGATCTGGACACCGAGAAACCTGAAGCTCTCGACTATTTCTACTTTGTCCCCATTGCTGTAGACAGAGACATGTTCTCCTTTACGCTTCCTGAAGTCAATGACAATCTCCTTTGTTTTGTTGGCATTGAGGGAGAGGTTATTGTTGCCGCACCAGTTCACCCGATTCTCTATCTCATTCCTGTTCTCTGTCTCATCATTGTTTGAGATCCGACCCACTGCAGTGGTGTCGTCAGCAAACTTGAAAATCGAATTGGAGGGGAATTTGGCCACACAGTCATAAGGATTATAGTAGGGGGCTGAGAGTATAGCCTCGTGGGGCATCAGTGTTGAGGATGATCGCAGAGGAGGTGTTGTTGCCTTTCCTTACTGATTGTGGTCTGTGAGTTAGGAAGTTCAGGATCCAGAGGAAGGTACTGAGGCTCAGGCCACTGAGTTTGGAGATGAGTTTTGTGGGAATAATGGTGTTGAAGACCGAGCTGTAGTCAATAAATAGGAGTCTGACATAGGTGTCCTTGTTATCTAGGTGTTCCAGGGTTGAGTGCAGGGCCAGGGAAATGGTCTCTGCTATGGACGTGTTGTGGCGATAGGCAAACTGTAGTGGATCCAGGTAGTCTGGGAGAGGAGGAGAGAATGAGAGAGAGGAAGGGAAAAAATGTCATGATTGAATGTGCTTCAACATTGACATTTGGTTTTGTTATTTTTTTTGGAGGAGGGGTTATTGCATTCACTGGGATAGTTTGAAAGATTGGAACGAGTGTTGCACCATGTTGCGAAAAGCAACCATAGAGGATTCATAGGCCGAACGATCTGTTCCATTCTTACAATATTTGATTTGATTTGTGAATGTAGCCCAGTCCATCACGCAAACCAGCCTCCCATCCAGAGGCTCTGTCTATACTTCTCGCTGCCTCGGCAAAGTTAAGGACCCTACACGCCTTGGACATTCTCTCTTCCACCTCCTCCTGTTGGGAAAAAGAGACTAAAGACCGAGGCTACATACCAACCAACTCAAGAACAGCTTCTTTCCTGCTGCCATCAGACTTTTGAATGGACCTACCTCGCTCTTTCTCTACATCTTAGCTGTAACTGTAACATTACCTTCTGCACTCTCTCCTTTCCTTCTCTATGAATGGTATGCTTTGTATACTGCACAAGACACAATAAATTTCACTGGAAGTTGATACACGTGACAATAATAAAACAAATCAAATCAAATCAGGATTTAAGTGCTGAATGGCCTGTTCCGTTGTTGCAATATGGTAAACGGGATGTTTATAGTGAAACAGCCTTTGCAATACTGACCACAGCATGTCTTTCTCGAGCCCATTTAATTATGCAATTAGCAGAACAACCAGAGCAATGCCCCTCAACAGTAGGGCAATGACAATGCCAACAGCAATAAGTAAATAGCAGCCTCCTTGCACTCTGTAGCTGGAGTCTGCCCAGAGATAGACTCACCCTCATGCATCACGCTCCAGGAATGAGATACTCTGCAGATGGAGGGTACAGAGAGGCTCATCTCCACTTAGAGTTCCGCAGCATTTAACAGCCTAATATGTCCTCTAGCTGTTGGAACCCACTTACTGTTCAGCCGGAGGAACCAGTAACTGCAGTGCTCCCATCTCCAACGGCAAGTTGACAATGAGCATTTAGCTGCGCATTTAAAATCCTTTATTTGTCATCGATTTCATAGGAATGGCTCACGCAGAGCAGAAGAAATGCTTTATGTATATTTGTATTTGCATAAAGGGTGGCAATGTGACACAGTGGTTAGCACTGCTGCCTCACAGTGCCAGGGACCCAGGTTCAATTCCAGCCTTGGGTCACTGTCCATGTGGTGTTTGCACATTCTCCCCGTGTCTGCGTGGGTTCCCTCTGGGTGCTCCTGTTTCCTCCCACAGTCTGAAAGACATGCTGGTTAGGTGCAACAGCCATGCTAAATTCTCCTTCAGTGTACCCAAACAGGCACCGGAGTGTGGCAACTTGGGGATTTTCACAATAACTTCATTGCAGTGTTAACGTAAGCCTGCTTTGTTCCTCATAAATAAATTTAAGACTTAAGAAATTGTTTCATCATTTATATATTAATAGAATTGTCATCAACTTCAAATGGTTAAAAACAAAAGAAATATTGACTTTCGACGCAGAGGGAGCGCAGGGCTCTCACAGTCAATGTGGTGAGCAATCAGCACGCACCTAACTTCAATCGCCCTTGCTTTACGTGTCAATCACTTTAATCACACCGATAGGAAAAAAACTACACGGATGGGAATCAGCGGAATGTGGAATCCCACGGATGGGCAACAGGTAGCAAAATGTCTGATGGGGCCACACTCAGAACCCAGATTGGCCGCACGTGACCCAGCAGCTGTAGGTTGCCCACCACTGGTCTACAGTCAACATAAATGTTGACTGAAGCCAAACTGAAGAGATATTTTAGAACAATAGACTACGGTACATTTGTAACAAAATACTCTCAGCCTGTTCTCAAGTCCAAGGACTATCGCAATATTCAGAAAATCTGAAACAAAACCAGGAATCATTTCTCTCTCCTGCGATGCTGCCAGGCCTGCTGAAATTTTCCAAGCACTTTGTATTTTTGTTTTTGATTTTAAATCTCATTTCCTTGGTAATTAATCAGGAATTGCAGTTCCATGAGCTACACAGTGGGGAGCTGATTCAATGATTACAGTGTAGCGTTCTGATCGAGTGTTGGGTATTCCCCAAATGAAATTAAAATCTTGTTCAGCTCATCAATCATACAGTTTCTAGGCTAGTGACTACCTTTGCCAATGGAGTAATGTCTCACTAATCAAACTGGAAAACCACACTTGAGTCACAGGCAAATTGAGAGCAAGATTATTTGCATCACCATTCTACAGTTTCCTATTTATTGTATGCTTCTCACCGGACCTTTCTAGGTAATACATCTGCAGGGGTGGCACAGTGGTTAGCACTGCTGCCTCACAGCGCCAGGGTCCCAGGTTCGATTCCCAGCTTGGGTCATTGTCTGTGTGGAGTTTTCATGTTCTCCTCGTGTCTGCATGGGTTTCCTCTGGGTGCTCCGGTTTCCTCCCACAGTCTGAAGGATGTGCAGGGTCGGGTGAATTGGCCGTGCTAAATTCTACCTCAGTGTACCCAAACAGGCACCGGATTGTGGCGACTAGGATATTTTCACAGTAACTTCAATGCAGTGTTAATGTGAGCCTTACTTGTGACCAATAAATAAATAAACTTTAAACAATGCAAGATATAGTCAGAGAGTTATTGAGCAATTCTGCAGGGAAATAGGCCCTTTGGCCCAACTGGTCCATGCTAACCTCCCAGCTGGGCCCTAACCTACCCATCTTTGGACTGTGGGAGGAAACCGGAGCACCCAGAGAAAACCCACGCAGACGTGGGGGAGAACATGCAAACGCCACACACAGACAGCGACCCAAGGCCTGAATCCCTACAGTGCAGAAGGAGGCCATTCAGCCCATCGAGTCTGCACCAACCACAATCCCAGCCATGCCTTAATCCAGGAACGCCAATATTTACCCCGCTAATCCCCTCTGATACAAGGGTCAATTTCACACTGCCAATCAACCCAACCTGCACATCTATTGGTCCATATCCCTCTAATCCATTCCCATCCCCATGTGCTTATCCAAATGCTTTTTAAATATTGCACACGCCTCAACCTCTTTCTCCGGCAGCACATTCCATACACCCTCCAGCCTCTGCATGAAGAAGTTGCCCCTCAGGTCACTTTTAAATCTTTCCCCTCTGACCTTAAACCTACGCTGTCTAATTTTCAATTCCTCTTCCCTGGGAAAAAGACTATGACTGCAATTTTCCCGTCCCACCCCGCCACGGGAATTGTAGTGGGCAGGAGGGGGGACCATGTAGAGGTCCATTGACCTCAGGCGGGATCTTCCAGTCCTGGGGCGAGAGCAGCTGGAAAATCCCGCCCTATGTGCATTCATCCTAATCGATGCCCCTCCTGATTTTATACGCCTCAATAAGGTCGCACAACATTCTCCTACATTCCAAGGAGTAAAGCCCCACTCTGGCCAACCCCTCCCTGTAACTCAGGCCCACGAGTCCTGGCAACATCCTTGTAAATCATCTCTGCACTCTTTCCAATGTCTTTCCAATAACAGGGTGACCAAAACTGGACACAATACTCCAAGTGCAACCTCACCAACGACTTATACATAGAACATTACAGCGCAGTACAGGCCCTTCGGCCCTCGATGTTGCGCCAACCAGTGGAATCAATCTAATGACCCTCTAACCTAAACTATTCCAATGTTATCCATATGCCTATCCACTGACCATTTGAACACCCTTAAAGTTGGCGAGTCCACAACTGCTGCAGGCAGGGCATTCCGCGCCCTTACTACCCTCTGAGTAAAAAGCCTACCTCTGACATCCATCCTATAACTACCACCCCTTAATTTAAAGCTATGTCCCCTCGCGTTATGTTACAACTGTAACGTAATGTCCCAACTCCTGTACTCAATACCCAGACTGATGAAAGCCAGCATGCTAAAGTTTTTAAAAGTTTAAAGTTTATTTATTAAGTAGACTTACATTAACATCGCCTTCAAGTTACTATGAAAATCCCTTCAGTCGCCACACTATGGAGCCTGTTCAGGTACATGGCGGGAGAATTTAGCACGGCCAATGCAACTAACCAGCAAGTCTTTCAGACTGTGGGAGGAAACCAGAGCAAACCCACGCAGATACAGGGAGAACGTGCAAACTCTACACAGACAGTGACCCAAGGCCGGATTCGAACCCGGATCCCTGGCGCTATGAGACAGCAATGCTAACCACTGTGCCAACGACTTCTTCACCACTCTGTCTACCTGTGAAGCTGCTTGCGCTTGTACTCCTGTTCCTCAACACTCTGCAGGGCTCTACCTGTCCTGAAATAAATAGATAACTGCATACGGAGAATCACCTTTGTAAAATTCAGGACAACCCTTTGTCAGGGATGCACTGGCAATAAAAATGACCATGGACAATGTCAAAATCCAGTTGGGTGCTCAATGAACATGACGTAGATTTCATTGATCTTTCAAGGTATTATGATGACTCTGCATCTGAAACACTAAGACCATAGCCATCTGAATCTCTCAGGGCATGAAAAGTCAAAACAGAGGACTACTTAGCCGTCTAACACACCACCTTATCAGGGAAAAGGGCTTTGGACTTGTTACAGGCCCTATGGGGAAGGCAAATATGTTTGTTATCTGCTTTTTACATATAGAAGAAAAATCAGATACCACCAGGAATAACATCTAAGTCATCAAACCAGCAGCAAGACATCTACACAGCCTCAGGAATACACCGGCTACACCTTGTGACGATACTGTGCCTTTAAGAAATGTATCTGAGCCATGTTCTTGTGCAGTATCTGTTGTAGCAGTTTGATATACTCGGGGCTGTCCTGTCTACTGGCACTCCATGTTGTTGCTGCAGCAGCATAATTGCTTCCAATGGCTACAGTGCTGGTTTTAATCTGAGCTAATACTGTTCTGGTGTCTTCCCTTGGACTTTGTAGAGTGGGGCTTCATTGGGAGGTATGGTCATGTGACAGGGAAACTGGGCTTACACAGAATATTCAAGCTTAGATGCTGCATTTTGAGAGAGAAGTGTCTCTCTTTTCCCCGTCTGAAGTTGGTGACTGAAATCTGTCAGGAGATAAGTCTCTTTCTGGGAGATTTAGCTGCATGAGGGTGGATCTTTCTCTGAGACTTGTTGCTGTGAAAGCTGCAGAGGGAGAGGTATCCTTTTGTGTCTCTGGGTCTGGAAACTGGGAGCTGCTGGAGGCTGGGTTTACATCTCTGGGGTTTTGGGGATACATCCTTCTCTGAAAATTCCTCCTGAGCGTCTGTCCAGAAGTGTGAAAATCCAACATTACATGAACATACTCGTTTTCGTGCTAATTAATTCTGATGAAGGGAATATGTATATGGGATATGGCTTTAAATTGGAAGAACAGAGATAGCTAGCTGTTAAGAATTACACTGTGTCATGTTTAAGTCTGGTAATTGGTAAAAGTTATGCTAATTCTTTTTGTCATATTTTAACTGTGTTCTTCAATAAACTTTGTTTGATTAAAGCTCACTCGTGGGTCACTTGAATCATACCTGGAGTGAAACATTTTATGCTCACTAATGCCAAAATCAAATGTAAAACTTAAGGTCTAGGCTAACTTCACAAAACCACTGGGAGTTTTGGTCTGGGTCTTAACAACATTGAAGGAGTCTTCCCACAACCTGTTCCTCAAGTTCACCTGAGAGCTGCAATTCAAATATAAGGCAGCTTTCAATTCCTTTGTTTTTATGAGGCCACCATTCCAACTAAAGCATCAATTCATCCAAGAAACTACAAGCCTGCCATGTACGGAACTGCAACGATTTATAATTGTTTCTTTCCCTTCAGCCATACTCAAAGCTTTGCGTTTGTGACAGTGCGTGAGAGGGACATCACAAACCTCTTATCGGAGGAAACCGATAATCCTTATTTATTTAAAGTCACAAAAGCTTGCTGCTGGAAATCATTTCAATTGGGACACATCACTCTCGAGGGTGGGAAACTCAGCGATCTCACAGTATACACTACTTTGATCACAGACAACAATAAGTCCTTCCTCAATGACTTTCCCCAATATGCTGATTTATTTTTCTGTATGAACAGGCTGGAATTGCGCTTTGTAGTCTAGTGTTTTACTTACAAAACTGGGTTTGTGCCAATGAACCACCAGATTCCTCCTCATCCTCTGTCACTCCAACCCAATACCATCTGGACCACATGCAGAGGATTAGTTTAATCACGATGTGAATATTCAGTGATGAATTCTCAAGTCAAAAATATTTGGAAGGCAACCTAAATGTTTAATGTTTAATAGGTTTCTGGGTGCATAGATCATTAGCACCTCTTTGAAATTTTCACAGTCATTTACATGCCAACTTAATGCAAAGGATCTCGTGGTATTTGGGCTGAATACTAATTTAGCATGGAACCCTTGCATGCTGGTTTGGGTGAGGGGTGTAAACACTGGTTCTTCCTATCCTGATGGGCGGACCACAGAAAGGTCCATTGACCACGGTAGGATTTTCCAGTTCCGGGGCAAGCAAGACTGGAAAACCCGAGTTTTCCGTGGAGTTTTGAGGATGGCAAAGGGTGGACGCTTGTCATCCCACACTGACAGTCACTCAAGTCAGGAATTGAACGGGGGTCCCTAGCACCGTGAGGCAACAGACATCAGCAGGAGTCAAGATGCTACACAGCAATCTGGGTCACTAAGAGGTACAGATAGTACATATCTTGATGGTTAAGAATCGAACAGAGTTTGAAGTGTATTTATCAGTGTCGCAAGTAGGCTTACATTAACACTGCAATGAAGTTACTGTGAAAATAGTGTGAGAATTTAGCACGGCCAATGTACCTAACCAGCATATCTTTGGACTGTAGGAGGAAACAGAGGCACCCGGAGGAAACCTGCACAGACATGGGGAGAATGTGCACACTCCGTACGGAGGTGGCTAAGGGGTGATCTTATAGAGGTCTATAAAATAATGAGGGGCGTCAGCTAGATAGTCAACATCTTTTCCCAAAGCTAAGGGAGTCTAAAACTAGAGGGCATAGGTCTAAGGTGAGAGGGGAGAGATACAAAAGGGTTACTCCACACAGAGGGTGGTGAGTGTCTGGAACGAGCTGCCAGAGGTAGTAGTGGAGGCAGGTACAAATTTGTTTTTTAAAAAATATTTAGACAGTTACACGGGTAAGATGGGTTTAGGGGGATATGGGCCAAACATGGGCAATTGGGATGAGGTTAATGGTTCAAAAAAAAGGGATAGCATGGACAAGTTGGGCTGAAGAGCCTGTTTCCATGCTGTAAACCTCTATGATTCAATTGCTGGAATTTTACCGCCCCGGGAATCGGAGAGGGGCGGACAATGGGAAGGTTTGTTGACCTCGGGCAGGATTTTATGATGTCTGGGACGAGAGAAGGCCATAAAATCCCGCCCTATGACTCTACGAGAGACACAAGCTGGGAATTAAACCCCTGGCACCGTGAGGCAGCAGTGCGAGCCACTGGTGACCAGGGAAGAGAAAGACCACTCTTCCAATGTCCCTTCCCTTTATTGGACATTGGTTGAGTTTCTCAATTGCGTTACCTAATCAGCATTGATAAGATAGAGGCACAGACACTATAACACAAAAGAGGGTGGCCAATTTATGAAACACGGCACTTTAAGCAACAGATTATAGAGGAACCATTCTTGACAAGAATTAAATTGGATGTCATAATGGTATTGGAGAATCTACTGATGAGGTAGGGCACTCAAAGAACACAATTTAGATTTGGAATGAATTAAAGTAAGTTCAGGCAGCACTTTAGAGACCCATTCTAATTGCAAATCTCAATTTTAGTGATGACAGCTGCTTCAAAGCAAGTTACATAATGAATATTAAATAAAAATCTCAGACATGCTCCGACAAATGGCTCCAGATCACAAGGTCACATTAAGAACACCCACTCAACACTTTCTTGTGTTTGAATTAGGCTTCCTGCATCTTGGAACTACCCAGTCTGACACCAGTCACTCGGTCTAGCAACACACACGATTTAAAGCCCCGAATTCAAAAACACCTCATTACTCCTCTCAGCGTGAACCTGCCACCTCCAAGAACAAAAGTGTAGCAGGAAAAATTGCAAAGTAAGGTTTGCACTTGTAATAGCGCCTTCCTTGATCTTGAACTTCTAAAACTTAACAGCCAATAGAGGCACTAATGTAAGGTGACACAATATTTTTCGGGTAAATTAATGAACGGCACTGCTGCCTCACAGCTCCAGGGACCCAGGTTCGATTCCCAGCTTGGGCCACTGTCTGTGTGGCGTCTGTACATTCTCCCCATGTCTGCGTGGGTTTCCTCCGGATGCTCCAGTTTCCTCCCAGTCCAAAGATACGCGGGGTTAGGTGCATTTGCAATGCTAAGTTGCCCCTTAGTGTCCTGAGATGTGTTGGTTAGAGGGATTAGTAGGGTAAATATGTGGGGTTACAGGGATAGGGCCTGGGTGGGGATTGTGTCAGCGCAGACTCGATGGGCCGAATGATCTCCTTCTGCACTGTTGGGTTTCTATGATTCCAAGAGGAAGCCTATATTTATATAGTGCTTTTCACCACCTCTAAACATCTCAAACAGATAATTAAGTACCTAGACTTAAAAGTTTTTTTTTAAAGTTTATTTATTAGTATCACAAGTAGGCTTACATTAACACTGCAAAGAAGTTACTGTGAAAATCCCCTAGTCGCCACACTCCAGCGCCTATCTAGGTACACTAAGGGAGAATTTAGCATGGCCAATCAACCTAACCTGCACTTCTTTGGACTGTGGGAGGAAACTGGAGCACCCGGACGAAACCCACGCAGACACAGGGAGGATGCGCGAAGTCCACACACTCAGTGACCCAAGCCGGGAATCGAACCTGGGTCCCTGGCACTGTGAGGCAGCACTGTTAACCACTGTGCCACCCATACCATACTGCAATGATACAGGGTCTTGGTGAGATCACACTTAGGATATTGATCTCCCTTCCTGAGAAAGGATATGCTTGTCTTAGAGGGAGTGCAGTGGAGGTTCACTGGGCTGGTATCAAGGTTGGAAGAGAGATTGGTTCGATTGGGCCCGTATTCACTAGAGATTAGAAGGACGGGAGGAGATCTGATGGAAACATGTAAAATTCCACCAGGATTGGACAGACTAGATGCAGGGAGGATGTTTTCCCTGGTTGGGGAATCTAGAACCAGGGGCCACGGTTGGGGGATGCATGGTAGACCATTTACGACACAAATGAGGAAAGACTTAATCGCTCAGAGGGTGGTGAACCTGCGGAGTTATCTACCACAGAAGGCCATGGAGACTGAGTCACTGAGCATATCCAAGAGATGTTTTAGATTTTAATGGCACCAAGGGTTAGGGTTGGGCATGGGGAGAAATTGGGATTATAGCATTGAGATAGAGGAACAGCTGTGATCATATTGAATGGCAGAGCTGGCTCAAAAGGGCCAAATGGCCTACTCCTGCTCCTAGTTTCTATACTTCAAAGCGTAGTCAAGGTTGAAATATGGGAAATATTTCTGCCTGAGACCCTGTAGAAAACTATTCTAACTGGAACTTAGAAAACCAATCAGAATGTACTCTGTTTTGACAAAGGGTCATCTGGACTCGAACACTCAGCTCTTTTCTCTCTTTACAGATGCTGCCAGACCTGCTGAGATTTTCCAGCGTTTTCTCTTTTGGTTTCAGAAGCTACCTACCCCTTACTGCGATCAGCAAAAGACCACCTTCTGGTGATGTCCAGTATCTCACACGACAGTAAAGCACCCGAGGATATACATCTACTCCAAAAGGGTGGATCTAACAGAAGTAAAAGCCTGGAGGCAGAGCATCAGTAATGAAATTGTAGCAATCCTATTGTTATATCAATTCTTTCACACAGCTCTGTCGTGTTACAAAGAAAATTCAGGCAGACCCCTCAGCTCCCGGTATCTGCGGTGCCAGCCATGACTACAGAGTCTGCTAGAACTTCTGGACAAAGAGAAATCTTTTTCTTTAATTTTCCATGGGCCTCGCTGGTGAGGCCAACATTTATTGCCCACCCCACGTTGCCTTCAAGAAGGTGATTTTCTTGAACAACTGCAGTCCATCTGGCGTACACACACCCACAGTGCTGTTAGGGAGAAAGTTCCAGGGTTCCTCACTCAGTGACAGTGAAGGAATGGCCAATATATTTCCAAGACAGAATGGCAAGTGACTTGGAAGTGGACTTCCCGGTGGTGGCGTTTCCGGGGATCTGCTGCCCTTGTCCTTCAAGACGGTAGATTCATCACTTATTGTCCAACTCTGCAGCCTAATCCTGCTTTCTCCCCATAACCTTTGATCCCATTCACTGGAGGAAATCCATGCAGAGACAGGGAGAACGTTCAAACTCCACACACAACAGTCACCCGAAGCCGGAATTGAACCCAGGTCCCTGGCGCTGTGAGGCAGCAGTGCTAACCACTGTGCCACCGTACCACATGCAACTGAACTGACAGAAAAGGTCGGGGTCATCCTTGCAGACTGAGCAAAGACGTTCCACCCAGTCGGTGTTTAGTCTCCCCAGTGTAGAAGGTTGATTTATGTGGGATCTTGCTGTGCACAAGTTGACTGCTGTATGTCATACAGTGACTGACTACAAAACATTGGCTGGAAAAGGCTGTGGGGCATCATGAGGTCAAGAAGGAAGCCATAAAAATGCAATTCTTTGTTTCCTCTTGTATTTGCCCTGCCCTCAAGATTGACTTGTTGAGTTGCTCTCGCTGAACGCATAATTGCTAAAATGCCCAAACGTTAAGTGTTGTCGGTTACCTCATGCTCATGAGAAAGTCTGCTTCTCATGGACAACCGTTGCCATCTAGTGGTTGGAGCTCATCGCTAGCCACTGAGTCACTGCAGCAGCAGTTCAAATGTGAACAATTAAAAGGATAATGTCAGAGCTTTTCAAAATAGTTCATTCAAAAGGAAGGCAGTTTGGAGAGGGGCAGATTTCCAGAGAGTGGGTAATGGGGTGGCATAGTGATTAGCACTGCTGCCTCACAGTGTCAGGGATCCAGGTTCGATTCCCAGCTTAGGACCCTGGACATTCTCTCTTCCACCTTCTTCCATCGGGGAGAAAAAAATACAAAAGTCTCAAAACACGTACCAGCCAACTCAAGCACAGCTTCTTCCCTGCTGCCATCAGACTTTTGAATGGACCTACCTTGCATTAAGTTGATCTTTCTCTACACTTTTCTCCAAGATGGCACTGGAGCGAGGCGACTTCTTACAAGCTGTACCCAGCATACCTTCCAATTCTATCTTTCACTCACTTCAAAAACTTCACTCTAACTCTTTTAAACGCTCTAACAACGCTTTAATTCAATTCCTCACTTTTGAATGGACCCACCTCGCATTAAGTTGAGCTTTCTCTACACCCTAGCTATGACTGTAACACTACATTCTGCATTCTTTCCTTTCCTTCTCTATGAACGGTATGCTTTGTCTGTATAGCACACAAGAAACAATACTTTTCACTGTATGTTAATACATGTGACAATAATAAATCAAATCAAATCAAAATGACTAACACTACATTCTGATTTCAGCTTCTCTGCTGTGTGGTCATTCACTCCTTCTACTCTCTCTACGGGCAGCCTTTCCCCTTATTTTTGTGGCTATGTCTCATCTTTCATTCCCTCCCCCTGCAGTGTAAATATCTCCCACATTTTATGTTTTTTAGCTTTGACAAAGGATCATCTGGACTCGAAACGTCAGCTCTTTTCTCTCCTTACAGATGCTGCCAGACTTGCTGAGATTTTCCAGCATTTTCTCTTTCGGTTTCAGATTCCAGCATCTGCAGTAATTTGTTTTTACTGCATTCTGCGCTCCCTCCTTTCCTTCTCTATGAACAGTATGCTTTGTCTGTATAGTGCGCAAGAAACAATACTTTTCACCGCATGCTAATACATGTGACAATAATAAATCAGATCAAATATTAACCTATGATCTTTTTCTACACTCTAGCTATGATTGTAACACGACATTCTGCACCCTCTCCTTTCCTTCTCTATGAACGGTATGCTTTGTCTGTATAGCGTGCAAGAAATGATACTTTTCACTGTATACTATTACTCCTGACAATAATAAATCAAATCAAACCAAAAGTGATACATCATGGAATCCACGATTGTTATTTATTATTCTATAGTCCCAGGCAACATGGCACAAAATGCCACCATTGTTGTTGGTGACCCCAATGCCATGTTTCCTACCCAATATCAGCCTTTGCCAATTGTAGAGAACAATCTTGCCCATTGACTCTTAGAGTATTGTTCAGATAGCGGTGCCCAAACTGGGGTCACGGACACCAAGAATAGGACAGTGAGAGACAAAAAAAAAATCACATTAATCTCATCCTGTCTTCAAACTTCAGTCATGGATTGAAAGTGATCACAAGATCTGAAACTTAGATTTAGCAAAAATCAACCCCCCCCTCCCACAATCAACCAATCCTGATCACCAAATTGGAGATCAGACCCATTGGAAGAAGGTGGAAGAGAGAATGTCCAGGGTGCGTGGGGTCCTTAATTATGCTAGCTGCTTTTTCGAAGCAGTGGGAAGTGTAGACAGAGTCAATGGATGGGAGGTTGGTTTGTGAGATGGATTGGGCTACATTCACAACCCTTTGTAGTTTCTTGCAGTCTCGGGCAGAGCAGCAACCCATACCAAGCTGAGATACAACCAGAAAGAATGCTTTCTATGGTGCATCTGTAAAAATTAAGGAGAGATGTAGCGGACATGCTAAATTTCTTTAGCCTCCTGAGAAAATAGAGGCATTTACAGCCTTTAACTATAGCATCGGCACGGAGGGACCAGAACACGTTATCAGTGATCTAGACCCCTAGAAACTTGAAGTCTCGAGCCTTTCTGCTTCATCCCTGTTACCATGCTGCTTTGTTGGTGCTTTTTGTTGGTTTCAGGTGTGACACTAATTTGCAATTGTCAAAATGGGGTGATGTTTGGAGAAGGGTTTGGGAAGCGTTGTGTTATGAACAGGTTGGAACAACCTTCCTATTCCTTTAGCTGCACTGCACCCCAGTGGTGGAAAGAAGCCTTGCACCTTGTGTGTTTCGGATGATTCGATCTGGATTTAAACAGCATGTTGCACATTGATTTATTTTATCATTTCTCGCTCTAGGCAACAACCAGTTTGAGGTCAGCTTGTATTGGCGTAACTTTCAGGGCAATATTTCTGATCGGAAGATTTGGACCTAAAATTGTTGGACTGGGGCCAGTTGGAACGAGCAGTAATCCGAGAATCCCTACAGTGCAAAAGGAGGCCATTTGGCCCATCGGGTTGGCACCGACCACAATCCCACCTTTATTTACCCTGCAAGTCCCCTGACACTAAGGGGCAACTTAGTATGGCCAATCCACCTAAACTTGCACCAACCATCCGAAGAGTAACCCGCACAGTCCCATCCCCTTGCCCTATCCCACAATGTAGCACATCCATCAGAGCTAATTGCCCTAGTCTACACATATTGGAACATTTCAGGGTTAATTTAGCATGGTCAATCCATCTAACCTGCACATCTTTGTACATTAAGGGGCAATCTAAGGTGGCCAATCCACCTAACCTACACATCTTGGGACACTAAGGGGCAATTTAGCATGGCCAATCCACCTAACCTGTACATCTTTGGACATTGAGGGGCAATTTAGCATGGCCAATCCATGTAGCATGCACATCTTTGGGCCATGGGAGGAAACCCACACAGACACAGGGAGAACGTGCAGACTCCACACAGACAGTGACCCAAGCTGGGAATCGAACCCAGGTCCCTGGCGCTGTGAGACAGCAGTGCCAGCCACTGTGCCACCGTGTCACCAGTTCAATTCCAACAATCACCAAACACATTTCTTCCATGAATACATTGTTCTCGAGTGGCACAGAATCTGGAAGATTCCATGTGGCTAGTGAATGCAGAAAATCAAAAGTTTGGGACATCCAGAATCATCAGTAATCCGAGGAGTTGGATCTGGGGGAGGAGGAGGGGGAAGATTACAGAAAGGGATGCCGAGACCACAGGGTTTCAGGGAAAGAAATCAGCTTTCACTCTCTCAACTGAGAGGCCTGGTGTCCCCTGGTCAGGCAACAATCAGGAGATTGTCGCAGGAAAAAACCCAAAAAATATCCAGCTCGTATTATTTACTGCACAGAAAGAAATCCTTTGAGGTGGCACAGTGATTAGCACTGCTGCCTCACAGCACCAGGGACCCGGGTTTGATTCCCAGCCTTAGGTCAGTGTCTGTGTGGTGACTGCACCTTCTCCCCGTGTCTGCGTGGGTTTCCTCCGGGTGCTCCAGTTTCATCCCACAGTCCAAAAGACATGCAGGTTAGGTGCATTGGCCATGGTAAGTTCTCCCTCAGTGTACCCAAACAGGCACCATACTGTGGCGACTAGAAGATTTACACAGCAACTTCATTGCAGTGTTAGTGTGTAACAAGCTCTCAGAGGCAGAAGTCCCTTCACCAAAATCCGTTTCTTTACAAGTCTGACAACAGCATACGCAGCGCTGTCAGTTAGCAGCCCACTCTCGGAGCGCCAGAGGAACTGACATGCCTGGCTAGGTACGAAGCAAGAGGCTCCCTGATTGGCCCATCAATTTGGCCCTTAATTAGGGAGGTCATATTCTAACAGGCCCACCTCACTTGCCTGATTAAACTCATTACATAATGTGGGCCTGCTTGAGGGACTAAAAAATAAACTTTATTTAAACCTGCCAGCACAACTTTCTATCCCTTTCTCCTTCATCTTACCTCCCTGTAGATGTATCTGTGTTGTTCACCTCAAAGTGGTGTTGAGTTTGACATTCAAATGACTCTCTGACTAAGCGAGTTTGTTCTGAATTCCTTATTCATTAGAGACTTCCTCATATTTATGGTCAATGATTTTGGTCTCCTGCCCATGTGTGTGTCTGCCCCGTCAAACTCTATCACAATCTGAATGGCCACCTTCTGACCTTCCGTTTCCGTGAGAAAAAGATCGCCAGTCTTATTTCTTTGGAACGAACAGCACGTCACAATGTTCTAAGACTGCACCGATTATGTCACAGTAATTAGCACTACAATTCTGGTCACCCTGCTGTAGGAAGGGTGTTACTAAGCTGGAAAGGGTGCAAAAAAGATTTACGAGGATGTTACCGGGACTGGAAGGTTTGAATTATAAGGAGAGGCAGGATAGGCTGGGACTTTTTTCCCCCTGGAGTGTAGGAGGATGAGGGGTGACCTTATAGAGGTTTATAAAATCATGAGGGGTATAGATAAAGTGAATAGTCAAGGTCTTTTCTCCAGGTTAGAGGGCGTAAGGTGAGAGGGGAAAGAATCATAGAATCCCTACAGAGCAGAAGGTGGCCATTCAGCCCACTGAGCCTGCACCAACAACAATCCCACCCAGGCCCCATCCCCATAACCCCACATATTTACCCTACTAATCCCCCTGACACTAAAAAGCAATTTAGCATGGCCAATCAATCTAAACCACACATTTTTGGACTGTTGGAGGAAACCGGAGCACCCGGAGGAAACCCATGCAGACTTGAGGAGAACGTGCAACCCACACACACAGATGGTTACCCAAGCCGGGAATCGAATCCTGCTCCCTGGCACTGGGAGGCAGCAGTGCTAACCACTGTGTCACCATGCCGTTCATGACCTCATGATTCAGAATCCTAGAATCTCTACAGTGCAGAAGGAGGCCATTTGGCCCAGCACCGACCACGATCCCACCCAGGCCCTATCCCCACAACCCCATACATTTACCCTAGCTAGTCCCCCTGACACAAAGGAGCAACTTAACATGGCCAATCCAGCTAACCTGCACGTCTTTTACAGGGACCTGGGGGGCAAACTTTTGCACCCAGAGGAATATAGGGTTGTGCGTGTACGGAATGAGCTGCCAGAGGAGGTGGTAGTGGTGGATACAATTACAATATTCAACAGACATTTGGACAGGTACAAGGATGGGAAAGGTTCAGAGGAATATGGGCCAAATGCAAGCAAATGGGCTAGTTCAGTTTAGAAACCCTGGTCAGCATGGATGCAATGGGCCGAAGGGCCTGTTTGCAGGCGGTGTATCTCTATGACTCTATAACTTCAGACTGACGAAACAAGAAAACATCAGGCATCAAAAATAAGGTCATTAAAAAGTATCCCTTGACCGATCGTACAACCGTACACTTACAAAAAACGGACTCACCAGCGAGATTTCAAAATTATCTTAGTTTCCAAGTTGCCCATTCTTTCTGGGTTTGAGATGTGCAGTAACACTGCGGCTGGATCGAACCCCTGGAAATCCCTCCCTAACAGCACGGTGGGTGTACCTACACATCATGGACTGCAGCGACTCAGGAAGGCAGCCACCTTCCCAGGAGAAATTGATGATGGGCAGCAAATTCTGGCCCAGTGCCAGCCCGTGTGGAAAAAATCCCAGCCTCGTGGTTTCTCTGGCCTCACTTCCTGATATTAAGTTACAGAAAGGAAAATCTCTCCTTTGACATCCAGCTTGCATTGAAACAGCCCCTCCTTCCCTTCCCCCCCCACCCACCGACCACTCAAAAAACTGCTCGCCCTCCCCACTCACAGCTTCCTTATCTCATCATCAATCTCCAGTCTTGATTTTTGATTTGATTTGATTTATTATTGTATTAACAGATGACGAAAAGCATTGTTTCTTGCACGCTATACGGACAAAGTATACCATTCATAGAGAAGGAAAGGAGACAGTGCAGAATGTACAGTCATAGCCAGGGTGTAGAGAAAGATCAACTTAATGCGAGGTAGGTCCATTCAAAAGTCTGAAGGGGAGAAGCTGCTCCTGAGTCAGTTGGTACATGACCCCAGACTTCTGTATCTTTTTCCGAAACGGAAGAAGGTGGAAGAGAGAATGTCCGGAATGCGTGGAGTCCTTAATTATGCTGACTGCTTTGCCAAAACAAGAGTGTCACCCTCTCAAGGACCGATACTCACTTTAGCTACTCTTTTTCTTATTATTTACTTGCAGAAGTCATATATTTCTTTATACTTCATTTACATTTTTAAAGTTAAAGTTTCTTTATTAGTGTCGCAAGTAGGCTTATGCAATGAAGTTACTGTGAAAATCCCCGAGTCACCACATTCCGGCACCTGTTTGGGGACACTGAGGGAGAATTTAGCACGGCCAATGCACCCTAACCAGCACGTCTTTCAGACTGTGGGGGGGAAACTGGAGCTCCCGGAGGAAAACCCACACAGACATGGGGAGTAGGGTGCAAACTCCACACAAACAGTGACCCAATCGAATCCAGGTCACTGGTGCTGTGAGGCAGCAGTGCTAACCACTGCGCCATCGCTACCATTTTGGCATCACACCCTCCTGATGGCCATGCTAAATTGCCTCTTAGTATCCGGGGCATTAGCAGGGTAAATACGTGGGATTACAGGGATAGGGCCTGGGTGGGATTGTGGTCGGTGCAGACTCGATGGGCTGAATGGCCTCTCTCTGTGCTGTAGGGATTCTATGAAAGCGAGATGCCATTTCTCAGTCTGAAGCATCGAAGCCTTGTATACTTTGCGTCTGATAACCATTATCCCCTCAAATAAATTACAGCAGCCTATTGATTCACAGCTTTGCGGCAGACCGTTAGCTAATCAGAAACATCCCCACCACCTGCCAAAGTGGGTAATTATACAGAATAACTTGCAGCAAATTACACCGAGCAGCCACAGTTAGTTACTGAAATATCCTGATTTTAAACAGCACAATGGTACAACTTGATGGACTGGAATCGAGAGAGAGGCGATGGCCTCGTGATATTATCACTAGGTTATTAATCCAGAAACTCAGCTAATATCCTGGGGACCCGGGTTCGAATCCCGCCACGGCAGATGGTGGAATTTGAATTCAATTTAAAAACATCTGGAATTAAAAATCTATTGTTGATTATTGGAAAAACCCATCTGGTTCACTAATGTCATTTAGGGGAAGGAAATCTGCCATCCTTACCCGGTCTGGCCTCCATGTGACTCCAGAGCCACAGCAAAGTGACTGACTCTCAACTGCCCTCAGGCAACTCGGGGTGGGCAATAAATGCTGGCCAGAGGCGGCCCCCGGTGGAACGGTGACTCCAGGCTGAATGGTCACCCTGGGCAGAACGGTGACCCCGGGCGGAACGGTGACCCCGGGCATTGGGGCTGTTTTATTCCCTGCCCTGTTCTTACACCTTTGCTTATCCAATTAAACCTAAGAAATGTGACAACCGATCCGTCCACTGCAAACCCCCACAAAGAGCGATGTGATAACGATCGGATAATCTGTTTTCCGTGATGTTAATCGAGGGATAAACATTGGCCCCAACACCGGCTAGGATGCTCCGGTCTTCTTTGACGTGGCACCCGGCAATCTTTTATGCCTATATCCGAGGAACTTCTCCCAGGGTTTGGAGGGAATCCATCGCACGTTAACTATCACATCTTCAAGAAAAGGAATGTTGATTACTGCCCATTGGTTCTCCTTTGCCTGACTCAAAACCAGGAAGATATGAGAACTTTCCAAATGCACATCTCCCACAGCAAAGAAATCCTGCCTTTCAACCACATTTACTCACAGCAATTAGAGTTGGGAGCTTTAAAGGGACAGGCGAGGTGCAGTACCACACTGCCTTAGCAACTGGATAATACAGTCTCTATCAGCTACAACAACACATCACCCAACTTACTGTAAGCAAGGATATCGAACATCCACTGTGCTTATATTAATATACCTTAAAAGGGTGGGAATTACTGCTGCCAATATTAAAAATGAAAAAGTTTGAACTCTCCAAACAAATTCCTTTCTCTGAACTTTTAACCCAGGCCCATTCACAAGTTCAAGGAGAGTGAGGGAGAGCGATTGAGGGACACGGCAAGTTTGAAACCAAACAACTGCAATAGTGCTGCTTGGGGCGGCACAGTGGTTAGCACTGCTGCCTCACAGCGGTGGGGACCCAGGTTCGATTCCGGCCTCAGGTTACTGTCTGTGTGGAGTTTGTGCATTCTCCCCGTGTCTGCGTGGGTTTCCTCAGGATGCTCTGGTTTCCCTCCACAGTCCAAAGATGCGCGCATTAAGTAGATTGGCCACGTTAAATTAAGCCTAGTGTCAGGGGGATTAGCAGGGCAAATATGAGGGGTTTCGGGAACAGAGCCTGGGTGGGATTGTGGTCAGTGCAGAACTTGATGGGCCGAATGGCCTCCTTCTGTGCGATAGGGATTCTATGAATAAAGGAACAGGTGGTGGACAAAGCCCATGGTTTGGAGGAGTGCAGAGAACAAAGGACAAAGAATAAAGAGAAGCACAGCACAGGAACAGGCCCTTCACCCCTCCAAGCCCGTGCCGATCATGATGCCCTAACTAAACTAAACATATTCTGCCCTGACTCGGGCAATATCCCTCTATTCCATCCCTATTCATGTACCTATCCAGGTGTTAATGTGCCTGCTTCCACCGCCTCCTCTGGCAGCACGTTCCAGGCACCCACCACTCCCTGCGTGAAAAGCTTTCCCCCCTCACCGTGAACCTGTACCCCCTTGTAATTGAGAACTTGGAGGATTGTAGACTCAGGGTAGGTTACAGACAGAGGTGGTGAGGAGACTATGGAGGGTTTATACTTGCCAATGTGTCCAGCCACAAGTTGAAAGGTATTTGGCACACAGAGTGGGATGCAATGTCAGCTTTATTTTCTTTACCAAGTTAATGGAAGAGCTAGCTGTGTTCATGTCCGGAGGAGTGGATCAAAGCCGGAAACAGGGACACGGCAACAAGGAATGAGCTAAAATAGAACAACGACAGAAAGCACGGTGGCACAGTGGTCAGCACTGCTGCCTCACAGCGCCAGGGACACAGATTCAATTCCAACATTGGGTCACTGTCTGTGCAGAGTCTGCACATTCTCCTCATCTCTGTGTGGGTTTACTCCCACAGTCCGAAAGACGTGCTGGTTAGGTGCATTGGCCGTGCTAAATTCTCCCCCAGTGTACCCAAACAGGCGCCAGGCTGTGCGATTTTCACAGTAACTTCATTATAGTGTTAATGTAAACCTACTTTTGACACTGATAAATAAATAAATCTTGTGGTGCAGTGGGGTCAGCGTCCCTGCCTCTGAGCCACAAGCGTAGGGTTCAAATCTCACCCACAGTCCAAAGATGTGCAGGTTAGGTGGATTGGCCATGCTAAATTGTCCCTTAGTGTCGGGGGACTAGCTAGAGTTAATGCATGGGGTTAATGGGACAGGGGCTGGGTGGGAGTGTGGTCAGTGCAGTCTTGATGGGCCGAATGGCCTCCTTCTGCACTGTAGGGCTTCTACGATTGGATGACTGGACGGCCAAGGTGCGTGCGTTCATAACGCTGCCAAACAGGTTGAATGTCAACCTGCAAAACACGTCCATGGCTGGCGGCAAGAGTGAGAGAGGTGTCAGGTGAGCCACACTTGAGGTGGCGAGGCCTCCGTCAAGCCTCCTGGCGACAAATCCAGCGCCCAGTTCCTGGCATTACTAGCTATGGACACAGATGAAAGTCTGCCTTCGTGCACCACTAGATGCGGGAAGAGAATTTCAATGGGCTTCTATCCAATGCATTGTCGAATGAATGAGTTTGGCTAGAATTCAATCGGGAAATATCTTCCTCCTCTTGCTCTGAACAACGCAGATGGGAAATTAGCTTCATTCTCACACTAATCCTTTCCTGAAAACCATCCAAAGGAAAACGGGGGAAAGTATCTTCGATGAGTCCGAAAAAGCACCGAGATTACAGACAACCAAAGTGAACATTAAGGGGTTTGTTTAATTGGGGGGTACAAAATAAGGCCTCACAGACCACAGAAACCAGGGTTAACTGATTTATGAGTGATCCATTGGAATTATAACCTTTCACCCAGCTCCTACTCCCCACTGTATTTTATAAATATATTACGGTCTCAAAATAAAACATGGAAACTTTGCAATGGTCACGAGAGCAAATACAACAGGGATTAAATCACAGAATCCCTACAGTGCAGAAGGAGGCCATTCAGCCCATCAAGCTGAACAACAAATAATTCTACCCAGATCCTATCCCCTTAACTCTACGTATTTACCCTGATAATACCCCTGACACTAAGGGGCAATTTAGCATGGCCAATCCACCTAACCTGCACATTTTTGGATATCAAAGAGCAAATTAACATGGCCTAACCACCTAATCTACACACCCTTGGACACTAGGCAGCAATTTAGCATGGCCAATCCACCTAACTCGCACATCTTTGTAGTGTGGGAGGAGACCGGAGCACCCAGAGGAAACCCACACAGACATGGAGAGAACATACAAACTCTGCACAGTCACCGATAGCCGGGATTGAACCCGGGTCCCTGGCACTATGAGGCAGCAGTGCTAACGTTGCCACCGAGTCACCCACATCTACGTCTATGCATTAATGTATTCATACAAAATCTTAACCCATTGATATAGACGCCTACCCATACATCATCACGCAACCAATAATTTACAGAAATGTCTCACTGATGTATTCTGCCCAATTATTATCCATCATTATAATTTGGGTGGCACAATAGCACAGTGGTTAGCTCTGGAAACGTGCAGGCTCTGCACAGACAGTGACCCAAGCCAGAATCGAACCCGGGTCCCTGGCTCTGTGAGGCAGCAGTGCTAACCACTATGCCATGCTGGTCCAGATTTTGTCTGCTCCCACTCCAAATCCCTATGTTTCTACAAGTGCCTGTGTCGATGAGCTGTACCTATCCGAACCCACTCTGTATTTATATTATTCACTACTGACGGGATGTGTGCTGTGTCTTTCAGTGTCAGCACACTGTTACCATGCAAGATTGAGGTCTTACCTCTACAGTGTCCCAGCAGCAGATGGACTGCAAAGCACGCAGACAAGACGGCAGTGTACATCATTGGGCTTAGCAACAATTCAGCAGCGAAGAGCGAGGAAACTAACTTCAGGCGATCCACTTATTTCAACAAAGGTGTCGAGTTTAGAATTCCCCCACAAAAATCAGCTTCCTGCCTGTGGACAAGACAGAGAAATAGATGTGGAAATTATTGTGACAACATTACGTAGGTGGCAAGATTTATACAGTAGAAATATTACACAGTGGGGAATAGGAGTGGTTAGCACTGCTGCCTCACAGCATTGGGACCCAGGTTCAATTCTAGCCTTGGGTCACTGTCTGTATGGAGTCTGCACGGGTTTCCTCCGGGTGCTTCGGTTTCCTCCCACAGTCCGAAAGACATGCTGGTTAGGTGCATTGACCCGAAAAGACGCCAGAGTGCGGCGACTAGGGGGTTTTCACAGTAACTTCATTGCAGCGTTAATATAAGCCTTACTAATAAATGAACTCTAAACTTCCCTTAAGACCATCGAGCCTTCGAGGAGAAGATCGTGGCCGATTTGGACCATAAATTGATTTCTCCACTTTCTCCTCAATAGGCCTTTACCCAGCAAAAACAAAATTTCTCCAGAAGGTTTTGAAGCCACCTACTAGGGTATGGTTTCACAGAGAACAACTGCTGTGAACACCTCATTCATAAGGTCGTGATGGTTGAAATTTTTCGTAACCCATTAAATTCCACCAGAAGATTGGAAAGCAGCCAAAGTGACACCCTTGTTCGAAAAGGGGGAAAGGCAGAAGGGATGGAACTACAGGCCAGTTGGTTTAACATCTATTATTGGCAAGATGCTGGAGCCAATAATCAAAGAGGAAATAACTAATCATTGTGGAAAGTTGAATATGATCAAACCTCCTTAATATAATTTCACAAAATTATGTTTGACAAATTTCTTAAATTCTTGAGAATGTAACAGGGAGAGGAGATAGAGGGGAACCTGTAGATGTTGTGTATTTAAATTTCCAAAAGGTATTTGACAAGGTGCCACATAAGAGGCTGGTGCATAAAGTAAAAGTCCATGAAATTTGAGGGCGTGTGTTAATATACATTGAAAATTGATTGTCACATAGAAAACAGGTATTTGGAATAAATAGGCCCTTTTCAGAGTGGAATACTTCTGGAGTACCGCAGGGATGGCACTGTAGCACAGGGGTGGCATGGTGGCACAGTGGTTAGCACTGCTGCTTCACAGTGCCAGGGACCCGGGTTCGATTCTGACCTCAGGTCACTGTCTGTGCGGAGTCTGCACGTTCTCCCTGTGTCTGTGTGGGTTCTCTCCGGCTGCTCCAGATTCCTCCCACATTCTGAAAGGTGCATTGACCCAAACAGGCGCTGGAGTGTGGCGACTAGGGGAATTTCACAGTAACTTCATTGCAGTGTTAATGTAAGCCTTACTCCTGACAAATAAGCTTGATCAGTTCTTGGCCCGCAATTGTTCACTATTTACATTTTTGATCCAGGCGAAGGAACAGAATGTAATGTTCCCAAATTTGCTGATGATACGAAAATAAGTTGAAGGCCATATTTTGAGGAGGATACGGTTATTCTGTGATGGGATAGAGATAGATTGGGTGATTGGAAGAAAACCTGCAAACGGAGTTTAATGTGGGGAAGTGCGAGGTCACACACTTTGATAGGAGGAATCAAAAAGGTAGACTATTATCTAAATGGAGAGAGATTGCAGGTGAGTGAAGTACAGAGGGACCTGGGTGTTCTAGTGCATGAGTCACAAAATGCTCGCTGGCAGGTTCAACAAGTCATTAAGACGAGAAACGAAATTTTGCCCTTTATTGCAAAGGAGTTGGAGTTTAAAAATAGGAAAGTTTTGTTGCAATTGTACAGGGAGTTAGTGAGGCCTCAGCTGAAATACTGCATACAAGTTTTGTGTCCCCTTACATTAAAAAGGATATAGTAACATTGGACCAGGTTTAAAGTCTAACCAGTTTATTTGGTAGCACGAGCTTTCGGAGCGTTGCCCCTTCATTAGGTGAGCGCTGACCTGCTGAAGGAACAGCGCTCTGAAAGCTTGTGCTACCAAATAAATGTGTTGGAATTTAACCTGGTGTTGTGAGACTACTTACTGTGCCCACCCCAGTCCAACACTGGCAGCTCCACATCATAACACTGGAGACAGTCCAAAGGAGATTTACCAAGCTAATTCCTGGGATGAGAGACTTGTCCTATCAAAACAGACTAAATAGTATTCCTTGGAGTTTAGAAGAGTGAGGGGAGGTGGGGTGGGTGGGGGAGGGGGTGACCTTATTCAAACATATAAGGTCCTGAGGGGGCTTAACAGGGTGGATGGTGAGATGTTTTTAACTAGTGGGAGAGTCTCAAACAAGGCTACATGGCTACAAGTTTTGGGCAGCACGGTGGCACGATGGTTAGCGCTGCTGCCTCACAGTGCCAGGGTCCCAGGTTCAATTCCAGCCTCGGGTCACTCTCTGTGTAGAGTTTGCACATTCTCCCCACGTCTGCGTGGGTTTCCTCCGGGTGCTCTAGTTTCTCCCCACTGTCCAAAAGATGTGTGGGTGAGGTTGATTGGCCATGGTAAATTGCCCCTAACATCAGGGGATTAGCAGGTTAAATGCGTGGTGGTTACGAGAATAGGGCCGGGGTGGGTAGTGGTTGGTGCAGACTCGATGGGCCAAATGGCCTCCCTCGCTACTGTAGGGATTTTATGAAGATAAAGGGCCGGTCGTTTAAAACTGAAATGCAAAGAATTTCTTCTCACAGGGAGTGGTGAATCCTGGAATTCTCTGCCCTGTAGGGTGAGAAGCATTTAAGGTGGAGGTGGATAAGTACTGGATAGATCGGGGAATAGAGGGCTATGAGGAAATGGCATCGACAAGGAGTTGAGGCTGGCAAAGATCAGCTATGGTCATATTGAATGGTGGGACAGGCTGGAAGGGCCTGGTGGCCTAATCCTGCTCCTATTTCCTGTGTTTTTCAGAAAGTGTCAATCACTTGAAGATGAGCACAATACTGTCTGCACACCAACATTTCTATATCAGCAGTGCTTCAGTTGGGAGCATTCTTCACTTCTGACTCAATGCCAGTCCATCCCAGCGACTTGTGCACAGAATATCTTGGCCAATGAGAGCATACTGATGGTGACTTTCAAATAAGGATTCAAACCCAAAGCCCATCCGCCCTCTCCAGTGCAACATCTCTGGGCACCATCTCAAAGAAGGGTAGGGCAATCCTCAAATTCTATACCTTAACCATTACCTCAAAAGAGGTCTAGTCATTGTGGCATTGCTGCTTGTGGGATCTTGCCCTGCATGATGTACATCCCAATGACTCCACCTCCAAACTTCTTAATTGGCTGTTTAGTGAAGTCTGCATGTTCTCCCCGTGTCTGCATGGGTTTCCTCCGGGTGCTCTGGTCACCTCCCACAGTCTGAAAGACGTGCTGGTTAGATGCATTGACCATGCACCCTCAGTGTACCTGAACAGCCGCCTGAGTGTGGCAACTAGGGGATTTTCACAGTAACTTCATTGCAGTGTTAATGTAAGCCTACTTGTGGCCAATTAACTTTTACTTACTACGTTTTGGAATGTCCATGGGTCGTGATGGTGCTATTTAAATGCAAGAGTGTCTCGCTATGTTTAACTAATAATAAAGGTTAAGTCGCCATTTGATTGTGATTTATTATTGTCACGTATATTAACATACAGTGAAAAGTAGTGTTTCTTGAGTGCTATACAGGCAAAGCATACTGTTCATAGAGAAGGGAAGGAAAGGGTGCAGAATGTAGTGTTACAGTCTTAGCTAGGGTGTAGAGAAAGATCAACTTAATGCAAGGTAGGTCCATTCAGAAGTCTGACAGCAGCAGGGAAGAAGGTGGAAGAATGTCTGGGGTGCATGGGGTCCTTGATTATGTTGGCTGCTTTTCCAAGGCAGAGGGAAGTTAGACAGAGTCAATGGATGGGAGGCCATTGTCCCTGTTGGCCAGAGGCTGCCCTGCCCTGTGAGGGGGAGCGCTGACCGGTGATGATTTAACCTGAGGATCACCACACCTTAGGTGAGGGGGCAATGTTGAGAAGGCAGGGCCTTCATGAATAACCTCAGCCGCTATGGGAATTGAACCCATCACCCTGCCATCACTGACCAGCCGTCCAGCCAACTGAGCTAAACCGATTCCCCCTAACCAATAACAGTATTGTAGTCAGTGCTTCTGTGATAGCAGCGAACTCAGAACAGACAGGAAGCTCCTTGAATAACTCCCTGGATAACTCAAGAGGCTGTTGTCCCTGGGAAAATCGATGACCTGGGAACAGCTGGGTTGGAAAGGTTCATAAACCCCGTAGAGAGAGAGCAGCAACAGCTCCTTCCATCGTGGAAACCAAGATCATTCAGGCTCCCTGAACAATCGTGATCGCTCCTCCCAGACTTTACCCTATCCATTCTGCCTGCAAACTCTGCAACAGATTAGAAAAATCTGCCCCTACTCCAACTCCCATTCATGTCCAGAACAGCTATTCAAACCTTTCCCCGTTACAGCCCCTTAATAGTGCAGAAGGAGGCTATTCAGCCCATCGAGTCTGCGCTGGCTCCCTGAAGGAACATTCAACCTACCCCACTCCCCTACCTTATTTCCCCGAACTATGGGCAGCACAGTGGTTAGCACTGCTGCCTCACGGCACCAGGGATCTGGGTTCAATTCCGGCCTCAGGTCACTGTCTGTGTTTGCACATTCTCACCGTGTCCGCGTGGATTTCCTCTGGGTGCTCCGGTTTCCTCCCACAGTCCAAAGATATGTGGGTTAGGTTGATTGGCCATGCTAAATTGCCCCTTAGTGTCAGGGGGATTAGCAGGGTAAATATATGGGGTTGCAGGAGTAGGAATAGGGTGGGATTGTTGTCAGTGCAGGTTCAATGGGCTGAATGGCCTCCTCTTGCACTATAAGGATTCTGATTCTATAAAATTTGCACATTCTTCTTTTTCAGATAGCAATTCTCTTTTGAATATGTCGATCGAACCTGCCTCCACCACGCTCTCAAAAGTTTCACTAAATTACAGAATCCCCACAGACAGAAAGAGGCCATTCGGCCCATCGAGTCTGCACTGACAACACTCCCACTCAGGCCCTCTCCTTGAACTCCCACATAATACCCCTGACACCAAGGGGCAAGCCCACCCAGACTTGTTCCCCCTAACCTCAAGTATTTACCCCACTAATCCCCCTAATCTACACTAAGGGGCAATTTAGCATGGTCAATCCAACTAACCCACATCATCTCTGGAGTGTGGGAGGAACCTGGAGCACCCGGAGGAAACCCATGCAGACACAGGGAGAACGTGCAGACTCTGCACAGTGACCCAAGCCGGGAATCGAACCCGGGTCCCTGTCGCTGTGAGGCAGCAGTGCTAACCACTGTGCCCCTGTGCTGCTCGTTTGCTCCAGACTCCAACCATCCTCTGGGTGAAAAAACATTTCCTCCCTTCACTTTGATTTCTTTTGCCTGTTATTTTGAGTCTGGGCCCTCTAGCTCTCCTGAGAGGGAGCAGTTACTCACTATTTATCAGACCCCTCAGGATTTTGTAGACCTATACCACGTCTCCTAGAATGGAAGAATAGAATCCTTACAATGCGGGAGAAAGCCATTCGGTCCATCGAGCCTACACCAACAATGATCCCACCCAGGCCCTATCCCTGTAACCCCATAAATTTACCTTCCTAGTCTCCCTGACACTAAGGGGCAATTTAGCATGGCCAATCCACCTAACCTGCTCATCTTTGGAGTGTGGGAGGAAACCAGAGAACCCGGAGGAAACCCACACAGACACGGGGAGAATGTGCAGACTCCACACAGACAGTGACCCAACCCAAGAGCTGAACCTGGGTCTTTGGTGCTGAGAGGCAGCAGTGCACACCCACTGTGCCACCATGCTGCCCGGCCTTCTTTTCTCCAAAGAAAATGGTCCCAACCTCTCCTCACAGCTCCAGTTGTTTATCCCTGCAATCATTCTTGTGAATCCCCCCCGCCAATGTCTTGGCATCTTCCCTCAAGTTCGGCGTCCGGAGCTGGACACCTTCTCCAGGTGAGGCCAAGCCAACTTACGACATGGTCTGCATTTTGTTGAACAGGAAAAAGATATGGAGAGTTTCCAACATGGCAGCCTCGCAGCTGGAGAGAAGTAGGCCGCAGTCAGACAGCTGTTCAATGGAAATGATTAATCATCGCTTGGGAGAGGAGCCAGAACTTGAGTCAGAGTGCACACAGCTTTGTTTGCATGGCCAGCACAATAAGCCTTAAATTTACTTACTAGTGTCACAAGTAGGCTTACATTAACACTGCAATGAAGTTACTGTGAAAATCCCCTACTCGCCCACACTCCGGCACCTGTCTGGGTACACTGATGGAGAATTTAGCACGGCCAATTCACCCAACCCAGCACTTCTTTCAGACTGTGGGAGGAAACTGTTACTGCCTGTCTGGGCCCTCTAGCTCTCCCGAGAAGGAGCACTTACTCACTATTTACCAGGCCCATACCCCTCCGATTTTGTACACCTTTACCAAGTCTCCTAGAGTAGAAGAATAGAATCCCTACAGTGCACCATTCGGTCCATCGAGCCTGCACCAACAACAATCCCACCCAGGCCCTATCCCCATAACGCCACAAATTTACCTTCCTAGTCCCTCTGACACCAAGGAGGGAGAAAACCCATGCAGACATGGGGAGAACGTGCTAACTTCAGGAAGACAGTGACCCAAGCCGGGAATCAAACCCAGGTCCCTAGTGTTGTGAGGTAGCAGTGCTAACCGCTGTGTCACCATGCCACCCTGTAGGGCTTGACCAAATTTGGAGTAACAAAGCTCTGTCTGTTCTAAGGGGCTTTGCAGACAAAAAAGTTAATTTTTAACTTGTATTTCTGTGTTGCAACAGCTTTGCTTGTCTCATGGGCGAAAGAAACTCTTAATCCCACTGTCAGTGTACAAATATTGAAGCAAATAAGTAATGTTTTGGAATTTTGCAGATCCTAAACACATCATCAAAAGGTTGATAAAACTTGGAAGTTTTCTTTATTCGTTTGTGGGACATGGGTGTTGCTGACTAGGCCAGCATTTATTGCCCATCCCTAGTTGCCCCTCGAGAGGGTGTTGCCTTCTTGAATCGCTGCAGTCCACAATGCCGTTTGGGAAGGAATTCCAGGATTTTGACCCAGCGACTATGAAGGAACGGCAGATATATTTCCAAGTCAGGATGGTGAGGGGCTTGGAGGGGAACTTGCAAGTGATGGCATTCCCGTGTATCTGCTGTCCTTGTCCTTCCAGATGGAAGTGGCTGTGGGTTTGGAAGGTGCTGTCTAAGGATCTTTGGTGAATTGCTGCAGTGCATCTTGTAGATGGTACACACTGCTGCTACTGAGCGTCAGTGGCGGTGTCTTATCAGTTAAAGTTACAAGTATTTCTGGGAGAAATAAACTCTTGATATATTTGAGAAGTCTCACAACACTAGGTTAAAGTCCAACAGGTTTATTTGGAATCACGAGCTTTCGGAGCACTGCTCCCTCATCAGCTACGATTTCTTCCAAGTCATTTATATATATTACAGAGGTCCCAGCACTGATCCCTGCGGAACACCACTAATTCCAGACGTCCATTCAGAAAAACACCCTTCCACCGCTACCCTCTGTCTCCCATGGCCAAACCAGCTCTGAATCCACCTGGTTAGTTCACCCCTGATCCTGTGTGATTTAACCTTTTGCTTCAGCCTGCCTCACGGGACCTTGCCAAGGGCTTCACTACAGTAGGGTTAACAAGATCTGGATCCTGGAAACTCTCCGAACTCGCCTGCGACTGGGATTCTCCGGTCCCGCTGTGGTGAAGAGAGGTTTGGCCGAATGTCAAGCTTTCCGCTCTCGCTGGCAGGGCCCGGAAAATTCTGGCCTAACATATTTGGAAGCACGTTACGTGCCAGGGTTAAGCATCCTGCTGTGTACACTCACAAGTGACACCCACATTCCATGAAAGAATAAAGGCGAAGAAACTCGGTGTTTCAGGAGAGTGGGTGTCCTCATTTTCACTCCCCAACCACAGATCTCAAAGCCGTCTGCTGGGCCCCCTTTGCATCACTTGGTTGCGATTAGCTCACAGACCAGACGTCGGTACATGAGACTTAGCAACTCACTGGCTGACTGTTTTGAGCCACCCAAGGAGCCCATGTGTTTTGCGGAGCTGAGCACTGTTCTTCATTAGAGTTAGAGCAGAACTCGTGATCCGTCCCGAAAAATATTGCCAGGGCATCATTTTCCAGTTATTCATGTGACACTATAAATACATAATGCTCCCTTGAGACACTCTGGTCAGATCCCATTTGGAGTATTGTGAGCAGTTTTGGACCTCGTATCTAAGAAAGGATGTGCTGTCCTTGGAAGGGGTCCACAGGAGGTTCAAAAGAATGATCCCTGGAATGAAGAGCTTATGAGGAACAGTTGCGGACTCTGGGTCAGCACTCGTTGGAGTTTAGAAGGATGACGGGGGGGAGGGGGGGGGGGGGGATCTTATTAAAACTTACAGGATACTGCAAGGCCTGGATAGAGTGGGCGCGGAGAGGCTGTTTCCACAATTAGGAAGAACTAGAACCAGAGGGCACAACCTCAGGCTAAAGGGACAATTCTTTAAAACAGAGATGAGGAGGAATTTCTTCAGCCAGAGAGTGGGGAATCTGTGGAGCTCTTTGCCGCAGAAGGCTGCGGAGGCCAAGTCATTGAGTGTCTTTAAGACAGAGATAGATAGGTTCTTGATTAATAAGGGGATCAGGGGTTATGGGGAAAAGGCAGGAAAATGGGGGTGAGAAAAATATCAACCATGATTGAATGACGGAGCAGACTCAAATGGGCTGAGTGGCCTCATTCTGCTCCTACGTCGCATGGCGGCACAGTGCTCAGTACTGCTGCCTCGCAGTGCCTGGGACCCAGGTTCGATTCCCGGCTTGGGTCACTATCTACGTGGAGTTTACACATTCTCCCCGTGGCTGCGTGGGTTTCCTCCGGGTGCTCCGGTTTCCTCCCACAGTCCAAAAGACGTGTTGGTTAGGGTGCATTAGCCATGCTAAATTCTCTGTGTACCCAAACAGGCGTGTGGCAACTAGGGGATTTTCACAGTAACTTCATTGCAGTGTTACTGTAAGCTTACTTCTGACACTACTAAATAAACTTTAAAACTTTGGAAGGTATCAGCTGGTCTTGAACAGACTCAGGGACAGAGTAAGGACAGAAGACACATGGGAACATCACCACTTAAAAAGTATTTAAAAGCTACTTGAAAATAACACAGAGGGCGGAATTTTTTCGCCAAGTCCGACTGATTTTCGTACAATCCCGCCCAAGGCCCGTGGAGAATGCCGTTCTCCCAGCCTCGCCCGCCCCTGGAATCAGGACAGGCTTGTCAGTGAGCTCGACTGGTCTCCATACAAGGCGGAAATTTTCCAGCCATTCCTGCCGGTGGAATGTTCCGGTCCAGCAGACAATGAGCCACTGTTGCAGGTTGACCAGTGGCAGCGGGTGAGAGTAACGGGAAAACCCATTGACGGCGGCGGGACAGGAAGATTTCGCCATTGGAAAATGGAAGGCTGATCTAACAACAGTAAAATAATCAGCTGCGGGGATGGGGAAGAGGGGTGGTGGGGAATGGTTTTAGAACTGTTTCCTTGTGGCAATCAAGTTGATGACCAGAAATTATAGGATCACAGAATCCCTACAGTGCAGAAGGAGGCCATTCAGCCCATTGAGTCTGCACTGACCACAATCCCACCCAGGCCCTATTACCATAACCCCACATATTTACCCTGCTAGTACCCCTGACACTAGTATCAATTTAGTGTGGTCGATCTACCAGACACACACATCTTTGGACACTAAGAGGCAACTTACTATGGCCAATCTACCTAAGCTGCACATCTTTGGGCACTAAGGGGCAATTTAGCACGGTCAAACCTCCCAACGTACACATCTTTGGATTCTAAGGGGCAATTCAGCACGGCCAATGCACCCAACCAGCACATCTTTTGGATTGTGGGAAGAAACTGGAGCACCCGGAGAAAAAACACACACACACACACACACACACACACACACGGGGAGAACGTGCAAACTCCGCATAGACAACAACACAAGCTGAGAATTGAACCCAAGTCCCTGGCACTGAGGCAGCAGCGCTAACCACTGTGCCACCGTGCTGTCCATAATCCCACCACCTCTCACATAGATCCAGTCATACATTTAAGATTATTGGCAAAAGAACCCAGAAGAGGAATGAGAAATCATTTCACTAAGTGGCATGTTACGATCTGGAATACATCATGCAAAAGGCTGGTGGCATCGGATTCCACTGGAGCTTCCTGAATGAGATTGGTCATGCTTTCAACAAGTTAATTTGCAGGAGAAAGCTGGAGTATGAAATGAAATTGTTTAAAGTTTATTTATTAGTGTCACAAGTAAGGCTTACATTAACAGTGCAATGAAGTTACTGTGAAAATCCCCGATTTGCCACACTCCAGCGCCTGTTTGGGTACACTGAGGGAGAAGTTAGCACCTAACCAGCACCTCTTTTGTACTGTGGGGGGAAACCGGAGCACCCAGAGGAAACCCACGCAGACACGGGGAGAATGTGCAGACTCCGCACAGTCCCTGGCACTGTGATGGATGTGAGACTGGTTTGCGTGATGGATTGGGCTACATTCATGACCTTTTGTAGTTCCTTGTGGTCTTGGGCAGAACAGGAGCCATAACCAAGCTGTGATACATCCGGAAAGGATGCTTTCTGTGCTGCATCTGTAAAAACCCGTGAGAAAGTAGAGGCATTGGTGGTCTTTAACTTAACAGAAGAATAGAAGCTCCTTCAATCGGCTGCCGTCGGTGGTGGTAGAGGCAAACTCGCTTAAAAGACTTCTGGATGAGTATATGGGATCTAATGGCATTGGAAGTTACAGATAGTTCTATGGCCTGGTAGGTATAGATGTGATCGGCACAACTTGTGGGCCGAAGGGCCTGTTTGTGCTGTAGTGTTCTATGTTCAAAGAGCTGACACCAATGGAACGGGCCGAGTGGCCCCTTCTGTGCTATAAGATGCTATATTTCTGGATTAAGTTGGCCTAAAGCAGTCAGAGTTGCTATAGTGAGCAGGTAGGCGAGAGTAGGATGGGAGAGAACAGGTCTAGGCATCTGTTGTTCTGTATGAAGCGGAACCCACATTTTAAATGCCCTTCAGCGCCACAATATGGTTCCTCCTCGGGCCAAGTCAATATTGGGTTATTTCTGTTGGAGGTGGGCAGCCTGCCAGAGGTTCCAGCTGCACTGTAGAGTTTGCTGCATTGTTCCTCGTGTCAGCACTCCATCGATATTCCGAGCTTTAGTTCCTGCAACCCGGAATTGGCCTTGTGCCATTTTGACATCTGTGCTCCTTGCCCACATTCCTTGACTGGCAGCGTGACTCACCACCTTGTGGTCTCTGCAGCGTAGAAGAGCAGTTAGCAGAAGGTTGGGTTTGGACTTGTCGGATGTGAGCTGCTCCCCATCCAAGATGTCATTATCTGGGGCATTATCTCTTTGATTTGACTTGGTGATAAAGTGGAAATATTCAAATGCTTCAAGTTTCTAGGTGTTCAGATCACCAACAACGCTGGTATTAAGTTAAGAAAGTCCACCAATGCCTCTACTTTCTCACGGGTTTTTACATATGCACCACAGAAAGCATCTTTTCCGGTTGTATCACAGCTTGGTCATGGCTCCTGCTCTGTCCAAGACCGCAAGAAACTACAAAAGGTCATGAATGTAGCCCAATCCACAAACCAGCCTCACATCCATCTACACTTCCTGCTGCCTCGGCAAAGCAACCAGCATAATGAAGGACCCCACGTACCTCAGACATTCCCTCTTCCACCTTCTTCCATCGGGAAAAAGATACAAAAGTCTGAGGTCACGTACTAACCGACTCAAGAACAGCATCTTCCCAGCTGCCAAACTTCCGAATGGACCTACCTCGCATTAAGCCGATTTCTCTCTACACCCTAGCTATGACTGTAACACTACATTCTGCACTCTCTGCTATGAATGGTATGCTTTGTCTGTATAGCGCACAAGAAACAATACTTTTCACTGTATACTAATACATGTGACAATAACAAACCAAATCAAAATGACTGTAACACTACATTCTCCACCCTCTCCTTTCTTTCTCCCCTATGTACTCTATGAACGGTATGCTTTTCACTATATGCTAATACATGTAACAACAATAAAGCAAATCAGAAGTGGCAGTGGCTAATTAATTTTTTTCTCCAGACCTCTCTTTCATTCCTGATGACCTATCAATTTTCCTACAACAGGATTGGTCTGATTTATTTTTAATGCCATCAGATTCAAATCTGATAGGTTCTTGGTATCCGAGTGTCAGCTTTTAAATTGATAAGCTGGATTCGAAACATTCAAATGCCTGAAGCCTGTTACCAAAGCAATTCTGCTGCGTGGCTGTGGATACAAATGTTTCAATCTGGACTTTGGCTGTACTTTGCACTTTAAAAGCTCCAAGCATTGAAACAAAACCAGCTTTTAAAAGGGGCCACACAGTGTTTTCTTTTCCTCTCAACAATAAATCAAATCAAAAACATGATGTGGTTTGTGGCTGGAAACATCCCACCCAATATATAAAAGTCAAGGACCTGTCTCTTATGTCCACCACATTCTCCTTCTCAAAAGGTCAGGTTCCTACTTGCCCCATGTTAATCAAGTTATTTTTAAGAAAAGAATTTGCATCTGTGAAAGTTAAAATGAAGTAGAGATGCCGTGTTGGACTGGGGTAAGCACAAGCTTTCGGAGTGTTACTCCTTCTTCAGGTGAGCACTCAGGAGCAGCGCTCGGGCAGCTTGTGCTATTAAATATACCTGTTGGACTTTGACCTGGTGTTGTGAGTCTTCGTACTGAAGTTAAAATGCTCAGATTTAAAACGTCATGCCTTTTCTGTAACAGCTTGAGAGAATCAGTGGCAGACCTTCGAGGGAGCCTGTCTGCTTCAGGCTAGGGTACATAACATTCTGCTTCTTGACTTCCGCCACAGGGTGAGCCAGACTGGATTTTCCCATAACAAATGCCAAAGGCGAGATATGGGGATATGCTAAGCAAATGAAGGATTAGCAGCAGTCAACTTTTCATCAAACGAGAAAGGGCGAAAAGCCATGATTTACTTGGCAAACATGTATGTCAGTGAAAGACGGAAACAAAATGCTTGTTCCTGATTTGCTGTAATTGACTATAACTGAACAGAGCTAAGAACTTAAGAACTAGGAGCAGGAGTAGGCCATCGGGCCCCTCGAGCCTGCTCCGCCATTATATAAGATCGTGGCTGATCTTTTTGTGGACTCAGCTCCATTTACCCGCCCGCTCACCATAACCCTTAATTCTTTTACTGTTCAAAAATGTATCTATCTTTGCCTTAAACACATTCAATGAGGTAGCTTCAACTGCTTCGCTGGGCAGGGAATTCCACAGATTCAGAACCCTTTGTGTGAAGAAGTTCGTCTTCAACTCAGCCCGAAATCTGCTCCCCCTCATTTTCAGGCCATGCCCCCTAGTTCTAGTTTCACCCACCAGTGGAAACAACTTTGTTGCTTCTATCTTGTCTGTTCTCTTCATAATCTTATATGTTTCTATAAGATCTCCCCTGACTCTTCTGAATTCCAATTCAGAAGTATAGCCCCAGTCTCTCCTCTCCCTCTCAACTCCAGAACCAACCTAGTGAATCTCCTCTGCACACCTTCCAGTGCCAGTATATCCTTTCTCAAGTAAGGAGACCAAAACTGTACACAATACTCCACCTGCAAACCAACTCCTTGTGATTCTTGCACAAGGACACCCAGGTCCCTCTGCACAGCAGCATGCTGCAATATTTTACCATTCAAATAATAATTCATTATTCCTACCAAAATGGATGATCTCACATTTACCAACATTGTACTCCATCTGCCAGACCCTCGCCCACTCACTTAGATTATCTATATCCCTTTGCAGACTTTCAGCATCCTCTGCACACTTTGTTCTGCCACTCATCCCAGTGTCATCTGCAATGTTTCTCTGTAATGTCAGAACCACTCCAGCCATTTCGATGGAAGGAGGGGAATTCTCCTTGTGTACAAATAATTAAAACCTTGCATTGGATGCATGGTGTCCAATGTGGTTTGTATTAAGAGTTGACTAAGTGTGCCCAAGGTTGCTGGTACCCAAGAATCTCTGACATAGCGTTTCTTTTACAGATTCACTATACATCTGAGATCATTTTCCTTGGGGTGACCTGGACGAGCCCATGTTCCATTATTCCCATCAGGAATACTCTCTGTTCAGTCTTTACAACTGCCACCCTGGAAGACTCACTACGTGACCGGTCTAACTGCGGGCTGAATCACTCTATAGCCAGCCTCGCTGTCGGGTTGACTGACACGGAGGGTGAGATTTTCCAGCCCCTCCTGAGGAACCTCTGAACCAGCCGGCAATGGGTTTTCCCTATAGCGGGCAGACTGGCAAGTCATGCAAAATGCTGTAGACACTTCCAGGGACTGGAATACCCTGGTGGCATCCAATGGCATGCTATCTCTGCTGCTGGAAACCATGTCACAGGGTACGGTGATGGGGGGGGAGAAGGGAGGATGGGGGAGTGGGTGGAGGAGATGGGGATATCCCACTTTTAGTGTGGAAGGTTGATGTTCATCAATTATTATTGCAGCTGAGCCAAAACTATACTGTCAAAAGCAAAGGTAGAATACTGCCCTTCTCTGAAGTCATTACTACTTTAATAGGCTTTCATGGCTACGTGTTCAAGTTAGTACACACGGATTTACTCATCGTTGCCGGTTTTGTCTCTTCCCGCACTCCCAGTAGGGGGTTGGCACGGTGGCACAGTGGTTAGCACTGCTGCCTCACAGAGACAGGGATCCGGGTTCGATCCCCGGCTTGGGTCACTGTCCGTGTGGAGTTTGCGCGTTCTCCCCGTGTCTTGAAGTTTCCTTATTAGTGTCACGAGTAGGCTTACATTCACACTGCAATGTAGTTACTGTGAAAGTCCTCTAGTTGCCAACCGTGGTGCCTGTTTGGACACACTGAAAGAGAATTTAACATGGCCAATGCACCGAACCAGCACGTCTTTCAGATTGTGGGAGGAAACCGGAGCACCCAGAAAAAAAACCCAAGCAGACATGGGGAGAATGTGCAGACTCCATACAGACAGTGACCTGAGCCAGGAATCAAACTCAGTTCCCTGGCGTCGCAGGGCAGCAGTGCCAACCACTATGCTGCCCTAGATAATGGCTGGGGCATTCCCTGCCAACCACTGGTTGGACACTGAACAGATCCCTCAGTTCCTCGTGGGGCTATTTCTCATTCAAACCAATTGTGGAGGAAGAAGGAACTCTTTCCTTTTCCTTCCTGACAGGATGTCCAAAAAAAAAGAGAAGTGAAGGAGTAAAGAAGGAGGGTGTCTTTAACCCCGCACTCCGAGTGCTCTGTGGAGGATTCACGTGCTTCCAGCAGGCCTGTGGCTCCTGTGCATGGTGCTGAAATCTTACTTCCTGCCCCTATTGTAGTCAGAGTCTAAGTGTTAACAGATGTTGCCTGTGTCGGTGCTTCGTATCAGCTTGAGACTGTCTCAATGATCATTGCCAGAGAATCTATCGCTTGGGCGTAGCTAGCAACAGCTGAGATGGAGAAGCCAGCAAAATCCAGTTTGTAAAAACTGCTGAATCTCTGAATGGAAAATTAGCAATAATGGAGAGTCCTGCCCACAATATGCCTCGCCGGGACGGGTTGGACAATGTCACACTTAATTGTTTGACTAGAGCAACGTTTACCTCAGTCACTGACTTACATCCACGGCTGATCAGTGCGTTACGTGGCACTTTGGCTGCTCCGTTGCACCCCAGGAGATCAGTCAGTGCTGCTTGTAAAATGTCTTTGATACTAATTAGGCAGCCTCCACCCACTCTCAAACAGGATAAAACCCATCACGTTGCTCCCTTGCCTCAGCTCTGAAGAAGTCACACGGGCTCGAAACGTTAACTCGTGTTTCTCGCTCCAGCTGAGGCCGCCAGCTCTTTCCCTCAATGTCAGTAAAACACAGGAGATTGTCACCAACTTCAGGAAGTGTAGTGGGAAACATGCCCCCTGTCTGCATTAACAGTGATGAAGTGGAAATGATCGAGGGTTTCAAGTTGCTAGGTGTCCAGATCATCAACAACCTGTCCTGGTCCCCCCCATATAGTTAAGAAAGCCCACCAATTTTACAGAAGGCTGTGGAAATTTGGCACGTCCGCCACGACTCTCACCAATTCTAACAGATGCACCATAGAAAGCATCCTTTCCAGATGTATCTCAGCTTGGCATGGCTCCTGCTCCGAACAAGACTACAAGAAACTACAAGGGGTTGTGAACGCAGCCCAGTCCATCACGCAAACCAGCCTCCCATCCATTGACTCTGTCTACACTTCCTGCTGCCTCGGAAAAGCAGCCAGCATAATCAAGGAACCCATGCATCCCAGACATTCTTGCTTCCCACCTTCTTCTGTCTGGAAAAAATATGTACCAAGCGACGCAAGCTGCCATTAGACTTTTGAATGGACCAATCTTATATTAAACTGATCTTTCATAGAATCGTAGAATATTTACAGTGCGGAATGAGGCCATTTGGCCCATCGAGTCTGCAAAAACTATAATCCCATCCCATAACCCTATTTATTTGCTGTACTAAACCCCTAACACTAAGGGGCAATTTAGTTTGGCCAGTCAACCTAACACGCAAATCTTTGGACTGTGGGAGGAAACTGGAGCACCTAGAGGAAACCCAGGCAGACACGGGGAGAATGTGCAAACTCCGCACAGATAGACGCTCGAGCCGGGAATGGAACCTGGGTCCCTGGCGCTGGGAGGCAGCAGTGCTGTGCTACCATCTATGCACAGTAGGATCCCATAAACAGCAACGGTAGCTAATTAAGGAAAAGTGGCAGATGGACCAGGGAATCCCAGCAGCGGACGAGATCGGAGAACTCCGGCTCTGGAACGGGAGATGCTTTCGAGAAAGGAATGCTGCCACCAAGCCAAATGGACAGAGAATTGAAAATAGGTCATGCGAACACAATTCGTGTGCTGGAACCTCAGATTCATAAGGAAGAGGAAAAAAAGTTTGCAAAATCAAATTTTGCTACAAGTAGCAGTGATTTCACCGAGACACCAAGACTAAATAGCACAGTAGCACTGTGGTTAACACTGCTGCCTCACAGCTCCAGGGACACGGGTTCGATTCCCAGCTTGGGTCAATGTCTGCGTGTTCCCTCCATATCTAAAGCACGCACAGCCATACCCCAGCACACATGCATGCCATGCACCATATACATACATACATATACATCACACACACATGTACACCAGACACACATCCTCCTGACCATCATTTTCCTGTGTTACTGTTCTAGATGATCCAATCAATTTTTACTCAATGAATCACAAGAGAAAGTTACCAACTTCCCACCCTGGAGATGTACTCCAGAAGGTTTTCCACCGGAAAATTAAAAATTCACTCTCTCATTAAAAGATGTCCCCCTTACTGTGCGGGGAAACAAATGCAATCTGTTTGCATTTAATAAAAACCCAGTATGTGGAACTTGCTTTCTGTGGTTCATCTACAAATACCACATCCCACACTCAGAAGATAATGGTTAAGGAGCAATGTGTTAGTCCTAATACAAATAATTTATCTTATTCATGTGTGCTTGCCACAACTGCATGCAGTGGAAAATGTATTCCAGAATCACAGACCAAGTCCAGTTATTAGTGTCACAAGTAGCTTACATTAACACTGCAATGAAGTTACTGTGAAATTCCCCTAGTCGCCACACTCCGGCACTTGTTCAGACCAATGCACCTAACCATATTTTTTTTAATGGGGTAGAAATTTCACCATCGGCTGTGATGGGATTCGAACCTGGGTCCCCAGGACATTAGCAGCGTTTCTGGATTAATAGCCTTGCAATGATGCCACTAGGCTTGACATAAGGAGCACAGACCAACAGTTTGTGCCTGGAACAAGCATTTGAAATGGGCACTGCTTTCTTAATGAACTTAATATTTAAAGTCTAAGTTTATTTACTATTGCCACAAGTCAGCTTACGTTAACACTGCAAAATCCCCTAGTCGCCCACACTCTGGCCCATGTTCGGGTACACTCCTCCGTCCCACAGGACCTCGCTCCCTGGGAGTAACGTGATGTTGTGTGATAACATAAATCAGGCATTGGCAAACTGACAAGACTGTTTTACATCTGCCCTGACTTTATTTTTGTTAACTTCAAAGGAAATAAAAATTAAGACCCCCAACATATGAAAATATGTAAAAATTAAGACCCCCTATCTTGATTGGGGGCGTGGGGGCATGGTGGTTAGCGCTGCTGCCTCAGAGCCCCAGGGACCTAGGTTTGATTCTGGCCTCAGGTCACTCTCTGTGTGGAGGTTGCATCTCCTCCCTGTGTCTGCGTAGGTTTCCTCCGGGTGCTCCTGTTTCCTCCCACAGTCCAAAGACATGCCGGTTAGGTGGATTGGCCATGCTAAATTGCCCCTTAGAGTCAGGGAGATTAGCAGAGTAAATATGTGGGGTTACAGGGATAGGGCCTGGGTGGGATTGATATTGGTGCAGGCTCGAAGGGCTGAATGGTCTCCTTCTGCACCATAAGGATTCTATGATTCTATTCTATGATTCCACCTCACAGAATGAGAAGTGAGCCCACACCTCAGATGGTACACAAATGCTTGCCGCAGTTAAATCGCAGAAAGTTGCTGAGTTCTCACACAACTTGCACACTAAAATAACAAGCGGGCTTTTAAATCATTCACATCGCTGTTCTGGATTGCTCATCGCCGTGGAGACGGTGACCCAAGGCCGGAATCGAACCCGGGTCCCTGGCGCCGTGAGGCAGCAGTGCTAACCACCGTGCCGGCCCTCGTTGGTGCCTTCCACCTCTGCTCGAGTACAGTTGGCTGCACTGACGCGACACCAAGGAGCTGCTGCACTGGCAAGGAACAGGGAACGGCTCCCTGGATTCCAGCCACAGTCCCTCCCTCAGCCAACACCAGAAAAACAGATTGACAACGAGTAATGTTTTCCCCACTCTCTTCAAATAATGGAACGGAGATATTTAACACTCATTTATTCACTGGGAAGGACAAAGTCTGGGTTTAGTGCCACACGCATTCCTGCAGTAAGGAATAAATGACTGAAGAAAATATTTGCTCATGCGCCAATATTCTCCAGCTCTTCTAATGTTTCCTTAACACTTCCCCTTCTCCAATGCAATGTTCCCAGTTCCCTTTTCTTCTTAAGTGAGAAGTTGGGGTGTGAAGAGAAAAATGTCAGAGCAAATTACGAGGATGAAAGGGGGAAGTAGGGCGATGTAATTCCCAGAATGCTTAGCTGGCTTGTGGAAGACCCAGAATTCAACCTTGGGTTGAACCAATTAGACTAAACCAAGGGGCAACTCGCAAGAGCATCCACTTAAAGGGATTGGCAGAGACAAATGAAACTTAAAGGCTGGAATTCTCCCATCCCGTCCGCCACTGGAACTTTAGCGGTGGGTTGCGGAGAATGTGAAACCCCATTGGGTGTCCGCGTAGGTTTACTCCGGGTTGCGGAGAAACCCCATCAAGCCCACCCGGATCCTATTCAGCTCCACCAGGAAGGGCACCTGTCATTCTCACTGCACCTAATAGATGGTGACTGGCTTACAGAGCGCACTTCGACTGTCTTAACATAAGAACATAAGAAATAGGAGCAGGAGTAGGCCATCTAGCCCTTCGAGCCTGCCCCGCCATTCAATAAGATCATAGCTGATCTGAAGTGGATCAGCCTTGGTGAAGAAGGCATTCGGCATGCTTGGTTTCAATGGTCAGGACATCAAATACAGGAGCTAGGACATCTTGTTGAAATTGTACATTGGTAAGACCATACTTGAAATATCGTGTACCGTTCTGGTCACCCTATTTTGGGAAGAATATTATTAAAACTAAGAAGAGTGCAGAAAAGATTTACTAGGATGCTCCCAGGACTTGATGTTTTGAGTTATAAGAAGAAACTGGATAGACTGGGACTTTTTTCCCTGGAGCGTAGGAGGCTGAGGGGTCATCTTATAAGGTCTATTAGATAATGAGGGGCAAAGATAAGGTAGCTAGTCAACATCATCTCCCAAAGGTAGGGGAGTCTAAAACTAAAGGGCATATTTTAAGGTGAGAGGGGAGAGATAGAAAAGGTCCAGAGGAGCATTTTTTCATACAGAGGGTGATGAGTGTCTGAAATGAGCTGCCAGAGGTAGTAGTAGAGGCGGGTACAATTTTGACTTTTTAAAAGTACTTAGACTTTAAAAAGTTACAGGGGTAAGATGGGTATAGAGGGATATGGGCCAAACACGGGCAATTGGGACCAGCTTAAGTGGTTAAAAAAAAAGGGGGCGGCATGGACAGGTTGGGCCAAAGGGCCTGTTTCCATGCTGTAAACCTCTACGACATTCTCATTTGATGAGAGTTGTCCAACATGGATGTGAGCCAACACTGGCCTCTCACAGGCCAGGCCACAGTAGCAGAAAGCAGGGACACCATATACTCCCGGGCGGTTGTAAGATTTGCACACTCTGTTGAATCCATTGTCGAGTTGGCACGGTAAGTCTCCCAGGCCCAGGAATTTGGCCAGGATTCCAAACTGACCTTAATCCACCTCAGCTCCTGGTCCAAGACCAGAAACCGTTTGGCACACTCGGCAATAGAACCAGTGTCTGGAATACATTCTGGAGTCTCACATATCTAAGGAATGTAGCTCCCACCCCAACCCCCACATCCTCATCTCCCACTCCCATCGCACTCCAACCCCTTACAGTTATTTCTACTCTGTCCATAAGCTCCTGGAGAGAGGACTAGGCGCAGAAGTAAATTAAAGTTTGAAATATTATGGAATTTTATGATATGTAATACAGTGAAATTTCTAATAACCAGTAAGGAATTGAACAGGAAGCTAATACAGAAATTGGATCATCTTTTATTGAGGAAATTACATAACACTGAACTTTGCTGCTTAGAAACCAAAATCTTCCCTACCGTTCACACCAGTGGTATCCTGCTGATGGCACACCCACGCCAGGGGGTTTTTCAATGGCAGGTGATGTGTTCAACAGGAAATCCTGTTGACAATGGCAGGGAACCACAAGATCCCACCGCCAGTGGGGAGTGAAACACACCGCCCATGGTCACAGGAAGATAGAAAACGTTATCGCTTTTACATCGCAACATTCGTAAACCTGTAAAATGTAGCTTCCGTTGCAATGTAGGAAACACAGCAGCCAATTTTTCTTTCCTTTATTCATTCATTTGTGGGACATGGGCTGGACAGCATTTGAATCATAGAATCCCGACAGTACAGAAAGAGGCCATTCAGCCCATCAAGTCTATTCCTCCCCCCCGCTCTCCCGTAACCCTCTTGCTAATCCCTCTGACACTAGGGTCAAATTAGTATGACCAAACTACCTAACCCGCACATCTTTGGACACTGGGGGTAAACCGGAGCACTTGGAGGAAACCCGTGCAGACATGGGGAGAACATACAAATGCCACACAGGTAGTGACCCAAGGGCCAGGATTCAAACCAGAAAAGGATCGGGAAGGAGAGGGGGACACAGTACACTGAGGGAGAATTTAGCATGGCCAGTGCACCTGAGCAGCACATCTTTCGGACTGTGGGAGGAAACCGGAGCACCCGGAGGAAACCCACACAGACACAGGGAGAAAGTGCAAACTCCACAAAGACAGTGACCCGAGGCTGGAATCGAACCCGAGTCCCTGGCGCTGTGAGGCAGCAGTGCTAACCACTGTGCCACCGTGCCGCCCCACATGCTCAAGAGGGCATTAGATGATTACTTGAATAGAAACAATGTGCAGGGGGTATGAGGAAAAGACAGGAGAATGGTTCAAAACCATGATGCCCATTTGGGAGAGCCAGTGCAGACATGAGGGGCCGAACGGCCTGCTTCCGCACTGTAACAATTCTGTGAATCTGAAATTCTCGCGTGTGAAACTAACAGATGAGCATTTTGCACGTTCGTGTGAAATACATTGTTCCATTATTCCCAAAGCATTCCATTTAGCCTGAATGACTTGCCGACCTCTTTAAATTGGGGGACAAGAGAATTTCACTTAAATGTATAAAACATGCGTTGTTACTATTTGCAGAGCTGCGTGTGGGATTCATCAGCGAGGGAGAAAGTTTACTGGACACATTGTTCCAGGAGGAAGTCACATCTCTTTTGGTTTGATTCAGCCTGTGGTCAGGGACAGGAGGGTAAGAGGGGCAGGAATGGGAATCTGATCGGTAGCAATGGAGAATAGTCAGACGCTCTTTCCCAGGGTAGGAAAGTCAAGTACTAGGGGACATAGACTTAAGGTGCGTGGGGAAAAGTTTAGAGGAGATGTGCGAGGCAAGTCTTTTTACACAGAGGGTGGTGAATGTCTGGAATGTGTTGCCCCAGGAGGGGGCGGGAGCATTTACGATAGTGGCATTTGAGGGGCAACTAGACAAATACATGAATAGGATGGGAATGGAAGGATATGGACTCCGTAAGTGCGTACAGTTTTAGTTTAGGCAAGCATCATGATTGGCAAAGGCTTGGAGGGCCAAAGGGCCTGGTCTTGTGCTGTACTTTTCTTTGTTCTTCGCTATTCTTTGAATGTCAGCTCTTTCAGCAGATCAACAGGTTTGGGGTCCTTACAGTTTGTGTGGATGAGAGGTAGGATTGCTGGGTGGAGGAGCAAACTGACCACAGCACTGTGGGTACAGGGGGGGGTCATTCAAGTGGGCATTGGGGAAAGGAAAGTGTTTGTGGCAGGGGACGGTACAGTCAGTGGAGGGATGGACACTATTCTCTGCAGCCAAGAGCAATGTATCCCAATGGCTATATTGCCAGTCCAGTGTCAGAGTGAAGGCACAGCAGCTCGAAGTATGGAACGTAAAGGGAAGAATCCCATAGTCATGGTCCATGTAGCTTTCAACAGCATTGATAGGGCTCAGAGAAAGGTTCCGCTGAGCGAGTGTGAGCAGCTCGGAGCTAAATGAAAGAACAGAACCACAAAAGGTGGTTCTCTGGATTATTACCTGATACACAAGCAGGTTGGCATAGTTAACTCAGATCAGAGTGTTGAATGAGTGGCTCAAAGGTTGGAGGCAGTGAAATGGGGTCGAATTCATGGGGCTCTGGCTCAAGTACTGGGTAAAATTGGTTTTGCTTGAACAGTGCTGGGACAATACAATCTTAGCAACCTTATAGTACAGGAGGAGGCCATCGAGCCTGTACTGACAACAATCCCACCCAGGCCCTGTCCTTGTGACCCCATGTATTTACTCTGCTAGTCTCCCTGACACAAAGGAACAATTTAGCATGACCAATCCACCTCACCTACACATCTTTTGTGCAATACGGGGCAATTTAGCATAGCCAATCCCCCTAACCCATCTTACTGTTGAGAAAAGCATGGATGTTAGGGAACTTGGGGAAATAAATCATGATATCTTGATAAGTGTACATATTCCAGAGGAGGTGGTGCTGGAAGTCTTAAAGCACATCAAGGTAGATAAGTCCCCTGAAGTGTATCCCAGGACATTGTGGGAGACTAAGGAGGAAATTGCGGTCTCCTAGCCGAGATACTTGAATCATTGATTATCATGGGTGAGGTGCCTGAAGATTGGAGGGTGGCAAATGTTGTGCATTTGTTTAAAAAGGGCTGTAAGGAAAAGCCTGGGAACTACAGGCCGGTGAGCCTCACATCTATGGTGGGTAAATTGTTGGAAGGTATTTTGAGAGACAGGATCTACAGGCATTTAGAGACACAAGTACTGATTAGAGACAGTCAACACGGCTTTGTGAATAGAAAATCATGTCTCACAAATTTGATTGAGTTTTTTGAAGGGGTAACCAAGAAGGTAGATAAGTGCAGTGCAGTTGATGTTGTCTACATGGACTTTAGCAAGGCCTTTGACAAGGTACCATATGGTAGGTTGTTGCATAAAGCTAAGTCTCACAGGATCCAGGGTAAGGTATCTAAAATGGATACAAAATTGGCTTCTTGACAGAAGCCAGAGAGTGGTTGTAGAGAGTTGTTTTTCAAACTGGAGGCCTGTGACCAGCAGTGTATCTCAGGGATCAGTGCTAGGTCCCCTGTTATTTGTCACATATTAATGATTTGGATGAGAATACAGGGGACTGGTAAGTAAGTTTGCAGATGGCACTCAGATTGGTGACATAGTGGACAGTGAAGAAAGTTATCTCCATTTGCAATGGGATCTTGATCAATTAGGCCAGTGGGCTGACGAATGGCAAATGGAGTTTAATTTAGACAAATGCAAGGTGATGCATTTTGGTAGATTGAACAGGGCAGGACTTATTCAGTTAATGGTAGGGCACTGGGGAGAGTTACAGAACAAAGAGATCTAGGGGTACATGTTCTTGACTACTTGAAAGTGGAGTCACAGGTGGACAGAGTGGTGAAGAAGGCTTTCGGCATGGTTGGTTTCATTGGACAGAACATTGAATACAGGAGTTGGGACGTCTTGTTGAAGTTGTGCAAGACATTGGTAAGGCCACACTTGGAATACTGTGTGCAATTCTGGTCACCCTATTATAGAAAGGATATTATTAAACTAGAAAGAGTGCAGGAAAGATTTACCAGGATGCTACCGGGACTTGATGGATTTGAGTTATAAGACAGGCTGGATAGGCTGGGACTTTTTTCTCTGGAGCATAGGAGGTTGAGGGGTGATCTCATTGAGGTTTACAAAATAATGAGGGGCACAGACAAGCTAGATAGTCAATATCTTTTCCCAAAGGTAGGGGAGTCTAAAATTAGAGGGCATAGGTTTAAAGTGAGAGGGGAGAGATACAAAAGTGTCCAGAGGGGCAATTTTTCATACAGAGGGTGGTGAGTGTCTGCACCAGACCAGGAGATTGGGAACATATTCAAAAACCAGATTCTAATAAAAAACTTAACACAGTGAAAAACAAAATTATCCAGTTACTATCGTGTTGTTTGTGGGAACTTGCTTTGTGCAAGTTAAGCACTACTGTGGCTGCTAAAGGCACTGGGGGAATGTACCAAGGTTATGAAAAGTTGCTATATAAATGCAAATTCAGCATACCCCCTAGCTGAACCAGCAAGGCTCATTACTCAGGAAGGTCAAGGCAGGGACTCTGAAAAGGTCACCCAGCTGAAATGGCCATCTGCCCAAACTCCAAGCTTTAGCTATTTTGTTATCTTAACCAGCCAATGCTCTATCTGCAGAGGGAATGTCTGATGCCAGCTCAAGATGCTAAAAAAAAGAATGCCACCAGCCATCACTTTACTTGACACAAAAATTATACAATCACAAGAATGCAGGAGGAGATTATTCAGCCCACTGAGCCTGCACTGACAACTATCCTACCCAGGCCCCCTCCCCTTAACCCCAGCTAACTTACCCAGCTAATCCCCCCGACACTAAGATTTAGCATGGCCAATCCACCTAACCTGTGCTCTTTGCACTGTGGGAGGAAACCAGAGCAACCAGAGGAAACACACTCAGTGACAACACAACCATCATCATCCCCATCCCCGGAGTGTAGCGACTAGGGGATTTTCACAGCAACTTCATTGTAGTGTGAATGTTAGCCTACTTGTGACTAATAAAGAAATAAATAAAATTGCACGCAAGAATGGGGCGGCACGGTTCCGGGACCTGGGTTCGATTCCCGGCTCGGGTCACTGACTGTGTGGAGTTTGCACATTCTCCTCGTGTCTGCGTGCATGTCCTCTGGATGCTCTAGTTTCTTCCCACAGTCCAAAGATGTGTGGGTTAGGTTGATTGGCTATGCTAAAATTGCCCCTTAGTGTCCTGAGATGTGTAGGTTAGCAGGTAAATATGTACGACCTGGGTGAGACTGTGGTCAGTGCAGACTCAATGGGCCAAATGGCCTCTTTCTGCACTGTAGGGTTTCTGTGATTTTTGTTTCTGAGTTGCCACACTCCAGCGCCTGTTCGGGTACACTGAGGGAGAATTCAGCACGGCCAATGCACCTAACCAGCCACTCTTTGGACTGTGGGAGGAAACTGGAGCACCCGGAGGAAACCCACACAAACATGGGGAAATATGCAGACTCCACACAGACAGTGACCCAAGCCAGGAATTGAACCCAGGTCCCTGGCATTGTGAGGAGCAGTGCTAACCACTGTGCCACCATGCCACCCTGGTTTGAGAGCTGGCACTGGTGAACTCCAGCAAACCATATGACATAGGAGCAGAATTAGGCCACTCAGCCCATCGAGTCTGCTCCATTATGGCTGATATGATTCTCATCCCCATTCTCCTTGGTACTAAATCTTGCGCTTGCTGCACAAAGCTGTGTATATATTGGACACTGACAACACTTCACAAAACAATAGCAACAGTCATCAACAGAACCCAGTGAAATAGTGAAAGAATGGAGCCAGAATGCCAAGAGTTCTTCCCAATAGACTGATAGCCAAAAAGTATGAACCAGCCACAGCTGGAATCAATTTACACTGCAGAGGCTGAAATTGGATAACACTCTTTCACTGATAGTTAATGTCTAACCCTTTGAAAACAAAATGAGTCCTCGTTTGGCTATAATACATCGAAAGCTCAGTCCCACTGATAAATAATTCTGTGCACTACGCTTAGTAACGTCCTCCGACCTGGCAGATGCCCCACACCATTACCTCAGAGGAGCAGAACAGACAGTAAACACGTAGCTTTTTCCTCTTTCATTCATGGGACATGGGCGTTGCTGGCTGGCCAGCATTTATTGAGATGTCGGCATTGGACTGGGATAGACACAGTAAGAAGTTACTACATTTACCCCAGTCCAACTCTGACATCTCCACATTATGGCTACCATCAAATTGCCAGCTCCAAGTGGAGAGGATCGTCAAGAAGGTCACGCATATTGACACAAGCTAGTGGCTCTTGCTCCCAAATAAACCTGCTGGACTTTAACCTGGTGTTGTGAGACTTCTTACAGCATATATTGCCCATCCCTAGTTGCCCTCGGAGGGCTGTTGAGAGTCAACCATAATACAGATTGCTCACAGAACCTTGGTTAGGCCACACTTGGAATATAAGGTTCAATTCTGGTTGCCACACTACCAGAAGGATGTGGAGACTTTGGAGAGCGTACAGAAAAGATTTACCAGGATGTTGTCTATTATGGAGGACATTAGCTATGAGGAGAGGTTGGAGAAACTTGGTTTGTTCTGACTGGAATGACGAGGGTTGAGGGGTGACCTGATAGAAGTCTACAAGATTATGAGGGGCATGGACAGAATGGATAGTCAGAAACTTTTTCCAGGTTAAACTAAACCTTGAACTAATAAATTAATCTTTGGCCTTTAAACCTTTCCAAACCAGCCTCCCATCCATTGACTCTGTCTACACTTCCCGCTGCCTCGGAAAAGCAGCCAGCATAATCAAGGACCCTACACATCCTGGACATTCTCTCTTCCACCAGGAAAATGATACAAAAGTCTGAGGTCACGTACCAACCGACTCAAGAACAGCTTCTTCCCTGCTGCCGTCAGACTTTTGAATGGACCTACGTCACACTAAGTTGATCTTTCTCTACACCCTAGCTATGACTGTAACACTACATTCTGCATGCTCTCCTCTCCTTCTTGCTTTGTCTGTATAGCGCGCAAGAAACAATACTTTTCACTGTATGTTAATACATGTGACAAAAATAAATCAAATCAGATCAAAATCAATTTCTTGGCCTCATCCCAAGTCTTCCAGTCTTACAACCTTCCAAAAAAACCACGCGGGCAGGATTTTACAACCTCACTTGTCACAACTGAGTGTAAATTAACCTATGATCCACCCCTCGCCCACTTCGATTCCCATGACGGGCAGGATGGTAAAATTCCAACTTTCATTCTTCCTGCTCTGGACTCTGATGCGTCTTGGTCAATCCACATTCACAGTAACTTCATTGCAGTGTTAACACAAGCCTACTTATGACATTAATAAATAGACTTCAAGCTTAAAACTTAAGCAACATCTTGCATGGCTCAATGTCACATGGGGGATAAGATGGGGGCGTAATACCCAGAAATCCAGAGAACCAGGCTAATGCTCCAAGAACCCAGGTTCAAATCCCACCCCAGGAATCCAACCAGTCTGCAATTAAAAGCTAACCTCAGTAATGGTGACCATGGAGACATTTTTCTTAAGTTATATAAAAAAAAATTGGATTACTATTGTCCTTCAGGGAAGAGAAACCAGCCATTCTTAACCTGGCCTGCACTGCTTGTGACTCCAGAGGAAAGACTCAAAGGTCAATGTGGTTCATTCTTAATTGCTCTCTGAAACTGTCTTACAAGGCACCCAATTCAAGGGCAATTAAGGATGGACAATAATTGCTAGCTTTGTCAGAGATACCCACATCCTGGGAAAGAATTAAAAAAAACCTGCAAAGTGTCTTACATAAAGGCTTGATATTAACGCAAGTTCATAGAATCCCTGCAGTAGAGTACAGAAGGAGATCATTCAGCCCATTGATTCTATACCAACTACAATCCCACCCATGCCCTATTCCCATAGCCCTCAGTTACCCTGCTGATCCCCCTGACACTAGGGGACAATTTAGCCTGGCCAACCCAAACATCTTTGGACTGTGGGAAGAAACCAAAGCACCCGGAGGAAACCCACAGGGTGAAAGTGTAAAACCCACAAAGACAGTCACCCAAGGCCAGAATTGAACCTGGGTCCCTAGCGCTGTGAGGAGGCAATGCGAACCACTGTGCTGCCATACTGGTTAACAGGTCCTAGTTAGTATTCAGAAATACTTAGGGATGTAGAGGTTCATATCTTTTCAACCATTCAGATTGGTAAGGATACATTGGTTTTGGATTTGATTTATTATTGTCACATGTATTGGGATACAGTGAAAAATATTGCTTCTTGCATGCCATACAAACAAAGCATACCGCTCATAGAGTACATAGGAGAGAAGGAAAGGAGAGAGTGCAGAATGTAGTATTCAGTCATAGTTAGGGTGTAGAGAAAGATCAGCAAAATATAAGGTATGTCCATTCAAACGTGATGGCAGCAAGGAAGAAGCTACTTTTGAGTCGCTTGGTATGTGATCTCAGACTTTTGCATCTTTTTCTCGACGGAAGAAGGTGGAATAGAGAATGTCCGGGGTGTGTGGGGTCCTTGATTATGCTGGCTGCTTTTCCCGAGGCAGCGGCAAGTGTAGACAGAGTCAATGGATGGGAGACTGGTTTGCATGACGGACTGGGCTACATTCACAACCGTTTGTAGTTTCTTGTGGTCTTGGTCAGAACAAGAGTCATACCAAGCTGTGATACATCTGGAAAGGATGCTTTCTATGGCGCATCTGCAAAAATCGGTGAGAGCGGGAGCAGACATGCCAAATTTTCTTAGTGTCCTGAGAAAGTAGAGGCATTGGTGGGCTTTCTAAACTATAGCATCAAGAGATGCCCCTAGTTGTCACACAACAGCCAATCTGTTAAACTAATCTCACAACCTGGATTAGAAGGGAACAGCTGGTTGAATTAATAAATTAAAATTAGTAAATTGAAACATCGGTTTAGGTTGCCGGTAGCACGGTGGTTAGCACTGCTGCCTCACAGCACCACGGACCCGGATTCGATTCCCGGCTTGGGTCACTGTCTGTGTGGAGTCTGCACGTTCTTCGCGTGTCTGCGCGGGTTTCCTCCGGGTATTCCACTTTCCTCCCATGGTCCGAAAGACGTGCTGGGTAGATGCACTGACCCGAACAGGTGGACTGTGGTGACTAGGGGAATTTCACAGTAACTTCACTGCAGTGTTAATATAAGCCTTACTTGTGACTAATAAATAAACTCGAAAACTTTAATTGCTTTGCTTCTACCAATGAGATTTTCCAAAGTGTTTCTTCCACAAATGGGAGCTCTTTTTCAAATAATAGGAGCAGGTAACTGTAAAGATGCCATAGTGCCAGACCACCATAGGCTGCTCTCCCCCCTTTGAGGGGGCAGAACTGACTGGTGGGTTTTAATCTCATGCCTTCAGCAAGGGGCAAAGTTGAGAAGGCAGGGCCCTCATGAATAACCTCAGCTGGTACGGGAATTGAACTCCCACTGTTGGCACCACTCTGCATCACAAACCAGCCATCCAGCCAACAGAGCTAAACCAACCCCAGCAAAGTAAGCATCTAACACCACACGAAACACTCCAATTTAATGGTCTCTAATGGCCAGCTTTGTAAACCGTGGTTAGAAAATGTAATGACTTTTTTACTGGGCTCATTGCAGACACGCTCAGTAAGCGGGGGACGCGGAACAGGTACAAATATCGACTGAGGATATCATAATGAACCATAAATCCAGAGCACGCCATAACGTCACACAAGAGGACGGCAGTAAAACCAGCAGCACATCTTTGAAACCAACCAAGATTGTTAAAAAAAAAACTTGAAACCATTCCTCATCGTTTGTTTCTGATTACTAAACGGCACGGAGGTACCGTGGTCAGCACTGCTGCCTCACAGCGCCGGGGACCCAGGTTCAATTCTGGCCTCAGGTCATTGTCTGTGTGGAGTTTGCACGTTCTCCCCATGTCTGCGTGGGTTTCCTCCAGGTGTTCCAGTTTCCTCCCACAATCAAAAGATGTGCAGGTTAGGTGGATTGGCCGCGCTAAATTGCCCCTTAGTGTTCTGAGATGTATAGATTAGGTGGATTGACCATGTTAAATTGTCCTTTAGTGTCCAAAGATGTGTAAATTAGGTAGAATGACCATGCTAAATTACCCCTTAGTATCCTGAGATGTGCAGGTTAGGTGGATTGGCCATGCTAAATTGCCCCTTAGTATCAGGGGGATTAGCAGGGTAAATACGTGGGGGTACGGGGATAGGGCCTGGATGGATTGTGATTGGTGCAGACTCAATGGGCTGAATGGCCTCCCTCTGCACAGTCAGGATTCTACAATTCTAGAAACAGATTGGGGGAAGATTTAAAACACCTCATATGTGAAAAGTCTGCTGACCACTGTGCCATCCCAGAGACAAACAGTAGGATTTTATGGCCTCGCTCATCCCAAAACTATACAATTCTGCACTCCCCCCCACCCCGAGGTCGACAGACGTTCCCAAGTTCCGCCCCTAGCCCGCTCTGATTACCATAGCGGGTGGGATGGTAAAATTCCTTATCAAATACCAGCCCCCTTCTCATGGTCATCTGTGTACTACCACGGTGACTATGTTTAGCAAATTGGTACAAATGCACCATAAAAACGCTACTTAAAAAATCAGTGCTTTAGTGATTCAGCCAACCTCTCAAACAATCCCACCACAACTGACCATTGGAGTTTATAGCACAGGAGCCTTACGTTTGCTTCTTGTGTTGTTAATCACAAGCTGGAATTTTACCGTCCCTCCCACTGTGGGAATCGGAGCAGGAATGGGAAGGTCTGTTGACTTGGGCAGTATTTTACAGTTTTGAGAAGCGAGACCATGAAATCCCGCTGTTAGCCTCTGAGGTGGCACAGTGGTCAGCAGTGTCAGGGTGTACAGTAATTTACAGCACTCTCATTACCCCTTCGCTTGAAGGGCTAAGCGAGGGTTTCAAATGGGGCTTTGGCTGATCTTTGATCTTGTTCCTTGGTCTGTTGCTCGAGCCTCAGTGAAGCAGGCGCAACAAACCCCGGGGTACAGAACAGGTGAATCAACTCTGGTTCCCACTGAAATGAGCGGGCAGCGTATAGTGTGGCATGGTGGCACTGCTGTCTCATAGTGCCAGGGACCCGGATTCAATTCCTGGCTTGGGTCACTGTCTGTGCGGAGTCTACACGTTCTCCCCATGTCTGTGTGGGTTTCCTCCCACAGTCTGAAAGATAGGTGCATTGGCCGTGCTAAATTCTCCCTCAGTGCACCCAAACAGGCATCGGAGTGTGGCGACTAGGGGAACTTCACAGTAACTTCATTGCAGTGTTAATGTAAGCCTATTTCTGGCTTTAATAAGTGAACGTTAAAGTGAATCATAATCCCCTGTTAACGCCTCCAGGCCACCGCTATGTGATTACGCCTACTTTTACACCTTGCCTTCCCACATTGCAAACTTTGGACACTTTTGAAGTATGTAAACATTACACGGGGACGCAGGTCCAAGGTGACAGGCAGGAGATTTAGTGGGGAATGTGAGGAAAAACCTTTCTTACTCAGAGGGCAGTGACTGTCTGGAATGCGCCGCCTGGGAGAGTGGTGGTGGTGGGCTGCCTCACATCCTTTAAAAAGTACTTGGATGAGCATTTGGCACATCATAACACTCAGGGCTATGGGCCAAGTGCAGGTAAATGGGATTAGGCGGGTGTTTCTTGCAGACCCGATGGGCTGAAGGGCCTCTTTTGCACAGTGCGATTCCAAGTTTCTATTGCTTCTGGGTCACAATTGACACTGCAAAGGGCAGACAGATCTCTGACAGAACTGAATTGGTAACACAGCTAAGCCAAATAGCATTTCAAGGTTCCAATAGGTAAAGTTTTGATTTCTATTATTCATTCGTGGGACATGGGCGTCGCTGGCTGGGCCAGCACTTATTGCCCATCCGTGGTTGCCTGAGGGCAGTTGAGAGTCAACCACATTGCTGTGGACCTGGAGTCTCATGTAGGCCAGACCAGGTAAGGATGGCAGATTTCCTTCCCTAAAGGACATTAGTGAACCAGGGTGGGTTTTTCTGACAATGGCTTTGTGGTCATCAGTAGGTTCTTAATTCCAGATTTTTTTTAAAATCGGATTCAAATTCCATCATCTGTCGTGGCGGGATTCGAACCTGTGTCCTGAACATTAGCTGAGATTCTGGATTAATACCACTAGGCCATCACCTCCCCATTATAAACTTCAATTAACAAATTGTTGCTGTCTCAGCAAAGTTTTCAAAGTTTATTTATTAGTGCCACAACAGGCTTACATTAACACTGCAATAAGTTACTGCAAAAAGAATGCAGTAACTTGGAGTTCACTTGTTCTCTCAACCAAAACAACTGTCCTCACCAGAAAGGGCCTCAGCTAATCTTTTCATCAAAGCTAAATCACAAATTATATGTTTCATCTGCATACCAGTGTAGATTTCTTGATAGTAGGTTGCTTTTCCAAACTCCTTATATAGCAGCCTATTTACACTGGCCACCCACTCTATCAGGTCACCCGGTTACACACAGAGTGCCAACTCACACTCAAAAACTTTCCACCTTGAATCATTCCCGACCTCAAGTGACTGACGCTGCTCAGAGCTGGAGCCAGCAGAGAGAGAAAGCTTCCAGGATCGAACCTCCCTCACAAAAATCAACTCTGGGATAAGCTGCGGTGTGCAGAATGCCTACAGTGCAAAAGGAGGCCATTTAATCCATCAGGTCTACACTGATTCTCTGACAAAGCATCCCATCCATGCCCTATCCCAATAACCCCACCCCTACCCAGGCTCACCCCACTATCCTGCACATCTTTAGGACACTAAGGGACAATTTAGCATGGCCAATCCACTTAACCAGCAAACTTTAGATACTAAGGGACAATTTTGCACGGCCAATACACTTAACCAACAAACTTTAGGTACTAAGGAGCAATTTAGCATGGCCAATCCACCTAACCTGCACATCTTTGGACACTAAGGAGCAATTTAGCATGGCCAATCCACCTAACCTGCACATCTTTCAGACTGTGGGAGGAAACCAGAGCACCCGGAAGAAATGCACATAGACACAGGGGGAACATGCAAAGTCCACACAGACAGTTACCCAAAGATGGAATTGAACCCGGGTCCCTCGTGCTGTGAGGCAACTGAGATAACCACAGTGTCACCCCAAATTTCCACATTGGTTACAATTCAGAGGAGTCCTGAGTACACAATAAACAATGCTCTTCCACATCTTTATATCCTTACGTTAGAGTTTAGAAGAATGAGGGGAGATCTCATTGAGACGTATAAGATGATGAATGGGATGGATAGGATAGAGGTGGAGAGACTCTTCCCGCTCAAAAAAGACAGTAGGACTAGGGGGCACAGCCTCAAGATAAAGGGGAGGCGGTTTAGAACGGAGTTGAGGAGGAACTTCTTCACTCAAAGGGTGGTGAATCTCTGGAATTCTCTGCCCGTTGAAGTGGTGGAGGCTGCCTCGCTAAATATTTTTAAGAAGCGGGTTGATGGGTTCTTGATAAGAGAGGGGATTGAGGGTTATGGGGAGAGGGCGGGAAAGTGGAACTGAGCCACGACAGATCAGCCATGATCTTATTGAATGGCGGGGCAGGCTCGAAGGGCTAGATGGCCTACTCCTGCTCCTATTTCTTATGTTCTTATGTTCTTATGTTCTTATGTCAGTCATCTTTTAATGTTGGAGCTATTCTCCGAATAACACTGACAGGCTGTGGAATTAAATGTTAGTTTGGTTTGACTGATCGGTTAAGTCCACCGTTTGGCCATTTCTCCATGCAGTGATCAGAGGTTTCTGGATGAGACATTAAGGGAGTGATTTTCCCATCCTGCTGCGCTAATTTTGTAACGCAGCGGGCCAGGAAAGTCACGCAATGGGCAACTTGCCGGCTTCTTGCCAGTATTCATGCCCTCGCCAGCTTCTCCCAGCACCAGATTTCCGGCACAGTCTGTTCCATGCAGGAAACCAGCGAGGAGGCAAGGCTAGCATTTAAAATAATGAAAGCCCCACCTCCCCACCGATTCCTGGGCTGGGAGACACTAGTAGGGTGCAAAATTCAGAGAAACCCCACAAATCACCCCACCCCCCCCCCAACATGATTCTCCAGACCCACTGCGCACAGCGGGATGGAAGATCACTCCCTCCGGTCAAACCATTCAGAAGGACACACAAGATCTAATGGCAGTATGTGAAGAGAAGCAAAGAGATCTTCAGAGGAAATCTCTCAACCAACATAAGGCCATCTGAAGCCCAATTAAGCCATCTTTAAACTTATCCTTTCAGGTAATGTGTCACTGACACTTGCTGCCCCTCTCTAACTGCCCTCAATAGGTCATTTCAAAACAGGAAGTAAATGGGGAGGTGGTGGCACAGTGGTATTATCACTGGTAACCCAGAGGCCAGGCTAATGTTCTGGAGACCCAGGTTCAAATCCCAACACGGCAAATGTTGGGTTTTGAATTATGTAAAGAAAATCTGGAATTAAAAGTCTAAGGATGGAACCACGAAACCCGTGTTGTAAAAACCCTATTTACCTGGTCTGGTCTGCATGTGATACCAGACACACAGCAATGTGGTTGACAATGTGGGTGGTACGGTGGCAAATGAGTGGCATGGTGGCACAGCACTGCTGCCTCACAGTGCCAAGGACCCAGATTCAATTCTGACCTTGAGTGACTGTGTCAAGTTTGCACGTTCTTCCCATGTCTGCGTGGGTTTCCTCCGGGTGCTTCGGTTTCCTCCCACAGTCTAAAAACATGCAGGTTAGGTGGATTGGCCATGCCAAATTGCCCCTTAGTGTCCAAAGGTGTGTACGTTAGGTGGATTGGCCACGGTAAATTGCCCCTCAGTGTCCAAAGATGTGCAGGTTAGGGGGATTAGCAGGGAAAATACATGGGGTTACCAGGATAAGGTCCGAGTGGGATGCTCTGTTGGAGAGTCGGTGCAGATTTGATGGATTGATTGGCCTGCTTCTGCGCAGTACGGATTCTACAATTCTTAAATGTCCTTTGAAATGACCTTGTAGGTTCAAGGACAATAAATCATGGCCCCATTGTTTCTATTCTTTCACGGGCCGGACCGAAGTCAAGAGTCACCATATTACTGCAGATTTCCAGTCACATATTAGTGAAACAGGTGAGTTTCTACAACAGTCAACAATGTCACCGGTTTTAATTCCAGATTTTTCATCGAATTTAAATTCCACCAGCTGCCACGGTGGGACTTGAATCCATAACCACAGGGCACGAGCCTGTGCCACTGGATTCCTAGTTGTGACATTGTCACAATGTGACTGTCTTCCCACTTAACTAGACATTGGGCAGCACAGTGGTTAACACTGCTGCTTCACAGCTCCAGGGTCCTGGGTTCGATTCTCGGATCGGGTCACTGTCTGTGTGGAGTTTGCGCATTCTCCTCATGTCTGCGTGGGTTTCCTCCGGGTACTCCGGTTTCCTCTCTCAGTCCAAAGATGTACAGGTTCGGTTGATTGGCTGTGCTAAGAAATTGCCCCTTGGTGTCCAGGGATGCGTAGGTTAGAGGGATAAGTGGGTATGAGATGTGGGGGTAGGGCCTGGGTGGGATTGTGCTCGGTGCAGACTCGATGGGCCGAAGGGCCTCTTTCTGCACTGTAGGGGTTCTATGATTCTATGAACAACAAACTTCACAAGTGCATCTTCAAAAGGGAAGAGTGGGGGAAGTGGGGGGTGGGAATGGAAGCTGGAGTGAGTGTCGGATTTTTGCAGGTCCAATGAGTAAGCAGTTCTGACTTTCCCAAACCTGGGTTATAAAGCTCAAGAAACCCTCAGCACCAAGCAAGTCAAGCTCACTCGTAATCGCTGCTGTGGTTAATGTTTCGAGTGGCACAGTACAAACATTCTCGGCACTCTATATTTATGTTCGCACTGTACTGAGAGACCATTTGAGCATGTGGCACAGCAGATCTAAACAGGACAGACACAGCTCAAACCAACATAGCACATAGGTGTGACCCAGGATTAGTAGCGATGATGTGTTATAGCCCACCCTCTCTGTCTGCCCTCTGAAAAGCTCACCAGCTCAGAGACAAAGTTCATGCAAAGGTCATTTCCACTTTCAGGGATGGGAATGGGTGAAGACAAGAAAGTTTGAAGAGTTAAGGAATTGCGTGCATGTTGCAACGTAAAGCAGCAAAGTCACTGCAGGGTGAGGGGCCGGATAATTATTAATTAGTAATCTGGAGCTGTTTTGCTAGTTGTTAGGCTCCCAAAAACATCAGTGCCACAAAGTTCAATGAATCATCGAATCCCTAAAGTGCAGAAGGAGACCATTCAGCCCATTGGGTTTGCGCCAACAATAATCCCACCTAGGCCCTATCCCCGTAACCTCACTTACTTACACTGTTAATCCCCTGACACTAAAGGGCAAGTTAGCATGGCCAATCAGCTTGACTGGCACATCTTTCGACAGGAGGATGAAACCTATGCAGACATGGGGAGAATGTGCAAACTCCACGTAGACAGTGACCTGAGACCAGAATTGAACTCAGGTTCCTGGCGCTGAGAGGCAGCAGTGCTAACCGCTATGGCATCCCTTTGAGGACCCAACAACAATCCCACCCAGGCCCTATCCTTGTAATCCCACATATTTGCTCTGCCCAGCCCCCAACACTAAGGAACAATTTAGCATGGTCAATCCACCTAACCCGCACATCTTCGGAGTGTGGGAGGAAACCGGAGCACCCGGAGGAAATCCACGCAGACGTGGGGAGAATGTGCAAACTCCACACAGACAGTGACCCAACGCCAGAATCGAAGCCAGGTCTACGGCACTGAGGGGCAGCACTGCCAGCCACTGTGCCCTCATACAGCCCACCAACATGGCAAGAACATGCCGACTCCAAACAGACAGTCACCCAGGGCTGGAATTGAACCTGGGTCCCTGGCGCTGCGAGGCAGCAGTGCTAACCAGTGCGCCACCGTGCCGCCCAACTTTTTAAAGGAATGACTTTGGTGTCGTTGGAGGTAACAGCGAAATATACTGACATAAAATTAAGAGCAAGTATGTAACTAAGCGGCTGCTGAGTAACCCACTGGTACAGCCTCTAAAAAGAGGACCGTCTGAAAATAAAACGGTCAGTACATCACGTGGAACGACATCCTGGGGTTTGGCAACAGTAGTTTTTTTGCAGTCCACCACAGCTGAGATGAGTCAGTCTATTTTTCCAGATACAGCATCTAAAATTAGTCCATGAAATCACTTCCTATCAAGCTGAAACCATGCTGACCAGATAAGATTGAGTGCTGACAGGCACCTTTTGAGTGCAGTAAGAAGTTTCGCAACAACCAGGTTAACGTCCAACAGGTTTATTTGGTAGCACAAACTTTGGGAGCACTGCCCCTTCAGCCTGATGAAGGAGCAGCACTCCGAAAGCTCGTGCTACCAAATAAACCTGTTGGACTTTAACCGGGTGTTGTGAGACTTCTTACTGTGCCCACCCCAGTCCAACGATCACATCATGAGCCTTCAAGTGGTTCAGCGTTCAAGTCTGCACCAGTTTCGCTCTTAAACCTGATGAAAATCTGAGATTAAAACTTCTTCTAAAACCTGTGGGTTCACTATGATTGATAGTGGAGCAGAGGAGTTTCTAAAGGGATGTCAGATAATCACGTGTGAAGGAAAAATGATCTGGCCGTGTGGCCTTCATAGTAAGAAGTTTCACAACACCAGGTTAAAGTCCAACAGGTTTATCTGGTAGTAAATGCCATTAGCTTTCGGACCGCTGCTCCTTCATCAGGTGAGTGGGGAGTTCTGATCACAAACAGGACAAATAAAGGCACACACTCAGTTTACAGAATACTGATTAGAATGCGAGTCTTTACATTCATCAAGTCAAAAAGGTGCAAACCCCAAAAGCTAGTGGTGTTTACTACCAAATAAACCTGTTGGACTTTAACCTGGTGTCGTGAGACTTCTTACTGTGCTTACCCCAGTCCAACGCCGGCATCTCCACCTCATGTGTGGCCTTCTCCAGCCTTTGGAGATCTTCACACTCCTCCATTCTGGTCTCTTGTGCATTCCTGGTTATAATTTAACTCGGAGGACCCGATTTTACCATTGCATTTCCGGCTATGAAAATTTGGTAAAGTCGGGCGTGAGGCGAATAGCACAATCCGTGCCCATACCCCCTTTGACATGGCAATGTCGGCGTTGGACTGGGGTAAATACAGTAAGAAGTGTCACAACACCAGGTTAAAGTCCGACAGGTTTAATCACGAGCTTTCGGAGCGCCGCTCCTTCACCAGATGAGTGGAGGTTAGTTCACAAACACGTCATATATAAGCAAAGGCACAATTGCAAGATAATTAAAGATTGGAATGTGAAGAATATGAAGACTCGCATTCTGACAATTCTTCACATTTCAATCTGTAATTATCTTACAATTGTGTCTGTCTATATAAGCCGTGTTTGTGAACCTCACCTGATGAAGGAGCAGCACTGCAAATGCTTGTGATTCCAAATAAACCCGTTGTGAGACTTCTTACGTATCCCAGTAGATGTGACAACAAATAAAATCAAATCAAACCGCACTCGAGTCAGCAGCATCGAGTCCCAGTAAGATTGTTCAAATTTGGGAGACTTTAGTTTGTAAAAGTCTTTGCAAATTTAAGCGGCAGACCTCAGACAGGAGAAATCATTAGTGCTGGAGCGAAATATTGCCGCCTGGGATAAAATCAACAACCAGCTAATAGAAAACTATAAATCAAAAAGCTTTCTACATTGTATCACTTACTTCCTGAAGCAGACATCTCCATCTCCCACCAAAATCACAGTAACCCGGAAAGGAAACACAGCTCAACAGCGCCACCATTGCAGGTCAGGAACCAGTTTGTGACTAGCTGAGGCAGTGGCCACAAAAGGTACTGCAGCTCAGAACTAAATTGCATTTGCCAGCAGTCATAAGCTCCAGATTGGGAAGCTATTGCTTTTATATTTATTGCTCCCAAGAGCTTATCAATTTCTCAGTTAATTATTTCAATGTAGAGTACAAAACCCTGATTGGGACTCAGGCCCAATGTCAGTAAAATGAGGGAGATAGTTATCAATTTCAGGAAGTGTGATGGAGGACGTACCCCATGAAGTGGAAATGGTCGAGTGCTTTGAGCTTCTAGGTCCCCAGATCACCAACAACTGACCCTCCACGCTGACACTATAGTTAAGAAAGCCCACCAATGCCTCTACTTTCTCATGAAGCTAAGGAAATTCAGCATGTCCACGATGACGCTCATGAATTTTTACAGATGTGTTATTGGAAGCATCCTTTCCAGATGTATCACAGCTTGGTTTGGCTCCTGCTCTGCCCAAGACTGCAAGAAACTGCGAAAGGTTTTGAACGTAGCCCAATCCATCACGCAAATCAGTCTGCCACCCATTGACTCTGTCTACACTTCCCACTGCCTTGGGAAAGCTGTCAGCATAACCAAAGACCCTACGCACCTCGGACGTTCTCTCTTCTGTCAGGAAAATGATACAAGAGGTCATGTACCAACTGACTCAAGAACAGCTTCTTTCCTACTGCCATCAGATTTTTCAATGGATCTCCCTTAAATTGAGCTGATCTTTCTCTACACCCTAGCTATGACTGTAACACTACATTCTGAACTCTTTCGTTTCCTTCTCTATGCTTTGTCTGTAGAGCACGCAAAAACAATACTTTTCACTGTATACATGTGACAATAATAAATCAAATCAAATCATCAGCCAGTGGTTCCACTCTTACCTATTCGGAAAGAAGTTTGTCATGGGAACCAACCATAAACCAGGTGAAGTGACCTGGCACAAACCCCGAACTTGTGCACCCCCAAGTTTGCAACACCTACTGGTCAAAATGCAAGGCTACAAATGTGACTTATGCTTCAAGCTGGATAGCCATTTCTGATTCCCTAACCCACATGGCTAATCCATCAGAAATTGTAGTTATCTCCCTAGATCCCGAGATAAATGTCATGGACTTTTGAAACATGGAAGAGATCCCGCATGTTGACCATTTCAGGACGTCTAAGTGTCATGTGATGCAACGGTAAACACCTAATGATCCTGTACCGTAGCAATTATGGAAGATAGTGATTGGCACATGGGCCAGAGTCGTTCCAAAGACCATTACAGAAATGAACTCGGACACCAGAATTTTCCCATCCCTTCCATTTTCAGAGGGCATAAAATTCTGACAGCGTCAGACAGGGAAGATCCAGCATGTTCCCGATGGTGGGAAAGACCAGAACTAGGGGTCATAGTTTGAGGATAGGGAGTAAACCTTTTAGGACTGAGGTGAGGTGAGGGTGGTGAATGTGTGGAATTCACTACAAACACTAGTTGAGGCCAAAACATTGTCTGATTTCAAGAAATTAGATGTAGTTCTAGGGGCTAAAGGGATTTTGGGATATGGTGGGGGGGGGGAAATCAGGATGTTGAATTTGATGATCAGCAATGATCAGATCAATGGTGGAGCAACTTCGAAGGGCCGAATGGCCTATTCCTGCTTCTAAGTTTGATGCCATGGGAATCATAGCCCGGTGAGGTTGGGGGGAGAGGGGAGTTGGGGAAAAGAATCAAAAGTCTGAGGTCACGTACCAACCAACTCAAGCACAGCTTCTTCCCTGCTGCCGTCAGACTTTTGAATGGACCTACCTCACATTAAGTTGATCTTTCTCTACACCCTAGCTATGACTGTAACACCACATTCTGCACTCTCTCCTTTCCTTCTCTATGACCGATATGCTCGTCTGTACAACGCCCAGGAAACAATACTTTTCACTATGTACTAACTCATGTGCCAAACTAATAAATCAAATCAAAGATATACAAACGGCCAGTACAATTCAGAGACTCATAAACGTGTTGCACATTCAGGCACTCTGGTGGGATTTTCCAGCCACACTCGCCACGAAACTGGAAAAAATCCCACCCGAGGTTGATGGACCTTTGCATGTCTCGCACCCCAACCCACCCCACCCTTCCTGCTACAATTCCCTTGACCGGCGGAATGGGAAAACTCCCATCATGTTAGTTTCCCCTTGATTCTTTAGGGTAACTCTTTGGTTTGGAACAAAGAGGCATGTTGCATTATGATGTGCATACGTACCTTTAAATAGAGCATACAGATGGAGGGGGGAAAACAGGAGAATTTATAATTGAGAACATGGGTGGCACAGTGGTCAGCACTGCTGCCTCACAGCGCCAGGCACCTGAGTTCAGTTCCAAGCTTAGATGACTCTGTCCATAAGACATAGGAGCAGAATGAGGCCACTCAGCCCATCGTGTGTGCTCCATCATTCAATCATGGCTGATGTTTTTCTCATCCCCATAACCCCTTACGCTCCCTTATTAAATGAGAAACCTATCTCTGTCTTAAAGACGCTCAATGACCTGGCCTCCAGAGCCTTCTGCAGCAAACAGTTCCACAGATTCACCACTCTCTGGCTGAAGAAATTACTCCTCATCTTTGTCTGCGTGGAGTTTGCACATTTTCCCCATGTCTGCATGGGTTCTAGCAGGTGCTTCGGTTTCCTCCCACAGTCCAAACATGTGTACGTTAGGTGGATTGGCCATGGTAAACTTGCGGAGTTATGGGGATAGAGCTGGGAAGAGGGCTTGGGTATGCTACTTTATCAGAGAGTCGGTGGAGAGTCGATGGGCCGAATGGCCTGCTTTACACTGTACAGATTCTGTGATTCTCTTCTATGAGAACTGGGAAATGGCAGAGAAAATAAACTTTTATGTTGGAAATATCTTCATGGAAGAAGGGACAGAAAATCTCCCAGAAAATGCGGTTAGAATAGATAGATGCTCAATGACCAGCACAGAGACAATGTTCTGTAAAACTCTATGAATAGGTGACCAAAGAACCTGTGTAACTGAGGAACTAGAAGAAATTGGTCTAAATAAAGAGGTAATACTTGAAATTACTGGATTGAAGGTTGATAAACCGTGGTCCAGATGAGCTTCATTGTGGAAGCAACAGCAGGGATAGGCAACTAATGACCTCAGAATAAATTATCATTCTGGGCACATGAGCCCTTGGTACATAATAAAAAATATATATTGGGTCAGAACAAGTTCATGTTCAGTTGTGCCTTTTTTTTACCCCATTCTTAAAGTTACAAAACCAAGGCTCAGAGTGGACCCAAATCCATCTCCTTGCTTGCTCCAAAAATCCACACACTGTCTGCCCCTCTTCCGCGGCTACATTCATGGCCAGGTGTCCCTGGAGAGGGAGCATGCAGTGTCCACAGGCGCAGCTGGCGCCTTCCACGCCCATTGGGCACCGCAGGGGCTGGGGTGCATTACTGACCCTAATAATCACATTTTAATTTGTCGTTTCTCAAGTTTCCTTTGCACTTTGATTTTGTTCGGGCTGTTCCCCTTCCTGTAGGGGAGCTGCCCCTTTTACTTTGTCCTGATTTAACTTGAGTTTGTTTATTTGGTTTGGCCTTAAAAGAGGCCAAAAATTTAAACTGAATCCATTTCCTGCTCCCCACTAGACAGACAAGACTCCAAAGACATGCAGATTAGGTGGATTTGAGATATTAAAGAGTTAATGTCCATTGTAAAGGGCAGGATAAACTATTGGGCTTGCAAGAACGGCAGAGAAACGGCGCATGGGAACAAACTGACAAAACAAGATAACTACAGGCTCCAGTTTGCTGGGCACGGCTGGGGTGTGTGTGTAGCCAAGTACATGACAATGTTCTCTTTTGCACTAACAGATAGCGTATCTTAAAGACGTTATGCTTATGTTCTGATGGGTGAGGGTCGTTACTAGTAAATGCGTTCTTCCTTATGTAACTACTTCCCTTTGCTATTCGTTTTTGATTGAATCGGATGATGTGTGCTTAAGCCTTGTTTGAAATCACATCTACTTGATACAAACTGTATAAAAAAGGGTTCAGCTTTGTTACTCCGGGGCACTTCTTGCTAACTGACTTCCAGCACTGAGTGGAAGGTGAGTAGCAAAGCTTAGCCAGCCCACAGGTGTAGGACAAATAAAGAACTTTGATTCTGACAATGCTTGGTGTTTGCCTTTGTATCAAGGACAGAAGAGTCTCGTGAAAAACGAACACAATAGATTGGCCATGCTAAGTTGCCCATGAGTGCCCCAAGATGGGCAGGTTAGGTGAATTAGCCAAAGGGGTTACAGGGATAGGGCAAGGGAGAGCGCCTAGGTAAGATACTCTGTCAGAGGGTCAGTGCAGACCTGAGTTAAGGGGAGAATATTGAGGAAAGAAGAACCATTCTTTTTTTAAACACAAGGAATGCCTTTGTTGGAGACTCATGGAAAATCCAGATTCCAAACATTCATCTTTGTCAGAGAGTCAATGGGCCAAACAACCTCTTCTGGACTGCAGAGTTCACATTGAATCTACCTCAACCCTCCGACAGAGTATCCTACCCTTCAGTACCGTAGGGATCACAACAATGCAGAAGGAGACCATTCAGCCCATCACGTCTGCCTCAACCCGCTGACAGGCTATCCTACCCAGGCCCTCTCCCCACTCTATTCCTGCAACCCCACACATTTACCATGACTAAGCCACCTAATCTGCACATCTTGGGACACTAATGGGCAATTTAGCATGGCTAATCCACCGAACCTGCACATCTTTGGACTGTGGGAGGAAACCAGAGCAGGTGGAGGAAACCCACACAGACATGGGGAGAATGTACAGTCACCTGAGGCCAGAATCGAACCCGGGTTCCTGGCACTGTGAGGCAGCAGTGCTAACCACTGCACCACCCCAAATCATGCTATGATTCTACGAAAGCTCCAAGAAAAGACACTGCACCCCATCTTGGGCTTGGTCAGACCCTTGACATAGCCCTCAACCCCCAGTCAAATCAGCTTACTGGCACACATGCTGTCTTGACTGAAGCAGAAGTGATATCTATTTGGAGGGTGAACTCTTTAGAATCACAGAGTCCCTAAAGTGCAGAAGGAGGCCTTTTTGGCCCCTCGAGTCTGCACCGACCACAATTCCACCTAGGCCCTATCCCCAGAATCCCACATATTCACCCTAGCTAGTCCCCCTGACAATAAGGGGCAATTTAGCATGGTCAATCTAATCTACACATCTTTTGGAGTGTGGGAGGAAACCGGAGCACCCGGAGGAAACCCACACAGACACGGGGAGTACATGCAAACTCCACACAGACAGTGACCCAAGGCCGGAATTGAACCCGGGTCCCCGCTGTCCCTGGCAGCAATGCTAACCACTGTGCCATCGGGCCGCTCCAGCAAGAATTAATTTACTCCAGCAAGAATTAATGACTTGAGAACAGGGAGAGAGTTTGGAAAGAAAAAGTGGCAGAGGATTTTTTTTTAAAATTTCAACAAATTATCATTCGACTCTTCTGGGAGGAAATGGGTAACATTGCTTTAAGAGTCTGTGTATGACTGTGCAAGGACTTGTTAAAACTCAGATCAGCAGCAGCCCTGATAATTGCAAACTTCCCGCTTTTTCTGCTCCTAAACCAGTCCCACATTTCTTTCAAGAAGGGGGTTACAGTTCCATTGCAGACAAAAGGCTAAACGTACTCACCAAGCTACCAGGACAGGAGGCAAAGAGAATCTCGGTTCCAGCTTCTTGGCACCCACCCAAAACACCAGTTGGATTCTTAAGGGCTCGGCTACACTCAGTCTTGTCCCTCTTCTTTGGTGTAAAGGTACAATACACATACACAGAGGGATGGGGGAGGTGTGGGATCAGTAATAAGTGCAAGAAGCGTGAGTCAGCGACTACAGAAGTCGGATAGAGCCCCCCTTTTTGTCCCGCTGATGTCACCACACTGTGCTGAGTTCCTGTTCATTGGTTGTATGAGTGTGTGCAGTAACCAGTCTGAGCGGAGTTTCCCTGAGCAAAGGGGATGGTTTTGTCAGTATCACACACTCCCTCTGTCTGTCCTCTCTGTCCATTTCAAACGCCCTGCCCGCCTCCACTCCACAACACATCCCGCCTTACCCTTCCCCCCTTTCTCTCTCTTTTTATATAAATGCACTCGAATCCCTTGTACATAATGATTTGCTTGTCCTCTGATGAGTGGCGACGGGAAAGGGAAGCTTAACTTCTTTTTTAACAAGGAGCCGCTTGTGGGATTTCACTAACTCCCCATCCTAGTTTTCTGTGCAGTAGGAAGGGAGGATCAGTTCATTCCCTTTCTCTCACCCAGGTTAAAAATTCACAGAATCCGCCCTTTTTTTCTACAAAAATCCACCCACTGTCGGATTAATCTGACTTCTGTAATGCTTCCAATCCAAACCAGATTCTATTTTACATATCAGTAGCTTCTCCCAACAGCACTAAGTTTATTCATTAGTATCACGAGTAGGCTTACTTTAACACTGTAATGAAATTACTGTGAAAGTTCTGTAGCCGCCACACTCCAAACAGCTTCTCCCAACAGCACTAAGTTTATTTATTAGTGTCACCAGTCGGCTTACATTAACACTGCAATGAGGTTACTGTGAAAGTCCCCTATCCGCCACATTCCAGCACCTGTTTGGGTGCACTGAGGGAGAATTTATCATGGCCAATCCACCTAACCCGCACATCTTTGGACTGTGGGTGGAAACCGGAGCAGCCGGAGGAAACCCACGCAGACATGGGGAGAATGTGCAATCTCCGCACAGACAGTGACCCAAGCAAGGTATTAAACCCGAGTCCCTGGCATGTGAGGCAGCAGTGCTAACCACTGTGCCCTCTGTAAATACACCCTGTACACTCCCCTAGTGTAAATTGCCTGCTTTCCAGTGATTTAATTTGATTTATTATTGTCACATGTATTAGTATACAGTGAAAAGTATTGTTCCTTGTGTGCTATACAGACAAAGCATACCATACATAGAGAAGGAAAGGAGAGGGTGTAGAGTATGATGTTACAGTCATAGCTAGGGCATAGAGAAAGATCAATTTAATGCGAGGTAGATCTATTCAAAAGTCTGATGGCAACAGGGAAGAAACTGTTCTTGAGTCAGTTGGTACATGACCTTAGACTCTTGTACCTTTTTCCCAACGGAAGAGATACGTGGAGTCCTTGATTAAGCTTTTGTTTTTCCTAGGCAGCGGGAAGTGTAGACAGAGTCAATGGATGGGATGCTATTTGCGTGATGGACTGGGCTTTATTCACGACCCTTTGTAGTTTATTGCGGTTTTTGTCAGACCGCAATAAAGACATACCAAGAGACATACCAAGCTGTGATACCATCAGAAAGGATGCTTTCTATGGTGCACCTGTAAAAATTGGTAAGAGCTGTTGTGGAAATGCCGAATTTCCTTAGCCTCCTGAGAAAGTAGAGGCGTTGGTGGGCTTTCTTAACCAAAGCAGTAGCTAATGTCTTGCAGTAGGATTGCAGAGCAGTGTAAGGCATGTATCAGGGACACAGGAACATGAGGTTGTCACTGAGGTCCTCTCACCTGTTCCTCCATCTACAAACCAACTGCACATGTCTTTGCCCAGAATCCTATCATACCTTTGCTTCACAATCACTTGTCCACCTTAGACTCAAGTTTAGCACTGGTCTGGCATAAATTGTCATTGGCATCAGGGCTCACATATTCCCCTTCAAGCCATGCACCATCCTGGTTTGCAAATATGTTGCCATGCCTTCACTATTGCTGGGTCAAAACCCTGGAACTCCCTCCCACAGGGTACTGCCAAACTACACCACATGGACTGCAGTGTTTCAAGATGGCGGCTCACCATTACCTAGTGGTGGCATGGTGGCACAGTGGTTAGCACTGCTGCCTCACAGCGCCAGGGACTCAGATTTGATTCCTGGTTTGGGTCACTATCTATGCAGAGTCTGCACATGCTCCCCGTGTCTGCGTGGGTTTCCTCTGGGTGCTCCGGTTTCCTCTCACAGTCTGAAAGACGTGCTGGTTAGGGTGCATTGGCTGTGCTAAATTCTCCCTCAGTGTACCCGAACAGGCACCGAGTAGTGGCGACTAGGGAATTTTCACAGTAACGTCATTCCAGTGTTAATGTAAGCCTTGTGACACTAATAAATAAACTTTAAAACTTTCTCAAGGGCAATTAGGACTGGGTAATAGCTGCTTGTATAGCCAGCAATGCTAATATCTCAGGAATATTTTTTAATGAAATTTTGGAAAGTCTATCACCCTTTATATGCAGATGTGTTCCCTAATTTCACTCAGTCACAGGGCGTGATCTTACTTGATGTTTACGCTACGCTCCCAATGCAGTGAGGTCAGAGAATTTGGAAAATCCCGCCAGCGTGAACAGCGATAAGATCCTGGTTGTATACCCATAATGGTCTACAGTATAGAAAAAGGCTCTTCAGCCCATCATGTCTGTGCCAGTCAAAGACAATCCATCTAACTATTCCAATCTGATTTGGCCCATAGCCTTGGTATCATAAGTGCACATCTAAGTACTTCTTAAATGTTGTGAGAAACTCTGCCTCCACCACCCATTCAGGCACTGAGGTCCAGACTCCCTCCACCCAATCTTCCAAAAGTTTTTCTTCCCGTTCCCTCAAAACTTTCTGCCCCTTGCCTTAAATCTATGCCCCCTAATTATTGATCCCTCCACAAAGGGGAATGGTTTCTTCCTGTCTATTCTTTCTGTGCCCCTCATAATTTTATACATCTCAATTATGTCCCCTCTCGGACTCCTCTTCTCCAAGGAAAACAATCTGAAAGGGCACGCTCCGGATTCCTCTCACAGTCCAAAGATGTGGATTGGCCATGACAAATTGCCCCTTTGTGTCAGAGGGATTAGAAGGGTAAATATGTGGGGTTAGAGGGATAGGGTCTGGGTCCACAGTAGCGATTCTATGATTCCATGACTGGTTTTAATCTTTAAACCTTGTTCCCCAATCCTAGTCTCCCCAGCCAGTGGAAATTGCTTTTCCTTGATCCACCTATCTGTTCCCCTTAACAATCTGTTTTTTTTAAAGTTTATTTATTATTGTCACAAGTAGGCTTACATTAATACTGCAATGAAGTTACTGTGAAAATCCCCCAGTCGCCACACTCCAATGCCTGTTCGGGTACACTGAGGGAGAATTTAGCACGGCCAATGCACCCTAACCAGCACATCTTTCAGACTCTGGGAGGAAACTGGAGGAAGCCCACTCAGACATGGGGAGAATGTGCAAACTCCACATAGACAGTGACCCAAGCCAGGAATCAAACTCAGGTCCCTGGTGCTGTGAGGCAGCAGTGCTAACGACTGTGCCACCGTGCTGCCCACTCTGAAAACGTCGATCAAGTTGATTACTTAGCGTTGAGCTTTTGCATTCAAGAAGACAGCAGCCTGGGTTAGTTATCTTGCCATCGCAAGCAAATGTCGAACCATATTGAGTTCCTCTCCTGCTATTATAAGACAGAGCTTTCAGACCTTTCAAATAAACTCATTGACCTTCACAACGATCTCTCAACAAACAACATCTCTGAGAAGAAAAGGTTTGGCATATCTTTCTTCATGTGTACAACAGCAGTATCTATTATGAGGTCTCTTGGGGTATTTGTATAAGATATCTGTGATCCAGATGGTACACTGGCTCAATTTCTGCTCAAAATGAAATATATGCCACAATATAACAGTCCTTTCTCTTTGCTCTCCTGAATGAATGTTGTTTGTATCACGTTGACTATTGATAGTATTGGGCAGTTGGAATGCTTCCATTTGACTTCCATTTGTCAAATGTCAAAACAAATTACTTCCAGACCAGATATATATAATATGTTATATATATATGTATGTATATATAGGCAGAATTTTCCTGTCCGCAGAACCATAGCAGGCCTGGGGCAGAACATGCAAAGGTCCATTGAAATTGGGCAAGAGTTTTCTAGTTTTGGGGCGAACTCAGCCAAAGGACTCCCCCCCTCTATATTTTGATAAGATCAACTCTCAGTCTTTTAAACTCCAGTGAGTAAAGGCTCAATTTGTTCAATCTTTTTTTGGCATGGAGGCACAGTGGTTAGCACTAATGCCTCACAGCGCCAGGGACCCAGGTTCAATTCCCAGCTTGGATCACTGTCTGTGCGGAGTCTGCACATTCTCCCCATGTCCGCCTGGGATTCCTCCAGGTGCTCTGGTTTCCTCCCACAGTCCGAAAGATGCTGGTTAGGTGCATTAGCCATGCCAAGTTCTCCCTCGGTGTGCCCGAACAGGCACCGGGGTGTGGCAACTGGGAATTTTCACAGTAACGTCATTGCAGTGTTTATGTAAGCCCACTTGGGACTAATAATTTTCTTTTCAGAAGACAACGCCTTCATCCCAGGATTTAGCCAAATGAACCTTGCATCTGAACTGCTTCTAATTCAAACTTGTCTTTCCTGAGTAAGGAAACCAAAACTGTACACATTCTAGATGCAGTCTCACCAGTGTGAGGCATGGTGACACAGTGGTTAACACAACTATTTCATAGCACCAGGGACCCAGGTTCAATTTCTGGCTTGGGTCACTGTGCAGAGTTTGCACGTTCTCCCTGTGTTTGCCTGGGTTTCCTCCAGGTGGTCCGGTTTTCTCCCACAGTCCGAAAGGCGTGCTAGTTAGGTGCATTGGCCGTGCTAAATCCTCCCTCAGTGTAGCCCGAAGAGGCAACAGAGCGTGGCAAGTAGGGGATTTTCACAGTAACTTCATTGCACTGTTAATGTAAGCTTACTTGTGACACCAATGAATAAACAATGCGCTATACAAGTGTAGCAAGAGTTCCCTACCATTACACATTGTCTTCCTTACAATAAAGGCAAACATTCTATTGATATTCCCGGTCATTTGCTGTAACTGCTGGCTAACATTGTGCAGTTCATGCACGAGGACACATCAGATAAGGGGTAGCACGGTGGCACAATAGTTAGCACTGCTGTCTCACAACGCCAGGACCCAGGTTTGACTCCAACTTTGGGTGACTGTGTGGAGTTTGCATGTTCTTCCCATGTCTGCGTGGGTTTCCATCGGGTGTTCCGGTTTCCTCCCACACTTTTAAAGTTTTTAATGGCTTTTTTAAAGTTTACTCATTAGTAGACTTACATTCACACTGCAATGAACTTACTGTGAAAATCCCCTGGTCGCCACTCTCTGGCCCCTGCTTGGGTGCACTGAGGGAGAATTTAGCATTGGCCAATGCATCTAACCAGCACGTCTTTCGGAATGTAGAAGCACCCGGAAGAAACTCAGGGAACATGCAGACTCCACACAGACAGCGACCCAAGCCAGGAATTGAACCCAGGTCCCTGGCGCTGTGAGGCAGCAGTGCTAACCACTGTCGCTGCCCATATTTGGAGGACATACAGAAGAACCTGACAGAGAATAGTCAGCTCACCAGTAGATTTGTACAAACCTCGCCATAAATATGCACCAATCTCAGGTTTTGCACAGAAAATAAGAATGTTCACATGATGCTAGATTTCCTGGCATTGCAACATAGAATATAGGAGCAGGAGGAGGCCGTTCGGCCCTTCAAGCCTGCCCTGCCACTCATCATCGTCCAACTCAATAGCCTAATCCTGCTCTCTCCCCATAACCTTTAATCCCATTCGCCCCAAGTGCCATATCCAGCTGCTTCTGGAATACATTCAGTGCACCTACTGTGAATTAGTCTTTTGGTTGGAGAATTGAAAATCTGGCTTCTCCATTCTGGGAATTCCAAGCACCTGTCCAGGTAGATGTAGAGTCACCGACGGCCTCTCCCTTTAAGCCAGCAAACCACTGACAGCAAAATCTTCACTCCAGAGAGGCAAGAAAGCCAGCTTCCATCTAACCAGCAGCCAGTAGAATTTCCATTACCAGGGAGAGAGAGAGACACACACATAAATACTGTTGTCAGTCTGGATTCCACACAGCTTCTAACTAGCCAACAGCCAAAACTGAACGAGAAAGAAACTCTTGAGAGAGAAAGAAAATCTATCCCTGTCAATCATCCTTCCCACGACAGTGATTAGCACAGCTACCTCCCAGCACCAGGGTTCGATTCCCGGCTTGGGTCACTGTCTGCGTGCAGTTTGCATACTCCCCATATCTGTGTGGGTTTCCTCCCAGTGCTCCAGTTTCCTTCCACAGTCCAAAGATGTGCGGGTTAGGTTGATTGGCCGTGGTAAATTGCTCCTTATTGACAGGGGGACTAGCAGGGTAAATAAGTGGGGCTACAGGGATGGGGACTGGATAGGGTTGCGGTCAGTGCAGACTCGATGGGCTGAATGGTCTCCTTCTGCTCTGTAGGGATTCTATGATTCTAATAATTCAAAAGGTCACAAAGTCCTAGAAAGTGCATTAGGCCCAGATCAAAAATAAACAAAACCCCATTTAAACCATTTAAGCAGCAATGAAAGGACATCTAATCAGCCAGGTCGGCAACAGACACAAAAGGCTCTCTTAAAACATCTGCAGAGAAACATCACTAACATGAATTTCTGAAAGGCAGATTGGGGTCACAGTGAAGCTTCTCTGAACTGCTTCTAAAGCAATTATAGCTTCTCGTTTTCAAATCAGGAGATCAAAACTGTATAGCGTAACCGAGATGTTGTCACACCTAGCTTCTGTACAGCTGTAAAACTTCCCTACTTCTATATTCCACTTCTCTCACGATACATTATTTTAATAGTTAATGAACATGACATACTCACAAAATGTAAAATTACAAGTGCATAGCCTCTAACCGTACTCAATGCCCAGTGTCAATAAGCGATCATTTCTAAGTGTTCAAGTAATGAATGCCTTCCATCTGTTTAACCTTACCCTTAATTTGGATACTTAAAACTAAGGGTTAAATTACTATGTGAAACTGTGGAAAACATCATTCTTTCAGTTTGCTGGTAATTACGCATCCCTCCCCAAAGCCTTTTCACACCCACACACAAGATGACATGCCCAATAAATTCAAACTGTGATTAACATTTGCCTTGTGGAAACACCTGGACAGTTTTTGTCTCTCCACCTATCCTTCTTGCTCTGGTTCCAGATGTTAGGGAGATGGAGCGCCAACCCAAGATCATGGCTGTGCTTCCTTCTTTTAGTTACAACAACACCCAAAGCAGGGTTCATTCACCCTTTTGATTTGGTTTGATTTAATATTGTAACATGTATTGGGATACAAAGAAAAGGATTATTTATTGCGCTATACAAAGCATACCATTTATAGAATACATTGGGGGCAGCACGGTGGTACAATGCTGCCTCACACTGCCAAGACTTGGGTTCGATTCCCATATATGTGAGTGGGGAGAGAAGAGACATTGTGAGACTATGCCTGAAACGTACAGTGTTAGCACTGCTGCCTCACAGCTCCAGGGACCTGGGTTCGATTCCCAGCTTGGGTCACTGACTGTGCAGAATCTGCATGTTCTCCCCATATCTGCGTGGGTTTCCTCCGGGTGCGCCTGTTTCCTCCCACAGTCCAAAGATATGCAGTTACGTGCATTGGCTGTGCTAAATTCTCCCTCATTGTACTCAAACAGGTGCCGGAGTGTGGCAACTGGGGGATTTTCACAGTAACTTCATTGCAGTGTTAATATAAACCTACTTGTGACTAAATAAAAAATTTTAAAGACACAAGAGTTAAGTCACTTTTCATATGCGAGAAAGGGCCCTTAAACCTGTTTGAGGCTGTCATTTTAAAATTGGTCTGCCCACATTGCTGCCAACTGTGATTATTAGCCATGATCTATTTGACTAGCAGGCGAGGGGTTACTTGGTTGACCCCTGCTCCTAACATCCCCCCAGTAATCCCAATTTATTTAGCTGAGGGCAGGCTCTGCTATCACTGATCCTCATCTATATCCGTCTCATGTCAACTGGGTGAGGCAGTGGGTTGGCCATTCACTCTGGACAGCCACAGACCTAACTGAAATAAAGATCACAGAATCCTCCCAGTAATCACATACGATGAGCAGGATTCTCCAGCCATGCGCACCCCAAGGTTTTAAATACCCCCCCCTCCCAACTGGAGCTCAACGCATCTTTAAATTAATCTCCAAATTATCTGTTGTGCTCACTACAATTCCTGCAGTGGGCAGGATGGTGGAATGCCAGGCAGTTGGTCATCATCTATTTTAACCCTCTGAGACCAAGGGAACCCATGTCTTACTTTATACATAAAATAATGCATCGTGGTGGCACAGTGGTTAGCACTGCAGCTTCACAACGCCAGGGACCCGGGCTCGATTCCCACTTCGGGTCATTGTCTGTGCAGAGTCTGCACATTCTCCCCGTGTCTGTGTGGGTTTCCTCCGGGTGCTGCTGTTTCCTTCCACAATCTGAAGGACGTGCTGGTTAGGGTGGATTGGCCATGTTAAATTCTCCCTCAGTGTGCCCGAACAGGCGCCGGAGTGTGGCGACTAGGGGATTTTCACAGGAATTTCACTTCATGTTAATGTAAGCCTCCTTGTGACACTAATAAATAAACTTTACTGTGCAAAATGATTGTGGTTTTAGGAGGTCATTCATCTCAGTTTCAGGGTACCACTGCAGACGTTCTTCAGGATAGTGTCCTAGGCCCACCCAACTTTAGCTGTTTAATAATAACTGTCTCTTCATCGTAAGGTCGAAAGTAGGGATGTTCACTGATGATTATGCAATGCTCGCCACCTATTGTGACTCCTCAGGTACGGAAGATACTTTCTCATTCTCTCTTTCATAAGGAACAATATCTCACCTTCCCCACAGTGAATTCCATTTGTCTAGTTACTGCCCACTTACAGAACCTGCCAACATCTCTCTCTGAACTATTTCTATGCTCGTGAGAGCCCATCGTCCCTCTCACCTCTCGTCTGCACACTTGGCCTCAGTACACTCCATTCCTTGCTCCACATCAATAGTACGTATTGTGAGGAGCTGCCGTCTCAGCACTGATCCATTTGGCACCCAACTGTGTTCTGCCCTCCAGTTCAAATGCAACAAGATCTGGACAATATCTAGATTTCAGGTGACAAGTGGCAAGTAATATTGATGCCACAGAAGTGCCAGGCAATGATCATCTCCAGCAAGAGAGCATGTAAGTATTGCCCTTTGACATTCAATGGCATTATCATCACTGAATCCCCCACAATCAACATCCTGGGGGTTACCTTTGACCAGAATCTCAACTGGATTAGCCAATAAATTCTGCGGCTACAAGAGCAGGTCAAGGGCTAGGAATCCTGCACTGAGTAACTCATCTCCTGACTCCCCAAAACTGTCCATCATCAACAAAGCAGAGGTCAGGAGAAATACTCCCCACTTGCCTGGGTGCAGATCCAACAACACTAAAGAAACTTGACACCATCCAGGACAAAGCAGCCCACTTGATTGGCACAACATCCACAAACATTCACTCCTTCCACCAGCAGCAATGTGTACAATCTACAAAATGGGCTGCAGGAACTCACCAAGGCTCCTTCCACCTTCCAAACCTATGACCACTATCATCTAGAAAGACAAGGGTGACAGATAAATGGGAACATCACTATCACGGTGGCACAGTGGTTAGCACTGCTACCTCACAGTGACAGGGACCCGGATTCGATTCCCAGCTTGGGGCACTGTCTGTGTGGAGTTTGCATGTTCTCCCCGTGACTGCATGGGTTTCCTCCGGCTGTTTCGCTTTCCTCCCAATGTTTGAAAGACATGCTAGTTAGGTGCATTGACCTAAACAGGCACCGGAGTGTGGTGACTAGGAGAATTTCACAGTAAAGTCATTGCAGTATTAATGTAAGATTTACTTGTGACATTAATAAATAAACTTTAAAACAAGGAACATTTGACACTAAGCCAAAGTATTCGGGTGGTTGACTAAGATCATGGTTAAAGTGGTAATTTTGAGGAGCAGCTTAAATGAGGAGGAAGGAGAGAGGGAGAGAAAGAGAGAGAAAGGGAGAGATTTAAGGAGGTAAATCAGGAGGTTAGGACATGGACAGCTGACAGACGGTCACCAATGGTTGAGCTGTTAAAATTGGGAAAAAAACTAAAGACCAGAATTGGAGGAACAACAGAGATCTCGGAGGACTGCAGGGCTGAAGAGATAGGGATGGGTGAGGCCATGGAGGAACTCAAACACTTCATTAACAATGTAAGTAAGGTACCAAACTGGGAAACAAAAATTATACGGTTGCTTGGCCAACAACTTCTTAGTTTTGACCTGTCAGTTGGTACTAAAGGGATATCTCAGCAAGAAAGCTAAATAGAAAAACAAGGATTTTACTCTGGTTTGGTTGGTAAGTATGTCCCAGTGTGGACCTGAGCCTCATAAATCATTAACATTCCAGGTCTGTGCTGAGAGCAGTTTGATCCATGTCAATGAGTTCCCACTCAATATATTGTTAGGTGGGTGTGTTACTCTCACATATTAAATTTTTATTTCATCTCTTCAACTCACACAGGAACCTGCTCTAACTGTTAAAAATAAGGACTGACTTAATGACTGCCACAGGTCACATGATGTTTGGGACTGCAAGCTGACCAAGCTTTTGGAAGCTTCTAAAAGGTGGATTACAGTTAACATGCCTTAGTACACACCTCTGTGAAATGTTGCTCCTTATCTTTGACAAGACTTACCCCAGAGCAGGAAGGACAATAAAGCCTCCTGCTTCTGGTTTCCAGGATTATAAGGTTACAAAGCTCTGATCATGCACAAAGGAAGTGCTAAAGGACCCCTATCTGCCTCCAATATACATTGATAGTTTTGACTAAGGAAAGTGGAAACTGCTTTCACCAGCAATCTGTTCTAGTCCCTCCAAACTGACACTATAGATAAGAAAGCCCACCAATGCTGATGATACTTTATCAGAAGGCTAAGGAAATTTGGCATGTCCACTATGACTCTAACCAATTTTTACAGATACACCATAGAAAGCACCCTTATCGATTTACCCCACTAATACCACCTAACCTTAACATCTTTGAATACTAAAGGGCACAATTTAGCATAACCAACCCACCACAGCTTGCATCACAGCTTGGTATTGCTCCTGCTCTGTCCAAGACCGCAAGAAACTACAAAGAGTTGTGAATGCAGCCCAATCCATCACGCAAACCAGCCTCCCAGCCATTGACTCTGTCTGCTCTTCCCTCTGTCTTGGAAAAGCAGACAGCATAGTCAAGGACTCCATGCACCCGGACATTCTCTCTTCCATCTTCTTCCATCGGGAAAAAGATGCAAAAGTCTGAGGTCACGTACCAACTGACTCAAGAACAGCTTCTTCCCTGCTGCCATCAGACTTTTGAATGGTCCGATCATACATTAAGCTGATCTTTCTCTACACCCTATTGGATAACTAACTGTAACACTATATTCTGCACCCTCTCCTTTCCTTCTCCCCTATGTAATCTATGAATGGTATGCTTTGTCTGTAGCAGTTCGCAAGGAACAATATTTTTCACTGTATCCCAATGCATGTGACAATAATAAATCAATTAAATTCAGATTGTTACCATGAAGAGACTCTCAATTGTTTCCCATCATGTATCTATGGCCAGTCACCACACAGCCAAACTCCTTTGACACTGGAAAGTTTTTTTAATACAAAACTGGGTTGGCTTTGGGGCAGTAGAGAAGGAAAATCTGAAGGCAGCAAAATAAGCTGCTTGCTTCTCTCTCTCAACTGAAGTGAACCCGATCTTCATATATCACATTGTGGACATAGAAAGAAAAATTCTGAATAAGACTTCAATTTCCAAAGCAGTATTTCCAACAGAGAAAAAAACACAAACTACATATTTAAGAATTGCCTTGGCCATGAGTAACAGCTTAGGACTTGTAGTCGGTAAACTCTCTCTCTACATTTACCTTTCATTGTTAAATCTCAATTTATAGAATCATAGAATCCCTATAGTGCAGAAAGAGCTATCGAGTCTGCACCGACAACAATCCCACCCAGGCTCCACCCTGTGATCCCATGTATTTACCCTGCTAATCCCCTGACATTAATGGGCAATTCATCATGGCCAATCCACCTAACATGCACATCTTTGGAGTGTGGGAGGAAACTGGAGTGCCTGAAGGAAACCCACACAGATGTGGGGAGAATGTGCAAACTCTACACAGATAGTCACCCGAGGCCAGAATTGAACCTGGGTCCCTGGCACTGTGAGAGAGCAGTGCTAACCACTATGCCACCTGACTATGTGCTGTTGTTGTTTATGGGGTGTCTGCCTCTTTAAGAGAGTACAACAGAAGTGAGTCGCCTGATTCGAGGGACCAATGGGAATTGAGAGTGAGGGATCTCTACGGAGGGTGGAGTTCTCTCTCTCAGACGGAATCATCTCAAAGCCGTGTCATAAGCATGTATGGACTGGAGATCTGCTCCAGGACAACCTGGAGCTGAAACTCTCCTGTGTCTTGTCAAATATCTTCTGGCCTTAACAAAGTGGGGTGGCATGGTGGCTAGAACTGATGCCTACCAGCACCAGGGACTCAGATTAGATTCCCAACTTGGGTCACTGTTTGTGCAGAGTCTGCACATTCTCCCTGTGTCTGCGTGGGTTTCCTCCCGGTGCTCCAGTTGCCTCACACACTTCAAAGATGTTAAGGTTAGGTGGGATTAGTGGGGTAAATGTGTGGGGTTACAGAGATGGGGTGGGGGGGGGACATGGAGCTCAGTAAAATGCTCCATTCCAGATTTGGACCAACTCAATGGGCCAAATGGCCTCCTTTTGCAATTATCACGTTAATTGAAGGTACCCAGTGATGTTTCTTCAACAACTGGGAGAATCCAGTGTGGGTTATTGGTGCTGGAAAACTTGGGAACAGACTTAATTTGCAGCAAGATACCAACAAAATACAAAATAATGAAAGATAGAATGAGAAAAAAACTGGAAGCAGTGGATTATAGACTGAAGGATATAGAAGATATATTAATGGTTAATAGTTAGTAAGCCTGTGAGACATTATGTAGTTTACAATTTGTAATTTCTGGAAGAAATGAGTTGGAGTAGGTAGGATTGGTGGAGATAGGGTCACCTTTAGAACATGTGCAGCCCATAGAGACTCAGAAACGCACATTGGGAAATCTCTACTCGGTCCATCGAGTCTCCACTGACCCTCTGACAGGCCCTTTCCCCCACCCTATCCCCATAACCCCACACAATTCCCATGGCTAATACCTCTGACCTATACATCTTGGGACGCTAAGGAACAATTTAGCATGGCCAATCCATCTAACCTGCACCTCTTTGGACACTAAGGTGCAGTTTAGCATGCCTAATCTCCCTAACCTACACATCTTGGGACACTAGGTGGCACAGTGGTTAGCGTTGCTGCCTCATAGCGCCAGGGACCTGGGTTCAATTCCCAGCTCGGGTCACTACCTGTGTGGAGTCTGCACACTCTCCCTGTGTCTGCAAGGGTTTCCTCTGGGTGCTCCGGTTTCCTCCCACAGTCCGAAAGATGTGGCTAGTTGGATGCATTGGGCACACTAAATTCCCCCTCAGTGTACCCAAATAGGTGCCAGAGTGTGGCGACTTTGGGATTTTCACAGTAAATATAGATCTACTTGTGACTAATAAATAAATAAACTTTACTTTAAGAGGGCAATTTAGCATGGCCAATCCATCTAACCCGCACATCTTTGGACACTAGGACAATTTAGCAGGGCCAATCCACCTAACCCGCATATTTTTGGACTGTGGGAAGAAACCAGAGCACCCAGAGGAAACCCATGCAGTCACAGGAAGAACATGCAAACTCCACAGACAATCACCTGAGACTGGAATCAAGCCTGGGTCCCTAGCGCTGTGAGGCAGTGGTGCTAACCACTGTGCCACCGTGGCATACAAATATAGGGCGCACTCTCATAATTGTGCACCCATTAAAATATAAAATCACAGGGGCACTCCCTGGATTTCTCAATGCATACCACATGTTGGAACCACAAGTATGGAAAATCAAGGATTCAAATTTATATATATATATGTTCATTTTTAACTTCATATTCCTGTTCTCTCCCATGGTCTCCTTTAGAAGACAAACATAATGTGGATACGCTGCAGATCAAATGCATGCGTGGCAAGTGCTTGTCCTGATATAAAAAGTAATACAACTTTTATTTCACATTCTTGTGAAACAGCTCCTTCTATTGGTTTATGTTATACTGGCTCTTTCTTTGCTTCTGTCTCCTGCTTTGTCTCTGTATTTATTTTTCTTTCTCTGTGTCTCTTTTTACCTCTCTGTGCCTCACTACTACTCTCTGCCTACTTCTCTTTCTGTCTTTCCCTCTGCCTCTCTGAATATTTCCTCTTCTATCTTTCTCTGATTCTCTCTCTTTTTGCCCCTCTCCAGCAGTCTTCAATCTTTCTCTCTTTCTTCCACTGTCTCTTTCTATCACTCTCTCTGTCTCACTTGGTCATCTCTCTCTCTCTCTCCCTTGACTTTCCCTCTTCTTTCTATCCCTTTGTCTCTCTGTATCACTGTCTCTCTTCCTGCCTTGTTCTCTCCATCTCTCTCATTGACTTTCTAGTGCCTGTCACTTTCGACCTTTCTGCCTCTCTCTTTCACTAACCCAATTTCTCTCTTTAAGTATGGCATGCTGCTGAAATGAGATAGGAGTTAAAAAAGATAGAACTGTTTCAGAGTTCAGACTCCAGAAATATATTTTATGCATTTGATTGTAAGAACATAGGAGCAGAATTAGGCCATTTGGTCCAAGGAGTCTGCTCCGCCATTCATTTGTGGCTGATAAGCTTCTCAAACCCATTCTACCGCCATTTGTCCACAACCTTAGATCCCCTTACCAATCAAGAATCTATCCATGTCTTAAATACACTCAATGACTTGGCCTCTATCGCCTTCTTTTTTTAAACTTTTTTCATTCATTCATGGGACATGGGCATCGCTGGCTAGGCCACCCTTTACTGCTCATCCCTCCTTGCCCTTGAGAAGGTGGTGGTGCACTGCCTTCTTGAATCACTGCAGACCATGTGCTGTGGGTTGACCCACAATGACATTAGGGAAGGAATTCCAGGATTTTGACCCAGCGACTGCAAAGGAATTGTGGTATGTTTCCAAGTCAGGATAGTGAGTGATTTGGAGGAGAACTTGCAGTTGGTAGTGTTCCCATGTATCTGCTGCCCTTGTCGTTCTAGATGGAAGTGGTCATTGGTTTATAAGGTGCTATCTAAGGATCTTTGGCGAATTGCTGTAGTGCATCTTGTAGATAGTACACACTGCTGCTACTGAGCATCAATAGTGGAGGGATTGAATGTTTGTGGATGTGGTGCCAGTCAAGCGAACTGCTTTATCCTGGATGGTGTCAAGTTTCTTGAGTGTTGTTGGAGCTGCACCCATCCAGGCAAGTGGCGAGTATTCCATCATACTCTTGACTTGTGCTTTGTAGATGGTAAGAATTCTATAGATTTACCACCCTCTGGCTGAAGAAATTCCTCCTCACCTCGTTTCTAAAGGATCGTACTTTACTCTGAGGCTGTGCCCTTGGATCTTAGCCTCTCCTACTAATGGAACATCTTCTCCATGTCCACTCTAACCAGGTCTTTCAGTTTTCTATAAGTTTCAATGCGATCCTCCCTTATCCTTCTAAACTCCATTGAGTACAGACCCAGAGCCCTCAAACGCTCCTCATATGTCAAGCTTTTCATTCCCGGGATCATTCTCGTGAGCCTCCTCTGAACCCTCTCCTGAGCCAGCACATACTTCCTTAGATACAGGGTCCAAAATTGCACACAATACTCCAAATGTGGTCTGACCTCTTGGCCTTATAAAGCCTCAGCAGCACATCCCTGTTTTTGTAATCTAGTCCTCTTGAAATGAATGTTAACATTGCATTTGCTTTCCTAACTACCAACCTGCAACTCAACCTTAAGAGAATCCTGAACTAGGACTCCCAGGTGGTGTTTGTACACATACAACCAGGTCGCTCTGGCACTGTAGCCACTTTAGAATCAAACCTTTTATTTTGATTTGATTTGATTTATTATTGTCACATGTATTAACATCCAGTGAAAAGTATTTTTTCTTGCGTGCTATACAGACAAAACATACCGTTCATAGAGAAGGAAACGAGAGAGTGCAGAATGTAGTGTTACAGTCATAGCTAGGGTGTAGAGAAGAGTCAGCTTAATGCAAGATTGGTCCATTCAAAAGTCTGATGGCAGCAGGGAAGAAGCTGTTCTTGAGTGAGTTGGTACGTGACCTCAGACTTTTGTATCTTTTCCCGACGGAAGAAGGTGGAAGAGAGAATGTCCAGGGTGCGTGGGGTCCTTAACTATGCTGGCTGCTTTTCCAAGGCAGCGGGAAGCGTAGACAGAGTCAATGGATGGGAGGCTGGTTTGCGTGATAGATTGCACTACATTCATGACCTTTTGTAGATCCTTTTGTATTTCATATTTCGGTTTCAGTTCTGTCAGCAGTAAGCAACATCACTGGCAGGACGAGAATATCTGCTTGGCTTTCCCACAGTTAATTATTCTCACTCTGGATTGGTCTTTGTCTATTTCCATAATCATCCTAAACCTTATGATACAATGATCACTCTTCCCTGAATGTTCTCCTACTGACAGTTGATCCATTTAGCCCCCTCATCCCCAGGAACCAGGTCTAGCTGTGCCTCCTTCTTCATTACACTGGAAGCATACTGCTGTAGAAAGTTGTCCTGAACAAACTCAAGGAACTCTTGACTCCCTCTGCCCTTTACACTAATGCTGGGTGGCACAGTGGTGGAGGGATTGAATGTTTCCGTCGGGAAAAGATACAAAAGTCTGAGTTCACGTACCAACTCACTCAAGAACAGCTTCTTCCCTGCTGCCATCAGACTTTTGAATGGACCAATCTTGCATTAAGCTGACTCTTCTCTACACCCTAGCTATGACTGTAACACTACATTCTGCACTCTCTCGTTTCCTTCTCTATGAACGGTATGTTTTGTCTGTATAGCATGCAAGAAAAAATACTTTTCACTGGATGTTGATACATGTGACAATAATAAATCAAATCAAATCAAAATAAAAGGTTTGATTCTAAAGTGGCTACAGTGCCAGAGGGACCTGGTTGTATGTGCCAATCAAGTGGGCTGCTTTATCCTGGATGGTGTCAATCTTCTTGAGTGTTGTTGGAGCTGCAGCCATCGAGGCAAGTAGGCCTTACAATGCCAGGGATCCAGGTTCGATTCCCAGCTTGGGTCACTGTCTGTATGGAGTCTGCACGTTCTCCCCCGTGTCTGCGTGGGTTTCCTCCGAGTGCCCCGGTTTCCTCCCACACTGCGAAAGATTGCTGGTTAGGTGCATTGGCCATGCTGAATTGCCCCTTCGTATTCCAGGATGCATGGGTTCGAGGGATTAGCGGGATAAATATGTGGGATTATGGGAATAGGGCCTGGGTGGGATTTTGCCTGTGTAGACTTGATGGGCTGAATGGCTTCTTTCTGTGCTGTAGGGATTCTATGAATCCATAAAATGGGGACAGGAGTAGACCATTCAGCACTTTGAGCCCACTCTGCCATTTAATAATGTCAGGGTTGATCTAACACTCAGTAGATCCACTTTCCTGCCTTATCTCTGTAATTCTTAATTCCCTGACTGATTCAAAAGTATCAATCTCAGCCTCAAAACTGTTCAAGGATTCAGCCTCCAGATCTTCCTGGGGTAAAGAATTCCAAAGTTTCACCTTCCTTTTGGAGACGAAATTCTTCCTCCAATCTATCTTAAACCCCATTCATTCTGCAACAATGTCCTCTAGGCCTACACTCTTCCACGAGAGAAAACATCCTCCTAATGTTTACCCTGTTCATCGTAGGATCCATAGAATCTGCACAGTACAGAAGGAGGACATTTCACCCGTCGAGTCTGTACTGACAACAATCACATCCAGGCCCCATTCCCACACATTTATCCTGCTAATCCCCCGACACTAGGGTCAATTTAGCATGGTCAATCGACCTAACCTGCACATCTTTGGGCAGGAAACCAGAACAGCGGGAGGAAACCCATGCAGGCACAGGGTGAAGGTGCAAACTCCACACAGACCCTAGGCTGGAATTGGACCTGGGACCCTGGCACTGTGAGGCAGCACTACTAACCACTGTGCCACCGTGCTACCCCCAAGAATCTTACATATTTCAATCACATCACCTCTCATTCATCTGAACTCCAAGAAGTACAGATCCCACCTGCTTGGTCTTTCCTTATATGCCAATCCCTCCTTGCCCGGGGTAACCTCTTCTGTCCCACGTCTAATGATAACATATCTTTCCTTCAATAAGGAGGCCAAAGTGGTACACACTATTCTAAATGTGGCCTCAATAGTGCCTTGACAGTTCGGCAACACCTCTTTACTTTTATACTCCAGCCTCTTTGAAATAAAAGCCAGCATTCCATTTGTCTTCCCTAAACCTTCTATTCTATATGTGAAACTCTCCACCTGATGAATACATCTCAGTGGCGCCAACTGCTGCTCAAGTTCTGAATCCTGGAAGGAATGAAGCTTCCAGTACAAATGTTTATCCAGGACACAGGAAGCAATCTGGAGTTCCCACATAGCACAGGAGGTGCACCTCAAGATTAGAGCAGCCCTATCATTTCTCTGTTATTAATGTTACTACCTCTAAGAAATCTTACCACTATGAAAAAAACTTTTATCAATACTAATAATCTTACGGCAGGGTCTGGAATTGCACCACACTCTCTTCTTTGACAAGTTCTGGAATTGCACCGTAGTGCAGGGTCTGCAAATGCACTACAGTACCTCCTGTGGCAAGATCTGAAACTGCAGGACAGTGACCTCTGGCAGGGTCTGGAACAGCACCACACAGTGCCTCCTGTGGCAGGGCCAGGAACTGCACCACAGCATCTCCTGTGGCAAGCTCTGTAATTGCACCACAGCAATTCCTTTGGCAGGGTATGGATCAGTGCCTCTTGTGACAGGGTGTGGAACAGCACCACTTATGGCAGGATATGGAACAGCACTTCTAGTGGCAGCTAATGGAACAGTGCCTCCTGTGGTAGGGTGCGGGACAGTGCCTCTTGTGGCAGAATATGGAACAGCACCTCGTGTGGCAGGGTATGGAATAGTACTTCTAGTGGCAGGGTGAGTAGCAGTGGCTCTTGTGGCATGGTGTGGAACAGCACCCCTGTGACAGGGTATGGAGCAGAGCGTCTTGTGGCTGGGTGTGGAATAGCGCCTCTTGTGGCAGAATGTGGAATAGCGCCTCTTGTAACAAGATATGGAACAGCACCTCCTGTGGTAGGATATGGAACAGCCCCTCTTGTGGCAGTGTGTAATATCAATCACTGACCCATGGACCGTATGCTATGGTGTTTCAAATGCTCATCTAAATGCTTCTTAAATGTTGCATGGGTTCCCACCTCTACCGCCCTTTCAGGCAGTGATTTATTATTGTCACATATATTGGGATTCAGTATTGTTCATTCATTGAGTACACATGGAAGAAGGAAAGTAGAGGGTACAGAATATAAATTTATAATCATAATTAGGGTGTAGAGAAAGATCAACTTAACATCAGGTCTGTTTTGACAAACAGTCATCTGGACTCGAAACTTCAGCTCTTTTCTCTCCTTACAGACCTGCTGAGATTTTCCAGCATTTTCTCTTTGGGTAATAAAAAGTAGGTCCATTCAAAAGTCTGATGGCAGCAGGGAAGAAGCTGTTCTTGAGTCAGTTGGTACGTGATTTCAGACTTTTGTATCTTGTTGGAATTTTTTTTTAAAACTTATAAAATTCTAACACGGTTAGACAGGAGAGATTAAGAAAGAATGTTTCAGAACTAGATAAAGGGTAAACATTCTAGAATTGAGATGAGGAGAAATATTTTCAGTCTGAGGGTGGTGAATGTGTGGAATTCACTACCACAGAATGTAGTCGAGGCCAAAACGTTGTGTGATTTTCACAAAGAAATTAGGTATAGCTCTTAGGCCTAAAGGATCAAGGGATATGGGTATTAGGATATCGAATTTGATGTTCAGCTATGATCATAATGAAAGTACAGAGCAGTTTCGAAGGGCCAGATGGCCTACTTCTGGCTTCTAGTTTCAATGTTTCCTGATGGAAAAAGGTGGAAGAGAGTGTGTCAGGGTGCATGGGTCCTTGATTATGCTGGCTGCTTTCCCGAGGCAGGGAATTTGACAAGGAAGTATACTATGAAAGGTCTGACACTGGGAAGTTCCGAAGAACAAAGGGACCTTGGCATATTTGCCCGTGGATCTCTGAAGGCGGAAGGGCAGGTTAATAGAATGGTGAAAATCGCATGTGATACACTCGCCTAATCATAGAAACCCTACAGAGCAGAAAGAGGCCATTTGGCCCATTGAATCTGCACCGACAACAATCCTACCCAGACCCCAGCCCCATATCCTTACATATTTACCCGCTAATCCCTCTAACCTACGCATCTCAGGACTCTAAGGAGTAATTTTTATTTTAGCATGGCCAATCAACCTAACCCACACATCTTTGGATTGTGGGAAGAAACTGGAGCACCTGGAGGAAGCCTACGCAGACATGAGGAGAATGTGCAAACTCCACACAGACATTGATCTAAGCTGGGAATCGAACCCAGGTCCCTGGAGCTGTGAAGCAGCAGTGCTAACCACAGTGCTACCGTGCCACCCTATCAATTGGGGTTATAGATTACAAAAGCAGAGAGAAGTTATGATGGAGTTGGATAGAACTTTGGTGAGGCCACAGCTGGAGTACTGTGTGCAGTTCTGGTCGTCACATTATAGGAAGTACATGAATGCACTAAAGGGGGTGCAGAGGAGATTCAGCAGGATGCTGCCTGGGATGCAACAGCTAAGTTTTAAAGAGAGATTGGATAAACTTCTCTCTGGAGTAGAGAAGGCTAAGGGGTGACCTGATTGAGGTGTTCAAGATTATGAGGGGCATGGACAGACTGGATAAGGAGCAGCTGTTCCCCTTTACTGAAGGGTCAATTACCAGGGGACACAAGTTAAAAGTGAGGGATAGGGGGTTAGGGGGATTTGAGGAAAAACTTTTTTGCTCAGAGGATGGTGATGGTCTGGACTGCACTGCATGGGAGGGTGGTGGAGGAGGGATGCTTAACGTCCTTTAAACAGTACCTGAGTGAGTATGTGGCCGTAACATTCAAGGCTATGGCCAAATGCTGGCAAGTGGGATTCGGTGGGCAGGTTAGGGCCTTTCATGCATACTCGATGGGCCAAAGGGCCTCTTCTGCACTGTGATTCTGAGGTAGCGGGAAGTGTAGACAGAGTCAGTGGATGAGAGGCTGGTTTGATGATGGACTGGGCTATGTTCATGACCCTTTGTAGCTTCTTGCAGTCTTGATCAGAGTAGGATACAACCAAAAAGGATGCTTTCTATAGTGCATCTGAAATAATTGGTGAGAATTGTACTGGACATGCTGAATTTTCGGCAGCTCATTGGCACAGTGGTTAGCACTGCTGCCTCATATGCCAGGAACCAGAGTTTGATTCCTGGCTTGGGCCACTGTCTTGTGGCATTTGCACATTCTCCCCATGTCTGTGTGGGTTTCCTCTGGGTGCTCCGGTTTCCTCCCACAGTCTGAAGATGTGTGAGTTAGGTGGATTGGATATGCTAAACTGTCCCTTCACATCAGGGGAGCTAACTAGGGTAAATGCATGGGATATGGGGAGAGGGCCAGGATGGGATTGTGGTTGGTGCAAGCTCAATAGGCCGAATGGCTTCTTTCTGCACTGAAAGATTTTATGATTCAAGCTGTGATACATCTGGAAAGGGTGCTTTCTTTGATTTGATGTGATTTATTATTGTCACGTGTATGAGCAATGAAAAGTAGTATTCCTTGCGCGCCATACAAAGCATACTGTTCATAGAGAAGGAAACAAGAGAGTTCAGAATGTAGTGTTACAGTCATAGCTAGTGTGTAGAGAAAGATCAACTTAATGCGAGGTAGGTCTATTCAAAAGTCTGATACAGCAGGGAAGAAGCTGTTTTTGAGTCAGTTGATACGTGACCAACTTTTGCATCTTTTTCCTGACAGAAGAAGGTGGAAGAGAGAATGTTCGGGGTGCGTGGGGTCCTTGATTATGCTAGCTGCTTTGCCAAGGAAGTGTAGACAAAGTCAATGGATGGGAAGCAGGTTTGGGTGATTGACTGGGCTACGTTCATGACTATTTGTGGGCGGCACAGTGGCACAATGGTAAACACCGCTGCCTCACAACATCAGGGACCTGGGTTCAATTCCTGGCTAAGATCACTGTTTGTCTGGAGTTTGCACATTCTCCCTGTGTCAGCACGGGTTTCCTCAGGATGGTCTGGTTTCTTCTCACAGTCTGAAAGATGTGCTGGTTAGTGCATTGACCTGAACTGAAGTGCTGAAGTGTGGCGACTAAGGGAATTTCACAGTAACTTCATTGCAGTGTAAACTTCACACAGTAAAAGTTTCACAATACGAGGTTAAAGTCCAACAGGTTTATTTGGTAGCAAACACCACTAGTTTTCAGAGCGCTGCTCCTTCGTCAGGTGAGTGGGGAGTTCTGATCACAAACAGGGCATATAAAGGCACACACTCAATTTACAGAATACTGATTAGAATGCGAGTCTTTACAGTTAATCAAGTCTTAAAGGTGCAGACAATGTGAGTGGAGATAGCATTAAGCACAGATTAAAGAGATATGTGTTGTCTCCAGACAGGACAGTAAGTGAGATTTTGCAAGCCCAAGCAAGATAGTGTGACATGAACCCAAGATCCCGGTTGAGGCCATCCTCATATGTGCAGAACTTGGCTATCAGTCTCTACTCAGTGACTCTGCGCTGTCATGAAAGCCACCTTGGAGAATGTTCACCCGAAGATCGGAGGCCGAATGCCCGTGACCGCTACCAAATAAACCTGTTGGACTTTAATTTGATGATGTGAGACTTCTTACTGTGTTTACCCCAGTCCAACGCTGGCATCTCCACATCGTGACTACCATAAACTCCACACAGACAGTAACCCAAGCCACAAATCATAGAAACCCTACAGTACAGAAAGAGACCATTACCCCCACATCCCTACATATTTTACCCACTAATCCCTCTAACCTAAGCATTACAGGACACTAAGGGGCAATTTTAGCATGGCCAATCAACCTAACCCGCACATGTTTGGATTGTGGGAGGAAACCGGAGCACCCAGAGGAAACACAGGCAGACACAGGCAGAACGTACAAACTCCACACAGTGACCCGAGCCAGGAATCGAACCCGGGTCCCTGAAACTGTGAGGCAGGAACGGTAACCACTGTGCCACCTGGTATGGTGAAACTATGGCATCAGGAGTAGGACAGGTTGTTGGACCTCCTGGAACAGTGAGGGCGCAGCGCCTCCTTTGGCTGGAGGTGCAAAGTGCGGCCGCGGACCCATCAAGGCCGACAGACAGACGTCAGCGGCGGGGTTCCCTGGTTGCGCGCGCATCCTCCCTCCCTCTGGCGGAACAGGGAAGAGGCCGTGGCTGCTGGGCTCGGCTGGATGAGTTTTCTCTGTCTCGCGAGAGAGTGGGTTTACCTGGCGAGGAGGAGAGAGTTGGTGCAGTCCGCGCGGACCGAGTAGGGGCAAGATTTCTCCAGTTGGTGCAGTCCGCGCCGACCCCGGGGGCGTAGCGACGGCAGTGAGAGTTGGTGCAGTCTGTGCGGACCGAGTAGGGACAACATCGAGTAGAAAGCGGGTTGGTTGGTGCGGACCGAGTAGGGACGACATCAAGTGGGGGGAGGTTGGTTGGTTGGTGCGGACCGAGTAGGGACGACAGCGGCGGCGCCGCCATCGACGAGAGGAGCAGCAGCAAGCAGCACCATGGCAACGGCCCGTGGCCCGGCCTGGCTCGGCGCTGCCGTGTCCGCCCTGCTCTGCCTGAGCCTGAGGCTGACACCGGCCCGCGGACAGAACGGTGAGTGCCCGAGGCCCCGGGCCCCAGGCCGGGGAGAAGGAAGCGGGCCACAAACTCCCCGGGGGGGGGGGGGGGTCGGGGGAGCGGAATTGGGACATGCTCTCCCCTGGGGGGAGTAAAGGAATTGGGACACACTCTCCCCTGGAGCGGGGGGGCGGTAAAGGAAAATTGGGACACACTCTCCCCTGGTGGGTGAGGGGGGGTAAAAGAATTGGGACACACTCTCCCCTGGGGGTAAAGGAATTGGGACATAGTCTCCCCTGGTGGATGGGTGGGGGGTAAAGGAATTGGGACATACTCTCCCCTGGTAGGTGGGGGGGTAAAGGAATTGGGACATAGTCTCCCCTGGTGGATGGGTGGGGGGTAAAGGAATTGGGACATACTCTCCCCTGGTAGGTGGGGGGGTAAAGGAATTGGGACACACTCTACCCTGGGGGTTGGGGGGGTAAAGGAATTGGGGGACACTCCCCTGGGGGTTGGGGGGGTGTAAAGGAATTGGGACAGACTCGCTCTTAGGGGGAGTAAGGGAACTGGGACAGGCTCGCCCCTGCGAGGGAGTGAGGGAACTGGAACAGGCTCGCCCCTGCGGGGGGAGTTAGGGAACTGGGACAGGCTCGCCCCTGCGGGGGGGAGTTAGGGAACTGGGACAGGCTCGCCCCTGCGGGGGGGGAGTTAGGGAACTGGGACAGGCTCGCCCCTGCGGGGGGGAGTAAGGGAACTGGGACAGGCTCGCCCCTGCGGGGGGGAGTACGGGAACTGGGACAGGCTCGCCCCTGCGGGGGGAGTTAGGGAACTGGGACAGGCTCGCCCCTGCGGGGGGCAGTTAGGGAACTGGGACAGGCTCGCCCCTGTGGGGGGAGTACGGGAACTGGGACAGGCTCGCCCCTGCGGGGGGGAGTAAGGGAACTGGGACAGGCTCGCCCCTGTGGGGGGAGTAAGGGAACTGGGACAGGCTCGCCCCTGTGGGGGGAGTAAGGGAACTGGGACAGGCTCGCCCCGGCGGGGAGTAAGGGAACTGGGACAGGCTTTCCCTTAAGTGGAAGCTAGGGCCAGAGCCAGACCCTCTTTTGAGATGGGATGAGGAACAGGTTGTCCTCCCCGAGGGAGTTTTGAATCACAGAATCCTGACAGTATAGAAGGAGGCCATTCAGTCCATTGAGTCTGAACTGACCACAATCCCACTCAGGCCTTATCTTTGTAATTCTACACATTTGCTCTGCTCAGCCCCCTGACAGTAGGGTCAATTTAGCATGGCCAATCAACCTAACCCCCACATCTTTGGAGCGTGGGAGGAAACCCACGCAGACATGGGGAGAATATGCAAATTCCACACAGTGACCCAAAGCCGGAATTGAACCTGGGACCCTGGCACTGTGAGACAGCAATGCTAACCATTGTGCCACTGTACTGCCCTTAAAACTTAGGATACTGGGCCAGATTGTCCCCTGAGGGGGAAATTAGAGGGACTGTTTCCTAAGATGGGTCATGGTGGTTAGGAATTGGGCCAGACCCCCTTCTGGCATGTGGTGGGTGGGAGCAGGAGGAATGTGAGGTGGTGTATGGGCCTGGGAGAGAATTAAGACATGCCCGCACTCTACTATATATGTTCAATTTGAAATTACTTTCTAACTGCTTTTTTAAAAACTTGCTATGCACAATTTAATTGCATTTGCATTCCATATAACTTCTAAATAATTTTATTTTTTTCATTCCCTACCTATAAAACATCAATGTGTACTTGTGTTACTGGCTCAAACAAATGCAAACTCAATGCTGTATTGTCACCCATATCCTTTCCCTTTCTCCCTGCACTCCACCTTTAAGGACCAGATTGCTTTATATTTTTGTTAACATCTGCCTTCAATATGAAATGTTTTCAGCCCAATGCGTGTTTTATTTTAGATTTTGTTTCACTGGGTGTTTTCCATTCTGAGCTGGTGCCTTGCGGATTGCAGTGTCCAAGTTGCAAGTGATGAATGCAATGTGGTACTGCAGCACTGAGGCGCACTGAAAATTTCCCATTTGACATTCATTCTTCGCTGCAATTGAGGACAGGGAAAAGGAGAAGACAATCTGTTTTAAAAACATTTCATCGAGATCTAAGATAATTAAAATATGCAAGACATCAGTTGACTCTGTTTGTAGGGAAAGGTAGCTAATGCATTGGAAGTAATTGCATATAAAACTGGAAGTAATGAATGGAAACTAACTGTAAAGGATTGCTCAGTCATCTGTCCTGTATATATAAAATATATTTATATACGTTATCCTTTACAACACCAGTTTTACTCACCTCAAATGTAGTATATCAATTCTACAGCCTGATGCTGGTGTCAGTGATGATTTAGTATGTTTTATTCCGTTTCCACTGTTTTTTGTCATCCTGTCAGTATTGTTGTCTCCCAGGCTTGAAGGAGATGTTAATTAATGTAATTCAGCATCTTCTGCAGGAAAGTAATGGAGGCATTACAAGGTCAGAGTGATCCTGAAAATTAGCACGACTGCTTTGATTGGGGATGTTGAGCCAGTATCTTTTTAGATACTGCCACCAAGGCTATTTAAGTGCAGTCATTATGGAGAAAAATTAATGGAACCGTGGGATTAAATCCCACTAATACAGTGAAAATCCTTTAATCTCGCGTAGCAAAAACAAAATTTGATAGATTCGGTCCCCATAAATAGTATGCATAATTTTGAATGGATAACAATCTCGGTTTTGTGATGTGGGAGTTGCTGAGTAATATAGTCGTAGAATCTGACAGTGCAGAAGGAGGCCATTTGGCCCATCATGTCTACACCGATCACAATCCCACCCGGGGCCTATCCCCTGTAACCCCATGCATTTATTCTAGCTAGTTCTCCTGACGCTAAGAGGCCATTTAGCATGGCCAGTCCACCTAACCCATGTGGGAGGAAACCGGAGCACCCAGAGGAAACCCACATGGGTGGAGTGGGTGGTGGGAATGGAATGTGCAAACTTCACACAGTGACTCAAGCCAGAAATCGAAGTCAGGTCCCTGGCACTGTGAAACAGCAGTGCTAACCACTGTGCTGTCCAAGCATCTCCTGGTGAAGTTGTAATATAAATCTTAATTTTAAACTGTCATTCTTGGAGAGTGATGATTGTTGGCTGGACCAGAATTTGTTGCTAATAGCCCTTGAGAAAATGATGGTGAGCTGCCTCTTTAAACCACTGTAATCCATGTGGGGTGAGAATTACCATTAACTATTGTGCAGGTTTCTTGTTTTAGCCCCTTGTCAGAATGAGAGGTGATTGCATTGAAATGAGTGGATCAACAGGTTTTTCAAATTTATTCATGGTAGGAGGGAGTCACTGACTGAGACAGCATTTATTGCTCATACCTAACTGCTCTTGCTAGGGCACTTCAGAGGGCATTTAACAGGAACCTGTGGCTCTGGAGTTACATGTACGCCAGACCAGTTAAGGATGACACATTTTCTTCCCTAAAGGACATTGGTGAACGAGATGGGTTTTTATGACAATTGGAAAAGTTTCATGGTTATCAACAGACTTTTAATTCCAGATTTGTATTGAATTCAAATATTGTACGCCACAGTGATGATCCCCAGATCATTGCCCATGATCCTTGGATTGCAAGTTTATTAGTCCAGTGACAATACCGCTATGCCACTGCTGATGAGGCTGCTTCTGTGGACTGGAGTTTAGAAGCAAGGGGCATAATCTCAGAATAAAGGGTTGACCGTTTAGGACTGAGATGAGAGTTTATTCACTAAATATTGTGGGTAAGAAGAGTTTTCTACTCTCTTCCCTCCTCCAGAGAACTGTGCGTGCTCAAATTCTTGGGTGTATTAAGGCTGAGATCGATAGATTTTTGGGGCAAAAGGAATATGGGGAGTGAATGGGGAATTGGACCTGCTGTGATGATCTTGAGTAGCAGTGCAGACTCAGGGGACCCTGATTTTCTTGCTCCTATTCTGTACTTGCAATAAATGGTTGCTTGCACCAGAAAAGAAGAAAGCCTAGTTAGTGTGGCAGAAGCATTATCTGGCAATAAAAACTACTTTATTCAGCAAACGGAGTTGTGATTGAAACATGAGATTTATTTTAATTTATCCTTGCAATGCCACTGCCAATTGATTTTTAACGTTGTGTCCAGAGCCTTCATAGTATTCTGAAATTTTCAACTTTATACCCACAAGCTTCAAAGATCTCTAAGTCAGAGATTTTTTACTGGAAGTAACGAAAAAAAAATCATGCCAGATGAAAAGCCAAATCTTTAATGTTTTGCCAAATGAATTATTTATTTTCCATGTAAACCTATTTTAAAGATAACCTGAAAGTGGTTGAAACACAAACAGAAAATGCTGGAAAAACCCATCAGGTCTGACAGTGTCTGTGAAGAGAGAATAGAGCCAATGTTTCATGTCTGGATGACCCTTTGTCAGAGCCCTGCTGACAGCTTTGATAAAGGATCGACCAAACTCAAAACGTTGGCTCTATTCTGTCTCCACAGATGCTGTCAGACCTGCTGAATTTTTCCAGCATTTTCTGTTTTTGTTTCAAATTCCAGCATCCGCAGTATTCTGCCTTTATCTGAGAATGATTGAGTTCTGCTACTATTAACTATCTACTCATTAGAGGCGTAGACGGTGGGATTTTACTGCCTCGCTTTCCCGTGACCATAAATTCCTGCCTAAGGTCAGTGGACGTTTCCACGGCTATCTGTCGCCTGCTCCGATTCCCTGGCAGGCAGGATGGTAAAATTCTGGCCATTGTTTTGTAAAATAGAATCCATTTATCTGTCTTTTTTCTGGTAGGATTCAGGGAAGAATCTCAATTTTATGAAAAATTTAATTGGCAGAAGTTTAGGTTCGATATTAAGTAGCTTACATATTGCAATGATTTTTGATCAAAAAATATAAATGTGATGCAGATGGCCTTGACCTAAGTCCTGAAAAATAGCTTGAACCAAGCTAGACAAAAGAACTAAAAAAAGTTAGCTGACCAATAACTGTAAAAACATAGATGCTCAGATCAACAATGATCATTGTCCTTTTAACATATTTGTTTAAAAAATGGTTCAGTCCCTTGACAGCTACACATTAGGGCATGCCACTCTAATGTTCAGGATTTTGGAGTATTTGAGCTAATTACATGGAAGAGCCCTGTCATTGTTTAGTTTCCTTAAATGCTGACAGTCAAATTGCCTGGGTACTTACAGCTGTTCGTGTCTCGTTCTTCTTTGGGAATAGTTTACTTTCTGGGCCCGTGTGTTTCGTTTGCTTTTACGTCGCAGTTAGAGAATCTCATCCCTCCAATGGCCTATTAAAGGGAAAGAAATGTATGGAATTTGAAAAGTATCTGCTTGGTGTTTTAAGATTTGATTGGATTGGAGGCTGGTATAAAATGAAGTGAAGATGCCCATTCAGTTAGCTCTTAAGGGATTTGGGGAAATTCAGTATCGCACATTTTGACAAATGCAATACTGATTACATCTGTCACGTAGCCGACAGACTGGGTTTTCTCCTTCCAATCCTTGGCCTAGTTGATTGGTATGCTCCAGCTGCCTGGTGGCAATTGATTGTTCTGGTGATGCTTTCGATCTGTAGCCATGAAATTGAAACCATGGGCCATGGGGAATCTGTGTTCTGCCACAAGTTCTCCAAGGTGCAATGTCACCAGCACCTAGTTTATTGATATGGTTATAGTATATATTTATATCATTTAGTCACTTGGGACAAACATTAACCTTTTGTGTGGCCTCCTGCATAAAGTAATTCAATCTTTTTAACTGCATACTTACAGTTCAAAAAAAATATGCACAAATGCATTTGCTACCATTCCTTTTCAAAGTAGAATAATGAACGATAAGATTTAATTCTCTCGTTACTGTTGCCTTTTCCCTCTTTCTGTCCTGATTTTTATGCTTGAGCAGCCCTGGATAAGTAACGAAGCTCGCTGCCTTGCAATCAATGCTTAAGGTTGAATGGCAAATGTTTGCAAAGTTCATGCAAAAGGCTTTGCAAACAAGTCAAGTCTGCCCTTAGATATGCTGCAGAAAATTGGGCCCTGGCTAATAGTTCCGTCTATACAGGAGCAGCAGATATTGGTTGTAACACTTGACCACCACCCTCTCTCTGAGACTGACTATCTCAGCATTGGCCAGGGAAAAGACTGGATTCTTCCTGGTCACTCCTTTGCATGTATCATTCAGGACTGCAGCACCTATTGTATTTGTCCCAGTGGAGACTATTTACACATTGTTTCTGACAATGTTTTATTTGTCGTCACATTACAACAATGATACTTGCATTTGATGTTTGCATTTTTGAGACCAGTCTGCAGGCTGAATGCCTTCTGCTTTGTTTACATGGTACCTGCTCTCAGCAACACTAGTTTGGCCTTCAAGCACTGGCTGTCAGAGTTGGCACGAGTAATATCGAAACACCAATGGTATGAAAGAGGGGCAATTTAAAACTGCTCTCCTCCCCATGTTGGAAGGAATACTGGGATACAATAGTAGGTGCTTATGGCTGAGTAAGGAGGCAATTCTTTTGGATTGGTTGGGTGAGGGGAGGTGGTGAGGGGGGCTGGGGGACAGGGTTGAGGACAAACATGTATCTTTTTTAACTAACAAAGTCTTCCCTGGTTTACTTTGTATTAATACTGCCCTCTGTCATCTTGAGTGATTCTGACCAGGAAAGCTCATGGCTGAATCCTGGGTTTGTACTGAGGCACTGGATCTTACCAGGGGCAGCAGTGGTTGCAGTAATTGGCTCTGAATCTTCCACACCAAAAAGGGGTGAAATATCCCTCAGCAATCCTGCTTATGATTGATATGCTACTTTTGTTGGAAGTATTTATCTATGGGGCTGAAGACTGTGGTCTTCACAACTCAGTGGCACACTGACCCTTATGGGCTGGCTGGTGTGAGAGAAATTACCCCTTGGATCCAATAATTGGTGCTCTTGCACTTGACAATGCCAGCAAGAGCCAATGGTTTGTGACGGCTAAGGAGATGTGAAAGTAAACTTTCACAAATTGTTCAGCGTTTTCTCTAACACTGATCCACTTTCATGTAGATCTTTTGCCTTCCCTCCCTGTCACCCGAATCGCTGCTGTTTTAATTCACTGTTTGCGCCATCTAAATTATGGTGCTTTTTAGCATCCGAAATTTTTAGAAAAAGACCCCCTAATTTAATAGCAACTGATAATTAAAAATAATTGCTGCCTCTGCTGTTGGTAGTACAGACTCGTTTCAAGTCTAGCTTCCCTGCCTCCGATGGGGAGTAATACAATGGTTTGGAGGTTTTTTCTGTTGTTGTTGTTTTGATCACACCCCATTTAGTCTCAGTAACAGGAGCCAAAGGTGCATGATGCTGGTGGCAAAGCAGCAAAATTAGATTTTGTGCATGTGTCTGTGTGTGTTGGACAGACCAAAATAGTGTAAATGTGGGAGCTGGGTGATAACAGTGAGAGTGAAAAACAGCAAGGGTTTGAATCTGGCATGCTTGGAGCATGCCAATTTGTGGAATCACTAATTCATAGTTGCAATCTGACTGGTGGAATTTCATAGCGTTTAGTGGAAAAACTGAATTGGGTACCATGTGAACGCAGCAAGCAGTGCAGTCGCAGAATATTTTGAAAGGGGACAGTGAAATGTTTGCATTTGTACAATGCCAGCATTCTACCTGCCCAATAATGCTGTGAATTGTTTCGCTAATGCTGTGTTATATTGTAGAATTGATCCATTAAGAATGCAATGTTTCAGAATTACTGTGATAGTCAACGTTTTTAATTAAGTTGTTTCATAAAAATACGGTTTAACTGTTTTGATCTGTATATGCAAACCTTTACGTTGTTGTGGTAAAACTATTCTTTGAGGACAAACAGGTACAGTATTGACCAATGCACAACTTGATTCATTTTAAATTTAATGCAGTATTTTGGCTTATTCCCTGATAGTTATGGCTTTCACATACTGTAGTTATGTTCAGTTTATTTTTGTTACTTTATAGCTGCCTATAGTAAATGTCACATTTTAATTTTACGAAATGCAGCATTAAATACGGTAGGTAGGTGATGTCTAATCAGATGATGGATGTCATGTGTCTACTGCACTTTACTGTGGCAAAAGCCAATCTGTTGCTCAGAGACTGTGAAACTAACTAATCAAACGTGTGTGTGTGTGGCCAAAGTAAGATTTTTTAGAGTACTGTAACAAAGTTACATCCAGTTGTCCTCAAATCTTGCAGAGGTCTGTTTAAAAACAAGAATTCCCTGATGTTGCAACAGCAGTTCTGGTATAGGACCCAAAATTGGTGCTTGCGTAGTATATGTTGAATGGTTCTGCCACATAGTTCATTATCAAGGGCTAGATTTTGCTACAGCAAGTGTATTCCACTTGTTAGCCTGACAATTGCAAGTTTAGATTTGAGAAATGTTTGCTGAAGAGGTTTCTGAAATATTGCATCAGGACATCTGGAACCTTGATAAATGATGGGGCATGCAGTATATCTCAACCAGCGATTAAAGAACTGAGATGTAAAGAGGAGGGTGAATTTGCCCACTCTAGTTTAATGTTATGTTCAGAATAGTGGGAAGATTGGATTAAGAGAGAGAAAGGAAAATAACTTGAAAAAAATAAGTTTTTAAAAATCTCCTCACAATCTGAAAGTGAGAGACTGCACACTTATTGTTCACATACTGGGCAAGAGAGGTTGATTGGCAGTCACTATCAATTGTCAGTGGTTATGGACACTATTTGACATCATCTGGGCAGGTTAAGGGTGAGACGCTGTCTTGGCAAGGCTGGCAGAAGAGCAGCTCAAATCAGCCAGCATCTTGTGATTCACAATTCAGTGTATTGCCTCCTCTTCAAATTTCTGGCTATATTTGCACAATAATGGTGCTGTGTGTACACCATTGTTGCAGAGATGCCAGCGTTGGACTGGGGTAAGCACAGTAAGTCTCTCAACACCAGGTTAAAGTCCAATAGGTTTATTTGGCAGCACTAGCTTTCAGAGTCTCAAGCTGCTTCATCAGATGAATAAGGACATGTGTTCACAAACGGGTCATATACAGACAAATGTCATGTGAAGTGTCTGTATATGACCTGTTTGTAAATACAAGTCCTCACTTGCCTGATGAAGGAGCCTAAGATTGCGAAAGCTAGTGCTGCCAGATAAACTTGTTAGACTTTAACCTAGTGTTGTGAGATGACTTACTGTGCTTACACCACTGTTCTCAGCACAATCAGGTCCCTTTTTTGTGTACTGGCCTTGATAACTTCCACTGAAGTTAATATTCAATAGAATAAATAGCTCTTTCAGAAAGACTTTAAATTCTTCTCCTGACTTGTGGCAGATAATGAAAGATTACTTTGAATTTCAGAGCTGTCAATTTTCTGATCAGTCAGCATTAGACATTTGGAAATAAACACTAAATTGAATTTAAGTTTCAGTTCCCATTCTTTAGCTTGCAGAGTGAGAGAAAAATGAAGGTGATTCGAGCAACTGTGATTATTCCGACAAATTACTCAGCAATAATAGTCAAATATCCTGTATATTAAGGGAGTATTTCAAACATGTTTCGAATCTACTTTAAGATCTTGCAAGTGTTTGATCTCTACTTTCTATATTTTTTAAAATATTTTTAAAGTCCAAGACGGTATTCATAGAATCATAGATTCTATATGTGGAGTTTGCACATTCTCCTCGTGTCTGTGTGGGTTTTCTCCAGGTACTCCGGTTTCCTCCCACAGTCCAAAGATGTGCGGGTTAGGTTGATTGTCCATGCTAAAATTGTCCCTTAGTGTCCTGGGATGCGTAGGTTAGAGGGATTAGTGGGTATAATATGTAGGGATATGGGGGTAGGGCCTGGGTGGGATTGTGGTCGGTGCAGACTTGATGGGCCGAAGGGCCTCTTTCTGCACTGTAGGGTTTCTATGATTCTATGATGTTTGTAATTTGTGCCCAGATGATCTGCAGGGCTGGCATTTGTTTTGTTCGAAAACATGGTATTTGCAATATCCTGGTTTTATTTAAGTTTAAATTGAATAATCGTTTAACTTTTTAATTGATTGCATTTAGTATAGATTCTCATTCAGCGCTGTAAATGGCAGAAACTGCGCTTCAGGCCTTGGGTCATTGCAGATAGAAATTTGCTTATGTACCCTGCTTTTGTCTTTGATAATTAATTCCATATGTTTCACGTAAAGTGCTCCGACAAATGGTGGCAATTTCATTTTTGGCTTACCCTGTAAACATTATTCACAAGTAGAACAAAGTACCTTCTTTAGAAAGGGAGCAGTTTAATGTGGGTTGTTGAATAAATTAGAATTGTAAAATTACATTTTAAAGATAGTTTCAGTGATTCTCTTTATTCGTGGTGTTTTCAATTTGATTTTTTTCTGAAAAGGCTTGAAGTTTTAGTGTACATATTCTTTATTCATTCACGGGATGTGGCCATCGCTGGCTGACCCAGTATTTATTGCCCATCCCCAATTGCCCAGGAACCGAGTAGCTTGCTAGGCTATTTCAGACGGGCAGCCAAGAGTCAACTACATTGCTGTCACATGTAGATGTAGGACCACAGATTTTTGTAGTGAAACCAGGTGGGTTTTTACAACAATGGTTTCACGGTCATCATTAGAATTTCAATTCCAGATTTTATTGAGTTCAAATTTCACCACCTGCTGTGGTGGGACTTGAACCTGGGTCCCCAGAGCATTGACCTGGATCTCTGGATTACTAGTCCAATAACAATGCCACTACCTCACCGCCCTTCCCTTTTTATCTTAACATCTTGCTGAAACATCTTATTTATATAGTCTGTGTGATTAACGTAAAACATGCAAAGATGCTTCACATGAGCATAGTTAAAGCTTATCAAGGGTGTAGGTTTAAAGAATATGTTTGAGGAGAGCAAGGGAGACAAAAGGTGCAGGAAGAGTACTCCAGAGCTTGGAGCCTAGGCAACTCAAGGCATGGCTACCAATGATGGAGCAGTTAAAATTGGGAGTGCTCAAGAGGCCAGAATTAGATGAGTGCAAACTTTGGAGGGTTCTGGAGCTGGAGAAGACTACAAAACTAGGGAAGGATTTTTAAGCAAAGTGGAGTGTTTTAAATTAAGATGTTTCTTGCTTGGGAATCATTTTATGTCAAAGAGCACAGGAATGCTGGAGGAATGGGACTCTCAGTAAATTAAAACATGGGCAGCAGACTTTTGGATAACCACATGGTTATAGAGAGTGAATTGTGAGACACCAGCCTGGAGTGCAGTTGAATAGTCCAGTCTAACAGTAATGAAGATATGTGATGAGGGAGTCAGCAAAAATGAGCTGTGACAGAAGAAGTTGGGCCATGTTGTGAGGGTGAAAATAGGCGGTCTTAAAAGCACAAATAAATGATTGGTATCATATTTGATGCCAAGATAAACTTCCAATGTTATGAACAGATTAGTTTAGACTTGGACTGCAGGAAGTGTCAGTAGGGATGGGAACAGTGTGTGGACTGAAAACAATGGTGGAAGTTTCTGCTCATCCAGTGCCAGATGTTGGATAAGCAGTTTAGTTTAGCAACAGTGGAGGTGGTCAGAGAGTTGGTTAGGTAGCCATTAGCGTGCATATGAAAACTCATGCTGTGTCTTTGGATACTGTCGATGAGGAAAACTCGCAGGAGGTTAAGAATAGATTTTCAGGCACATCACAATGGAAGAGCAGGAAGAGAAGCCATTGCAAGTGATTCCCTTGCTATGTTTAGACAGGTGAGAGTAATGCCACCACTGGTCGACAATGAAGGGGTATGAGCGATGGATGGCATTGTCAACCATATCAAAAGCTGCATATACATCACGAAGCACAAAGGGGGATAGTTTGCCAATGAAGGATGTGTAACTCTTATTTGTCAAACTCTAATGACTGGAGATGTGTCACTTTTACATCCTAATTTCCTTTTATGGACCTAATGATTTAGTTTACTTTTCTCCTCCAAGTACTATCTACAGTTGTTTTTCAATCCAAATGTTCAGAGCAATTTGGAAAGGGAAGAATTAGCATACATTGCATATCATATTACTTTCAATATTTAATAACCTGATCTCACTTCAGTTTCAAGAATGGCTTTAGAGTTGACCTTGTATCAAATTTTGTGTGTCCCTTTTACATTGAGGGCAAAAATTTGCCTGAAGTGCTGGTTGAATGTGACACCAGGCCATGGCATTTGAGATTGGATTGGAGCATCTGGGAGAACAGCTTGAGTGAAATTCTAAAAATACATGTTCAACTCCGAATGATTAAAAATTTTGTGTTCCAAAATGAGGTTGCCCTTCTGAAATCTGTGCGGAAAATTAAATTCCTCCACAGAAATCCCTGTAAGTGCCCATATGCCCGTCTTTCCTCAGTTTGTAATTTTAACAAATTGAATTCTGCTGACAGAATTCCAAGAGCCCATAAGGAATAGCGCCAGAAAAATAAAATGATTCAGAGGAGAGAAGTGTGTGGGGAGTCTCTGCTGAGCTCCGATATCACATGAAATATTTACTCAATTTCTCTATTTCCCTCCTGTGCTAACAAAGCAATTATTGACTGATTAGAAAGTGTCTTCTCGGTAACGTGAAACTGCAGGGTTCTGAGCAAGCAAGCGCCGTATAACCAGCCAAATAACAAATTAATTATATAACAACATTGAGCCTGAATCTATTTATAAGTAGTTTTATTGCGCCTTCTAGTCTTGTGGTTAATCCTTTGCAGGTTTTTAAACTTGCGCAGCTGTTTATATTTATAACGTTTTTTTGTTTGAAAGTCATCTTTACCACCCCCACGCTTCATTATTTCAAGTGATGCAGGGTTGAGTGTTGTTGATTTGTAATAACCATTGACAAGATCTCTTCCACTGTAGTATTAGAGTTCTGTCAGCCTTTCACCCTTTTTGTTTCTGGCCTTAAAAAGAAGTACTGCACAACACTTCAGGGATTATCTAGCAGTTTAGTTAATAAATGAGAAACCAACCTTATCTACGAGAAGCTCATGAACCCCATTAAGTTTTGCCTTTCCATTATCAATATAAACAAACCACCCTCTAGCTGGCTTTTCCTATATTTTAATTGTTGCAAACCCATGACTTTTAGCTTCAATAAATATAAAGGGTTTTGGACTAGGGTTTATTGAGGAAATTACTTGAGACTGGAGGGGTTGACTGGATCAATCCTGTTCTCATCATCATAATGACCCTAAAATTTTCATCAATGGCCAAACCATCGTAAATGATCTTGAGCCATCTTCCCACTAAAATAAAGAGGTGTTAAGGGGCTAGTCAACAGGAATCAAAATGGTCTCTTCCTGACCTGATTTTAGCAAACAATAACCTAAACAGTATGTATAACACAAAAACGACGTCCCAACAGGCCTCTGTTGGTAGGGCACAAAATGCCCTACAAAAGCCATTTGTATTTTATGGCCTTGTCAGTGAAGTTAATTGAATCGCTAAGTGATGTGGTCAACTCAGCTTGCCTTCAGGATATTCCCTGATTATAGCCCTGATAAGTTTTATTGCCAACCACAATGAAACACATGTATACGTTGCTTATCAATTCAATGACTGAGGTTTTTATCACTACCTATAATTTCGAGGGGTGTTATCATATTACCATTAATCCTTGTCAGTTCCCACTAAGCCCCCTACCATAATTCTTTCATTAGCTGTGACGTTGTCTTTCTGACTATTTTGATTAGAAACTGCGATGGTAGCCTCATTACAACTCACGCTTGTATTTGTTGTTTTTGATAAGGTGTCTGGTAAGACAATTAAGTGTTCTTTATGGCCTTGTGATAGTTGAGTGCTTCAAAAGGACCGTATCTAACATGTTTAGCATCAAAGGACACTCTAACTGTGCATCAAAATTTCTTTGTTTAGCTTGTAAAAATATATAGAAGATATATTTATATGTATGGACTAATGTACCTTTAAAACTTCAAAGTATTTAAAGCACCTAATTATAATTACTAACAAACTTGGCTCCCCATTGATAAAGTAAATTCTACATTTAAGTTGATTAAATATAAACCCTAGCAGAGTCTAGCAATCTTATAGTAGCCCTTTTATATCTTTCTACAGTGCCCTCAGTTGCAGTGTTCTACAATTTGGAAATAAAAATGGGAGTGGGTTGGGGAGTGTGAAAATTAAGAGGATCTGAACAGTTAGGACTTACGACTATAAAGTAACTTACTTTGCAACCAACTTGAGCCTGTTTGAAAATAAAATGGAAGCATTTTTATTATAAACATCAAAAATAGATTGCGGTCTCTTGCATCACACCAGAAATTATGCAACGGTGTTTGATTTGTAAAATGTGCAACAGTATGTTCTGAGTCAACTTATTGTATAAGTTTGCTGGAGGCTAACTCTTATGATTAATCAACGAGTAGGCAATGAGACATTACTGTTCTAGATATAATGCTTTTGTTTTTATTAATTTATGGAATGGGCATCACACTCTAGGCTAGCATTTATTGCCCATCCCTAGTTGCCCTTGAGAAGGTGGTGATGAGCTGCTTTCTTGAACCGTTGCACTCCCTCATGTGTACATACACCCACAGTGCTGTTGGGGAGGGAATGCCAGTATTCTGATCCAATGACAGTGAAGAAACAGTGATTTATTTCCAAGTCAGGATGGTGAGTGACTTGGTGTTAGAGCTCCAGGTGATGGTTTTCCCAGGTGTCTACTACCCCTGGCCTTCTAGTTGGCAGTGATCTTGGGTTTGAAAGGTGCTGCCTGAGGAACCTTGGTGAGTTCCTGCAGCTTGTGGATGGTGCACAGTGCTGGCTCTGTTCATCGGTATTGGGGAGACTGAATGTTTGTGGAAAGTGTCACAATCGAGCATTATGCTTTGCCCTGGATCGTGTTGAACTTCAAGAATTGTTGCAGCTGCACCCATCCAGGCAAGGGATGAGTACTCTGTCACAACCCTGACTCGTCCCTTGTACATGGTGGACAGGCTTTGGAGGGTCAGGAGGTGAGTTACTCATTGCAGGATTCCTAGCCTTTGAGGTCTGTTATATATAATACTTTTCATTGCAATGCTAAGAAACCTTGGAGCTATATTTTCCTATGTGAAATTTTTTTGAATGCTGTGAGGCATTTAAATGGCTTATTTGGTGTATTCTATTGATGTTCAATTTAATTGAGGTGTATAAGATAGGACTTGTTAGGATAGATACAGAAAAACTATTACCCCTGCTGGGGATATCCAGCACAAGGAGGTATAATCTTTAAATTAGACTAGACCATTAAGGAGTGAATTCAAGTAGCAGTTTTTTTTGTTTCTTAAACATAGTGTGGAAAGCTGGAACCCTCTTCCCCAAAAGGTTTTGGATATTGAATCACTTGAAAACATCAAGACTGAGAATGCTAGATGCTTGAATGATGGGAGCAAATGGATTTGATGGACAGGTCAGCTGTGATCTAACTAAATGACGGAATGAGCTGGAGGGGTTGAATGAGCTGCTTTTTTCCTGATCATCTTGAGCAGCATTGTGACACAGTGGTTAGCACTACTGCCTCACAGCGCCTGGCACCCAGGTTCAATTCTGGCATCAGGTCACTGTCTGTGTGGAGTTTGCATGTTCTACCCGTGTCTGGGTGGGTTTCCTCCCACCATCTGAAAGATGTGCTGGTTAGGTGCATTGGCCATGCTAAATTGTCTCGGCACCCAAACAAGTGCTGGAGTGTGGCGAGCAGGGGATTTTCACAGTAACTTCATTGCAGTGTGATTGTGAGACCACTTGTGACTCTAATAAATAAAAACTTGTAAAAGACTGATTTCTAACCTCATACAAAGCAGTTGGACGTTCTTTAAATATTCACACAATCCAATTCTTACATTGATATAACACTAGTTGTGCAAAATAGTATTTGTGTATTGATTTCCTTTGAAGAAATTAGGCATTTGGGATTTTTTAAATCCCAAGATCATTTTTCATGCTCAAATTTAACAATCAAGTCACAGTCTCAGAGACATAATGAGACACTCAACTCCAAGCTGGGCATCAGTCTGCAGATATCAAACTTGTCGCTGTTGACAAAGGTTCCTGTTCAACTTTTAATGGAAAACTGTCTTTGATGTGGAGATACCGGCGTTGGACTGGGTAAATACAGTAAGAGGCCTCACAACACCAGGTTAAAGTCCAGCAGGTTTATTTCGTAGCACAAGCCACTAGGTTTTGAAGACTCACATTCTAACCATTATTTTGTAAATTGAGTTTGTCTTTATATGCCCTGTTTGTGAATAGAACTCCTACTCACCTGATGAAGGGGCAGCGCCCTGAAAGCTAGTGGCTTGTGCTACCAAATAAACCCATTGGACTTTAACTAGTCTTGTGAGACTTCTTACTGTCCAAATCTTTTACCGTGGCTTAAAACTTCCAATGACTGACACACAAAGACATTTATGTTTAACAGTGCCTTGCTTACCCACAAAACGTGCAACTTTTTAATTAGAAAATGGCAGAAGCAGCTCATAGTGCCATAACTCAGTGGGTAGCACTGAGCCAGTATGGTTGTAGTTTCAAGCCCCACTGCAGGGTTTTGAGGGCAGTCCAGACTGATACCACCACTGCAGTACTGAGAGAATGTCACGTTGCTGCTGCCGCTGTTTTTTCTGTGATGATGTATCATCCCTACCTTCTCTCCCAGATTGACATTAAAGATTCGAAGGCACTATTTTAGTTTTGGCCTGGCCGATGTTTTCTCTTTACGCCAGAAACCGATTTTCTGCCGCATTGCTGTTTTCTTCCATGGTTTCTGCACTACAACAGTGACTAGATCTTTTAAAAGTTCCTCATTGGCTGTAAAGCACTTTGCTGTGCTCTGAGACCATGAAAGTGTTATGTAAATACATATCTCTCATAAATAAGACAATGCTAGAGGTTAGTTGGCCACTTCCCTGCTCAAAATGATTCAGGTCAAGAGTTGTGGGGAGCAGGATTCAAAGCTGCGTTTCTTCCCTGCTCTGTGATGATTTTTTGTTAGAAATGTAAAGTTTATTTTGTTAGTGTCACAAGTAGGCTTACGTTAACACTACAATGAAGTTACTGTGAAAATCCGCTAGTCGCCACACTCCAGCACCTGTTTGGGTACACTAAGGGAGAATTTAGCATAGCCAATGCACCTAACCAGTACACCTTTCAGACTGTGGGAGGAAACCCACGCAGGCACAGGGGAGAACGTGCAGACTCTGCAAAGACAGTGACCTGAGCCGGGAATCGAACCCAGGTCCCTGGCACTGTGAGGCAGCAAAATGGGATATAGCTTTGTAATGAAAGTATTTCCTGCCTGCACCAGGAAAGCTGTAGGTTAAAATAGGCAACCTTTGCAAAATTATTTTGACCCTGGCTCTAGGACAGAGACACCTGTCTTCCAAACCCAATTATGTTCTATGTTGAAAGTTCATCTTTGGCAGGATCAGTAGTGACATCTTGAACTGCCCTGCTAACACTCGCTCTCCACGCTCGCATGTCAATCATAACCTTTTGGTAGTGCTTTTAGAAATAGAGCAGTCCATGTGTGATGAATTAGAGTTTTCTGGAAAGAAGCGGAGGGGAGAAATTGTGACAAGAGAAGTACTTTGTGGGATTTATTTTCTCTCAGTTGTGCCAATTTTAAGCTACAAATCCAGGTCACTGATGACCTAATTTAGACAAGTCTGCGCAGGTGGGCCAAGATTTTAATCTGGAATATGGCTGTCACTGGCTAGGCCAGCATTTATTGCCCATCCCTAGTTGCCTTGAGAAGGTGGCGGTGAGCTGCCACCTTGAATCGCTGCAGTCCATGTTCTGTGGGTTGACCCACAATTCCATTAGGGAGGGAATTCCGGGATTTTGACCCAGCGACTGTGAAGGAACGGCTGATATATTTCTAAGTCAGGATGGTGAGAGACTTGGAGGGGAACTTGCAGGTGGTGGTCTTCCCATGTATCAGCTATCATTGTCCTTCCAGATGGAGGTGGTTGTGTGTTTGGAAGTTTTTTTTGTACAATTTCGTAACCTCTGTGGGTTGTTTTGTCACTTGCCTCTGAGTCAGATGAAGTACCACTGCACTGTGAGGAATCTCTTGGTAGAAAGTACCAGAATATAAATACAAGTTCACCACTTTTGAATACAACCTACCTTTACTAACATTCTTTTGGTAGGCTTTGCAAAAGGTTATCTTATCTCACTGTATAACATGATCAAATTCTTTATCACAGTGTAAATGTGCTTTCTGATTAGAAAATCAGTCCACATTCTGGTAGTGACTTTGTCTTGCTGTCATTAACAAGGTTTATTTGTACAAAATATTGTCATGCCCCCAGGACGTGAAAGCGACCCTTAACTGTTTAAATCAAACCTTTCTGCTTATTTAGCAACAGCACATATACTAAAATTGGAACGTTAGAGAAGATTAGCATGGCCCCTGCACAAGGATGACACAAATTTGTGAAGTGTTCCTTTTTTATTAAAATTTTAAAAAGTGGACTTTATTGAACCAAATGGTGGCTGCTGTAGGTCATGTCATTCGCAAGTTGCTGAACACTTACAGCAACAGTTACAGGACAAAATGTCAACCCTCACCCTTGTGGAATCTCATACCCCTCATCATCAGGACACATTACAATCCACAAAACCATAGACATTCGGATGATCTATTTCCCAGGCCAGATTCTATGACAAAAGGAAAGTCATCAAACCTTGCTTTACTTGCAAAGATGCTAATAACCACCATGTAAAAGTTTAAAGTTTATTTATTAGTGTCAGAAGTAGGCTTACATTAACATTGCAGTGACGTTACTATGAAAATCCCAGTCACCTCCCTCCGGCACCTGTTGAGGTACACTCAGGGAGAATTTGGCAGAGCCAGTGCATCTAATCAGCCCAGCTTTGGACTGCGGGAGGAAACTGGAGCACCCAGAGGAAACTCGTGCATAAAATGGGAGACTGTGCAGACTCCGCACAGACGGTGACCCAAGCCGGGAATCGGACCTGGGTCCCTGGCACCGTGAAGCACCAGTGCTAACCACTGTGCCACCATGTCACCCATCTCTTAAGGTGGACAGTGGACTTTGATCAGAGGCATATTAACTGCATTTTAGCCTCCAACCGATTCATTAGTGGGCAGCATTACATAACCTAAGCCTCCGACCTTGGGAAAGTTTTAATATATTTTTAAACTCGTAATTCTGTCCACTATGTACACTGCAGCTTCTGTTTGTGGGACATGGGCATTGATTTATTGCCCATCCCTATTTGCCTGAGGGCAGTTGAGAGTCAACCACATTGCTGTGGCTCTGGAGTCATATGTAGGCCAGACTAGGTAAGGATGGCAGATTTCCTTCCCTTAAGGATATTAGTGAACCAAATGGGTTTTTATGACAATGGTTTTATGGTCATTAGTAGCTTCTTAATTCCAGATTTTTTTTTAATTGAATTCAATTGCCACCATCTGCTGGATTTGAACCCAGGTGTCCAGAAAATTAACTGATTTTTCTGGATTAATAGTGTAGCAATAATTCTACTAGGCCATCACCTCTTGCAAACATCAAAGCAGGACTCCAGGCTGATCAAAGCCTGTATCAAGTATAAACCTCCCTGAAGCCTGTTTTCTCTGGAAGATTCCTGCCAAGCAGACCAAGTCTCTACATTAGCAACCTCATCTTGCTGTGTGATCATCAACAGGATTCTACAATTGCGGCTTCAGCTGGCTAAACCTGCCTGAACTGGAGTTCCTCTAAGGTGGAACCCTTACCGAACTCTAGGAAGCATGTAAACTGATATCCATATATGATTCTTTTTCTCTTTAAATTATTCATAGTTGTCAAAACTCCTCTTTCACATCTTGTTATTGTGGGCTTGTGTAAGGATATGAAGTTGTGACCATATCCCAGGTTTCAATGTATGAAACTATACTTCTGATCTCTCACTAAAGAGAGTCGGCTGAGGGTCATTTTAAAAATTGACCTCTCAAACTGAGGGATTGGGGAAACACGCCATGGTCGATTTCAAAAATGAAGATACCTGTGCTTAGGGACAAATGGCGAGAAAATAAAGTAGCTAGTTTTGCTCCCTCTCCTGTCCGTAACATTATTGCAGCAATTGGAGCTGCACCCATCCAGGCAAACAAAGAATATTCCATCACACTCCTAACTTGTGCTTTGTAGCTCGGCTTTAGGAGTAATCAAAACTCAGCATTTTCAGAAAGAAGGTAGTGGAGGGAGAAGTGGAACAGGAGGTGACTTATTCGGTGCAGAATATCCATTACCTGATCATCTGTCATAGCCGTAGAATTTATGTGACTGTTTTGGTTAAATTACCAGTAGTAAACACCCCAGGACATTAATAGTGGAAAATTCAGTGATGGTAATACTGTCAATCTCATGAGTAGGTCATTAAACTCCCCCTAGTTAGAGATGGTCATTGCTTGGTACTTGGATAGCATGAGTGTTACTTGCCACATAGCAGTCCAAGCCTGAATGTTGTCCCCACAGGCAGCAAGATCTGAATGAATTATTCATTATTCTGAGGAGTTGGGATTAGTACTGAACACTGCAATTATCAGCACTCATCCCCATTTCTGACAGGATGAAGGGAAGGCCTTGATGAACAACTGAAGATGTTTGATCTGAGGACACTACCCAGAGGAACTCCTGCAATGATGTGATAGGGTTGCAATGATTACCCTGCAACGTCCAGTACCAACAGCTTCCTTGTTTAAGTACAACTCCAGCCAATGAAATGATTTAATTGACTTGAATTTTGCAGGAGTTCTTGATGTCACTGTCATAATCTGAGACTCTGCTCTCATGTCAATGTTTGGACCAAGACTGTAATGAAGTTGATCCAGATTGAGCATAGGTGAATAAATTATTGGTGGTAAAATTTCACTTGATAGCATTGTGGATTGCACCTTGCATTAATTTGAATGTAGCTTAATAGGTTGGTAATTGTCAGTGTTGTATTTTCATACCTTTTGTGGGCAGAGCATACTTGAGCAATTTTCTACATTGTTGGCTAGATGCCAATGTTAGCTGTACAAAAAGAGCTTGGCTAGTCATGGAGCCCAATTCTTCTTCACCGCCTCAATGTTGTTGGAACCCTTACCCTTTGTAGTATCCAGTGTACTGAGCTGTTTTCTTTGATATCACATCAGAGTGAATTGAATTGGCAAATGCAGCACAGTGATTTATGTACACTGCACCAGAAATCTGCTTTAATTCCATCCTTTGGGGATCAGGCCTATCGCATGGGTGTACTTTGTTAATCCCCAACAAGCTGTTCTTCTGGCCTGTTCCACTTCTCCCTCCACTACCTTCTTTCTGAAAATGCTGAGTTTTGATTATTGACAACTTTTTATCTTGCGTTAATATCCTGCTTTTCAACCATGCATTTACGTGATGAGTGTTGGGAGAATAAGAGGAAATGCCAGACTTTGCTTAATGTTCAGACCTGCAGGAGTTACCAGACAGCAATCAGGGTAGGTGACCCTTGCTACATGCTTTTCCCCCTTCTCAATTTCATCCCCCTTGCTTTTTCCTATCAGTTGAGATCGTTTCTTACCCTATTGCTGCTTCAGCAATGGTTAAGGGAAGCAAGATTAGCCAACTTAATATGGACCAGGCATTTGAATTTGGCATCCTATTGACCTGCGTAGCTACACAGGTGCTTCTGGGTCAGACTTTTTTACATTGCTAGGTAGCCAAAGAAAAAGCCTTAAATTGCCTCAAACCTATTTCACTATTGTGTGCTTTTGAAAACAGTATAATGGGTGAGTGGTGGGTTTTTAATTCACTTTTGAATTCTGATACTGCACTTCGTGCTGGTGAAGTGTTAGATGTTAAATTCCTATCGTAAAGCTATGTTTGAAATATGGAAAAATAATTTTTAATCACATTGCATGCAATTGTGCATTTGATGTACATTCAAATTGTCTGAAACCAAACTATGGTTTGGCACACCATTCAGCAGCCTGAAGGGTGTTGTGTGTTTTGTAGACCTGGTTTATTTGATTTTCTTTAAAATGGAGAATATCTTTTTTTCTGCACTAATAATTGGAGTTTACACAAAAATATATTGAGGCAAGACCACTGTTTTACTTTATAAATCTAAAGGCTGCTGTCTGCACTGGGCAAACTTTTGTGATGTTGTGGTTATGGGTTAAGTAGGAAACTTGAGTATTTTGTACTTGAAATTGTAGAATAGTCAGTATTTTTCTGTCTTATTAAAACACTAGCCGAGAAGTAGACATTAAAGCAGGATTACAAGGGTAGGAAAAATGTGAGGAAGACCAGTGTAAAGGATATTCTCAGCTTTGTCATACTTCCACCTAGTAAATAAAAGTTGTTTTCACAGTTAATTTTCTGCTAATAAACCATTGCTTCATGGTCTGTTCAGCATTAGAATAAGTCAGATGTCCAAAGCACACCCAGCCATAGGGAGAATTCCCATTTGTTTGGGAGAAGAGTCATGTTTGATTCAGAACATTAACTCTGTTTCTCTTCATGGATGCCAGAATGGCTGAGTTTTGCCAACAATTTCTGTATTTATTTCTACTTTAATTGATCTGAGAGCAGGATCATGTAGTGCTTACAGAGCCATTGATGGTGCTGTACCCTCTGGATAGGCAACAGGACATTGCAGGTAGGTATCTTGGAGGGACTGCTTATTTTGAAGGAACCTGTTTGTGTTCTTTCTGTCCTTTTAGCTTCAAATGTAAGTGGAACATATTCCTATCCATGCTCCTTCCATTGTAAGTAGCTGTGTGACTGAGCTGATGAATGCCATGTAGCTAAGGAAGCCCAATCCGTGTGTTCAACTTTTTTACTCAAACTTGTCATTTGCGTTTTGTTACATCAAGGAATCCAGTTCCTTACTGTCTAGAGTTAAGATATAAACCTATCCAGATGCAGAACAAAATCCTCTCCTACTCAGCAACGTGACTTTAGACCCCTCAGATGAGCAACCCTTGTATTGCACCAAAATGCTGCACCCTTTTTCCTTCTCCTGCTTGCTCTCTCTTCCCCTTCTTCCTCCTCCTCCTCCCTCCCACCATTTGTGCAACAAATTGTTACCACAAAAGTATCAAACTCTACTACAAAGCTTTAGTGCACTAGGCATCAAACTTTGTTATACACGAAGTATTTAATCTCTGATTTACTTCATTTTAACAAGTAACTGATCTCTGACCCACTAAGTATCTAAGGGGTATCAAAACTTCCCAAATATCCAAACTCATGACTTGAATTTGGGGATACTGCCGGAGGCGAGGCAAGCTGATCAGATTCTCTCTTGATGGGCTTTGTTCTGATGTCTCCAAGTCCCAGACGTGGGGTCTTGCTGCTGCTTCTGCAGTAGTTGATCCTGGATTACTGCTGCCAATGTTTCTCTGTTTCTTCTTATACAGATCTTACTGGCACTGATCATGCTTCCAGTCACATGCTCATAGGACAGGCATGAATTGGTCACTAATCCTGAAAGGTCATGTCTCTGTCAGATTCTCTCAAGAACACAACACACTGGGACCTATGTTCAGTCACTGTCTGTTCAAGGCATGACAACAGCCACAACCAATCAACTCCTGTCTTGTTCCATAACTGCACATCCTGTTCTTTGCTGCTTCAATGGTCCCTAGCCTGAGACAGATTGTTTTAACCATCCTGCTTTGCTGGTCCCTTTGAATATCCATCAGGCTACACAATAATTGGCCAGGAATGTGTTTGCTGATTCATGCTTCACGGGGACCAATATTGTACTGTACCTCCATACCAACAAGGAACAGGATTTCGACCTGAGACCCTTTGACCCATTGCTTTGAATTTGAAAGAATTGCAGGAACCAGTATTAAATCCACCTGTTGTACTAGGATTTTTAAAACATTCCTTGGAGTCTTTTTTGGTATTATAACTTTTTTTGGCTTTTCCTTATAAACAGAAATCAACAGGAACAAATCGAATACTGAGTCTACAGTATTATTGGGCTCCTTATACCTGAGCCTTGGAATAGTTTTTATTCATTCATTGGATATGGGCATTGCTGGCTGGCCAGCATTTATTGCCCATCCCAAATTGCCTGGGGGTGAGGGGGGCAGTTGAGTCAACCATTTGCTGTGGTTCTGAAGTCACATGTAGGCCAGATCAAGTAAGGATGGCAGATAGCAAATAGGACATGAAAAGCAAAAGCAGATTAATGATGCTTGTTATCTCCCTCCCAATAATCTAGTTAATTGAAATGCCTTCAAATCTATTTCATAGACTCACAGAATCCCTACAGTGCAGAGAGAGGTCATTCAGCCCATCAAACCATATTTAAGCAGAAATTAAAAGTACGCTTTTACGTTAGTAGACTGCCAAGTTTCAATACCTGTAAATTCTACTTGAATTCACTAGAATTGTTTGTAGTCCAGCATGCTAAGTGCCACTAGACTTTTATTTCCCCTTTAGGTGGCTGAGGAGTGATATGATCACATTTTTCAGGATATCAAGGTGAACTAATAGGAATGAACAACCTTGTTTTTTTTTGCTCGTTGGGGTTGGGGGGGGGTGAGGTTTAAGGCTAGTGGACATTATTCAGTTGTTAGAACCAGGCTTTTTGGTTGTTAATTAGGGAAATACTTGTACAAGTAATGGATGATAGAAGCTTGGAACTCTCTCCAGCAAATTAGGTCAGTTAATTTTAAATCTGGGTTTGACAGTTTTTGTTGAGCAAAAGCATGAGGATGCAGATCAAAGGTGGTATGTGGACTTACTTTGTAGATCAGTCAAGGTTCGAATAGGGCATGCCCAGGGCTGAATGGCTTACTCTTGTTCCTATGTTCACTGCTTATTTGCAGAATCTAGTACAACCTCTTGTGGCAGACAGACCCATTTGAATATATAAGCAATGTTCAAATGTACATTTTGCCATTGGGATTGCAAAATGTCTATTTGTATCTTTGCCTTTATACCTGTGCATAGCCCACTCTATTCTGCTCCAATATGCCTCAGTTCCTAGCCTCCAAACATCACTTAGCCCTTCTTATTCCATTTGCCCCTCTAGCTATCCTGTGGCTTGAGTAATATGGACCTTTACAGCAACTTGTATTCATATATTTCTTTTAGCATGGCAAAACATCCAAAAGTATATCACAACATTTACCAAACAAAATTTGACAACGGACATAAGGTACAAAAACTTGATCAAAGAGGTATGTTTTAAGGAGCTTCCTAAAGGTAGAGAGAGAGACAAGTTTATGAAAGGAATTCCAGAATTTGAATCAAAGCAACTGAAGACACAGCCACCGGTGGGGTAATTGGGGGTGCAAATGTGGCCAGAATTGGAGGAGTGCAAAGATCTCCAAAGCTGTGGGGCTAGGGGACGTTAAAGATGGGAGCAGGCTAGGAGACTAGGCCATGAAGGGAGTTGTACACAAAGGAAAATTTTAAAATTTTTGAGGTGTTGCAGATGCGGGCTCCAATCTAATGTTTACTTCATTTGAACTATAGGCCCACAGCATTTTATATTTTTAAGATCCTGTGTAAACACCAGCTATTCGCTGTAGTTCTTAAATGCTATCTTCTGCATGTTGTAAAAATGAACATGAACCTAACTTATTGCGCATGGATGCGGCACTTTGGTAATGTATGTATCCGGAAGGCCAGAGTTCTACCCCGAAGCCAAATCCTGATCTTAACCTTGTAAGAAAAGCCTTATTTTGATAGCATATTAATTAATCTCAGCCAATTAATGAGCATTGTGGTTTTTAATGTACAGTAAATAACAAAGCATGCAGAGTTTAGAAACTCTCTGCAGTGCACAATTTATTAGCCAGAGCCTGCACTTTTTACTCAACTGTTTACATCTAGGATTGCCATTCTAAATGTTTGCGTTAGGGGATTTAGTGCTTTCATAAAAATGTAATCAAAACTCGCGAAAAGGCAGTGTGTCCGTACATAAGTATTGGTAAAGCTCTTTGCAATCTGTAATTTTGAATGTTTTAAGCTTTTTTTAGTTTCTCTATTTCTGTGTAATTAGTTGTGGCTGTGCTTTGCACATTCCAGTGGAGTGAATGTTGCAAGCGCTACAGTATGTGTAGGAACTTGTTCAGTAAGGTTAACAATTGTACAGAATAGTGAATTGGTCCCTTGAGAAGTTTCCATTGCCTCCTGTTTTAAATTTTTTGCTTAATAAGGAGAGGGGGTACTTTTAGTTAGCTTTTCCCTGTGCAATAAAATGAATCAAGTGGTTTATTTGTATGTGTTCTTGATGTTGAGGTATAATGGAGTTGGGTATATTTCGTGGAGTTAAAAAGAACATTACTGGGGAAGTTGCTGAATTTTTCTGCTCGGGATGCATTTCCAGTGCAATGAAGGTACTTCAACATCCTCAGAAGCCATCGGTTGTGTATAGTGATCAGTAAAGAGCCACATCAAGCCATGCCATCAGTTAACTACAGATCCAAAATATCTTCATGTGGCCAGTTATAAAGAGCACAACAATTTAGTTTTCTTTATATTCTTAACCTGTGCGCACATCACAGATTTCTAAAACACTCGACTATTCCTATTCATTTCTATGTAGTAATGTTCTGACCTATCTAATTCACTAAATAGCCACCTTTTTTCTAATGAATCTCTGCAAATTATTCTTTCACCAAAGAAACCTTGATTATATAACTAATAATTCCATACTCCACATTTCTTATGTACCCTTTTTCCATTTCAGTACCTAACATTGTGTCTTGTTCTTGTTAAATTATATGTACTGTTACTTTCTGTTATTATATTCTAAGCTAACTTACAAATAAACAATTTCTGTTATAACCTGTCTAGAGTTAAGAATATTCTCAGAGTTTAGGGCTTCTTTGACTGCTCTGTCACTACATTTCTACTGCCCTCCCTCCAGCTGGGTTTGTCAAGTCACCCTTGTCAGAAACTAAGCTGACAGGCGACACCTTTGAGCTGTACTGTGATGTGGTAGGGAACCCCACACCAGAGATCCAGTGGTGGTATGCTGAGGTCAACAGGGGCGATTCGTTCATACAACTGTGGGATGGTGCTCGGAAGCGGCGGGTTTCAATAAACACAGCTTACGGCAGCAATGGAGTGAGTGTGCTGCGTGTCACTAGGTTGGCCCTGGAAGATACGGGGACTTACGAGTGCAGGGCCAGCAACGACCCCAGGCGGAACGACCTGCGACAAAATCCAGCCATTACCTGGATTCGAGCCCAGGCCACTGTTGTCATCCTACCAAGTGAGTACTACTTATAGTGGTACCATAGTAGTTCCTGCTGGTCAGCAAGACCTTGCTCCTTTCCTGTTGTCTTTTTATTTAGATTACCCTGCCACCCTTCTCCATTTATGATGTTGTAGAACCGTAATCCCCTTCAGTAGTCTAGAAATGCCTCAAAAATTGCACTTTGTCTTTCCTAACCTCATCATGGTACCTCTAGTTTGTGCAACTTAACTCCTGTTAGAAAAATCCCAGTATTTAAGTCACTTTACTCTGCCTACATTAACCATTGTAATGTGTCTGACCCGTCAATTCCTTACCTGCTAAGTAATCATTCCCCCTCCCTCACCCTCCCACTTTGCCCATGAACAGTCGCTTGAGAAGTTTTGCTTTTATTGGTCTTTTTGTGTTTGAGATTCAAACCTAATCAGATTTGGTTTTTCTTTGTAGCAGCCATGGCCAGCCACTAGTGCTGATAAATATCTTATGTGGGTGCATGTGTGAGAGGTTTATTCTTGCGTATTGTATGCTGGATGTGGGACAGACAGCATAGCGAACTGCAAAGGGAGGTGCTCAGAATACTAATGGGCTTCTGTGGCTGCAGGGTAGAAAAAAAATCCAGTGACACAGTTCTAAAAACAACTCTAAAAATGATGACAGAGGACTTGCACTGCTTAGACCTAGAATACTCACTATCCAAATAATAGAATATTAATGTTTCACTGTGTATCTAGTTCAATACCCTAGCAGATACTGTCAATGAAAGTGGCTTAAATGGAATGTTTAAATTTTATCTGCTCTTTTTTCCCCTACCACTTGAGAACAGAGGGCACGCAACACTAGTCAGAAATGTTTGAGGTTGGACTAGTTTTGAAATAATTTTTGAATGCCTGACTGCCCTAACCAACATGTCATGCTTTCAGATACAAAATTTATACTCAAAAGTTGTGTTGTACCTTACTGAAAAGTGCTTTCCATGCATTGTAGCAAATCAAATCTCTTGCTGATGTGCTAATAATCATTTTATATGCTAAAAGCTTACAAACAATCTGCTGTATTCTCTGTCTCCCCAGTTAAGCAACTGCTTTGAGATTGCCCTCGAGTAAAGTTTTTTCAGGAAGAAAAGTAAAATTGTGTTTTTGATGGTGTGGCAGACAGGTTTCAAACTGCATGGATCTAGAACTATTGGCCTACTTTCTAGTATGCATATCCCTTTCTTTCAAATGCTTATGTTTTTTTTAGAAAGAACCATGAACTCAAACTTTTTAAGATATGCAGGGGAATTCATCCCAGATACTGGGTGGGAGGAGTGGTTTCTGAAGTAGAACCAGCAAATCTAACTACTGATTTAGTTAAATGATCCCTTTTAACTAGTGGCCACAGGAGCTTGTCATTATACTATCATAATGTTGGTATTAACCAAGTATAAAGCAGGGACCACTCATTGTGGAACTTAAATGCTATTCATATTTCATTGTCTGTGCACATTATTGTGCTGGGGTTCAGCATTCAAGAGTCTAAATCATTCCATGCAAGTGATAAGTGTTGCATTGAAGAAGCCCTTTTTTTTCCAGAATTTTATTTATTGACTCGGTGGGCTGAATGGCCTCCTTCTGCAGTGTAGGGATTCTATGATTAGACAAAATTAAGGCTGCAACCAGACTGCTATATTTGTGTCAATATACAGCACTTTGGAATAAACATGAATGCAAAATTTCAAGATAAATCCAAGTGATTGATACTGTCAAGTGTAAAGTACCACTAAAATTTTCATGTGGCGTATGTACGCTTCAAGTGCAGTTATAACGACAGCCTGAGTTTAAAAATTCACCTCCTGGCATAAAGGAGTGCTTCCTGGAGGCAGAATGGGCAAACCCACTTGAGAAATCTGGTTGATGCAGTTAATGATGCAGACTTCAATGAAGTTTATGCTGCAATGTGAAACTTCAGTGCTGCAAACCTGAGAGCTCTTTGCTTTTTAAAGCACTGTGCAACGGCCTATAATTATGCTCTTATTTTAGCAGATGATGCTGCTACATGCTAGGCTTTGTACTGTTCAGGACTAAAAACTTGAGGGTTAATGCCTGCCTGCCTGTAAAATGGTGACAGAGGAATCTGATACAAATCCACTAAATCTTTGTCCACCAATATTACTAACAGGGATCTCAGTTTGTGTGCGTGTTTTTTAAAGGAAGGTGAGACTGTTGAAAATGATTGCATTTTGCACTAGCTTGCTTTTAACCCTTCTTTTTCAGTAGTATTGGTAAGTTGGTCAATGATATTAAAAATAGAGGAGCACACAGGCTTTCGGAATGGTGAGTAGGCATTGAAGGTAGTGATCCTGTTCTGGAGAATTCTCTTTCCTACCCCCACCCTGACTACTTGTTTTTCCATCCCACAGATTAGAATGCACAGTGACTAAATGCATCTCTATTATTCAGCTTTTCTGTCTTCCAAGTCACCAGTTCTTTAGATATGTTCCCTGCGCTAGTATCTCCTTTGTAGAGGCTTTCTGAATCTTAATGGGATCACTCCTCTTGCATTGCCCATAATATGTTTTTAATCATTGAATGTAGATCTTGAGACCAATACAGAATCCCCTTTTCTTAGTCAGTTGAGATTCAGAAATCTGGAAAATGGCAATTGAGGCTGAGTTGCCAGGAATTATAGCTTTTCCCTTAATAAATTGTGTTAAATATGATATGTGAACTTTCTCTAAGGAAATCCACTGCACACATTTACACATTACTGATGCACCCTGTGTGGAAAAACAATAACATACAACCATTTTCTTGGTAGGTGAATAGTGGGAAAAGCATTGGCTTCAGAATTATGGAGACACTGCTTAAGAGACATGATATGGGCGTGAGTAGGAATCTGATCTTGTGCTCTACGTTCCTCTTATTTTGATTGAATTGGGAGCCTTGATGAGAGGAAGGGAAAATATTTTGAACATTCTTTTTGCAGGGTTAAATTCACTTCTTTTGATCGTCTCTATTGTAGCTTCAAAAAAATAAAATGAGGAAGTTTAACTTCCATGTGTTCAAAGCTCACCTGGTGAGATCTAAGAGTTACTGTTTGTCTAAAAGATGAATGATAAGAATCGGGATATGTGATTTCCTCTATTTTGCAGTCCGTTATGATGCCTGCTGTGCAGTCCAGTAATAATTATCAAATGTAGTAATGAACTGGCCGGTAAAGCTGCCATGAATTATATTTAACACCTTTTGACTTTGCAAATGTTTGAGTGTGGTTAATTTTTTCAAATAGATTTACGGGAAGGAAATAACAAAATAAATAGCTTAACTTTGAGTGGTAACTTTCAGTGCAGCTTTGGACTGTTGCAGGCTTTGATTTTGCCTGTTTCTTTACTTTGTGCTATCTGGATATGGCACATTCAATATTTAATTTGCCAATTAAAAAAGCATTTTTTCTATACCAGTTTTTTTAATATTCATAGAAATGTCACAAGAAGACAGGAAGAACTTTCTGCAGATTAGTTATACGAACCTTTTTTCAGGCAGAAGCTGATTAGAATATAAAATGCATTACTGCAGGAAGCTATTGATATTTAACAATCTATTTCAAGACCGTATAAATTTAGATGGGTATGAGGAGAGAGTTGGAGGTGGGGAGAGAGGAATTGGATTAGAGTAATGGGATCAAATGTAGTGCGAACAGAGGTGGGGATATACTGAATAGCCTCAGCTACTGTAATTATAAATCAGTGTGGTTCTGCCTTTTGTCAGTCAGAATCAATGATGAACCATGTCTCTTAATTGCTACTTCTGAAAATGAAACTATATTGGGAAATCAAGTAAAATTAGCATACATACAGCTAACGTGAGAAGCGAACTTGTGTTGACAAACTCAAGATGATTCAGCAATCATAATTTCATTTGTTTGTGATAGGTTGGCTATCTCTCACAATTGAATTCCATAATTTATGTCAGAAGCCAAAACATAAATTGGCTTTAGAAAGAAGAATTGATGAAGAGAACTGAGATTTGTATTGATTATATCAATCTGGAAATTGCCAAAGCATGGATAAAATCGGGGCAGTAGGTGTGCTGAGGTGGGGTAGGGGCAGATTCTGGAAGTGGAACTAGCTGGTCATCTTGATGGAGTGAATATAAGATCATAAACTCCTTGTCTACGCTACTTATCCCAAGCAGAATTTCCAATTTCATCCATGATGAAGAACTTTCTTTTGTAGCACTAGAGATAAAGCCCCACCTGAGAAGAATAATCCATAAAACATTATATGGGAAATGGATCTTGCCTTTGAACATTTTATTTGCAATGGGAGGTTCACCTAGCAAATGTACAAAGATCTGGGGCTTAGCTCATGTCCATCACATAGTCTAGATTGGCCTAGATCTTCAAATTGACTAACCTGTAACTGTGGAAATATATTGATTTTTTTTTTTAAATTTACAGCTAGTTGGATTCAGAAAGAGTACCTGAGCACTGATATTAAAAGGGAGGTACAGTTTAACAGATAAACTTGTATTACCATTAGCAACCAAGCCCTATTGCAGACCCCAGATCATCCATGGACAATCCTGAATGGCCAATCTTTTGAAAACGTTTTTTTAACTTATTGAATCTTTTTGAATCTGGTTACAAAACCGTCCTCATTCCACTGCAGATATGGCTGAGAAAAATGTTTGTGGACTGATAACAGGAAGCTTATGCTTAGTTGTCAAGATTTTGATGAATTAGAATGCTTGTTGAGTACAAATTTGTGGTGAGTTCTGACTGCTGCAAGTCTACTTCCTATCTAATATCCTTTTCATTAAAGTTGTTCACATCTTGATTTTTATTACTTCACTTTTTTATTAATTGTAGTTAATATCTTCAGTCAACTTTGTTTTATAAAGTAGTTCCTCTATCATTACTTGATAAAATCTACTTCAAATCCCCAACCAATGCTGGACAAATTATATTAATATTTCACTTAGCTCTTTTGCAAACCAAGTGATTTTTGCAAACAACTAGGAGTGAATTAAAAATATTTTGTAAAATATATCTTTTTCATTATTTATATTAACCACAGAGCCAGAAAATCTCCTGAATTGAATTTTACTTTATGCAATTATCGTTCGCTGTTCGTGGGGGATTAATTTATATTTGCTGCCCTGAGTGCTATTCAGATCCATCAATAATCTGTTCCCATCTGGATGTTGTTTTATAATCGTGTTTCAATATTAGTAAGTGGAGACTTGGCTATCAGTGAAGCCATTATGGTGTGATGTGATGACGCTGGTTTTCATGACTGAAACCATTCTGGTCACAGTTTTTACAGAATTTTTCCTAGATTTGTCGATAGTAAATAACTGAAGAGTCAGCTTCCTTAATGTTCAACAGCTCTGAACATCTAAACTATTTCTGAACTCCTAGTCAGCAAAACACTATAGTGAGGGGACACTAGTAGCAAAAAAAAAGTCTTGCTAACACTTAGTAATGGATATTTCTCAGCTGTTGATTGACAAGAAATTAATATAACAGTACAGCAGTCTGTTTGATAAATGTTGTGTTTTCAAGTGGCTGGAATTGCCTTGCATTTGTTGTGTGTCCAGCACCAATTTTATGGTCACTAACAACTTTTATTCTGCTCTGTATTACAGAGCCAAGGATCACTTCATCTGAAGACATTGTTATAAAACAATCAAATCCACCCATCTCCCTATTTTGTAACCTGACCTCGGCACCAACTCCCAGCAATGGCAGTTATTGGATGAAAGATGGCGAAGAGATTAGTGGGACCAGGAGTTCTGTTGCTGCCAGCAGCACAGAGTACAAGTGAGAACTAAGACTTTGGAATTGTGTAACCAATCAGGGTGGAACTTTGGAAATGAGGAAGGCAATAAATAACCACACTTTGTCAAATGCCTCTGGATATCACAGCAAAGTTGTGGAGAATTATGGGTGAATTAACTGAAATATTGCAGATTTGTATTGCAGGCCTTGAATACAAACATTTTTTTATTCCTGCATCATGGGCACCTCTGGCAGAGTCAGCATTTGTTGCCCATCCCTAATTTCACTTTGAGAAGGTAATCATGAAGTGCTGCCATGAACCAGCACAGGTTATATATACAGTGCTGTTCAGGGGGAGTTCCAGAATTTTGAACCCAGCAATAGTGAAGTAACACCGAGTTGATTCCAAGTCAGAATGTTGTGTGGCTTGGAGGGGAACTTGTGGGTGATGGTGTTCCTTCGCACCTACCACAATCAAGAGTTGGAAATCTGCTGCTATTTGTTATTGACACTGCAAAGAAAATAAAACTGTACTCCTATAGTGAAAAAGTTTAATTCTAGCTTTGTAGGACAATACCCTATAATTATTCAATTTAGTAAAGACACATTTACATTAAAATGTTGCACGAAGAATAATACCTGAAGGTGACAAAACATTTTACATTTGCCTGTCAGAATGTTCCACCCTGTGCCCCTAAAAATGAAAACTCTCGTTTACTTGATATGCAGCACATCTATCTCAGGGTGGTGTATAAACAGGCAATGTGGCCTGGAAAATGAACAATATTTTTGAAAAAAAACCCCCATAATCTGATGTGGCTTCAACTTTTGCACATTTCTTAATTGTGTGTTTTTAATGAAGTAGCATTCTAGTATCCACGATGAGCATTTATTGACAGGCATTATATATATCCTCTTGTAGAAATATTGCAACTTCCTGCGTACCGCAGTAGTAAGACTTGAACAATCTCTGTCCATTTCCCTCCAGAATTAGATCAACTTTATCTTTTTCTCTCTTTGAAATCCAGGATTAACAAACCAAAAACTGAAAATTCTGGAGTGTATCATTGTGTCTTCATGTTTGAAAGTTCCCCGATAGTCAATGCCTCCATAGAAATCAAAGGTAAGCACTATTGTTTCCTTGCAGGGAACTTTAAATGTTCACCCATTGCTCCTGTGCTGAATTACTCTCACTGGTTTCTGGTCCACCAGCAACTCAATTTGTTTATTTTGTCACCCTTGTTTTTAAATACTTTCATTGCCATGCTTCTTCCTAGCACGGTGGCGCAGCGGTTAACACTGCTGTCTCACAGCGCCAGGGACTAGGATTTGATACCTGGCTTGGGTCACTGTCTGCAGAGCCTGCACGTTCTCCCCGCGTCTGAATGGGTTTCCTCCAGGTGCTCCAGTTTCCTCCCACAGTCTAAAAGATGTACTGGTTAGGTGCATTGGCTGGGTAAATTCATCCTCAGTGTACCAGAACCGGTGCCACAGCGTGGCGTCTAGGGGATCTTCACCACCTACCAGAGGTGGCAAGAATTTATTGTGTACTTGGGGGAATTCACGTGTGTAGCGTGGCCCCTTTAAGTGGACGGTGATGTGTTCACCCCATGACATCACCAGGGCTCCACAGGCTGCTGGCAATTGGGGATTGAAGTTTGTGCAAAGTGCACTTAAAATACTTTTCAAATGAAAAGGAGGTTTTTTTCTTGAAAAAAACCTTTTCATTTGAAAAGTATTGTTTCTTGCGTGCTATACAAGCAAAGCACACCATACATAGAGAAGAAAAGGAGAGGGTGCAGAATGTAGTGTTACAGTCATAGCTAGGGTGTAGAAATAGATCAGCTTAATATGAGGTAGGTTCAGTCAAAAGTCTGACAGCAGGGAAGAAGCTGTCCTTGAGTCAATTGATATGCGACCTCAGACTTTATATCTTTTTCCCAACGGAGGAAGGTGGAAGAGAGAATGTCCGGGGTGCATGAGATCCTTGATTATGCTGGCTGCTTTTCTGAGGCAATGGGAACTGTAGACTGAGTCAATGGATGGGAGGCTGGTTTGCGTGACAGCCTGGGTTTCGTTCAGAAGAACATAAGAAATAGGAGCAGGAGTAGGCCATCTAGCCCTTCGAGCCTGCCCCACCATTCAATAAGATCATGGCTGATCTGTCGTGGCTCCGTTCCACTTTCCCGCCCTCTCCCCATAACCCTTAATCCCCTCTCTTATCAAAAACCCATCAACCCGCGTCTTAAAAATATTTAGCGAGGCAGCCTCCACCACTTCAACGGGCAGAGAATTCCAGAGATTCACCACCCTTTGAGTGAAGAAGTTCCGTTGTAGTTTCTTGCGGTCTTGGACAGAGCAGGAGCTATACCAAGCTGTGGTACAACTAGAAAGAATGCTTTCTATGCTGCATCTGTGAAGGTTGGTGACAGCCGTAGTGGTTTTTACAAAATCGTGTGGACCTGAATGGAACTGATCGCTATGCACATACACACCCACCCCTTCCACCCCAGCCTCAGACCGCACAACAGAAGTGGTGTGCAATGGGGAGGCAGTTACCTTGGGAGTGCTCAACATTTACTCTAAATCCCGTGAAGTCTCTGAAGCCTCATAATATCACCTCGAACATGGGCAAGGAAATCTCCTGCTAATTACAAATCATTGCACCCTCCCCAATCCCCCTTCCTCAGTGATGAACGTGTACTTCATATTGAACATCATTTGGAAGAAGTTCTGAAGGTGGCACATTTGTCAAAGTCCTAAGAACATATCTGCTGTGGTGGGTCGATGGCAAGTGCGGAGGCAGCCAACAAAATGGACAAATGCATCTGTGACAACTAGATTGATGTGGATATGCCAGCCTTGGACTGGGGTAAACACAGTAAAAAGTCTGACAACACCAGGTTTTAGTCCAACCGATTTATTTGATAGTAAGCTCACAAGCTTTTGGGTTAGTCCCTTCATCAGGTGACCTGACGAAGGGACTAACCCGAAAGCTTGTGAGCTTACTATCAAATAAATCGGTTGGACTAAAACCTGGCGTTGTCAGACTTTTTACTACAACTAGATTAGACAGAAGATGAAGTAGGTTTTTCCAAGACAGTATTGATAGGCATGACCACTGCACAATCCTAAAGGGGTGGCACAGTGGTTAGCACTGCTGCCTCATAGCACCAGGGACCTGGGATCAATTTCCGGCTTGGGTCACTGTGCGGAGTTGCATGTTCTCTCCATGTCTGCATGGGTTCCCTTCCACAGTCTGAAAGACATGCAGGTTAGGTGCATTGGCCACGCTAAATTCTCCCTCAGTGTAGCCGAAGAGGCGCCAGTGTGTGGTGACTGGGGGATTTTCAGTAATTTCATTGCAGTGTTAATGTACGCATACTTGTGACACAAATAATCTTTTAAAAAACTTTAACACCCATCTTCATGTTGAGGATAATTCCATTCTGTCCTGTTAGATTTCAAACAGATCTAGCAACTCAAAAACTGGGCAGCCATGAGGTATTGTGGGCCAACAGCAGCAGCAGAATTGTATTCAAGCACAATCTGTAACCTCACGGACTGACACATCCTCCTCTCTACCATTACCATGCCAGGGGATAATCATGATTGCATGAAGTGTTGGAATGCATGCTAGGAACAACACCAGGCATACCTAAAAATGAGATGTTGACACAGTGAAGTATTCACAGGGCTGCATACATGCCAAACAGTGTAAGCAGCATGTGATAAATAGAACTAAATGTTTCCACAACCAGCAGGCCAGACCTAAGCTCTGAAATTCTGCTACGTGAATGGTGGTGGACAATTAGAGGAGGAGGCTTCACAAATATCCCCTTCCTCAATGGTAGTAGGGCCCACCACAAAAGATAAAGCTGAAGTAATTGCAACCATCTTCAGCCAGAACTGTTGGGTAGATGAGGCATCTCAACCTCCTTGAGGCCCCCAGCATCACAGATGCCAGTGTTCAATTCTATTTATTTCACGTGGTATCAAGAAACAACTGGGAGTACTGGATATCTGTCCACATTCCAACAATTGTACCGCAGACTTGTGCTCCAGAACTTGCTGTGCCTCTAGCCAAACTTTATCACTACAGCTACACCACTAGAATCTCCTTGGCCATGTGGAAATTTACCCAGATACGTCCAGTCCGCAGAAAGCAGGAGAAATCCAACCCAGCCAATTACTGCCTACCGGTCTACTCTTGATCGTGAAAGAGGTGGAAGGTGTCCCCGAACTGACCAAAGTAATTCACCTATCTGAAAGTGATTGTCGCTGCTGCCATATTTGGTTCCAAACTCCTTGCCACACTGCAGGGCCATTTTTAATAACATGTCATTGACAGTGCTATTAGTTTGGGTTCTGCCAAGACCACTCAGCTCCTGACCTCAGAACCCAAGCATGGACAATAAGCAGAACTCAGATGGTGGGGTGAGTGAAAAGTTCTCCACTGACTAAGCTCATACCTTGCACAAAGGAGGATGGTTGTAATTGTTGGAGATCAGTCATCTCTGCTGCAGGGTGCCACAGCAGGAGTTCCTCTGGATAGTGCCCTAGGTCTAACCATCTTCAGCTGCTTCGTCCATCTTCAGCTGCTTCGTCAATGATCTTCCTTCATTGTAAGGTCAGAGGTGGGGATGTTTGTTGCTGATAGCAGAATGTTCACTATTATTTGTGACACTTCAGATACTAAAGCAGTCTGTGTCCATAGGCAACAAGACTTGGACAACATTCAGATTTGTAAAGTGCAAATGTAACTTGCCAGTTAAGTGCCAGGAAATGACTACGTCCAATCAGAATTTAACTACATTCAGGAGCATTACCACCTCTGAATCGCCCCACTATCAGCACTCTAGGAGGTTACCATTGATCGGAAATTGAATTGGATTAGCCATATAAATACTGAGACTACAAGAGCAGATCAGAGGCTAGGAATCCTACAGTGAGTATTCCACCTCCTGACTCACCAAGCCTGCTCACCACTACAAGGCGTTGATCAGGACTGTAATAAAATACTCTCCTCTTGCCTGAAAAAGTTCAGCTCCCAGCTGTACTCAAAACTCAACACCGACCAGGGCAAAGCAGTCTATTTGATGCTACCCCATCCACTAAATTGCAACATTCACTCCCTCCACCACAGATGCACAGCGTCAGCAGTGTGTACCAGCTGCAAGATGCAGTGCAGCAACTCACTAAGGCTCTGACAGTACCCTCCATACCTACGACCTCTATCCACCAAGAAGGACAAGGGAAGCAAATGCACGGGCACATCACCACCTGCAAGTTCCCCTCCAAGCCCCATACCATTTTGATTTGGAGCAATCAAAATGGTATGGGGCTTCACTGCCGCTGGGTTCGATAGTCTGGAGCTCCTTCCCCAACACCATCTGGAGAAAAGTGGTTCTCACTGCCTCACATCAATTGGGGATGGGGATTAAACGTTGGCCTAGCCAGCAACACTTGTATCCCGTGAAAGATTTTAATATCAACCTAAAGTCATGCACACAAGGCCTAAGTCCATCATTAAATGTTTGTCTACATGAAGATAAAAGAAAAAATCCAAATAATAATTACCAATGATGTGTAGGTTGGTTGGATTAGCCACAGTAAATGGGTGGGATTATGAGAATAGTGCATTTTAGATTTTCCTTCAATATGGGACCCAGTGGAAATTTGATGCATGAATAAAGTTATAACTCATCCCACGTGAAAAACACCTTCATTTGTTTGGAGGAGAAGTTTAAGCTTGCTTTGCAAAATTGAAAGTGAGCGTGAAGCAATTCCTGTTTCAAAAATATTTTGAAGATTTTCATTGAGTGGTGCAGGTTGAGGGGCTATTTCCTTTGCTATTGCCTGGTCAGTGATTTTGTTTGAAAGTGACCATTCATATGGAGTTTTGCTGTGGATTTTGCTTCAGCTATTTTCATTTATTAATTTGGGTATCTCTACTAGATAAATAACATGAAGCAAGTTCTTGATCACATCAGTGTTTGTTTAAATACTTCATTGTATGCTGAGTCTTGATTTTAGTTCAAAGTGAGTTGGGTTGCTTTTTCTTGTTACCAAAGGAAGCAAGATAGGATCATTTAGAGAGGAAGGACAGAAGGTTGTCCATAGAACCCCACAGTACAGAAGGAGGCCATTTGGCCCATGGAGTCTGTACAACAACAATCCCATCTATCCTCATAACCCCACATATTTTACACTGCCAATCCTTCTGACCTACGCATTCTGGGACACCTAAAGGGTAATTTAGCATGACCAGTGCACCTAACCTGCATACCTTTTGGAATGTGGAAGGAAACCAAAGCAATCAGAGGAAACCCACGCAGATGCAGGAAGGACATGCAGACTCCATACCGACAGTGACCCAAGCCAGGAATCAAACTCAGATCTGTGGAGCTGTAAGGCAGCAGTGTTAACCTCTGCAACAATGCCACCCGTGTCGATTGGACTAGATGAAGTGAGGTAGGAGGAGGTGCGTGTGGAGCATAGGACTGACAGACTAGATTTTGAATTAGTTTATGATTGCCACATGTATTAGTATAAATTAAAAATATTGTTTCTTGCGTATTAGATAGACAAATCATACTGTACATAGGGAAGGAAAGGAGAGGATGCAGAATATAATTTTGTGATCCTAGCTAAGGTGTAGAGAACAATCAACTTAAAGGTAGCTCCATTCAAAAGTCTCATGGCAGCAGCTGTTCTTGAGTCAGTTGGTACATGACCTCAGACTTCTGTTCTAAGGATCGCTGAACGTGTAAGAGATTGAATTAAAGCATTGTTACAGAGTTTAAAAGAGTTAGAATTTTAAAAACAAAGAACGGGAGTAAAAAGTAGAATTAGAGGGTAAGCTGAGCACAACTTGCGAGAAGTCACCACGCTGTGAAGCCATCTTGGAAATCTTTTGGGCTGAATGGCCTGTTTCTGCACAATGTGTAAATTTGTCATGTACAAACAATTCTGACTCAAAGGGAAAAGATTATTAGAATGTTCATCTTAAAATTGATAAGCATTTCTGATTCTTATTCTTCAATAATAGTGCCAGTCTCTGGATGACAACGGGTGGTTTAAAAATTGTAGCAGTATAGATCTGAAATAAACCCGTCCTGTTCTTCCTTCATCTGCCCTTCGAGTTTTTCCCTTACGGCTTGTAACTGGAAGCCCTCTGTGACAGATGGCGATTGCGTGATGATGTTGATAGCTAAGCTGTTGAATCCGGTTTGCTGCTATGCAGGATGAGGAATGCTTTCATGTCTCGTGCCCTTTTAATCCTCCGATGTTGCTTTAAGTAATTCGCTCCCATGTCAAACTGTGAAAGATGTTGATTTTTTTTCCTGCAGAACAAAAATATTGCTGCTGCATTCAAATCATTTAAATCCTGCACTAAAGGTCCTCAGAGGGTGCATCGGCCCTTTGATTCTATAAAGATCACCCCTGTACCAGAGAATAGGAAACACATTTGCTCTGCTTCCTCCTCTCAGGTGCTATATGGAAGTGGAGCCAATGTATACGCAAACAGGACATATTCAGTTTATTTTTATGTTCAAAGTCTCAATTGTAGCTTCTTAACTTCTATGTTTTGGTCAAATAACTGGTCTTTCATCAAATGGATGGATTCTGAATTTAGCACAACACGATGGTTAGCACTGCTGCCTCACAGTGCCAGGGACCTGGGTTCGATTCCTGGCTTGGATCACTGTCTATGCGGAGTCTGCACGTTCTCCCTGTGTCAATGTAGGCTTCTTGTGGGTGCTCCGGTTTCCTCCCACAGTCTGAAAGACATGCTGGTTAGGTGCATTGGCCATGCTAAATTCTCCCTTAGTGTACCCGAACAGGTGCTGGAGTGTGGCAACTAGGGGATTTTCACAATAAATTCAGTGGTAATGTAAGCCTCCTTGTCTCACTAATAAATAAACTTTAAAATTTAAACAGTCAAGAATGTTTTATGGTTTAAGTGTAGCACCTCTATTTTAATCGTCATTTCTCTACTAAGGTTAATTTTGCGGTTCGTAATTGCATATCTAGAAATTATACCATTTAAAAAAAAATCTTTAATTTGTAGGCCTAAGTAAAATGTTAGTAATTGTTTTTTAATTGTATCCTCTTCCTCTGTGGGTGTAGTAGCCTCAGAAATTGACTCAGCGCAACCACCTACTAACTGCTTGGGGTACTGCAGCCTAATTAATCCTTATAGTACCAATAATCCAATGATTGTGTATTCAAATCCTAATCACAGCTGGTTATGAAATTGAATTTGCTAAATGCTGGCTTGTGCCAAAGGGAGATATAATCATCAAATGGCTTGTCATAACACCCACAGGTTGACTGGGTGTCCTTCAGGAAAGGGAACCTGCCAACTGTGCCATCTGCTTACATGGGACTCCCATCCCACACAATGGAATTAACTCTTGTGTGAACAGGCATTAAGTTACACACATTGCAAGAATAAAAAGTTGTTTTATTTTAGTCTTGACCCAGAAGTGTGCTTGTCTCCACCATTTTGAGCATTGCTGTATGCTAGTGAGTCAGTGACAGAGGAGTCATCGGTTTGAAATCATTCCCAAGAAGTTAGGAGAAATTAATTTCTTCAATGGATGTTGGAAAATGGGCTGTTTTATCAAGTGAAGTGAATTGAAATCGTGATCATTACCATTAAGGATAATTGATAACAGATGTAGGGCTCTGAGGAAAGATAGAATCCTGGGATTTGTTAACCCAGCAAAGGCTAAGATGGATATTTTTCCCTTGTGATTTTTTTTCCTAACTTCTCTGGAAGAAACTGCATCTTCTTTCTCTTCCCCTCCTGCCCCTTTTCTCCGAGATACCCCATCCCCTCTGCATTGCCAACACACACTCTGAGCTCCATTGGTGTGTATACTGCCAAAAGAACATTAAGTCCACAAAGACACATGAGTTAACTTGGGTGGGTAGTGTTTACTTTTAGTAATTAGAAACCCCCTGCATGTTAGTGCTAATAATAACCTCTTCATTTATTGAAATATTGCAGTGAGGAGCCTTGGTAATGGTACACAAAACATTAGTTGAAATACTGAGAGCAATATGACAATAGCAAAAGGGAAAAGGTTTGTCGTTGTCTAAAACCTTGGTGTAGTTTTGGTGCAGTTTTGGTCCCTTCTTAAGATGAATAACATGGAGGTTGTGAGAGTTCATAGATCAAGTTGATCCCGGCCTTATAGTTACCATGATAGAACATAAGAACATAAGAAATAGGAGCAGGAGTAGGCCATCTAGCCCTGCGAGCCTGCCCCGCCACTCAATAAGATCATAGCTGATCTGTCGTGGCTCAGTTCCACTTTCCCGCCCTCTCCCCATAACCCTTAATCCCCTCGCTTATCAAAAACCCATCAACCCGCGTCTTAAAAATATTTAGCGAGGCAGCCTCCACCACTTCAACGGGCAGAGAATTCCAGAGATTCACCACCCTTTGAGTGAAGAAGTTCCTCCTCAACTCCGTTCTAAAACACCCCCCCCCCCCCCCTCTTTATCTTGAGGCTGTGCCCCCTAGTCCTACTGTCTTTTCTGAGCGGGAAGAGTCTCTCCACCTCTATCCTATCCATCCCATTCATCATCTTATATGTCTCAATGAGATCTCCCCTCATTCTTCTAAACTCTAACGAGTACAAGCCTAGTTTATTCAGCCTCTCCTCATAGCTCAACCCCCTCAACTCTGGCATCAGCCTAGTAAACCTCCTCTGCACTCCCTCCAAGGCCAAAATATCCTTGCGTAAGTGCAGCGACCAAAACTGCACACAGTACTCCAGCTGCGGCCTCACCAGTGCCCTATACAGCTACAGCAAGACCTCCTACTTTTATATTCAATCCCCCTCGCTATGAAGGCCAGCGTCCCATTAGCCTTCCTGACCACCTGCTGCACCTGCAGGCTGGGTTTTTGCGACTCATGCACAAGGACCCCGAGGTCCCTCTGCACCGTCGCCTGCTGCAGTTTTTCGCCACGTAAGTAATAGTCCTTCCTACCAAAGTGGACCACCTCGCACTTGCCAGTTCCTGGCCCATTCGCCCAGCCTATCTAGATCCTTCTGCAGACTCTCCACACCCTCCGCGCAATTTGCCGTTCCACCAATCTTGGTGTCATCAGCAAATTTCAACACCATACGCTCGGTTCCCTACTCCAGATCATCTATATAAATGGTAAATAGCTGAGGCCCCAGCACCGACCCCTGGGGCACTTCACTAGTCACCAACCGCCAATCCGAATAGCACCCATTGACCTCCACTCTCTGCCTCCTATTTGACAGCCAATCCTCTATCCACGCTAACACCCTACCCCTACCTTCTGCAATAACCTTGTGAGGTACCTTGTCAAACACCTTCTGAAAATCAAGAAAGACCACATCCACCGGCTCTCCTCTATCCACCGCCCTAGACACATCCTCATAGAACTCCAATAAATTTGTCAGACACGACTTCCCCTTAATGAAACCGCGCTGCGTCTGCTCTATCAAGCAATCCCCCTCAAGATGCCTCGCTATTTCCTCCTTGATGACGGATTCTAACATTTTACCTACGACAGACATTAAACTTAACTGGCCTATAATTCCCTGCCTTTTGCCTGCCACCCTTCTTAAACAACGGCGTAACATTAGCCGTTTTCCAGTCTTCTGGCACTTCCCCGGAATCCAGCGATGTTTGGAAAATAACCACCAAGGCATCCACTATCTCCTCCGCCATTTCTTTCAGAACCCTCGATGCATTCCATCCGGTCCTGGGGACTTGTCCACAATCAGTCCCTCCAGTCTGTCGAGCACCACCTCTCTAGTGACAATAATGTCATTGAGACCCTCCTGGCCTACCATCTTTCCATCGTTAACACCCGGCAAATTATTCACGTCCTCCTCTGTGAAGACCGAAACAAAAAAGTTATTCAAGGCCTCAGCCATTTCCCCATCCCCTACCACTAAGTCCCCCCTCTCATCCTCTAAGGGTCCAACGTTCACCCTAGCCAGCCTCTTCCTTTTTATATATTTATGATGGACATAAGCTTTAAGTTATGATTTCTTAGATCTTTCCTCGCGCATCCCTGCTCCCCACTTATATTGGGCTTAGTCCATATCTCTCTCTCTTGCTTTTTTGGAACTCTCACACAAGATATTGTGTAGGGGAGAAATGGGGTTCATAATATTCAGTTGTAGAATGGAACAGATTAGAAGCATGAAATGTTCTTTATCTGTTACACCATTTTCAAAAGTGAATGGTGCATTGAAAGGCAACAAACTGGAATGTTAAGGTGAGTATGTGGACCAAGAAATATTCGGAAAGACACTCCAAGGTTTTATGTTTACAATGGTACAGTTATATTCTAGTACTAGATTACAAAAGAAGCAAAGTTTTAAGTTTGTTTATTAGTTTCACCTAGTAGGCTTACATTAACACTGCAACGAAGTTACTGTGAAAATCCCCTGGTCGCCACACTCTGGAGCCTGTTCAGGTACACTGAGGGAGAATTTAGCACGGCCAGTGCACCTAACCAGCAATTCTTTTGGACTGTGGGAGGAAATTGGAACATTGGAGGAAACGCACAGGGAGAATGTGCAAAGTTCGCATAGCTGGGAATTGAACCCAGTCCCTGGCACTGAGAAGAGGCAGTGCTAACCTCTGTGCATGCAGAGGGGCATATCCATTCTACCAATGAAGAGGACTTTGAAAGTGGCCAGGAATGATGTGTAGAGTTTTCCAAAGGATAGGATTTGGTAGCTAATTAAAAGGCTACCAGTGATGAGAAGTCAGTACTTGGAGTAATGGAGGCTGCCTGCTGGGCTACAAGGCTGGTGATGTCCCAGACATAGGATAGGATAAAGGCACAAAGGGATTTTAAATCAAGTTGGAGAATGCTGGTAGAGCGTGCTGGGAAGCAAGGAGCTTGAAAAGGACTTGGCAATGGCAATGTTGGACAAGGAGTTCCTTAAGTCATTTTAGAGGGTAGATGTAAGGAAGATGCAAATACTGGGGCATCTAAAACTAAGGGCCATAAATCAGAATCATTCGTAAATCAAATAAGGCATTCCATCTACAAGTGCAGAACGTGCTACCATTTGGAATAATTGACACTAATGACATTTATGTATTTAAAGGAAAACTATCCCCTACCTTTGGGAAAAGATTTTACGGCCGTGCTTTGGCGAGACTGGTAATTCTGCCCGAGGTCAAGAGACATTTCCGTTGGACACTCGCCCATGCCGGTTTTGTGGCTGGAGAGGTGGTAGACTTCCGGCCATTGATGATCTACCTTATCTGTGCCCCTCATTATTTTATAGACTTTTATAAGATCACCCCTAACCCTCCTACACTCCAGGGAAAAAGTCCCACTCTATCTAGCCTCTCTTTATAACTCAAACCATCAAGTCCTGGTAAATCTTTTCTGCACTCTTTCTAGTTTAATAATATCCTTTCTATAATAGGGTGACCAGAACTGTGCACAGTATTCCAAGTGTGGCCCTACCAATGTCTTGTACAAGTTCAACAAGATGTCCCAAATCCTTTGGTCAGAACATTGACTAATGAAACTAAGCATCCTGAACGCCTCCTTCACCATTTTGTCCACCTGTGACTCCACTTTCAAGAAGTTATGAACCTGTACCCCTAGATTTTTGTTCTATAACTCTCCACAACGCCCTCCCATTAACTGAGTAAATCCTGCCCTGGTTTGATCGACCAAAATGCATCACCTCTCATTTATCTAAATTAAACTCCATCTGTCATTCATCAGCCCACTGGCCCAATTGATCAAGATCCCATTGTAATCAGTGTTGCAACACTGACATGAAGCAGTCGGGCCACGTAGCCTAGTTTGATGTTATGCATTCACAGTTTGCTTATACAAAGGAAGATGAGGATTGCTGTATTTTGATGAGCTGGGGCAGAGGAAAGCTGTTAAGACTTTGGAGGAATCCAATCTTCAAGCAACAAAAGCATGAGCTGATTTTTGGCATCAGAAGGTGAAAATGGGGACTGAGACACCTGCCTTTTCCAAACCTGACTTAAAATTGGTTTGAAAGTTTTTGGTGCTGATCAAATTATGTATAGTTACACTGCTAACAAGTCCTTGGCAGCCAGGTTATTTGAGACTGAGCTGTGCAATACTATACTCTTCAATTATTTACATTGTTACGTCTTTAATTCTGGATGAGACACACTCTTGGACTAATAAAATTTTTGATTTGATTTATTGTTATCACATGTTTGGGATAGCAGTAGGGGGCATAGCCTCACAATGAGGGGGAGCAGATTTAGGACTGAGTTGAGGAGGAACATCTTCACCCAAAGAGTTGTGAATGTGTGGAATTTCCTGCCCAGTTCCAACTCCCTCGTTGAATGTTTTTAAACCAAGAATAAATTTTTGAACAGTAAAGGAATTGAGGGTTATGATGAGTGGGCGCGTAAGTGCAGCTGAATGCACGAAAAGATCAACTTATTGAATGGCAGAGCAGGCTGGAGGGGCCAGATGGCCTACTCCTGCTCCTAGTTCTTGAGTACTTATGTTTTTGTCATTGGACTGTGGGAGGAAACATGACAGTAGGATGGATTATTGAGTTGGGAATAAAGTGTTCTCATGTTATTTAATGTGTGGCATGGTCACAGGAGAAGGACTAAAAATCAAATTATCTGGTCATTTGAATAAAGCAACATTGTATTTACATCATTTGAATTGAGGAATTGTGAACAAGCAGCAGTACACTTTCAAATCCTGCAGGAAATGAAAGATGCTCATTTATTGAGTGGAAATTTTGTTCTTTTTAAAAAAAAATTAAAAACTGTGCTGGTGGGTAGGAGGGAGCATAGCAACAGACTGTAGAGGAGTCAAACTGTTAGATAAGCCGAGAAATGAAGGTACAAAATATCCACGGTAGAGATGTAAACTAACTGATAAACTGGCAACTTGCTTTGTTCAGTTTGCCAAAGGTGGAAAATAACTTGTCTCTTCAGCTATTTACTGAGCAAAATATTCCGAACTGCATTCAGACGTATTCTGCCTCTTCCTGGCTTAGTTTGTTGTTTAGTGCGACACATGATACTAAATGAACCTGACTGTCAGCTGGAAGCGAAATCACATTTCCCCATGCGTTTTTCACTCAACAGCTCAAATGTGTATTTAATTTTGCACTGTGACAAGATTGTGAATTGGTTTCATTGCTTTTTGGAGGGGCTAAGTCATTCTTCCATCAGTTGGCACTCTTAAGTGCTGATGTACTGTTAAATTGCTTTGTTCTGTCTCATGGGTAATCTGCCTCTTTGCTTTAACGCCACCCTTTTCCATACAGGTATTTTAATTATCTGGGGTTTCTGTTCTAGCATCGCCGGAAATCGTTGGCTACAAACGGAGTGAGAATAAGAATGAGGGCAAAACTGCTATCATGTATTGCAAGTCTATAGGATACCCATATCCCACTTGGACCTGGCAAAAGAAAGTGAATAACGAATTTGTGGTGAGTTCACAGAGCTGGAATTCACTGGCATCATGGAGAGCTTGCTGTTTTGTTTCTGCTAACTTAAATTTAAATCTTCCTGGATAATGGTGGTGTGAGGGTGGTGGTAAGGGCATCACGGTGACAGTGGTTAGCACTGCTGCTTCACAGCGTCAGAGACCTGGGTTCGATTCCCGGCTTGGGTCACTATCTGTGTGGAACTTGCACACTCTCCCCGTGTCTGCATGGGTTTCCTCCGGATGCTCCGATTTCCTCCCATGCTCCAAAGATGTGCAGGTTAGGCGCATTGGCCATGCTAAATTGTCCCTTAGTTTCAGGGGAACCGAGCTAGAGTGAAAGCATGGTGTTATGGGGATAGAGGCTGGGTAGGATTGTGGTCAGTGCAGACTCGATGGGCCGAATTGCCGCCTCCTGCATTCTGATTCTATGATTTGATCAGGTGTGATTCAGATTGTGGTCACTGGGCCAGTCATCTAGAGGCTTAATGTTCTGGGGAACCGCAGCTGGTGGAATTTAAATCCATTCGTAAATCTGAGATCGGAAGCTAGCCTTCAGTAACGACCATGAAGCTGTCAACAACGGTCATAAAGGCCATCTGGTTCACCAACATCCTTTAGGGAAGGAAATCTTCCATCCCTACTTGATCTGGCCCATATATGACTGCAGCAATGTGGTTGACTCTTAACTCTCCTTTGAAATGGCCTCCCAAGCCACTCAGTTGGATTGGCATTGATTTGGAAATAAATCAGCATAGAACCATTTATGCTGATTCAAGTAAAGCAGTGGAAAAATCAAGAGGGACAATGATGTCATCTTTGAGAGAGTCATTATGGCACAGATGACCATTTGGCCTACTGAGCCCATACACCTGGGCACTGGTCAGAAATAGTATACCCAAGGAGCATACAACCAGATGACGTAAACCTACCTGTGCTGTGGGGTTCATGTACATCTCTCTGGCATAGACCTACCTTTGGGCAGAGCCAAATGCCTAGATAGAACAAAGGTTGGGCATTCATAGTTCTAGACCTACACCAATAATTGAGATTGGCAGTGGGGTCTTCAGTTGAAACACATGGGCTTTCTTTTCTATTTCAAGTCTTTTCAACAAGTTGATTTGTGATGGCGGGTTTTTCTGCCACAGCATACCACTAAATTGCAGTTTGTATATCATGCAAGTTGGGATGAATTCCTCCTTCCATTTACGAGGACAGATGAATATGCACACCTCCCAGTAGAAAACAGTAAGCTTCCTTCAACTTTAATTTCATTTTTTGTATCCGCAACGGTAGGAGCTGAATAATGCCAGTGGTCGCTATTTCACCACAAACAAAGACAACTACACAGAACTGATTATTGAGAACCTGCAGCTCCAAGATGATCCAGGGGAATACTTGTGCAATGCTTCAAATTACATAGGATACCAACATGCTACCATTATCCTGCGTGTCCGTAGCTACCTGGCACCGCTCTGGCCCTTCCTGGGAATCGTGGCAGAAATCTTAGTTCTGGTTATCATCATTGTCATATATGAGAAGCGAAAGAGACCAGATGAGGTCCCTGATGGTGAGTCCTTTTCTTTGAATAATGTTTTGTTTTATTGCTGCATACTTAATAAAAGGACTAAATATTCAGATTCCTGTTTAAAAGGTTATTCCTTTCTGTGATAATTGTCTTTTTCAATTTTATAAGCATGCTACAGGTAACCATTTCCCCTTTTGGATTTGACCCAAAGTCCGTTTGAACTTGAGTCATGGACTAACCAATAACTTAGATTTTCGAAAAGGAATGAACTGGTCACCATTATTTTTCCCGAACCTTTTCTTGCAGTGCTGGTCTGTGTTTTTAAGGCAGTTTCTGTGTACGTTGTCACAATGCATCTGTATATATGAATGAATTGTTGGTCGACCTCTGTTGAAATCTGGCGTACTGGAATTTGGAAGATGGAACAGCCAAATCGCAACAGAGTCTCATCTATGTGGTTTCCTCTAAATGATTCAAGTGCTTCATGAAGGTTTTCAAGGATACTTTGAAGATAAGGCCATTCTGTTTGACGTTTGAATTTTTTTCCCTCAAGTTTAAACTTGATATTTAAGACACAGTTCCTCATCTTCCCCTCGTATCTTCTCCCTCCCTCTGTTTATAACGCTCCTGTGAAGCACTGTGGAGTGTTTTTTTTCCCTAAGTTAAAGGTGCTATATAAATTTTTTTGCTGCGTCTGACTCGCCTCTACCCATCTGCTGAAATTCTTACTGCTTTTGTAGGTATAAATATCTGTGATTATTGCATTGTATTTCAGTGACACGAGATGGTGAAGGCAAAAATTAAAACTTCCATTGAGGCAAATGTATTTGTTACATTTCATGGAGTATTCAAATGACTGTCGTGCTAGTTATTAATGCTGTAAAGCATCATGAGATTATCAAATGATTATAGTTGTACCCTTGAGTGTTGCATCTTTAAATCCAGGTAGCTTGTTGCATCTGGGTGATGTTGGGTTCCTTGACAATATTTTGTAGAAAAACATAAAGGATAACAGGCAGTGTTGCACCTTAATTTCATTGTGTGCTTTATTGCTCATTCTTTTGGTAATTGTGTGGACAGTTCGGAGCTTGACACTTAAGGGAATGTTGTCAATTTGAATCCTTATAGGCAACACGGTGGCACAGTGATTAGCACTGCTCCCTCACAGCACCACGGACCCGGGTTTGATTCCAGCCTTGGATCACTGTCTGCGTGGAGTCTGCACGTTCTCCTCGTGTCTGCATGGATTTCGTCCTGTGGTCTAGAGATGTGCAAGTTAGGTGGATTGGCCATGCGAAATTGCCCCAAGATGTGTAGGTTAGAGGAATTAGTCATGGTAGATGTGTGGAGTTATGGTCTGGGTCAGATATTCTGTCAAAGAGTCTGTGCAGAATTGATAGGCCGAATGGCCTCTTTTGCACTGTCGGGATTTTATGAATCCCTGCTTTGCTCTTGGTGGCATGGTCTTTTATCTTCACACCATTTTGGACATATTTCCCAAGAAGTAATAAGCTTAAAAATAGGGATAAATATGGAAAATTCAGTAAAAAGGCTGAGTAGACCAGCTCAAGGACAGTACAAAGACATATGGGAACAAATATAAGTTGAGACATCTTAATCAAAAGAAAAAGACTGATAAAATAACTCATGTAACTGGGAAGTGAATCTGATGGGCTACATATTTCAGTTATTGTATCTGGGAGTGTCTTTCTCATGTTAGCTGCATCTTAAGTAGCTGAACCTTAGTGGCATCAAATGTCAATCTCTGGAACAGCATGTTAATCCAGTTGAAGCAAATACTGTCTATCAGAATTTGAATCTGGGTTTTGTATAGACAGGAGGGTCAATACAAAGGTGCACAAATCTTGGCTAGGACTATTTTAAATACTTAGTTCTATTAGACTGATTTTTCATGTCTCGATTCAGTTCATTTTTTTTTCTGTTGCTTAATGGCTGAAGCAAGATGAAGCTTTGAAACCCAACACAATCTTGATAGTGGTAATGCAATAACACCTGAAATTTTAGGTAACGTAGCTGGGCATATTATGCAGTGTGTTAGGTCAAACTGTTACCATGTGTGCACTTAATTGGGCCAAGGATATGCAACTTGTGCAACCTTGCCATTAATAGGTGGCCATTTTGTGTGATTGAAGTGAAAGCTCCTGTAATAAACAAAAGAAATAAACGGGAAAAACCAAGTAATATTAATTGATCTCAAAAACTGGAAGAACAGAGTGTGGGGGTACCTCCATGTTAGAAACACATGGTTTGGTTTTGGCAATTCAGGAGTTGAGAAAATTAGCGACAGGTTTGGTGATGATCAAAATATATGGTAGGAGGGAGAACAGCGAGCTCAAGCTTGGAGCTGTAGTCTGTGGCAGAAGGTTTTGAAAGAAAGGTGAAAATAAAGGCAGTGACCCAAATGGATGACACACTCTGATGTGAAATGGTATTATATTTTACACGGCCCAATCATTAAAATAGCTTTTGAATGAGAAATCTTCCAGTTTTGGACATATCCATTTTAATCTGTTTTTAGTATAGGGACAAAATTGTTATTGATTCTGTGAGCCTGCAGATTAATTAGTCTTGAGTTTTGATGATAAAAGCTGAACTAAAGTTTGTTGAATGACCCGTACTCCAAATTAGAAAATCCTTGCAACTTTTTGAAGCGGAGATTACAATGTTGTGATCCGCAAATCAAGCAGTACTGCATGTGGAAAAATTTGTAGATTTCTTGTATGAAATCTGATAGCGATGGTCTTAATTTCATTGTACAGTGTTCAGGAAGTTTTGGATTTGAAACCCGTTTGATGATCTAATCAGTTATATGGTAGTTTTTCTGCTATGAATGTCATGCTTGCCTAGGAAGTGAAATGTGCACAGTCCAGTCAGAAAAATTGTTGTAATTCTTTTCTGGGTCCATAGAAATGCCTGTATGGGGTGGTGTGGTGGCACAGTAGATAGCATTGCTGCCCCTCACAGCACCAGCTTTGGGTCACTGTTTATGTGGGGTTTGCACATTCTCCCTGTGTCTGCACAGGTGCTCCGGTTTCCTCCCACAGTCCAAAGACATGCGAGTTTGGTGGATTGGCCGTGCTATTATTGCCCCTTAGTGTGACGGTGACTAGCTAGGGTAAATGCATGAGGTTAGGAGGATGAGGATTGGGTTGGATTGTGGTCAGTGCAGACACAATGAGCCGAATGGCCTCCTTCTGCGCTGTAGGATTCTATGATTAGCTAATTTTCTAAATGCGAGTTTATTTCTAATTTTCCTGTTGACTTACACTCCTCAGCTGTTGAAGACTCCTGAGTTGTTAGATTTGGAATGTCTCCCTTAAAGCCTTTGCTTCCTGCTGAGAATTCCTAAACTGTTATTTGGGTTGGAATGTCGATTAGCCTGAACCATTCTTTCCCAGATTAAAAACTCTTCACAAAAGAAGATAGGTGCCTCGTTCAATTGATGACTCAGCATAACTTTTTTCCTGCCATAATCAAAAGGCATCGATCAAAAATTGTTGGAGTACATGAGTTTGGTTAACTCCATCAGGTCTTGAAATGCAATATTTGTGGTGGTCAGTTTGCCCATTTTAGTTAGCTGTGGCATGTCTTTTCAAAGCTCTGCATGTTATACTTAGAGTTTAAACTTCTAACAGGTGGTGATTGTCCACTTTTATTAATACTCAAAATGTGTTGCTTTTAACTGGAGGTGATTTATTTCTATGATTTATTGATCGATTTGTCTAGGCAGAAATTAATATTCATCAATTGGCCTGACGTGTTTATATAACTAACCATTGGTCTCAGCTTTCTTAGTTGCTATGCCTCTGGTTGCTCACCTCTGTTCTAAATTGTCATGAATATAAAATGTGCTAGTTGTCTAAATGACACATGCCAATTTCCAGCAGTCCTTTTGTTTCATTCAACGTTAATTATTTAATTAAATGACTCAATGGTATAGGATTTTGACAGCGCCACGTCCAAATCTGTTAAGCCAGATCGGATCAAGATTTTAAAAAGTTGTGCATGATCTTCATTTATTTGCTATCTTGAGATGGGATGAAAAAAAACTATTTATTAGTGTCACAAGTAGCTTACATTAACACTGCAATGAAGTTATTGTGAAAAGCCCCAAGTTGCCACACTGGCGCCTGTTCAGGTACAAAGAACAGAGTACAGCACAGGAACAGGCCCTTTGGTTCTCCAAGCCTGTGCTGATCATGACGTTGTAAATAAACTAAAACCTCTGCGCATTCCAGGCACCCACCACTCTCTGCGTGAAAAACGTACCCCACCATCTCCTCTAAACTCTGAGGGAAAATTTAGCATGGCCAGTTCACCCAACCAGCACGTTTTTCAAACTGTGGGAGAAAACCGGAGCACCAGGAATTGGCAGTGCTATGTTGTTTTTGCCAAAGTGTTTAAACAAAATGAGAGGTAACAACTCTTCCCTTGTTCTGGACTCAGAGGAGAGAATAACATTAAAATTACAACTTGGGGCTTTCTGAGGTGAAGAGGGAAGCTCTTTTCCTCACAAAGTTTAGTGGAAATCTAGAACCTTCTGCCCCAGCAAGCTGCTGAGGCTGGAAGGGTCAGTTTAAAAAAAAATGTAAAATCCAGACTGATGTTCACTATTAAGAATCATAGAACCAATGGGGTAAATGGAATTCAGATGCAAATTGACCATGATCCAGTTGATCTTAGTTGCACAGTGGTTAGCACTGTGGTCTCGAGTGACTGTGTGTGTTTGCACATTCTCCCCGTCTCTGCATGGGTTTCCTCCGGATGCTCCAGTTACAAAGATGTGCAGGTTGGGTTGATTGGCCATGCTTAATTGCCCCTCAGTGTCAGGGGACTAGCAAGGTAAATATGTGGGGTGAAACGAATAGGGCAGGGTGGGATTGTTGTTGGTGCAGGTTCAATGGGCCGAATGGCCGCCTCCTGCGCTGTAGGAATTCTGATTAATTGCAGGGTGGCATAAGAGACTGAATGGCCTGCTCCTGCTCCTCTCCCCTTGTTTATGGTCTAGCCAGGATTTTCTTTGAAAAACATAAGCTTTGTATCTTGTACCATTGGCGTTTTTTTTTAAAAACCTGAATAAGGCAACTTTTCAATAAGCATCTCCGAAATCTCCAGACTTGGTGCTGCCATTTCCCGCAGATGGTTTTAGAAGGCAGTCTGTAGCAGTTTGCTGGAGTTTGTTAAATGGCCTTTACCGTGGTGCACATTGCTTCCCTTGCCCTTGGAACAAAGCATTGAGTTCATGAAGGTTTGTTCCACATTATTGCAGAGTTGGTGCAGTTTAGATTATTGCAACAAAAGCAAAACATTGCTTTTCGTTGGCTTGCGAATAGTACAATTGAAAGGGTTGGTGAAAGATTATCGAGCATTCACATGATATTTAGAAGATTTACTGCTGTTATTTTGACTTTATTTTAATTACATCTGAGTTGGTAAATGGTCTGATGGCAATTGAAATATGATTTTCACTTTGTTCTGAAGCTGGTTTGTTCATTTATTTCATTTTTTCAGCAAGTGTGTCATCAACTTTTCCTGCTGTTTATAGTAAATCTAGAACAGATTATTTTCAGAAATACATTACTTTCCCTCCCAGAATTATCGCCCTGTCAACATGGTTGTAGTGGAGCTGCATTTAAAGAGAAAATAAAGCACTGCAAATGCATCCTGGTAACATCCAATTTAATGTGAGGAGAAGTAATTTTATTGCTTATGCAGGAATCCTTGCATGGTGCAGTGTCGTTGACCCATCTAGGTTACCCTCCAGTTTGAAACATCAGGGTAAATGAGATATTTAAGTAATTTAAAAAGTGCTTCAAAATAAAGTGCTTCATTTAATAATTTGAGCAAGAAATGCAATTTGTCAAAAGTAGCCAAAAAAGAATAGCCTCAAAGAGGAAAAAAAGGACCAAGAAAATAAGGACCCAAAAAGGAACCATTTTTAGCACGTTATCATGTTATCTCGTGTAATGTATGATTTTATGATATACTTTTTGTAAAATTTAGAGTTTGTTTTGGAGGAAATTTTTTATTTCAGTTGACGTTTCAGAACCCTTACCGCACAGTGCCTTTGTTTTGCATCACAATCCGTAAGAGAGAGGACTACAGGCTCACCATTGTCGAGAGCACAGCCCATTAAACTGATGTGGCGCCTCAACTTCGAATCGACTCACTTTTCCCTCTGACCCAGAAAAGAGAAACTAAAGCCGGCATAAATTTTTTTTCCACAGCTATTTGGATAAAGCCTGGATGCTGTCAACTAGCCCAGAAGTGAGGTTACTTTGCTAACTGCAGTTTGATAAAACAAGATATACCATTTCCAAAACAACAACTCTGCTTCCTTTCAATCACGCCGCTTAGGTATTTCAAGTTAACTAATTAGGAGGAATCCAAATGCAGGATTAATCACATCATCATGTTATTTTTAGTAGTCATCAAACTTCCAAGTTTTCCTCTCTTCAGACATAACTTGGTGGTTACTCCTGAAAAAGTATTGCCTGATGCAGTTTCTTAAAGGTAATACACCTTTGTAAAGTGTGATGCAAACTGTAAACTTTTTTACCATTCAGTATAAAACACAAGAAGATTATCATTTTTTTACATTGCCAAAATTTCACTGACAGCATTAAGGCAAAAATTGGGAAGTCTGTAAATTACTTTGTAATTCTGCAACAAAATTAAGGTACTTAGATTAAATTTTACCGAGAGTATGGCAGTCGTGCATCTCAGAGCGCACTTATTTTTGTTGCAGAAATTTTAAGTTCAGTGCGATTCTGTAGTCGTACTTGAACATCCATCCATCCAACTTACGATTCGTAACTGCAACTGAATTGTTAACCCTTGATTCCTTTAAGGCAAGAGCAGCAATTGAGTTGTAACAAAATGTAATCGGCATTAATTCTCCCCACAGAAGCTGTCTGATCTGCTGAGGATTTCTAACGTTTTAATTTCAGATTTCCCTCAATCAAAGTATTTTGTTTTTTGCTGAATGATTACTCTTGCGTAAAAGCAGAATACAAAAAAAATCTGTAATTAAAAACAGAAAATGCTTGGAAATACTCAAGTCTGGCAGCATCCGTGCAGAGAGAAACAGGGTTAATGTTTCAGGTCTGCTGCCTTTCAGAATTTTTTCTGAAGATGCTAACTACTCCTTTCCCCACGATCTTGTCAGACCTGCTGAGTTTAACTGGCATTTTCTGTTACTGCTGTACTTGGGGTCTTTTACTGTTTAATAGAATTGATGTAAGGCACATCAAATCCATAATGACTATCCAAAAACTGGCAACCCATAAATTAACTTCCTTCTGCTTGCGTTTCTGTATTTTTGTTTTGGTTTTGAGGTGCATTTTTTTGGAAATTGAGGGGAAAAGTTTTAGAGTGTTCCAATAAGAGTTTATTGAAGCATTCACACTTTTCTTCTATTCATCCAGGACAGGCGTAATTAATTGAACATTTTTTTGTTGAACAGACATTTTTGATTTCTAAACCCTCAAGTTCAAAGTCACAAGTGAATACAAAAAAAAACTAAGTCATAGTTTTAATACATGCACGACAAATAAGCCTGTGTAGGTATATATATTGTAGAAAATAAGGCTAGGGAAATAAACACGTACGCACATCCCCTTTTGAAAGGAGTCTCCTTGACAAGATACAGGCTATATCCAATATTCTATCTAAATGCTCCAAATTCTGTGGTTACCTCATTCAGATGTCCAGGCCATTTTCGGTGTCAATTTCTGCAAGGTGATCAGATCTCCACCAAGATCCCTTCAAACTAACATGCTAGGTTAGAGTTATGGTTTATATTGATATTTGTCGGTTATTGTGACTTCTTTTCTTTCCCTCTCAATTGCATCATACCCTAAAACTGGTGGTAAGTGAGAGAATTGCATGCTCGAATTTGTTTTTCTCAGCTTCAAGTCTGAAGTGCATCAGTTCATGATGTTGAAACTTTTTTCCAAGTCCTCATCCACGTTCGCAACTTTTTTTCGTATCTTCCATTCAGTTTTTCCTGCTGCCCATTTCTGGATTTGTAGTTCTGTTTTGTTTTTTTGTTAAATCTGCATTTTTAGTTTCTTTTGGGTTAAGTCTTGTTTTGTTTCTGTACTGGGGATGTTGCAGGAGTTGGCCAGAACTCGACGGCCAGCAAGCTCAGATTCTCTTTAGGTTTGAACTAGCTGCCCTTTTCTGGAGCTATATGACTTATGATGAGGACCCTTGTCACATCACAATCTGTATCAGGGTGGTCTGGCATGTCCCATGCAGATGGTTAATGTAAATACTGAACTGGTACCCAACATCAACAGGGACGATCTGGGGGAGTGATCCGTATTGAACTAAAAAAAAATCATTTTTTTTCTGCGTCCCACTTGGCCTTCCCACAACTTGTAATTCTCAGAATTGCCTAATACCTGAAAATAATTTCTTCCTGATGCAGGCATATCTCTGTGGAAGATGCTTCATGCATGCGTGCATGTGTATTTTTTGTAGGGGTGGGAAGAATGATGACATCTCTGTACTTTAAAAGTTGGGGTGTCAGTTGACTTCCTACTAAATATGACAAAGTTCCTTTCTGCAACAGGTTTTCTGTATGTCAATCTTGCTTGCCACTCAAAGTAGTTCTCTTAATGAAACTAACCCCAGCAGAGATACTAAATTTCCATTTACCATTGAAGTCAGGTCATTTTTTAAAAAAAAAAGCCCTAATTTTTTTTTTTGTCAGGCACGTAGAATTCGCAATGTTAGGATTTAGTGAAAGGATAGTGTGCAGACATTGTGTTTGGGGTCTGTATGTTTTTTTTCATTCAAGTACACATTCACTTCCTAGCACTGGGACTACTTTGGATTAAGTTGGATAGATATAACTTACCTTAAAATGGTGTCCGTGAAAATATTTTAATTTTTAATGGAATATTTCAGATGCGAACTTACCTTTGCCCTGTCATCTCTCAACTGAAAGTGTAGGAGGTTCCCCATTGAAGCTTAGCTTTGAGACCTGGGTGTAGTTGATAATATTCCTTAAAGGTATATTATCCTTCCTTTAAAAATCGTTCTGCAACTTTGTGTTTATTGTAAATTGCTTGCAGTTTTTGTGAGTGCTGAGCTTGAATGAGGAATAAACATATTAAACACTTTTTTTCGTTCCTTGATTCTTTTTAACTTGTGAATTTTATTTGGCTCCTGAGTTTAAAGGAGTGCACTATTATCCCCCTCTCCTGGGTATGGAAGTAGGTGTGTTTAAATTTTTCCTAAGACTTTAAAACAACCAAAATTGAATGAAATTGTACCAGTAAATCAGTCTTCCCAAGTGATATAAGCTGCTTTTTTAATTTGCCATGGAAGTCCTCTGATACAGAAAATTGCCTGGTCCTATCAAGAGTCATATAGTTCATTGTTAATTTAGAATATACTTAAGCAAACTCTGGGGTTAAGCAACAGGTGGTAGAGGGGAGAAACTCTAGCTATATACTCTGTGTACTTGTTTCAATTCCTGATGCGTCTCTCTCGATATACATAAACTGTATATAATTTCACTATTTTCTGCGACACTGGCGTCTGGTTGTCTGACTGGTCTTAGTTTTCTTTGTACACTGTTTTACAAATGCGTCTTTGCCAGTGACTGAGACCTGTGGCCACTGGTGTGTTGCTGGTGTCTTGCGGCTGTAAGCTGTTGGTTTGTGGTTTGACTTTTTTTGGTCTTCCCAGTCACTTGTGCGCTGGCGGTGGCTTCTCTCCGTGCCTCAAGGTACAGACGGAGTAATGGCACTTTCGGAGCCCTGGAAATGTTGCCATTACTCCTGATGCGTGCTGTCAGGTGGCTGCGTTGCGATAAATCTCCATACTTGCTTCATGTATACCAGACACCTTGTGGAATCCTGCTTAACCTAGTGGACATAATACAGGGCTTGTCCAAAAGAATATGACGGCCTTTGTTGCCTAACTGCACAATGCCACTTCGTTTCTTGAGTTAAAATGAATTTGGGCAATCCATTAACAATGGCCCATCGCAATGTCCCTTTATGAAATGAAGGCCAGACATTTGACAAAAAAAACCTCTTTGCCACTTCAAGTTGCATCGATAGTTATTAAAGCCAGAGATTTTAAAGGATAACCGAGCTTGTTCCCTTTCCTAAGTAAGCTTGAATACACACAGCAATATTTTGAAAAAATAGAATTGCTCCCAACAGGTAGCTAAATAAACAAATTAGATAAATGAAGACATCTAGAAATCATGCATCCTTTTACCACCAATTTGTAAAAATTAAGGTGAAATTTGGCACAGGGTTAAGGAAAAACTTGTAACAGCAGACTACTAGCCACTTTTTTTTAAAAGATCAATAGAAATTGGCTAACTAATGTAGTAAGCTCATAAACCCAAGTTCTAGGGCGTTAGATTGCCTTTTTCTAATTTGTCTCATTATACATCAGAGCACAGACGCAGCTTTAACATTGCATTCTTGGTCATTCATGAGACTCCATGCCACGTAATCTAGTATATATTCAAGCCTTTGTCGCAACCTGATACTTCTCACTTCAGAATGTGTGTTCAGGTGTCCACTACTTGATTCCAGTATGAGTACAACATCCAAAAATAAAGTTAAAAGTTTATTACTGCCACAAGTAGGCTTACGTTAACATTGCAATGAAGTTACTGTGAAAATCCCCTAGCCACCACATTCCAGCGCCTGTTTGGGTACACAGAGAATTTAGCATGGTCAATGCACCTAATCACGTCCTTCAGACTGTGGGAAGAAACCGGAGCACCCGGAGGAAACCCACAGGGAGAACGTGCAAACTCCACACAGTGACCCAAGCCGGGAATCGAACCTGAGTCCCTAGAGCTGTGAGGTAGCAATGGTAACCATTGTAACACCGATCCAGTGGGTCATTTACACATCCCTTTTTCTAATTCTAACTTTGATTTTTGAATTCATTACATAGTACCACTAAATCAGTTCATCAAAGATGTATGCAAGTGACACATCAATGACATGGAGCCAAAAGGATGAACTAACCTTTTATCAATCCTATCTAAGTATTCGATTGCCGTGGTTACATTGTCCCCCTCAAAACATTTTAAGGCCAAAACATAAGTGACCAAATTTAAAGTATTACAGTCCATTACAGACATGGATGACCATTTCACACATTTCATCAGCCCCCTATTTGAGAGAACAATCTTTGTCTTCAGCCTGCCTGTATAAAACGTGTCTTGCTCAGCACAAGCTGTCTATCTTGCAAACAGCCCAGGACATAAAAGTGAACTGGTAGTGTGAACCTTCGTTCCCACATATGGTATGATTACCACTCTTTTATATTTCCTTAACACGATAGAGTATAATTTTAAATGATGTTAAGGTTAAACATAATCCTCAGTTCGACGTTTCACTGCACCTTTACCTTGTGTTAGGACATTTTGGGAGAATTATTGCTACAAAACATGCCCCTTGTTTGGATATATACAGTTCATCCATGCCAGTCCTTTCTCTGGCAGAGTGCATTTGACTCTGCAGGAACTTTAAGTTTGAGGCCATCTTTAATCGAGTGGCAACCAGGTACCAAGTCTTGATTTGATCTCATTGCAAAGCCCTTGCTCTGTCTCTCCTGCAATCAAAACCCATTTTTGTTCAGGTCAACAAAAGCCAGAAAGAGAAACCATTGAACAGGATTTCACAATCAGATGTTGGTTTACTACTTCTCATTGGTGTATGAGAGTGAACCACTGGAACTTGGGGACAAGATGAACATGAAACTTGCACAATCTGTCCACTATAGTTGCAGTATTTCATGACAAGCCTCAAAATGTTAACCAACCATGTAATAACATTTTTTTTTGCCATTTGAATGTAATGATTTAGAGACTAACTCCATGAACAATTACATCGTTGAAGTTTATCTGTGAGCTGACAAAGTCAAGCCAACTGGTGTAGCACATTTGCAATTTGGTGGTGTTTTAATCTCTAATGTATCTTTTCTCTCTATTTACTCTTTGCTACCCCTTCCCCCCCCTCCGTGATCTGACTGTCCAACTGAGGCAGATGATGAACCAGTTTCTGGACCAATGTGAGTATGGCATTAATACACAAATTGTTTAAATCTGATGTTCTTCAAAGTTGGTTTTGAGCAGAAACTGCAATGTACCCTCGTGGGTCAGGTTTAGCCTGGGTTTCATTGCTGAGCAAATCCTACTTTGCCTCAAAAATACCCCTCAGCCTGCACCAAGTGAAGACACCAGTTCAGTGCCAAATTGGAGGCAGTTTTATTGTGTGGGCCCTGTGCCCATCAGGTACTGCATGGAAATTGCTCAACCTAATTTCCCAAACAATGGCCAGTGGCTTATTCCATCAGTCTGAACTGGCTTCATATCCAAACTATGCCACCCAAAAGTTTATGTAGCCTTTTCTGTGCTGGACGAGTTTACATAGCAGGGTCATATATCTCCACATATGCCAATAAAGATATGATGTAATATTCTTAGATATTCTTCATCTCCAATGCAAGTTCAGGAATCTAAAAGTTTATTTATTAGTCACAAGTAAGGCTTACATTAAGATGCAATAAGGTTACTGTGAAATTCACCACAGTCTGGCACCTGTTCGGGTCAATGCACTTAACCAGCACATCTTTCAGACTGTGGGAGAAAACCGGAGCATCTGGAGGAAACCCATGCAAACACACGGGGAATGTGCAGACGGTGATCCAAGCCAGGAATCGAACCCAGGTCCCTAGTGCTGTGAGGCAGCAGTACTAACCACTGTGCCCATTGTGCTGCCCCTAAATTTAAAAACACCTGGATGAGATTACAGATACCAACTATATTCAAACATTTAGAACTCCTTCACAAGATCATAAGCCTGTCCTCTCTATTCTCTTGGCAGCCTCAACAAGACTTGACCAGAAGTTCCAAGAAGCTCCAGTGTATTTTTTAAATGTTGTATGGTAGATCAAAAATACCTTGTGTCTCAAGTTCTGTCTGTGCTGTTGACGCAGCTTCAATTGTTGAGGATTAAAGTTAGCTGTTACTGTTTGTCATGCAGGCCTTCGATGTTTTGTTTCTTTTGAAATTTAATATAAATGAGTTTTATTGCAATGAGGTAGAAACATAGATAGGAGCAGGGGGAGGCCATTTGGCCCTTCGAGCCTGCTCTGCCATTCATCATGATAATGGCTGATTGTCCAACTCAATAGCCTAGTGCTGCTTTCTCCTCATAGCCTTTGATCCAATTTGCCCCAAGTTCTTTCGGTAATGATATTCCTTTCTCCTACTCGCACCACCACACCCTGCCATCATCACCCCACCCCAAGCCTGTGCAAAAAGCTTGGCTGCTACACCTTTGTTTTTCTGCAGCATCTTTTAACCAACAATCCTACAGTACTCTAGCTTAATTTTACATTATCGAATCATAAAATCCCTGCAATGCAGAAGGAGGCCATTCAGCCCATCAAGTCTGCACCGATCACAATCTCACCCAGGCCCTATCCCCATGATCCTATGTAATTACTTGGCTAGTCCCTCGACACTAAGGCACAATTAAGCATGGCCATTCAATCTGACCACATCTTTGGACCATGTTTGATCACAACATTGTTTTCATAGAATAGAAACCCTACAGTACAGAAAGAGGCCATTTGGCTCATCAAATCTGCACAGACCACAATCCCACCCAGGCCCTATCCCCATATCCCTACATATTTTACCCACTAATCCCTCTAACCTAAGCATCTCAGGACACTAAGGGGTAATTTTAGCATGGCGAATCAACCTAACTCTCTCATCTTTGGACTGTGGGAGGAAACCCATACAGACATGAGAATGTGCAAACTCCACATAGACAGTGACCCAAGCCAGGAATCGAACCCAGGTCCCTGGAGCTGTGAAGCAGCGGTGCTAACCACTGTGCTAGTGTGCTTCCCAAAGTTTTAAAAGTTTAGTTTCTTGTCACAAGTAAGCCTACTGCAATGAAAATCCTCTAGTGGCCGTACTTCCGCACCTGTTCGGGTACACTGAGGGAGAATTTAGCATGGCCAGTGCACCTAACCGGCACATCTTTCGGTCTGTGGGAGGAAACCAGAGCACCCGGGGGAAACTCTCACACAGGGAGAACGTGCAAACTCCACATGGACAGTGACCCAAGCCAGAATAGAACCTGGGTCCCTGGCGCAGAGAGACAGCAGTGCTAACCACTGTGCACCAGACATACATTATTCTGTTAAAATGTCATAGAAAGTGTGTTTGCTGCTTCTGTCTGTCCCCTTACACATATACTTGTAGGATTTTCTTTCTCTAGCAAGTTGCGGTGAATCAGATCAGCACAGACAGGAACAAAAGTTTCTTTCCTGAATTAGTTTTGTAGAGAATAAAGGAATTGTTCCCTTTACATATTGAACAATAAAAGTACATTTACAGCCCAGTCTCTCTGCACTTTGTACCTACACAGGCCTGTCATATAGTGAGCAATTAATTCTTTATGCTGGACACCACTCAGTACCGTCCAAAACTGCCAATGCATTAGAAGCACTGAACTGGTCTAGTTGCTTCATGCTGCAATGTTGGGTGACTCCTGTCAACTTTACACTATTGGAAATCTGAATGTCAGCACAGCTCTTATGCTGCTGCAGCCAATCTGTCTATATTTCATATCATTTTAAATGGATTTTTAAATCCATTATTAACCCGAGGCTGCCGTGGCCCACATCATGTGCCATTGGTGTATTGTCTGGTGTGCAGCATGAGCAGATGCATAAAAGTTAACCGCTGCCTTTCAGATCTGGAATTCTAGAGAGTTGCAACTTGGAAGGCTGTGAAGTGTAGGATGTAGCAGGAAATGCAGGTCCGTGATCGTGAGCTCCTGAAGCAGGGTGTGGAACAGAGGCATGCATTGAATTGATGGCGATCTGAAGGGTGGAAGTATTGGAGGAAAGGTTTCCCTTAGGCAATGGGGGTCTGAGCAACAGAGGCCTGGCTGCTTTTCCCATTACTGTTCCCTTTGTGCTTTGACAAAGAGTCATCTGGACTCGTAACGTCAACTCTTTACTCTCCTTACAGATGCTGCCAGACTGCTGAGGTTTTCCAGCATTTTCTCTCTTGCTTTTCCCACTGCTTGAGTTGTGGGGAGAAAGCTTCCCGCCAGTGGATAAGAATACATTTTGTACCAACTATTACCTCATAGTCCACAGTACAAAATTCAGCAATTCCCAATCACCTGAAATATTTGGGTGTCAATAAGTTGAATTCAGGCTGCTGGTTTTAAATGATCTGTTGCTATTCTCTACATTAATATTTTTGCAGCTCTGTGCTCCCCCTCAGTTTGCTTGTTAGGTGTTGTAGAGTGGTTTGACTGCTGATTTCACACTGAAGGGGACAATGAATTGAGGTGTGCCAAGAGTTATTGGGGGGTGGGGGGGATGGGGTGTGAATAGGGGTGCACTGTCTAGGGGGAAATGAGTTGGGGTGTGCCCTGGAAGGCAGGGAGGCACAAATTGGGGTGCGCTGGCAGGGGAGGGGGGGGGGGGGGGGGCATGAATTAAGATGTGCCCAGGGTCTGGGGTGGAGGAGGGAATGCAAATTGAGGCATGCCCTGGTTACAGCAAATTGGGGCATGTTGGCCGGGGGGGGGGGGCGTGAATTAGGGTGCACCATAGAGGTGAGGGGTGGCAGTGAATCGAAGCATGTCCTGGGGAAAGGAGTGGTGAATTTGGGCGTGTCCTAAGGGGGAATGGAGAGCAGTGAATTGGACATGTCGTGGGGTGAGGGAGGCTCATCTCTTTCCCCCCAAAATGTACAAGGGTGTGTGTGTTTTATACTGTAACCTTTGTTTTTGGATCTTCAGTTATTTTTATTCCGAGCTTTCTCATCTCACCGAGCATTGTAGTCTGTATAATGAGTAGCATAAATAGCTGTTAACTTGCTGGATATTTTCATGTAATTTCAAACAGGAAAACCAATTCCACAAACAATCATAAGGATAAGAACTTGCGTCAACGGAACACCAACTAAACCTTGGTTGTCAGGTAAGTTCCTTTTATAATTTTAGACTTGGAGTTATCGTGCATTTATTAGTTTAATATTTCAGATAGCAAACTGCATATATTCTCTTTGCTTCCCGGTCACTTGGAAAGGAACTGAATGTTCTGTTGCCAATTCTCAGTCCACCATTTGCAAAAGCTAAAAAAACAAAGCCCTTTGTCAAATGTCAGCCATTCTATTTTGAACTTGCTTGAGCTGATTCCATTTGTTACACAATTGTTTTAGATCTTCACGTTCTACAGTGTCAAGCTGAGGCAACTGGAGACATGAACACAATGAAAACGGCAGCCACTGCTTAAATACTCCTGACTGCAAAGGGATTTGGTCCAAAAGTGACACATTTTCAAACATTCATAGAATTCATGGAATCCCTACAGTACAGAAGGATGCCATTTGGCCCATTGAGTCTGCAGCGACCACAATCCCACCCAGGCCCTGATCCCGTAACCCCTCATGTTTTACCCTGCTATTTAATGCCCCTGGCACTATGGTTAATTTAGCGTAGCCAATCCACCTAACCCGCATATCTTTGGACTGTGGGAGTAAACCCGAGCACCCGGACGAAACCCCACAAACACGGAGAATGTGCAGTCTCTGCACAGACAGTGACCCAAGCCAGGAATCGAACTCGGGTCCGTGGCGCTGGGAGGCAGCAGTGCTAGCCACTGTGCTTGCATATGAATCATTTAAATATGTTAGCTTTTTTTTTTACTCATGATAAAAGTATCCATGCTTGTAACTATTCAGTAACTGTCTGTTCTGACTAGTTCACGGCTTAAGATCAATCTTGCCTTGATGAGAATGCTTGATGTATATTTTTAAACCAAGAAACTTCTGTTGACTGTCTAAATTCATGGTAAATTAAATTTGGCACATATGCAAAAGAATAATTGATTTTGTTTTGAATCTTAACAGAATTTTGGATTTCTGGACATCATTATCAAATAGCGTGGGTATCAGTCGAGGACTCTCGAGATTGTTGGTCTGAATGGACGGGTTTTAACTTCCCTGTTATCTAAGAAGGAAGACAATGACTGTGTGAAGCATGTTTTGCCTTATTCAATCTCTCCTAAAGAATAAAGTATTAAGAAGATCGCTTTGCAAGTTTAATTCTGATTATTTCAAATCGACTAGGCTGTACTTTGGGCGCTTAATGTGCTATCTATTGATGCTTGAATTTATTTTTCCCACCTCCCTCTCCCTCACCCTGTAAACCTCTGTGGATGCATGCGGTGTTTTATTATTCCTGGTGCCCTCGTTCATAACATGCTTCATCATGTGTGGCACTCAATTCCTTCCATTCTGTCCTCGGAACGCCTGCGCAATATCCATCACTCCTATGGTATTTGTTTCGAATTTGTATATATTGCAAATTTTAGTGTCAGGTAACTCAGAACATATAACAAAATGATGTATATCTTATTGCACTGATCTGGTAAAGGATAAGGCTAAAATATCTAGCTCTTCCACAGAATACCATTTCACAAGCCCTGTTCTCAATGTCGCGTTTTTACGTAGTTACTGCATGGTAGTATCCAATGCAAGTTTGAAGGAGCAGTTTATCATTAGTTCTTTGTTCTTCTAAATTACTGGTCTGAAATCCTCCCTCTGTTTTGTTTGGACACCAAAATAAAGCTTTAATGTTGTAACTTTATTTTTCCTTCAAGAAGAGTAATTCTGGGTGTATAAATGCATGAGATTGCACAGTTACCTGCAATTATTGTAATTGTTAATCTCAACTCCATGTACAGTATGTCGACCCACTGATTTTTAAAAATAAAGACTGACACTGTTCACCAGGTTACTTTCATGAGATTTGTTGAGGTGAAAATTTATTAAGATGTTGCATTTTGAGTGTGTGGTGTTTCTTTTGAGAACTTATGGTGATACAATCTTCAGATACTGCATTGGAATTTTAATAACTAGTTAGTACAAACACTGGTACTTCAAGAAAAATCTATCATTTCTCAGTATCAAAGTAACACGTTGCCTCACTCTACAGTATAGTACCATGGTGGCACAGTGGTTAGCACTGCTGCCTCCAGATCCAGGGACTTGGGTTCAGTTCCAACCTTGGGTGACTATCTGTTTGAAGTTTGCACATTCTCCCTGTGTCTATGTGGATTTCCTCCGGGTGCTCCAGTTTCCTTCCACAGTCTGAAAGATGTGTGGGTTAGGTAAATATAGATTATAGAACATTACAGCGCAGTACAGGCCCTTTGGCCCTCCATGGTTCCGCTGGTCGGCGCAACAATCTAATGACCCTCTAACCTAAACTATTCCAATGTTATCCATATGCCTATCCACTGACCATTTGAACGCCCTTTAAAGTTGGCGAGTCCACAACTGCTGCAGGCAGAGGGCATTCCACGACCTTACTACCCTCTGTGTAAAGAACCTAGTGGATTGGCCATGCTAAATTGCCCCTTATTGCATCAAGATGTGTAGGTTAGGGGGATTAGTCATGCTAAATTGCCCCTTAGTGTCCCCAGTTGCGTGGGTTAGTGGGGTAAATAAGTGGGACTATGGGGAGAGGGCCTGGGTAAGATACTCTGGAGTGTCTGTGCAGACTTGATGGGCTGGATGGCCCCCTTCTATGGGGATTCTATAAAAAGGCCACAATTGCCTAAAACCTTTACTAAAAGCTCTTCATCTGATGGCTAGAATTAGTCTCCTTATTTGATCTGTCCCGGTACCTGTTCATGACATCTTAAAGGGAAGAAATGCTAACGTGTTCAGAACGCTTTCCTCTGTGTCTGACAATTGGAAATATAATGGTACGTGTGTTTGTAACTCATCATAAAATCTTTATCCATCACTTTAGGTTGTCTTTCCTCCTCACTCAGCAGCACACTCAACTTCTGAGACGGATTCCTGTGGGTTTGTACCCCCCCTCCAGAAGCTTGGGCCAGGTGCCACAGTGGTTAGCGCTGCAGCCTCACAGATCCAGGGACCTAAGTTCTATTCCTGGCTTGGATCACTGTCTGTGTGGAGTCTGCACATTCTTCCTGTGTCTGCATGGGTTTTCTCCATTTGCTCCAGTTTCCTCCCACAGTCCAAAGGTGCATTGGTTAGATACATTGGCTGTGCTAAATTCTCCCTCAGCGTACCTGAATAGGTGCTGGAATATCGTGACTAGGGGCTTTTCACAGTAATTTCATTGCAGTGTTAATGTAAACCTACTTGTGACACTAACGACTAAACTTTAAACAAATGCTTTTTAAAAAAACTTAGGCAATCAGTGCAGTGATGAAAGGAGTGCCGCATTGTGGGTAATGGTGACCTGTGAACCCATCTGCTCCCAGCTTTACATGAAGGATCCCATGGCACTATCTCAAAGGAAAGCAAGGAAGTTCTCCTAGGTACCCGCGCCTATAGTGCATAAGTTCATAAGTTATAGAAGCAGAATTAGGCCATTCAGCCGATCGAGTCTGCTCCATCATTCGATCATGGCTGATATGCTCCTCATCCCCATTTTCCTGCCTTCTCTGCATAACCCTTCAACCTATTACCAATTAAAAATCTGTAACTCCTTAAATTTACTCACTGTCCTAGCATCCACCACACTTTGGTGAATTCCTCAGATTCACAACCCTTTGGGAGAAGCTGTTTCTCCTCAACTCTGCTTTAAATTTGTTACCCCTTATCCTAAGACTGTGACCTTTCATCCGGGAATGTCCTGCAAGAGGAAGCATCTGCTCCACGTCTACTTTATCTATACTTCTTATCACCTTGTATACCTCAATTTGATCTCCTCTCATTCTAAATTTGAGAGTATAGACTTAAACTGTTCAATATCCATACAACAAACCCCTCATCTCTGGAATCAATCTAGTGAACCTCCTCCAATATTACATCTTTCCTCAAATAAGGGGGCCAAAACTGTTAACAATACTAGTCCTTTAACCAACATCAGAAAAACAGATTATCTGGTCACTTGACTCATTGCTGTTTGTGTGGCCTTGTTTTGTGATAATTGGTTCTCCTGTTGCCCTACATTTCATCTGTCCCTTGTGAAGGGAGCAGGAAGACCGACTGATTCCGAAAGGACTTTTTGTGTAGCTCTTGAACTGCGAGATTGAACGATCCGTCCAGTAATTAGGACATGGAAAACGATCTTGGGATATAGCACGTGCTTTTCACAAAAATACACTGAAATATAAACCAAAAGTACATAGAGTAACAAAGGTACAATATAAAGAACACCACACAAGACGGCAAGGAGTGTGGAACAGGTTAGGATCGTTGTGAAGTAGTCTGGGAACAGTGTGCAGTAGGTTCGGATCACTGAAGCCGACCTGGAAGAATGCACAGCAGATCAGAATTACTGTGAAGCAGATGGGGAGGAGTTGCAGCAGGTCAGATTTAATGTGGTGCGGGGAGGGGGAGGGAAGGTGAGTGAGCAGAGAGTAAGAAGGAGGGAGGGTGGGTGAGGATGGGGGGAGGGGGAGGGTAGGAAGTGGTGGGGAGGGAGGAAGCAGTGGAGGGGAAGATTGGGAGGAGGGGAGGGGAGGAGGGTGGGGGGTAGGGTGGGAGGAGGAGAGGGGAGGGCGGGGGGAAGGAAGGAGGGGAGAGGAAAGAAGGGTGGGTGGAGGGAGTGGTGGTGGGAGGAAGAGGGGAGGGTCAGATGGAGGGGAGGGAGGTCATGAGGGAGTGGGAGGAAAGTGGGTGGTAAGGGGCACGAGATGGTTGGATTAAATTGGCAAAGGTATGGGAAACAGGAGGTAATATGAAAAAGAGATGCCAAGGTGCGAAGAATATCGCAAGTGACAAAGTACTAGAGTAGGAAATAGCAAATGATAAAGGTGAATTCAGCATGAGAAGGGAGGTAATGGAGTCGATATTAGGGTTAAAATGCATGGAGGTGAATGCACAGAGTGTGGTAAGTAAGATTGGTGAGTTGCTGACATAGATTCTCATATGGAAATATGAATTGTGTTGAAAACATGAACCTGGTTTGAAGTAGGACAGGGAATTAAATATTCCTGAATTCAAGAAAAGATGGAAAATTGGGGAGGGGGGATGCAGTATTAGTTAAGGATAATATGGTAGTGTTGGAGCAAGGATATTCCAGAGAGGTCAAAGATAGAATCTATTTGGTTGGAGCTGCATTGCTCGATGTAATGTAAAGACCAGCGGTTAGTACTGCTGCCTCAACGCCAGGGAGCCGGGTTCAATTCCTGGCTTGGGTCACTGTCTGTGTGGAGTCTGCACATTCTCCCTGAGTCTGCATAGGTCGTTTCCCACCCACCACCCCGCCCACCCCCCGGGTGCTCCAGTTTCCAGCTACCAGCTACATTCCAAATATGTGCAGATTGGGTGGATTGGCTATGCTATATTGATCATTTGTGTTAGAGGGACTACCTAGGGTAAATACATGGGGATAGAATCTGGGTGGGATTGGAGGAAACTTATGGGCCAAATGGCCTCCTTCTGTCATTTTAATTAATGGGAAAGACGTAGAAGAAATTAATCAAGAAATTACAGAGGTGTGCAAGAATTATCAAGTTGTTGGATTGGGGGACTTCAGTTATTTGTATCTAAATTGAGGAGGGGAGGGGAGGGTGGTGGGAGAGGAGGGAGGGGAGGGGAGGATGGGGTGAAGGAGGGAGGGGAAGGTGGGGTGGAAAGAGGGGAGGGGAGGGTGGGGGAAAGAAGGAAGGAGGGGAAGAGAGCGGGGGGGAGGTGGGGGAGGAAGGAGGGGAGGGGGAAGAAGGCTGGGTTGGGGGCAGTGGTGGTGGGAGGAAGGGGGAGGGTTAGATGGAGGGAGGGGGGAAGGAGGGAAGGGAGGTCATGAAGGAGCAGGAGGAAAGTGGGTGGTGTGAAGGGCAAAAGAGTTCCAAGAATGTGTTCAGGAGAATTTTCCAGCACATTTCCAGTCAAGTGCAATAGGAGGCAATGCTACACCTGGATCTTGGGAATAGTATAGACCAAGTGGATCAGTTGTAAACATGGACTATTAGTAATCACGGAATCATAAAGTTCAGGTTGGCTTTAGAAATGATCATTTGGGACAATATTAATAACCACTCAGCTTCGTGTGGATATGTTCAAGGCAAATCATGTTTAACTTCATGGAAGCCATGGAAATGCTACAGTGCAGACCATTCGGCTACACCTGCTCTCTGATGTGGCCCTATTCCCATAACCCCCATGTATTTACCCACTAATCCCCCTATTCTACATATCCTTGAACACCAAGGGTCAATTTACCATGGCCAATCCACATAACCTGTGCATCTCTGGACACTAAAGGGCAATTTAGAAATCATAGAATACCTACAGTACAGAAAGAGACCATTTGGTCCATCAAGTCTGCACTGATCACAATCCCACCCAGGCCCTACCCGCCCCCGTATCCCTACATATTTACCTACTAGTCCCTCTAACCTATGCATCTCAGGACATAAGGGCAATTTTTAGTATGGCCAATCAACCTAACCTGCACATCTTTGGAGTGCAGGAAGAAACCTGAGCACTCAGAGGAAACCCACACAGATACAGGGAGAACGTGCAAATGCCACACCGACAGTGTCACAAGGCTGGAATTGAACCTGAGTCCCTGGCACTGTGAGGCTGTGCCACCCTTGTCCCTTAGTGAGTCAGGATGTGTAGGTTAGGGTGATTAGCAGGGTAAATGTGTCAGGTTATGGGGATAGAGCCTGGGTGCGGTGTTCTGTCAGAAGATCTTTGTGGGCACAATGGGCCGAATGACCTCCTTCTGCACTGTAGGGATTCTATGGTTCAATGGGATAAATATGGATAAACTAAATGTGAATTATATTTTAACCTGAACTCATTGCATGTTCACAATATTTCTGCATCCTGCTTGCAGTTTAAGAGGAAACAGTTTCAGATATTTTACTAAATTAATGGCCAAAAGAGCCAGTAAGAGGCAATGTTCCAGCTAAACACCCATCACATTCCCCTGGTGGTTTAATGGATTATTGCATCTCTCCAGTGCATGGCCAAGTGTCACTGGAATTTGACAAGGCTCCGTTCTCTCAAGCTGAACAAGATGCTCCAAATCAGGGCATCAGCAAGGTTTCTAACTGAAGCAGTCGGGATTCATTGCTGGAGGGATGGAATTGGAAAGCAGAGATGTTAAACGGTACTGGGTGCGCAGAAATGTTCTCACAACTGAATATTGGGAAGATCAAAGCCATTGTCTACAGTCCCCACTCCAGCCCTCTTTCTGTTAGCTGGTTGAGGCAAACTTGCTGCCACAGTTTATCCCATGGACGATCATAGAAATCATACAGTACATTGGCCCATCGAATCTGCACTGACCACAATCCCACCCAGGCCCTAACCCCATATCCCTACATCTTTACCCACTAATCCCTCTAATATACACATCTCAGGACACTAAGGGGCAACTTTTAGCATGGCCAATGAGGGAGTGCAGCAAAGGTTTACTGGGATGATAACAGGACTGATTTATGAGAAGAGATTGACAAGGGTAGGATGGTTTTCACTGGAGGTTATGTGAAAGGGGGGGGGGGGGGGGGGGGTGGGGGGGGGGCGGGGGGGGGGGGCGGGGGACCTCTTAGAGTCTTATAAAATTCTAACAGGACTAGACAGGGTAGACGCAGGGAGGGTGTTTCCAATGATGGGGGAGTGCAGAACCAGGGGTCACAGTCTGAGGATTCGGGGTAGACCATTTAGGACGGAGGTGAGGAGACATTTCTTCACACAAAGAGCGGTGAGCCTGTGGAATTTATTACCACAGGAAGTAGTTGATGCCAAAACATTGAATGTATTCAAGAGGCGGCTGGATATAGCACTTGGGGCAAACGGGATCAAAGGTTAAAGGGAGAAAGCAGGATTAGGCTATTGAGTTGATCGATCAGCCGTGATCATGATGAATGGCGGAACAGGCTCGAAGGGCTGAATGGCCTCCTTCTGCTCCTATCTTCTATGTTTCTATGTATGGGAAATGATGTCATTTTAAAATCCTTATCTTTGTTTTCCAATCTCTTTCTAGCCTTGTCCCTCCCTATCTCCATTCCCAAAGTCCTCTGAGATTTCTGTGTTACTCTAACTGGTTTCGTGAACATCCCGACTTTAATCACTCCACTATTGGTGGCTCTGCCTTCAGCTGCCTGGGTAAGCTCTGGCAATCCCTTCATAGAATCATTGAATCCTGACAGCGCAGAAGAGGTCATTTGGCCCATTGAGCCTGCACTGACTTTCTGACAAAGTATCATAACCAGGCCCTCTCCCCTCCTGTCCTATCCCCATAAGAAACACACAGGGGAACAGGACATGGTGTCAACATGGCCAATCCACCCAACCTACACATCTTTTGGACACTAAGGTGCTATTTAGCATGGCCGATCCACCTAACCTGCATATCTTTGGACACTAAGGGGCAATTTAGCATGGCCAATCCACCTAACCTGCATATCTTTGGACACTAAGGGGCAATTTAGCATGGCCAATCCAACTGACTCACACATCTTTGGAGTGTGGGAGGAAACTGGAGCATCTGGAGGAAACCCACACAAACACAGAGAGAAGATGAGGGCTCCGCACAGACAGACACCCAGGAACGGAATTGAACCCTGGTCCCTGGCACCCTGAGGCAGCAATGCTAACCACTGTGCCACCGTGCATCTCTGCCTCATTTTTCTCCTTAAAAACATGCTTTATACTCTATCTCTTTACACAAGCTTTTGATCGTCTGTCCTAATATGCCCAGTGATTGCTGTAACATTTTGCTTCATAATGCCATGGAGAGACACCACCAGGTCTATTATGTTGATGGCACTACGCAAATACAAGTTATTGTTGTAAGTGCATACAGAATCCTGGTTAGACTACACTCAGCATGCAGTGCACGTACCTGCTCTCCACATTACCAGAAGAATTTGCGGGCACAGCTGAAGGTGCAAAACTGATTCAAAAGATCAATCCCAAACCTGACAGCTTACAGCTATCAGGAATGATTGAGTAGAGAAGGGGTTCTTTTCTAAAGGAGTTAGATTGAGGGGGTGAGCCGATAGAGGTCTTTATGATTTTGATACAGGTTTGCCGGAGGAAGACTGTGGAACTCACCATTGCAGAGAAGAGGCTTTTTTAAATTACTGGCTAGCCAGCATTTATTGATGTGGAGATGTCGGCATTGGACTGGGGTACAACACAGCGAGAAGTCTCACAACACCAGGTTAAAATCCAACAGGTTTATTTGGTAGCAAAAACCACCAGCTTTCGGAGCGCTCGCTGCTCCTTCATCAGATGAATGGGATTTCAGTTCACAAACAGAGCATATAAGACAAAACTCAATTTACGAAAACTTGATGTCTGTGTCGATATGCTCGATCTTCTTGGAGATCCTCTCCACTTGGAGCCGGCAGTTTGCAGTGTCAATGGTAGCCATGATGTGCAAATGCCAGAGTTGGACTGGGGTAAACACAGTAAGAAGTCTCACAACACCAGGTTTAAGTCCAACAGATTTATTTGGCAGCAAAAGCCACTAGCTTTCAAAGCGTGTGCTGTTCCTCCGTCAGGTGAGTGGGATTTCAGTTCACAAACAGGGCATATAAATAGACATCACATTTTTGTAAATTGAGTTTGTGTCTTTATATGCCCTGTTTGTGAACTGAAATCCCACTCACTTGACAATGTAGCTTTTGCTACCAAATAAACCTGTTGGACTTTAACCTGGTGTTGTGAGACTTCTTACAGGATTTATTGCCCATCCCTATTTGCCCGAGGGCAGTTGAGAGTCAACCATATTGCTGTGGCTCTGGAGTCACATGTAGGCCAGACTAAGTAAGGATAGCAGATTTCCTTCCCCAAAAGACATTAGTGAACTAGATGGGTTTTTCCCACAATCGACAATGGTTTCATGGTCATCAGTAGATGCTTACTTCCAGATTTTGTTTTACTGAATTCAAATAGCTTAGAGGCATTGAATGGGGAGATGGGTGGGCAAAGTAGAGGAGGTTTTGCTGATTGGACGAGGTGAAGAAGGGTGTGGGAGGAGAATAAACACCAACATGGAAATATATAGAAACTAGAAGCAGGAGGAGGCCATTCGGCCCATCAAGCCCTGCTCCTCCATTCATTTTGATCATGGCTGATCATCAAATTCAATATCCTGATTCCCCCCTCCCTCCCCCATATCCCTTTAGTCCCAAGAGCTAGATCTAATTTCTTCTTGAAATCACACAATGTTTTGGCCTCAACTACTTTCTGTGGTAGTGAATTCCACACATTCACCACCCTCAGAGTGAAGAAATTTCTCCTCACTTCAGTTCTAAAAGGTTTATCCCTTATCCTCAAACTATGACCCATTAGTTGTGGACTGCCCCAACATCAGGAACATTCTTTCTGAATCCAACCTGTCGAACCCTGTTAGAATTTTTTAAGCTTCTATGGGATCCCTTCTCACACTTCTAAACTCCAATGAATACAATCCTAACTGATTTAGTTCTCTCCTCATTTGACAGTCCTGCCATCCCAGGAATCAGCCTGGTAAACCTTGGCTGCGCTCCCTCTATAACAAGGACATCCTTCCTCAGATAAGGACACTAAAACTGCACACAATACTCCAGGTGTGGTATTTCAGGGAGGGAGGTAATTAAATGTCAGCCAGAGCAGTTGGACCAGGAGAGGACGAGGGGGGGGAGAAAGTGAAGGCAGTGAATACAAACCCATTATGCCAAACTAATTTTATGCCTTGAACAGATGGGCGAGATGGAGATTTGGTGGGAGGCAGCATTCGGGATTGTCACCAATTGTTCTCACAGACAACGCCTGGAAGTGTTGCTGCGAATGTGTGAGGGGAAAGGAAGTGACTCAAGTGCAAAACTGAAGTTCTTTATGCTAGCCTGGTGAGTGAGAGATTGGCGAATGATTTATCTCCCACGATTTTATTGTGAAGTGTTAAGTCTAAACTGCGTCATTTCGGCACAATGGTTTTGTATTCATCGCCTTCATTACCCCCCCCACCTCTCCTGACTCATTTGAATCTTCTCTCTTTCCCTTCTGGGTTTCCATTCTACTCCCCTTTCATAAGTTTCCTATTCCATGCTCACTGGGCTGAAATCCCCTCTACTTTCTCAGAAGATTAAGGAAATTCGGCATGTCCGCTATGACTCTCACCAAGTTTTACAGATGCACCATCCTTTCTGGTTGCATCACAGCTTTGTATGGCTTCTGCTCTGCTCAAGACTGCAAGAAACTACAAAGGGTTCATCAGTCCATCACGCAAACCAGTCTCCCATCCATTGACTCTGTCTACACTTCCCGCTGCCTCGGCAAAGCAGCCAGCATAATAATGGACCCCACGCACCCTGGACATTCTCCCTTCTACCTTCTTCCATTGGGAAAAGTCTGAAAACACATCCCAATCAACTCTTCCTTCCTGCTATCATCAAACTTTTGAATGGTCCTATCACACAGTAAGCTGATCTTTCTCCCCACTCTATCGGTAACTATAGCCCATATCCTTTCCTTCTCTGCAGTGTCTATGAATGGTATGCTTTTGTCTGTATAATGTACAAGAAACAATACTTCTTACTGTATCCCAATGCAATAGTAAATCAGTAAGAAGTCTCACAACACCAGGATAAAGTCCAATGGGTTTATTTGGAATTGCGAGCTTTTAGAGCGCTGGACATTCATCAGGTGAGTCACTGGACTTGAACCTGGCATTGTGAGACTTTTTACTGCGCCCACCCCAGTCCAACATCAGCATCTCCACATCAACAGTAAATCAATTCAATTCCTAAGTATAGCTTTGTGATAGTACTCCCATCTCTGAGGCAGAAGGTTCAAGTCCCACCTCATTGAGTAGACAAACTAGGTTGACACTCTAGTGCAGTACTGAGGGATCTGTTATCTTTGTGAGATCGAGCGCATTGATTTTGTCTTCAGAATATTGTGGTATTTGGAATGTCATTGACTTTTCACAGCTATCAAAGTGTGAGCAGAATTTTCAGAGCAGGTTGTTGGATATTGATTGGCTTGCAGCCTCCTCAGTGAGATGGAAGTTCTTGATAAAAAGATTTATTTCCTTCAGTTTTGTAGTTTCAGAAGAGCCCCACATTTAGGGCACAAAAGATCAGCCAGACGTGAATCAATGTTATAATGTAATTTAACACTGAGTTAACAAAGTAGGGAGGAGGTATACATTCTAATGAGTGACCTCTTCACTCGTTGCAACAAGAGTCTAATTTAGGGAAGGTGATGGCCTATTGGTATTTACACTGGACTGGTAATTCCAGAGACCCAGCTGATGTTCTGGAGACCCGGCTTCAAATCATATCACGGCAGAGATTTGAATTTAATAAAAAGTTTGGAATTAAAAGTCTAATGATGACCATGAAACCATTGTCAATATGGGCAGCATGGTGGTTAACGCTGCTGCCTCACAGTGCCAGAGACCCAGATTCCATTCCCTACTTGAGTGATGGTCTGTGTGGAGTCTGCACGTTCTCCCTGTGTCGGCATGGGCTTCCTCCGGGTGCTCCGGTTTCCTCCCACAGTCCAAAAGACATGCTTGTTAGGTGCATTGGCCGTGTTAAATTCTCCCTCAGTGTACCCGAACAGGCGCCAGAGTGTGGCGACTCGGGGATTTTCACAGTAACTTCATTGCAGTGTTAATGTAAGCCTACCTGTGACACTCATAAATAAATGAATGGATTGTCACTTCTAAATTTTATTTATTAGTGTCACAAGTAGGCTTACATTAACACTGCAATGAAGTTACTGTGAAAGACCCCCTAGTTGTCACACTCTGGTGCCTGTTCGGGTACACTGAGAGAGAATTTAGCACCCAACCAACACATCTTTCAGCCTGTGGGAGGAAACCAGAGCACCTGGAGAAAACCCATGCAGGCATGGGAAGAATGTGCAGACTTCGCACTGAACCCAGGTCCCTGGCACTGTGAGGCAGCAGTGCTAACCACTGCGCCATCCTGTCGCCCGCCCCCCATCTGGCTCACTAATACCCCTTTTAGGGAAGGAAATCTGCCATCGTTATCCAATCTGGCCTACATGTGACTCCAGAGCCACAGTAAGAATGACCCTTAATTGCCTCTGCGATGACTGAGCGAGACATTCAATTCAGGGGCAATTAGGGATGTGCAGTAAATGCTGGCCTAGCCAGCGACTCCCACATCCCATGAATGAATAAAAAAAATCTTCTACCTGAAGCTAAAATTTGATATAAATACAATATCTGTATAAATTCTATCCATGTCCATAATTTTTAACTGTTACAGATGGACGGTAGGGGTGTGGGGAAGTGGAGTGTAATTTAAACTGCCCTGATTTCTCCACTCACTAGCTGTTTGTAAGCAGAAAGTTTTTTTTAAATTCTGATTTCTTCCTTTATGAATAGTGGCATATTTTCCCCCCAAAGGCTTAAATTTGATTTTTAAAGTTTAAAGTGCAGCGTCACAAGTGGGCTTAACACCGCAATGAAATTACTGTGGAAATCCCCTAGTAGTGTCTGTTTGGGCACACTATCCATGCTAAATCCTCCCTCAGTGTACCTAACCAGCATATCTTGGAGTCCTGTTCTTATTAGGAGTCACAGAACCATAGAATCCCTACAGTGCAGGAGGAGGCTATCCAGCTCATTGAGTCTTCACTGATCACAATCCCACCCAGGCCCCAGTCCCGTAACCCCACATATTTACTCTGCTAATCCCCCTGACACTAGGGTCAATTTAGCACGGCCAATCCACCTAACTCGCACATCTTTGGATTGTCAAACAGTGACTGAGTCTCAGGCCCAAAGATTAAATAATTAGAGGAGTTCAGACAGCCTGATTCTCGGTAAGTTGATACTGGTTTCTGGTTGTTAATCAAGGCCCCCTTGTTAAAATATTGTCTCAGAACAGTTAATGCTGTGAAGCCAAGGTTAAGTTTGATGTGTTGTGTGACAGGAGATCAATGTGGCTCCACAAGGGCCGAGGAATAGGGCACAGAGATTACAGTGTTTTGAATTAGTTAGCATTCTAATAGAGTGGAGGGTGGGATGTTATTAAGACACTGGACAGTAAGTAAGTGAGTTTATTTATTAGTCATAAGTAGGCTTACATTAACACTGAATGAAGTTACTGTGAAAATCCCCTAGTCACCACATTCCAACAACTGTTTGGGTACACTGAGGGAGAATTTAGCACGGCCAATTCACCTAACCAGAACGTCTTTCGGACTGTGGGAGGAAATTGGAGCACCCGGATGAAACCCATGCAGACACTGGGAGAATGAACAAACTCCACAAAGACAGGGGAGATACAAAAGTGTCCTGAGGGGCAATTTTTTCACAGAGGGGGTGGAATAAGCTGCCAGAGGTAGTAGTAGAGGTGGGTACAATTTTGCCTTTTAAAAAGCATTTAGACAGTTACATGGGTAAGATGGGTATAGAGGGATATAGGCCAAATGCAGGCAATTGAGATTAGTTTACATAGAAACATAGAACATTACAGCACAGTACAGGCCCTTCGGCCCTCAATGTTGTGCTGAGCTATGTCCAATCCCAAGATCAAGCTATCCCTTCCTTGTAATTCTGGACTGCTCCATGTGCCTATCCAATAATCGCTTGAAAGTTCCTAAAGTGTCCAACTCCACTATCACAAGTAGGTAGTCTATTCCACACCTCTCTGTTCAAATTTACTGGGGGGAAAAAACCTTCCCAAGGGCCACTGGGGCCTGCTTCCGGTTTTACACTCCCAGTTTAGAAAACAAAACCTCCAAAAAAAGTAAGGTAAAAATCCCTCTTACCTTCAAGCACTCTGCACTGAGTCTCCACTCCAACTGCTCCTCTGGAAACAATCCAGTTTAGGGATTTAAAAAAAAGGACAGCATAGATAAGTTGGGCTGAAGAGCCTGTTTCCATGCTGTAAACCTCTGTGACTTTGTGTCTGTTCATGAACCTACTCCTGGGCCTGGTCAAGCTTGCCATAAACAGGTCCAGGCAAAGGTGACAGATGGGCCTTCTGACCCGACTGTCTGCCCTTCTACTGTGGCTGCATTCACTTTCGGGTGTCCCTGGAGAAAGAGCACGTGGTGTCCACACAGTTTCCTTCATGCTTTGTTGTTTTGTTTCAGGCGCTCCCACCCTCCCGCCTTAAGGGCTGCCCCTTTTACTTTGTCTGTCAGTTTATTTGATTAGTTTGTTTGATTTCCCAAAAAGATTGGCATCTTTGTCAGTCTCTACTTAGGCCCAACCTATCATTGACATTCCAATCTGTTCCACCCCCTCTCCAACAATGATGTGGAGATGCTGGCGATGGACTGGGGTGGGCACAGTAAGAGGTCCCACAACACCAGGTTAAAGTCCAACAGGTTTATTTGGAATCAGGAGCTTTCAGAGTGCTGCCCCTTCACCTGACTCACCTGATGAAGGGTAGCGCTCCAAAAGCTCATGCTTCCAAATAAACCTGTTGGACTTTAACCTGATGTTGTAAGACTTCTTACTGGGCTCTCCAACTATGTAATTAATTGTATTTATATCCCTTTTCAATTCAATAGAAAGGTCATTGAGACAAGGTTAACTCTGTTTGTCTCTCTCTCTCCATTGATGCTGCTAGCCGTCTGAGCTTATCCAGCATTTTCTGTTTTCAATCATTCTTCATGTCCGTTTCTGTCTCTCTTTACATAGAGACTGGACAATTTGATGAAAGCCAAATACTGCAGATGCTGGAAGCTGAAACAAAAACAGAAAATGCTGGAAAATCTCAGCAGATCTGACAGCGTCTGTGGAGAGAGAGAAACAGAGTCAATGGCTGGAATTTTACTGTCCCGCCTGCCAAGGGAATCAGAGCAGGTGAGGGACAGATCATGGAAAGGACCGTTGACCTTTGGGTGGCATTTTACGGAGTTTTGAGTCCAAAGAGAGGACATCCTGACTCAAAATGTTGACTCCATTCTCTCTCCACAGATGCTGTCAGACCTGCTGAGATTTTCCAGCATTTTCTGTTTCTGATTTGATTTATTATTGTGAATTGGTATTGTTGGAATACAGTGAAAAATTATTGCTTGTTCCTGGATAATTTGAGTTGCTTCCAATGCTATCCTGGCATCTCTACTGGCAGCAGGGTGGCACCTGGTTGGCACTACTGCCTCACAGCACCAGGGACCCAGGTTCGATTCCCAGCTTGGGTCACTGTCTATGTGGAGTCTGCACATTCTCCCCATCCCTGTGTGGGTTTCCTCCAGTGCTCTGGTTTCCTCCCACAGTCCAAAAGATGTGCTGGTTGGGTGTATCATCCACGCTTGGAGTATTGCGTACAGTTCTGGTCGCCGCATTATGAGAAGGATGTGGAGGCATTGGAAAGGGTGCAGAGGAGATTTACCAGGATGTTGCCTGGTATGGTGGGAAGGTCTTATGAGGAAAGGCTGAGGGACTTGAGGTTGTTTTCGTTAGAAAAAGGTTAAGAGGTGACTTAATTGAGGCATACAAGATGATCAGAGGATTAGATAGAGTGGACAGTGAGAGCCTTTTTCCTCGGATGGTGATGGCTAACACGAGGGGACATAGCTTTAAATTGAGGGGTGATAAATATAGGACGGATGTCAGAGGTAAGTTCTTTACTCTGAGGTTAGTAAGGGCATGGAATGCCCTGCCTGCAGCAGTACTGGACTCGCCAACTTTAAGGGCATTCAAATGGTCATTGGATAGGCATATGGATAATATTGGAATAGTTTCGGTCAGAGGGTCATTAAATTGGTTCCACTGAATGGTGCAACATCGAGGGCCAAATGGCCTGTACTGCACTGTAATGTTCTATCTATGTTCTATGAATAGTTGCCGGAGTGTGGGCGACTAGGGGATTTTCACAGTAACTTCATTGCACTGTTAATGTAAGCCTAATTATGACTCTGATAAATAAAATTAAAAAAAATACAGTGCCAATCCAAGCCTTCCACTCAAGTCGGACGAAGTGGAATTGGAATGTCCGAGCTTGCGGCTAAGGGCGGCGTGTCCCGCAAGGCGTCCAAGCAGTCGCTGATCAAGGTCACCATGAAGATGTCGAAGAAGCGGAGGAAGGCCTGCAAGCAGAGCTACTCCACTTACGTGCACCAGGTGCTGACCCAGGTCCACCCTTCCACCTGCCTCCACCGTCCAAGGCCATAAGTATCGTGAACTCTTTCATGGTTGACAGCTTTGAGCGTATCCCCTCTGAGGCATCGCACCTGTTCCACTACAACAAGCGGCATACCATCTTGGCAGGGGAGATCCAGAGCGCAGTCCGCCTCATGCTACCGGGCGAGTTAGTCAAACACGCTGTCTCCAAGGGCACCAAGGTGTCACCAAGTACACCAATTCGACTACACAAAGGTTAAAGAATACATATATAACACATAAAGCAATTCCAGCAGCCCATTCATTTTGATAGAGGACTTTCACACGACGCAATGCATCTCGGGATAGCACGCAGCACCATTGCCAGCCACCTCCTGTCACTTGTTAAAACCCTGATTTCCCAGCTATTTCCCTACACTGTCATAACAGGAGAGAAGTAATACCAAACACTCACGCACTACACCTCCAAACCCGTGACTTGTGTTGCTGTGTGTTATTGTTGCTGTATTGTTTCCACTCTTCTGCATGGGAGAGTAGCAGAGAAGCCGGTAGCCCTCCCACGTGACCGTAAGATAACGCATGCGCCTATTCCCCGCGCGGAATATTCTGGATATTGTAGTCCGCGGTGGCGTGAGGGTGACTACATTTCCCAGCAGGCTGTGGGGGGTGGGCGATACCAAACGTCATGGAGGGGGCGGACGCTAACTGATTGATCGATATTAAGGCTCAGGCTCCTCGAGGGCAATGCCATCCTCCATTATTTGGTGTGTAATTTAATATTTCTGTAGGAAGTTGGATTTGGGTGTTATAGGGGTGGGGGAGAATTGAGCGGGTTGGGGGTATTCTATGCAGACACCCCTCTCACTGCTCCATTGTGTGTAAAGGGGGGGGTGTTGGTGAATGGATGGAGCCGGGAGGCAATGGGGCGCGTGCTGCTGGCGGTTAGTGGGAGCGTGGCGGCCGTTAAACTGCCCGAGCTCGCGGCGGCCATCGGTGGCCTGGAGCAGGTGACTCCCTTCCCTATCCTTTTCCCCTTCTCTCCTTCCCTTCTTCTCTCTTCACATAAGAAATAGGAGCAGGAGTAGGCCGTCTAGCCCTTTGAGCCTGTCCTGCCATTCAATAAGATCATGGCTGATCTGATAGTGGATCAGTTCCACTTACCCGCCTGCTCCACATAACCCTTAATTCCCTTATTGATCAGAAATCTATCTATTTGTGACTTAAACACATTTAGCGAGGTAACTTCCATTGCTTCAATGGGCAGAGATTCACTGCCTTCTGGGAGAAAATGTTCCTCCTCAACTCTGTTCTAAATTGACTCCCCCTTATTTTGAGGTTGTGCCCTCCAGCTCTGGTTTCCTTTCTAAGTGGAAATAATCTCTCTGCTTCTACCCTGTCTAGCCCCCTCACTGTCTTGTATGTCTCTATAAGATCTCCCCTCAGCCTTCTAAACTCCAGTGAGTACAGGCCCAGTCTATTCAATCTCTCCTCATAAGCTAACCCCCTCATCTCCAGAATCAACCTGGTGAACCTTCTGCACACTCCTTCCAAGGCCAACATATCCTTTCGCAAATAAGGGGACCAAAATTGCACACAGTCTGGGTGCAGCCTCACCAGTGCCCTGTACAATTGCAACAAGACCTCCCTGCTTTTATACTGCATCCCTCTCGCTATAAAGGCCGACATTCCATTCGCCTTCTTGATCACCTGCAAACTGAGTTTTTGTGATTCGTGCATAAGGACCCCCAGGTCACTCTGCACAGTTGCATGTTGTAATTGTTCACTATTTAAATAATAGTCCATTTTACTATTATTCCTTCCAAAGTGGATAACCTCACACTTGCCAACATTATACTCCATTAGCCAGATCCTTGCCCACTCACTTACCCAATCCAAATCTCTCTGCAGACTTTGTGTCCTCCACGCAATTTGCTTTCCCACTCATCTTTGTGACATATGCAAACTTTGTTACCCTACACTCGGTCCCCTCCTCCAGATTGTCTATGCATATGGTAAACAGTTGAGGCCCCAGCACCGATTCCTGAGGCAAGCCATTAGTCACTAACTGCCAACCGGAAAAGCGCCCATTTATTCCAACTCTCTGCTTCCTGTTAGATAGCCAATCCTCAATCCACGCTAACACTTTACCCCCAACTCCGTGTACCTTTATGCAGCAACCTTTTGTGAGGCACCTTATCAAATGCCTTCTGGAAATTCAAAAACACCACATCCACCGGTTCCTCTCTGTCAACCACACTCGTTACATCGTCATAAAAACCCAGTAAATTCGTGAAACATGACTTTCCCTTCATGAATCCATGCTGCGTCTGCTTGATTGAACCTTTCTTTTCCCGGTGTCCTGCTATTTATTCCTTAATGATAGATTCCAGCATTTTCCCAACTACGGATGTTAAGTTAACCAGTCTGTAGTTACCTGCCTTTTGTCTACTTGCCTTTTTAAACAGTGGCGTTACATTAGCTGTTTTCCAATCAGCTGGCATCTCCCCAGAGTCCAGCGTATTTTGATAAATTGCAACTGACGCATCTGCTATTCTGCCATTTCTTTTAGTACCCTGGGATGCATTCTATCCGGACCCGGGGACTTGTCTACCTTTCGTGCCATTAGCCTACCCAGCACTACTACTTTAGTAATAGTGATCATTTTAATGTCCTTACCCCCTACAGTCCCATGACAGTCAATTATCAGTATGCTATTTGTGTCCTCCACTATGAAGACCGACACAAAAAACTTGTTTAAGGCCTCGGCCATTTCCTCATTTCCCATTATTAAATCCCCCTTCTCATCTTCTGAGGGTCCAACATTTACTTTCGACACACTTTCCCGTTTTATATATTTGTAAAAACTTACTATCAGTTTTTATATTTTGTGCTAGTTTAGTTTCATAATCTATCTTTCCTTTCTTTATTACTTTCTTAGTTGTTCTTTGTTGTTTTTTAAAGCTTTCCCAATCTTCTAGTTCCCCACTAATTTTGGCCACTGCGTATGCATTAGTTTTTAGTTTGATGCTCTCCTTTATTTCCTTAGTTATCCACAGCTGGTTATCCCTTTTCTTACATTCCTTTTTTACTGGAATATACTTTTGTTGAGTACTGAGAAAAATCTCCTTAAAAATCCTCAGCTGTCCTACCAACTAGTCTGCGTTCCCAGTCTACATTAGCCAACTCTGCTCTCATCCTATCATACTCCCCTCTGTTCCCCCTCTTCCCTCTCTCCTTCCCCCTCCTCCCTCCCTCCTTCCCCCTCCCTTCCTTCCTCATTCCTCTGGCTCAGCTTCGCCATCTCCCCACACACTCTCCCCAGCTACCAGCTTCAGCTCCAATTTCCATCAAAGGGTCATTTGATTTGATTTATTATCATCACTTATTAGCATACAGTGAAAAGTATTCTTTCTTGCGCACTGCACAAAGCATTACCATTCATAAAGAATGTAGTGTTACAGTCATAGTTAGGGTGTAGAGAAAGAACCATTTAGTTCAAGGTAGGCCCATTTAAAAGTCTGACAGCAACAGGAAAGAAGCTGTTCTTGAGTCCGTTGGTACGTGACCTCAGACTCTTGCGTCTTTTTCCTGAAGGAAGAAGGTGGAAGAGAGAATCAATTATGAATCATAGAATCCCTACAGTGCAGAAGGAAGCTATTCAGCCCATCGAGCCTACACCAATCACAATCCCACCCAGGCCCTATTCCTATAACCCCACATATTTACTCTGCTAATCCCCCTGACAGTAGGATTAATTTCTTTCTTTGGACTGTGGGAGGAGACCCATGCAGACACGGGGAGAATGTGCAAACTCCACACAGACAGTGACCCAAGCTGGGAATTGAAACTAGATATCTGGAACTGTGAGGCAGCAGTGCTAACCACTCTGCCACCGTGCTACCCCTGGCTGCTTTGCCGAGGCAGTGGGAAGTGTAGACAGAGTCAGTGGATGCAAGGCTGGTTTACGTGACGGATTGGGCTACGTTCATGACCCTTTGTAGTTTCTTGCGGTCTTGTACAAAGCAGGAGCCAGACCAAGCTGTGAATAAATCCGGAATGGATGCTTTCTGTGGTGCGACTCTTAAAAATTAGTAAGAGTTGTAGCTGATATGTTGTATTGTCTTAGCCTTCTGAGAAAGTAGAGGCTTTGGTGGGCTTTACTATAGTGTCAGCATGGAGGGAACAGGACAAGTTGTTGGTGATCTGAACAATTAGAAACCTGAAACGCTTGACCATTTCCACTACGTTACCATTGATGTAGACAGGGCATGTTGTCCATTATGCTTCCTGAAGTCAATGACTTTCTTTGTTTTACTGACATTGTGGTCAGTACTGAGGGAGCGTTGCACTATCAGAGACTCAGTACTGAAGGAGCATCGCACTCCGAGGGTCACTACTGAGGGGGAGCTGACAAGGTACATTAAGGTCCTGGTCATTTATCTGGTAGAGCTGGGGTCTTAACACCAACCACAGGGAAATGCCACTATAAACCTTCTTCCAGTCTGGAAAAACAACTGTTTAACCCACTGTTTTCTGTCACTGAGCCAATTTTGTATCTGTGTTGCCATTATCATTGTTATTCCATTAGTGCTAACTCTGCCTACAAATCAGTTGTGGCATTTTATCAAAAATGGAAATCCGCATAAACAGCAATACGCTCATCATATCTCTCTGTTACCTCATCAAGTTAGTTAAATACTGTTGATGTGTAAAAAAAAAAATCCATGCTGCTTGTCCTTAATCAATCTGCATTACGTCAAGTGTCTATCAATTTTATTTCCAAGAGTTTTCCCATCATGGACGTTAAATTGACTGGCTTGTTGGGCTTATCTTTATACTTTTTTGCAAACAATATTTGCAATTCTGAAATCCTCTGGTCTCACTCCAAGCTTAACATTGGAAAATTATAGTCAATGCCTCTGGAATTTCCATTCACCTTCCTCTATCCTTGGATGAATCTCACCTGGACCTGGTGCCTCACCAACAAGCAGTCTACCTAATACCTCTGCATTAATATAAAATTCTTGAAGAGTCTGAAGCGTTTGTCTTTCACCATGGCCTGGGTAGCAACAACTTCTTCCTTGGTAAAGACAGATGCATTTAGTAGCTCACCCTTCTGCTTTTTAATCCTAATCTAGCCCATTCCTCCTTTTGCCACTCATTTACCGTTTATATGCCTATAGGATACATTTGGATTCCCCTTTGTGTTAGTAGCCAGTCTCTTATACTCTCTCGGCTCTCTCTTTTTCTTTCCAGCTTGGTTCTCATTTGTCATTTGTAACAAGCACACTTTATATGCTTCTTATTAATCTATATCTCTTCCATCATCTGAGGAGCTCTGGATTTGTTTAACTTACCTTTTCCCTTTGTACTTCAACTTTACTCCAAACTTCCCGTCTTTGAAGATAGTCCATTGTTCAGTTGCAGTCTTGTCTGAAAATGTTTGATTCCAGTTTATCTGGGCCTGATGTATTCTTGCATTGAAGTTGGCTTCCCTCCCCAGTTCATTCTTCTTGCTCTGGATTGCTCCTTGTCCTTTTCCATTTCCAACCTAAACCTTAATGATCACTAACTCCTAAACATGCTCCTACTGACACTCGATCCACTTGGCCCACCTCATTCCCAAGTATCAGGTCTAGTAATACCTCCTTTCTATTTGAACTGGAAACATACTGTAGAATATTGTGTAAACTGGTTGTTGCACTTCCTACAAATGACAGCACTTCAAAAGTACTTCATTGACTGTAAAGCAATGAATGTGCTCAGTGTGATAAAAATAAATATCCACTTTAAATATTGTTACGTCAACCTTCAATACATAGCACCATAGAGGAGGCAATGGCCTGGTGCTGTTATTGCTAGACTATTAATCCAGAAACTCGCTGTGGACTTGGGTTCGAATCCCACCACAGCAGATGGTGGAATTTGAATTCAGTAAAAAAAAACCTGGAATTAAGAACCTACTGATGACCATGAAATCATTATTGATTGTCAGAAAAACCCATCTTGTTCACTGATGTCCTTCAGAGAAGAAAATCTGCCGTCCTTACTTGGTCTGTCTTACATGTAACTCAAGAGCCACAGCAATGTGGTTGACTCTCAACTGCCCTCTGAAATTGCCTGTCATTTAAACACCATGCCCTCAAGGTATCCCAAAACCTGTCCCAGACAATGAAGTACTTTTGAAGTGTTTTTACTATTCTAATGTAGGGAAAAATGGCAGGCAATTTACATTGCCATAAATGGTATAATTGCTTGTTTCAGTTACATTGTATGAGAAGCAAATGCTGGTCATAATACCAGGAGTATTGCTTGGCTCTTTAAATAGAGAAAGAAGTCTCACAACACCAGGTTACAGTCCAGCAGGTTTATTTGGTACCAGAGCCACTAGCTTCATCAGGTAAATGGGAGTTGTGTTCACAGTCAGGGCATATAAAGATACAAACAAACTCAGTTTACAAACTAATGGTTGGAATGCGTGTCTTGCGAGAATAAGACAAAAGGAAATTGGATATTGCAGATATTTGTATAAAATGTGAAGTTTTTAAGACCAAATTTTTAGTCTGACATTAGGGAGTTGATTTTTACATGAGTAATAGTTTTGAGGGGTTGAAATCACCCTCTCCGTTGTCTTGCTACCGCAGAGTTGCAAGGTCAGAGACTATTCCTGCCAACCTTGCTCCAAAAGCAGCACACACAATTGGGGTGGAACCCTGACAGCTTGTTTTGACATGGACAGACATGAGGGGCTGAACTTCAGTGGTGTGCCATTCATACCTCAAAGCGTGAAGGTGACCCACTTATATGGCCCACTATTCTATGATTATCAGTGAGTGGGTTTGCACTAGGGTGAGTTTGACTTCAGTGTGAGCAGATTGCAAGTATAGAGCACTTGAATACTCTGGCTACAAGTCAAGGGTTCTCTTATGTGTGAGATATATGAAAAATGTATTTATTTTAGCCAAAAAAAGCAGGGGCTGACTTACACAAGATCGACTATTATTTGTGTACATATATAAATACATGAAGGGAAGAAAACTGCAGGGCTATGGAGAAAATCTGTTTTAATTGGACAGTTTCAAAGAACCAAATGACCTCTTACGATTTGCCGAAAAAAGTTTAATTAAATTTGATGATCATTACTTTTCCTTTACACTGTCCCTAATTAGTGCATGTATTTTAAATAGTTCATTCTGTCTTGTGGGATTCAGAGACTTGTAAAACTCAGAATTTCCTAGTTTGTCTCGTTTACTTGTTATGGGGAGTAGGATTTGGCAATTGTCACTCTTTCGGCACAACTTTTTCTTCTCAAAGTTCATAGAGCAAGATGCATCTGTGTACCTTGAGCAACTTGCATGATTGCTGCTTGTTATCTGTTGCTTTTTGTATGACTTTATGTTATGCATGGAGTTTGCACACACTCAGAACTTAGTTCTGTGCAGAGTGCCTGAGATTAAAGTGTCAGCCACAGGTTACCTGGAAGCCTCTGAGACAAAGAGTTGTGGGTCCCGCTGCAAAAAGCTGGGCACATGGTTTAGGGTGATGCTGCCTGAGGGAATACTGCACTGTCGGAGGTCTCTTTTTCAGATGAGATGTTAAACCAAAGCCTCTCCTCATCTATCCACGCAGATGTAAAAAAGTTAGTTTGTTTCAGGCAATACAGGGGAGTTCTCCCAAATATTCTGACTAATATTTACCTTCTAACCAACATTTCTACAACAGATCATCTGGTGTTCATGGGAGCTTGCTGTGCAAAATTGACTGCCACATTTCTTGCATCACAACAGTAACTACAGTTCAACAAGTACCTCATTGGTGTAAAGTGCTTGGAGAAGTTCTGGGATCATGAAAGGTACCACAGAAATGCAAATCTTTCATTTTCTTTACTTGGAGATAAATACAGTAAGAATCATGGATAGCAACCCACTTCTGTAGATTGCAATGAGTACTCTGTGATGGGGCTTGTGTCAGCCTGGCACTTGGGAGGAAGGGGATGAGGTTCTGTGAAAGAGGGATGACACCGACAACTCCATGGCATTGTGCTTTGTCCCGAAACCCATTGTCCCAGGGCTGAGCTGTGTGATTGTGCACCTCCGGCCAGAAATGAGCAGAAAGATCACTAGAGGGTGCTGTTTACAAAGAGACGATATGTTTCATCAAAAACATGTCTAATATTATGTATGTCTAACAGGAAAAGTAAAAATAGGAATCGTAACTAATGTTTTCCTCAACATTGGTTCCAGTTCTGGCATCTTGAGCAACCTCAATTTTCAGCACTTGTTGATGGGTGTGCCTTCTGCAGTCTAGGCCATCAGCTTTGAAATTCCCTTCCTAAATATCTTCACCTCTCTTTTCTGCTTTAAGACACGTCCAAGAATCTACCTCTTTGGTCACCTGTCCCAGTACCTGGTCAAGTCACCTCCAATAATACTCATTCTTTTTCACTACATTAAAGTGCTATCTCAATGCTAATTGGTGTTTTTCTTAAAAACACATTTGGAATAAACGTCTCTTATTGACATAAGGGGTGGGATTTTCTGGCTGCACTCGCCCTAAGGCCGGAAAATCTCACTGAGGTCAGTGAACCTTTGTGTGGTCTGTGTCCCACCTGATGGGAAAATTTAGGTCAAACTAGCAAAAACATTCAGTTACATAGCTTTATTGCAAGCACTTTAAAGGAAAATTTAATGTAGGTCCTTTATTTTCCTCTGATTCAGTGTCCTACGTGCCCTTGTACGGGCTCTTTCTTAGTGCAGTTACTTTCCCAGTGAAGAAAACGAAGACCAGATGTGTGCAGAGTGGAAGACATCTGTTTAGGATTCTGGTTCTCCTGCTCATCATCTGTTGGATGATTGTAATTTAAGAGGAAGACTGACAAATGATTTTGCAGCCTCTGACAGTCCAATCTGTTCCTAACTGGTGGCTGCCACCCATTTCTCCCTGTACTTCTTAAAGGGAAAAGGAGTCAGTTGTGCTGCTTTGCTTCCTGTGAGATATTCCCATCTTTAATGGGTTGTTTATCAGTTAGCACATTAGGCTCATTGGTATGTGTCCTCCCTCTTTGGAAAGCGTAACCAGCCAAATGTATTTGCACATCATAAGATGTATTACACTGGTAATTTTAAAATCGTAGTTTTATTTGGCAGAATGTCGCCAAATTTGGCAGGCAACAATCTGGCTTCAACTGCATAATGGACATCCACCCATGTGGCTGGAAATCCAGTTCAGAGAATAACCCTGGCTGGATACAGCCCTGTACTGAGCTTACTGTTGCACATCTGTTCTGTTTCCTATATACAGTTGGATTTACATCTCCACCACCATCAACATCTCTATAAGAAAAGAAGAAAGATTTGCATTTATATGGCATCTTTCACAAACTCAATGCTCCGAAGTTAGGCAATATTGTAGAAGTGTAGCCGCTATTAAATGTAGCAAACGCAGTAGGTGGAATTTTCCCCCCCCAAAAAAGTGTCATAATGGCAAGAAAATTGGGGTGAATTGCATTGGTGTCTGAAGACTGCAATCACCCCACACTCTTCTTTTGGAAGATGGTCAGTTGTTCTCTGGTACTGATCTTGCAGTGCATTGGGATCCCCCCTCCCCCAGATCCTCTCAACGTGAACCTCCCAATGGCCCTGCATGACCCCCAACATGCAGCCCCATCTTGACCTTCTCCACAATCCAACCCTCCCCATGGCCATGCCCCCTCCCCTCCCAGCACAGTTCCTGGCACACTGACAGTGTAAAGTCTGCCAACACCAGGTTTTAGTCCAACCTATTATAAATAGGTTGGACTAAAACCTGGTGTTGTCAGACTTTTTACTGTGTTTACGCCAGTCCAACGCTGGCATACCCACATCACACTGACAGTGGCCAACTGGCACATTGGTGCCCAGCTGGTGTCGCTGAGGTGCCTGGTAGCCACTGCCAGGCACAACAAGGTGGTACAATCATGCCCAGCAAGTTTCCACAGACAGCAAGGTGATAATGACTGGATAAACTGTTGCTTCTCCCTCTCTTATGTTCCAGGCCCACATGCCCCTAAGTTGTTGATTTTGTTTATTTGGCTGAACACAAAATGATGTTACTAATGTCTTAAAGTTTATTTATTAGTCACAACTAAGGCTTCAATGAACCCTGCAATGAAGTTACTGTGAAATTCTCCTAGTCACCACACTTCAGTGCCTGTTTGGGTCAATGCACCTAACCAACAGCTCTTTCAGAATGTGGGAGGAAACCGGAGCATCTGGAGGAAACCCACGCAGGCATGGGGAGAACGTGTAGATTCCACACAGCCAGTGACCCAAGCCGGGAAACGAACCTGGCTCCCTGGCTCTGTGAAGCAGCAATGCTGACCACTGTGCCGCCTCTTCAATAGGCTATTATTGCTCTGGGAAATATGTTGAAACAACTGAACTGAAGGAAAAAAATCTGATGCCTTTTAATCATTTCTGGACCAGTTTCATGTTTAGCTAAGTTGGACACATATTTTTGACAATGGCAGGACAAGTTAATAAAGCTGTTAAAAACGTGCCTTTTTTGGCTCCCGGTCAGAGGGTACAAAAGAAACTTTTATAAGTCACTGATTAGGTCTCAGTTGGAGCATTCACTTTAGCTCTGAGTACCTACCTTGGATGTCAAGACCTTAAAGCGAATGCAGATATTTACCAGAATAGTTCCAGAAATCTGAGGGGCTTCAGTTGCATGGAGACCAGGGAAACTATTTTCCTGAGGGAATGGCATGTTTTGGGAAATTTAACAGAGACATAGAGAATTCTGAAGGGTTTTGATAAGGTAAATAAGGAGAAACTGTTCCCATTGAGACAAAAAAAGGGTGGTGTTAAAATGGTATTGTCATCATGGTGGAATTTGCATTCCATCGATAAAAATCTGGAATTAAAAGTGTAATGATGTCTATGTAATGATTGTCGTAAAAACTTATCTCATTCATTAATCGCTTTCTTGGTCTGGCCTAAATGTGACTCCAGGTCCACACCCACAGCAATGTGCTTTGCCTTCTGAAAAAGGAATGAAACTGGATGGACTATTTGGCATATGGTGTAGTTTCAATAGCTTTTCATATAGAAACCCTACAGTGCAGAAAGAGGCCATTTGGCCCATCAAATCTGCACTGACAACAATCGTAGTGTAACCCCACATATTTACCCTATTAATCCCTCTAACCCATGCATCTTGGGATACTAAGGGGCAATTTAGCATGGCCAGTGCACCTAACCTGCACATCTTTGGACTGTGGGTTTTTTAAAAAAAGTCTACAACTGGGGGACACAGACTTAAGGTGACTGGCAAAAGAACCAGAAATGAGAATTTTATTTACAGCAAGTTGTTGAGATCTGGAATGTACCACCTAAAAGGGCACTGGAAACAGTTGCAATAATTTCTGAAAGGGTATTGAATAAATATGAAGGGAAACTGCATGCAGGATTATGGGGAAAAGGCAGGTGTGTGAGACTAACGGATAGGTCTTTTAAGGAGCTAGCATAGGCACGGTAGGCTGAACGGCCTCCTGTGCTGCAAGATTTAATGGGTTAAATGTGTTTGAATTTGTGGCAGTCACTCAATTATATGCTTTATGTTCAAATTAGACTTTTCACATCCTTACAATTGGATGAGGCAATTAAACTCCTGCTTGCAATGCAGATAAAGGCAGCTGTATTTTTAACCAAATATCATTTTCCTGAGAGGCTTCTTTCTCAATCTTTCACAAATGCTTGCACTGTTTTTCTCTCACGATTTCAAATATGTACCATTCCAGAAAGACTGACTTTTTAAATTTTACCCTTCTTTCACCTCAGCTCAAAAGTAACTCTTGCCCACAACAATGAGGTGAACGAGCAGTTGACCTGATTTTGGTTCAGGGAAGTATTTACAAAGGAAGACTCCCTCACTATTTAAATAAGGTGTTCAATACACTCTAAGAAGCAGGCAGAATGAAATAGGAACTTTCTTTAATACCTTGCCCAAAGAACCCCACTTTTTGATAAGGCGGCAATTCTTCAGTACTGCGTTAGTCATATTACCTTGTAAGTTTAAACTGGAATAGGGCTAAGGTTGCAAACTCTGCTTGAACATATATACCTGCAGCTATCATTACATGTCCTGATGCCAACCGTACACCTCCATACAATTGCCCTTGGTTGACCAACATGTCCATCCTCACTTCACTCCCATTTTGCATGTCAGCTGGAGAATGAATACTTAGACCAACCGATTGGATGATCCTTGCTGTCAGTCTAACAGTTTCTCATTGATAATCCCACCCCATCCCCAACTCCACGATTGAGGCACCGGTTAATCCTATTTCGTTTTATCTAAATGATTAAGAATGACATCACTTGGCACATTTTCATAGTAAATCAATGGGGCGAAACTATTGTACTTCATCTGTTGTGCAGTGAAGTGTAGGAACGGCTTTTTGCCTGTGGCAAATTTCTTACAGTTACAGTGGAAATGTGCTTGAGCTGCAATAAGTTATTTAATGAAGTGTTTTTTTAATACTGTGGTATGAAAGAAAAACTCAACGTTTCATGACACCTGGAGATCAGTAAGATAATAGCTGTGGGAAAAAGACTGGCAGAAGGAAGGAAAGCTGTGATCTCTGATAAAGCTGTTATTTACTCGTTTCAATGAGTTTTCTTAGACTCAAAATGTAATGCTACTTTACTTGCTTGTAACATGGACTGCTTTTACATTGGGAAAATGAACCTGAAAAAAATCATGAGTTATATGCAGACTTACTTTAATATACCTTACGGTGATTGTTCTCTCCCCGCCCTCCACACACACACGTGCACACACACGTTGCTATTGTGCGCATCTGGCTCTGGCAATATTTATTGGCAAATATATTAATCTTCCCATGCTATCTTGCATTCATAATGGATTCTCATGGCACGCATAATGGAACATTGCACATAGTAACTTTGCTATTTTCCAGTCAAATGCCATTTCCTTTCTCAATTGGATTTAAAAGATCTCATATTCAAAGAAGACTTCTGATGTCCTCTTTAACATGCCCTCCTCAGTCAACACAATTAGAAATCTGATTTGCTCATTCTTCCATTTTGTGTTTATGCTAACTTAATGTGCGTGAATTGTCTACCTAATTTTGCTTTTCATAATAGTGACTACATTTCAAAAATAAAATTTGTGATCTTCAGTTTTCTTTTCATATTTATTATTGTCCTGAGTAGGCTTAAATTAATACTGCAATGAAGTTACTGTGAAAATCCCCTAGTTGTCATAGTCTGGTACCTGTTCGTGTAGAATGAGGGAGAATTTATTGTGGCCAGTGCACCTAACCAGCACATCTTTTGACTGTAGATGGAAACCCATGCAGACACGGGGAGAACTCCGCACAGACAGCGACCCAAGCCACAAATCAAACCCGGGTCCCTGGTGCTGTGAGATAGCAGTGCTGCCTTCAGTTAGCTATGGCTTACAAAAGGGTTATGTTGGCTTTTTTCATTGACGGGATCTGGATGTCTCTGGCAAGGTCGACATTTAAATCCCCCACGTTCAGTTTGTTAATTGACTGAATTCAGATTTCCCCGGGATTTAAACTGACATCAGCAGATCATTAGTTCCCTGTTTTTGGATTATTAGTAGCAGTACCAACCATTAAGCAGGTTTCTCTTGAGCAAAAGCCAAATTGTAACAGAAGTTAGTTGCTGAAGTGAAATTTCGATTTTATTTTAAGATATAAATTTACTTCTGTTTTTGATAGTGCTGTGGTTTCATGGAGGCCAAATAAGTCAATCCAGACTATGGTCTAGTGATTTAGAATGTGATTAACCCTGAGAGCTTTGATACAGTAAATTAGAGTATTGTAATAAAGAAATATAGTAGATGTATAATAAAAACAGAAAATGCCAAAAAAGACTCAGCAGGTCTGGCTGCATCTGTGGTGAGAGAGACAGTTAAGGTTTCAAATCTGTGTGGTAGATGCATGTTCTTCCTTTGAAAAACCATTTGGGAAACAGAGGTTTACTTGTACCAGATACAACGATGGGACAGGTACCACTATTGGTCTTGAAATGAAGTGAAAATAAAATCTGTAATAAAAAGTTAGTGTTAGACTTGGTGACTATGAAACTACCAGTTTGGTCTAAAGGCCCAACTAGTTGACTAATGTACTTTAGGGAAAAAAATTTGCCACCCTTACATGGTTTGGTCAACAACTCCTTGAAATAGTCTAACGTGCCATTCAGTTGTCTCAGTTGGTGCTGGTCGTGGTGACGGGGGCGGGATACGGGGCGGGGGGATGTCAAGCTTGCAAGAGACATCTAGATCTCATGAATGATAAAAAGAAACGTAACCCTTTGTTTCACAGCGCCAGGGACTTCGGTTTGATTCCCAGCTTGGTTCACTGTGCAGAGTCTGCACATTCTCCTCATGTCTGCCTGGTTTTCCTCCCACAGTCTGAAAGATGTGCTGGTTATCATTGGCCATGATAAATTCTCCCTGTTACCTACCTGCGAAACCATTCTCTTAAATCCATTTGATTGTTATGCAACACTATACAATAATTTCTCTTTTTACTCTCTCTCTTGTTTGAAGGTTGAAGTAATAGTGGTGACCACAGAGCATGCTAAGCACTTTTATGACTCCAAAGATGTGCCAGCTAAAATATATAGTGACTCAGATGAGTGGGAGGTAATGTATTCTTTGTTCATTGTTTAATAAATTTATGCACATAAAAATGAGCAGAACAAATCTTTCCAACATACAAACCATTGTATTTAATTTAAACCAGGAGTCTGATCATAACTCTTTTAGCTTGATCAGCTGACTGGGAGATAAAGCAACTCGATCATTCTTATCCAATCTTGTCTTACTAAGTTTTTGTTATGTACGCCTGAGAGATTGAAGAACACGCAACTGTTCAGTGTAAGTTGCAAGAGGCTGTGATTGTTATGTTTCTGGGCTATGTTGTTATCGCATTAGATACAGGACAAATCTCAGAAAACTCCCATGAATGAAGAGATTCAGCCCTTTTAAGCTAGTGCCTGAAACATAAGACAATGACCGAACCACCAAGCTCGATCAGATACCTGTGGCTAATCTGAATTTGTAACATTCTCATCAAACGCTAATGTCAGCATTTCCCTGCAAGCAGTGACCTTTTCCTGAAATTCTTTTGGCTTTCACTTTCAGTAGAGCTCGACTCGCTTATTATGAAGAGTATAAATAATGAAATGAAAAATCTCTCCCATTGTTTCCCCTCTGCTATCAAAGGCACATATTTATTTAAGTACCCAGTGATTTAAAACAAAATATGAAAAATAACTTCATAAAATTTGGTAATTTTAGTATATTGCCTCAAGTTGATTTCATTAAGTTGACTAACCTTCAAAAAATCCACCGAAGGAATCTGCAAAAAAAAATTAACTTCAGTTCGCAGAAATGTCCCTTGTTCAGTCATTAAATTGAAATAGATCATGTCTAGCAACTGAAGCTGAGGAACGCTCCTATCAATTCTCTTATCCACAGTGGGACAGTCTGACTAACCCATGGTATATGGGGGAGTACAGTACGAAGTCTCACAACACTAGGTTAAAGTCCAAATGGTTTATTTGGAAGCACAAACCTTCGAAGCGCTGCCCCTTCACTTGCCACCAAATAAACCTGTTGGACTTTAACCTGGTGTTGTGAGACTTTTTACCATGTCCATCCCAGTCCAGTGCCAGCATCTCCACATCGTATGGGAGGAGGTGGGGGGCAGGGAGTGACATTTATTTCACATCTATCAGCACTCAGAATTCCTCCTGGCTGTTGGCTTGTTTATGTTCCTGAACGGTTTCAGCATTGGGTTGGTAATAAAAATAGCCTGCCGGGTCCTGTCCTTCCCACTTCAATCGTGGTGACATTTTGGGCTTTTGCTGGAACTTATGTAGGTAACAATGCTTTGCACATATTGACTTATATGTATACATGTTTGAGTGTCAATCTAGTTACCCCCATGAGAACTACTCAACCAGTAGCTAAAGAAGATTTCTTATGGGGCTCATGGCTGTCTCTGATGCCAGAGATTGATAAACTCTTTGATTTCGTAATATACAAAATCCACAAATGGCTCTTTATCCACTAGTTTTCTGCATGTGCTATGTGAATTATTTTCATAATTTTGGTTCCTGTTTGCTATTTTGCAATTGAGAGAGATGTTGAAGGGTGTGAAAGATGAGTTCCCCAACTTGCATATGATCGCTAATACTTTCATTCAAGATGAGACCAACAGTGTGAAATTGCTGTGCAGTTCTAGCCCACCTGCATATCTTCTGGGCCCTTCCAAATGGTTCAATGTACATTCCCTCATCCTCACGTTTCTTATCTTGGCTGTGACCACCTCCTCTGCAAGACTATTGTAAAAATGAATGTCAAACAGCTTTGTATTGTGCTAAGGCATCTATCATCCAGTACTGCTGTCATTTGTAATCTGTTTTGTTCCCTTTAGATGTGGAAGCAGAAGTCAGACCCTGTCCTACACATAGACCTGCGGAGGTGGGCAGATCTAATGGTCATAGCACCATTAGATGCCAATACCCTAGGGAAAATAGCCAGTGGAATCTGTGACAATTTATTGGTGAGTAGACCTGGAAATTGATCCTGAATCTAGTTAATAAGCTTCTTTTCCACATTTGAAGAAAGAAAGGCTTGCAATGATGAAGCATTTTTATCAACCTCAGGACAGCGCAAAAGGCTTTCTGGTCAGTGAAGTACTTTTTGAAGTGTAGAAAATGCAACAGCCAATTTGTGCACAGCTACTGTTAGCTGTTCTACTAACAGTCATGTGATATTGACTAGTTAATCTTTACTTGTGATGCTGATTTAAGGATAAATATTAGCTAGGGCACCAGTGATAGCTTCTTTGCTCATCTTGAAAACTATAATGGAATCTTTTACATCTACCTTAGAAAGGTAATTAGTTCAATATCTCAGGATGCAACTAATACAATGGGCAGGATTCTTTGGCCTCCCAGACGTGTGTTTCTCCGCAGCGTGCTGTTCACTAGCAACGGGATTCTCTGGTCTTGCTGCTTACCATTGAAGCCACCCCATGTTGCCGGGAAACCCACAGGCAGAAGAACGCTGCCGGCAAGGCCAGAAATCCCGCTTCTGTGAACAGCGGAGAATTCGGGACAGTGGATTTTGTGACAACACCCTGTCAATTCAGATTGCTGGAAGCAATAAATTTTGTTGACAGTAAAATAAATGTTGCCTGAGCTTAAAGCAATTCTCTTTTCTCCTCACTAACCAGTTCCTTGAAAACAAATGATTCAGATTTTGCTTTTGAGATCAAGTTGACCAACTCTACATTTTTTGGAGACTGTTCAGTAAACACTTTTTCCCTAAACAGCCTTTGTTTTTAGATAATATTTCAGATCTTCAGTCAGGTCATCATTGGTCTCTGGTGTAGTCCCGGAGGATTGGAGGATAGCGAATGTTGTCCCATTGTTTAAGAAGGGGAACAGAGACTTTGCCGGGAATTATAGACCGGTGAGTCTTACTTCTGTTGTGGGCAAGGTTTTAGAAAAAATTATTAGGGATAGGATTTATAGTTATTTGGAGTGTAATGAATTGATTAGAAATAGTCAGCATGGTTTTGTAGCGGGTAGGTCGTGCCTTACTAACCTTATTGAGTTTTTTGAGAAGGTGACCAAAGAGGTGGATGGGGGCAAGGCAGTTGACGTGGTATACATGGATTTTAGTAAGGCGTTCGATAAGGTTCACCATGGTAGGCTTCTGCAGAAAATGCAGATGTATGGGATTGTGGGTAATCTAGGAAGTTGGATCAGGAATTGGCTATCAGATAGGAGACAGAGGGTGGTGGTGGATGGTAAATATTCATCATGGAGTACAGTTACGAGTGGTGTGCCTCAGGGATCTGTTTTGGGGCCACTGTTGTTTGTAATTTTTATTAATGATCTGGATGAGGGTATAGTTGGGTGGATTAGTAAATTTGCTGATGACACCAAAGTTGGAGGTGTGGTAGATTGTGAGGAAGGGTGTCATAGTCTGCAGGGAGACTTAGATAGGTTGCAGAGCTGGGCCGAGAGGTGGCGGATGGAATTTAATGCGGAGAAGTGTGAGGTAATTCACTTTGGTAGGAGCAACAGATGTGTTGAGTATAGGGCTAACGGGAGGACTTTGAATAGTGTGGATGAACAGAGGGATCTAGGTGTGTGTGTACATAGATCCCTGAAAGTTGGGAATCAAGTAGATAAGGTTGTTAAGAAGGCGTACGGTGTCTTGCCGTTTATTGGTAGGGGGATTGAATTTAGGAGTCGCAGTGTAATGTTGCAACTGTACACTACTCTAGTGCGGCCGCACTTGGAGTACTGTGTGCAGTTCTGGTCCCCGCATTACAAGAAGGATGTGGAGGCGTTGGAGAGGGTGCAGAGGAGGTTTACTAGGATGTTGCCTGGTATGGTGGGGAGGTCCTATGAGGAGAGACTGAGGGATTTAGGGTTGTTTTCGTTGGAAAGAAGGCGGCTAAGAGGGGATCTTATTGAAACATATAAGATGATTAGAGGTTTAGATAGGGTGGATAGTGATAGCCTTTTTCCTCGGATGGAGAAAGCTAGCACGAGGGGGCATGGCTTTAAATTAAGGGGGGGTAGCTACAGGACGGATGTCAGGGGTAGGTTCTTTACCCAGCGGGTGGTGAGGGATTGGAATGCCCTGCCTGCTGCAGTTGTAAATGCGTCTAGTTTGGGGGCGTTTAAGAGATCCGTGGATAGGTTTATGGACGAAAAGGGATTGGTATAGGCTAGTGGGTCATTGTTTTTGTAACTGGTCGGCGCAACATCGTGGGCCGAAGGGCCTGTTCTGCGCTGTAATGTTCTATGTTCTATGTTCTATTTCAAATAACGGGATTTTGCATCAAATGTTTTTTGTTGCCCAATCCAAATCACTTTTAATTACAAAACATTGCACATCATGTAATTCTTCCAGGGGAAGAAAAGAACTGGAGAAGTATGCAAAACAATTTTGTTATTTATACTTCTGAAATATTACAATATGTAGATTGAAATATTACCAAATGTAGGCAACAGGCTTTTTTGAAAAATTGCGAAAGTTTGGTGTTGAAACTTTATCTATATGAGTGTCTGCACTACTGTTAAACTATTTGACTTGTATCCTCTTGGCTGTAGCTGTGGACCAACCACTGCTTTAGTTACATTGAAATAGAATGTAGTTTATCTGTCCTTACCACTCAGGTCCAGACGTATTTTGTCTGATAGCAATTTGCATTCTTGTTGTCCAGAAGCTTGGGTATTAGAGATCAACAGAAGCTTGGGTATTAGAGATCAACGAAAGCTTTACTTCATTCACACAAAGATAATATTTTCTTTCCTTTGCTAGGGAATGTTTGGCCTTTAGGCCTACACTGGGGCAGAAGTCCAGCCTGTTATGCCTGGAGCATTAATAGTCAGTGGCTTTGGGATCCTCTGTATATCATCCAAAATTAGCTGCCAGAAGGTTTCAAGAACAGAAACCTTGTGGCAAGAGGGAAGGACAGGTTCGCTTCTGTTCTTGGCTTCCCTATGACATGCTGCCTGCTCCTCTCAGCTCTTCCTATTGCCAGATGCAAGCTGACTATCTGCTCCTACTGGGTGGGTTTCCTAACCAGTGCAGCTGCCTGCCTGTAAGCCAACTTAAATGCCCTTCGACCTAGTGGGGTCCATGTGAAAGCTCTGGAAAGTGGTGGAACCCAGTGTAACTGGTTTCTAGCCCCTTTTCCAATATTTTGCACCCAGGAACTGAGTTTATTCCATATATAAGAGCATACACTTTAAAATGACTGGCTTCATTTATTATTTGTTTCCCTCCAAAATATCCATGGGATATTTTCTACTCAAAGGTCATTGGAGAAATGCCTCATGCTGTTTATAAGGGCAGTTAGGGATGGGCAACAAAATCTAACTTTGCCCACAACGTGTGGAAGAATAAGAAAAAACAACTTTGCAAAGATACTAAGAGATTGCACCATTCGAACTCTTGTGTTGCTAAGATTGTGATCTCAAATGATGGCATATACTTTTGACAACATCTCACTACCTTTTGATTACCGATTTATTTCACTGGTATCTTCCTCATTTCACTTCTTGTTTCTTTTTGCTAACTACTTATATTTTTTTGGATTTATTTGCTTTTTTTCTGCATTCCTTCCTTTTTCTTTGCAATGTAATCTTCCAATTTTGCTTACTACTCCTTTTGGTTCTGTTTTTCTAATCTTCCTTCCTGCCATTTCCCTGGCATATATTCTTGTCTGTTTTACTTGTGACATAGGCTGTGAAACCAAGTACTTTATAGCCTATCCCCAATAACGCATATAGAAAGTGAAAACTATTAAAGATTATTTTAGTAATCTTTCTTCAACTTTTTGCTGCGTTTGATGCAGTTAATGGTATCTATCTCCTTTGCCATCTGTCCACCGTCTCCCAGCTTTGTAGCACTTCCTTCTTGGAGAACCATTTCAATCCGTCCAACAGTATGCCCATCCCTCTTCCAATCCTATGTTGTTATCTTGTGAAGTGCTCTTAAGGACCCACCAATTGCTCTACTTCGTCATACAAGTTCCCCTTAGTGACAGCATTTGTGGACACAGGTCACTTTCCATATGCATATTGGCACTCTGCTCCACCCATCCAGCACCTTGACCCCACAATCACCTTTATCCCTTCAGATTACCTTTCTATATAACTATGGAAGACTGAAATTCTTAAAATAAGAATTAAATTAACATCGGGAAGGCTAATATCACATCGTTCAGGCCCCATTGTCAACTTCACTCCCTTACCTCTAACTCTGTGCCTTTTCCTGACTACTGGTTAGGTTGAAAAATACAAGATCTTGATACCTTGTTCAACCCACAGCTGAGCTCAGCAACCATTTCCTTAATAATCATTAAGACGTAAAGTCCAAATCTCTGAATATATGATTTTTCCAGTGTCTTAATAACTCCTATCCTCCACCCTATTAGAATGTTAACTGATTCCAAACATTGTAATCTCTGCGCCCTATTCCTCTGCCCTTGTGGAGCCATATTGGTTTCCTGTTACACAACACATCAAACTTAACCTTGTCTTCAGAGCTTTACCTACACTCTGTAACCCCATCCAGCTTTATGTTTTCCATGTTCTTCGGTCTTCACGGAGGAGGACGTGAATAATTTGCCGGGTGTTAGCGATGGAAAGGTGGTAGGATTGGAGGGTCTCGATGACATTGTTGTTACTAGAGAGGCGGTGCTCGACAGACTGGAGGGACCGATTGTGGACAAATCCTCAGGACCGGATGGAATGCATCCGAGGGTTCTGAAAGAAATGGCGGAGGTGATAGTGGATGCCTTGGTGGTTATTTTCCAGACGTCGCTGGATTCCGGGGAAGTGCCGGAAGATTGGAAAACGGCTAATGTTACGCCGTTGTTTAAGAAGGGTGCCAGGCAGAAGGCGGGGAATTATAGGCCAGTTAGTTTAACGTCTGTTGTAGGTAAAATGTTAGAATCCGTCATCAAGGGGGAAATAGCGAGGCATCTTGAGGGGAATTGCTTGATAGAGCGGACACAGCATGGTTTCGTTAAGGGGAAGTCGTGTCTGACAAATTTATTGGAGTTCTATGAGGATGTGTCTAGGGCGGTGGATAGAGGAGAGCTGGTGGATGTGGTCTTTCTTGATTTTCAGAAGGCGTTTGACAAGGTACCTCACAAGAGGTTATTGCAGAAGGTCAGGGGGCATGGAGTTGGGGGTAGGGTGTTAGCGTGGATAGAGGATTGGTTGTCAAATAGGAGGCAGAGAGTGGGGGTCAATGAGTGCCATTTGGACTGGCGGTTGGTAACCAGTGGAGTGCCCCAGGGGTCAGTGCTGGGGCCTCAGCTATTTACCATTTATATAGATGATCTGGAGGAGGGAACCGAGTGTATGGTGTCAAAATTTACTGATGACACCAAGATTGGTGGAACGGCAAACTGCGCGGAGGGTGTGGAGAGTCTGCAGAAGGATCTAGATAGGCTGGGCGAATGGGCCAGGAAATGGCAAATGGAATTTAATGTTGGCAAGTGCGAGGTGGTCCACTTTGGTAGGAATTATGGTAGGAAGGACTATTACTTACGGGGCGAAAAACTGCAGCAGTTGACGGTGCAGAGGGACCTCGGGGTCCTTGTGCATGAGTCGTAAAAACCCAGCTTGCAGGTACAGCAGGTGGTCAGGAAGGCGAATGGGATGCTGGCCTTCATAGCGAGGGGGATTGAATATAAAAGTAGGGAGGTCTTGCTGTGGCTGTATGGGGCATTGGTGAGGCCGCAGCTAGAGTACTGTGTGCAGTTTTGGGCGCCGTACTTACGCAAGGATATTTTGGCCTTGGAGGGAGTGCAGAGGAGGTTTACTAGGCTGATGCCGGAGTTGAGGGGGTTGAGCTATGAGGAGAGGCTGAATAAACTAGGCTTGTACTCGTTAGAGTTTAGAAGAATGAGGGGAGATCTCATTGAGACGTATAAGATGATGAATGGGATGGATAGGATAGAGGTGGAGAGGCTCTTCCCGCTCAGAAAGGACAGTAGGACTAAGGGGCACAGCCTCAATATAAAGGGGGGGCGGTTTAGAACGGAGTTGAGGAAGAACTTCTTCACTCAAAGGGTGGTGAATCTCTGGAATTCTCTGCCCGTTGACGTGGTGGAGGCTACCTTGCTAGGGTTGATAGGTTTTTGATGAGAGAAGGGATTAAGGGTTATGGGGAGAGGGCGGGAATGTGGAACTGAGCCACGACAGATCAGCCATGATCTTATTGAATGGCAGGGCAGGCTCGAAGGGCTAGATGGCCTACTCCTGCTCCTATTTCTTATGTTCTTATGTTCACCTCTTCAACCCTGGCCTTTTGTGCATTCTTCCACTCTTTGCCTCACCATTGATGTAGAGCTGTCAGCCAGCTCTCCCTCCCTAAACTCCTCTGGCTCTCCATTCATTTTTCAAAAACCTTCTCAAAACTCTTCTCTTCAACTAAGTTTCCTTGGCCAGTTACAATGTAGTTAATGTCCATTTCTCTTTCATCTCTTTCCCTCCATCTTTCTGCACCCTTTAGACGTGCTCTACTTTACAAGATATTAAGGTTTATTTAATTATTCGTCACAAGTAGGCTTGTATTCACACTGCAATGAAGTTACTGTGGAAATCTCCTAAAATAACAAGTTGTTGCTGAGGTGTATGTTGCTGAGGAGTGTATTGTATCAGAGACTTCAACATTAAATAGCAATGCCCTTTATTTTTGTAACCTTGGATTTACTACCAAGTTTATACATAGAAAGAACCTAATCTTCTGGGTTTTTTTGCCAGAACAATACAAAACTGATCCCACTGGACTTCTCTCCTTATACTCTCACATCTCTCATTATTTCATGTTTTGATCCACTTTTTAGAAATTCAGTTACAGGATGTGGGACAGCATTTATTGTCTATCCCTAAACTGCTCTCCATTTCAGAGAGCATTTGAGAGTCAACCACATTGTTGTGGATCTGGGGTCACATGTAGGCCAGACCAGGAGGATTTCCTTCCCTCATGGACATTAGTGAACCAGATGGGTTTTTATGACATTCAACAATGGTTTAATGCTCATCATTGAATTTTTAATTCCAGATTTTTATTGAATTGAAATTTCATTATCTGCTGTGCCCCAGATCTTGGGTCTCTGGATTATCTGTCCAATGAAATTACCACTATGCCATTGCTTCCCTGTCTATCTCTCTAAGTATTGTATAGGTTTCAATGAGGTCATCTCTGATTCTATGCAATTCTAGGGAATACAGGCCTAGTTTCCCCAATATCTCTCCATTGGAGAGTCTTGCCATCTTCAGAACAAGTCTGGTGAACCTTTGTTGCACTCCCTGTATGGCAATAAATATTCCCTAAGGTAAGGGTAATTTACAGTACTCCAGGTGTGGCCTGACCGAAGTTCCATTCAATTGAAGCAGAACTTTGCTACTGAGAATGGACTGTTTCTAGGAATAATCTTTGTATTTTTTGATGCAGTATACTTTGCTGCCTAATCTTCTGAGCACTTGATTTATTGGTTTGCTTGAGAGACAGTCAGCAGCAGAAAGATGGGGACCTCTGGCAGTGGGACAATGTGAAGAAAGGTTATTATTTTAGAATGATTAAGGGAGCCCTATTAGAAGGGCCATGGTCCCTTCATTTTTGTAAGCTTGTTCCTATTGGAACGAACAACACCTTCGACTGCATGGCACCCAGCTAAACCCCGACTGCTCTCTCAGGTAGATGTAATTGATTCTGTGGCTTAACCAAGTCACTGAAGTAGATTATTCGTCACTGTTGCACTGCTCTAAGTGAGAGCTTGCTGCGTGCAAATTAACAGCCACCTTTCCTACGTTAAACCTGTTGCGATGTCTTGAGATCATGAAAGGCATTGTGCGAATGTATGAATAAGTTACTCTCTCTTTTACAGGTTTAGCAATTTTGGTTTTTGTATTTATGACAAATACATTAGCGCACGTTTTGTTTGGCCCCATACCCGTGGAATTCTCTTACTTGGTCTGGAAAGAAGAGGTGGAGGCACATGCTGGATTTTACCGCCTCGCCTGCCCTGGAATTAGGGTGAGTGCAGCTTGCAGAACAGAATTCTCCATTGGCATAGGGCGGGATTTTATGAGCCTCGCCTGAGCAAATACCAGCCTCAATGTTTGTCTTGCCTATGATCCCCCCATGTGATACACAAAACAAACACACCCGGCCATCCCATTGTATCGGGCAGTGGGGCCCTGTGCGAGAACCTCTCCGGCTACGCGAGGGCATCCTGAAACCCAAACAACCCCCAGCTTTTGTTGCGACACTACGGACTTCCTACAGATACTCAGCACACGTGGAGCAGTTGAACCAGGGGTACTCCTTGTCACAATGGATGTCTCGGCACTCTATACCAGCATCCCCTATGACAATGGCATTGCTGCAACTGCCTCAGTACTCAACGCCGACAACTCACAGTGTCTTCACCTTCAACAACCAGCTCTCTATCCAGACACACGGAACAGCTATGGGGACCAAATTCACAACGTAATATGCCAACATCTTCATGCACAGGCTCGAACAAGACTTCTTCACCGCACAGGACCTTCAACTGATGCTATACACTAGATACATTGATGATATTTTCTTGCTTTGGACTCATAATGAACAACCACTGAAACAACTAGATGACATCAACAAGTTCCATCCCACCATCAGACTCTCTGTGGACTATTTTCCAGAATTGGTTGCATTCTTGGACACATGCATCTCCATCGAAGATGGTCACCTCAGCACCTCACTGTACCGCAAGCCCACAGATAACCTCATGATGCTCCACTTCGCTTCCGCCCTAAACACATTAAAGAAGCCATCCCCTACGGACAAGCCCCTCCATATACACAGGATCTGCTTAGATGAGAAGGATTGCAACAGACACCTCCAGACAGTGAAAGATGCCCTCATAAGAACAGGATATGGCGCTCGACTTATCGCTTGACGGTTCCGACGTGCCACAGCGAAAAACCACATCGACCTCCTCAGAAGACAAACACGGGACACGGTGGACAGAGTACCCTTCGTCGTCCAGCACTTCCGCAGAGTGGAGGAGCTACGACATCTTCTCCAGAGTCTTTAGCATGGCATTGATGAAGACCAACATCTTGCCAGGGCCATCCCCACACCCCATTTCTTACCTTTAAACAACCGCACAACCTCAAACAGACGACTGTCCGCAGCAAACTACCCAGCCTTCAGGAGAACAGTGACCACAACACCACACAACCCTGCCACAGCAATCTCTGTAAGGCATGCCGGATCATCGACACAGATGCCATCATCTCACGTGAGAACACCATCCACCAGGTACGTAGCACATACTCTTGCAACTCGGCCAACGTTGTCTACCTAATATGCTGCAGGAAAGGATGTCCCGAAGCATGGTACATTGGGGAAACCATGCAGACGCTATGACAACGGATGAATGAACACCGCTCGACAATCACCAGGCAAGACTGTTCCCTTCCTGTTGGTGAACACTTCAGTGGTCACAGGCATTCGGCCTCTAATCTTTGGTAAACGTTCTCCAAGGCAGCCTTCATGACATATGACAGTGCAGAGTCGTTGAGTAGAAACTGATAGCTAAGTTCCGCACACGTGAGGACGGCCTGAACTGGGATTTTGGATTCTTGTCACACTACCTGTAACCTCCATGACTTGCCTGAATTTGCGAATCTCACTTACTGTCCTGTCTGGAGACAATACACATCTCTTTAACCTTTGCTTAATGCTATCTCCACTCGCATTGTCTGCACATTTAAGACTTGAATAGCAGATTAGCTGTAAAGGCTCGCATTCTAATCAGTATTCTGTAAACTGTGTGAGTCTTTATATGCCCTGTTTCCAACAGAACTCTCCACTCACCTGACGAAGAAACAGCATTCTGAAAGCTTGTGGAGTTTACTATCAAATAAACCTGTTGGACTTTAACCTGTTGTGAGACTTATTACTACGTTTGAGCTTCCCATAGGTGTGCAACTGGGCCTGCACCTGCGCTCTGTAGGAAGCACAGGCCCAACTTTTGTATTTTAATGAGGCAGGAAGGAGTCTTCTTAGCCTCCTGTTTAATTTTCTTGCGATTTTTACACCTCAGCACAAGAGTGCCTGTTAAAACCTGCTACCGTGGCCTGGTCCTATAATCTTGCCATATGGAGAGCCTGCAGCTGAAGGCAAGCAAAACATTTATGGTTTATTTCCACTTCTAATTCCCCTGGATGCTCTGTGGGCCTTGGGGTCTGCTCGACCACAGCAGCCAAGAGTACACTTGCAGCTCTGAGAGTGGTGCTGAAGTTTCCAGATACCTTCTCAGCTTCATGGTTCGCCCAGTGTCATGCAGATGCCCCAAAATAATAAAATCCTGGACCTTAGATCTATGATATTTTTAAACCTGTAAATCCAAGTATTGATATCTATAGATGAAATGGTTGAATTTTTAATAAAAATGAACAGAGCTGTAGTTACATTCTTTCGGAATTGTCATTGTAGAGTTGATTTAAAGGCTGCTTATTTCACACCTGCGTTGCAGTTACCGTGCAAATATTAGAGGAGCAAAAAAAAGACAAAGGAAGTTAATTCCTTAAAAGCTGCTGCACACCAGTCAGGCACCCATTGAGGAAATTGGCCCTGCGTAGTGCAAAGTGTGTAATAAAGTGCAAAGTGAAGTGGAAGCAAGACACCCCATTTCTGGAAGTCCATGCTTTGGTGTCTCATTGGATTCCGGCCATGTTAACATTATAATTATAGCTTTGGCAAGACCTGAAAATTATTTACATGAACTCGATGGCTGCCAGGTAAATGCACTCTTTACTTTAGTCTGCCTAAACATAGCTGGTTTAGTGTACACCCGGAGTGAAAGCTGAACCATTTCACCTGTAGGAATAAAGAATTAGATTGAATGCATTAATATTAAAAAAAAGAGATTTCAAGAATCTGCTCTTGGAGGAGGGAGTCGTTGGGTTAAAGGTGAAACAGCTGCTGAAAGTATTGATCTGAAATTTCTGATCAATAGAATTTAATTTTTAAAAATTATTAAACTGCTTTCTGCCAGATGAGGCCAGTCTTTCTTTGACATTAACTCACAGCTCAGTTGACTAGGTAAGCTTGTCTTATTTTAGAACTTGGTTCTTTTGGCACTGTACTGCCTATGCCAGTCAGGCCACACAATTGCATGAGCCCCTGAACATGCTTCCTGAACTTCTTAACCAACTTACTTCTGTGATGTGCTCAAGTTGTATGGCCTTCTCTGCCTTAAATGTAGGCAAATGATAAACAGTTGTTTTTCAGGAAGGTTAACTATTCAAGTACACACATTTAAAATCATAAAATAATATAGGACAGAACCAGGCAATTTGGCCGCCATGCCCCTACGAACTACCAATTAGGCCCATGGTCTTACAAATATCTTTGAAAGTAATTGGGCTTGCAATGCAAAAGCGTTTGTTTCACAATTGAAAAGCACCAAGAGTGAGCAAATTGTTATAAGTAGAATCATAGAATCCTACAGTGCAGAAGGAGGCCATTTGGCCTATCGAGTTTGCATCAGCCACTATCACTCCCAAGCCGTATCCCCACAACCTACCCTAGCTAGCCTCTTAACACTAAGGAGCAATTTAGCAATCCACCTAACTCCATTCCACCTAACCTGCACATCTTTGGACTGTGGGAGGAAATTGGAGCACCCAGAGGAAACCCACGCAGCAGCTATTCAAATTTGAATAAATGTTGAAAATTTTTATCAAATTCAAGACTCCCTCTGTTCTTGGGAGCTTAAGACTAATGTGGCAAACTCCACACAGACAGTGACCCGAGGCCGGAATTGAACTCGGGTACCTGGCGCTGTGAGGCAGCAGCACTAACCACTGTGCCATGGTTCTGCCCCAATATAACCACAATATATTCTAGCCAATTAAAGGCAAGGTATTGTAAATTAAATAAAAGTACCTTTGGTATAGAGGGAGCCCATACTGGCTGCATATCAGTGTGTACGTCCAAATTCATTTATCTCTTCAAATGATATCTGGTTTGTAAGAACTAATCAAACTGGTGAATATCTGATTCCAGCCTGGTAAATGCACCCTTGGCTTTAGTCTGCCTAAACATAGATGGTCTAGCGCACACCCAGATTCAAACCTGAACCATTTCACTTGTAGGAATAAAGAATTAGGTTGAACGCATTAATATTTTTAAAAAAGAGATTTTAAGAATCTGCTCTTGGAGGAGGGAATAGTTGGGTTAAAGGTGAAAGAGCTGCTGAAAGTATTGATCTGAAATCTCTGATCAATGAAATTTACTTTTTAAAAATTATTAAACTACTTTCTGCCAGAAGAGGCCAGACTTTCTTTGACATTAACTCAGAGATAACTCAGAGATCAGTTGACTAGGTAAGCTCCCAAGTACAGAGGGAGTCTTGAATTTGATAAAAGTTTTCAACATTTATTCAAATTTGAATAGCTGCTGGGTAATCTTAGTTGCAGTTTGTTTATACTCCGAAATATGAACTCATGCTCAAATATACCAACCTTCACATGACCGAAAATCGTGCTGTTAGTCTGATGACAACTATTTTCACCATCTCTTTTGTAGCCTACTTGGTATGACTAGTTCCCACTATTGACCTAATTGTAGTCTGAGCAGAGCCTCAGACAGCTTTGACAAAGGGTCGTCTGGACTTGAAACATCAGCTCTTTCCTCTCCGTACAGATGCTGCCAGACCTGCTGAGATTTTCCAAAGTTTTTTTCTCTTTTGGTCTCAGATATCGGGCATTTGTTATTCTTACTTGTTTTGCTCAAGGTCCCTTTTAGTTTTTAGTCATCCTTCATATAAGCACCAATTCTCCCTCTCCCTGTAAGAATTTTGAATGTTTGCCTCTCTAAATATGTTTTTTGAATAAGACATTAAACCTAAGGCCTTGTCTGCTCTTTCAATTGGATGTAACAGATCCTTGATATTATTGTGGAGAAGAATGGGGGAAAGAAGAAAAATGGTGCCCTGACTGACATTTGATCACAGTAAAAAGTCTGACAACACCAGGTTTTAGTCCAACCTATTTATTTGTTAATATACTCACAAGCTTTCGGGGTTAGCCCCTTTGTCAGGTGAATGGAGAGTTCTGGCCTCAGACAGAGCATATAAAGCACAGACAGTTTAGAGATTACTGATTAGAATGCGAATCCTTACACCTAACCTGCTGTTCAAGACCTGAAGTGGCTGATAATGTGAGTGGAAGGAGCACTGATCACAGGTTAAAGAGATGTGTATTGTCTCCAGACAGTACAGTAAGTGAGGTTTTGCAAACCCAGGCAAGTCACAGGGGTTACAGATCCTCAAGCCAAAAATGGATTATCTGGTTCTTATCGCATTTCTTCTGTGGGAGTTTGCTATGAGCAAATTGACTGCCTCATTGTCTATGTAACAACAGTGACTATACTTTAACAGTACTCCATTGGCTGTATATTACTTTGATATGTCCTGAGTTTGTGAAACCTGCTATATTAATGCAAGTCATACATTTCATTTTATGTCAGAATTGTTGCTATTACAATCTCATTGGACCAATTGTATCAGCAGTATTATGCAGCAAATGCATACATTTTAATTGACATGGAATTTGATCTTTTCCAATACAGTTCAAACTTTGTAAGAACTTAAACTTTGTTAGCTTCCCACATTGCCAGATGCTGGAACCTTTTTTATATATATAGACTAGTGTCACTTGTTCCAAGGGGAGTTTGCAATATCGGTTAGAGATAGTTGTGTTTCACTAATCCTAACTTTTTTTTCCAGATTGAGAAGTCTTATGAACAGCCCAGCTTTCTTTTCTCATGACCTATCTGTAAACGAAAGATCTTTTTATTTCCTTCTGTTTCTATTAATAACCCCACAGCAAAGTTGAGATAGGAAAGACTCAGAGGGTTAGTTTATTTACACATACTCAAAATGTGGGAAGTGGATAATTACTATGTTGCCACCTGTGCACTCATATAGTAAGAGAGGGATTAAAAAAAAGTTTTACAGAGCAAAAACCACAGAGGTAAGAGTGAACCAAAGTCCAGTGATGTATTCCTTACTTTAGAGATTGACGGACCAAACTGGTGCTGGATAAATTACTTTTCCAGTAGAATTGGCTTCCACAATGGGATAGGCATGCAGAGATGAATTAGTCTTCTAGGTGATGATATAGGAGTTCCAGTGTAGCTGGGCATTCTAACCTGGACAGAGCCTCCTTTCTGTGCTGCTGCAAGTAGATGATAAAAATGGCAGACTGAGTAATGTTAGTACCACAAGGCAATAGTACTGATTCTACCAGCTAGGGGATCATGTCACATGACTCCCATCTTTCTGTTTTGATTTTAACAAAAAGTGCATATCCCGTTGTTTGAGATGTTAATGTTTGAATTATTATGTCTTAAAGAGAGGTTGTGGGGTCATTTGTCCTAGCAGACAAATGGACTCCAGTTGACCAGGCCTGGCTTAGAAATGTAGATTGATTTTTTATAGTTTCATTTGAATTTGTCTCTGCAGTCCAGAAGAGATCATTAGGATCTCTTCAGAGATAATAAGCTGTCAGACTCTGTGAACCTGCCACATTAGTCTTATTGTTTAAGTGCCACAGATAGACATAGCTTCAGCTATTTTAAGGAGAATCTTTGTCTAGTTTTTAACATTTTAGAAATTAACCACAAGGATATCTATGTATTATAAAAATTTAGAGTGGGTCCTAATCCCCCAGACCACAGGAACTGTAAAACAAATATCATATTTGTGAGCTCTTATGCATCTGCTACTCCTCTGTTGTAAGTAGACATTTGCTCTATTACCATCTCAAATGCATGGTGTTCTGTTGGTTTGTCTGATTGGCTGGCCAGTGGATCCTGATTTCCTCCATTGGATTCCAATTTATGAATTTTAATGTGATAGTTTAATTAATCATGTGTATTCGGTTAGCTCTGTAAAATATACCTTTGAGAGTGCTTGAAGTTATTCTTTCATAGGATTCTTAGGTCCACAGCTTTTCACCTTCTCATTAAGGCTTCACAAGGCAGTGCCAATTTAGAATGCCTGGGCAGTTCTGGATCCTTAGTTAAGACTAGTTACCAAACCGTGATAGATATGGGCATGCTGTTCCAGTGATCACTCTTAACACCAGCTTGCGATCCTCCAGTTGACGGCTGCACAATCTTTTGCTGTGTTCTGTTGGCTGTAGTTTATGTTCTTCCTGCTCATCATCTTTGAACTGTGCGCTGAAATGTCCCAAACACTTTTTCTTTATACTTTTTAGATCCAGTCAGTGTACATGATTCATGATGTTTCTGAGCTCTTATTGGTTCAGGCAGCACATGGTTAGTCTCTGATTGGTTTCTTAAGGGTGATGGTCATTTCCTGTTACCTCCTGACTGGTGTCCATTACTTGTCGGGTGTCTCCCTCATTATAGTTTTTTTCCGTTATTGCTGTATGTTTTCTGGTTTTCTTCTGAGTTAACGGGGCATCTCAAGGTATTTTTGGTATTTGCTTATTTGAGATAAGAGCATGTGATGCCAGTGTAGTAATGATTAACATCTGGGCCCATCATGCCAAATGTTTATTTGGTGTACTGGAAACCTATAGAATTTCCATTAAGACTGGTGCTTATCAGTATATTGCTAGCTTATAGTGACTGTTAGTGCTTGGAACAAAGCTCATTCAAAAGATATAACGTGACGCACAATTTTGACCTGATTTAGAGATTACAAGTCACTTCACACTGAAAATCACGAGTGCATATGAATAACCAGTGTGTTAAAGCTGAGATAATAAGATAAAGTGCCATACATGTTCATAAGTAATGATAGTCAAAAAAAAACATAGCTACAAAAACTGATTGCAGAACTCAGCTCTTAAAGGCACAGAACAAAAGAGTACCTACATTTGTAATATGTTTTGAAAGAAAATAATTATGGTTCTTTAACCTTTGTACAAGTCTAGGGTCATCTGGTGTATTTTCACCTGACAGATTGGAATGCCTCACAGTCAAGCCTCTTGTAGTGTTGTAGTATCCTGTGTGACAATGTTTGCACAAAATATAAGATGAGGCTAATTGATTAAAATACCTTGATCACTTAATCATAGAATCTTAGAATCACAGAATCCTTACAGTGCAGAAATAAGCCGTTCAGCCCACCGAGTCTGCACTGACAACAATCCTACCCAGGCCTTATTCCCATAACCCCACATATTTACCTTGCTAATTCCTCTAAGCTATGCATCCTGGGGCACTAAGGGACAATTTAAAATGGCAATGCACTTAACCTGCACATCTTTGGACTGTGGGGGGGAAACTGGAGCACCCAGGGAAAACCCATGCAGATAGGGAGAATGTGCAAACTCTGCATAAGCAGTGACCCAAGCCAGGAATTGAACCTGGGTCCCTGATGCTGTGAGACAGCAGCGCTAATTACTGTGCTACTGTACTATCTTGGCTAAACTACAAGCTAATTCTTGGAATTATCTTGCTGTTGATCCATAAGGTTGTTTATATCCACAAGCTCTTAATATGTAGATTTCTCCTGGTTTCACAGCCTTCCTCAGGAACCTCAAAGATCACATTCTGAACAGACATTGCTTACTTATCTCTGCTTCTGCAGGATTTGTGCCATGCTCCTGTTTATGTCTAGTCATTCATTCTAAGCATTCCTTTTCAAACTTGACCAGAGAAAGGTCAGCAGCTCCCCTAACCTCTGCATTCCCCCTGCTTTTACATATACCAGCAGAGCTTGCACATTTAACAGGATTCATACATTGACTAAATTTAACAATATGCATTGCTTCCTGGACCTTTCACACATCATGTGTAAAACAAGAAACAAAGCTCACATAAATGTGTATAGATCAGTGGAATTTGCTTTTGGCTTGCTCTAGATCCTGCAATAATCTGACACCCTTGTTTTGGTCTTTAGTAAAGTCCTTCTTTCCATATACATTATTCATTGCACCTTTAAAAATTATTTCTATATATTTGTACACCTCACATGTCCTTGAACTTAGCACATATCTTTTCTCATATCTACTAATCTGGATTGACAACAGATCCTTTCTAAATAAATCATGGAGTTATCAAATGGTCATGAGTTTGCATTAATAATCTGATTCGAGGTGTTAAAATATGTGCTTGTGCCTGTGTAATGGTTGGACACAGTGACTGCAGATCAACAACACTGGCAAGTTCTGAGGTATTTATGCGGCAGTTAAGCATGAAGTCTAAGGGTGGATGGAGCCAGTGTAGCTATTAAATCAGGTGGGAAAAAAGTAGACTCCCACCCTCTGTGGAATACTTGGCAGAACTGTGCGTACCTTGCAAACACACTCCCAGCCTCCAGGTTATTACTATATTCGATGCAAATTTGCAACTACATTCTTTTGAGCATTCTTCATTTAGAAGTTATATTCACTTCAGTGATTCACTAATTGACCAAGACCCTTTTAAAATAGTTGGTCTTGAATGTCAACGTCAGTTGTTAAGTCACTAAAACATAATCAGGAAACCAGGCTTTATTTTACTCCACCCTGCTCCCTGCTGTCCAGTTTAGACACACTAAAACTAAACTTCTGAATGCTAGTTCACTGGGAAGATTATGTTCCGTGTAATTTCTTCCCAGCCCGCAGGGTAATCTGGCAAAACTCAAGGTTGTCCAACTAACATTGCATCTCATGTTCAGCTTTTCATGAAGTGCGATGCAAGGGCCACTGACCTTGTTAATGGAGTGTTTGATTAGTTTTTTCCCTTGCTATCTTATGTTTGTTTGTTCTACCCGTTGTTTATCTAGCCTCTTTTTACAGAGAAAGAGTAAATAGGCCTACTGTTGGCTGTTCTGGGCAGAGTTTGACGAACCTTTAGACTATGTGAGTCGTCACAAATAATTCTATTCTTAATTTTGTAGTTATCGATGCTTTGGACCTTTCCCCAACCATTTTTGTGTATGCTTTCTTTAGGGAGGAAAGATGCTTTCTTGAAGCAGATCAAATCTACTATGATTTGAAATTTGCCATTTTAAGATTAGTGTGCTGAGTTTAACAATTTTTAAAATGCTTTGACGGGCGTGGATGTTGTTAGCGAGGCCAGCATGTTTTGCCTATCCCTAATTGTCCTTGGGAAGTGATGGTGAGTGTCTTCTTGAACCGCTGCAGTCCATGTGGTATAGATATATGCACAGTGTTGGTAGGGAGGGAATTTCAGGATTTTGACCCAGTGAAAGTGAGGAACAATGATATATTTCCAAGTCAGGGTGGAGAGTGGCTTGGAGGGAAACTTCCAGGTGATGTTGTTCCCATTTGTCTGCTGCATAGATAGTAGTGATGTGTATTTGGAAGGTGTTGTGTAAGGAGTCTTGGTGAGTTCTTGCATTGCATCTTGCAAATGGTTCATACTGCTGCTATGGTGCGTCAGTGATGTAGGGAGTAAACTTCATTGCGTTGTTTAATGTAAACCTACTTGTGACACTAAATAAACTTTAAAAACGTCTTTAACCATTATTGACAATGGAACACACATGAAGGGATTCTCAGGATATTTTTGTTAGAAATATGTATGCCCAACCATGGTGATTAGGTGATTTTCACAGTAACTTCATTGCAGCATTAATGTAAGCCTACTTGTGACAATAATAAATAAACTTTAATTTTAAATTTTCATCATCACACCATTGTATAAATCTATTAGTCAGAATTTATTTGTGCAAAAAAGTGGTGTTGTAACAAGACATGGTATTAGCAAAGACCATGACAAAAATTAGAATAAAAGTAAAGTAACAGGTGGCAGGGTGGGGTGACTAGGGGATTTTCACAGTAACTTCATTGTGGTGTTAATGTAACCCTACTTGTGACTAATAAATAAATTTTAATTTTAAGATGAAGTGAGAAATGAAATAAGAGAAGTAGAGTGTGAGAAAAGACCAGCAGCCAATATAGAAAGGATTCCAAAAGCCTTCTATAGCACATAATTAGAGAATGGGTTGGCAATAAAGGGAGGAATGGGATTGATTGATTCAGATCCAAGAGAAGGGATGTATGTATGGAGGCAGGGGCTGGCTGTTCTTAAAGTTGATAAACCACCTGGGTCAGATACAATTCATCTAAGGTTATTGGGGAGGAATATAAAGATTAAAATTGTGGCAGCGTAGTCAAAATCTTCCAATCCCCCGGTCAGCTTAACCTTAATAGTGGGAAAATTTTCAAAAACAGTAATTCAGGTCAAAATTAATAGTCATTTGGACAAATGCAAGTTAATTAAGGAAAGCCAGCAATGATTTATTAAAGGCAATTGTGTTTAACTAACTTGCTTGAGTTTTTTGATGAGATAACAAAGAGTGTTGAGGATAATGCTGTTGACATGGTTCTCATAGGCCTCCAAAAGGCATTTGGATAAAGTGTCACATAACGGGCTCTTCCGCAAAGTTGAAGCCAAAGGAATAAGAAAAATAGTGGCAATATGGATATGAAGTTGGCCGAACGACAAGAAACAGAATAGTGATGAAAGATTGTTTTCGGCCTGTGGAACGTTGACACTGGGGCTTCACAGGAGTTGGTATTAGGACCACTGCTTTTGGGTTGTGAGTAAACAAATGGTTTGCTCATATTGACTTTGGTTCTTTTACTAATTACCTTAAACGTGTGTCCTCTAGAACCGGAAACTGAAGATAAACTACCAAAACGTTTGAAGATCTTAAAGGCCTACAAAATCTCTCCTTAACTTTCTTCGATCTAAGGCAAACTTGATTTGGTCTCTGTTCTCCTCCTTTTCTCCTCTATTTGGAGATTAGGTAGTGGAAAGTTGCTTCCATTTTAACTCTCAATATATTTCAAAGCTCTGGGTAAGTTTCTCTAACATATCACGCTCGTGGTTCTGATAAGAAAATTCAGCTTATGCATACAATGGAATACTTTTCAGTATTGCAAACGTATGGATCACCTCACCCCTTTCCAACATTTCTCCTCTGAGAAGTAACTCAATTCTTTGAGTCTCTCTTCATACCATTAAGTTCCAGAATTATTTTTTTCTAAATCAAATCAGTAGATTTTTGGCAAAGGTTTCTGCAAAATTCCAATATTTAAAATATACCAGTCCCTTTTCTCCTATTTTTTAGTCATTCTTTAGCTAATCTGTAAGCTTCAGCCCCACAAGGAGGTGCAAGTGTTATTCTATCAGATAATTAAATACTGGACTGCATGGATGCACTCCAAAGCAGCCGTTCTTATCTAAATTTCTATCTTTGAATCATTGGCTTTCTAAATAAACTTACAAATTGGCAGTTTGGAATCGAAATTAAGTAAAAAGTACCTGTCTTTCTCATATCCTTATATTGACGCTGAAAACATTTGTTTACATTCTGTGTATCTACAATGTAAAACAGAAAAATGAGTAGAAACTAGAAAGAAACTATCATCATCTTAGAAACTAATTCCCAGATCTCACTACTTATGGTTCATTTGTTTGCTGTTTGTGGGGTTTTTTTATTGATAAATTTGGTCTGCATTTGCTTAAAAAAACACTAACGACACTATTTCAAAAAGTGATTCATTGACTGTGAAATACTGTGGGTTATCCCAAGGAGGCAAGAAGGTGCTGTATAATTTCAATATTTTACTTGTAGAATGTTGGGTGTGTACCTGCCTGTAATGCAGAATGATGTGGAGATGCCAGCATTGGATTGGGATAATGTAAGTAAGAAGTCTCACAACACCAGGTTAAAGTCCAACAGGTTTATTTGGTAGTAAACGCTTTCAGGGTTTGCCCCTTTATCAGGTGAGTGGGAGTTCTGATCACGAACAGAGGATATAAAGACACACACAGTTTACAGAGTACTGATTAGAATGCGAGTCTTTACAGCTAATCAAGTCTTAAATGTGCAGACAATGTGAGTGGAGATAGCATTAAGCATAGGTTAAAGAGATGTGTATTGTCTCCAGACAGGGCAGTAAGTGAATTGTTGCAAGCCCAGGCAAGTCATGGGGGTTACAAATAGTGTGACATGAACCCAAGAACACCATCCACCAGGTACACGGCACATTCTCTTGCAACTCAGCCAATGTTTTCTACCTGATACGCTACAGGAAAGGATGTTCCAAGGCATGGTACATTGGGAAGACCATGCAGATGCTACGACAACAGATGAATGAACACCACTCGACAATCACCAGGCAACACTGTTCTCTTCCTGTTGGCGAACGCTTCAGTAGTCACAGGCATTCGGCCTCTGATCTTCGGGAAAACGTTCTTCAAGGCACACGACAGCGCAGAGTCGCTGAGCAGCGACTGATAACCAAGTTCTGCACACATGAGGACGGCCTCAACCGGGATCTTGGATTCATGTCACACTATTTGTAACCCCATGACTTGCCTGGGCTTGCAACCTCTCGCTTACTGACCTGTCTGGAGACAATACACATCTCTTTAACCAATGCTTAATGCTATCTCCACTCACATTGTCTGCACCTTTAAGACTTGATTAGCTGTAAAGATTCGCATTCTAATCAGTGCTCTGTAAACTGTGTGTGCCTTTATATGCTCTGTTTGTGATCAGAACCCCCATTCAGCTGATGAAGGGGCAATCCCCGAAAGCTAGTGGCTTTTACTAACAAATAAACCTATTGAACTTGTGTTGTGAGACTTCTTACTATAATGCAGAATAGCGGACATAATCTTATGATGATAACAAATCATGCACAATGTTAAAACGCCTTGCATTATAATTCTGGGTCAAAATAAATTCTTGGTAGTAATGTTCATAAAATGGTCTTGCACAAATTATAAAATCAAAATAAGCTTGTTTGGAGATGCTGTTTATGGTGTGAAAATATTTGGTGTGTGTGTAGTGCTATTTTCCTGCCGGTCCATATTTTCTTGTGCCTAATTACAGAATGGCCAATTGAGAACATCAATGTAAGCAGCCTTCCACTTTGTAATGTTAACGTGTGAGCTCTTCTTTGTAAGGCTATTGTAGTGTGATGAAGCTTGATGTGAAAGTGGAATTTTGATTATCTTTCAAAATAATAGAATTTCACTCTTTGAGACCCTCGTCAGATCTGGTAGTGAGATAATGGTATCAAGCCACATTACAGTGGAAAGTTGTGCAATATAAAGGACGTTTCTTATTAATTGGAATGGCATGATGGCACAGTGGTTAGCACTGCTGCCTCACAGGCCAGGGACCTGGGTTCGATTCCAGGCTTGGGTCACTGTCTGTGTGGAGTTTGCACATTCTTCCTGTATCTATGAGGGTTTCTTCCGCGTGCTCTGGTTTCCTCCCGCAGTCCAAAGATGTGCAGGTTAGGTGAATTCGCCATGCTAAATTCTCCCTCTGTGTATCCGAACAGGCGTCGGAGTGTGACAACTAGGGGATTTTCACAGTAACTTCATTGCTGTGTTAATGTAAGCCTTCTTGTAGCTAATAAATAAATAAACTTTGAATCGTCCCTGTGTTGCTACTTTGATTGCACTGCAGCAAGGTTTCTTTGATAGCACCTTCCAATCTTGTGACATCTACCAACTATATGGACAAGGGCAGCAAACGCGTGGGGACACTGTCAGGAAGTTTTGCTCCATACTGACTTGGAACTATATTGCTTCACTGTGTCTGGGTCAAAATGCTGGAACTTTCTCCCTCACAGCAGTTTGTATGTACCTACACCACATGGACTAAGTGTTTCAAGAAGGTGGCTCACCATTATCTCAAGTGGGTAATAAATGCTGACCTTGCCAACAATGCTCACATCCCAGAAATTAATAAAAGGAAGTGATTTTGAAATTGAGAAATATTTGACATTAAATTTAAGATAATGTAATTATTTGTTCAGGAAATTCCAAATGTGTCTATTTTAACAGTGCAAGTAGATGGGTCTTGAATGGAGTAAAATTGAGCTTCACAACACAAAAATGGACGTAGTCTGAGTGCCCATCAAGAAACTGCACAGTGATTTAATGAGAATATCTGGGTGAGGGATGGGGGCAAGCTTTGGGCCAGTATTAGTAATTGTAACCTGCAGTGGCTGCATTCATCCTTCACTGTAATATCTCAACTCAAAAACAATGGAACTCTTTACATTGTGCAAGAGCAATTTGAAAATAGAACTGCACCTGGGCTTTATATAATTCTACTATTTCACTGCACTCACTTGCACAGTCAGAAAATTTGATGTTGATTCATTGTAAAAAGACGATCTGAACATGCTTTTCAGCAATGGAATAGCATGTTGGTGTGATTTCAATTGCACAAACTGCTGTGGGCAAGAGGTAACAGTGCCAGAAGTAATACCTTAATTCTCATTACCAAGGAAATCCACTGAAATTAGGTCTACAAAGAAGTTTAGCTTCTTGTAGTTCCCAATTCCCAATTTCCTCCTTCAGATAAAAATCCAGCTCTAAGAGTCTGAGAATTCAATGTTCAGATTGGTATCACACCTCTTGTCAAGCTAATGACTGAGCTTTTTTATTTAGCACTTGGTACAGAAAAGCTTCTCTGAATTTTCTCATTTATCAAAGCATATTAACTCCAGCTGGTGTACAGGCCAGTTTTCTTTGTTTACCTTTTATTAAACTGGAATTATTAATATTTGCCAGTTTGATAATGTGGGAGGAAAAGAGCTAGTAAGCTATTGTGTCTTTCGTTCCTTTCGATAGACCTGATGAAATTTTGGAGTTTTTTGAAATTATTGCAAGTTATTGCAAGCGCGGCAACAGACGTAGTGCTCCAGCTGGCAGCACACTAGAAAGCCCTGATCTCTGATTACACAGACAGTTACACTTTTGGGTTCAGTTATAAGATGTTAGCGTATACGAATCAAAGGTGTACGTTTGTTATGGATTATCTATGTGCAATCATGACTATTAACTAGGTTTACATCATGCATGGGGTATGAGTATAATTAACCAATTATAACATGTGCACATCTTCTTCATTATAATATCCAATCAACGTAAAGGCCTGTACATGCTATCTAGTCTAATTAACTACTGGCTACAATTTGTCCTTGACATAATTTATGTCTGACTTGTGTGCATCAATTAGCCTCCCATGTCTGATTTTCCTGGTGTTTAATGAATTTTCCAAGGTAATGTTCAACAGACAAAAATACTTTGTGTGAGCTGTAAGTATTGTTGCCTCCTTGCTGTTATCTCCAGATCTTATGTATCTGAACAATTCCACAATGCTTTACAGTCTTTGAGAGCTGCCACCCATGAATGTTTCTGCCTGAGAACTAACGGCCTGCTGTTTGTGTCCTTGAGTGCTTGCTCACCGCTAGCAATTTGGGTGATTTCCAACCAAACTGAATTTTGTAACCCTTTCAGTAGCCCTTTCAGATGGAATGTGACCAAGTGCAGCTTTGAATATGCTCATTCAGAACAAGATGAAACCTGGATTCTTCCAGTGCCAGGCAAATGTAACTTACTGTTTAACCAATTAATATGATTATGCAACAAAGCCATGTAGCTATAAACATTTGCATTAATGTATTACAGCATTTTGAAAAATTCTTCACATAATTGATCATCATGGAGCACTGTGACTATTTTATAGATGGATGATGGCCATTCTGCATACAGCTAGCGATGCAATCTTTTAATTTGTCTTCATTGATGGTTATGTCATGGCAAGAAAAGTTGACTTCAAAGTCCATTTGATCCACCAAAGCAAACGGGGCCTCATTTTATTGAAGAATATGCTATACCAGAATGTCATCCTAGATTATGGACTCAAATCCTGAGTGAGAATGAGCCTGCAATCAGGGAATGTCAACTTTCCAAGTGCTAACTCTTTCAAAGTATTAATGAAAGATAACTTTGTGAGTGACCCAGTTGATAATTGGACATTTGCCAGTTGCTGCTTCTTAGTTCAGTGTTTTCAGATTATTTGTGAGAAGTCAATACAAGATCTAAGTAGACAATTATTTTTGGCGGAAATGTTGGGAGCTAGCAAGTTGTAGATGTGTTTTGCCAATTTAAGCATGCGTCTGTACAATATCTTAAGTCTTTGCATCAATGGGATATGACCCAAGTTCCAAGAAAATAGAATTCAAAATAATAAGCTACTGTATGCAATGGCATTAAAACGAATGCTGCAGAATGTAAGGAACAGTGTAAATGAGGCCCATGAATGCAAGCTGGAAATACTTCTTCATGCCTTAAAAACTGATATCTGTTGATGGGAATTGGGATTATCTCCCAGTGCTTCTCAGTGTATCCAGCAGTGGCAGCTTGATCATTGAATGGATACATTAATCGGCATTCTTGTTGAAGTGGGAGTTAGTTTTTATAAGCTAATGTTGTCTTAAAAAGTGGATGAATGGAATTCAAGTCTGAAACTCCCTTTCGTTCTCAAAGTGAGACTCCCAAATGGCTAACCCAGATAATAAGTATATAAAACTTCTGAAGACACTCCCAGCAGAATTAGGTTTAAAAAGTGAGAGGCAGAATAATGTATCCTTCTCACGTAGCGGAATATTAATTGTTTCATATGAAGCCTGCGTGTGTCAGTAAGTTCATGTGATGTATCTTTGGCTAACATCATCCATTGTAACATGACTTTGCGTGAACATAGTTCTTAAATTAATAACAGGACTTATGCTGCTGATTCATATTAATATTGCTGTACACTTGGGATGTTCCCGTGTAATTCCCATGAGACTCTGAGAGCTGGATTCTGGGTGGAGAAATAAGCAGGTAAAACTGGGAGGCTTTGGACAATCCTTGGGAACTGTGTTCCCAGCTTGCAATGTACTGTACGTTACAGTACTGTAGTGGTCTGGTCATTTTCAAGACCCTGGTCAAGGACTTACTGCCTTGTAGACACTGGAGTGTTTGCACAATTTTGTAAAGCACATTGAAAAAAAAATTCCTTCCCATTGACATCTTAGCTACCTTGATTGTGAGATTATTTGTTAATTTGTTCAGAAAGAGCCAGTGATCATGAAGTGTGTTGTGAGAAAAGACAACAAAAACAAGTGAGTTAGATATTGTAAAGTGCTTCGTAACAGGCGATCATACAATGGACATCACTGGAAATCTGGACTTAACAGCAACAATAGTGAGAACAATTGTTTAGAAAATGGATGAAAGAGTTTTTCAGCTAATAACTCTTTTGGCTGCTGTTAGATTAAACAGAAATAGTAAGAGTGGAATTATGAAGAGCTTGGAAAGAACTGCTAACCATTTAGATTGAAACTCAGTAACATGTGCCTCTTAGTTTAAAACTTATTAATGAAAAGGCTAGGAGTTTTCATGGTGATCTTAAGAAAGACCATAAGTGGCACAATGATTAGCACTGCTGCCTCACAGTACTGGGGGCCTGGGTTTGACTCCCAGCTTGGGTCACTGTCTATGTGGGGTTTGAACATTCTCCCTGTGTCTGCATGGGTTTCCTCCGGATGCTCCAATCTCCTCCCAAAGTCTAAAGGTGTGCTGGTTAGCTGGATTGGCGTGCTAAATTGCCTCCTTGGTGTTAGGAGGGCTGGCAGGGTAAATACATAGGGTTATGGGGACAGGGCCTGGGTGGAATTGTGGTTAGTGCAGACTTGATGGGTCGAATGGCCTCCTTCTGCACTGTAGGATTCTATAAATGTTCAAACATAGAATCACTTAATGCTAGTCGTGGGTTGTTAGTAAGGCATAAAACTGCTAAATTGTGTTGTGAGTGGAAAGTTAGGTGATTCTGTAGTAAGTGAACAGATGGTCATTTCTGAAGCTGCAGATGTCAGTTCAGGATGGTGTATTGCCAGGGTCAAGTATGTCACTGTGTGGCTGAAAATGGATCAGGATTGGGGGAGTGATGGACAGCCAGTAGTCATAGTCCCTTTTGGTGCCAATGATATAGGTAGAAAAGGAGATGTGGTCCTGCATTCAGAATTTAGAGAGTTCGGTAGAAAATTAACAAGCAAGTTCTCAAAAGTGGTAACCTCTGGATTATTCCCAATGCCATGTGCAAGTGAGTACAGAAATGGAAAGTTAAAACAGATGACGGTGGTGCAGGAGGGTGGGGCTTTATATTCTTAGGACATTGGAACTGGCTCTGGAGAGATGGACCTGTTCAGGCCAGATGGGTTATGCCTGAACAGAGCTGGGACTGAGTTTCTTGCAGGGAGCTTTGCTCGTGCTGTGCAGAAGTTTTAAACTAACTCAGCAAGGGTGTGGGAATTAGGAGATAATATCAGAGAGGAATACCAAGGTACACACAATATTGTGAATGGTAGGTAGCACTAGAATAGGGAATAGTAGGTTACTAGGTGAAGTCAGTGTGAAGGAGGAGATAAGAGAGTCTAAATCCAAGTTACTGTACGTATATGTGAATAACTGAGTGAATAAATAAGATTTGAGAGTTACAGGCATAGAATGCCATGTGGAAATATGATGTGGCTATAACAGAGACCTGGCTCAAAGAAATGCAGCGCTAGGTGCTAAATATTCCTAGATATAAGATGTTCAAGGAAAACTGGGAAAAGGCTGACAGTATTGATTAAGAAGACCATTACAGTGCTGGAGAAACAGAATGCCCAAGATGGGTACAAGTCTAAAGTAGGTGCATAAATCTTTGAAAATAGCAAAACAGGATGAGATCGTGGTAATAAAGCAAATAACATCCTGGGCATAGACTACAAGAGCAAAGCGATTATGTTGAACTTGTATAAATCAAGAAGCATTGGTGATATTTTCGCAGTCAGTGGTTAGGGTCTAAGACACTGTGTCTGAGAGTGTGGTGGAGGTGGAACCACTTCAGTGATCATTGTTGATGAAGAGGAACCTGAAGAGAGAGCACAATTCAAGCATGAATGGAAACATTAACAATACAGTCAATGAATACATGGAACTCTATAGAGGAAAAAGAAGGAAATGTGCAGTTGTCACTGGAAAATGCTTAAAAATTCCCACTACAATAAATTCTTAGGGTGTTGCAAAGAGTCCGAAGTGACCTCCAGAAATCTTCAAAGTAACATTCTGTCATGCCCTCCAGAAAGTCCTTCCAACTGGAGTTCTATGAGGATGTGTCTAGGGCGGTGGATAGAGGAGAGCCGGTGGATGTGGTCTTTCTGGATTTTCAGAAGGCGTTTGACAAGGTACCTCACAAGAGGTTATTGCAGAAGGTAAGGGGGCATGGAGTTGGGGGTAGGGTGTTAGCGTGGATAGAGGACTGGTTGTCAAATAGGAGGCAGAGAGTGGGGGTCAATGGGTGCTATTCGGATTGGCGGATGGTGACTAGTGAGTGCCCCAGGGGTCGGTGCTGGGGTCTCAGCTATTTACCATTTATATACATGATCTGGAGGAGGGAACCGAGTGTAGGGTGTCGAAATTTGCTGATGACAGCAAAATTGGTGGAAAGGCAAATTGTGTGGAGGGTGGGGAGAGTCTACAGAAGGATCTAGATAGGCTGGGCGAATGGGCCAGGAAATGGCAAATGGAATTTAATGTTGGCAAGTGCGAGGTGGTCCACTTTGGTAGGAATAATGGTAGGAAGGATTATTACTTACGTGGAGAAAAACTGCATCAGGCGACGGTGCAGAGGGACCTCGGGGTCCTTGTGCATGAGTCGCAAAAACCCAGCTTGCAGGTGCAGCAGGTGGTCAGGAAGGTGAATGGGATGCTGGCCTTCATCGCGAGGGGGATTGAATATAAAAGTAGGGAGGTCTTGCTGCGGCTGTATAGGGCATTGGTGAGGCCGCAGCTGGAGTACTGTGTGCAGTTTTGGGCGCCGTACTTACGCAAGGATATTTTGGCCTTGGAGGGAGTGCAGAGGAGGTTTACTAGGCTGATGCCGGAGTTGAGGGGGTTGAGCTATGAGGAGAGGCTGAATAAACTAGGCTTGTACTCGTTAGAGTTTCGAAGAATGAGGGGAGATCTCATTGAGATGTATAAGATGATGAATGGGATGGATAGGATAGAGGTGGAGAGACTCTTCCCGCTCAGAAAGGATAGTAGGACTAGGGGGCACAGCCTCAAGATAAAGGGGGGGCGGTTTAGAACGGAGTTGAGGAGGAACTTCTTCACTCAAAGGGTGGTGAATCTCTGGAATTCTCTGCCCGTTGAAGTGGTGGAGGCTACCTCACTAAATATTTTTAAGACGCGGGTTGATGGGTTTTTGATAAGCGAGGGGATTAAGGGTTATGGGGAGAGGGCGGGAATGTGGAGCTGAGCCAAGACAGATCAGCCATGATCTTATTGAAAGGCGGGGCAGGCTCGAAGGGCTAGTTGGCCTACTCCTGCTCCTATTTCTTATGTTCTTATACCTTGAAAAATCTTGGAGACAGTGGTTATTTTCGATGAAGAAAGCTCTGATAGTGAATGCTGTTTGAATGAACAACACAGCCCAGTGCTACAGAGAAAAAATATTTATAAAGCCCACTGCAAAGAGCCATAAAGATCAGTTGATGATATCTTTTGATGAAGACAAAATAATAGTTCATGAGTGAACAGAAGCATCGACAGTGCAGTGTTCCCTTAATACTGTGCTGATAGCATCAACCTAGATTTTTGTGCTCCAATCTCTGTCTTGAACCCAGAATACTCTGACTCAGAGGAAAGAGTGTTGCACTGAGCGGCTGAGACGTGAGTATGGAGATGTTTAAACAGTTTCAATTAATGAGGTGGGCTTTGAAGTTCAGGACAGATGCAGTAGGACAAGAGGTTTAGCATAGGAATGCACAGTATCAGCTGAAAGTTCTGTCGTTGCAGTTAAGTTGCGCTGGTTACCGGGATGATTGTGAGTTTCACTTGATATGGCTATATATGGAACTGTGGTTTCAATTAGGCAGATTTCAAACATTTGAAATGGTTCACATGCTGCATTGAAGGAAAAGTTTGATTCTGGTTACTAAATTATTAAAGGAAAGACCTGTAACAAAGCAGTAATATCTAGACATTAATCCATCCCATGTGTGAAATGTGCTATGTTCTCATTTTTGTTTACTGACCACAAGTATGTGAAAACTTTCCCATGGCACAGATCACAGCTCATACAATCAGTTCTGACTAGAAGATTGAACTGCATGGATTCACTGGGTATCAGTACTATCCAGGTATTTAAAATTCATAGAATCCTAAAGAGGCCATTCAGCCCATTGAGTCTGCACTGACCACAATCCCATCCAGGCCCTATTCCCATAACCCCAGGCATTTACCCCCGCCAGTCTCCCTGACACTCGGGGTAATTTAGCAAGGCCAATCCACCTAATCTGCACATCTTTGGACTGTGGGAGGAGACTGGAGCATCCAGAGGAAACTCACGCAGACATAGGGAGAACGTGCAAACTTCATACAGACAGTAACCCGAGGCTGGGAATTGAACCTGGGTCCCTGGCAGCTGTGAGACAGCAGTGCTAAACACTGTGCCACCGTGCCGCCCCAAATTGTTTCATCCTAAAGCCCTATTAAATCTCAAACTATGTGAGAAATATCTAAAAATGTTTATTTTCTACCCTTTTATGAAGTAATTATTGTTTATAAGTTTCTCAGCAGCTTGCTCTTTGTCTCTCAGTCCTTGTGTATTGTTCAGCCTGTAACTGAAACTTAGATTTAGCATATTCAGATTGGTCAATTAGTGTTGCGTTTTCCACTTTACAGCGAGGACTGGAGAATGTGACCAGAAGTCTGCATAATGTCTAGCATATTATGTATTGTAATTCAGCAGAAGTTTATAATCCTGAGCATGTCTTCCTGAACACAATCTATTCCTAGTTTTGATTTTGGAAACACATTTTCATTGTGAGCACACAAATTCCTGGACTAAATAGTCACTGTACTCCTTGGGAGTGATGAACAGGTTCCTTTGGGATCACTGTGGCTTCAAGATGACATGTGTCATGATGGAAGTTTGGAACATAACTTTTTCCTTTTGTCTTGTCTTGAGTTGTTATTGTGATTACAAGAAAGAATCAACTATTGCCAACTTTTTGTGCAGTTTAGAGGGAATATTTGCACTCTTTTATACCGACTGCAGTTAATGAGCCACTTTGATGTATTTCTATTAAATGCACACAGATTTCAATGTATTAATGTGTGTCAAATACCAAATCATTGATATCAGTCTTTCGAATAAGATTGACGGTAGGCTGGACAGTATTAATTTTTCATATTCACAGATCAATGCATTTGGAGTAAATATCCTTTGCACTTAAGCTGACTTCAGTTATCAGTTAAGGAGAAGTACAATTTTAATGTCCTTTGTTCTGCTTTGATGTGCCAGGACACCATACAAAACAGGAAAAATTCTCTCTGTGCTGAACTAGTCTTACCTGAACCCATGTAGAGGACAGTACACCTGAGCTAGCTATTCCTAAGTGATGTGATAAAAATGGGCAGTAACATTCGCACTACACAAGTGCCAGGCAATGATCATTCCCAACAAGAGAAAACCTAACCATCTCCCCATGACATTCAATGACTGAACCCTCCACCCTGGTTGTTGTTATTGACCAAAATTGAACTGGATCAGCCACCTTGGTAGCTGTGTGTACAATCTATAACGCTCACCTTCCAAATCCCTAACCTGTACCACTGGGAAGGACAAGAGCAGCATATGCATGGGAATGCCACTTATGAATTCCTCTCCAAGCCATTCACCATCCTGACTTGGAACTATATAGCTGTTCCTCCACTGTCACTGGGTTGTGAACCTGGAACCTACTTCTGAACAACAGAAGGTAAACTGCAACGGTTCAGGAAAGCAGCTCACCGCCACTCTGTCAAGGGAAGTTGGGAATGGGCAAGGTATACTGGCCTTGCCAGCAATGCTCATATCACACACAAAAATGTAAAAAAAAAGGCCTTTTGCTTTAAGTGCAATTACTCCTGCTGCTCTGGCTGATTTACTACAGACTAGAAATAAGATATAGGATCTTCCTATTTGTGATGGAGTATTGTACAATGAATTCATTAAGACATAGGGGCATCCTCTGCTCTAGTTCCAGAGATAAAATGCACAAAGAGAAAGTCAAGATAATACAGTAGATAAAAATCTATATGCTATATTGTTCATTATATTCTTCACTTGATAATTTTCTATCTGTTGCAGACCTGCATTGTTCGAGCTTGGGATATTAAGAAGCCGCTGCTGTTTTGCCCAGCCATGAACACAGTAATGTGGAAGCATCCCATCACAGCAACACAGGTCCAAATGCTAAAGAGCTTTGGTTATATTGAAGTTCCATGTATTGCAAAGGAGCTGGTTTGTGGAGACACAGGTAAGGCAACCACAATTTCTTCCTCTTGTGAAGCTATGTGCATTGTAAATATACTTGCTTCACGTTGCTGTGCTACAGATTGAGTTTCATTTATATATTGGAGTAAGTTTTACAAGTTTTTGAAATGTAATATTGTAGGAAATGTGACAGCAAATCTATGCAAAGAAGTGCTTGGCAACTAATGAACTATTTATGAAGTTCATTTACTGTTGGTATGTGGGCAAAGAAAACAGCCAGTCTGTAGAATCGCATTCAAAAAAATGGAATGAATGACCATTTGACCTATTTTCACTAATACTATTTGAAAAATAAATATTCGTTTGTGGGATGTGGGCACTGCTGACAAGTCCAATATTTGTGGTCCTTGAGAAGATGATGGGAACTGTTGCAGTCTGTGTTGTATAGATCTTCCCCCATTGCTAATAGCGAGGGAATTCCAGAATTTTGATCCACCAATGATGAAGGAATGTATTTCCAGGTAAGGATGATATGTGAACTGGTAGGGAATTTGCAGTTGGTGGCATCCCCATGATCTTGCTACCCTTGTTCTTTTGGCTGGTAGAGATTGTGGATTTGGAATGTGATGTCAAAGTCAAGAAAGGAATATGGGCCAGGTCCGTAGGAGAACTCCTTGCTCCTTTTTGAATAAAGATGTTGAATCTTTAACATATCTGTGTAATTTGTCTCCCTTAGAACTGCACTGAAGTGTCAATATAACAATCTGCCCCTTTTTGAACAATTCCTTCTCACTTGCCCTCCAAAGCTTTCACTGTCTGGCCTACTATGTATAAGAAAGCAATTTGTACTCAAATAATAGAGAAGGTTCCATATCTTTATTACAACTAGGTTTTCAACTTATCTTTGATAAGATTACTCTGGCCATTCAATAAAACAGCAGTTGGTTGCTTTTTCTGGCTTACAGTGAGAATCAAACAACAGTAACTGAACTAGCAAAGTATTGTCCAATGTAGGTTATAGTGTGTGTTTGATGGTGGCAGCTAGTGTGTGCAAAATGGTATCAAGGGCACTTGTGTTGAAGACTGCAACTTGGTTGCGGAGGTCTTTGAAGTGCTCTCTCCAGCAGGCATTGACTGCCCCTCTGTCTTTGGTGAGTGTTCCCTGTTTTTAGCTGTCAATCAGGTGGTTTCTGGGTACTTGGAACATAAATTGTTTTAATTGCACTAAAGAACCCATGCATGTCATGATTGTTAGTGAGTTGCTGAGTCTCCAGCGCTCTTTCCACCACCATCTATTCTATAGGTCATAGAGTCATAGCATAAAGTCATAGTAAAGAATCATAGAATCACTATAATGCAGAAGGAGACCATTTGGCCCATTGAGTCTGCTCTAACAACAATCCCACCCAGGCCCTATCACCATAATCCTAGGATCCTAGATACATCCTAGGATACTTTGGGAGGCAAGGGATGAGATTGCGGAGCCTTTAGCTTTGATCTTTGGGTCTTCACTGTCCACGGGATTGTGCCAGAGGACTGGAGAGTGGTGAATGTTGTTCCTGTCTTCAAGAAAGGAAACAGGAATGACCCTGGTAATTATAGGCCAGTTAGTCTTATATTGGTGGTCGTAAATTAATGGAAAGGGTCCTGAGAGATGGGATTAATGACCTTTTGGAAAGATGCACTTTCATCTGGGATAGTCAGCATGGTTTCGTACGGGATAAGTCCTACCTCACAAATTTGATTGAATTCTTTGAGGAGGTAACTAAGCATGTAGACAAAGGTAGAGCAGTTGATGTCGTATACATGGATTTTAGTAAGGCGTTTGATAAGGTTCCCCATGGTAGGCTCATGAAGAAGGTAAGATGGTGTGGGATAGAAGGAAATTTGGCCGATTGGATAAGTAACTGGCTGTCTCATAGAAGACAGAGGGTGGTGATGGATAGAAAATTTTCAGACTGGAGGCCAGTTACTAGCAGTGTACCACAGGGATCAGTGCTGGGTGCTCTGCTTTTTGTGATTTTTATCAATGACTTGGAAGAGGGGGCTGAAGGGTGGGTTAGTAAATTTGCTGATGACGCCAAGATTGGTGGAGTAATGGATGAGGTAGAGGGCTCTTGCAGGCTGCAAAGAGACATTGATAGGATGCAGAGCTGGGCTGAAAAGTGGCAGATGGAGTTTAACCCTGATAAATGCGAGGTGATTCATTTTGGTAGGACAAACTTGAATGCAGATTACAAGGTCAATGGCAGGGTCTGAGGAATGTGGAGGAACAGAGAGATCTTGGGGTTCATATCCACAGATGCCTGAAGGTTGCCACTCAAATGAATAGAGCCGTAAAGAGGGCTTATAGTGTGTTAGCATTTATTAATAGGGGGTTAGAGTTTAAGAGCTGTGGGGTTATGCTGCAACTATTACCAGACCTTGGTGAGACCACATTTGGAATATTATGTGCAGTTCTGGTCACCTCACTCTAAGAAGGATGTGGAAGCATTGGAGAGAGTACAGAGGAGATTTACCAAGATGCTGCTTGGTTTGGAGGGTAGGTCTTATGAGGAAAGATTGAGGGAGCTGGGGCTTTTCTCTTTAGAGCGGAGGAGGATGAGACGCGACTTAACAGAGGTTTATAAGATGATGAGGGGGATAGATAGAGTGGACGTGTAGAGACTATTTCCTCGGGTGGATGTAGCCGTTACTAAGGGGCATAACTGTAAGGTTCATGGAGCAAGATATAGGAGGGATGCCTGAGGTAGATTCTTCACTCAGGGAGTGGTTGGGGTGTGGAATGCACTGCCTGCTGTGATAGTGGAGTCGGACACTTCAGAAACTTTCAAGCGGTTATTGGATAGGCACATGGAGCACACCAGAATGATAGGGAGTGGGATAGCTTGATCTTGGGTTTGGACATAGCTCAGCACAACATTGAGGACCAAAGGGCCTGTACTGTTCTATGTTTCTATGATTCTATAACTCCCATGTATTTACCACACTAATCCCCCCCTGACACTAAGGGGCAGCTTAGCATGGCCAATCCACCTAACCTGCATGTCTCTGGAGTGTGGGAGCAAACAGGAGCACCCGGAGAAAACCCATGCAGACACTGGGAAAATGTGCAAACTCCACACACTGAGCCGAAGCTGGAATTGAACTCAGGTCCCTGGTGTTGAGGCAGCAGTGCTAACCACTGTGCCATCAGGTCACCCTAGGTTGTGAGTTCTTCATTGCACCTTGGCTTCCAGTTGCCTGTAAGCGCCCATCAAAGACAGAAAGGCAGTAGATGCCTATTGGAGAGAGCAGTTTGAAGACCTCCTCAACCAAGACGTGGCCTTCGACATAAGTGCCCATGATATCACCCTGAAACACGCTATTCATCTCAGCGCAACCCCAGCTCACTGTGATGTTGGAAAGGTCACGTGACAGCTGAAAAACAACAAAGCCTCTAGCACAGATGGAATTCCTGCTAAAATGTGGTGGAGAGGCACTCTTGACAAGAAGCCATAGTCTCATCAACCTTGTCAAACAGAGCATGTGCCAGGAGATCTCAGAGACGCCTTAAATTGTGACCATCTTCAAAAGTAGAGACACGTCTGAACTGCGGAAGTTACAGAAAGATTTCCCTACTCTGTCTGTCTCTCTCTCTCTCTCTCTTCCCCCCACCGTTCCTCCCTGAATCCCAATATGGCTTCTCCCTGTTACAGTGCAGTTACAATAATTTTCTTGTATTTAAAACTATCATTCCCCTCAAGAAGTCAAACAAAATAAGAGTGGTTTGAAGATGAACTTTACTATAGCCATCGGACCCTGAATGTCCATTTAGAGTCAAAAAAAATCAGAGATACAAAAGCAGTTATAGTCTCAGCTATGATTAGAAGTAATTAGCATGTACCAATAATAGAATGGGAGTTATCGCTATCCAATCACAGTACTTATTAATGCAACATCATTTAAAGTATAGTTTTTAAAACCAGTCAGTCACCATAAACTTATTTAAAATATCCAATTGATGTGAGGTTTACACTTTCCTCAATTGAGTATTGTTTTCTTCTACCTTTAGACATTCCAGCTGTGTCTATGTACTCAAACATGGGTCACTCCCTTGTTGCATGCATGATTTAACAGCCTACTCCCAGCATAGTATCTTTCTCCCTTCTTTACCTGAAGGTCAGGTGTCTGGAACTAGTTGCTGACTAGATTGTAATTACACATTGTGTAAGCTTTGTGATTTGTCCTTGTTAACCCATTCACTGGACAGTTATTAATGTGGCTGTTATTTTCCTCCATCATTATTAATATGGATATGGATCCCCCTCACGCCCTTCAAGAGGCATAATGGACATGACCTTCAGTGTGCGACAAATCCAGGAGAAGTGCAGGGAGCAGCATCAACCTTTGTACCATGGCCTTTTTCAGTCTCGTAAAGCTCTTTGCTCTGTTAACTGTGAGGAATTGTGGAACGTTATCAAATTTGGCCGCCTGCAGAAATTCATCACCATTCTCTGCCTGTTCCATGATGTCATGCAAGCGATGATCCTCACCAACGGAACCACCACTGACCCAATATGTGTGCAAACTAGGTTCAAACAGGACTGCATCATTGCACCAACGCTCTTCTCCATCTTCCTCGCAGCAACACTTCACCCCATCACTCTAAAGCTCCCCCCCGGAGTGGAGCTAACCTTGGATAGCAAGAAACTGCTTAATCTCTGACACCTCCAGGCCAGAACCAAGACCACCTCAACTTCTATCATCTGCAGTATGCGGACTGTGTGCGTGTGTGTGTCAAATCCAGGATAGGTGTACCAATGTGAGCACCCTCTCCCAGCCTGAATGGGCTGGCCACATTGACTGCATGCACGACTCAAAAAAAACTCCCCAAACATCTGCTTTACTACGAGTTCCGCAGTGGCAGGAGATCACAAGGAAAGCAGAGGGAACGCTACAAAGACCCTTTGAAAGTCTCCCTAAATGCATGCAAACATCCCCATCAACATGTGGGAATCACTTGCCTTAGAATGCACAAACTGGCATCATGAAGGTGCCAATCATCTCGAGTGTCACTGGGTGGAGCACACGGAACCCAAACTTGAACAGCAGAGAGAGAGTGCAAAATCCAGAACATTCCACCCACTCACACTCATCAACACCATCTGCCAAACCTGTGGTAGAGTATCAGGACTGGACTATTCAGCCACTGCGGAACCCACCTCCCTGGAGTGGAAGCAAGTCATCCTTGACCCTGAGAAACTACCAAAGAAGAAGAGGCACAGTGGCATGGTGATTAATTCTGCTGCCTCACAGCACCAGGGACCCGGGTTCGATTCCTGGCTTGGGTCAGTTTCTGTGCGGAGTCTGCACGTTCTCCCCATGTCTGCGTGAGTTTCCGCCAGGTGCTCCAGTTTCCCCTCTCAGTCCAAAGATGTGTGGGTTAGGTGGATTGGCAATTCTCCCTTAGTGTCAGGGGGACTAACTAGGATAAATGCATGGGGTTATGGGGATAGGGCCTGGGTGGGATTGTGCTCAGTGCAGAGTATGGGCTGAATGGCCTCTTTCTGCACTGTAGGATTCTAAGAGTGTGTTTGATAAGAAAAAGAGGTAAATATTAAACTGAGCGAAGTAATTGCACCTTTTATCTATAGGCCACCAACCAGTGAGAAAGATGCAAAGCAACAAATTTGCATTATGGAGGGGAATGGGGGAAGGAGGCCGAAAGGAGTTATAGAGTAGTTATAATGAGTGTCTTTATCTGAATTTAGACTGCAATAGTAATAATGTAAAGGACATAGAGGAGCAAGAGTTCCTAGCGAGTGTTCAAGAAACTTTTCCACAGGAATATGTTACTAGTGCAATGAGAAAGAAGGCAGTGTTAGACCTGGTTCTTGGGAATGAGGTGGGTTAGGTGGATCACATATCAGTTATCAGTAAGAGAGTAATTAGGGGACAGTGCTTATTATATCATAAGATTTAGGTTGGCTACAGAAAAGAAAGGGAGACATGCAGTGTAAGAACAATTAACTGGGTGGTAGCCAACTTCAATGGAGTAAGAATGGATCTGACCTAGATAAATTGAAATCAAAGATTAGCAGGCAACGGTCGTACTGAACACTGAAAAGAAATGATAACTTGGGCATAGTCAAGGTATATTCCTATGAAGCGGAAAAATCAGGAAAACAGATCAAGAGCTCTCTGGTGACAAAAGAGCTAATAATTAAGGTGAAGCTGGAAAAATGTGCTTATGACAGATGCTTGGTGAATGTTACAGTTGAGAAGCAAGCTGAATACAGGAAGTTGTGAGGAGAATTGAAAAAAACAAAGAAGAGAAGCAAAGAGAAAAAGAAAAGAATGGCAACAAACAAAAAGGGAATTCTTCTAAAGTCTTCTATAGGCAGAGTCAGTAAAAGTATCAGTAAGAAGTCTCACAATACCGGATTAAAGTCCAACAGGCTTATTTGGTGTCATGACTTTCAGAGCACTGCTCCTTCGTCAGTTAGGTCTTTCTTGAAGATCCTCTCCACTTTGAGCCAGTTTGCAGTGTCGGTGGTAGCCATGATGTGGAGATGCTGGTGTTGGTATCAGACTCACCTGATGAAGGAGCAGTGCTCCAAAAGCTCGTGATACCAGATAAACCTGTTGAACTTTAACCTGGTGTTGTGAGACTTCTTACTGTGTCCAACACCAGCATCTCCACATCAGTAAAGGAATGGCACTGACTGGGGAACAAAAAGGAAGTTGCTTCCATTCATAAATTTCATCTTCATCCTTGATAAAGGCAGGTGCAGAGTATTCATTAAATACTCCATGCCTTTGCTTCCATGCATAAAACGCAACGAGTATTAAATGAATACTTTGCACCTGTCTTTATCAAGAATGAAGATGCTGTGCAGGTCATGGTGAAAGGGGAGATAGTTCGGTCACTTGAAGCATTTCAGTTTGTAAGGAGGAGGTATTACTTAAAGTTGATAAACCATAAGGCCTAGATGTGATACATCCAAGAATACTAAGGGAAGTGAGTGTGGAAATCTGGTCATAGGTTTCCAATCTTCCTTAGATTTAAGGGCAGTGACTGAAGACTGGAGGATTACAACTGTTAACACCCTCACTCAAAAAAAGGGTATAAAGACAAACCCAGCAACTGCAGGCTGATTAGTTTAACCTCAGTAGTGATGAACCTTCTAGAAACAATTAGTACAAAATTAATAGTCACTTGAACAATCACTGTTCGAAAGGGAAGATTGGCAGGGCTGTGTGGAATGAGCAGGGAGGACAGGGCAAATTGAATACCTCTCGCAAAGAGCTGTCACAGACACAATGGGCTGAATGGCCTCCTGTGTTGTATGATCCTGTCGACCTTGCACTCATCACTTGGATTCATCAATAACATTGACCTGTATGTACATATTGCCTTTAATCCGGTAAAATGCTCCAGTGTGCTTCACAGCTGTTAGGAAACAAAATTTGACAAGGATATATAGGGCAGAAGGAGTAGGTTTTAAGAAGCATTTTCAAAGAAGAAAGAGAGGTTCAGGGCAGGAATTTCAGAGATTGCGCCTTTGCAGCTGAAAACATGGCAGCCAGTGGTGCAGCATTTAAATTAAGGGATCTTTAGCATTGGACGAGCGTAGATACCTCAGAGGGTTGTGGGGCTGGAGAACATTAGGGATAGGGAGTGATAAAACTATGGAGGGATTTGAAAACAAGAATGAGACTTTTAAAACCAAGAAGTTGCTTAACAAGAGAAATTCTCCACTCCAAGCCGTTGTTTCACACCATTCAGGATCTTGGTGTCTTATTTAATGCTGAGCTGTGCTTCTAGCTCATATTGTCTCCATCACAAGGATTATTTGCTTCCTTCTCCAAGTCTATTTGCCTCCACTCTTGTATCAGCCCACCAACTACTGAAAACTCAATGCATTTCTTTCTTGCCTTCAGAGAAGCTATAAACTAGCCTCCCATTCTCCACCTGCCATGAACTACAGTTGACTTAAACCTTCATACCCTATATGTGGAATGAGCTGCAAGAGAAAGTGGTTGGGCAGGTTCAATAGCAACATTTAAAAAGCATTTGGATCAGTACAAGGATGTGAAAGGATTATAGGGATAAGGGCCAGACGCGGGCAATTGGGACTAGCTGGGAGGGCATCATGGTCTGTATGGGCCAAAGGATTTCTGGGATGTATTGCTCTATAACTTGGGCAAATGTAGGTTAATTAAGATTGTATAATTGGAACAGGTGCAACAGATGAAGAAACAGGGAGAATAAAATGGAGTTCTTCAGTTATGTGACATCACACATAGGAGGTAACATGATTCCTGTTCATAATCTTTACCAAAGTAAAGCAGTGAACTCCTGTTTATTCTTACGTTTTTGATGGAAGGGGTTCCCCCTCCCAAGACTCCCAGTTCTCCCTCATTCTTGACATCAGGTTAGAGTTTAACCTCATATTAACATGAATTTACAAAGTTTCTTTGTTTAACAGGGACAATTCTTGAATCACTCCCATTTCCTATACCATCTCGTCTAATGTTATGTTTCCTGGACTTCGTTCACTGACTACTACACTATCTGTTGTGGGCCTATTAATCATGCATCCTTCACACCATACACAACCATCACTTCCCCTCCCCATCAACACTTGTCTTTGTTTGCTTCATTTTTCATTCAGTTCACTTAACTTTCACTGAAAGCAGTTTTTTTCTGCGAGTGCGTGTGCTTTATTCTCAGAACAGCTTGTTTACCCTTGAATTCTTCTGAACAGTACCTTGGTATCTGTTCTCTTAACTTCATTCATCTTAAGACATTCTTTCTTGTCTCAATTCCCTGGTTATCTGGACAGTGAGTGGTTCTGTGGAAAGCCCCGCCTCTTTGCATCTCCCCAGTCTTTCTTCCGGCAGAGTTGAGAGATATTCACTGCCTGGTGTCTTTCTTCAACTGCTAACTAATTCAGCTAAAACTGAGAACAAAGGAAACGGCCTTCCCTCTGGATTGTGGTCCCCTGTTGTTTAGTAATAACTTATTCTTCTTGATATTTTTATTTATACTTCGTGCTGCAACCTCCTCTAAATGCAATCAGATCACATTTGGAATTTAACCAGCCCTCACATATACAAACGCTGAGTCTAACTTTAGGTTTCACCTTTCTTTTTACAGATACATTAAATTAAACTCACTTAAAACTATATCTTATTTCTAATGTTTGCCAATACAAATGTAAATCTCTTAAAAGTACCTTTGTTTTTCAAACAAAATGCATTTGTAGTTTTGTCCTATGTTTTCTTGTACTGTATCCCGGGGTCATGAGGTGTTTGACAGCCATCTGTTCTTGCTTTAAATTTCCCTAAGTTGGCATCAGGGTGACATTGGCATAGTAGTAATATGATGTGGAGATGCCGGCTTTGGACTGGGGTAAACACAGTAAGAAGTCTGACAAGAAGCCTGGTGTTGTCAGACTTCTTATAGTGATAATATCACAGGGCTAGTAACTTAGAGGTCCAGGCTGATGCCAAATCCTACCAAGGCAGCTGTTGAGTTTGAACCAGTCAATTAAAAAATTGGCATCAAAAGCTATAGGCTGAGATTTTCCAACCGCACTTAGCCCAAAATACCGCCCAAGGTAATGGACTTTTCCATGGTCCAATACGATTGGGTGGGACAGGAAAATTCTCCCAATAGTCTCAGGAATGGTGACCGTGAAACTATCATCGATTGCTGCAAAAACCCATCTGGTTTACTTATGTCCTCTCGGGAGGGAGATAAGCCATCCAAACATGGCCTACATGTGACTCCACAGCCACAGTAATGTGATCGACTCTTAGCTGCCCTTTGAAATGACTTGGCAAGGTTAGTTCAAAAGTAATTTGGGTGACAAATGCTGGTCTTGCCAGCAACGCCCTGATCCAATGAAAAACAAAACTTTGCATATCTGCTTCTGTGCTTTTAACATTAAAATTTTACCAGTCTCAGTGATGCTTTTGGGTCTGTTAAAATGCTAAGCAATTAATTGTGGCCTTAATTGAATTATTCTACCTGAAGAATGACATGCTAATGTGTGAATGAGCAAAATATCTATCATTTGGTTTACCTCAGAGAAGGGTATAAAGCCAGAAATAAATAGTGAAGCAATAGAATAATTTAATGATTGTTGTTGAATTCATTCTGGGAACTGGGGGAAATTTGAGGGTGAAGGAAGCAGATTGAACGATATGCTTCAGAAGGGAATTGGATAAACACTTGTAGATAATTTTTACATCACTTTGAAAGAACAGGGCAGCGGGACTCAGTGAGTTCATTCTACCAAAAGAGTTGGCACTGGCAAGATAGACCAAATGGCCCCCTCAGCTGTATAATTCTGTAAAGGCATCCACCATACTTTAGTAACAAATGCAAGGAATAATTTTTCACTCATGACCAGAGGAAATGAATGTTAGTGGACTTTATTTTTTACGATGGGGCTTATCATACCCTGCTGCTCAGTTATAGCTCTGCCAAGCCATTCTACTCTCACCTGTTCTTTTGCTCCGTATTACTAAACTAAATTAATTAAACTGTCTTTCACATTCAGGGAACTCCATAGTTTAGGTTTTAAATGCATTTTTATTGTGAGCAAGCCAAAACTTCTCTTGTCCAAATTTCTAGTTGTAGGCGCCTCAATCATTCTCTAATAAAAGTAAAATACTGCAGATGCTGAAACCTGAAACAGAAAATGCTGGAAAGTCTCGGCAAGTCTAACGGAGAGAGAATAGAGCCAACATTTAAATTTGAGCGGCTAAACAGCGTGAAATGTTGGCTCTATTCTCTGTCCACAGAAGCTGTCAGACCTACTGAGATTTTCCAGCATTTTCAGTTTTTGTTTCAATCTCTCTCTCACTGACCCACCAGTGTTTTGAAGAGAACAGTGCCTCATACTGTCAAGATTCCATCAAGAATGTTGTTGAAAGTGCAATTCAGTAGTTGGAATATCCACACTTCCCTTGAAGGCTAAGATGTATTCAGTATGACTAGGAAAATAATTGTTTTGAACACTAGAGTCCATAGAATCCCTCCAGTGCAGGAGACCATTTGGCCCATTGAGCCTGCACTGACTGGTTGATATCCCACCCAGGCCCTATCCCTGTAACTCCATATATTAACATTAATGGATAGCTTGTAGGGTTTCATAAGTAAGCAAGGGGAGATTGTTAAATTATACTTAAACAAAAGAGGGGACCATAGGAAGTTATGGAAGAGTTTTATATTTTGGAAAAGCTGACTCCACAGAACTTAGGACTTCAAAAATACCTCACTGATTGTAAAGTCCTGAGGTCATCACTGGAGCTATATAAATGGAAGTCTTATACCCGGATCAAATAATACGCGTACATAGAGACCTGTTTGCACTCAGTTCTTAGATTTCTCTGTTTGACTGAGATGCTACAGAGGATCAGTATGAATATTGCAGTATGCACATTCCTTTAAATACGGAGCAAAGAAAGCAAGATTGCTGTACATAGAAACAAGATCTCATTCTGTTGTACTAGTTGATCTCCTGGGGAATTGCACACTCAGCACAGCCGTAGTCTTCACGTTAAACAGACTTAGCTGGTGTGGATAACTGTACTTAGCCATTCAGAGATAATTTTGTTAATAAATTGAAGTATATTTATTCGTCACAAGTAGATTTACATTAACACTGCAATGAAGTTACTGTGAAAATCCCCTAGGAGCCACACTCCGGCACCTGTCTGTATACACTGAGGGAGAATTTAGCATGGCCAATGCTCCTAACCAGCACGTCTTTTGGACTGAGGGAGGAAACCGGAGCGCCCGGAGGAAACCCACACAGATACGGGGAGAACTTACAGATTTTGTAAAGACAGTGACCCAAGTTGGATCCCAGGTCCCTAGTGCTGTGAGGCAGCAGTGCTAACCACTGGCCACCATGCCACCCATAAGCTATGTGCAAATATGGAACATAACACATATCTACGTTTGATTTGAAGACATATACTGTCTTTGTTTTAGAATAATACCTTGATTAAGCATTTATTATGGTTAAGCAGCATTATAAGAATTTGCTCAGCTTCCAACTGGAAGTTTAAATGTCAGATATCATAGAGCCTACTGTGATTGCTGAAGCCAGCATCTTGAATTCAAATTAAATTAATTATAAAATAATTGTGTAAAGGCAGAAGGCTTCAACACATCTGGAAGCAAGGAAAATGTATTTACGTTCTTCTTGATTTCAATCTTTGAGCACTCAGTTCTGATTAAGTACAGTGATCTCTCATAAACAGAAAGAGCTGGAAACTTTCAGCAAGCTTAGACCAGTATGTGTAACAAGAGAAACAGAGTTAATATTTCAGATTGTTGCTTTTTTTTTATCAACAAGTACATTGGGATCTGATGAAGTCATTGACTTGAATGTTAACCGTTTCTCACTCCACAGACACTACCTGATCTTCTGAGTATTTCCAACACTTTCGCCAAAAAGCTCCGATCTCGTCTACGGCTGGGATTCTCCAGTGCTGCTGCAGTGAGTGGACTTTTGGCTGAGCACCAAATTCTCTATTCTTGCTGGCAATGGGGCCGGTATGGACAAATTTGGAGAATCCCGCCTCTTGTGTTTATTTGCATTTCTAGCATCTGCAGCATTTTTTTGTAAAATGATTATTAAATATTAGTGAAACATGGGACAGGTTAATTCGTTTTGCAAAGGTCTGACAAATAATCTTTGGGTGCAGTGATGGAATCGTAGCTACAAATACTGAATATTAATAAATTACTTCTTTTGCCCCTAACCAGTGGCTTGGGATAGTACATAATAATACATTTGCAATAAATGTGGTTTAGTTTGCAAATTAATTTTCTTATTTAATGAATACTTCAGTCATTATAACAAGATGGTAGAGTTTAGCTCATATCTTAATGTGTATATGTTATTTAAATGCAGTTATAATTGTAAATTAATATGATGATGCAATATACCAAATTGTTAAAAGATCTCAAACCAAATAGAACCTAAAAGGAAAGTAACTTTTGGTCTGTTGCTGCTTTGTCCGAAAAGAGCTTTCGGGACTCAACATTGTGTTCAACAACTTTAGAATGTGGCCTTTCTCCTCCATCCTTACATTTTAAAAAATATATCCCAAACATTTTTTGTCCCAATGCAAGAACCTTTCTTCCTCCTCCCTGCCACTGGTTCTTCAGTTCTGCTATGTTTTTGTTACAATCTCTCCTATGTCCCAGTAACCTTCTACTCTGTCCCAGCTGTTCCACCCCCTCTTATGCAGTATGATGAAGGATTAACTCAGAGACCATTTATTGCTAAAAAAAAAAATTTCAGCTTAAATACAAAGACTCACGACTCCAGTGTCTTGCCAAAGACATCTCTTTATTAACCAATCGGTGGGTGACCAGTATTGTTCAGTCCAAGACCCCTCAGAAGAGAAGGTCTTGAGCTTTCCAACACTAATCTAAATTACAAAAGCTAAATTATTTATATATTTTTCCCACCTTTCCAGCAGAGTCTATTATTATTATTGTAAATCAATCAATAGTAATGCCTGTCATATACTACAGCCAGTTGCACTCCACTTTCTGACATTGTGGGATTTCATTAATCTATCTCATCAACTCTCATTTGTGTTCATGGCCAGACCAGACAATGGAATTCTTGTATCTGAGAGAAGCTGTTTTATCTCGAATGGCTTGAATGCTCTATTCAAAAAATAACCAAACTGTTTGCATGAAGTAACATTAAGGTCTATACTGTTTGAAACTTATATATGCTGATTATGCAAATCCATTGTTTTTAGGAATGCGGTCTGCTTTATCAGGTTTCGTCCCATTGTACCATGCGACGGCTTGCCCTTGGCCAAAGTTCGCAAAAGTGTAGTTGCATATATTCTAAAATCTGAAATACATGTTTGAATTAAAGTATCTCCTACTTATTTGTTCTGTCTTCATAGAGAAAATTTCCTATTAATCTGTCAGTCTGATCTGAGGTCATTCATTCAGTGATTAGTAATACATTAATATTTTAAACCCCTGAGTATTTAAAATTTTGTAGCCTACCGTGGATTTTCCTGCAACACTGTCTATAATCCAACACAGTTCTCCCTCTTTGTCACCACAGGAGCGATCTCTGTCCTCATCGTCAAGCTCTGCAGCAGCCTCTTCAAACTCAGTGAGGGCAATGAACTCTGCCGTACCGCCCAATGTCTGGGCTTGCTCGCAGTTGTTCTGTGCAAATTTGCCCTATATAGAAGCAAAAAAAATGAACAAAGTACAGCACAAAAACAGGCCCTTCGGCCCCTCCAAGCCTGAGCCGATCACGATGCCCAAACTCACTAAAAAATAACCTGTCTGCCCTTATTCAATCCATATCCCTCTATTCCCTCCTTATTCATGTACACATCCAGATGCCTCTTAAATGTTGCTGATGTGCCTGCTTCCACCACATCCTCTGGCAGTGCATTGCAGGCACCCGCCACTCTCTTCATGAAAAACTTGTGATTAGAGGGAATGGAGCAAAGGCTGAGTGAAATATACGTCCTCTGTGCGTAGTCAGCCCTCCCCACGCAGGACTGATATTGGAGTAACAAGACAGATGGGATGGTGGTGGGTCTTGTTGAGGGAGTAAGTGTTGATATGTGTTTTCCATGTTTGAATATGTGAGATTCGTGAAGAGAGTAGCCCTTTGAGTACATGCTGGAAGTTTCCCATGCTGGGAGTTTCATAGTGGAGGGAGCTGAGAGAGGATTTACCCTAGTGCAACAGATGAGATCATTCATTCACTTCCGGCACTGGATGGTGTTTCATGGGCTAGTTACGGCTGTACTAATTTCCTGGGCAGTTGCATCCCAGGCTATAGGTGTGAGGTTAGTGTGCTCCTTTCAGCTATCCCTGGATGAAGGACATGCCAGTGGGCCCACATTTTCACAGTAACTTCATTGCAGTGTTAATGTAAGCCTACTTGTGACACTAATGTATAAACTTTGGACTTTAAACTTAAAAAAAAACTGGTGCTGCCTTCTTCTTGAAGCTGCAAGCCTTTTTCCTCAGGCCCTGAACATCCTGCATGATCTGAAGACAGGTGGGCTGGAGAGAGTGATACGACAGGACTGGACTGGTGTTTAAATATGATGCCAGTAGTTTCAAACCCGCCAGCTGAGAGTGGTTAAACAAACTAGCTGTCAGCCAGTCAGAAGAGTTGGACAGGACTAGGCTGTGTATAATTAATGAGCATCTAAGTGTTGAATCTTGCTTGGGACACCATCTTTCTGGTTGGCATGACAGGCCCTGCCTAAGCTGCCGCTGCACTTAGTCTCAAAATGGGAGATTGCCACGTACTCGAAACATAGCCCAGACAAATATGATGAGCTCATGTGGGTTGAAATAATAGTCTTTCCATGGAAAATATATCCCCAGTGAACATATTGTTTAAACGGTTCTCCTGCTGTTTTGAGACAGTGTAGTAACAGCACCCGGACCCTGCAAGACTGGTGAAGGTCTGAATGACCCTATTGCTCTCCCTTAGAGTATCTTACTTGTCAATGGAAGGCAATGGCATTTCCCTAGTACCATTGTTCCATGATAGTAATCCAACAATGTCCAAATATTTTTGATGAACCACTGTCTTATACTAATGTCTGAATTAACCCCTTGCTGCACAGTCCTCTGCTGTTGGCTGCAGCTTGGTTCCTGTGTTGTGTAATACAAAACATGAGGTCAAAGCATGTCAATGGGTTTCTGTTTGATATTCCATCAGTTTCCCAGTTGGAGAGAATTCCAATCCTGCACCTCTTTAAGGAATGATGTAAATGATTTGGACATGGTTCAGAGAAGATTTACTAGACTTAATACCTGCAATGGAAGGGTTGCCTTATAAGAATAGGTTGGATAGGCTAGGTCTGTAATTGCTGCAGTTTAGAAGAATCAAATATGACTTGATTGAAACATATGACAGGGTAGAGGTGGAAAGGATGTTTTTCCTATGGGAGAATCTAAAACTAAGAGTCACTATTTAAAAGTAAGGGGTCACCCATTTAAGTCAGATTTTTTTTTCACTCAGAATCCTAACAGTGCAGAAGGAGGTCATTTGGCCCATCAAGTATACCAACTTTCCGAAAGAGCATCTTAGCCTGGCTCTATCCCCGTAACCCCATATACTTATCCCGCTAACCCCCCTAACCTACGCATCTTGGAACACTAAAGGGCGATTTAATATGGTTAATCCAGCTAATCTATTCTTGGGACAGTAAAGGGCAATTTAGCATAGCCAATCCACCTAACCTGCACATCTTTGGACTGTGGGAGGAAACTGGAGCACCCAGAAGAAGTCTATACGACACAGAGAATGTGCAAATGCCACACAGTTACACAAAGCCAGAGTTGAACCTGGGTCCATGACACTACGAGGCAGCAGTGCTAACCACTGTGCCACAGTGCCATCCAATATATAGTGTACGTTTGGAGCTGTCTTCCTCAAAAGCCACTGGAAGCAGAATCTTTGAATATTTTTAAGGCAGAGGTCGAAACATTCACAGACCTGATAAGCAAAGCTGTGAAATGTTATCAGGGGTAGGTGGGAATGTGGAGCTGAAGTTGGGGATGTGGAGTGGAGTTACAATCAGATCGGCCATGATCTTATTAAATGATGGAGCAGATTTGAGGGAGTGAGGGCTACTCCTGCTCCTAATCACTGTGCTCAAATGTGTCATGGCATCTTTCTCACCCATCTAAAAGGGACAAGTGGATCTCCATCATAAGACACTGGCAAGTGACCGTGGCTGAGGCTAACATGAAAGGCGCTTGGTGGCAAGAATAGTACGGCAGTGCCACCCTATTCTGGGATATCATCTCCCACCCTAACTGTTGGTCAAACTGACAATGTATTCGGAAATTTGATTCTGAAGATAACATTTCTGATGTCTCATGGACTGATATAATAATCTAAAACTGTCATCAGCAAGCATATGTACTCTTGGTTGCATGTTGATAACAAGTGATTAATATGTTAAATCGATAAGATAATGTAACTTTCCATTCAGTCTGGGGATTTAATTTTGAGGTGTCTGGGGGAAAATATAAAATCAGTCAAGTTAATAATGTTTGCATTACAAAGCTGATAAGAGTTCCAAGTTTGAGATGAATGGTATCCCATGATTAATTGAAAGGCTGTCTTAAAAGTAAGAAATGTGAGTAATTAGTGCATTACACCTTCTGTGATTTTAGGAGATTTCAGAGCAACTTACAACCAATGAAGTACTTCTGAAGTGTAGTCACAGTTGTAATAAAAGAATGCAGCAGCCAATTTATACACAACAAGCTCTCAAGCAGCAGTATGATCATGAACAGATAATCTCTTTTTAGGTATTTATCAATGGATAAATATTGGCTCGGACACTTGGCAGAGCTGCTCTGCTTTCCAAATTGGGCTGTGGGATCATTTGCCTAAGAATGCAAATATCAGGTCAACGTCTCATCTGAAAGGTAGCACCTTGTCTTTGCAGTAGTAATGAACTTGATTATCAATCTAGATTTTGTACTCGTGGCTGTGGAGCAACCAAAGCCCCCTGACTCAGGTGATAATGCTACCAAGAGATGACACCTAAATAACACAAATTCTTTTATAACTATCATGCTATATTTCTTACTGCACTAATGATTAAACAAGGAGTAAACTCTCAATCAGTAAAGCCGAAAATGTCAAACATTACTGCAGGTACGCATTTAAAGTTTATTTATTAGTGTCCCAAGTAGGCTTACATTAGCACTGCAATGAAGCTACTGTGAAGATCCCCTAGTCGCCACACTCCAGCACCTGTCCAGGTACACTGAAGGAGAATTTAGTAAGGCCAGTGCACCTAACCAGCACATCTTTTTGGACTGTGGGAGGAAATCAGAGCACCTGGAGAAAACCCACGCAGACCCAGGGAGAACGTGCAAACTCCACACAGACAGTGACCCAAGCCAGGAATTGAACCCAGGTCCCTGGTACTGTTGAGGCAGCAGTGCTAACCACTGCGCCACCGTGGACTCTTACTGATTCCATTTGCCACCCTATCTGTCTTATTGAAACACCTCAGTTGAAGCCACACTACCAATGATCAGCAAAGTCTCAAATGTCTTTTAATTGCTTTTACAGAAATTTGGCATCTGACGATGGATTGTTGGATGGTAGCTATCTCCTTCCTGTAAGTAGAGAGGAGTGGCACATAAACCTTGTCGTTATCCAAGCACCCACTGACCAAGAGTCATGGCACAGAACAAGTCTGAATATGATAAACAACTTGGTTTTCATTGTCGGTAGTGAGTACTTTTTAGTGAGAATTTGGATTCATTTGCTGCTCTGCCTGGGCAGGATTGAACTAATTAAAAATAAGTTAGAACAGGAAAATTTGCAGGTGTGGATATTTCTTATGTATTTACATTAGAAATATCCATATTGCATTCATTATGTGAAGAAAATTTGAAATTGGTTTCTCCCTGCTTAATAATTCTACAGATCAAATCACTTAGTGATCTATCCTGACCAATTCTGGCCTATATGTGACTCCAGACAGGCAAAAATGTACACTGTGTGAGTGGATTTGCTCTGGGGGTTGTATGATGGACTTACATTTCTAATATTGGAGCTAATGACCTGTACTCAATTGTGTTGTTACTGCCTTGTACTTCAGGCACTGCCAATTATTCTCATAAAACCCTATCATTACCCCTCTCCCTCCAAGAAATGACATTTGATCCATCCACTTTATTGCAGGTACCAGTTCTCTAGCTATCCCTCTTTGTCTGTGGGTCTTGAAAGCTGCATCTCATCTCCCACAGCTTTCCTTTCACAATTGATTTGTGGCCTGTTTGCTAAATTGAGACAACCCTTACCAGAAATGCCAGTGATGTTGTCTGTGACCGTAAGACATAGGAGCAGAACCGGGCCACTCGGCCCATCGAGTCTACTCTGCATTCAATCATGGCTAATTTTTTTTTCTCATCCCATTCTCCTGCCCCTGATCGTCTTATCAATCCAGAACCTATCTATCTCCGCATTAAAGACACAAGATGACCTGGCCTTCACACCCTTCTGTGGCAAAGAGTTCCACAGATTCACCACTCTGTGGCTGAAGAAATTCCTCTCATCTCTGCTTTAAAGAATCATCCCTTTTACCTGAGGTTGTGCCCTCACACCTTATCGTCATTTGCCACACCATCACCCTCATCACTTCTCTGTGATCCACAAACTCCCCTGCATGTTTGTACTCCTACCTATATACCAACAGAACCAGCATGTTTCTACCTCCCAAGCAGTCACTTCCCTAAAGATTCACCCTTGCTGCTTCTACCCCAGTGCAACCCATTTGCAGGCATGAAGTGAGCTTCCAGATAGAATATAAATAGATTAAATAAAATCACTGCAGTGCGGAAAGAGGCTATCCTGCCCATCAAGCCTGCACTGATAACAGTCCCACCTGGACCCTATCCCCATAACCCCATGTCCCCCTGACATTAAGGGTCAACCCAGCGTGGATAATCCATCCAACTGCACAAGAGGTAGCCAATGCTCAATTTTACCTCTCCGCCACTTTCCTTAATCCCGTGGCAGTTTGTACTGTTGGACTGACGTCGCCTGGTGAATCACTAATGCCTTTAGTAAGAGAAACCTAACATGCTTATCTGGCTTATATGTGACTCCAGTCATGCAGCGATGTAGCTGGCTGTTAATTGCTCCATAACGTAGCCTTGCAAACCGCTGCAGGACTTCATGCATCGCACTCGCTTGTGGAGTTGGAATTCCCCACTGTGAATAGTTGGAAGACTGCTTCATTTTCAGCCCATGAGAACCACAATGCTGTTGATTCCATCGCTCTACCAGATAACACACATTTCCCCATTCTGTATGACCCAGAGCCGAGCTTCAAATCCTATGTCCAACTCGTCACCAAGACCAGGTACTTCCACCTCCTCAATATTGCTGGCCTTACCTCCACACCACACCCGCTCCCTAAGAACACAAGGTATCTTTATTTTCCTTCCTTAATGTCCTTCTGGATTCCGGGGAAGTGCCGGAAGATTGGAAAACGGCTAATGTTACGCCGTTGTTTAAGAAGGGTGCCAGGCAAAAGGCGGGGAATTATAGGCCTGTTAGTTTAACGTCTGTTGTAGGTAAAATGTTAGAATCCGTCATCAAGGAGGAAATAGCGAGGCATCTTGAGGGGAACTGCTTGATAGAGCAGACGCAGCACGGTTTCGTTAAAAGGAAGTTGTGTCTGACAAATTTACTGGAGTTCTATGAGGATGTGTCTAGGGCGGTGGATAGAGGAGAGCCGATGGATGTGGTCTTTCTGGATTTTCAGAAGGCGTTTGACAAGGTACCTCACAAGAGGTTATTGCAGAAGGTAAGGGGGCATGGAGTTGGGGGTAGGGTGTTAGCATGGATAGAGGACTGGTTGTCAAATAGGAGGCAGAGAGTGGGGGTCAATGGGTGCTGTTCAAATTGGCGGATGGTGACTAGTGGAGTGCCCCAGGGTTCGGTGCTGCGGCCTCAGCTATTTACCATTTATATAGATGATCTGGAGGAGGGAACCGAGTGTAGGGTGTCAAAATTTGCTGATGACACCAAGATTGGTGGAAAGGCAAATTGTGCGGAGGGTGGGGAGAGTCTACAGAAGGATCTAGATAGGCTGGGCGAATGGGCCAGGAAATGGCAAATGGAATTTAATGTTGGCAAGTGCGAGGTGGTCCACTTTGGTAGGAATAATGGTAGGAAGGATTATTACTTACGTGGAGAAAAACTGCATCAGGCGACGGTGCAGAGGGACCTCGGGGTCCTTGTGCATGAGTCGCAAAAACCCAGCTTGCAGGTGCAGCAGGTGGTCAGGAAGGCGAATGGGATGCTGGCCTTCATCGCGAGGGGGATTGAATATAAAAGTAGGGAGGTCTTGCTGCGGCTGTATAGGGCATTGGTGAGGCCGCAGCTGGAGTACTGTGTGCAGTTTTGGGTGCCGTACTTACGCAAGGATATTTTGGCCTTGGAGGGAGTGCAGAGGAGGTTTACTAGGCTGATGCCGGAGTTGAGGGGGTTGAGCTATGAGGAGAGGCTGAATAAATTAGGCTTGTACTCGTTAGAGTTTAGAAGAATGAGGGGAGATCTCATTGAGACGTATAAGATGATGAATGGGATGGATAGGATAGAGGTGGAGAGACTCTTCCCGCTCAGAAAGGATAGTAGGACTAGGGGGCACAGCCTCAAGATAAAGGGGGGGGTGGTTTAGAACGGAGTTGAGGAGGAACTTCTTCACTCAAAGGGTGGTGAATCTCTGGAATTCTCTGCCCGTTGAAGTGGTGGAGGCTACCTCGCTAAATATTTTTAAGACGCGGGTTGATGGGTTTTTGATAAGCGAGGGGATTAAGGGTTATGGGGAAAGGGCGGGAATGTGGAGCTGAGCCAAGACAGATCAGCCATGATCTTATTGAATGGCGGGGCAGGCTCGAAGGGCTAGTTGGCCTACTCCTGCTCCTATTTCTTATGTTCTTGGTGACATTCTCAGTACATTTAAAATTTACCAGTATTACACTGAATTCATTCCTGGATAAATTACAACTAAGGCAATGTAAACAGGATGGACCCGACTTAAAACCCTGTCAGAGCCAGTCTAATAGCTATGTTGTAACCACAACCTTTTCTGACAGTAAGCTCTGAAGCCAGTGCATTATTTGATTAGACGGAACTGTACCAATAATCTGAAGTCACATTTGAATTGTCGTTTAGTTGTTCAGTGTCATCAGGCAGTATCCCTCCTTCTCAGTGGAACCATGCCAAAGTTAGTGTTGGAATTCCAGATGAGACAAAAGATTTCCTTAAGCAAATTCTGGAGCAGAAATTGGTCCTTGTTGTAAAAAATGGTCCAGCTCTGGGGGATTATGTCTTGCACTACGAAAATGTCCAAAATATATTGGCATCATATTGACCACAGGGCAATATTTGGGTACCTCTGGTAGTTACCTTTGACACCTGGTAGGTCCTGATGAAAGTGCTAATTCTGTTCCATCCCCCTTGACGTTTGTCCGCACTCAGCAGAATCAAGTGGCTCAACTGCACTGCCGTTGTGAACCTGTTTATTTCTGCACTCCAGTTGCCACTTGGGGCTTAAGTTGGAGCTACTACACTGAGGCAAATGGCTCGACCATGATGGCACAGTGGTTAGCACTGCTGCCTCACAGCACCGGGGACCCTGTTTCAATTCCGGCCTCAGGTGACTGTGTGGAGTTTGCATGTTCTCACGTGTCTGCGTGGGTTTCTTCCGGATATTCTGGTTCCCTCCCACATTGCAAAGATGTGCGGGTTAAGTTGATCGGCCACGTTAAATTGACCCTGTTAGAGGAATTAGCATGGTAAAAACGTGGGGTTATGGGGATAGGGCTGGATGGCATTGTTGTTGGTGCAGGCTTGATGAGACGAATGGCCTCCTTCTGCACTGCAGAGGTTCTATGATAGCTATTCAACTGTAGCCTGTCAGTACTGAAGGTATTTTACAAGGATTTGAAGAGGCAGCTCTTAATATTTGCTTATATTTTGCTGTCGGATTTAACTTCCAAGATTCTTCTACATGGTGAAAAAGCATCCAGAAACAGCAGTCAAATCATTAGGAATGTTTTAGATTGATTCCTGCTGTATGTGACTCAATTAAATGGCGATGATGTTATCAGGAGACTGCCTGGAGGAGTTGCAGTGCTAGCCTGTGCAGGGGAGCTGAGTGTCTGCCATATATCAGTAGTTACATTCCTGGCTTGCGGCAAGCGTTTCACGTTTCTTCAATTCAGCCATAAGCTATAGTTCAGCTCCCTTGCTTTGTCTGACACAGTTACTCATTCCAACTGATGCTTCCTTGGCTGTAAATTCACTGTTTTGTAATGTGAAATGTACAAAAGGAAGGAAAATTTAAATTGAAATTGGCTTCAACACAAGCCTGAAAAGTCTGTGGATGTCTAAATGGCTGACTCAGCTGTTTGTGAACATTGCATATGATAGCTAGATGTTCCTTGATCCATTAGTTGAACAGAATTATGACCTTGTTTATTAAAATCTGATTCACGCCTCTGGTATATGAGAGACAGGACACTTCATGAGTGCCTTAAATATTTGCGCTCGAATATTTGCACTGAGGCTTTTACCCTGCGAGATGGGGCGAGTTTTATTACGCAATGAGTTATTGCAATCTGAACTGCCCAAAAAGGGTGTGGAAGCAGATTCAACAATAATTTTCAAAGGGGAATTGACTAAATACTTGAAAAGGAAAATAAATTGCAAGGCTTTGGGGAAAGAGCAGGGCCGTGGGATTAATTTAAAGAACAGCATAGGAACAATGGGTAGAAGGGCCTACTTCTGGGCTATCTGATCCTGTGATTTAAAGGAGAGTAGATATGGTGAAGCATTAACTTGGAAGCTTTCAATTATAGTTTTTCAACTGTGCTTCCAGTCTGTCACTACTGAATGTATTTTACAAAGATTTGATGATGAGGCAGCTATTGAAATTTGTTGATATTTTGCTGTCACATTTAATCTTGAAGATTCCTCTCTAGTGAAAAAATCCTTACACAGCAATCAAACTGTTAGCGACAACAAAGAAAAATACAGCACAGGAATAGGCCCTTCGGCCCTCCAAGCCTGCACCAACCGTGAACTAAAATCCCATACCCTTCCGAGGACCATATCCTCTATTCCCATCCTAGTCATATATTTGTCCAGACGCTCCTTAGAAGTCACTATCGTATCTGATTCCACTCTCTTCCCAGGTACCCATCACTCTCTATGTAAAAAAAAAACCTGCCTCATACATCTCCTTTAAACTTTGCCCCTTGCATCTTAAACCTATGGCCCTGAGTAATTGACTCTTCCACCCTGGGAGAAAACTTCTGACTATCCACTCTTCCATGCCCCTCTTAGTCTTGTAGACTTTTATCAGTTTACCCTCAACCTCCGTTGTTCCAGTGAGAACAAACTAAGTTTTTCCAACCTCTCCTCATAGCTAATGCCCTCCATACCAGGCAACATCCTGATAAACCTTTTCTGTACCCTCTCCAAAGCCTCTACATCCTTCAGTAGTGTGGCAACCAGAATTGAACACTATATTCCAAGTGTGATGTAGTCACTGGGGATGCAGGCAAGACAGGAAGGCTCCAAATGGATTGGGTTTTTTTCTCCCTTATGAATTCTGTGTAATAATTTATGGATTTGATTCGGATTCTGAATTTTATACCAGTTTTGACTGAAGTAAATTGTTTTTGTTATATTGTTGGAATAATTATATTTTGTCTTCCTCGCGCTATTTAATTTTGAATTAGCAATCGTACTTCAGGGAGCCTGTAGCAATATATCTAAATAGTACGGATGTGCAATAATGCAGTTTTTGTACAAAGGAACACCCTTTTTCCTTGATTTATTCTATTGCCGTTACTTTGTTTAAGTCCAATAATTATGCCTATTTCAGTTGCCCCTTTGTTAGTGATTATCTAGACCTTAAACTCTGGGATTCTCTGCCTCCCTCTCTCTCCTGCTGTAAAACACTTCTTAAAACTACTTATTTGACCAAATTTTTAATCACATGCCCTATCATTTTCTGTAGTTCAGTGACTAATTTTGTCTGCCAAAACGTTTTCAGCTGGTTTTGTATGAATATGAGAATCAGCTGTTAGCTTACTAGAAAGCTAACAGCGGCTTCAGTTTGAGAGTTTAATAATGTTTGGAAAGATAAATCATGTTTTAATTATAAATTGGGTTAATTTCAAACCAGGTAATGTTGCTGCACACTGTGAGGTATCTTTACATTACTGGGTTTAGTGTGGTACTTGGGAACAGGACAGGTTTTTACTCCAAAGTCATATCATTGGCTGTACATTTCTCTTTGGACAATGAAAATGAAACTTGGTACATGTAGCTAAACGATACATTTTACTATTAAAAAGCCAGTGACGTACAGAGCTCTTTACTAATGTTAAACAATTCACAGTTTTTAGAATTCAATTTCCACAGTTACATTTATGACTTTGTCACTTTGGATTATTGGATGAATGCTTAAGGAAGGTGCTGTTGGAAGAGCCTTGGTGAGTTGCTGCAGTGCACCTTGTATACAGCACACACTGCTGCCACAGTGCGTTGATGTGCAGGGAGTAAATGTTAAATGTATTAAATGGAGTGTTATCAAGCTGGCGGCTTTGACCTGGATGGTGTCAAGCTTGTTGGAGCTGCACTCATCCAGACAAATGAAGAGTGTTCCATCACACTCCTGACTTCTGCCTTGTAGATGTGGATAGGCTTTCAGGGAGTCAGTGGTTGACTTACTCCCCACAGAATTCCCAGCCTCTTGCTTGCTCTTGTAGCCAAAGTATTTATATGACTAGTCCAGTTCAGTTTCTGGTCAATGGTGGCCCCCAAGATGTTGATACTGGGGGATTCAGCGTTCATCCAATAATGCCATTGAACGCCAAGGAAAGGTGGGTAGATCCTGTCTTATTGGAGATGGTCATTGCCTGGCACTTGTGTGATACGTGTTACTTGCCACTTATCAGCCTAAACCTGAATATTGTCCAGGTCTTGGTATATATGGACATGGACTGCTTCATATCAGAGGAGTCACGAATGGTGCTGAACATTATGCAAACATCCCCAGTTCTGACCTTATGATGAAGGAAAGGTATTTGATGAAGCAGTAGAGGATGATTGGGCTGAAAACAGTACCCTGAGGGACTCTTGCTTCGATGTCCCGGGTTTGAGATGAAGTGTGCAACATTTGATATTATGCCACTTTTCAATGTATATGCTGAAATCCAAAAAAAAGTATCTTTGCCGTTTTGATATAAAATTCCTTACATTATAAGTCGGGGAGATGGTGTGGGGTAAAATACAGCCTGTTCAAAATGAATTCAATTTGCCTAAATATCCTAGCATTCTGAGTTGATGAATATCTGGTGATGAGATTTATTGTTTCGATCAAACCACATTCATGCAATGGTTCTTTGTGTTCCATTACTGTGTACTTAATCCATTTCCATTGAAATTATTCAGATACATGGTGATTGAACACCAATTACCAATGTACACTCAGTGAAACCTTGTTATTTTAGGCATTGCTCATAACTTACTGAAGAGACAAGTCACACTGACTCAACATCAGTGTTTTGACAACTATTACAGATTGAAAAAAAACATGGAATTAGCAAGAGATAGATCAATTTATCTGCAACATGCTTGAATCCTGATAATTTCTAATACTATACTGTGCTTTGTTACATGGAGTAATGTTGCAAAATAACTTGCATAGAATGTAAACAGGCCACTTGGCCCAACTGGCCAGTGCTCCACACAAGGCTCCTCTTATTCTTGCCAGCAGTCCACAGGAAACTGCAGCGGTTCAAGAAGGTAGCTTACCACCATCTCCTCAAGGATGATTAGGAATGGGCAATAAATGCTTGCCCATTTAATGATGCCCACATCCCTTAAATGAATAAAAAGATCTACTGATGGCTATAGTCTGTTTCCTGATAGTTAATATTGGCATGGATAGTTATCCATGCCAATATATTCTCACCTTTTATTTTCTGCAATAACATTTCATTTTGTGCCTTATCAAATGCCTTCTGGAAATCTAAGTATAGTACATCTGTGGTCCCCCAAGATCCAATCTAAATACAGTACATCCACTGGTCCCCCTTTATCCACAGCATCCTTGTCTCCTTCAAAGAACATCAATGTATTGGTTAAACATCATTTCCCTTTCACAAAGCTATGTTGATTCTGTCTGATTGCCTTGAATGTTTCTAAGTGCCTTCTATTACATCTTTAATAATAGCTTCCAACATTTTGCCAGTGACAGATGTTCAGCTTATTGCCATACGGTTTCTTGCTTTATGTCTCTCTCTCTCTCTCTCTCTCCCTTCTAAATAAAGGAATTACATTTTCTATTTTCTAACAGTACCTTTGCTGAATTTAGAGAATTTTGGAAAATTAAAACCAATGTATCAATTATCTCACTAGCCACTTTTAAGATCCTAGGATGAAGAACATTAGGACCAGGGAATTTTTCAGCCTGCAGTCTAACAATTTGCTAAGTACCACTACTCTTATGAATATAATTTTCCGGAGTTCTGCCCTCCCATTTCCTGATTTATAGCTGTCTTTGGGATAATACTTTCTATAGCGAAAACAGATGCAAAATACTTGTTCAGTTAATCTGCCATCTCTTTATTTTCCATTACTAATTCCCCCAGACTCGCCTTCTATTAGGCCACCAAACCATTTGTTAACTCTTTCCTTATTTAAATGTCAGTAGAAACTCTTTACTATCTGCCTTCAACTAATTTTTCCCTCCTTCTTAATCTTTTTGTCATTCTCTACTGTCTGATATTTTTGCCTATCTGATGTTTCTAATCTGTATATAGATTAAAATCCCCCATGATTATCACTATCTTTCTGACGGGTTTCCATTGTCTCTTTCTTTATCCTGTGCCGCACCATATAGTTACAATTAGTGGGCCAATATATCATTCCCACTTCTTGCCTTTATCATTTTTCACCTCAACCCTAACTGCTCCTACAGCCTGGTTTCCTGAACTTGGGTCATCATTGTTTAATATGTCAAAACTATCGTTAACTCAGCAACTCCCACTCTCAGCTAGCTGAACGTACCTGAACTTTAACTCTTACGTGAAGGAACCTTCACTGTTCTGTGACTTTCTGGAGTCTGACATTCATGTGAATTAATATCCATAGATCAGGCAGGGGTGGGGTTTGTTTTAAGGTATTCCTAGCTATAAAACTTGTTTGTGTGTGTGTGTTTGTGTAGGTGCAGTGACCATTTTCTGTGTTTGAATGTATGAACAAACAATACTGCTGATTTAACCCTAAAGAAAGTTTGCTGCAAGTCAATTCTAAATTGATCTCACAAACATAGGATTTGGGGAAATACGCTACGGATTATTTCAAAACATTAGAACACCTGTGCCTTTGATTTGATTTGTTTTTGTCACATGTATTAGTAGATAGTGAGAAGTATTATTTTATGCACGCTATACAGATAAAGCATACTGTTCATTGAGAAAGAAAAGAGAGTGCAGAATTTAGTGTTACAATCATAGCTAGGATGTAGAGAAAAATCAATTTAATGCGAGGCAAGTCCATTCAAAAGTCTCATGGCAGCAGGGAAGAAGTTGTTCTTGAGTCAACTGTGCACAAACAGCAAGAAAAGTAAAGGAGTTCAATTTGCCTCTCTCCCCAGCCAGAACATTGGAAAGTGGTAACATGTTCTCCTTGTTGTTACAGTCCAAGGTCAAAAGATCCAAGATATTTTATGAAGTCAGCCTAGATCATAGATTTTGCACTTTGAATTTGGCATGGGTAAACACAAGATATTTCACTCCAGATATGATTCAAACGACCCATGAGGGAGCTTTTATCAAACAGAGTTTATTTAAGAGTACAGTTAACATGTAGAAAGAAAATTACCAATAACTTTTACCAATTACAAACAAGGAAAAAAACCATGATATTGTATAAACCTTTACAGCTCAATGTACTGTTCCAAAGACTCTTACAATACACCCATCCCAAGTTTAGCACAGAAAATAAGCATGCTATATGATGCTGGAGTTTAATGCTCTGCAACACCTGCTGTGAATTAGTCCTTTGGATGGAGAATTGAAACCCTGGCTTCTCCATCCTGGTACTCCCAGCACCTTGAGGTAGAGAGTGTCACTGCTGGCCTCTAGCTAGCAAATTACCTACAGCAAAATTTTCACTCTAGAGAAGTAAGAACGACTACTTCTGACTAGCCAGCAAAATTTTTAATACCAGGGAGTGAGACAGAAATACTGCTTTTCAATCTGGAGTCCAACAGCTTCTAACTAGCCAGCAGCCAAAACTGAAAATCAAGAATGCTTCCCACCTGACCTGTCGATCACTCTACGCCCCCCCCGTCCCCCCATTCAAAAGGCTTGTAAAATGCCAGGACATCTCATTAGGCCCAGATTAAAAATAAACACAAAATCTTTTATAATATATAACTTTAACAACAATAAAAGATGCCACTAGAGACCTCACAGAGCCAATAACAAAAAAGCAGGTTTGCTTACAAACTGCAGAGATGATGATTAAAAATAGACTTCTTAAAGGCACAGTAGCGTTACACTGTTCAGTGGAAACTGAATTGGAATAATTTCAGGAATTGTTTTACTTTCTTTGTGAGGCATTATGACCCCATCTTAGTCATAAGCTCCACAGCGGTAGTGTCCCATTTTACTAAGGCTGGCATCATTTGGCTCAACACTGGAAACTTGCTTTAAACATACTACTAAACAAACAAACTATTTATGATGGGCAATTTATGTAACTAACAGTTCCACACTGGGCTGGGATTCTGTGCCCCTGTTTGTGCAGGTGTAAATGGTGATGGGCACAAAGTTTCAGGAGAGTCAAAAAAAGATTTCCCAGAACAATTTTTCCCCACCCCCATCACCATCGCTCATGATATAAAATGGAGTTCATCAGATGCCCTATTTACATGCATTATAATCTCATGAGCAAGATTCCATGCTGCAACCCCCTGCCGTCCCGTGTTGAAAAGTCCACCTCCAGTAATGTGATATCATGCTGTCATTTTGAGGGGTGGAGCCTAAACACACTGATAAAGCTGGCTGCACTGAAACCAGGGCGCCAATGAAATCTCATTTTTTGCACTCGGAGAGTGAGTGAGTGATTGTGTCCTTTAAGATGGCAGTGGGTGAACTCTCTGTGGGTGTGTGAATGAGTGAGTGGAGAGTGATGAGAAGAGTGACTTACTCTGGCTGAATGGAGGAGATCATTCATCCTCTCTGACATTGATTGCCCTTCCTCCTCTGAAGGATGCTGGCGCTTACCAGCACTGCCACCTCCTTTCATGGTGACCCTGCTGAAGGTTCCATTCCCCGCCTGTGGGTTCAAGATATGGTGCCCCTCCTCAACAGCATGCAGCATTCTGGTGAGGGATATCCCATTGAATCTTGGGGCAGATTTCCTTGCAGCCGCTCTCTTTGGTGGGCTTGGAACAAGTGTTGGAAAATGTGCCACTGATAGCAGAGTGGACCAATCAAAGACCACCCACCACGGATGGGATATGAAACCTGTGCAAACCGTTTTTTCCTGACTCTCTAAAATATGGCGGGAAAACCCACCAGTGCCACCGATAGGCTCCACCCCACTTTTCCTTCCTGAAATGACACTTAGCCAAAAAAATCAGAAAATTCTGCCTATTATCTCAGCTGATCATATATTATTCTCTGTAAAAGTTATTTTTTGAGCTACATTGTATGAAGTTACTGTTCATTCACAGTTCAGTGGTATGACTAGACACTTGTGTAACTGCTTGTTTTGTTTATTTTGTAGGTTTGGGGGCAATGGCAGAGATATCAACAATTGTGGAAAAAGTCAAAGAATGCTTGGAACTGTCTTTCGTACCAAAGCCAACATGGATGCCAGGGCCAACTGTGATGTGAAAAGTCCACAATCTCTCACTTCATTTTATCGAGACCTTCGCCTGTGATGTCTTATGTTAATCACAACAAAATTGGAATCAATTTTTGTTTATAGTCCCAATCGAGCTGTGCATTTTATTCCCTGTTACTGAAAACCAAACAATTTTAATTCAACCTGAGGTGTTGTTAAAAAGGCAACTGGTGGGTGGAAACTGCCTGCACTGTGGAAAATTTAGCAGTAATTCTACTCGAATTCTGTTAAGACCAAGCAGCTTCTACAACTCTTCCTCTCTTTCAAGGTGCGATGTAGCTACAGGCACCCTGTTCAGCATTTTAACTTCACCCCAATCAAAGATACACAAACCAGACTGTGATCATGTTACAGTGATGAACGCTGTAACTCCTGGGCAGTTGGACAGTTCGATCATATCTGATTCTGAATTCCCTCAGGTTTACATCACTTAATGATGCCATCAGCAGTTTCAGACAACAAAATAGCATATTCAATCTGAATTATAGTAATACATTTCTTTGTAATTAATATTTAAGAAAACAGATGTTAATGTTTATAATCGAAATCATTCGCTGTATAATATTAGATCAGAAACCTGTTCATGTCGTACTATGTTTCTATCTTGAATTACCTTAAAACAGGCGCTCGATTTTGCAGTTACTTTAAGCAGTTGTATATGTGATAACTTATCCAATGCAAATAATTTTAAGGTAATCAGAGACGTAGATTAAATAAAAGGCAGATTTTCCAACTGATAGGATCAGTTTCATCAATGCAGAATGTAAGTGGACCAATTACAATACATCCTCCTAGTGCTGCTCAGGCATAAAGATCCAGGCTGATAACCAAGTCCATAAGAAAATAGGAGAAGACCATGCTCTTTTTAAAGCTTCCACCTCGCTCTCCTAAATGGTTGAAGGGGTGCAAGGTGGCAAGCCATGAATGTCAGACGGCACGTCAGGAGGCATTTACTTCAAAGAAATTAAAATCATGGAATCCTACAGTGCAGAAGGAGGCCATTCGGTCTATTGAGCCTTTACCAACCACAGTCCCAACCAGGCCCTATCCCCGTAACCCTGTACATTTACCCTAGCTAGTCCCTCTGACACTAAATGGCAATTTAGCATAGCTAATCCACCTAACCTGCACATCTTTGGATGGTGGGAGGAAACCAGAGCACCCAGAGAAAACCCATGCAGACACGGGGAGAATGTGCAAACTCCGTACAGACAGTGACCCAAGTCAGCAATCGAACCCAAATCCCTGGCGCTGCGGGGTAGCAGTGCTAACCACTGTGCCACCATGCTAACCCAAGTTGATTTAACAACTAATTAGTATTGGGCAATGTTTCAATTAAGAGAAGTAAACTTTTTTTTATCTTTTTGGATTTTATTCTCAGCTTTTCGTAGGCATCCAGCAGAGTCCATGCCAACAACAAGGTTCACCCCAATGAGACAAAGACAAAGGACAAAATGGTGCCGTGTCACATGCCATGTATCTTTCGCTGGGACCTTCTCAGTGATATGCTGGGGTGGAATATTTGTTTCAGAGCTTTGAATTAGGGGCTTGTGGGAAATATGGGAAAAACAATAATTTGTTTATGAGGATTTGAGTTGGGGTGTTGGTTTGCAAGATCAGGGAGTTGAAGGTGGGTTTTTTGAGGAAGGGATTGAAGATTGTGCCTTTGAACATAGTATCAGGAAGTTGGGTGGATAAGTTTAATTACGATTGAAGATGGAATAGTGGATGACTTTGATAGAGAAAAGCGGGGCCCAATAATCCTCTCTATAGCCTTAATGGATCCTGTTGATAGATGGCTAGAACAGTTGTGTGGCAGATAAGCTCAAACTCTCTTCCCTTGCAATTGAAGGAAGAGGCAAGAATGGGAGACATGATATGGAGCTGCTGGCCTGATGAAGGAGCACTGCTCCGAAAACTCATGATTCCGAATAAACCTGTAGGACTTTAACCTGGTGTTGTGAGACTTCCTACCAAGAATGGGAGGAAGTAAAAGTTTTGCCTAAGGCAAGAGCATCAGTGGTGGAGATGAGGGAATTGTGTATTTTTTTTTATCTTATTCCTAGTGGTGCCTAAAGCTGTGTACCATTTGATGGCAATCAATATGAGAAAGTTGAAGTGATCTGCTTCAGCTGCCAGTGTCGATCAATTACATTATTATGGTTTATTAATGTCAATTATATTGTTACAGTTAAGGGAAACAGCTGATGGGTATTAATTGTCTTTGGGCCCATATAAATAGGGGATCGCCTATATTTTCTGTGGCCTCAAAGAATCCATGTTCCATGTCTATATAGTTTGCCAGAGGTTGCAGCCCCCTTTTCATTATTTGAAGGGGATGTTCCTCAATTTCTGGATTCATATCAGCCCCGCTGAAGGGGTTGGGGTCGAGAGGGTGGGGTGAAGAAGGAGGAGTGCCTCTTAAACCTGCTCCTGAGGCCTTGCCAAAGAGCCACATCTAGGCAGCGGGTGGGCAAGGGGGCATCCAGCCTGACTGTCTGCTCCTCTGCGGCTGTATTTGTCACTGAGTATCCCTGGAGATGGAGAACTATCCACTGGTATGCTGCCAGTTAGCCCAGCGGGAGGGCTGGAATGCATCGTCAGTCCTGGGAACACCTTTTTGATTGAATTAGTTAAGTTTCCTTTTAATAATTTAATCAGGGCTAGCATCCCTCTTAATTGTTTTATCAGTATATGTTAGTGACTTACCTGATGAAGGGGCACTGCTCCAAAAGCTCGTGATTTGAATTAAACTTGTTGGACTTTAACCTGTGAGACTTCTTACGGTGCTCACCCCAGCCCAATGCCGGCATCTTCACATCATGGGCCTGATTTTACCATTTTGATCTGAAGTGTTGAAGCTGGGAGTGATCCATATCTGACTTTTAGATTCATTCTCCGGTGCCTCCATACACACTCAGCCTGAAAAAAAAACAATTCTGAATTGCGCTGCCCCAACCTGTGGGTGAAATCCTGCAGCTCTGATCAGTGCCTCCAAATGTACATGTGCAGAAAAAATGATAGAAGGCCGCTCCCTTGCTCCCTTACCACATCGTGCCCGGGCAAGATAATGCCTCCCTGCCTCCCCTAACCCCTACAGACATTGTCCTACGCCATAACATTACTAACCCCCTTATCCTCTCCCCTCCCCCCCTCCGCCCCACGTCTAGACCGATCGTTGGCCCTTCCCACCTAACTCCTCACTGATTTCAAGCAGAGAGGCATTAGACCTCCCTTCCTCCTCACTGATCACAAGCAGAGTCGCAATGGACCCCTTCATTTCCCCTAATGATCTCTGACAGGCAACGGACATCCCTTTCCCCTCCCCTCCCCAACTGATCTCAGGCAGAGTGGTAGTGGGCCTCTGCTCTCCCCTCTTACTCACCTCAGGTAGACTGATCCATTCTTCCCTCTCACCCCAGACTCTTCCACACAAGACCCACATCTCCTCTGGCTCTGATCTCTCCCCTATCCCCAATCATTGAGGCACTGACCACCATCCCCCCCTCAATGCTAACAGGCAAACTGCTTGGAATTTGCTGGAACGCTCTGCCAAGCTGTTTGCAGCTGATCTGCCCTAATGGGCAGCTCCGTAAAAAAAAAGGACGGATGGACTGGCAGGCAGGCATTCCTGAACAAAATGCCCACACACCAGGCCTCTGACTCTGTGAGGGCAACCTGAGGAGACTGCTGGATGGGACACCTCTCTCTCTCTTCTCCCCCCCCCAAGGAGGAAGCAGAACCAAGGGGGCTTGATAGAAATGCGGCCTAGAAGAAAGTCACCGCCCCAGTCAGCGCGAGGGCACTAGTCCCCTCAAACCGGGAAGCAGTGCCGGAAAAAGGTCAATGACCTCATCGTGCAGCAAGGGTGAGTGCAGAACCCCATTTTGCATCTTCCCCCATATCTCCCCCAAACCCTCCCATCCCCAGCATCCTGCATGCTTCCAGTTCCTGACCCCCATGCATCTCTTTCCTTTCCCCGCAATGAGACCGGCTGTGCTTGCCCTCTAAGGGCCACCACCTGATTCTCTCAAGGAGTCATGCCACCATTTATTTCATGGCACCTTCTGTCTCCACAGAAGAAGACTGAGCACAACACCATGAGAGGGCGAAGTCGGGGTGGTGAGCCAGATCTCTGGGTCCTCACCCACTTTGAGGAGCGGGTACTGGACCTCTCCAGAGAAGGGGAGATGCGGGCTGTCAGCAATAGAATGGCCGGGCTGCCATCCAGATATGAACACTTGTCATTCCTTCAATCACTTTGAGGCAAGTTCTCGGGGACACAAGTTTCAGGTGCGAGGGACAACGCTGAAACAAGATGCGCGAGGCATGTTTATTTGTACAGAGAGGGTAATGGGTGCCTGGAATTCACTGCCGGGGGAGGTTGGGGATGCAGATATGTTAGTGACTTTTAAGGGGCATCTTTTACAGCTCTGTGAATGGGATAGGAATAAAGGCATGTGGTTCCCGGAAGGATAGGAGATTACAAATCAGATGGGCATCCTGGTTGCTGCAGAGGGCAGAAGGGCCTGTTCCTGTGATGCATTTTTCTTGGTGCTTTGTTCTATGTTCAATGGAGACATGTGAATCATGTGTTTGGCATCCCAGATTCCTCTCCCTCCCTTGCGTTTAACCTTGTGTCCTGTGTTGCAGGGACAGATCCGGACGCCTCGGGGCCTTCTGGACTACAGACCCCGGCTATTGCTCCCACCCCTCCTGGTCCAGACAGCTCAGACAAGTTCTCAGAGGATATAGGTGAAGGAAGCTCCGAGGGTAGCACCGCTTTGGCTTCAGCTTCCACCTCACAACTCACCATCCCAGACATGTCAGTGGGTCTAGTTAGTGGTGAGACTTCTGGGTCATTCTCTGGTGAGCACGAAACATTGCTGGTGTACATTGGGTGGAGGAGGGAATATCCGAGGCCTCTGGCATGCAGAGGCCTGCCGGAGGCGAGGACTCAGCTGACCCCAGGCTACATTCTGGTCCTCTGAGATCACTTCTCCCTCAACTGCAAGAGATGCAACAACAGAGCCAGGGAATCCAGGAGGGGCTGACAGCCACACTGGACCAACTGCAAGGCTGTTGGGAGGAGTCCTAAAGCTTTCAGGCGGACCAGTTATTGCCTGTCTTGCATGGTTCCCAGGCCAACACTACAAGGATGGCATCTGCAGTGGAAAGCCTGGGACAGTAAATCCTCATCATGAGTGGCAGGTTCCAAGCGATGGCCGAGTCGCAGCAGGCCACGGCTGAGGGACTGAACAGGCTTATTGAGATTCTGCGACCCATGTTTGAGAGGCTCAAGAGCTTGCAGGAGACTCAGCAGGACTGCACTGAGACACATTGGGCTATGTCAGCAGCCCTTGAGAATGTGGCCCAATTTCAGAGGGCCACGGCTGAGAGCTTGCAGAGTGTGGCCCAGTCTCAGAGGGCATTTGCTGCAGCCATTGGGAGATGGTCCCCGCTTCAAGTGGCTGTCGCAGAGGGGTCAATCACCATGGGTAGAAGGCAGGTCGTCCTTCAGGACTGGCACAGCCAGGTTACGGCGGAGTTTCTGGGGCTCACTGAAGAATTACCAATGTCCCATGGAGCGACCCAGGGGCCCACAGGAACCCCAGGAAGGAGGAAGGGCTCGAGCCCATACTGGGGCCTTCCTGCCAGGAGACTATAGCTGTGGCTACACCTTCTGACTCGTCCTTCCTGACACTGGGGCATCAGGGGCAGCGGGATGAAGAGGGTGTCATGGAAATATCCCAGACACCTCGAGGCCAGCCAAGGCCCTCAAGGTCTAGGGTCTCCAAAGGAAGCCCACCACGTGTAGCACAGGCCACAGAGCAAGGTAGGCGGCTGGCCCCCTCCATTTTTGATGCACATTCTGGGGAATCACTTGAGATGTAGTAGTTGGCTATGTAAGGTTAGGAAGTTGTAGTTGCACTGAGATGGCATGGATGAAGAGCTGCACGAGTTAGATATGTAAGCACCTTTACGTTTTCTGTTCACAACTTTTTATGTTACGACAGCTTATTTAAACACCTTTATTGTAAATAAATGTTTTTTTCAACACTCACCTGTGACTAATTTGTCTCGATAATGATTCCTCTTCCATTGATGATCGCTGGAGGGATGTCCCAGGTTGATGCCAGTTGGGGAGGCCCCTCAATGTTGTGTCACCAAGAAAAGGAAGTCATTGGTTCCCCAGACCCCATGAGCAATTCCCTCCCATCCCTCACTCCACCTCCCCCAGGGCCCTGTATGGGGGTTTCAGATCCCTTACTCACTACACAGACATGGGCCCAGGTGCCAGCATGCATGCGGAGCCCAAGTAGGAGTCAGACTAGTTTGCACCAGTGCATCATCATAATGGTGTTTAGCGAATTGGCATCACCCTCCTACGTACCAAAAATCTCACTAACACAGAGTACCTAGGCCCTCCACTCTGGTGTAACAATGTGCAGGATATATAGAATCCATTGTGTCTGTGTGTGTGTGTGTGTGTGTGTGTGTGGTGGGTGGTGGGGGGAGAGCAGGCGGATGGAACCCACAGAAGCCATCCCCTAGCGAGTGAACCATCTGGTTACTAGGGCCTCCCTTGCTGCCATCACATGCCTCATTTGAGCTGTTTGCCCTCGAGCACCTGGGTGGTATTCCAAGGTGTGCTCTTCCTCCTCTTCCTGCTAGTCCTCCTCCCCAGTGATGGCCGGCTGGGTGGTGTTTCAAGGCATGCTCTTCCTCCTCCTCTTCCAAGAGATTATCTCACTGCAGAGCCAGATTGTGCAAGGCACAGCATACCTCTTCAATGCAGGAGGAGGAGGAGGATGTATTGGAGGGCCCCGCCAGAGGAGTCCAGGCACCGGAATCACACCTTGAGAAGCCTAATGCACCTCTTCACTGTTGTGCGGGTGGCTATGAGGGCCTCATCATAGCGGGTCTCCGCCTCAGTCACAGGTCTCTGTACAGGCAGCATCAGCCATGTCTGAAGTGGGTAACCCATATCACCCAGGAGCCACCCCTGCAGTCTGGGCTCCTCCTCAAATACTTCTGGAATATCTGAACCCCTGACTATGAAGTTGTCATGCACGCCGCCTGGATGTCTGGCTCAGACATGCATAATAGTCATATTATGGTCGCACACTAGCTGAACTGTCAGGGAGTGGACTCCCTTCCTATTAACAAATCTTTCTGGATTCTGTCGTGGGGTTTTTGAGGGCGATGTGTGTGCAGTCGATCGCCCCCTGGACATTTGGCATACCTGCAATGGCTGCGAACCCTGCAGCCCAGGCTTCTGGCTATTCCTGTCCAGGTTGAAGTTGATGAACTGGCCAGCCGGGACATACAGGGCTTCAGTGACCTACCTTACACAGGTGTGCATGGCAGATTAGGAGATGCCACAGACACCTCTGCTCAGGGTGTGGAAGGAGCCAATCGCTTAAAAGTTCAGGGCGGCCGTCAATTTGACAGCTGCTGAGAGTGGGTGCCCCCATGCCCCTAGGCGCCAGGTCCAGCAACAGGTGGTACATGTGTTGCACTGTCTCCTTTCAGAGTCGGACACGTCGGCGGCACACAGTGTCTGACATCTGCTCAAAGGACACTCGTGCTCGGAACTGCCGGGGTCTCTGCTCCCTCCTTCTGCGTTCCCGCTCTGGGTGAATGGTGGCTACCTCCTGCCTCAGGTAGTCGTCTCCCTCTGATCCTGGAAGTAGTGAGGCCCAGGCGTCCTGTGCCCACAATTCTTCCTCCAGCTCCTCCTCAGATCTAGCAGCAACCCAAAGAACAGCAAGATTGACTGGTTGCATTGAAAAAGCCACCTCGTCACTCTGAAAGGGGCAATGGGACAAATGGAGAGGAACACATGTTGAGGTTAATGACACTGCTTGCCCCTAGCATATTAACAGTCACTGTTTCCCACAATCACAGCCCCCCCAATTCCCCCAGCCACAAGCTCCCCAGAATCAGAGCCCCCCCAAGTTCCTGCAGCCACATCCTCCCCACAATCACAGCCCCCCTCCCAGTTCCCCCAGCCACATCCTCCCACAATCACAGTGCCCCCAATTCCCCCAGCCACATGCTCCCCACAATCAGAGCCCCCCCAATTCCCCCAGCCACATGTTCCCCACCATCACAGCTCCTTGCAAAGTTGAGAGGCTGCAGCAGTGCAATTTGCAAGGACTTTGTGCACATCCTTCAGCTGGAAGTGAGCTCAGTGCACTAGGATGCAGCAGCACCGCAAGACCTGAGGTCAGTGCTGAGACCCAGGTCTGTGCTGCAAGTCGGAAATCAGAGACCCTGCTGAGCAAACCCCCCCACCCGTTCATACACTCACAGAGCCACCAAGGAACCCAAGAAAGAAAATGGCTGTAACAAAAGGACAGCTGTATGTAATAAAGAGCTATCGGATGCTATACACTTACCTCCTCACTGATGGAGTGCCCAAATCAGACTTTTATTGAGCATGTCTGATTTGCACCAATTACCAATTGGCGAATGCGGTGGTAAATAGGGAAGTGCCGGTAAGTTGGGCGTCCAGCCCGTTAAGTCAATTTGAACGCACTCAAATGCATTTAAATTTCGGTTGCACCCGTTTTGGGCACGGTGTTGATCGTGTCCATTGTCGGGCTTGGTAAAGGGGGATTCGGCGCGGAGGCAGGCGCGGACAGCGCTACTCACCTCACACCCTACTTTACCAAGTTTCCGCAATGTGTTGGTAAAATCGGGCCCCATTTCTTGCCTCTTCCTTCACTCTTCAATTGCAAGGGATGAGCGCCTGAGCTTATCTGCCACACAACTTGTTCCAGCCACCCATCCGTTAAGACAATTTGGAGGCTTATTGGGCCTCTCTTTTCTCTATCAAAGTCAGCCACAATTCCATCTTCAATCAGAAAACATAATTAAACTGTTGCCCACTCACGTTCCTGATACTATGTTCAAAATCTATGTCACATAAAAGAGCTTTTCAGTAGAGGATAGCTGGGACACTGAATTGTGTGGGAGAGAGCTGTGAGAATGAACAACTCGGTAAACTCAACAAAGAAAAGCCCTTTGTCTTGGTTTCCGCTTCACCACCTAGCTTGGATCCTGTTAACATCAGCCATTTGCATTCTATTTTAACTGATTTGTCGTAGCTTAGGTGTTAGGTTTTTCTATTTTGAAACCCTATGTAAATATTTATAACTGGAACTACCTGTAAAAACCTACCAGGGTTTAATTATAACCTGTTCTTTGCAGCTGAACTGCGGTGCCTCAGCCTTGCATCCGTCTTCCTAAACTTTGAACTAGCAAGAAATGTCAGTGCTCCAACCAGCGGAACTGCTTGCCAGGCACACTGGAAGCTTTGCTGTTTAATTATCCATGAAAAATGGATGCTCCGTTCTGAAAGTTGCTAACCTTGTTTCATCTGAAGCTTACACATGATGTTGTGGGCAGGATTTTCCGGCCTCGCTCACCCGAAACTGGAAATTCTTGCCCAAGCGCCAACGGACCTTTCTATGGTCCACCCCATGCCCCCTCCGATTCCTATGGTAAAATTCACCTGTGTCTTTACATGCTACATGACAAGGCTTTGACTTGTACAATTAAAGCTCCCAGTTTCAAATGGAACAGAATTCATATGTGTGCCATTCTCTCCTGTTTACAAGGGCAAAGGAAAGAAGAGAATCCAGAACTTTCCACGAGGATTAGAAGAAAATAATGCTCAGCTTAAAGAGTAGTGCAGTGTTGTCAGAGTTTGGAAGCCGCAAAGGAGACAAATCACCAACTCCAGGAGAATCTGAAGATTTAAAAGCAAGTTGCAGGACTCTTTCCTGCTTTATATGGGAGAGAGAATTCCGAGAGGATTATCTGGCACGTAATGGAATGTAAGGGAAACCACACCTTTAAATAAATAGGTCAGATGGAGAATCATGCACTAGAGTATGTGTGGTTACCACTGTTTACTGCAGATTAATCTTCCTGTGGTTCAGTGAAAGGCGTAGACATTAACCGAAGTCTGGTTAGAAGATAACCAGTTAGAAGGATGTGGGGATTTGGTGGGGGGGGCATTGACACCATGCTTTAAGGTATGTGACCAAACATGAGTCGGGATTAGTAACAAGATTTCACTCTTCTGACCCCTCAAAACTCTGTACTCCTCTGAATCCATCCTCATCATAGCATCGTAGAAACTCTACTGTGCAGAAAGAGGCCATTTGGCCCATCGAGTCTGCACCGACCACAATCCCATCCAGGCCCCACGCCCATATCCCCACACGTTTACCCACTAATCCCTCTAACCTACGCATCTCAGGACACTAAGGGGCAATTTTTAGCGTGGCCAATCAACCTAACCTGCACATCTTCTGTTTGCAGGAGGAAACCGGAGCACCCGGAGGAAACCCACGCAGACACGAGGACAATGTGCAAACTCCACACAGACAGTGACCCAAGCCGGGAATTGAACCCAGGTCCCTGGAGCTGTGAGGCAGCAGTGCTAACCACTGTGCCACCATGCCACCTCTTGCACATCCCCGATTTGATTTGATTTATTATCGTTGTGTGTATTAGTATACAGTAAAAGGTATTGTTTCTTACACGTGATACAGACAAAACATGCCATTCATAAAGAAGGAAAGGAGAGAGTGTGGAATGTGGTGTTACAGTCATAGCTAGGCTATAGAGAAAGATCATCTCTGTGCGAGGTAAGTCCATTCAAAAGCCTGATGGCAGCAGGGAAGAAGCTATCTGAATTGAATTTCCTTCCCTAGGCCTGAAACTGCAGAGAGATGATGGCCTCATGGCATTATTGCTAGACAATTAATCCAGAAACTCTGCTAATGTTCTGGGGACCCTGATTGAATTCCACCACAGCAGATGGTGGAACTTGAATTCAATAAAAGATAGCAATTAAAAGTCTAATGATGACCATGAAATGATTGTCAGGGAAAATCCATCTGGTTCACTAATGTCCTTTAGAGAGGGAAATCTGCTGTCCTTACTTGGTCTGGCCTACATGCGACTGCAGAGCCACAACAATGTGGTTGACTCTGAAATGGCCAAACAGGCCACTCAGTTCAAGGGCAACTAGGGATGGACAATAAATGTTGGCCAGCCACGCCACCATGTCCCATGAATGAATAAATGAAACTTTATATTTCAGTCATCCTCTCCTCCTTTGAGCCACTCATTATAACCCTAACTCTTCCCAACATTTTGGTCACCTGTCTTAGTAGCTTGGTAAGTAGTCTGATTTCAATGAAATGTCTTGGAGCTTTTCAAGTTTAAGATTTTTTTAAGTTTACTCATTAGTTGTCACAAGTAGGTTTACATTAACATTCAATGAAGTTACTGTGAAAATCCCCTGGTTGCCTGTTCGGGTGCACTGAGGGAGAATTTAGCATGGGCAGTGCACCCAACCAGCATGTCTGTGGGAGGAAACCGGAGCACCTGGAGGAAACTGACGCAGACACGGGGAGAGCGTGCAGACTCTGCACAGACGATCACCGAAGCCAGGCATTAAACCCGGTCCCTGATGCCGTGAGGCAGCAATGCTGCATGAAAGGCTCTATGTGAATGCAGGTTGTTGTGTCCTCAGTGGCATGTAAAGCTAGTTTGCCTTGGAGGACGGTTTTAAGTTCGCAAGGAGAATGTAGCCTAGTGAACATCCAGACTGGAGGCAGCAGGGGATGACCCAGCAAATTTTAATGACCAGGTCATAATGACTGGTTCCTGATGGAAACAGCCTGAAAGTTGTTGGGAAGAGGCTCCTCAGTTGCTAAAATCAGTGGCAGGAGACCAAGGAGATGGTCCCTGGCACTAAGATAGAACTTCAGGGAGGTGTGGTGTGTCATCTGACATTGTTAACTGAGGGTCAAAACAGAACGGGATCCAGGACAGTGGAAGCCCAGGGTTTCCTACTTGGGTCCGAAGGGATCACCCTGCCCCTCACAGCCTTCAAGTTTCCTCAATAAACGTTTTGTAAGATTTAACTTTCTGGGATTGCCCTGATCCTGGAACCACCTGTGGAAACGCCAACATCATTCCCCTACCGCTTAGGTTTCACTGTTGAGTTTATTCAATAATGAGATTGAGATAGGTAGACTTTACACCTCTGAGGAATCAAGGGATACGGGAAATGGTGGGAATGTAGAGTTAATACCATGATCAAGCATGATTGTATTGAATGGTGGAGCAGGTTTGAGGGGCCAAATGGTTTACTGCTGCTATTTCTCATGTTGTTATTGCTATTGAATCCCAGTCAGGCCAAGAGACCCTCATATATGTATATAAATGACTCTCAACCACTTAGACCGGGTGTTCATTATCTGAAATGCAGCCAGGATGCCAGAGAATTTGCTCCATACAAACTGCTATTCTAGTGTCCCCAACCCTCCCAGTTACTGTAAAGTGGGAGGAATTCTGAATGTCCCCAGCTGTGCCTAGCTTCTTCGTTGCTGTGATATATCTCTCGAGTAAAGAGACGGTTTGCCTGCCGGACACGAAAGCCAAAACTAAGACAGAAGAGGAAGTCTGTAAGCCTCCCATGGATATAGCTTTCAACTGAAAGGAAGATAAATGTATACAAGATAGTCTTGTGTCTCGTATACATCCGTTACACTTCAAAGAATCAATGATGTTACAAAAAATAAAACAGTCGTACTGGTTCCTTTTAACCTATGATATAATCACCTCCGAATTTGCAAACCCCCATGCAAGCAAAACATTCACCTCTAATTGACCTCTGTATTTACAGGAGTGAGACTTTCTACCTTGAAGGATCAGTACAATTTGCTCCAACTTAAAAGCCAAGTGATAATTTGCCCATTAGGCCATCATTTGTTGCCCATCCCTAATTGTGTATCTTTGTGTATAAATCTTTGTGTATAACCCCCTTCATAGCCCCACTCCCACTCAGACCCCACCCTCTTGGCACTGCCCTGGCATACTTATGGTGCCCAACTGGGCACTGCCATGGTGCCAGGTGGGCACTGCCACTTGAAATAAGTGGCTCCCTCGGTCATTTCAGAGGGCAGTTGAGAGGCTGTGGCTCTGGAGTCACATGTAGGCCAGACTGGGTAAGGACCACAGATTTCTGTCCCTAAAGGATATTAGTGAACCAGATGGTTTTTATAACAATTGACAATGGTTTCATAGTTATCAGTAGATTCTTAATTCTAGATTTTTTTCATTGAATTTAAATTTGATTTATTGTCCCATGTATTAGTATACAGTGAAAAGTATTGTTTCTTGTGCATCATACAAACAAAGCATATCATTGGGAGAGTACATAGAGGAGAAGGAAAGGAGAGGGTGCAGAATATAATGTTACAGTCATAGCTAGGGTGCAGAGAAAGGTCAATTTAATATATGATGTAGGTCCATTCAAAAATCTGATGGCAGCAGGGAAGAAGCTGTTCTTGAGTCGGTTGGTATGTGATCTCAGACTTTTATATCTTTTTCCCAAAGGAATGAAGTGGAAGAGAGAATATCCAGGGTACGTGGAGTCCTTCATTATGCTGGCTGCTTTCCCAAGGCAACAGGAAGTGTAGACAGAGTCAATGGATGGGAGACTGGTTTGCTTGATGGACTGGGCTTCATTCACAACACTTTGTAGTTTCTTGATCAGAGCAAGAGCCATTCCAAACTGTGATACATCCAGAAAGGATACTTTCTATGGTGCATCTGGAAAGATTGGTGAAGGTTGTAGTGGACATGCCAAATTTCCTTAGCATCCTGAGAAAGTAAAGGCATTGGTGAGCTTTCTTAACTATAGCGTCAGCATGGGGTGGGGGACATCTCGTGTCATCTGGACATGAGCGTGGGGGTCATCTGGACACCTCAAAACTTGAAGCTTTCAGCCATTTCCACTTCATCCCCATTGATGTAGACAGCTGCCGTGGTGGGATTTGAACTCATGCCCCGGAGCATTAACCTTAGTGTCTGGATTACTAGTCCATGGCATTACCACTATTATACCATCTGCCCCGAAAGATGTAACTCATGAACCAGTATAAAAGCATATCTACCAATTTATCTACCACGATCAATTCTAGTGGAAGTTCTAATCTATGTGCTCCTGCAACTAGTAGTCTTCACTCTAGTGCAAAGCCGTCACTTAAAACTGTTTCACCTTATGAGTGCCACAATTGTGAGGCAAAAGCAGTTTTAAAGTTTATTATTAGTGTCACAAGTAGGCTTACATTAACACTGCAATGAAGTTACTGTGAAAATCCCCGAGTCGCCACACTCCGGTGCCTGTTTGGGTACACTGAGGGAGAATTTAGAATGGCCAATGCAGCTAACCAGGACGTCTTTCGGACTATGGGAGGAAACCAAAGCACCTGGAGGAAACCCACACAGACATGGGGAGAATGTGCAGACTCTGCACAGACAGTCACCCAAGCCAGGAATCGAACTCAGATCCCTGGCACTGTGAGGCAGCAGTGCTAACCAGCCTGCCACTGTGCCGCTCCCATAAGTTTCTAAAAGTCTAAAAGTTTAAAAAAATCTAATCGAATAAATCCCCCTAAATGAACACAATTTGCCAGCATCAGGGCATCAGAATCCAGACAAGAGTCCCCTACGTCTCCCCCTGCATGACACCCACACCCCCCCCCCCCCATGCTAACCATCTCCCTGCATGCCCCCTTCTCCAACCACCCCCTTGGAAGCCCCACTCTTGCAGAGCACCCCTTGCTGAGCTCCCTCCCTTGCATAAACCCTCCTCACATAACCACCCCCATCTTTGTGTAAAACCCCCTTCATAGCCCCACTCTCACTCAGACCCCACCCCCAACTGGGCACTGCCAGGGTGCCAGGTGGGCACTGCCTGGCTATGCTACCTGGGGGCTTCACAATGGCCTCCAATTCCACCCAGTGCCTGGTGTGGCCATGGTGCCTGGTCTCCTCCAGTGGAAATCAATACTGATACTCAGCAGCGTGACATCACACCAACAAAAGGGAAAGAATCCAGGAGGCCAGAACGTAGTGTGGAAGCAGGTAAGTGCCTTTTATGGGCAAGAAGCCAAGCAGTGAGACTGCACCCTTGATCCCTGAAGTTGACTTATATGATTGGGACAGAGGCAAACAGAAAATCGTAAAGATTCAGAGCTTTAGAGACATGGCAAAATGACATACTGAGTCACAACACTCATCCTTAGCATGATGCCTTAGACAGTAAAATTGTAAACTTGGTCAACTTTGAGGGCAACAAGTTGAGATAAGACACTGTTTCAGGGGGAATGGAAAACATTGCGACATCCTGGCTATTAATGTAATTAATAGTGTTAGTCACTAAAAGCTCTGACTATATCTAGTGTGCATGATGTGGGTATGCCGGCATTGGACTGGCGTAAACACAGTAAAAAGCCTGACAACACCAGGTTTTAGTCCAACCAATTTATTTGATAATAGACTCACAAGCTTTCGAGACCTCGAAAGCTTGTGAGTCTATTATCAAATAAATTGGTTGGACTAAAACCTGGTGTTGTCAGACTTTTCACTATATCTAGTGTGCCCATCCGCATAGGGAAATAATGAGTCAAGGGGCTGCATGCATGACAACAAATTGTAAGAGGATGAATGAACATCACACCATTAAGGTCTCAGGTTATCTTCTTTTGTTCTTCAACAGTCACACAAAGAAGCTGGAGCCTGCTTCCTATAATGGAGACCTCCAGCTATAGCCTGTGGCTAAAGTTAACAAGCCACAGAGTTTGTCCAGGTAACAGTTATATTTGTATTCATTTTTTTAAATCAATAGTTCTTGGATAGTTTATAATTTCAAGGTTTGGAAAGTGCTGCTTGGTGAATGAGCCCTGAAGTCATAGATTCATAGATTCCCTACAGTGCAGAAGAAAAACCATTCGGCCCATCATCACATCTTAAATAATTCTGCATCACATCTTACCCAGGCCACCCCATTCCTGTGACCTCACGCATTTACCCCACTAATCCCCCTAATTCGCACATCTTTGGACACTAAGGGGCAATTTGGCATTGCCAATCCACCTAACCTGCACGTCAAGTCGGAACATCTGTTGGCGTAAGTAACTTTAGACGTGTGCGTATCGATGGAGCATGACATATGACAAAGTGGCCAGAATGACTGAACAAAAGACAAGGCCATTCCTCTTCCACAGGTAGTGAATCAACTTTTGCAGAAATGGTTGGCTTCAAAGAAGTTCTACACTCTCAGAAATGTTAAGATACTTTCGTGTCTTTCTGGAGCAGAAATGAGTGATCATGCATCACAACTGTGCCCTGTGGAAGACTGAGTTTTCTTAACTTGCCTTTCTCTCAACACCTAAGCTCTGTGCCCCAGCCCACCTGTTGCTGGAACCCTCGCCCATGCTTTTGATACTGCAGCACCATTATTCCGATTCCCTCTGGCTGGGGTCCCATCTTCTAATCTCTAAGATAAACCAAAACTTTGTGAACTGTATCCTACATTGGATCAGGTCTGATTCACTCTTACGTTCGTTGGCATCCAGTCCTGAATGTCTCAAGTTTAGGATTCTCATCCACATTTTCATCCAACTACAGACTCACTCTTCCCAATCTCTTTAATCTTTAGAATCCTTCAAAATTTCTGTTGATCTAATTCTGGCCTCTTGCATCTCTGCAGCTTTCCTCACCCCACAACGGATGAACGTCCCATCAGTTTTTCTGTTTGATTCATTTGCGAGAATATTTTTCACTGTATCCCAATACATGTGACAATAATAAATCAAATCGAATCACATTTAAATTCAATGCGGCCATTTCCCTGGGTATGGTTTTGTAGTTTCAAAACGTCCAAAGGCATTTCCTCGACCTCAATCAGATGGAAATTAACGTCAAGCTAAAGGAGAAGACAGGTGACCAAATCTTTGGCCAAGATGCTTCTTACAGCATTGAAGGTCCAGAGCTTTAACAAGCAAATTCCAGAGTTCAGTGCTCAGGTATGTGAATGCATGCCCACCAGTGTGAAGGAGAAGGACATGTGGAAAACCACACAAAGTTAAATTTAAAGTTATAGTGCTGGAGCAGGCTATAGAGATAGGAACAGCCATGGAAGGATTTAACCATAAGGATTGGAATTTTAAAATTTGCTGGACTGGCACCCAGTGAATGAGTGCAGGGACAACACTTGAATGGCTCCAAGTTAGAGAAGGACAGTTCGGAGGGTGAGAGGGAATGTGATCAAGGCATATAAAATTTTAAAAGGGATTGATAAAGTAAACGTAGACCAAATGTTTCCTCTTACTGAGTACACTGGGGCTATTCTCATTGGAATTCAGAAGGATGAGGGAAGCTTTATAGAACCATATAAGATTATGAAGGGAATAGGTAAGATAGAAGCAGGGAAGTTGTTTCTACTGGCGGGTGAAACTAGCACTAGGGGGCATGGCCTCAAAATGAGGGGCAGCAGATTTAGGACTGAGTTGAGGAGGAACTTCTTCACACAACAGGTTGTGAATGTATAGAATTCCCTGCTCAGTGAAGCAGTTGACGCTACCTCATTGAATGTTTTTAAGGCAAGGATAGTTACATTTTTGAACAGGAAAGGAATTAAGGGTGAGCATGTGGGTAAGTGGAGCTGAGTCCACGAGAAGATCAGCCATGTTCTTGTTGAATGGTGGAGCAGACCCGAGGGGCCAGATGGCCTACTCCTGCTCCTAGTCCCTATGTTCTTATGAGCCAGTCTAGAACAAGAGATCACAGGGATAGCTTGAGAGACAGTGGATTTAAAACTGAGATACTTCTCACAGAGGGTAGTGAATTTGTGGAACTCTGTGCCCATAATGTGGTGGGTCTGAATTATTAAATGGTTCCAAGAAGGAGATAGATATATTTCTAATAAAAAAAGGGATAAAGGGATATGGGGTACAGGTGGGAACGTGGATTTCAGACCAGGGAAAGATCAGCCATAATCTGATTGAATGGTGGAGCAGGCTTAAAGGGCTGAATTTGCTGACTTGAGATCCAAATTCCAATGTTCTTGTGTTTTACTCTGGAGGATCGATGATGAGAGGCCAGCCAGGGGAGCATTGGATGAGGGCATCAGAAGCAGACAGGCAGCTGAAGGTGGAGAGTGGAAGACAATACAGGGATGGAAGTAAGCAGTCTTGGAGAAGATGTGAACGTGGAGCAAAGATTATTTATCATTGTGACAAGTAGGCTTACATTAACACTGCAATGAAGTTACTATGAAAATCCCCTAGTCACCACACTCCGGCTCCTGTTCGGGTACACTGAGGGAGAATTTAGCACAGCCAACGCACCTAACCAGTACGTCTTATAGACTTTGGGAGGAAACTGGAGCACCCGGAGGAAACCCATGCAGACGCAGGGAGAACGTGCAGACTCTGCATAGACAGTGGCCCGAGCCAGGAATCAAACCTGGGTCCCTGGCTCTGTGAGGCAGCAGTGCTAACCGCTGTACCGTGCCCACCCCAATGAAAAGAATGAATAAAAAAATAAAAAACTTAAGAGATTAACTTAGTTAATTAACCCCCGCCCCCCTCACCCACCCAAATCACCACCCTGTGTCTGTGTGAGTTTCCTTCGGCTGCTTCTAAATTAAGATTATTGCGTCAGTACAGATTTGATGGGCCGAATGGCCTGCACTGTGCAGCTTCTATTCGAGCGGCACGGTGACACAGTGGTTAGCACTGCTGCTTCACAGCACCAGGGACCTGGGTTCAATTCCCAGCTTGGGTCACTGTCTGTGTGAGTTTCTTCCGGATGCTCCAGTTTCCTCCCATAGTCCAAAAGACGTGCTGATTAAGTGCATTGACCTGAACAGATGTTGGAGTGTGACAATTAGGGGATTTTCATGGTAATTTCATTACAGTGTTAATGTAAGCCTTACTTGTGACTAATAAATAAACTTTACTTTATGCTCGATGGGCCGAATGGCCTTCTTCTGCACTGTAGGGATTCTATGATACTATGAATTTACAATCTCATATGCTCAATATCACCCAGGCCACATAGTTCCATCTCTGTAATAAAACCATCTCTGCCTCTTCCTTAGCCCACCCGTTCCTGGAACCCTCAGATGTGCTTTTGTTAATGCAGACTTGATTATTCCAATGCTTTCCTCCCTCCAAAAACCTGCACTCTTTGAACACTCTCCTTCTCTGATTCTATTGCGGTCAATCATTACCCGTGCACCCTGCCTTACACTGGTTCCCAATCAAGCAAATTCAAACATTGGCATCCTCATGATTTTGATTTGATTTGATTTATTAATGTCACATGTAGAGTGGAAAGTATTGTTTCTTGCGTGCAAAACAGACCATCCATGGAGTATGTTTTTTTTCATTCATTGGTGGGACATGGCGTTGCTGGCTGGCCAGCATTTATTGCCCATCCCTTGTTACCCTTGAGAAGGTGATGGTGAGCTGCCTTCTTGAATCGCTGCAGTCCATTTTCTATGGGTTGACCCACAATGCAGTTAGGGAGGGAATCCTAGATTGTGACCCAGCGACAGCGAAGGAACGGCGATATATTTCCAAGTTGGGATGGTGAATTGCTTGGAGGAGAACTTGTGTTCCCATTTACCTGCTGCCCTTGTCCTTCTAGATGGAAGTGGTCATGTGTTTGGAAGGTGCTGTCTAAGGATCTTTGGTGAATTGCTGCAGTGCATAGGGGAGAAGGAAAGGAGAGAGTGCAGAATGTAGTGTTACAGTCATAGCTAGGGTGTAGAAAAAGATCAACTTAATGCGGGGTAGGCCCATTCAAAAATCTGATGGCAGCAGGGAAGAAGCTGTTCTTCAGTCGGTTGGTACATGACCTCAGACTCTTGCATCTTTTTTCCAATGGAAGAAGGTGGAAGAGAGTGTGTCCAAGGTATGTGGGGCTTCATGGCTTCACACTTCCCGATCTCTGGGGGGCCCTCCATTAGAGGGAGCTATAGTCTTAAATATTTGCATAGTGGGAGTTATCGCTGCTGAAGTTCTAAGTAGTGCAATACATCCTTGAAATGAATTTCGATATCAAACCCAATAGCAATCATCGTGTAGCACTGGATACAATGATTAAGAAATGTACCAGATTTTTCATTGTAACTTGAAGTACTCAACATTGTGAAGACCATTTCCAGACAGCTAATGATAAATGAATATTCTGAGGAAAATTAAAAATTATTTGCGAGTACGGATACATTACATTGCAAGTATAATATTTGGCCTTCTTTGCTTTCGTAATGTCAGTTGTTCTCATAAGTGGACCTCAAACATAATAGGTGCCAAAGTGAACTTGTACTGCAGTAACATCTACTACATATGATAGCAGAATCTTTGATATGATTTTGATTTTGATTTAATTTGAGTTATTGTCAGATGTATTAATATACAGTGAAAAGTATTGTTTCTTGTGCACTATATACACAAAGCATGCCATTCATAGAGAAGGGAAGGAGAGAGTGCAGAATGTAGCTAGGGTGGAGAGAAAGATTGAATTAATGCAAGGTTCAAAGGTCTGATGGTGGCAGGGAAGAAGCTGTGCTTGAGTCAGTTGGGACGCGACCTCAGACTTTTGTTCCCAATGGAAGCACGTCCAGGGTGTGTGGGGTCCTTAATTATACTGGGTGCTTTTCCGAGGCAGCGGGAAGTATAGACAGAGTCAATGGATAGGAGGCTGGTTTGTGTGGGCTACGTTCATGACCTTTCGTAGTTTCTTTCAGTCTTGGGCAGAGCAGGAGCCATACCAAGCTGTGATACATCCAGAAAAGATGTTTTCTATGATGCATCTGTAAAAGCTGGTGAGAGTCATAGCAGACATGCCAAATTTCATTCCCCTTCTGTGGATATCCTTGTAATTGTGTGAGGTAATTTTTTTTTTATCTTTAAAAGGCAGATGGAGCAAATACTTGATAATATGGCAATATGTACAAACTCTTTTATTCATTTGTGGGACATGGGCATTGCTGGCTGGCCAGCATTTATTGCCCATCCCTATTTGCACTTGAAGCTAAGTGGCTTGCTAGGCCATTTCAGGAAGCATTTGAGAGTCAACCACATTGCTGTGGCTCTGAAGTCACATATAGGTGAGACCGGATAAAGACAGCAGATTTCCTTCCCTAAAGGACTTCAGCAAGGCGTTCCATAAAGTTCCCCATGCAAGGCTCATTGAGAAAGTGAGGGGGCATGGGATTCAAGGGGACGTTGCTTTGTGGATCCAGAACTGGCTTGCCTGCAGAAGGCAGAAAGTGGTTGTAAATGGATCTATTACTGCACAGAAGTCGGTCACTAGTGGCGTGCCCCAGGGATCTGTTCTGGGGCCCCTGCTGTTTGTGATTTTTATAAATGACCTGGATGACGAAGTGGAGGGATGGGATGGCAAGTTTGCCGATGACACGAAGGTTGGTGGTGTTGTGTGTAGTTTGGAGGGATGTCAGAAGTTGCAGTGTGACATAGATAGGATGCAAGACTGGGCGGAGAAGTGGCAGATGGACTTCAACCCGGATAAATGTGTAGTGGTCCATTTTGTAAAGTCAAATGGGATGAAGGAGTATAATATTAAGGGTAAGACTCTTAGCAGTGTGGAAGATCAGAAGGATCTTGGGGTCCGGGTTCATAGGGCTCTCAAATCAGCTTTGCAGGTAGAGGATGTGGTTAAGAAGGCATATGGTGTACTGGCCTTCACCAATTGAGGAATTGAGTTTGGGAGTCAGGAGATAATGCTGCAGCTGTATAAGACCCTGGTCAGACCCCACTTGGAGTACTGTGCTCAGTTCTGGTTGCCTCATTACAGGAAGGTTGTGGAAGCCATTGAAAGGGTGCAGAGGAGATTTACAAGGATGTTACCTGGATTAGGTGGCATGCCTTATGAGGATGGGTTGAGAGAGCTTGATCTTTTCTCCTTAGAGAGACCAAAGATGAGAGGGGACCTGATAGAGGTGTATAAGCTGATAAGAGGCATTGATCAGGTGGACTCTCAGAGGCTTTTCCCCAGGGCTGAAATGGCTGCCACAAGAGGACGCAGGTTTAAGGTGCTGGGGGGTAGGTACAGAGGAGATGTCAGGGGTAAGTTTTTCAGTCAGAGGGTGCTGGGTGAGTGGAACGGGCTGCCGTCGGTGGTGGTGGAGGCAAATTCGTTAGGGTCTTTTAAGAGACTTCTGGATGAGTACATGGGACTTAATAGGATTGAGGGTTATAGGTAAGTCTAGTAGGTAGAAATAAGATCAGTGTAATTTGTGGGCTGAAGGGCCTATTTGTGCTGTAGGTTTCGTATGATTCTATGATTCTTAAGGACATTAGTGAACTAGTTGGGTTTTTCCCACCGTCGACCATGGTTTCATGGTCATTGTTTGGTTAGGTGATAATAGATGTTTAACATGTCTGTGTGATATTCTATATGACGTCTATTGAAATAAACAATCAAGTTAAAATAGTGGATGGAGGAAGGTTAACATGATCTTGCTAACACCGACAGTGATATATTGCCAGCAACAAAAGATTGTAGCTATGAGGCTTGGCGGTGGTTGTTTACTTTGGAACAGAGGAGGCTGAAGGGAGATTTAATTGAGTTGTATATAAAATGGATAGGAATGACATCGTTTCATTGAAAAAGAGTTAATTAACCAGGAAGCACAGATTTAAAGAAAACGGTGGTAGCATTAAGTTTAAAGTTTGTATATTAGTGTCACAAGTAGGCTTACATTAACATTGCAATGGAGTTTCTGTGAAAATACCCCAGTCGCCACACTCCGGCGCCTGTTCGGGTACACTGAGGGAGAATTTAGCACGGCCAGTGCACCTAACCAGCACATCTTTCAGACTGTAGGAGGAAACCGGAGCACCCAGAGGAAACCCACACAGACACGGGGGGAATGTGCAGACTCCACACAGACAGTGACCCAAGCTAACCACTGTGCTGCCATGTCATCTATAGAGGGGAATCACAGAATGGGTACAGCACACAAGAAGGCCATTCAGCCCATTGTGTCAGTGCTGGCTCTCCAAAGGAGCAATTAATTGAATGCTACTCCCCCACCTTGGCCTCGTAACCCTACTCGTTCTTCCTTTTCAAATAACATTCCAGTTCCTTCCCAAATGCCTGTTTCCACCACATCCTCACATTTCCCTATCCCAACCACTTGCTGTCTAAAAAAGTCTTTTGTCATGTTGCCGTTTCTTCTTTTGCCAATTACCATATGAACATACGAAATAGGAACAGGAGTAGGCCATTCAGCCGCTCAAGCCCGTTCCACCATTCAATAAGATCATGGCTGATCTGATTGTAACTTCAACCCCACATTCCTGCCTAATCCTGATAACCTTGTTAATCACAAATCTATCTAGTTCTGCCCTATTCAAAGATTCTGCTTCCACTGCCTTTCGAGGAAGAAAGTTTCAGAAACTTCTCCATCTTCAATGAGTGATCCTTTTTTTTTATTCATTTGTGGGACATGGGTGTCACTGGCTGGCCAGCATTTATTGCCCATCTCTAGTTGCCCCTTGAGAAGGTGGTGGTGAGCTGCCTTCTTGAATCGCTGCAGTCCATGTTCTATGGGTTGACCCACAATGCCATTAGGGAGGGAATTCCAGGATTTTGACCGGGTGACTGTGAAGGAACGGCCGAGATATTTCCAAGAGAGGACGGTGAGTGGCTTGGAGGGGAATTTTCAGGTGGTGGTGTTCCCATGTATCTGCTGCCCTTGTCCTTCTAGGTGGAAGTGGCTGTGGGTTTGGAAGGTGCTGTCTAAGGATCTTTGGTGAATTGCTGCAGTGCATCTTGTAGATGGTATACACTGCTGCCCTCAGTGATGGAGGGATTGAATGTCTGAGGATGTAGTGCCAGTCAAGGGAGCTTCTTTGTCCTGGATGGTGTAAGTTCTTGAGTGTTGTTGGAGCTGCACCCATCCAGGCTAACGGGGAGCATTCCTGACCTCCAGACCTGGCACTCCTGACCTGTGCCTTGTGGATGGTGGATTGTCTTTGGGGAGTCAGGAGGTGAGTTACTCTTCGCAATATTTCTAGCCTCTGATCTGCACTTGTAGACACACTGTGTTTCTGTGGTGAGTCCAGTTGAGTTTCTGGTCAATGGTAACCCCAAGGATGTTGACAGTGGTAACACCATTGAATGCCAAGGGGCGGAATGTCAGTGACCGCTAATTCTGTATTTTCCGACCAGAGGAAATATCCTCTCCACATCCACTCTTTCAATACTTCTTAGGATCTTAAAAGTTTCAATGAAGTTGCCTCTTACTTTTCTAGACTCTAATGGATTCAAACCTAATCTCTCCAACTCTCCTCATAAGACAACCTGCTCATTCCTAGTATTAGTTTAGTAAACCTTCTCTGAACTGTTTGTAATTCATGTACATCTTTCCTTAAATAAGGAGACACAATACTCCCGGTAGCCTTTTTAAAAAAAATTGTTCATGGGACCTGGGCAACACTGGCTGGACATTTATTATGTATCCCTAATTGCCCTTGTTCAGAGGGCAGTTGAGAGTCAACCACATTTCTGTGGATCTGGAGTCACAAATAGGCCAGATCAGGTAAGGACAGCAGATTTCCTTCCCTAAAGGATATTAGTGAGCCAGATTGACAATATTGATTTGTGGGACATGGGTGTTGCTGGCTGGCCAGCATTTATTGCCCATCTCTAGTTACCCTTGGCCAGAGGGCAGCTGAGAGTCAACCATGTTGCTGTGGCTCTGGAATCACGTGTAGGCCAGATCAGGTAAGGTCAGCAGATTTCCTTTCCTAACGGACATTAGTGAACCAGATGGGTTTTTCTGACAATCGACAATGGTTTCGTGGTCATCAGTAGATTCTTAATTCCAAGTATTTTTAAGTGAATTCAAATTCCACCAGCTGCCGTGGCTGGATTCGAACCTGGATTCCCAGAACATTAGTTGAGTTTCTGGATCAGTAGTCTAGTAATAACACCACTAGACCATCGCTTTCCCTCTAAGACTGTGAGAGGTGCTACATAAATGCAAAGCTTTTCCCTTTCTTTCATACTTGGGGCAATCTGTTTAGGTAAGTATTTCTTTGGAACACATATTAAAATTACTTTGGCCACATGCTTCAGCTCACTTTGTTGCTCACTTGTATGTTTCAGTATCAGTGTTAATCAGTGTGACAGAAACCAGACCTTTTGCTTTTTCCTGCCTCACCGAGTCTGCCTGTCTGCGTATGTAAAAATGTCCAATCTCCAGAACCCCGTGGCTGCATCTATGAGAACATGCAGGCACGTGGGAGTGAACAGTCTTTCTCCATTAGACATGTCATTATTCAGACAAGCATAGGCGTGAGAATCAGAAAAGACACAGGTTCAAAACCAGATCAACCATTCCTTTAAGACAGAGATGAGGAGGAATTTCTTCAGCCCGAGGGTGGTGAATCTGTGGAACTCATTGCCGTAGAAGGCTGTGGAGGCCAGGACATTGAGTGTCTTTAAGACAGAGATAGATAGGTTCTTGATTAATAAGGGGATCAGGGGTTATGGGGAAAAGGCAGGAGAATGGGGATTGAGAAAAATATCAGCCATGATTGAATGGCAGAGCAGACTTGATGGGCCGAGTGGCCTAATTCTGCTCCTATATCTTATGGTCTTAATGCACAGTCCAAATTATTGGCATTTACCAATGCACTGACGGATCCAGTAATAAGTTTGTAACACCCTGAATTTGCCTACTAAGTGCATGGCTTGAAGGCACAGACTGAGTTACACACTAAACATCCCAACTCAGATTCCAGGCGGTTTATGATTCACCCTCATCTGAGGCATACTAATCAAATAAGCTGAAATTTGAATTCACTATAAATGGGTGGCAGTCCCAATGAGTAGCATTTGGGTAGGTTTTGATGTTGAAGGCTCCAGGCTAGAACTGTAGCAAGGAGGTCCCACAGGTCTATCGGGGTATTTACTAAAGAGCAAGTTTATTTATGCTATCCACAGTTTGTGCACAGTGAGTTACCACATCACGCCTCAGGGCTGCCCATCCGCTCTCTACGGATCCCGGCACCTGAGTGACTGATGTCAGCGCCACATCATCATGTGCTCCACAGATTAGGATATCCACCCTGTTAACCCTTTATACCGTGGGCAGGATTTTCCCACCGCGCTCGCCCCAAAACCGGAAAATCCTGCTCGAGATCAATGGATCTTTCCAGGGTCCTCCCCTGCCATTCCCTTATTCGCTATCATTCCCTTGGCAGGTGGAAAGGGAAATTTTGCCCCTATCTTTCCTCCCAGTACGCTTTATTTTCATAGAATCCCTGCAGTGCAGAAGGAGGCCAAGACTTCTGCACCAACCATGATCCCACCCAGGCAATTAGATTGGTTCCACTGGTTGGGGCAACATCGAGGGCCGAAGGGCCTGTACTACGCTGTAATGTTCTATGTTCTATGTAGGCTATATCCCCGTAGCCCCAAATATTTACCCTGCTAATCCCCAACACCAAGGAGCAATTTAGCACATCCAATCCGCCTAAGCCGCACATCTTTGGACTGTGGGAGGAAACTGGAGCACCCGGAGGAAACCCACGCAGATACGGGAAGAATGTGCAAATGCCACACAGACAGTGACCCGAAGCTGGAATTGAACCCGTGTCCCTGGAGGTGTGAGGCAGCAGTACTAACCATTGTGCCTCCGTGCCGACTTTTAATCACAAAGTGAAACTATCTTTTTGTTTTTCAACTATTGGGGCCAGTTAGGGTAAATGTATGGCATTGTGGGGATAGGGCCTGGGTGGGATTGTGGTCGGTGCAGACTCGATGGGCCAAATGGCCTCTCTGTGCTGTAGGATTCTATGATTCTATTTATATAGCTGCTCACTTCTTGCCGCCCCCACCCCCCCCCCCACCCTACTTCATGACCCCAAAAACAGATTGAGTCTTTGGGGAACCTTCGCTACTCTACCTATATATGTCCTATTGCCTGCTGCCCTGAGTCAGAGGACTAGAAGTGGGCCAAACTTCTGGAGTGTTCTGGGGTTTTCCCAGCCACATGTCATGGCAGTCAGAATCCTATGTTCTGGTGGGACAAGAATGGTGATGGTTCTCTGGATGAGAAATGCCCGGATTAAGTATCAGCCTTGGTGTTCTGTACTGGTGAGAATGAGGCTTTCGGATGCTCGGTTCCAGAATCAGACTTGCTGGCTCAGGCCGGCACGGTGGCACAGTGGTTAGCATTGCTGCCTCACAGCGCCAGAGACTCAGGTTCGATTCCCAGCTTGAGTCACTGTCTGTGTGAATTCTACACGTTCTCCCTGTGTCTGCGTGGGTTTCTTTCGGGTGCTCCAGTTTCCTCCCACAGTCTGAAAAACATGCTGGTGAGGCGCGTTGGCCATGCTAAATTCCCCCTCAGTGTACCTGAACAGGCACCGGAGTATGGCAACTGGGGGATTTCCACAGTAACTTCACTGCAGTGTTAATTTAAGCCTTACTTGTGACACTAATAAATAAACTTGACTTTCCTTTAAAAAACTTTTGCTGGCATTGTGTTATTGGCGTTGTTTCTCCTGGAGGTTCAATTCTTCACCCTCACTGTGTTATAGGCAGTGGGCATGATATGTAGCCAAAGAACCCCCAGCAACGGGGGGTTCATTTTTAAATGATGGCCCATAAGGTGTTCGACTGGAGAGAACCCATTAGCCAGCGGAATAGCCCAATATTGTATCAGGGTTTAAAGCCTCTGCAAGTTCTTGGACACCAGATCTTTACTGCTCTTCCTGTTTCCTCATTGGCTTGCGAGTGAAGAATTGTTGAATCTCTACAGTGCAGAAGGAGGTCATTTGGGCCATCAATCTGCACTGACCCTCCGTAATAGAATCTGAGCCTCACACCGCTAGGCACCCGGGTTCGAGTCCCGGATTGGTTCACTGTCTGTGCGGAGTCTGCATGTTCTCCCTGCGTCTGCGTGGGTTTCCTCCGGGTGCTCCGGTTTCCTCCCACAGTCCAAAGATGTGCGGGCTATGTGGAGTGGCCATGTTAAATTCTCCCTGAGTGTCAGGGGGGTCTAAGCTGGGGTAAATGCACAGAGCTCTGGGGATAGGGCCTGGGTGGGATTGTGTTCGATGCAGACTCGATGGGCTAAATGGCTTCCTGTACTCTAGAGATTCTCTGATTCTGCATGTTCACCCTGTGTCTGCATGGGTTTCTTCTGGGTGTTCCGGTTTCTTCCCACAGCGCCAGGGACTTGCATTCGATTCTCAGCCTGGTCACTTTCTGTGTGGACGTTGGGACATTCTCCCTGTGTCCGTGTGAGTTTCCTCTGGGTGCTCCGGTTTTTTCCCACAGTCCGAAAGACGTGCTGGTTAGGTGCATTGGCCGTGCTAAATTCTCCCTCCGTATACCTGAACAGGCGCTGGAATGTGGCGACTAGGGGACTTTCACAGTAACTTCATTGCGGTGTTAATGTAAGCCTACTTGTGATTAATAAATAAACTTTAAAAAACTTGGGTTGGCCCTATCAACATAACCTCATGGATGCATGCATGGTTGCATGGCTCGCATCTCCTCTGCCTGGGGAACCCATCACAGAAGGTTGCTGTCTGTCAGCAGGACCAGCAGGTCCTGCCGGTGAGAAGGAAAATTCCATCCAGAGTTAACATTTCGAGTCTGAGTGACTCGCCTTCAGAGCTTTGGCATCTTTCTCTTTTACCAAACTCTAGAAAAGTCAAGTACCAGGGGACATAGGTTTAAGGTGCGAGGGAGAAAGTTTAGAGAAGATGTGCGAGGCAAGTTATTTTGCGCAGAGACTGGTGAGTGTGTGGAATGTGCCGCCCAGGGATTGGTGGGAGCAGGTACGATATCGGTATTTAAGGGGCGTCTAGATGAAAAGATGAATAGGTTGGGAATGGAAGAATATGGACTCCATGATGTATACGGTATTAGTTTAGGCAGACATCATGATTGGTGCAGGCCTGTTCCTGTACTGTACTACTCTTTGTTCTAACTGAATATTTCTTCACATAGTGTCATCTTTTGACAAGTGACGCTCCTGTGAAGCTATTAAAGGTGCTATATAAATGCAAGTTGGCGTTGCCAGCAGCCTCCTGAGATCCCTCACTTTAATCACTTCACCGGTGTGCTTTCAGCTCAGATCTGGAACTACCCAGTAAACCTCCCCATCTCATTCCCCTCCTTTCAGACATTCTTAGAAACCTACTCGTTTTGACATTGGTTCTGACATGTGGGCGCATTGGGAATGTTTAATGTAATTAAAGGTGCTATACAAATCTAAGTTGTTATTGAACTATATTAAGTTTAAGTTTATTATTCGTGTCACAAGTAGACTTACATTAACACTGCAATGAAGTTACTTTGAAAATCCCCTTGTCTGATTTGGTTTGATTTATTGCTGTCACATGTATTAGTATACAGTGAAAAGTATTGTTTCTTGCGGACTATACAGACAAAGCATACCATTCATAGAGAAGGAAATGAGAGAGTGCAGAGCGTAGTGTTACAGCCATAGCTTGGGTGTGGAGAAAGATTAACTTAGTGTGAGGTAGGTCCATTCAAAAGTCTGATGGCAGCAGGGAAGAAGCTATTCTTGAGTCGGTTGGTGAGTGTCCTCAGACTTTTTCCAGCCATAAGAAGGTGGGAGAAAGAATGTCCGGGGTGCATGGGGTCCATAATTGTGCTGGCTGCTTTTCCGAGGCAACGGGAAGTGTAGACAGAGTCAATGGATGGGAAGCTGGTCGCCACACTCTGGCATCTGTTCGGGTACACTGAGGGAGAATTTAGCATGGTCAATGTACCTAACCAGCATACCTTTCGGAGTGTGGGAGGAAACCGGAGCACCCGGAGAAAACCCACGCAAACACAGGGCGAACATGCAGATCTCCATAGAGGATAGTGACCCAAGCCGGGATTTGAACCTGGGTCCCTGGCGCCGCGAGGCAGCTGTGCTCACCACTGGGCCATCGTGCCGCCCCTGTAACTTGCACTCCCTTCGTTTTGCCGCCAAAACCCTGAATAGCAGACACAGGAATGCTGTTGTGTGGCACTGTCTGATGTTCTGACTAACATTATTGCAATTCAGGCCAAGTTGTTTAGGAAACCTTTCTACGACAAAGTCTATAACTGGAGAGCTTACTCTGTTTACAGTCAGAGGGAGATATCACACAGGCTCTGGCTGTCCTGAAGGTCTGTTTTTCAAGAAATAAAAGAACTCGCTGACCCCTGACACGGTGGTGGATTGAGAGTTGACTGTTCTCCAAGCTGGGGAATTGAGGCGGTGGCGGGGGTGCGGGGGGCATTAAAAAAAAACATCTTGTTTGCCTGGGTAGAAAGAAAGGACCCGATTAGTTTGCAACAAATTTGACAAGATTCATTGCCTGTCAGAGCTTGTTTATGCGGAGAATTCGTGTCTGATCCAATTAGACTTCATGCTGTGCTCTGCACATCAGGAGAACATCTTTGTTTGTACAAAGTGGGGCACCTCAGTGCTGCCCACTCTTCCCAGCACCATCTATGAACACTGCAGATCCTGAAAGCGCACAACAGGTCAGTAATAGTACAGATGCATAGTCAATCTTTCAAGCACACCCAATTAGCTAGAATTTCCTATTTGAATTATTTTAACATTGTCATTGTCATGGGCCTACTAATCTGCCTTAGAGTAATAAAGGCAAGCTGATGGCCTAGCGGTATTATCGCCAGACTATTAATCCAGAAACTCAGCTAATGTTTTGGGGACCCAGGTTCGAATCCCGCCACAGCAGATGGTGGAATTTGAATCCAATAAAAAATATCTGGAATCAAGGATCCACTGATGGCCATGAAACCATTGTGGATTGTTAGAAAAACCCATTGCTAAGGCCATTTAGGGGAGGGGACAGCACATGGAACTGCTGCCTCACAGTGCAAGGCACCCGGGTTCAATTCCTGGCTTATGTCACTGTCTATGCAGAGTCTACACATCCTCCCCATGTCTGCGTGGGTTTCCTACCGGGTGCTCCGGTTTCTCCCTACATTCCAAAAGACGAGCTGGTTAGATGCATTGGCCATGCTGAATTCTCCATCAGTGTACCCAAACAGGTGCTGGAGTGTGGCAACTAGGGGATTTTCATAGTAACTTCATTGCAGTGTCCCACCTTCCCCAGAGCTGTTCCCAATGTCCCAGGAATCTGAAACCCTCCCCCTGACACCCAATATAACCTCTCATTTCTACTCTGACTAGCACATGGAGAGTGCAGAATGTAGTGTTACAGTCATAGCCAGGGTGTTGAGAATGCGAGGTGGGTCCATTCGAAAGTCTGATAGCAGCAGGGAAGAAGCTGTTCATGAGTCAGTTGATATGTGATTGATTTTTTGGTACGTGAAGATTTTTGTATCTTTTTCCCAATGGAAGAAGGTGGAAGAGAGCATGTCTGGGTCTTTGATTATGCTGGCTGCTTTTCACAAGGCAGCAGGAAGTGTAGAGTCAATGGATGGGAGGCTGGTTTGCGTGATGGACTGAGCTACGTTCCTGACCTTTTGTCAGTTCTTGCCTCACGATGGTCTGCTGCGTTGACCATGATATTGCTATCCTGAATTATACTGCATGTTCCAGAGAATCCTAAAAGTTCTCCTGTGTCATCCAAGCATTGGAACCGTTACTTAAAGAAGTCAGTAGTTTGCTGAACAATATCCCTGGTGACTGCATGTTCTGATCTTGTATTTTTTCAGAAGTGATAATTATCTTGACAGGTAGAGTTGCCATCAGCCTGTTGTGATGCTGTATGTCGTGTTGAAGGAGTTGGCTCAGCTCTGCGACCACTGGCCCGTAGAATCAGAAGTGCCTCTTGCATTGTTCCGGTGTGGGGTATAGGTAGGAGATGCATTCCCTCCAAACAATGAGGTATGGCAAGGTCAGGGAGGATTAGTTAGTGCACTAACTAAATACCTTGTGGAAAGAAATTCATCACGTGGTAATGTACATGGAGTTTAAAATAGACTTCCATGGCATCATTTCTCACGAATTTACCACACGTTGGGTCTTCTGTGGAGAGCCCACCTCCTCCCGTGGTGTAGAACTTCCTCTCTTCAAACTCTTGTAAGTGGTGTTGCAGACCCAGAGGCCTTGTATAGACTACATGTTGAAGACTTGATGCGTACAAATCTCCGCTGGATCTATCAACTCAGCACAGCACTTCCCAAACTTCCTAATTTTCAAGGTGGCGGCAGGACGTGGTGACTTCTTGCAAGCTGTCCCCAGGGTGCCCTCTAATTCTACCTTTTACTCTCGCTCTGTGCTTTTAAAATTCTACTCTAATTCTTTTAAACTCTGTTACAATTCTCTCCTTCAATCTCTTACAGAATTTGGTGCATTCTCTTCATCCTAGCTATGACTGTAACACTACATTCTGCACCCTCTCTTTTCCTTCTCCTCTGTACTCTACGAATGGTATGCTTTGACTGTATAGCGCACAAGGAACAGTATGTTTCTCTGCATCTCAATATGTGACAATAATAAATCAAATCAAATCAAAGATTGTAACACTACATTTTGCACCCTCTCCTTTCCTTCTCTATGAACGGTATGCTTTGTCTGTATAGCGCGCAAGAAACAATACTTCTCACTGTATGCTAATACATGTGACAATAATAAATCCAATCCAATCCAATCAAATCAAAAAACACCCCACAAACTTTGCAACAGCCGAACTGAAAACATCTCAGTGAAGATCGCATGACTGGCCCATTAAATAACGTAAGAACAGGTCCCTCGTGTGACTTGTTTAGCTGGCTATAACCGTCACCGGCATTTACTGGGCCTGCGCGATCCAAGTGGTGGGCAAAACCATCTGACCTCTCCTGACATTTTCAGTGCATGTCTGGCACGCCCCTGCAGCCATCCTCACAGGCTGGTGTGCCCCATGGCTGCACCAAATGCCACCATTCGCTGGTTTCACAATACAGTAGCACAGTGGTTAACACTGCTACCTCACAGCGCCAGGGACTCCCAGCTTGGGTCACTGTCTGTGCGGAGTCTGCACATTCTCCCCGTGTCTGCGTGGGTTTCCTGCTCTGGTTTCCTCCCACAGTCCGAAAGACGTGCTGGTTAGGTGAATTGGCCATGCTAAATTCTCCCTCAGTGTACCCGAACAGGCACCGGAGTGTGGCGACTAGGGGATATTTACTGTAATTTCGTTGCAGTGTTAATGTAAGCCTATTTGTGACACTAATAAATAAAATTTAACTTAGCATTTCTGCAGAGCCGGCTCCAACAGTGCCTCAAATCTCTCTGCATGAACTTGAAGCTCAAACCAGCTTAAGAATGATTCTTGGCAAAGGGTAGTGTGGTCAGTTGTCGCAGCTTGGTAGTGAGGTGGTTTGACAGTTTGACAATGAAACAAGTATGATACAGTGATAGCAGAGTGGAAAATAAAAATTACCCACCAAAAGCTGAGGCTTCTGCAGTTTGCAATGCTTCGAAAAAGACGCACAAAGTTATCAGTTAATCAGTGAGGTGCGTGAAGGCACAGTGTCCATCTCGCTGAAGCTGAGTGGGTTATGGGGTTGTTAGAAACCTCATTCACTGTGTGCAATAATTAACAATTAAAAATAGAATGATACGTTACATTGCGAAATAAGTAGGAAAGGTAATGTGAAGGATACCAGATTTTTAAAAAATTGCACAGTGCCCTTTGGTCACACATCTCTTTGTGACTGAAATGGAAATAAAATATTTACGTTCTGTGGGTTATTATGGAGAGTCAGAGTGATCAGCAGGGGGTGGTTGAGTGTGAATTAGTGACATTAAAGATGATGAGAAAGCTAACTCTGGAGTGGTATCCAAAATATCCTAGGATAGCAAGAAAGAAAGGAGTTTTCTTTCATGAATATAGGAGGTCAGTTTGGTCTGGCTCCTGTTCTGTCCAAGTCCGCAAGAAAATACAAAGGGTCGTGAATGCACCCCTGTCCCATTACGCAAACCAGCCTCCCATCCATTGACTCCGTCTACACTTCCCGCTACCTCGGAGAAGCAGCCAGTATAATCAAGGTCCCCATCCACTCCTGAAGCATTGTGTGCCAATTTAATGTTCTTATCTGACGAAGGATGCCCTTGCTATGGAGGGAGCACTGCGAAGGTTTACCAGGCTGATTCTGGGATGCAGCTCTGTCATATGAGGAGAGACGAAGTTGGTTAGGATTATAGCCACTGCTAAATTGGCCCCTAGTGACCCAAGATGTGTAAGTTAGGGGGATTGGTGGGGTAAATGCGTGGTTCTAGACTCCCCATTAAGAAGTCTCACAACACCAGGCTAAAGTCCAACAGGTTTATTTAGCAGCATGAGCTTTCGGAGTGTCATGCCTTCTTCAGTGAAAGAAGGAGCAAGATTCCGAAAGCTTGTGCTGCTAAATAAACCTGTTGAACTTTAACCTGGTGTTGTGAGACTTCTTACTGTGCTTACCCCAGTCCAATGCTGGCACCTCCGCATCTAGACTCCCCAGCCATGGGAAACATCTTACTTGCAGCTCTCCCTACCTATTCCTTTAATACAGTCCCCTCCGCGTGGAAGTTTGAATATTAATATTTCTGCATGGTTGGCTTCCAAAATGGTGTAAAAACGCGTCAGGTTTAACTGGTTGGTAATCGGCTGACTCCCATCAGCCTTTGCTGCCTGCCCAATATATCACCAATGTTGCTTCTCTGGGCTTGTGCTAGGCTGGCCATACAGTTCAACAAAAGTAGACCAGCAAGTGGAAATTCTACCAAACCTCAAGCAGATGAGAAATAAGCTCAGTTGTGGTTGATGAAGTCCGGGGGTGGGGGACACGTCAGATGGAGGAACCAAAAGATCATCTGATAATAACTTGACGAGATTAACCCCAGATAATAAACTCTGGTCAGCGAGTCTGGCAAGTGGCAGAACTAGGTGGAACATACTCATTGGCTGGAATCTGTCAGTGTTACCTGTGATATATATATATATATATATATATACACACACAGACTGGCTTCTCACTAGCCACTTGACTTGAAAGTTCTCCTGGGTTTGCAAATTGAGAACTTACAGTTGAGAACTTGCTCCTTATGTGTGATTGGATGGGATTGCAGAATATAAACGCAGCCATCAAATATTAAATGCTTCAATGGCAGGTTACTCTCTTAAACTAATTAAAGCAAATATAGGGTGGCACGGTGGCACAGTGGTTAGCAACTGGGGTTCAATTCCCGGCTTGGGTCACTGGCTGTGTGGAGTTTGCACATTCTCCCTGTGTCTGCATGGGTTTCCTCCGGGTGCTTCGGTTTCCTCCCACAGTCCAAGGGTGTGGGGCTCAGGTGGATTGGCCAATTGGTTGCCCCTTTAGTATCAGGAGTACTAGCAGGGTGGATGAGTGGGGATGGGGCCTGGGTGGTATTGTTGTCGGTGCAGGCTAGATGGGCCTTCTGCACTGTGGGGATTCTACGTGTATGCCTGTGATGGTCCACATTATTACTTTCTCAGAAGGCTAAGGAAATTTGGTATGTCCACTACGACTCTCAGCAATTTTTTCAGATGCACCATGCACAGATGGAAAGCATCCTTTCCAGTTGTATCACAGCTTGGTATGGCTCCTGCTCTGGCCAAGATGACAAGAAACTCTAAAGGGTCATGAATGTAGCCCAGTCTATCACTCAAACCAGTTTCCCATCCATCTGTCTACACTTACCGCTGCCTCTCAAAAGCAGCCAGCATAACCAAGGACTCCACACATCCCAGACATTCTCTCTTCCAACTTCTTTCGTCAGGAAAAAGATACAAAAGTCTAAGGTCACGTACCAGCCGACTCAAGAACAGCTTCTTCCTTGCTGCCTTCAGACTTTTGAATGGAACTACCTTATATTAAGCTGATCTTTCTCTGCACACTAGCTATGATTGTAACAGTATACCCTACACCATCTCATTTCCTTCTCCTCTATGTGCTCTATGAACAGTATGTTTTGTCTGTACTGCGCACAAGAAACAATACTTTATATTATATCCAAATACATGTGACAATAATAAGTCAAATCAAATAAGTTTCAAGGTTAGCACTATCCTGGAGCTACTCCAGCTAAAGGATTTTTGATTGTCTTATGCAGGGAGAATGCAACTGTTACCTTCAGAGTCACCATCAACAGCAACAACTTTCATTTATGTAGCCCCTTTAATGTAGCAAACCATGTGTAATGACTCAGGAAGCCCACCTGGAAAGGTATATAGTTATTACAGAAAGCAAAGTAAAACCATTACCATAGTGTATGCACACTAGTCCCTGCCTGGATCTACAGTTCAGCAGGCCCAGTCCTGGGCCTGCCTTATAAAAGGCTCAGGTAATGAGCTTGAGCTGGGCAAGCCGCATTAAATGTAGAGGGCACAATCAATTTACATTTGGTATTTTTTAAAAGTTTTTTTTATTAGTGTCACAAGTAGACTTACATTAAGCCTTACTGCAATGAAGTTACTATGAAAATCCCTAGTCGCCACACATCGGCGTCTGTACGGGGACACTGAGGGAGAATATAGCATGGCCAATGCATCTAACCAGCACATCTTTCAGACTGTGGGAGGAAACCGGAGCACCTGGAGGAAACCCATGCAGACATGGGGAGAATGTGCAAACTCCACACAGACAGTGACCCAAACCAGGAATCGAAACCGGGTTGCTGGCACTGTGATGTAGCAGTGCTAACCACGGTGCCATCATGTCTTGTGAATTGTCTTGATGAATGCAAGACGAAAAGATTCAACAAAAAAGTCTCTTTGTTTTAGCAATGCTCAACTTCTTAGGACCAAACAACTCTCGAATATTGGCCTATCCCTGGTTGGTTCCATTGTACATTTTTCGAGTGAGCTATCTTGGATACTGTTGGGTCCATTCATTTTTTCGAATAGACAAGGGGACAGCATTGATATGATTTATAAAATGGTTTTCTTTTATTGAACAGAACTTAAAATTAACATGACAAAAAAAAAGCAAACTTTCCATGGTGCATCTGTAAAAACTGGTGAGAGTTGTAACGGACATTCTAAATTTCCTTAACCTTCTGAGAAAGTTAAAGAAAGTGAGACTGGCTTTTACTGCCAGCCCCTGTACAGAGCTTGAACACACTAAACTGATCTTGAAAACAAACTGAAAACACACACTAAAATCCAAACTATATTTCAACCCTTATCTCGTTATTGGAAATGTTTTCTGCAGGCTGTCTCCGACTTATAAAAACAACCCTTGCAGCTGCGATTATGGTTAACTTGTTTGCCTGAAATGTGTACCCTTCGGGAATGCAGTCAATTTCTAGCTAACTTTTAGCCTTCTGCTCCTACGTGTGGTCAAGTTGGCAGACAAATTTTAAAGCTTAACAGAGTTAGTTGCATAGGCAGAATGAAATGTTTGCATCAGATTCAAGCAAACAGGGCTAAGCGAACATAGTAGCTTTTAGATACACTCCCGAAACTTGTCCTCCAGACAACTTTTGCCAATTGGCTTTGTCTATGAAGATTAAAGTGTCTCACAGTTATCATATTACCTTTGTTACAGCTCCCTAATTTTTCTTAATGAATAGTCTGCCTAAATGTTAGTTATAGTTAGGGCTCCTGTAAATACTCCCCCAGTGTTTGCAGTGGCTTGTTGTTCCTTACCTCTCCATGTATTGATTCTATTTCCTGATCTTCAGAAACAAGGTCCTTTCTCGCTACTGTCCAAAAGGGAATCTTTATTGTCAGGGTTATCCTTGTACTCATCTATTTACACCATTACGAAATGTCAAACAGGATAAAGCCACCAGTTGCTTTATCCGTTTCCAAATTTAACTGCAAAAGGGTCCATACTTTTCATACAGAGGTTGGTGAGTGTCTGGAATGAGCTGTCAGAGATAGTAGTAGAGGTGAGTACAATTTTGCCTTTTAAAAAGTATTTAGACAGTTACATGAGTAGGATGGGTATAGAGGGATATGGGCCAAATGCGGGCAATTGGGACTAGCTCAGTGGTGAAAACTGGGTGGCATGGACAAGTTGGACCGAAGGGCCTGTTTCCATGCTGTAAACCTCTCTGAGTCTGTGACGCAGTGCTGCGTAATTCTGAGAAAGCTAGACTCAGTAGAAGTGCACAGCAGTGTCGGTTCGGGGGGGATTCATGAGCACGGGAGCAATTTGACAAAATTGTACCTGCCCCTACTAGTTCTGGACTTCCCCACATTCTTTCTGAATCTACCTTGTCTAATCATCGAGTCATAGAGGTTTACAGTACGGAGACAGGCCCTTCAGCCCAACTTATCCATGCCATCCTTTTTTTTTAAAGTTCTAAGCTAGTCCCCATTGCCTGCACTTGGCTCATATCCCTCTATACCCATCTTACCCATGTAACTGTCTAAATGCTTTTTAAAAGACAAAATTATTCCCTGCCTTTACTACTACCTCTGGCAGCTCGTTCCAGACCTTCACCACCCTGTGTGAAAAAATTGCCCTCTCTGGACCCTTTTATATCTGTCCCCTCTCACCTTAAACCTATGCCCTCTAGTTTTAGACTCCCCTACATTTGTGAAAAAATATTGACTATTTAGCTGATCATTATTTCATAGACCTCTATAAGGTCACCCCTCAGCCTCCTACGCTCCAGGGAGTAAAAAAGTCCCAGTGTGTCCAGCCTCTCCTTACAAGTCCTTATGTTCAGAGAATATTCTTTTAAAGAAATAATATTGAATATCTGCAGCCTAGAATCACTGTTGTTTTATTTATTATTTAACAGTCACAAGTAAGGCTTATATTAACACTGCAGTGAAATTATTGTGAAATTCCTCTAGTTGCCACACTCCGGCGCCTATTCAGGTCAATGCACCCTAACCAGCAGTTCTTTCAGACTGTGAGAGGAAACCAGAGCATCCAGAGGAAACTGCGCAGACAGGGGGAAGAATGTGCAAACTCCAGATAGACAGTGACCCAAGCCAGGAATCGAACCCGGCTCCCTGGCACTGTGAAGCAGCACTGCGAACAACTCTGCCACCGTGTTGCTGTTGTCTAACTTCCTGGCAGGAAGATTTAACAGACTGGCTTTTAATATCATCACAATCGCCGCAATACGTGTGATTTTTGTATACTTTCAAGGCAGTGCACTTTTCAATTGTGATGCTTCACGCTGCAGGTAGGATTCCTCACGGAACATCACAAAGCCATTCGCTAATGTGCTTCCCAGGTCTATCTGTCATCCATCTGTTTACGGTTCTAAATATTTAGACCTTGAACTTCCACAGTGGAACTACCCTTCCTGGGCAAAGCATTCTGATGAAAGGCAGATTGCTGGAAGTGTGTGATTAATGTTGCTAAACATAGAGTTGCATCATTGGTGAAATCAATAGTTCACTCAGAAACAGAACACTGTGGTCACATCTCCCGTACATCGTGTACCCGATGGGTGTGACTTATTTGGTCAGTTGGCCGATACTGTGTTGACATGTGGAGAATTTCTTCACGTTCTTTCTGCCTGTTTCCTGGTTCCTCAAAATTTAAGGGTGGTTTATTCTACTGGGGTAACTTTCTCATAGAATCATAGAATTCTACAGCGCAGAAGGAGGCCTTTTGACCCATTGTGCTGTTAAGGGTGACTCCGCATAACCTAGGGCTGTATGAGTAAGACAAGATAAGGTCAGGGCTGAAGGAATCACTGACCTTTTTCTGTTCTATCAAAGGACAAAATAAAGGTATGAATGATGAGACAGAGTTCTAGGAGGTCAGCAGGTTGTACCATGATTAATGACATTGCTTATGATGCTACTACTGATTGAATTCCTGAATAAGCTCTGGTCACACAAACTGATAATGATTATGTATAAATACTGAACTGATTCTTCATGTAAGCACGGACTTGAGAAGGAATTAGCAAATCATAATGACTGCTCTCCAAACTCAAGTTACTGCCAATACAGCATGCAGTCTTGCGTAAATAAAGACTAATTATTTTGTTGGAATTATTTCTGTTGAATTTTACAATCACAGTCAGGAAGCAGGAAAATTTCCACTGAGCTTTGAGGCAGCAGTGCCAACCACCGTGCCCCCCCAAAGTTTGGTATAATTTTCACAGACATTCACAGGGCCTTTGTCTCCATTGCCACTGATGACGGAGCCTCCCCTGTTCTGAGAACTCTCTGGAAGATCTTCCTTCATTATTCTCTCACATTAATTGTCCGTCTATAAACTCTGGTCATGAAGCACCTTTCATTGGAGAAACTTTCAAATGTTTTGTAACTTTTAAAACATGGTTATGTTCCCTCTTAAACCATACCTTAAACTATGGCACTTCTTTGAGCACTTTGCTGACAACAATATCCTTTCAAGACATCTTTCCTAAAATGGTGATATCATAACTTGCGGCACTACACGGGCGGCACAGTGGCACAGTGGTTAGCAATGCTGCCTCACAGCTAAAGGGTCTTGGGTTCAAATCCAGCCTCGGGTCACAGTGCAGAGCCTGCATGTTCTCCCCACGTCTGCGTGGGTTTCCTCTGGGTGCTCCTGTTACCTCCCACAATCTGAAAGATGTGCTAGTTCGGTGTATTTACATGCTAAATTCTCCTTCAGAGTACCCGGACAGGCGCTGGAGTGTGGCAAGGGGGGGATTTTCACAGTAACTTCATTGCAGTGTTAATGTAAGTCTACTTGTGACTCACAAATAAACTTCAACTTTGCCATTCCCAGACTCCACCCCATCTCAGTTTCTCCATTCCCATAGTTATGTCCAGACTTGACTATTTGAATAGATTCTTCCTCATCCTCCCACATTCTACGAGTTTGAACTCATTCAAGCCTCTGCTGCCCTTAGCTGTGCCAAATCCCATTCATCCATTGTCCCTGTTGACCGCAATTTGCTGCCACACAGATGACACAAAGTCTTGATTTCAAAGTTCTCCTCCCTGTTTTCAAATCCATCCACGGCCTTGCATCTCCCAATCTATGTCGTCTCCCCCTGCCCACAACCCTCAGAGATAAGGTTTCTTTTAACATGGCTAATCCACCTATCCCTGCACACCTTGGAACACTAAGGAACAGTTTAGCATGGCCTATTCATTTAACTCCCACATCCTTGGACACTACAGGACAATTAGCATGGCCAATCCACCTAACCTGCACATCTTTGAACACTAAGGGACAATTTAGCATTGCCAATCCACCTAATCTGAACATCTTTGGAGTGTGGGAGGAAAGTGGAGTACCCAGAGGAAACCCATGCACAGGGAGAACGTGCAAACTCCATACAGACAGACACCCAAGACCGCAATTGAACTTGGGTCCCTGGTCCCTGCTGTGAGGCAGCAGTGCTAACCACCATGCCACCATCAAAGACACATCTGTGGCACTTTCTTTCTATGGGGACCCAGGAAAGTGTCACGAGTAGGCTACATTAACACTGCAATGAAGTTACTGTGAAAGCCTCCTAGTCATCACTTTCCGGCGCCTGTTCGGGTACACCGACAGAGAGTTTAGCACCTAACCAGCACCTTTCAGACTCCAGGAAACTGGAGCACCCTGCATGCCTCTCATTCTGGCCTCTTGAGTGTATCCAATTTTAATTGCTCTGATATTGATGGCTATGCTTTCAGCTGCTTGGGCCCTGAGCTCTGGAATTCCCTCCCTAAATCTCACAGGCTCTCCACCACTCTTTCTTCCTTCAAGATGCTTCTTATAATCGATGCCTTTGACCAAGCTCTGAATGAATGGCTTAGGGTTACGCTTTGACTTGATGATTAAGGGCCCTGGGTAAAGTTGAGTTGTTACTGAGACAGGAATGCAAGCCCTGAGTGTTTCCCACAATAATTTTGACAGCAGCTTACCAGGAACTGGTTTTCCTTGCGTATTTTAGCTTGTATCCTGATTTATTTATTATCACTTCAAAGTGTTCACTTCCTATCACAGTGACCAGCCTTATTCACTTTTCCTCAATAACATAGTCAAATCAGAAGTGGTCAATATGGGGGCACGGTGGCACAGTGGTTAGCACCGCTGCCTCACAATCCCAGGGATCCGGGTTCGATTCCCAGTTTGGGTTACTGTTTACACATTCTCCCCGTGTCTCATAGGTTTCCTCAGGGTGCTTCGGTTTCCTCCTACAGTGCAACGATGTGCAGGTTGGGTGGGTTGACCATATTGAATTGCCCCTTAGTGTCCAAAGATGTGTAGATTAGGTGGGTTGGCTACGCTAAGTTGCCCCTTTGTGTCCAAGGATGTGCAGGTTAGGTGTGGGGAGTCAGGAGGTGAGTTACTCACCGCAGGATTTCTGTTTCCTGCTCTTGTATTTATATGGCTAGTTCAATTCAGTTTCTGTGCAATGGATTCCCAAGAATGTTCCCCTATTTACAGTTACCATGAAAATTGCCTATGTAAACTTGTCAGACTGTAATTGCATCCTCCCACCCCATGAGGCTGCTGTTGCACCTTCCAACTCCTCAACCTGTACCATCAGGTAACTCCTATGATCCAATTAGCTCTACTTCCCAAATGACCATGGCAATCCCAGATTTCTCCCTGCAGGCCATTCTTATCCCAGCCACCTCCTTTTCCCTCTGTGTCAACCCCCTCTGCAATTTCTTTGAGCTTCAACGTTCTTACAAATGCTGTTCAGCATGACATCTTCCGTTCTGAAAGAAGTTCATAGAGTCATAGGATCCCTACAGTGCAGAAGGAGGCAATTCGGCCCATCAATCCTATCCAGGTCTTATCCCCATAACCCCATGCATTTACCCTAGCCAGTCCCCCTGACACTGACCAATCCACCTAACTTAGAAACCAGAGCACCTGGAGGAAACCCACGCAGACATGGGGAGAATGTGCTGTTTCCACACAGACAGTGACCCCAGGCCGGAATTGAACCTGGGTCCCTGGCGCTGTGAGGCAACAGTGCTAACCACTGTGCTGTCTCTAGCCTAAGTTGTTGACCTGCGACATTAACTCTTGCACAGATGCTGCTTCAGCCACTGGCAATGTTTTTAATCTCACACTTAGGAAGCTAGCCGCAGATTTCCTACACTGGGCTTTAGGATGAATCGAGGTTGTTATTCCTGAGCTGTCAATTGTGATATTATAATAGCAGCCTTTGGCAATATCCAAAATCTCTCAAAGCTGTGGAACGCCACAGATAACTCAGACCTCTTTCTAATGCCTGTTTCTTTCCTAGTTTCCTTTCGTAGCAAGTCACTGCATGCCAAAAGCATGTTGTTGTTTAAAAGATAATACAAGCACAACATGAATGACATTAATGAGACCACACCCTAGAGGACTGCGAACAGTTTTGGTCTCCTTGTTGAAGGGGGAATATTAGAGACAGTTAAGAGAAGGATCACTTGGGTTGATTCTGGGCTGAAGGAGTTGCCTTATCAGGAAAGATTGAAAGGGTTGGGCTGATACTATTCTTTTATCCATTCGTGGAACATGGGCATCGCTCGCTGGCCAGCATTTATTGCCCATCCCTAGTCACCCAAGGATAGTTGAGAGTTAACCACATTGCCATGGCTCTGGAGCCACATGATGCCAGACCACGTAAGGACGGCAGATTTCCTTCTCTAAAGGGCGTTAGTGAACCAGGTGGATCTTTCTGACAATCCATTCATGATTATCAGTAAATTCTTCATCCCAGATTTGCATTGGATTTAAATTCCATCTGTCGTGGTGGGATTCGAACCTGGGACCCCACAACACTCCCTTAGGTCTCCGGATCACTGATTTAATGACAATGCCATTGCAACACTCTCATTGAGTATATGCAAGGCTGAGATAGAGGCCCGATGTAGAGATGCCGATATTGGACTGGGGTGGGCACAGTAAGAAATCTCCCAACACCAGGTTAAATTCCAACAGGTTTATTTGGAATCACAAGCTTTTGGAGTGCTGCTCCTTCATTGGTGAGTCTAAGAGCAGTGCTCTGAAAGCTCGTGATTCCAAGTAAACCTGTTGGTCTTTAACCTGGTGTTGTGAGACTTCTTACAATGAGATAGAGACAGATTATTGAATTATGTGGGTGTTGAGGAACAGGCAGGGAAAATAGAGTTGAGGCCGAAGCCAGTTGAGTTCAGATCTTATTGAAAGCTGAGCAGGTTCATAAGACCATAGGACCATAAGACAAAGGCTACTCGGCTCATCGAGTCTGTTCCACCATTCAATCATGGCTGATACTTTTCTCACCCCCATTCTCCTGCCTTTTCCCCATAACCCTTGATCCCCTTATTAACCAAGAACCTATCTATCTCTGTCTTAAAGACACTCAATGACCCGGCCTCCACAGCCTTCTGTGGCAAAAGGTTACACAGATTCATCACCCTCTGGCTGAAGAAATTCCTCCTCATCTCTGTTTTAAAGGATTGTCCCTTTAACCTGAGGTTGTGCCTTCTGATTCCAGTTTTTCCAACTAGTGGAAACTTCCTCTCCACGACCACTCTATCCAGGCCTCGCAGTATCCTGTAAGTTCCAATAAGATCCCCCCTCATCGAGTACAGACCCAGAGTCTTCAAGCGTTCCTCATACAACAAGCTCTTCATTGCAGGGATCATTCTTGTGAACCTCCTCTGGACCCTTTCCAAGGCCAGCACATCCTTCCTTAAATATGGGGTCCAAAACTGCTCACAATACCCCAATGGGGTCTGACCAGAGTTTTATAATTCTCAGAAGTATATCCCTGCTCTTGTATTCATGACACTGTCCTCCTGCTCCAATTTCTTATATCCTCAAAAAAAACAAACCCAGACTCTAATCTACTTTCTTAAAAACTGAAGTGTTTATTTCAATTCACTTCCTGTTATAACGAAAGGTGGGATTCAGAAATCTTATTTTTAGTGCTGTTTCAAGATAAATATCGACCAACTTACCTGTGAAGCCTACCCACTGTGGAAGTTAAAATGTTCAGATTGAACTTTCATAGTTTGGGAATTAAATTGTGCCGAACTGAAGTGTTCAAATTAAAGTTTCATGCTTTCTCTGTACAGCAGTGGAAAATGTTTATCAGCTTACTGACCTTCAGAAGAAGTCAGTGTCGGTTATTTCAGCATGGCAAGAAGTCTCGCCACACCAGGTTAAAGTCCAACAGGTTTATTTGGCAGCACTAGCTTACCAAATAAATAATAATCAAGACTTGATTACCTATGTAAAGACTGGCATTCCAACCATTATTTTGTAAATTGAGTTTGTGTCTTTATATGCCCTGTTTGTGAACAGAACTCCCACTCACCTGATGAAGGAGCAGCGCTCTGAAAGCTTGTGACTTGTGCTACCAAATAAACCTGTTGGACTTTAACCTGGAGTCATGAGACTTCTTACTGCGCTTACCCCAGTCCAACGCCAGCATCTCCACATCATTTCAACATGAACAGGCTAATCTTCATCTGCAGAGGCCCAGAGGGTGAGCTAGACCAGATTTTTCCATAACAAATACCAAAGGCGAATGTGAGGATATGGTCTGCAAATGAAGGATTAGCAGGAGTCAGTTTTTCATTGAATGAGAAAGAGCAAAAAGCCAGGATTTAATTAGAGAATATGTATGCAAATGAAAGATTAGAAAAATTGCTTGTTTCTGATTTGCTCCAATTGACTATAATTGCCAATTTGTTTGCTTGTAACTTCAGAAAACACCTGCAGGACGACACAAGTCATGAAAGACTTCATATCGGATTATGCATGGTGTCTAGTGCTGTTTGTACTCAAGTCAACTCAGAGTGCATAAGGTTGCTGGTACCCAAGATCTCAGACATCTGTACTTCTTCAAAAGGCGCCATGTCTACCGGAGAGAAGAACGAACGTAACATCTCATCCAGAAGGCCTTTGACAGAGCAGCACTCCCTCAGAATTGAGCTGTGGTGTAGTGTAGGTTGGAATTATGTGTTCATGTCTCTGACAGTGCAACTCAAACCCATAGTCTCCTAGTTCAGAAATGTGAACACTACCCACTGAGCCATGATTGACACCCTGAAGGTTATCAGATGATCTAACCTTTGACCTTGTATTGGTTTGAAGAATGACCTCAATGTTTTAAAATTTAATGCAAGATTATGTAAAAAAAAGTCTAAAACTATTGGCTACTAAGGGTGGGGATATTGGCTACAGTTTTGTAGAAATGGTCGGAAAAAAAGCAGTGGTCTGAGATTGTATTTATAAATTAAGAGTCCCAAGTGAAGGGCTGAGGTCCATAGTGCAGTACGTTACCAGGGTGAGTTGGGGCAAGATACATTAGGCAGCAAGCCTGAGTTCACAATGTGTCAACCAGATGTACCACAGCTTGGTATAGCTCTACTAAAGCCTCTACTTACTCAGGAGGCTAAGGAAATTTAGCATTTCTGCTATAACCCTTTTTGGCCTTTTGGCTAAGATCAAGTGTAGTATCAACATGCTGCACTTGGTTGAAGTCATTAGGTTACATTTCAGCTTCATTTGAAGCAACTTTTTAAAGTAGCATCTCAGCCTTTTGGCTAAGATGCAAATAAGATCAAGCCTTGGAGGAGGAGCTACACCTACTCCAATCAGCTTGGATCCTGTAGATCAAGCCCAAGACAGGTGGTAAGAGCCCTGTCTTGTCAGCTTGGATCAGGAATGTCCCAACTTGTTGGGACTCTGAATTGGATTTGACTTGACTTGATTGGATTGGAATAAAGTCTAAAAAAAAATTCTGCTACAACACTCACCAATTTTTATAGATGCACCATAGAAAGCATCCTTTCCGCATGTATCACAGCTTGGTATGACTCCTGCTCTGACCAAGACCGCGAAAAACTACAAAGGGTTGTGTCCTGTCCATCACGCAAATCAACTTCCCATCTATTGACTCTGTCTACCCTTCCCGTTGCCTTGGGAAAAGCAGCCAGCATAATTAAGGACCCCACACACCCCGGACTTTCTTCCATTGGGAAAGATACAAAAATCTGAGATCATGCACCAACTGACTCAAGAACAGCTTCTCCCCTGCTGCCATCAGATTTTTGAATGGACCTACCTTGCATTAAGTTGATCTTTCTCTACACTCTAGCTATGAATGTAACACTCCATTTTGCCCCCTCCCTTTTCCTTTTCCCCTACATACTCTATGAACAGTATGCTTTGTCTGCGTAGCCCACAAGAAACATTACTTTTCACTGTATCCCAATACATCTGACAATAATAACTCAAATCCCAAAAGAGGGGCTGACCAGATGTCCCAGTTTTAAAGTGGTTTAATTACATGGACTGCAGAAAACAAAAGCCAGGTCATTCTACACCAACTGTACATAGATGTGCAGGTTAGGTGGATTGGCCATGCTAAATTGTCCCTTAGTGTCCGAAGATGTGTAGGTTTGGGGGATTGGCCACGCTAAATTGTCCCTTAGTGTCCAAAGATGTGTAGGTTAGGGGGATTGGCCATACTAAATTGTCCCTTAGTGTCCAAGGATATGTAGATAAATGTTGGGTTTACAGGGATAGAGTGGGGGAGAACTTCTGAATTTCCCACGTGTTCTCTGCAGAGGTCGACTAAACAAAGGACAGTGCTGGGGCAGGAAAATGCAACAAGCTGGTCAAAAGTCTATTGACTTCAGCAGGACTGGAAAATCCTGCCAGCTTGAGAGGCTGTAAAATTCCACCCAAAGTCATTGAAAAACTATATTGAAAACATAAAACCTTCTTAATAGGTGTCCCAGGGATGTGGCATATACAATGAACCAATCAACCTTTTAAGCAAGTTTTGCTAAAGCGTTTGTAAGAAAAATATTTAGTGATTATATTGCCAAGTTCACTGTGGCGTTAAAAGGGCTTCTGGGAGTAAAGCAGTACATGATGTGGAGATGCCAGCGTTGGACTGGGGTAAGCACAGTAAGAAGTCTCATAACACCAGGTTAAAGCGCAACAGATTTATTTGGTAGCACAAGCCACAAGTTTTCAGTGCACTGCTCCTTCATCAGGTAAGTGAGACTTTTGTTAACAAACACGTCATATAAAGACACAAACTTAATTTACAAAATAATAGTTGGAATGCGAGTCTTTACAGTAATCAAGTCTTAAAGGTGCAGACAATGTGAGTAGAGAGAGACTTAACCACAGGTTAAAGAGATGTGTATTGTCTCCAGCCAGGGCAGTTTGTGAGATTTTGCAAGCCCAGGCAAGTCATGGGGGTTACAGATAGTGTGACATGAACCCAAGATCCCGGTTGAGACCGTCCTCATATATGCGGAACTTGGCTATCAGTCTCTGCACAGCGACTCTGTGCTGTCATGTGTTGTGAAGGCCACCTTGGAGAACGCTTACCCAAAGATCAGAGGCTGAATGCCCATGACTGCTGAGGTGTTGCCCGACAGGAAGAGAACACTCTTGCCTGGTGATTATCAAGCGGTGTTCATTCATCCGTTGTCGTAGTGTCTGCATGGTCTCACCAATGTACCATGCCTCGGGATATCCTTTCCTGCAGCGTATCAGGTTGACAGTGCTGGCTGAGTCGCAGAGTATGTAACGTGTACCTGGTGGATGTTGTTCTCACGTGAGATGATGGCATCCTTGTCGATGATCTGGCAGGTCTTGCAGAATTTGCTGTGGCAGAGTTGTGTGGTATCATGGTCACTGTTCTCCTGAAGACTGGATACTTTCCCACGGATAATGCTCTGTTTGAGGTTGCACGGTTGTTTGAAGGCAAGAAGTGGGGTTGGCCTTGGTGAGATGTTCATCTTCATCGATGACATGTTGAAGGCTCTGGAGAAGATGTTGTAGCTTCTCCGCTCCGGGGAAGTACTGGATGACGAAGGGTATTCTGTCCGCTGTGTCCCGTGTTTATCTTCTGAGGAAGTCTGTGCGGTTTTTTGCTGTGATGCATCAGAACTGTCGATCGATGAGTTGAGCGCCATATCTGTTCTTATGAGGGCATCTTTCAGCATCCGGAGGTGCCTGTTGCGATCCTCCTCATCTGAACAGATCCTGTGTATACGGGGGGGCTTGTCATAGGGGGGTGGCTTCTTTAGCGTGTTTAGGGTGGAAGCTGGAGAAGTGGAGCATCGTGAGTTATCAGTGGGCTTGCGGTACAGTGAAGTGCTGAGATGATCGTCCTTGATGGAGGTGTTTGTGTCCAAGAATGTAATCAACTCCAGAGAATAGTTCCTGGTGAGTCTGGTGATGGGATGGAACTTACTGATGTCATCACATAGTTGTTTCAGTAATCGTTCACTATGAATCCAAATGAAGAAAATGCCATCAATGTATCTAGTGTATAGCATCAATTGAAGGTCCTGTGCGGTGAAGAGGTCCTGTTCGAATCTGTGCATGAAGATGTTGGCATATTGAGGTGCGAGTTTGGTCCCCATGGAGGAGTTGAACCCGGAACACTCCTCGTCACAATGGATGTCTCGGCACTCGACATCAGCATCCCCCAAGACGACGGTGTTGCTGCAACTGCCTCAGTACTCAATGCTGACAACTGCCAATCTCCCGATGCAATTTTACAACTCATTCCCTTCATCCTGGACCAAATGACTTCACCTTCAATGACCAGTTCACACCTTCAATGACCAAATTCACACCTCAATATGCCAACATCTTCATGCACAGGTTCGAAAAAGACGTCTCCATCATATTTCAGTTGTTTTCAAAAAAAAATTTAAAATAGAATTAGAATTCTGTCTGCAAGACTGTAACATGTTTCAGCTTTTAATAAACTGCTTGGGGCTTTAGAAAGGGAATTATAAACTCTCACCCTGCAATGAGTTCAGAGTAAGTCAACTCACAATGTTAATGCTAAATAAAAGCAAATTACTGTGGATGCTGGAATCCGAAACAAAAAGAGAAAACGCTGGAAAATGTCAGCAGGTCTGGCAGCATCTGCAAGAAGAGAAAAAACACCGAGTGTTGCGATTAGGGGATTTTTGCATTCAGCCCATTGAGCCTGCACCCAGGTCCTATTCCTGTAACACCACGTATTTACCCTGTTAATCCTCCTGACACTAAGGAGCAATTTAGTATGGCCAATCCATCTAACCTATACATCTTTGGACTATAAGGAGCAATTTAACATGGCCAATCCACCTGACCTGCACATATTTGGACACTAAGGGACAATTTAGCATGGCCAATCCATCTAACCTGCATATCTTTAGATACTAAGGGTCAATTTAGCATAGCCAATCCACCTAACCTGCACACTTTTGGACTGTGAGAGGGAACCGGAGCACCCAGAGGAAACCCACGCAGACGCAGGGAGAACTTGCAAACTGTGCACAGACAGTCATCCAAGTCCAGAATCGAACCTGGTTCCCTGGCGCTGTGAGCAGCTGTGCTAACCACTGTGCCACCGTGCCACCATTTCTTCTTCTGTTCATTACAGATCAGCTTCCACCTCCAGCAGGTGGGGCCTCCTCTTGAGCGAGGGGTGGAAATCCCGCTTGGAGCTACTTAACGTTCATTCAAGCATGACATCGCTGCTGGGCACTCGGAGTTGGCAAGGATCTGTTTTCCACCAACCCCCCAGGTGACAAGAATTGGGTCTCCAACATCAGAAAAATTCTGGCCAGAGAGTTTCCTGATTCCATGCTTTTCATTACACTAACCTGCACACTTTGAATGTATTTATGCTTTCTAGGTTGGCGCTTACTGGAATTTGATGTGATATTGTCAGTTTGCTTTACAAATGTCTTGGAGCCAAGATGGGCATCTTAGTACTTGGGTTTGGACTAGGTCTTGGTCCCCATACTTCAAATACAGTTGCCACAGGATGACAACATTGGAATTGGTCTTGCTAGCAGAATAATTATCCTTTAGGTACAGACATACCCTGTAAGTCTATCCTGTGAGTGTGACTCAAAGCATGTTGGATCATGCAAGATGCAATAGAAATTTCAAGTTCCTCTTTCCTTACTCTCCCATAAGACTTGAGACCTGAACATTGAAGAGTTTTGAGATGGCAATCAATGTCTTATATGTTAAAGTATAGTTAATTTATTACTCACAGGTAGGCTTACATTAACACTGCAATGAAGTTACTGTGAAAATCCCCTAGTTGCCACACTCCGGCACCTGTTTGGCTACACTGAGGGAGAATTTAGCACATCCAGTGCACCTAACCAGCATGTTTTTCAGACTGTGGGAAGAAACTGGAGCACCTGGAAGAAACCCACGCAGACATGGAGAGAACTTGCAGACTCCACAGACAGTGACCCAAGCCGGGGATCAAATCTGCATCCCTGGCTCTGTGAGGTAATTGTGCTAAGCATTTTGCCACTATATGACATATATGACATAGCGTGAAGAAGTGACCATTATTTTGTCAACGTGGTACCCAATGATATAATTTTCCAGTGTAAAAATTTGTACAATGTATCATTAATATCATGAAGGAACTTTGAAAAGAACCTTGTTTTGACCAACATGTCAGAAAGGTATCTTCAAGGGTGTTGTCTTACATGTTGCTTACATGACTTTACATGCACTAAGCTGCAGACTTGGCTGACAAGTACTTACATTGAATTCTTTCATGGATAGTGTTACAAGAAGTGTTACAAAAGAAATAAGAAAATTCAACCCAACAGTTAGTTAAACTCAACATTAATTAGAATGTCTAAAATCCGTTCGTGGTTTGATTATTCCCTTCACATTTACCTCACGTTTATCCACATTATACTGCATCTACCATGCAGATGCCCACACACTCAGCTTGTCCAAATCATGCTGAAGCATCGTCTCCTCACAGCTCACTCTCCCACCAACTTTGTATTACCTGCAAATTTGGAGGTAATACATTCAAATCCCTCTTCCAAATCATTAATACATAAAGTGAACAGTTGGGGTCCTAGCACAGATCCCTGTGGATCCCCATTAGTCACTGACTGCCAATCAGAGGAAGACCCATTTATGCTAACTCTTTGCTGCCTATGTGCTAACCAGCTTTCTATCCATCTCAAGACATTATCTGCAACCCTATGTGCTTTAACTTTACATAGTAATCTGTTATGTGAGACCTTGTCAAAAGCCTACTGAAAGTCTAAATAAACCATATCCACTGGTTCTCCTTGGTCAATGCTACTAGTTACATCCTCAAAAAATTCCAATAGATTCGTCAAGCATGTTTTCCCTTCTGTAAATCCATGCTGACTTTGTCTGATTATCCCACTGCCTTCCAAATGCTAAGCTATGAAATCCTTGATAATGGACTTGAGCAACTTCCCCACTACCGACGTTAGGCTCGCTGGTCTATAGTTTCCTGTTTTCTCTCTACCTCCCTTTTTGAATAGCGGGCTTACAGTAATTTTCTCTCCGCGTCTGCATGGGTTTCCTCCGGGTGCTCCGGTTTCCTCCCACACTCTGAAAGATGTGCTGGTTAGGTGCATTGGCCATGCTAAATTCTCCCTCAGTGTACCCGAACAGGTGCCGGAGTGTGGCATCGCGGGGATTTTCATAGTAACTTCACTGCAGTGTTAATGTAAGCCTGCTTGTCACAATAATAAATAAATTTTAAAAATAAGTTACTCCTCAAAATAATGGGTTCATAGCAGCACAGTCAGATCCATTCATTATGTGGTAACAACTATTATTGGCAACAAGGAACAGACATTTTGACCTGGTGTTATTCTTTTGTCTGATTTATGCAAAAATGGCAAAACATGGTCAGATTATTGGAGCGTCCTTGACCATAGACCTTGACCTTTATCCAATTCTCTCCCTGTGACACATTATTTATATTTTAATTCGATTCGACTTTTAATTTGTGTTTTAATATTGCCCAAGCCTCTTATCATGACTGCTGTGAGTGACTTCAGCTTGACTGTTGGCACAGCGGTTTGCTATTCCACAGCACTGTGATAGTGTACGAAAGAAGCAGTGGCATGATGGGAAAAATGGTCAAGTATTTGGTATAAAATAAGGACAGCTGACCAAGCTACTCCAAAAGGCTAGACCCCTGTAAAACTGACTCTGAATAACCTAAGAAATGACTACAACCAGAGAAGGCCAAATGCTTGACCTCAGTCTGCCTTGATAAGGTTGACTTCGCATAGCCTAAGACATGACTAACGCCAGAGAAGGCCAAATGCCTGACCTCAGTCTGTCTTGATAAGGTTGACTCCATATACCCTGAGATAATATACAGGAAATTAGATAAGGTCGGAAGAGGGAGTTACAGAACTTTTTATTACATCAGAAAACAAGACATGATCAGAGATCACAGAACCTTTTTGTCCCCTCAAAGGACAAGATAATGATATTATTGATGAGACAAAGAGGTCTCAGAGGTCACCGGATCATAATGCAATTAATGATGTCCTACTGCTTGTATTACTAATTGAAATCCTGAAGTCATGTAAGCTGATAAGAAAAAGGTATAACTATTGAACTGATTCTTGTAGTGGGCGCAGTCTTGGGATAGAATCAGTAGTTTGTACGGACTGCCCTCTGTTTCCAAGATTCTGCCATATACTGCGTGCAGTTTTGTGTTAATAAAAGCTAGTTGTTTCTTCAAAGCAAACTTTGTTAAGTTTTACTCGGAAAACAAGAAATTCCCCACTGCAACAGCACCGGGGACCTGGGTTTGATTCCTGCCTCGGGTGACTGTCTGTGTAGAGTTTGCACTTTTTTCCTGTTTCTGCTTGGGTTTCCACCGGGTCACAGAAACTAGAAGCCGGAGTAGGCCATTCAACCCTTTGAGCCTGATCCACCATTCATTTTGATCGTAGCTGATCAGGGAATTCAATATCCTGATCCCCTCACCCTTCTCCCCAAACCCCTCGATCCCTTTAACCCCGAAAGCTATATCTAATTTCTTCTTGAAACCAGATAACATTGGGTCCTCCAGGTTCCTCCCACAGTCCAAAGACACAGGAACATAGGAATTAGGAGCAGAAGTTGGCAAATTTAGCCCTTAGGGCCTGCTCTGCCATTTAATCAGATCATGGCTGATCTCTCCCTGGTCTCAGATCCACCTCCCCTGCCTGTTCCTGATATCCCTTTATCCTGTTTTTATTAGAAATATATCTATTGCCTTTTTGAAACCATTTAATGATTCAGACTCCAGGCCAGCGAGTTCCGCAAATTCACCACCCTCTGCGAGAACCTCCTCATCTCAGTTTTAAATCTACCGCCTCTCAACCTGTGACCTCTTGTTCACAATCCCTCGACCTCCCTCACCCTCCCTCACCCCCCTCACCCACCCTTACCCTCTTCTCACTCTCATTCACCCTCACCCATCCTCAACCCCTCACCCAACCTCACTGACTCACGCACACACACTCCCACCTACCCTCACCCTCCCTCAGCTTTCCTCATCCCCTCACTCACCCTTGCTCACCCACTCATCCACCCTCACCCATTTCCTCACCCTTCCTTGTCCCCTCACTCACCCACCCGCACCCTCTCACCACTCTTCCTCATCCACTCACACGGTGCTTCACCCATCCTCACCCACCCTTACGCAGTCTCCTACACCCTTCCTCAACCCCCTCTCAACCTCATTCACTCTCTCACCCACTCTCATCCACTCACCCTCCCTCACCCACTCACACACACCCCCTCACTCACCCTCACCCACTCACTCACCCTCACCCACTCACACATACTCCCTCACCCATCCGCACCTACTCACCATTCTCCCTCACCTTCCCTCATCCTTCCTCAACCTCCCTCATCCCCTCACTCATCCCCTCACCCACCCACACACACTGCCTCACCCACCCTTACCCATTCTCCTACACCCTCTCTTACCCCCTCCCAAACTCATTCACCCTCACCCACTCACCTATCCTCACCCACCCGCACCCACATACTCACTGCCTCACCAAGCCCTATCCTCTTCAGCCTCACTGCTGCCCCTCATGCAATCCCTCACTCACCTATCCTCACCCACACTCTCATTCTTACCCACACCACCAACCCCCCTCAGCCCCTCACCCACACTCTCACTCACCCACTCATGTTCCCCTTGGTCTCTATGGCTCCAGCCCTGGCCTTGCCCCTGGGCTGTCACAGAACCCAGTGTGGGCTTGTCAGATTCAGCAGGCTTGACAGAATGAAGAACCCCCACCCCCCCCCCCCCACCCCACCTCCCCCCAAGGCTCTTCACAGCAGCAGCAGAAAACATTGAACATTTCCTTTTTGACACCAAGCCACGGACTGAGAAATTGGGAGAGATTGGACTGCAGTAATATCTGAAAAGGGGAGAGAGAGGCAGAGAAGGGGAATTAGCCAGATGAAAATGGTTTCGTCCATTGGTTCAATGATTGAAATCGGGGTCGTACAAGAGCCTTGGACTGGAGAAGCACAGAGGTCTCAGAAGGTAGAGGGTTGGAGGAGGTGACAGATCAGTGAGAAAGTGAGGTCACTGAGGGATTCAAAAACCAGGACGAGTGTCTCAAAATGAGTTTAAGGTTTATTTATTAGTGTCACAAACAGGCTTACATTAACACTGCAATGAAGTTACTGCGAAAATCCCCTAGTCGTCACATTCCGGCATCTTTTCGGGGACACTGAGGGAGAATTTAGCATGGCCAATGCACCCTAACCAGCACGTTTTTCAGACCGTGGGAGGAAATCGGAGCACCGGGAGGAAACCCATGAGGAGTTGTTGGATGGAGAGCTAACAAAGGGGCGAGGAGGAATGAGATTTAGGATGAGTTGGAGCAGAACTTCGGGAGGATGATTCTCCCATCCCAACGAGTTCATTTTTTTAGCATGTCAGTCTGGGAGAATCACGTGTTCACATGATTCACATGATTTGCGCATGCATTCCTGACACATGTGATCTCCGAGCACCGGAAATCCGGTGGAAACCAGCAAGAACAGCAGGTAAGCCAGCCTCCCACCCGCTGACTCCGACTACACTTCCCGCTGCCTCAGCAAAGCAGCCAGCATAATTAAGGACCCTACGCACCCCAGACATTCTGTCTTCCACCTTCTTCCTTCAGGAAAGATACAAAGGTCTGATGTCACATACCAACCAACTCAAGAACAGCTTCTTCCCTGCTGCCGTCAGACTTTTGAATGGATCTGCCTTGCATTAAGTTGACCTTTCTCTACACCCTAGCTATGACTGTAACATTACATTCTGCACGCTCTCCTTTCTCTATGAACGGTGTGCTTTGTCTGTATAGCATGCAAGAAGCAATACTTTTCACTGTATGCTACTACATGTGACAATTATAAAACAAATCAAATCAAGTAAGTTATTTTAATCTTACTTTAATCTATTTTAAACTTGATCATTGGGCCCAGGACTGAAGTCTCCAGGACCGCTAGCCTCTTGCACCCCATCAGGAATATTTCAGTCCAGCGGGGTTTGGAATAGCTCCTCACTTACAGGGAACTAGCGGGGGACCATGCCGGAGTGAAGGGGGGCAATTAGGGCCCCCAGGGGGTTGGGGGGTGAGGTTAGTGCCCCTGATCATGAGCACCCTGGCACTGTCCAAGTGGGAAAGTGCCCATGCCCAGGGGGCACCTTGGAACTGCCCAACGAGATTCGGCAATGTCAAAGAGGCAGCGCCTAGGAGAGGCCTAGGGACGATCAGTGGGTGTGGGGGGATGTCCCGTTGCCACTCTGCATTGGTATCGGTCGGGACTGAAGGGAGGCCAGCATTGGAGTGGGCTGGGGAGGGGCTGTGGTCTGCTAGGGGCGGATCTGCTCCCCCCTGAGGGGGGGACTGGCTCCCCATGGGGAGACGGTCTGCCAGGGGTTGGGTCTGCTTCCTGGGGGGAGGGGGATGGCAGGGAGAGGTCTGCCTCCTGTAGGATTGGGGTGTCTGCTGGGGTGGGGAAGGTGGGGGGGGGGGATTGTCTCTGTTGGGGTGGAGTTTGGGGCTTCTGGACAGGGAGGGGTTCGGGCTGGCACAGGAATGCTCGCGGGGGCCACAGTTGGGCCATGGGGTGGGGTTTATGGGGCAGTACTGCAGGGGTCCCAGGTACGCCAGCGATCGAGCTGGCCAGCAAAGAGCAGTCTGACAGTGCGGGGCCATTGCGCACGTGCAGAGTTCCATAACTATGAATAGCCCTGCCCACCACCCTCACCCCCCCCGAGCTTTTAATGATATAAGTGATTTTAGCCTCTGCATTGCACAGAGTGTGGGAGATTTGAGTTTTTACTCCCAGTGAAAAGTACAATCATGACGTACACCATATGTCCGGTGAATTCGGCACTTTTGGGAGAATTGCCCCCAGATGTATGCACGTTTCTGTATTCCAGCAAGATAATCCAATCCCCCTTTTCTCTCTGAAATGTTGACTGACCTGTCATGTATTTCCAATATTAAATACATTGTCAATCTTTGGCCTTCAGCTATGAATCACAAAACAAATATATCAGGTTTAAAATAACTTTTAATTACAGCATTATACTATAATATTCTATCTGTTTAAAACTGCATGAAGCTTACTCTGACAGAGAAGACCAATTATTATGTTCTGATTATATTTCTTGATTAAGATGTCACATATTTGATGTTCAGGGCAGATGCCTGAGGGAGGGATGTGCTCTGGTTACAGATGAACAGGTTTTAACCGAGTTTGATGTTTTTCTATACACCTTGAGTTTGTTCTCAGGGATTCCAGGTGCACGGATATGGAGACACGTCCTCCTTCACAGGGGCCAACTCAATGATCTGTTATTTTTCCCACATTTTCAGGAGTGCCTTTTAAGGGTGTGGGCTGGTTCACATCAAAGGCCCACACCTTCCAGTCCTGACCTTCTAATCTGGGTATGGGCATGTCCCAGTTCTTTACCATTATTGTGGAGTCCGGGCAGGTTTCCAAACAGTTGCAGTTCGCAACACTTCAGGGGTGTGAACCATAGTCCGCATAAGTGGATATTTTGAAAGGTAGGTTCAAAAGTTCTTCCTTGTCCCCCTGTGTCAAACTTCCCAACAAATAAACAACCCTTTTGTCCTATATGCTCCAATGCCAAGTGGCACCTCCATTCCCATTCATCCACTATACATTGTCTAAAAGCAACAAAGCCCATAGCAACAGTTGGATGTCTAAAAAGAAGCTTTAGGAAACAATCATTCATTCAAAAGGATAGCTTTCACTATAGCCCAATAAAAGTGTCAGTCATCCGCCCTTGGAAGTATCCATAGCAGAAACTACAAGCACTTGAAACCTCTTTAGCTTGAGTAAACAAATCATTGTGCCACTGGTAGTATAGATCAGAGAGCCAGTGCTGTCAGTCAAGTAATGTTTTCTGTGAGGCTCAGTTGTTTCAACAGATTAATGGATTTCTGAACTCTCAGCCAAGCCTCATTATGTATCATTGGCTAAGAGGTTGTGTATGAATTAGAGTACTAAAACATCGGCACCCCAGAGAAAGCATTGCTTGACTGACTGCTCTGGTGCTCTGATCTCAATTTCAATTTCACAATGTTTATTTGTACAAGAAAAGTTGTTTCAGTACTTGCAGTTTCTGCTTTTGAAACTTTAACAGTTCTAAATGAGTGACACTTATTCGGATCTTGCAAAAACAAATTTTATGAATAAATGTGTGTTGTTCATAGTTTTTATTAGCACCCACTGCACATTTAATTCTGCAATAAATTTCCTCTCAAAACCTTTGACAATTCTTTCAAGAGAACCTTTACATCAGTGGTGAGCAGCCTGCATCCCAGGGGCCACATTCCTTTTGTTGATTGTCTTCACAAACAGGATTGTTACATTCTTCGAGTTTCCATGCATGTAGTTTTTGTTTCTACCAGTGTAACTGAAGTGATTCGCATGTAAAGCAAGGGCAAGTGAAGCAACATGAATGCTGATTGCTCACAGCATTGACTGTGAGAGCCGTGCGCTCCCTCTGTGTTCAAAGTGTCAATATTTCTTTTACTTTTACCACGTTACAATCCCAGTTGATGTTATAATGGACAGAAAGCCTTTTGTCTTAAAGGCTTTTATACAAACTCTGAGGTCCAACCACTAATTTCCATATTTATTTTAAATAATGTCTCCCAAACTACAGCAATTTCTTACAAACCTTAGCACTACTGCAGATATCTTTCTGGCCTCTTATGATCCAATGCCTTTTCAATCCTCTGTTCTTTACTAAATAGTAGTTGGTTTTAGTTCCCTGTTTTCTTTGCTCTGTTAATTCCAGATTACTAGGAAACCTCTCTTCATTTCTCTAGTTTCTTGAACTAGCTGGACTTTAGTTTCCTGCATCTGTTTACTTAACCATTATTCCATAGTAGGACTTTTCTTCTAGCAAGGCTGAGAGAGATGGTTCCCTCATTAGCCTTTTAAAAGCAACTGCTTCTAGCAGAGCTGTGAGAGCTGCTTTCTCTCTCACTGCCTACCTCCAACTGCAATCAAATTTGCAATGCTGAAACTTAAAAGCTTCTTCACCTTACAAGGCCCAGTTGCCAAGTGACCACAGCTGGTTTATTTACTCACTAAGCACAATACAACCACAGTTGGACCTGAAGCCAATCACCACACATGCAAACACCTTAGTCCAGCATGAACTTAAATATAGGTTTTGCACTTCAGGCACAGAAACGTTATGTTAAACTCACTTAAAAGATACCTTATTTAGAAATATAAATCCCTTCATTTTTCCTAAAAAGAACACTTGAATTTGCTGATAGTTCTATTAATATTGAAACTAGAAGCAGGAGTAGGCCATTCGGCCCTTTGAGTCCGTTCTGCACCATTCATTATAGCAGCTGTTCTGTAGGGAGGGGCTCCACTAAAACTGGGCTGGGGTCAGTGTCCTGACACATTGATTAACGGTTTCTAGATACTAAAATGTGGCAAGGGCCCCTTCTCTCCCCAGATGAGGGGAAATTTAGAAATCTAAAGAGGAATGTTGTGGCCATTGAACGATTTGCGTGAAGAGTGTGACAGGAATGGAAAGACTGTTTAACAAAAATAGTCATCAGTAGATATGGTCAAAGCAGGAAACAATGAGAAACAAAAGGCATGAAGCATTTAGAAACTAGAAGCAGGAGTAGGCCATTCGGCCCTTCAAGCCTGCTCCGCCATTCATTATGATCATGGCTAATCATCAAATTCAATATCCTAATTCCCCTCTTCCCCCTTGATTCCTTTAGCCGCCAAGAGTTATGTTGTAAGAAACTGTTTTAGGTGGTCTAATTAATTTAAAGACTTATAGTTAACCATTTCATTTCACAAAGGCAAAATAAGTTAATTCAGTTCAATGAAATTCTTAAGCTAGTTTTATTAAAACATTGGCATGTTAGAATCAAAAACATTACTGATTAACAATATTCAGGCAAACATACAATTAAGACAAGCCAAATCTCATTTTGGCCCAAATGGGGGATCGGTGGTTCCACCTACACAGCTAGTGAGCTGGCAGACTTTCACAAAAGATCTCAAATTTCATACCAAAGACTAGAATTTGTTGTAGCTTTCGTTATCAGATTAATCAGCCCAGCACTTAACTAAAAGCAATTTCCTTCATTCACTGTTCTGTCAATCTAACAATGGCATGTTTTCAATTAATCATATTTTAACACCTTTAAATATTGATATGTTATTTGTCTTGTCCATTTTACGGAAGTTCTCTCCCAAAAATTGCTTATGAATCAGCATTTCTCTAACCAGTTTAAACACGCTCTAATACTAAAAGATACCTTTGTTGCATAATTTGCGCCTGACTTGTACTGATATCTTTCATGAATATACCTTTCATTTTACAAATTAATTTCTTACAGACGTTATTGAGGTGTGACTTAAATATTTTGTATTATTCTCAAACCACATATTAAAACATTAGCTGCTAATTATTCTCATGTTGGGTATTTAGAATTAATCAGAATTCTTAACTACAAGCTGTATCTATTTTTTTCTTGAAATCACACAATGCTTAGGCCTCAATTACTCTCTGTGGTAGTGAATTCCACACATTCACCACTCTCTGGGTGAAGAAATTTCCCCTCACCTCAGTTTTAAAAGGATTACCCCTTAACTGCTAACTATGACCCCTAGATCTGGAGTCCCCCACTATTGGGAACATTCTTTCTGTATCTACCCTGTCTAACTCTGTTAGAATTTTATCACTGGAACTCTACCGCCTTACCTGCCACAGAATCAGAGTGGGCTGCTAAAGGAAATGTCCGTTGACCTCGGGTGGGACTTTCCAGTTACGCTTGCGCGAGGCTGTAAAATCACATCCCATAACCCTCTGTGAGATCCCCTCTCACTCTTCTATCCTCCAGTGAATAAATTCCTAACCGACTTAGTCTCTCCTCATGTGATAGACCTGCCGTCCCAGGAATCAGCCTGATAAACCTTCGCTGTACTCCCTCTATAGCAAGGACATCCTTCCTCAGATGAGGTATGTGAATACGGCTTAATATATGAATGATGAAGCATTTTCTATAACTCGTTATGAAATATTCAAAGTGCATTAAATGTATTCAATCTGATTCGTGAGGTCATGGATAGTGAACAAGCCCGATTTCAATCTTGCGGCCGCTGAGATGAAGGAGGGTCGGTCATATGGCCCACTCACTACGCTAGCTTGCCTGCCATTGCTTTAGAACATTAGCAAATGTTGAGTTCAAATTGTTGGGCAGGAGTTTACGGCCTTGCTTGAGCTAGACCAGAAATTCCTGCCCGCTGTCAACGGACATTTCCGTTGTCTGTCCCTCACCCACTTTGATTCTGTGGCGGGCGGGATGGTAGAATTCCGGTGCATGTTTTGGTAAAGAAGGGAGTTTGACCTTTACTCATCTGCTAACACATAGATAAGATCTTTGAAAGTCTAGACATGTAAATGCAGATGCTCGAATCTTGTTGTTTACCATTTAGCTTTCCCTCCGCGTAGAACCGCAAAGAATAGAAACTCATAGCTCTGGGTTGGATTCCTAACCAGGGAATGTGAAAGGGCCTTGCGCTAACCTAGTGAGTGCTCTCTGAACCCTTTCAAAACATTTGTCTGAGTAAATAACTGTCTATTAACGAAGCAAGGCCAGTTATTTAATATCACATGAGCAGATGTGCATCAGAATGTGACCTTTGAAAGTGAGGATGTTTGATCCTTTGACCTTGAAGTGAAGACAGTATCTTTACTCTTTTATCTTTGGTTCACATTTCAGCCTGTGATGTTGACTCACGCTTTGTGTTTGACACTATTTGCTCAGATCACAAGAATAAACAGACACGCATGGAAAATCGGTAATGCAAATGGATTTGCTAGTTTGCAAAGTAAATCAGGTTCAGGCAGATCAAGAGCCAAGAGATAACCGCATTCAGCAAATGAAGCTCAGTTACTTTACATAGAAACATAGAAGATAGGATCAGGAGGAGGCCATTCAGCACTTCAAGCCTCCACTGCCATTCATCATCGTGAAATCATTGTAGATTGTTGGGAAAACTCATCTGGTTCATAACGTCCTTTAGTGAAGGAAGTCTGCTGTCGTCACCTGATCTGGACCCACCCATAATAAGCCCTGAGTTCTTTCTGTCTGATTTCCCAACTCCTGACTTTGCGAGCAAGAGGTGGACATCACTTTATGTCAATGCAACTTGTCCAATTAGGCCTTGCCCTTTGGCTTTGAGTAAGGCCCCACCCAGGATGTGAATCTGGGCCCTGTGGCCTCCAGAGGGGGCGGGGGGGGTGTAAAATGTTACAGACGCTCCTCTTGACCAAATGTTTTTAGACAAAGAGTCGTTTCATTGCTGCTTTGTTCAGTGGAATCCCACTGAATCAGAAGCTTTTGTCTTCAAGTCTCTCTCAAGAAATTGAGCACAAAACCTAGTCTGACTCTTCACTGGTGCGGGAGTGCTATACTTGAGGAGGCGATGGCCTGCTGGTGTTATCGCTAAGCAATTAATCCAGCTAATGTTCTGGGGACCCGGGTTCAAATCCCACCACGACAGATGGTGGAATTTGAATTCATTGAAAAAAAAATCTGGAATTAAGAATCTACTGATGACCATGAAACCATTGTCAGAAAAAAAACATCTGGTTCACTTCTGTCCTTTAGGGAAGGAAATCTGCTATCTTTACCTGGTCTGGCCTACATGTGACTTCAGAGCCACAGCGACTGCCCTCCAAGGGCAACTAGGGATGTGCAGTAAATGCTGGCCAACCAGTAACACCCATGTCCCACAAATGATTTTTTTAAAAGTGGGCAATAAGATCATGGTTTATTAGAGAGAAGTGATGCCCATGTTCCCACATGCTTTGGAGATTTGGAAAAGTTGCAGTAGGTCCCTCAATGTACTGGAGAAGTACAATCTTTGATTTGATTTGATTTATTGTTGTCACATGTACTAATATACAGTGAAAAGTATTGTTTCTTGCGCACTATACAAAGCATACCATTCATAGAGAAAGTAAGGAGAGAGTACAGAATGTAGTGTTACAGTCATAGCTAGGGTGTAGAGAAAAATATTAATGTTTATTTATTAGTCACAGGTAGGCTTACATTCACAATGCAGTGAAGTTACTATGAAAATCCCCTAGTCGCCACACTCTGGCGCCTGTTCAGGTACACTGAGGGAAAATTTAGCACGGCCAATGCACCTAACCTACACATCTTTGGACTGTGGGAGGAAACTGGAACATTCAATGGAAACTCATGCAGACATGGGGAGAACATGCAAACTCCACACAGCCAGTGACCCAAGCTGGAAATCAAACCCAGGTCCCTGGCACTGTGAGGCAGCAGTGCTAACCACTGTGCCACCGTGCCGCCCCCAAGATCAACTTAGTCTGACGGCAGCAGGGAAGAAACTGTTCTTGAGTCAGTTGGTATGTGACCTCAGACTTTTGTATCTTTTTCCTGACAGAAGAAGGTGGAAGAGAGAATGTCCAGGGTGCATGGAGTCCTTGACTATGCTGCTTTTCCAAGGCTGCATTAAGTGTAGACAGAGTCAATGAATGGGAGGCTGGTTTGCATGATGGACGGTGCTTCATTCGTGACCCTGTGTAATTTCAGAATCTGTGGTAACTTTGCCAGATTGGCCCCAAACTATTGGCAAGGAAGGGATGGTTCAATAGTCAAATTGCCCACCATCTAGCCACCGGACAAAGCAATGTTTCCCTTTGGAACTCATCTGCAGCAGGAAACTCCCAGGAAGACAAAGGAAAACTTCTGGAATGTCTTTAAAATGCTTCTTAATAAGGTCAAAATGTAGAAGCCTCATTTGGGAAGAAACGAAACACATCCACAGCCTAGTTGGGAATGTTCAGAGATGAAGTAGAGGTGTTGGGAGGAGTGTACAAACCTCCAAGGAACCCAAATACCGAACCCATCAAGCACTGCACCACATGTAGCTGAGTCTGCAGTTTAGGCATTGAACTCACCAGTCATCCCCGAACCCAACCAACCAGAGTGGACTAAGTCATCCTCAGTTCTGAGGGTCCACCTAAGAAGAGAGAATCACAGTTACTGATGAAGACTACTCCTGTGGAAGAGACAGATTGCGGATTAAACATACATTAATGCTAAAAATTGCAATCACATGGCTTCAACTCAACTGGAAACTAAAAAAAACTTGGCACAGCCAAGGACTCAAATAATGAACTCTCAATTTTTTTAATCTATCAGCATTGAACCTCAATTTGGCTGTGTGTGTGCATGTCTGTGTATGCGCGTGAGTGTATGTCTGCATGCATGTCTCTGTGTGTGTGTGTCTGTGTGTTTGTGTGTGAGTGTTTGTGTGTGTGTGTGTCTGAGTGTCTGTGTGTGAGTGTCTGTGTCTGAGTGTGTGTGAGTGTCTGTGTGTCAGTGTGTGTGTGTGTGTGTGTGTGTGTGAGTGAGTGTGGGTGTGTGTGAGTGTCTGTGTGAGTGTGTGAAGTTTACTGTTTAAATATTTGGCTAGCTATCTCTTATTCTGGCTCAAGGAAACTTGGTTTGATTGTCTCCATATTAAAAATAGAAAGGGTTGGGATGGGAACAGGCATTCACGGGGGGAATAAATTTGAAAAACCTTCACTGCGACCAAAGACTCTGAAATGAATAGGAAAGGGCTGATGGAGTGGTGGGGTGGGTGGGCGGGGGGGGGGGGGGGGGGGGGGCGGCGGGGGGGTGGTGGGGAGGCTGCAGGGGCAAGAGCACAAAAGGAGAGGTGGGGGTTTGAGGGCTTGAAGGAAGGGAAGGTGGAGTGTAGGGGTGGGGGATGTAGAGGTGGGGGAAGGTGGGGGTTTAGGGGGAGGGGAAGGTGGGGGTTGAGGTGGGGAATGTGGAGGTGGAGAAAGGTGAGGGTTTAGGGGGAGGGGAGGGTTGGGGTGGGGAAGGTGGAGGTGGAGAAAGGTGGGGGTTTAGGGGTAGGGGAAGGTGGGGGTTGAGGTGGGGGATGTGGAGGTGGAGAAAAGTGGGGGTTTAGGGGGAGGGGAAGGTGGGGGTTGAGGTGGGGGATGTGGAGGTGGAGAAAGGTGGGGGTTTAGGGGGAGGGGAAGGTCGGGGTTGGGGTGGGGAAGGTGGAGGTTTAGGTGGGGGGGGAAGGTGTGTGTTGGGGTGGTGGATGTGGAGGTGGGGGAAGGTGGGGGTTGAGGTGGGGAATGTGGAGGTGGGGAAAGGTGGGAGCTTAGGGGGAGGGGAAGGTCGGGGTTGGGGTGGTGGATTTGGAGGTGGGGGAAGGTGGGGGTTTAGGGTGGGGGAGTCAGGGTTTAGGAGGAAGGTGGAGGATAGGTGAGGGGAGGGGTAAGGGTGTGGGTTGGGCAGCTCACTCCTCCTCCGTTTGTCTTAATGCCTTCATTGTCTGGAATTTGAACCAGTCTTGTTAAACACTGGCATCCTGTTGGGAAGGAGTGAATCACCTTCTACGTGGAGTCTGTGTCAAGATAAGCAGAGTGAATAACCTTGCCTTTCTGAATCATTTCTCCCCCACAACCAAGAATCCAATATCTATGTTTAGTCTCAACACAGAAGCAACCCTGACAATGGGCAGACAGCCAATCCTTTCTTATCAAATAAATCCCCCCCAAGCAGTGACTATTGATACAGAAGTTAACTGCAGAATAGCAAAGGCAAGGTCTGCTTTCGGTAGACTGCGCTCCACTGTATGGGAACGTCAAGGAATCAGCCCAGCAACAAAACTGAAGGTCTACAGCGTTGCAGTACTCACTATCCTCCTGTACGCCTGTGAAACGTGGACTGTGTTTCAAAGGCATGCAAGACAGCTCAATCATTTCCACATGACTTATCTTTGCAGAATATTATGCATCAATGACAAGACAAATTACCAGACACTGAAGTTCTCTCTAGAGCAAGTCTACCATCAGTCCACACACTGCTGATGAGAGCGCAGACCCGGTGGGCAGGTCATGTCATCCGTATGTCAGACAAGCGCCTACCCAAGCAGCTCCTTTTTGGGGAATTCTCTGCTGGAAGGCGCTCACATGGAGGGCAGAAGAAACGTTTCAAAGACACACTCAAGGCCTCCCTGAGGTCGCTTGACATTGACACGACCACCTGGGAAACGCTGGCACAAAACTGCCCTACCTGGCGCTGCCTCATCGCAAAAGGCTGTCAAGCTTACGAAGCAAGGTGTATTGCTGAAGCACAACTTAAGCATGAGCTGCGCAAGTCCAGAGCCACGAGCGCAATAATTACAGTGCCTACACAAGTCTGTCCAATATGTGCCAGGACATTCCGTGCCTGAATTGGCCTGCTCAGTCATCTTCGGACACACTGCAACCAGCCTCAAAATGACCAATGGTGTCGAGGTCCTCATCGATGACGATGGACAAACAACCAACCATCAAATAAATACCATAGTCAAATGAAGTCTCCTGATTTGACACTATTAATATTCAGAATACATACATTCATCCATTTAAATTTGATATTTGTGGTGTAGTATATAGGCGCTGTGTATTGTATCCAGGAGTCTGTGATAGGAGGTGGCATGGTGACGCAGTGGCTAGCACTGCTGCCTCACAGCGCCAGAGACCCAGGTTCACTTCCAGCCCTTGGGTGACAATCTGTGTGGAGTTTGCAGGTTCTTCCCATGTCTGTGTGGGTTTCCAGATGCTCCGGTTTCCACTCACAGTTCAAAGATGTGCGGGTTAGGTGGATTGGCCATGCTAAATTTGTCCTTAGTGTCCTAAGATGTGCGGGTTAGGTGGATTGGCCATGTTAAATTGCCCCTTAGTATCCAAAGATGTGTGGGTTATGTGCATTGGCCATGCTAAAGTGCCCCTTAGTGTTAGGGGGGATTAGCAGGGTAAACATGGGGGATAGGCCTGTGTTGGATTGTGGTTAGCACAGCCTTGATGGGCCAAATGGTTTCCTTTTGCAATGTATGGATTCTATGATTGTATGGAATGAATATCGTGAAGTATGCATTTCAGTGCTGGTGTGATACTGGACGTACGGATCATGGTTGAATTCTCCAGCCATTCATGCCAGCGGGTTTCTCTTGTCCCGCCAGCAGCACACCCCCCGCTACGGGTTTCCTGCTAGCGTGGGGTGGGGTGACGTCAATGGAAATTCCCATTGACAGCGAATCCTGCCACTTGCAAACAATGCGCCACCTCCCAGTGGCAGGAAACACGCAGCTGGATGGTTGGAGAATCATGTCCCATGTGTCCCAAAGGATCATATCAAACAGTATGTTCATTCAGCTCAAAGCAAATTACTGCAGATGCTGGAATCAGGATGAAGTTTCTGATGAAGGGTCATCTAGACTTAAAACGTTGGCTCTGTTCTCTCTCCACAGCTGCTGTCAGACCTGCTGAGATTTTCCAGCATTTTCTGTCTTTGTTCATTCAGCTGTTGTAACAGGGAAAGTAATAATAATGCCCAAATAGACCATGCTTGCAACATTCAAAATACACTATCCAAAATTAGATGTGATTCTGCGGTTGGACAATATTGGCTAAACAATCCTGAGTGTGCTAAGAATTACACTTACAACCAATGTATGATTTTCAATCATGCTCAGAGTAAGATGCAGTTCTGTGTGCTTCAAACTACACATGTTAATTTTTTTTATTCATTCATGGAACATGGGCGTCGCTGGCTGGCCAGCATTTATTGCCCATCCCTAGTTGTCTGAAGGCAATTGAGAATTAACCACATTGCTGTGGCTCTGGAGTCACATGTAGGCCAGACCAGGTAAGGACAGAAGATTTCAAAGAACAAAGAACAAAGAACAACCCAGCACGGGAAACAGGCCCTTCGGCCCAACGAGCCCGTGCCACCGCATCACCCTACACCTATTCTACCCTGCGTGTCTACGAATTTCCTTTCATTAGTGAACTAGATGGATTTTCCCAACAATCGACAATGGTTTCATAGTCATCAGTAGATACTTATTCCAGATATTTATTATTGAATTCAAATTCCATCATCTGCCGTGGTGGGATTTGAATCCGGGTCGCAAGAAATTAGCTGAGTTTCTGGATTAGTAGTTCAGCAATAATACCACTAAGCCATCACCTCCTTTAAATAACGTACATGACCCTGTTCTTTGCAGACAGAAAGAACACGTACACACATTGCACCTGCTTCAACTGAACAAAATAAGTGATAGCCATTCACTGGTTCATTCCCCAGGGCAATGCTTTAACCAATCAGAGACAGCCTGCCTGTTTTAAATTTAAACAAAGCTTGGCAGTTAATTGTCAGTCATCAATTAACTGGTGCAATTCTCCATGGCAATGACTCGCCAATCAGATTCTACTTGCCACTCAACCAGTACTCTCATCTCATGAAGTATAATTGTTATTCCCTTTACATTTGGCATTCTTGTGAAAGTCCTGATGAGTGCAAGATGAAAAGCTTTGATGACTCTTTTTCCAGCAATTAGTCTCACAACACCAGCTTAAAATCCAACAGGTTTATTTGGTAGCACGAGCTTTCGGAGTGTTGCTCCTTCATCAGATGAGTGAAGACTTTGGTTCACAAACAGGGCATATAAAGACACAATTTACAAAATAATATTTGAAATGCGAGTCTTAACAGATAATCAAGTCTTTACAAGTGCAGACAATGTGAGTGGAGAGAGGGTTAAGCACTGGTTAAAGAGGTGCAAATTGTCTCCAGCCAGGATAATTAGTGAAATTTTGCAAGCCCAGGCAGCTCATTGGGGTTACAGATAGTGTGACATGAACCCAAGATCAAGGTTGAGGCCGTCCTCATGTGTGCAGAACTTGGCTATCAGTTTCTGCATTGTCGGGCAGTATGAAGGCTATTTTGGAGAACACTTAGCCGAAGATAAGACGCTGAATGCCTTGACTGCAGGAGTTACATGACAACGCAGAATTGCTGAGCAGAAATAGCCAAGTTTCGCGCACATGAGGATGGCCTCAACCGGGATCTTGTGTTCATGTCACACTACCTGTAATCCCCACGAGTTGCCTGGGTTTGCAAAATCTCATTAACTGCCTTGGTTGGAGACAATACCCATCTCTTTAACCTGTGCTTAACCCTCTCTCCACTCACATTGTCTGTACCTGTAAAGACTTGATTACCCGTAAAGACTCACATTCCAACCATTATTTTGTAAATTAAGTTTGTGTCTTTATATACCCTATTTGTGAGCACAAGTCTCACTCACCTGATGAAGGAGCAGCGAGCGCTCCGAAAGCTAGTGGCTTTTGCTACTAAATAAACCTGTTGGACTTTAACCTGGTGTTGTGAGACTTCTTCCTGTGCCCACCCTAGCCCAATAACACCAGTTACTCCGCATCTTTTTGCAGAGATAGAGTACTCAAAACGACTTCTGGTGATGAGTTAATTTTGTCATTTCTGTATCAGTGAAAATAATCCAACTGCTAAAATAATCAGTGCCAATAGCGTAATACCCCAGTTTCAGTATGATGGTATAATTACAATAGCTGGATTCAGTTTGACAGGAAATAAATTCATTTTCAGAATGGAAACCTCATTGTGAGGATAAAAACAGGTGGTTTCTAACAAAATAGATTGCTCTTTAAAATATACCAGAAGCAAACAAACATTTCAGACGTTCTGATCCTTTGTTTTAAGTATATTTATTAGCACCACAAGTAGGCTTACATTAACACTGCAGCGAAGTTACTGTAAAAATCCCCTAGTTGCCACACTCCAGTGCCTGTTCGGGCACACAGAGGGAGAATTTAGCACAGCCAATGCACCTAACCAACACGTCTTTCAGAGTGTGGGATGAAACCATAACACCAGAAGTAAACCTATGCAGACACGAGGAGAATGTGCAAACTCCACACAGACAGTGACCCAAGCTGGGAATCAAACGCAAGTCCCTGGTACTGTGTGAGGCAGCAGTGCTAACCACTGTGCCACCATGTCACGTCACCATTGGAATTTAAATCAATTTAGATTAATTAATCCCTGCCAGATACCTCTGATGGCCTTTGACCTAGGAGCAGTAAGACTAAAGTTGGAAAATGCTGGAGAAATTCAGCAGGTCTGAAAATATCTATGGAGAGAGAATAGAGCCAATATTTTGAGTCTGGATGACCCTTTGACACACCCTGATGAAGGGTCATCCAGACTCAAAACTGGCTCTATTCTCTCTCCACAGATGCTGTTGGACCTGCCAAGATTTTCCAGCATTTTCTGTTTTTTGTTTCAGATTCCAGCATCTGCAGGATTCTGCCTTTATCTGAGTAAGCAAAGTGTTTGGACAATCTGTAATTGTTATTTTTAAATACTTGGGAAGTACTTTTTTAGCGTATCAGTGGAAAAGGGGTCAACAGCAATTTTTGGCTAATAAGGAAACGCATTGCATGTGACCTTGTGACCCTTAATCTGGAAGTGGTAGTAACAGGAAGGAAGTTAATGAATGGAAGCCATGTGGCACACAGACTTTGTGTGAGAATTTGCACTGTTTCGCAATGCATTGATTCTGATGGATTTACCTGCTAGGCACAGAATTATGTACTGCAGCTGAAGTGTTACATACCTATTATATTTAGCCACTGCCTCTCCTACTTGTGATTAGTTACACACCAATTGTCATCACTAATATATGTTAGTATATATTAGTAGGGCAGCACAGAGGTTAGCATGGCTGCTTCACAGTGCCACTGACTCAGGTTCAATTCCAGCCTTGGGTTTGTATGGAGTTTGCACGTTCTCCCCGTGTCTGCATGCGTTTCCTCCGGTTTCTCTGGTTTCCTCCCACCGTCCAAAGATTTGCAGGTTAGATGCATTGGCCATGGGAAATTGCGCCCTAGCGTCCTAAGATGTGTAGATTAGTGGGGTGAATGTGTGAGGTTATGGGGATAGGGCCTGGGTAAGATGATCTGTTGGAGAGTCCATACAGACTTGATTGGCCAAATGGCCACCTTCTGCTCTGTGGGGATTCTATGATTAACAAGTTGATTGGAATTGCCTGAAAAATATAATAAGACCATAAAACGTAGGAGCAAACTCGGCCCATTGAGACTGTTCCACCATTCAATCATGGCTGATAAGTTTCTCAACTCCATCCTCCCACCTTTTCCCCGTAACCTTTGACCCCCTTACCAATCAAGACCCTCCCTCTCTCTGATGTAGCAGAAATCAACAGAGCTCTTGATAAATGAAGATGAAGCACTCATTAAAATTCCCAAAATAGTTGGGGCACCTCACATATATCACAAAGGGCACCTGGCTATAGAGTCACAGCGTGACCGAGTGACACTAAATAGTTAGCAATATTTTCTTGGCATAGGTGCTGTTCCATGATAAACATGGATGCATGGGCGACACGGTAGTTAGCACTACTGCCTCACAGTGCCAGGGACCCAGGTTTGAATCCCGGCTTGGGTCACTGTCTGCGTGGCATTTGCACATTCTCCCCATGTCTGCGTGGGTTTCCTCCAGGTGCTCCGGTTTCCTCCTACAGTCCAAAAATCTTCAGGTTAATTGCATTGGCCATATTAAATTCTCCCTCAGTGTGCCCGAAAAGGTGCTGGGAGTGTAGCAGTTAGGGGTTTTCACAGTAACTTCATTTCAGTGCTAATGTAAGTCTACTTGTGACTAATAAATAAACTTTAAACTTGGATTTTTTAAGCAGAATACAAAAAAAATTTGGAATCATTCACTAAACATGTGAATGCAATAGTTCCCCAAATGGGAATTTAAAGAACTGGGTGCCTTGATTTGATGTGATTCATTATTGTCACATTTAGTGTTACTGTTATGAAGGGGGAGGTTGGTCTCCTCTCACGAACTAACACGCTAACACTCAAAAAGAAGTACCTCGCTTCATAATCTGTTAAAGAGTGTGTGAGAAGGGATAATATCTGCCCTTCAGCAACTTTTAGTTTAAATCAAAATAACTACCAGAGACTCTTTCTATAAAAGTAATACTTTATTTATCTAACTAACAGAGAACAGGTTAACTAAACTATTAACGAACCCAATAAACCACAATTCTAATGGAATGCTGTTTAGATAAATACAGAGCAGCCGCCCAGCCCCTCTCCCCCATCCTGTCCCCGTAACACCAATCCATCCAACCTGCACACCTTTGGACACTAAGGGGCAATTTAGCATGGCCAATCCATCTAACCTGCACATCCTTTGGACTGTGGGAGGAAACTGGAGCACCCAGAGGAAACCCACGCAGACATGGGGAGAACATGCAAACGCAACACAGACAGTCACCCAAGGCTGAAATCGAACCCAGGTCCCTGATGCTGTGAGGCAGCAGTGCTAACCACTGTGCCACTGTGTTGTCATTGACAGTTGTTGACAGGTTCATAGTTGTAATGTTGGTGATCACATTACAAAACCAAGACCAGAGTCATTAATCTGATAGTGATTCTGTGAAACAATCTAACAACTTTCTGAACTGTGGATGGCTTCTGTTGCAGTCTCCTGCTTAATATCACAGATTCACTGGGCTGTGTATGCATTGCATTTTCCAGTGGAGACTAACGCACAAGGACGAACTTGGTAGCCAGTCAAGATAATGAAAGCCCTCCAAAATCAATTTACAATTGGTGCTGGAGGTGATGGCTTAGTGGTATTATCGCTGGACTATTAATCCAGAAATTCAGTTCATGTTCTGGGGACCCGGGTTCCAATCCCGCCAAAGCAGATGGTGGAATTTGAATTCAATAAAAAAAATTATGAGTCTATTGATGACTATGAAACCATTGTAGATTGTTGGAAAAATCCAGCTGGTTCACTAATGTCCTTTAAAGAAGGAAATCTGCCGTCCTTACCCGGTCTGACCTACATGTGACTCCAGACCCACAACAATGTGGTTGATTCTAAAATACTGCCCTCAGGCAACTTGGGGTGGGCAATAAGGGGCAATTTAGCATGGCCAATCCACCTAAACCTGCACATCTTTTGGACACTAAGGGGCAATTTAGCATGGCCAATCCACCTAACCTGCACAACTTTGGACACTAAGGGGCATCTTAGCATGGCCAATCCACCTAACCTGCATATCGCTGGCCCAACAAGCGATGCCCATGTCCCTAAAATGAATAAAAAAGAAATACTCAGGAGTTGAGTTTGCTTTTGCTCTGTGCCAACCCCTGTCATTTGCAAATTGGTAACTTTACCATTGAGATTGTTGCTCTGGTCAGTCTCCCTCCAGGGGTACGGCATTAAGGGAGCTCCTGAGATGCAGTGGGTGTGTACCTGCTTCCAGATTTGGATACCACCCCAGGACTTGACGGCCAAGAAAGGTGAGTTCATAACATGGTCAAACAGGTCCATTATCAACCTGAAAATTCCTCCCCCAACACACCTATGACAGGCAGAGAGAGACACCTGGTTGGCTTTATTTGATGTGCAGCACTGCCCCTCAAACCTTTGGTTTCCGGCTGGCGAGTGTTTCCAGGAAAGGCAAGTTGCATAAAACAGATGGAAGCATGTCCTCTCATCTGGATCTAGACATAAGAACACAAGAAATAGGAGCAGGAGTAGGCCATCTAGCCCTTCGAGCCTGTCCCGCCATTCAATAAGGTCATGGCTGATCTGAAGTGGATCAGTTCCACTTTCCCGCTTTCTCCCCATAACCCTTAATTCCCCTGTCTATCAGAAACCTATCTACCCATGACTTAAATATATTTAGCATTGTATACAACATTATACTAGACAAGGGAAGCATTCTGAGAATGGGTATCTCTGTGCTTCTGTTATGTCAGTGAGTGTTTTCAATCCTATTATCCTACCCAGACTGGTGTTGCAGGGCCCGAGGTGAAGATTACCTGACTATAAACCGCAGTCACAGCTCTTTCCTTTTTGCACAATAAAGGGTGTTAATGACAGGAAACTGGTTGAATTACTACAGAGCTGGAAAGCAGGAATCTACAAGCCTGTTGGCTTAACATCTGCTGTGGGAAAATTGCTGGAATCTATTATAAGGGAGGTTACACTTAGATAACCACAGTACAATCAAACAGAGACAACATGGTTTTGTGAATGAGAAAGCAGGTTTGAGCGATTTAAGGGTGTTGACAAGCAACGTGGAAAAAAGGGGAACCTGTGGATGTGCTATAATTAGATTTCCAGTAGGCATTTTACAAGCTGCCACCGAAAAGGTCACTGCACCTGCTCATGGTATAAGGGATAAGACATTGGCACGGATAAAGCTGACAGGAACCAGAGATAAATGAGTCCATTTCAGGTTGGCAAGATGTAATGAGTGGTGTGCCACAGGGCTCAATGCTGGGACCTCAACTATTTACAATTTATATTTATAACTGGGATGTAGGGGCTGAATGTAGGTTTGCTAAATTTGTTGATGGCACAGAGGAACGTAAGTTGTGAACAGGACATGCGAAGTGTGCATAGGGAGGTAGATAGGTGAGGTGAGCTGACAACAGTTGGACAGATGAAGTATAATGTAAGAAAATGTGAGCTTGTCCACTCGACAACAAGAATAGCAAGGTAGCAAATTATTTAAATGGAATCAGAGTTTGCTGAATTCTGAAGTACAGAGGGATCTGGGTGTCCTGGTACACAAATCACAAAATATTGGCATGCCGGAGTACAGCAAGTGATTAGGAAGGCAAGGAGAACGATTGGCATGCTGGCACAGTGTGTGGGGGGGTGCATGACGGCACAGTAGTTAATACTGCTGCCTCACTGCACCAGGGACCCAGATTCGATTCCGGTCTCGGGTGGCTGTCTGTGTGGAGTTTGCATGTTCTCCCTGTGTCTGTGTGGGTTTCCTCTGGAGCTCCGGTTTCCTCCCACAGTCCAAGGATGTGCAGGCTAGGTGGACTGGCCATGCTAAATTGCTCCTTAGTGTCCAAAGATGTGCAGGTTAGGTGGATTGACAATGCTAACTTGCTCCTTAGTGTCCAAAAATGTGCGGGTTAGGTGGATCGGCCATGCTAAACTTCCCCTTAGTGTCCAAAGATGTGCAGGTTAGGTGAATTGGCCATGTTAAATTGCTCCTTAGTATTCAAAGATGTATAGCTTAGGGGCATTGGTGGGGTAAATGCATGGAGTTACTGGAATAGGGCCTGGGTAAAATGCTCTGTTGGAGAGTCAGTGCAGACTCGATGGGCCAAATGGCCACTTTCTGCACTGTAGGGATTCTATGAGTATTAAGGTAGGGATGTTTTGCTACAATTGTACTGAGTGCTGTTGAGACCACAGCTCAGATACCATGGACAGTTTGGGCCTCCTTATCTGAGAAAGGATATAAATTCATTAGAAACAGTTCAGAGAAGGTTCACTTGTTGGATACATGGGCTGGGATGACAGGGGCTGCCTTACAAGGAATAGTTGGGCCTGTATCCATGGAGATTGGGGGGTGAGCTTATTGAAGCATCCTGAGGGGAGTTGGCGACAGATCAGCCATGATCTTATTGAATGGCGGGGCAGGCTCGAAGGGCTAGATGGCCTACTCCTGCTCCTATTTCTTATGTTCTTATGCGAAAAGGAGAGATTAGAATTAGGGGAACACAGTTTAAAAATGAAGTCCTCCATTTAAGATGGAGATGTGCAGATTATTTTTCTCTTAGAGGGTCTTTGGAACTCTCTTGCCCAGAGAGGCGGTGGGGAAGGGAGGGGAGTGGGGGGCAGGATCATTGAATATTTTGAAGGCAGAGGTAGACAGATTCTTGACTAACAAGGGAATCAGAGGAGTCAAGGCCACTGTTACATCAGCCATGATCTTATTGAATGGCGGAACAGGGCTTGAGGGGCCAAATGGCCCGCTCCTATCTCAATCGAAATTTGCAATGTTGAGTTTAACTATGGGTGCATGGATTAAAAAACAGGTTATAGCTCAGTCATGTTCCAAATGGATGGTGTGACAGATTCAAGAGGTTGATTGGCACAACGCTATTTGCAGCACGGTGGCACAGTAGTTAACACTTGCGTCACAGCGCTGGGTTTGATTTCAGTCTTGGGTCACCATCCGGTGTCGTAGGTTTCCTCTGGGTGCTCCGGTTTCCTCCCACAGTCTAAAGCTGTGCAGGTTAGGTTGATTGGCCATGCTAAATTGCCCCATAGTGTCACGGGGACTAGCTGGGGTAAACATGTGGTGTTGCGGGGATATGGCCTGGGTGGGATGGTTGGTGGCACACGCTCAATGGGCCGAATGGCCTCCTTCTGCACTGTAGGGATTCTTATGATGTGACCATGATTTAAACTTAAGGCAAGAGCCCTCATTGAAGTCATGTTACTGATAAAGTCAATCAGGTTTAACCCTGCTCTGTGGAATTTGCATTCTGGAAGTTTCTGCACTTTAGATTTGTATTTTCAAAAAGCAATGATTTCTTAACCTTGATTAACGTTGACTTATTGTTGTAACTTTTGAAGGTGTCACAGAGGCAATTCTCCCAAAAAAAAATTCCATATGTTGAATTCATGTAAAACCTGTTTTTTCCAGTGTGAGTTTCAAGGTGATCCTCTGTGGGCTGCAGAGTTCCTAAGCGTGAATCAGTCCAAAAATCACCGAACCCACTGGAGCAACACAGCACTGAGTGGGTCACTGTGAATGCACCAATCTGTCAGCACTGAAACCGGGTGCGTGCGCAGTAGCCCTGCACTGCTGGCCTCCCAATCGCTGGCCAACCCCGTGAACCCACATTGCTGGCCAAGCAAACCGTTCCCCCCTCCCCCCCAAGGCCTGATCGCTGGTCTTCCAAACATGCCCAGGTCAGCCCCGGCCCCCACTTGACCCCAGCCCATTGTATATGCCCCTCTGCAGCCCCGATCTCCTGATTCCCACCCCCCCCCACCCCCTCGGTATGTCCCCCCCGACTGGTAGCTTCAATCACCACCCCTCAGCTCAAACACTCCAGCAGCCCTGACACCCCACAACCCCACCGTCCTGGCCCTCCCCCCCCCCCAACCCCCTTAACAAGCCTGACACCCTCCCCCTCCGCCACCTCCCTCCCCCCCCCCCCCACCCCCCCAGCAGACTCATACTTCCCTCCCCAGCCCGATGGCCAATCCCGATTGCTGGCATCTCTCCCGCTGTCACTCAGCCTGAGTATAAAGTGGCAGCAGGACTCCCCAGTCGGACCCAGAGCTCCTGCACCCATCAGGTTCTGATCTCCATTGTGCCCCTTGGCACTGTCCAATGTCCAGAATGTGCAGACTACTCACAGTCAGTCACCCAAGGCCAGAATTGAACCCATCAGGGTTCCTGTTGCTGTGAAGCAACTGCACTAAACACTATGCCACCGTGAATGATGATGATGCATCTGAGAGGGCTGGGTGGGGGGGGCATCTTCGGCAATGCAGCACTCCCTCATCACCGCAAGTGGAGCATCAACCTCAACTTTGTGCTCAGGTCCCGGAGTGGATCTTGAATGTGGAAGCTTGTGACTCAGAGGCAAGAATGCTATCAAACAGGGCCAAAGAGGGGATAAATCTCATAAACATTAAGCACCAACATGGGAACTAACAAACCATATGAAATGTGTACCATAATCTCGTCAGGTCGCTATCAGGCCTGAGTTTTCCCGATGCCACCATTGTGTAGCCTCTCTATAATCCTATCAATCAAATCATTCCCTGGGTCAATCGCCCTGTGACCAGTTTCACTGACATTCTGGAAGCACAATCCAGGAACAAATTGCAAGTCGAAGCTTTATTTTGAGGTTTCAGGGCAAACAAATTCTTGACCCATGAAGCACAATTTAATTAACTTTGATCTCAGTCTCTTATCACAATCTTGTTGGAACATTAGCTCCCTCTGTGCACCTGGGATAATCAATGGGGCTGGGACATGAATAATCCACTCTGAGTTTAGGATTCCAGTGCCAATTTGCAAACCTGGTTGACAAAAGCCCCTCAATTATCCAGCAGTTCACTTTGAACAGAAGAAAAAGTGAGGAAAGAAAGATTTCATTTACATAGCGTCTTTCCTGATCTCAGGAATCCAGAGACTCCAAACAAAAGGGCAGCAGAGTGACAACTGTTCCAAGAGTTATCCACTTCTGTTGTGAGTAGGAAGAGTTAAAAAAAAGGGTCATTGTTATGTCTTTCTCCCTTTCCTATTGAAAGGGGCTGTAAATAATATGGTGTTCCAATTTATCCTATCGCTGGTTTCAGCTGGTGATAATAGAAACATATAAACATAAAGGATAGGAGGCCATTCGGCCCTTCCAGCCCATCTGCCATTCATTACGATCATGGCTGATCATCCAACAAAATAGTTTAAACCTGCTTTCGCCCCGTAACCTTTGATCCCATTCGCCCCAAGTGCTATATCCAGCCACTTCTTGAATACATTCAATGTTTTGGCATCAACTACTTCCTGTGGTAATGAATTCCACAGGCTCACCACTCTTTGGGTGAAGAAATGTCTCCTCATCTCCATCCTAAATGATCTATCCTGAATCCTCAGACTGTGATCCCTGGTTCCGGACTCCCCCACCATCAGGAATATCCTTCCTACCCTATCTAGTCCTCTAAGAAGTTTATAAGTCTCTATGTGAATTCTTCTCATTTGTCTGAACTCCAGCTAAAACAATCCTAGTCAATCTCTCCTTATACATCAGTCCCACCATCCCCAAAATCAGCCTGGTAAACCTTCGATGCACTCCCTCGAGAGCAAGAACATCCTTCCTCAGAAATGGGCATAGTCGTGCAGTTGTTTTTAAAGAACAAAAAGGGAAGGAAATATTTTAACAGATTTGTTACCAAACCTCTTTCGAAAGAATTCTCTTATGTTTGGCTTATTATTCCAGATTTGGCTAAATTTCCTTTCAACCAATAAGAAGAGATTTGCTAGTTCAATCTGCCTTTTTATTTGGTGAGAGGTTTTGTTAGATGCTTGGGCGACACGGTGGTAGAGTGATTAGCATTGCATGATTCACAGCGCCAGGGTCCCGGGTTCAATTCTGGCCTCAGGTGACCTCCCGCATGGAATCTGCACGTTCTCTCCATATTTGCGTGGCTTTCTGTCAGGTGCTCCAGTTTCCTCCAATAGCCCAATAATGTGCAGGTTAGGTGGATTGGCCATGCTAAATTGCCTCTTAGTATCCAAAGATGTGCAGGTTACATGGATTGGCCATGCTAAATTGTCCCTTAGTGTCCAAAGATGTGCAGGTTAGGTGGATTGGCCATGCTAAATTGCCCCTTAGTGTCCAAAGTGTGTAGGTCATGTTGATTGACCATGCTTAATTCTCTTGAATTCAGAAATTTGAGGGGTGACCTGATAGAATCATAGAATCCCCACAGTGCAGAAGAGGCCATTCAGCCTGCCGAGCTTGCACCAACCTGATACCATCCAGGCCCTATCTCCTTAACCCTGTATATTTACCCTGCTAATCTTTTTGACACTAAGTGACAATTTAGCATGGCCAATCAACCTAACCTACACATCATTTGAACTGTGGGAGGAAACCAGTACACCTGGAGGAAACCCATGTAGATACGGGGAGAACGTGCACAGATAATGACCCAACTGGGAATCGAATCTAGGTCCCTGGAGCTGTGGAGCAGCAGTGCTAACCACTGTGCCACCGTGCTGCCCCAGACAGAAGTCTATAAATTGATTTATAGAAGAATACTCATAGAGACTTATAAAATTCTGCAAATTGATTTAAATAGAAAACTTGAACATTACGGCATTTTCTTCATTTTGAAATGTTTTGTAGCGTTCCTTCAGATATTTTGTGAATAAAATAGATCTTTTCAAAAAAGAGAGGGAGAATGACATTGGTTGAATTGGCAAAGAAGATGAATAATCAGCAGGAGTCGCTGCTTGTTATCTTGTAAACCTGCAGGTGAAAAATGATTTGGAAATGTTAAACTGTAAACACTAAGATATCATAATTTCTGCATGCATAAATCATCATAACCAATTGGCATCCAGCTCAAATATCTTGCAATCTCAAACACCTGTGAAGGAATGTATATTTAAAAAGATTAATAACTGTGTAATTACTTTTTCTTTATTTGATTTGATTTGATTTATTATTGCCACATATATTAGTATACAGTGAAAAGTACTGTTTCTTGCATGCTATACAGATAAAACATACCGTTCATAGAGAAGGAAAGGAGAGAGTGCAGAATGTACTGTTACAGTCATAGCCAGGGTGTAGAGAAAGATCAACTGAATGTGAGATAAGTCCATTCAAGAGTCTGACAGCAGCAGAGAAGAAGCTGTTCTTGAGTTGGTTGGTTGGTATGTGGCCTCAGATTTTTGTATCTTTTTCCCGACAGAAGAAGATGGGAGAGAAAATGTCCAGGGTGCGTGGGGCCGTTGATTATGCTGGCTGCTTTGCCGTGGCAGCGGGAAGTCTAGACAGAGTCAATGGATGGGAAGATGGTTTGTATGATGGATTGGGCTATATTCACGACCTTTTGTAGTTCCTTGTGGTCTTGGGCAGAGCAGGAGCCATAGCAAACTGTGATACAAAGAGGAAGGATGCTTTCTATGGCACATCTGTAAATGTTGGTGAGAGTCGTAGCGGACATACCAAATTTTCTTAGTCTTCTGAGGCAGTAGAGGCATTGGTGGACTTTCTCAACCATTGTGTTGGCATTAAAGTCAGGTCAATGTTCCTGTTTGATTGTTCAAAAGTATTGGGCTGGGTTCTCCGACCTTGCCAGTGCCTGGCATTCTCTGGTCCCGCTGCAGTGAACGGAGCTTCAGCTGTGCGCCAAATTCTCCATTCTCGCTGGATAGCAGTGGTGGGGGGAACAAGATCAGAGAATCCTGGCCATGATGGTCGCAGCTTGGAGCAGGAAGGTGGGGGAAGGAATGCTAACCAAGGGCAAACATTTCAGACATCATTTGCCTGACAAAAAAATCTCTGGAGAACATAGATTTCCTGATATTCTTTTTTGCATAGTGGCACAGTGGTTAGCACTGCTGCCTCGTAGCACCAGGGTCCCAGGTTCGATTCCAGCCTCGGGTCACTGTTTGTGTGGAGTTTGCACATTCTCCCCATTTCTGCATAGGTTTCCTTCGGGTGCTCCAATTTCCTCCCACAGTCCAAAGATCATAGAATCATAGAACCCCCACAGTGCAGGCAGAGGCCATTCAGCCCATTGAGCTTGCACTGACAACAGTCCATCTCAGGCCCTATTCCTGTAATCCCACATATTTATCCTGATACCCCCCCCAACACTAAAGGGGTATTTAGCATGGCCAATCAATCTAACCTCACATCAAGGCCTCAGGTCACCATCTATGTGGAATTTGCACGTTCTCCCTGTGTCTGCATGGGTTTCCTCCAGGTGCTCCGGTTTCCTCCCACAGTCCAAAGATGTACTGGTTAGATGGATTGGTCATGATAAATTGCCCCATAGTGTCAGGGGGATTAGCAGGTTAAATACATGGGGTTACAGGGATAGGGCCAGGGTGGGATTGTTGTTGGCATAGGCTTGATGGGCTGAATGGCCTCCTTCTGCACTTTAGGGATACTACGATTCTACATGCTGATAGTGAAATTCCTTTATATCAAACATCAAGGAAGAAGCTACGTGTACTACCAAATACTAAATCCTATTGACTATAAATCATAATGTAATGTCAAAGTTAGTTAAACCAATGTTGAATACATAGGCATTGTAGTGTAATTATTCAGCACCACTGCGTATTGAGCAAAATAAGTAGCAATATGATGCAGATGATTTGCTTTGGTTTGATTTATTATTGTCACATGTATTGGGAGACAGCAAAAAGTATGGTTTCTTGCGCGCTATACAGACAAAGCATACCATTTATAGAGTAGGTAGGAGAGAAGGAAATGAATGCAGGATATAGTTTTACAATCATAGCTAGGGTGTAGAGAAAGATCAACTTAATGCAAGGTAGGTCCATTCAAAAGTCTGATGGCAGCAGGGAAGAAGCTGTTCTTGAGTTGGTTGGTATGTGACCTTAAACTTCTGTATCTTTTTCCTGATGGAAGACAGTGGAAGAGAGAATGTCTGGGGTGCGCGGGGTCCTTAATTATGCTGGTTGCTTTTCCAAGGCAGTGGGAGGTGTAGACCAAGTCAATGGAGGCTGGTTTGAGTGATGGACTGGGTTACGTTCACAAACCTTTGTAGTTTCTTGCAGTCTTGGGCAGAGCAGGAGCCATACCAAGCTGTGATACAACCAGAAAGGATGCTTTCTATGGTGCATCTGTAAAAATTAGGGAGAGTTGTAGCACACATGCTGAATTTCCTTAGCCCTCTGAGAAAGCAGAGGCGTTGCTGGACTTTCTTAACTGTAGGTTGGGGGCTAGGATGGGGTTTATGGACAAGATGAAGGGTTAGGGCAGGGGCTAGGAGGTAGGATGGTGGGTGGGAGGAAGTTTGATGAATAGTGGAGGGGTCAGATGGTTATGGGGTGATTTGTGGCCATTATGGTGGTCGAGTGGGCACGGGAAAGGTGTTAGGTGGTCATGGTGGGGGTCTGATGATCAGTGGGTGTGCCAGCTGGTCATTGTAGGGCGCCGTTTGTCAGTGGATATGTTGGATGGTCAGTGGAGGAATTGCTTGGCCATTGAGCTGGTTGGGTTGTGAGTGGGGTGTTCATGTGTTCTGTGGAGGAGTCAGGTGGTCAGTGGAAGGGGATGGGGGGGTCGGCTTGTTGGGGTGGGGGTTAGGTTTGTGGGGGGGGAGGTTTGTCAGTGAGAGTCAATGGAGGGGCCGGAGGGTGGTCAGAGGGTAGAGGCTAATTGGGAGGTCATGAGGGTCGTTGGTGGTGCAGTCGGAAAGGTGACTGGGGAGGATAAGTCACAGGATGGGGAGCAGTTGGGATGTCCAGCAGGATGGGGTATTTGCAGGGGGGGAGGGGAGGGAGACTCATTACTGTAATTACCCTGGAGTTAGAAGTGGTTTCAATTCTTCTAACTCTTCCTGGGCACAGTAAGCAGGCTCACAACACCAGGTTAAAGTCCAACAGGTTTATTTGGAATCACGAGCTTATGGAACGCTGCTCCTTCATCAAGTGAGTGGCCTGGTAAGTAATCAGTATTCCAGTAAGACTGTCAGAACCACCATAAGACTGCCATTTAAATCAGAGTACTTGATGACTTCCAGTACAGGATAATAGACCGATGGCAGTGTGAACGTCCAAGGCAATTGTCATGCCGTTCTTATGTAGGGATTCCCGGGATATGTGAATCATTGAGAAACCCTCTGGATATGATGTCCCAGAGATTGGAAATTATTGGCCAATACCCTTAATATCCCATCAAGACTATAGTAAAGTGATTTACACTGGGAACATTGTTACTCGTACAATTAAAGGATGTCTATAATACAATGACTGATCATCTAATCATTGGATGGTCACAGCATTGAAGATGGCCATTCAGCTCATCACATCCACGTTGGCCCTCTATCAGATCAATTCACTTAGTCCCTTCACCCACTCTTCATTTGCGTTCCTTTCGAGTGCTTATAAAATTCCTTTGAAGGGTAGAATTGAATCTACCTCCACCACACATCTTTCTGCAACAGACCTTGAGTGGAATTTTCCCATCCCGTCCGCCATAGGAATTGTATCGGGCGGGACACGGGCCATGCAAAAGTCTGTTGACCTCAGGTGAGATTTTCCGTTTTTGAGTGTGGTGGGACAATCCCACTCCTGTAGAGTTTTGTGGTTTCAATGAGTAGATAGCCACCAGCCTTTGACAATTTCATCCTAAGAATGGCGATGCTTTGAACCATCTTGTGTTCACAGCCTTTGTGACGACAGTCGAGTCTGGTCTTCTTTCAACTGCTTAGCCAATTGCCCGGCTAGCTCAGTCAGTAGAGCAGGAAACTCTTAATCTCGAGGTCCAGGGTTCGAGCCCTGTACCAGATGCTATTATTTTGAGGTGGCACGGTGGCACACTGGTTAGCACTGCTGCCTCACAGTGTCAGGGACCTGGGTTTGATTCCTGGCGTTGGATCACTGTCTGTGCGGAGTCTGCACGTTCTCTCCGCACCTGCACGAGTTTCCTCCCGGTGCTCCGGTTCCCTCCCACAAATCCGAAATGTGTGCTGGTTAGGTGCATTGGCCATGCTAAATTCTCCCTCGGGTGCTGGAGTGTGGCGACTGGGGGATTTTCACATTACAGTGTGAATGTAAGACTACTTGTGACTAATAAATAAATGACTAATAATGACTAATAAAGTGACTAATAAATAAATAAATAAATCCCCCTCATAGCGAGGGGGATTGAATATAAAAGTAGGGAGGTCTTGCTGCAGCTGTATAGGGCATTGGTGAGGCCGCAGCTGGAGTACTGTGTGCAGTTTTGGGCACCGTACATACGCAAGGATATTTTGGCCTTGGAGGGAGTGCAGAGGAGGTTTACTAGGCTGATACCGGAGTTGAGGGGGTTGAGCTATGAGGAGAGGCTGAATAAACTAGGCTTGTACTCGTTAGAGTTTAGAAGAATGAGGGGAGATCTCATTGAGACATATAAGATGATGAATGGAATGGATAGGAAAGAGGTGGAGAGACTCTTCCCGCTCAGAAAGGACAGTAGGACTAGGGGGCACAGCCTCAAGATAAAGGGGGGGTGGTTTAGAACGGAGTTGAGGAAGAATTTCTTCACTCAAAGGGTGGTGAATCTCTGGAATTCTCTGCCCGTTGAAGTGGTGGAGGCTACCTCGCTCAATATTTTTAAGACGCGGGTTGATGGGTTTTTGATAAGAGAGGGGATTAAGGGTTATGGGGAGAGGGCGGGAATGTGGAACTGAGCCACGACAGATCAGCCATGATCTTATTGAATGGTGGGGCAGGCTCAAAGGGCCAGATGGCCTACTCCTGCTCCTATTTCTTATGTTCTTATGTTAAAGTTTCCATTTTAGGGAAAATTAATCCTCCCTCCAAGACCTCGAGGACACCCTTTGGAATTTAGCCACTGTCTCACCAGCTACCATCCAAGAGACAATGTTGAAAATGAACCCTGCTGCAAGCCCCCACTGCAGGTGTTCCCTGAGTTCCATTCCTGTAGTGAGATAGCGGAGGAAACACCTGCTTCTTATGATGATAACTCAACGAGGCTGCAAAACTTTACATGTTTGTTCATACTGTAAACAGCCCAGTTACAGCCATTGATACATTGGCTCTCTCACCATGCAATCACTGCACCATCTCGCTGTTAACAGTGAAGTCTAAAGTTGCGGGTTCCGGCTGTCGCATGTAAACTTGAAAGTCAAATTCTGTTAACCCTTGCCAAGCTCAGTCACTGTGGGTGTCTGCTCTGTTCGTAGCTCTCTCGTTTCTGAGCCAGAATATCGTGGGAACAGACCCCACTGCGGCAAAATTTTGTACAGAAAATGGAGGCTACTAGGTCATAGGGGATCAATGGGATAAATGTGTGGGGACAGGGCAGGGGTGGGCATGGATAAGGTGCTCTGTTGGAGAGTTGGTGCCAATTTGATGGGCAGAATGGCCTCCTTCTGCACTTTAGAGATCTGTGCATTGTATGATTTTTTAAAATTAATTCATGGGAAATGAGCATCGCTGGCTGGGTCAGCATTTATTGCCCACCCTTCGTTGACTGCGGACAGTTGAGAGTTAATCACATTGCTGTTGCTCTGACTCACGTGTAGACCAGACCAGATAAGGATAAAGAACAAAGAACAAAGAAAGGTACAGCATAAGAACAGGCCCTTTGGCCCTCCAAGGCTGCTTTGAACATGATGCTTGTCTAAACTAAAGCCGTATGCACTTGCAGAGTCTGTATCCTTCTATTCCTATTTATGTATGTATCTAGTTGCCTTTTAAATGTCACTATTGTACCTGTTCCCACCCCCTCCCCAGGCAGTGCATTCCAGACATTCGTCACCCTCTGTGTAAAAAAACTTACCTCACACAACTCCTCTGAACTTTCCCCACGCCCCTTAAACCGATGTGCCCTCGTACTTGACTTTTCCACCCTAGGAAAGAGCGTCTGACGATCCACTCTGTCCAAGCCACTCATCATCTTCTAAACCTCTATCAGGTCGCCCCTCAACCTCCATCATTGCAGTGAGAACAAACTGAGTTTATCCAACTCTCCTCATAGCTAATGCCCTCCAGACCAGGCAACGTCCTGGTAAACATCTTCTGTATTCTATCCAAAGCATCCACATCCTTCTGGTAGTGTGGCGACCAGAATTGTACACAATATTCTAAATGAGGCCGAAATGCTGTACAGCTGCAGGATGACCTGCCAATTTTTATACTCAATGCCCCAACCGATGAAGGCAAGCATGTTGTATGCTTTCTTGACTTCCTTATCACTTTCAGTGATCAGTGGACATGTACGCCCAGATCCTTCTGCCTGTCAATACTCCTAAGGGTGCTACCATTTACCATATAATTCCTACATATATTGGTCCTTCCAAAATGCATTATCTCACACTTGTCCAGATTAAACTCCATCTGCCATTGCTCTGCCCAAGTTTCCAATTGGCCTACATCTTGCTGTATCCTCTGATGGACAGCAGATTTTCTTCCCTAAAGGACATTAGTGAACCAGATGAGTTTTTCCTGACAATTAACAACGGTTTCATGATCACCAGTAAATTCTTAATTCCAGATTTTTTTTATTGAATTCAAATTCCACCATCTGCTGTGGCAGGATTCGAACCCAGGTCCCCAGAACATTAGCTGAGTTTCTGAATTAATAGTCTTGTGATAATACCACTAGGCCATCTCTTCTCTTAAAATGGCTGCTTTAATAAAATTATTCTGGATGCTATTGAATGGCTTCAGATAATATGGAGATGCAAAGACTCTAGTTGAACATAAACAGTTATTAATAACTCTCAATAATTAACACAAGACTGCCTGTCCCCCATTTCAAACTCATTAAAACCCTTCAGAAATTCCACATCACTGCTCCCTGGTGAATATATAAGCGTTGGGACATTGGGAGCCATCTTTGCTTTTAAAAGAAACTTCTGAAAAAACATCACTTTGTGTTTCTTTGTTGTCAGACTTGTTGGGAAGTTTGGTGATGATTTCACACCTCCATTCTTTGGGATGCAGTTTAGAGACATTTACAAGTAGTTATTGACCCCGGTCTCCAAAGACAACCAAGGTTTATGGCCACTTATCTAACCCTGAACGCATCACCCACTTATAGACAAGAGCTAGAATTTTACTACCATAGGAATTGGAGTGGGCGAGGGGCGGACAACGGGAAGGTCCATTGACCTCAGGCAGGATTTTACAGTTTTGGGATGAGCGAGGCCGGAAAATCCGGCCCCAAATCTTTGCTTCATACCTGTGGTAATTGCAAGGATTGGCTATTTATCCCATTGATTCTCCCTAACTTTCACATCATTGGATACCAATGGGCAATTTAGCATGGCCAATCCACTTAACTGCACATCCTTGGATAATAAGGGGCAACTTAGCATGGCCAACCCAGCATGTTGTTCAGACTGTGGGAGGAAACCAGAGCACCCAGAGGAAACCAATGCAGACACAAGGAGAAGGTGCAAACTCCACATAGACAGTCACCTGAGGCCGGAACTGAACCCAGGTACCTGTGGCACTGTGAGCTAGCAGTGCTAACCACTTCCCCATTCACTTGAAAGCCTGTAAAGTTGTTTCCGCTGGTTGTGGTCAAAGTTCTTAAAAGTTTTATTAAATGTTTGAAAGTTTTTAAAATAATTCGGGAACACTTAACTGCCTTGCAGCTAAAAACCGACTTCAATGGACGCAACTTTTCACTTGTGATGCCATCGATGGGTATGAAAGGCCCAGAATGTGCCTTTCCACAGGGTCTCATCAAAAATATTACAGCAGTCATCAAACTATGCAAACACGGCTTTTGTTTTAGTGCTGTCAACTTCACCACAGACTGCAACATCTGGGCCAATCCACATTTTATATTCTGCAGTGCGTTCAGAGGTTCCAACATTCTATTTATTAATAATGAGTCCCTTGTATCTGCTTTTGTTACAACTTGCCATCACCTCCAGCTGCCGCCACATGTTCATACGCACTGCTTGACTAATTTTGAGAATAGATGCTGATTTCATTGCACGTTACCTCAGGCTGTGACTCCCTATCAAGTTGTATTACTGACATCATCGTGCTGTTTTCCTTCCTGCTGGGTCTCTCCGTCACCCCTCTGCCAAATCTATTATAGTGTTGCCAGCTGTTGTGTGTTGTGAATGCTACTCACCACCATCGTCTCATGGACAATTAGGAATGAATCTGCCCAGGAGGCAGAGCCACAGGGGCATTGTCGCTGGATGAGTAATCCAGAGACCCGGACTAATCCTGCAGGGGCCTGGGTTCGAATTCCACTACAGCAGATAGCGGAATTTAAACTCAAAACATCTGGAATTAAAAGTCTAATGATTGTCGTTAAAAACCCATCTGGTTCACTAAAATGCTTTAGGGAAGGAAATCCGGCATCCTTACCTGGTCTGGCCTCCACGTGACTCCAGACAAATGTGCCATCTTTACCTGGCCTGGCTGACATGTGACTCCAGACCCACAGCAATGAGGTTGCCTCTCAGCTGCCCCTCTGAAATGACCCAGACGCCGGAGCCAACAAGGCAAATCCAGCCTTGTCGCATCTGCAAAATCCTCCTTACTAATATCTGGGGACTTGTGCCAAAATTGGGATAGCTGTCTCACAGCCCCGCAACAGCCTGACATGATTGCACACACGGAATCGTACCCCTTACCGATACTGGGTGGGATTGTATGACCTCGGTCAGGCGAGACCTCAAGTTCCCGCCCGAGGTCAAAGGAGATTCTGTTGTTGGACCTTTGCCAGTTCAGATTCCATGGTGGGCAAGGTGGTAGTTTTCCGGCCAATGTCTCAGAGACCACCATCACCAATCCTGGATATGTCTTGTCCCACTGGCAAGCCAGACCGAGCAGTAGTGGCAGTCAGCACAGTGGGAGGGAGTTGCATTAGGAATCGTCAACATCAAGCTTGGACCCCATGAAGTCTTATGGTATCAGGTTAAACATAGGCAAGGAAACCTTCAACTGATTACCACGTACCGCTCCTCCCTGATGAATCAGTGCTCCTCCATGTTGAACACCACTTGAAGGAAGCACTGAGGATGGCATTTGCTTAGAATTGTGTGAAGGACTTCAATATCCATCGCCAAGAGTGGTTTGTTAGTACCACTGTGGACCAAGCTGGCTGGGTCCTAAAGGACCTACCAGCTAGACTGGGATTGTGGCAGGTGATGAGGGAACAAGAGAAAAATATACTTGACCTCATCCTCACCAACATGTCTGCCACAGATATATCTGTCCATAGCAATATTGATAGGAGTGACCACTGCACAGTCCTTGTGGAGACCCTGCTGCCTCACAGTGCCAGACACCTGGGTTTGATTCCTGGCTTGGGTCAATGTCTGTGTGGAGTCTGCACGTTCTCCCTGTGTCTCCATGGGTTTCCTCCAGGTGCTCCGGTTTCCTCCCACAATCTGAAGATGTGCGGGTTAGGTTGATTGGCTATGCTAAATTGCCTTTTAGTGTCGGGAGGCTAGCAGGGTAGATATGTGGGAATAAGGTCTGAGTGGGATTGTTGTCAGTGTGGGATCAATGGGCTGAATGGCCTCCCTCTACCCTCCATTGTGCTTTGTGCCACTATGTTAAATGAGATAGACTTCGAACAGATCTAGCAACTCAAGACTGGGCATCCAGGAGACGCTGTAAGCCATTGGCACCAGTCGAATTGTACTCGATCACAATCTGTAACCTCATGGCCCAGCACATCCCCTACTCAACCATTACCATCAAGTCAAGGGACCAACCCTGGTTCAATGGAGAGTGCAGGAGGGCATGCCAGGAGCAGCACCAGGCATACCTAAAAACAAGGGTGTCAACGTGGTGAAGCTACAACACAGGGCTACTTGTGTACCAACAGTATTAGCAGTAAGTAATGGAAAGAGTTAAATGGTTCCACAACCACTGGATCAGATCTAGGCTGTGCAGTCCTTCCACATCCAGCTGTGAAGGTTGGTGGACAATTAACAGCTCACTGGAACTAGAGGTGCCACAAATATCCTTAGCTTCAATGTTTAAAGTTTAAGTATTCATAGTCTTTTAGCTTTGCTATAGCTTAGAAAAATTTAGCATTTATTCATTAGTGTCACAAGTAGACTTACATTGACACTGCAATGAAGTTACTGTGAAAATCCCCTAGTTGCCACACTTCAGCACCTCTTTGGGTACACTGAGGGAGAATTTAGCATGGCCAATGCACCTAACCAGCACGTCTTTCAGACTGTGGGAGGAAGCCGGAGCACCTGGAGGAAACCCATGCAGGCATGGGGAGAATGTGCAGACTCCACACAGATACTGACCCAAGCCGGGAACTGAACCTGGGCCCCTGGTGCTGTGAGGCAGCAGTGCTAACCATTGTGCCACTGTGCCGAAACAGGAGCAATGAGACTGAGGTTCACATCAGCCAATGTAATGAAGATCAAGATAAACAGGCTAAAGTGCTGCCCATAACATTCATTTATGGAAGCTTGAAAGAGCTTCATTATCTCTGCCCACTGCTAATCAGACCTTTGGAAGGCAGACCAGCTGATGTCAATGACTACCAGTGAGATTGTAGGGTGACTAAAAGCACACCTCTGTCATCATGGCATTCCCAACATTGTGATGAGTGACAATGGCCCTCAATTCACAAGTGAAGAGTTTGGACACTCAATGATTGATTGGCAAATTCAATGTCAAATACCATCTCCACACTATCCCCAAAGAAATGGAAAGACTGAGATAATAGTGAAAATTACCAAGGGGGATCATCAAAAAAATAAATTTTGCAAACCATGTACGAGGCAATCTTCATGCAGACAAGCACATTTACTGAAGGCAAAAAGAATCTAGTTCATTGATTAATGTCATGCTCTACCTAGACTACTCTTCCAATAACTGAAAACAAACGCTGAGTGTATTGTTAGTAACAGCAGTGACAAGGTCAAAGTGAAATGACAGAAAGACAATTTTTATTTTGACAAAGCTATCAAATTGTTGTGTGAATTCAGAGTGGGAGAGCCGATCAGGATACACGCAAACATCTCAAAGCTGCCAAAAGCTTATGTGGCAACTTAGCACCTGTGGAGAGAAGCTGTCAACTTGATTGCACACGGTGAAAATCAACAAGCAAAATCTTCATAGTGATGATAGATGTGTTTAAGCAACTGGAAAAGCTGCTCTTTTCCCTGTGGCACGGTGGCACAGTGGTTAGCACTGCTACCTCACAGCGCCAGGTTCCCGGGTTCAATTACGGCCTCGGGTCACTGTCTCTGTGGAGTTTGCACATTCTCCCCGTGTCTGCGTGGGTTTCCTTTGGGTGCTCCGGTTTCTTCCCACCCTCCAAAGATGTGCAGGTTAGGTGGATTGGCAATGCTAAATTGCCCCTTAATATCCAAAGATGTTCACGTTAGGTGGATTGGCCATGCCAACATTTCTGCTGAGTCTGTCCTGCCAGTGAGAGAGGGTGAGGAGCCTGGGGAAGAGGCTTTGTCAAGAGAGACAGTTCAGGGCTGATTATCGATAGGCCAAATGGCCTCCTCCTGCACTGTAGGGATTCTATACTAGCTGCCGTTCCCTTGCTCCCTTCCCAGGTGCCTGGAGTTCAGGGAAGAAAGCCGTGCAGCTCAGACACAACCACACAAAGCCAAGTGTTGTACTGCCCCCCCCACCTTGCAGACAGACATGAGCTGGATGCCATGAGATTCTCTGGCATTAACTGGAAGGTAAGACATGAATTAAATAAGCTTATGCCAAAAAGTATTGATGATATGCAAATATGATACAAGTGGGATGTAGCCACAGGCCTGTCTGCAGGGACCCAACTGACCACAAGCATGCCACTGACCTCAGCATCTCCTGCATTGCCATGTCTTCTTCTCTTGCAGATTCCATAGAATACTTTCCTTCACCCGCCATCGCCTCCCCCCCGCTTACCTGTGCATTGCATGTGAAGGAACAGACTAAATAAAAAACAGGGTGGCACAGGTGGTTAGCACTGTTGCTTCACAGCGCCAACAACCTAGGTTCAGTTCCCATGCTTGGCTCATTGTCTGTGTGGAGTGTGCACATTCTCCCTATGTCTGCATGGGTTTCCTCTGGCTCCTCCCGGTTTCCTCCCATAGTCTGAAAGACGTGCTGGTTTCGCTGCATTGGCCATGCTAAATTTTCCCTCAGTGTACCCGAACAGACGCCAGGGTGTGGCAATTAGGGGATTTTCAAAGTGACTTCAAAGAAGAACAAAGAACAGTACAGCACAGGAAACAGGCCTTTGGCCCTCCTAGCCTGCACCGCTCATTGGTCCAACTAGATCATTCTTCTGTTTCTCTCCATTCCCAGTCTGTTCATGTGACTATCCAGTTAAGTCTTAAACAATGCCAGCGTGTCCACCTTCACCACCCTACTTGGCAGTGCATTCCAGGCCCCCACCATCCTCTGTGTAAAATACGTCCCTCTGGTATCTGAGTTAACCTTTGCTCCCCCCCTCACCTTCAACATGTGACCCCTCGTGTTTGTCACCTCCGACCTGGGAAAAAGCTTCCCACTGTTCACCCTATCCATACCCTTGCGGCGTCCATACTATCCACACTTCATTGTGTGTTAATGTAAGCCAACTTGTGACACTAATAAATAACCTTTAAACTTCGGTGCTCTGTTTGCGTGTGGTTATTCTTTTTGTGGAATGTGTAAGTTGTATAAACTTGCAAATAATAAGATATGCAAATCTTTTTCTTCTTATGAAAAAGGGCGGGGAGGGCGTTTGATTGGATATATATCTTCATACCCTGGGGCTCGTCACTCTTATACGAGTGCTGATGTTTTTCTTTAATGATAATGAAGGTTTTGGAAGCCAGCCATTTTTTTATGTGTCACATGGGACATTTTGGGAACAGCTTCTGTTTTTCTGCCTCATCTAAACCTATCATAATCTCATGTATCTCTGCCAAATCTCCCATCAAACCTGTTTTGTGTCACTTTCTTGTACCCGGATACTGCGGTCTACTCGGAATTCCAAAGGCCTTAGTTGAGTTTCCGTGGCTTTTTGCCAAAGCAAGTCTGACTTTCCTTTAAATTCTTTCACATTAGTGAAGCAAATGGGTTTTTACAGTGTTTCATGGTCATCATTTGACCTTTAATTCCAGATGTTTTATTGAATTTAAATTCTAACATCTGCTGTGGTACGATTTGAACCTGGGTCCCCAGAGCATTACAATAGGTCTTTGGATCACTAGCCCAGTGACAATACCACCGCCTTCCAGATTTGGGCCCCAGTCACGAGAAAGTACCTCACTGACTATAAGTCACCTCACGATATTGTCAAAGAATCCCTATAATGCAGAAGGAGGCCTTTGATCCATCGAACCAGGACTGCCAATCATTCCGACGTTGGCCTTATCCCCATGTATAACCTCATGTACTTAACCAGCTAAGCCCCCTGATACGAAGGGGCAATTTAGCATAGCCAATCAACCTAACCCGCACTTGTTTGGAGTGTGGGGGAAAACCGGAGCACCCAGAGGAAACCCACGCAGACACGGGGAGAACGTGCACACTCCACACAGACAGTGACTCAAGATTGGAATCGAACCCAGGGACCCTGGTGCTGTGAAGCAGCAGTGCTAAGCACAGTGCCACACCACCACTGGGTTAGATGGATTGCCATGATGCGGAGATGCTGACGTTGGACTGGGGTAAAGATAGTAAGAAGTCTCACAACACTGGATTAAAGTCCAGCAGATTTATTTAGTAGCACAAGCTTTCGGAATGTCACTCCTTCTTCATCTAAGCCTGCGCTGCTAAATAAACCTGTTGGACTTTAACCTGGTGTTGTGAGAATTCTTAGATGGATTGGCCATGCTAAATTACCCCTTTGTGTCCCAAGATAGGGTGGCACAGAGGTTAGCACTGCTGGCTAACAGCGCCAGGGGCCAGGGTTCAATTCCCGGCTTGAGTCACCGTCTGTGTGGAATTTTTTATGTGACACATGAAAAAATGGCTGGATTCCAAAACCTTTATTTTCATTAAAAAAACATCAGTACTCATATGAGAGTGACGAGCCCCAGGGTACAAAGATATATATCCAATCAAACTCCCACCCTGTCCTTTTTCATACGAAGAAAAAGACACATTCTCCCTGTGTCTGCGCGGGTTTCCTCCGGGTGCTCAGGTTTCCTCCCACACTCCAAAGATGTGTGGGTTAGGTTGATTGGACGTGCTGAATTTCCGCTTAGTGTCAGGGGGGACTACCTAGGATAAATGCATGGGGTTATGAGGATAGGGCTTGGGTGGGATTGTAGTTGGTGCAATGATGATAGGTAGGTTAGACGGATTAATCATGTGTAGAGTTACGGGAATTGGGTGTGACAGAGTGTCAGGATAAGATACTGTGTGATCAAGTCAGTGTAGACTCGATGGACCCAATGACCCCTCCTGCACTGTCGGGATTCTATGATAATTCCATATTGTGAAGGCATGAAAGAGAGTGCATAAATTATGATGGGAATGACAGCAGATTAATTATGTAGTGAATTAGTAAACTAGAAGCTTGAATTTAAGAAAATTGGAGTTCAAATTGCACTTTGGGAACTGGTAAACCCCAATTCCGATCATTAAATCAATCTGGAATTGAAAGGATGATATCAGTAATCTAAATATTTAACTACTGATTGTCATTAAAACCTATTCAGTTCTTTTATTTCCTTCAGATTTTGATTTGATTTATTATTGTCACATGTATTGGGAAAAGTATTGTTTTTTGCACACCACACAGACAAAACATAGAGAAGGAAAGGAGAGAGTGCAGCGTGTAGTGTTACAGTCATAGCTAGGCTGTAGAGAAAGATCAACTTAATGCGAGATAAGTCCATTCAAGAATCTGACAGCAGCAGGGAACAAGCTGTTCTTGAGACGGTTGGTACGTGACCTCAGACTTTTGTATCTTTTTCCCAACGGAAGAAGGTGGAAGAGAGAATGTCTGGGGTGCGTGCGGGGTTGTTGATTATGCTGGCTGCTTTTCCGAGGCAGCGGCAAGTGTAGACAGAGTCGATGGATGGGAGGTTTGTATGATGGATTGGGCTATATTCACGAGCTTTTGTAGCTCCTTGTGGTCTTGGGCAGAGCAGGAACCATAGCAAACTGTGATACAAAGAGGAAGGATGCTTTCGATGGTACATCTGTAAAAGTTGGTGAGAGTCGTAGCAGACATACCAAACTTCCTTAGTCTTCTAAGGAAGTAGAGGCATTGGTGGACTTTCTTAACCATTGTGTCGGCATTAAAGTTGGTCAATGTTCCTGTTTGATTGTTCAAAAGTATTGGGCTGGGTTCTCTGACCTCGCCGATGCCTGGCATTCTCCGGTCCCGCTGCAGTGGGGTTGTTGATTATGCTGGCTGCTTTTCCGAGGCAGCGGAAAGTGTAGACAGAGTCAATGGAGGCTGGTTTGTGTGATGGATTGGGCTACATTCACAACCCTTTTGTAGTTTCTAATGGTCTTGAGCAGAGCAGGAAAGAAATCTGCTATCTTTACCTGGTCTGGTCTGCAGGTGACTCCGGACCCACAGCAATGTGGTTGATTCTTAGCCGTCCCTCTGAAATGGCTGAGAGAGACACTGTTGGATTGAGGAAGGTGGCTCACCAGTACCCCCTCACCCACCTTGGCAAGGCCCACTTAGGGAAGGGCCTACCAGCATGCCCTCATCCCGTGAATGATGAAACAAAACAGTTCTTTCTTTCCAAATGGTGAGAAAGATGGAGGGTGTATCGCTTCATGATAAGTCACTCACCACTTTGGTCAGGTAACTGAACACTCCTTCGCCTGCAGCACTTGTGAGTTACACGTTGTGACGGGTCACAATCGCTCTATCTTGTGAGCCACTCCCTTACCTCAGCAATCGAGTCCCACTCAAAATTCAGTGAAATTTCTTTGCAAATTTATATTTGCAAAATTGTCAGAGTAAAGACCTTTGATAAATACTATTAATATCTGAACAAAGAATAGTACAGCACAAGAACAGGCCCTTCGGCCCTCCAAACCTGCACTATCATGATGCCTGCCTAAACAAAAACCGTATGCACTTACAGAGTCCGTATCCTTCCATTTCCAACCTATTCATGTGTTTGTCTAGCTGCCCCTTAAATGTCGCAATTGTATCTGCTCCCACCACCTCCCCAGGCAGCACATTCCAGATATTTACCTGCATTAAAACCTGCCTCTCACATCTCCTCTAAACTTTTCCCCATGCACTTTAAACCTATGTCCCCCTAGTCCTTGACTTTTCTACCCTAGGAAAGAGCATCTGACTGTCCACTCTGTCCATGCCCCTCATCATCTTGTAAACATCTATCAGGTCACCCCTCAATCTCCGTCATTCCAGTGAGAACAAATCGAGTTTATCCAACCTCTCCTCATAGCTACTATGCTCCAAACCAGGCAACACCCTGGTAAACATCTTCTGTACCCTCTCCAAAGCATCCATGTCCTTCTAGTAGTGTGGAGACCAGAATTGTACATCATATTCTAAATGAGGCTTAACTAAGGTTCTGTAAAGCTGCAGCATGACCTGCCAAATTTTGTACTCAATGTCCTGACCGATGAAGGCAAGCATGCCATATGCCTTCTTGACTACCTTATCCACCTGAATGAAGATTTGTTTGCGATGGAAGACTCAGGGGCAACTGGAGGCATTCTGGTTTTTGTGCTATTTTATGATTTCTTTTTTTCATTTTTCCTAACCTGTTATAATCATTTTCTCTTCAGGGTGTCAGCATTTACCGCCCATTCCTATTTACTCCTGGGAGAGCGGCATTGAGCTCCCTTATTGAACTGCTGTAGTCCATGTGGGTGTAGGCACGGAATGAGTGTTGGCAAATGGGAATAGATAGGTGCTTGATGGTAGGTGCAGACACGTTGGGCTGAAGGGCCCCTTTTCATGCTGTAAAACGCTATGGATGGGATTTTCCCCACACCCCACCACTGTATAAATCCCCCTTGGCTAGGCTGCATTTAGAATATTGTGTGCAGTTCTGGTCATCACACTACCAGAAGGATGTGGAAGCTTTGGAGAAGGTTCACCAGGATGTTGCCTGATCTCGAAGGTGTTGGCTATGAGGAGAGTTTGAATAAACTATGATTGTTTTCACCGGACAGATGGAGGCTGAGGGGAGACCTGATAGAGGTCTACAAAATTATGAGAGGCACAGACAGGGTGGATAGTCAGAGGTCTTTTCCCCAGGGTGGAAGTGTCAATTACAAGGGGGCACAGGTTCAAGGTGAGAGGGGGGAAAGTTTAAGGGAGATGCACAGGGGAAGCTTTTCACGCAGAGAGTGGTGGGTGCCTGGAACACACTGCCAGAGGAGATGATGGAAGCAGGCACATTAGCAACATGTAAGAGTCATCTGGATGGGTACATGAATAGATAGGGGGTAGAGAGAGATACAGACCGAGTAAGGGCAGAAGGTTTTTTTTTCAGTTTAGTTAGGATATCATGATCGGAGCAGGCTTGGGGGGCCGAAGGCCCTGTTCCTGTGCTGTATTGTTCTTTGTTCTTTCTTTGTGTTTCATGGTGGCAGTGGTGACCTGCCATTGGCTGGTGGCGGGATCTTCTGGTCCTGCCATTGTCAATGGGGTTTCCTGTTGAACACACTTCTTGCCGCCAGGAAACGCATGGTGGGGATGCGCCGTTGGCAGAATTGATGATCCCGTCAGCGTGAAGTGAATAGCCAGAAAATTCTGGCCTCTGGCTCTATGACAATGACACCTACTGTGCTGTTATGGGGGGTGGAGTTCCAGGATTTTGACCAGCCACAGTGAAGGAATGGCAATATATTTGCAAGTCAGGGTGGTTTGTTAATTGGGGTGAAACTTGCAAGTGGAGATTTCCCATCACAGTCCTGCTGTCCATGTGGGTGATGTAAGTTGTCATAGAATTATAGAACCCTACAGTACAGAAAGAGGCCATTCTGCCCATCAAGTCTGCACAGACCACAATCTCACCCAGGCCCTATCTCCATATCCCTACGTATTTATACACTAATCTACACATCTCAGAACACTAAGGGGCAATTTTAGCATGGCCAATCAACCTAACCCGTACATCTTTGGACAGCAGGAGGAAACCAGAGCACCTGGAGGAAACTCACGCAAATATGAGGAGAATGTGCAAACTCCACACAGAGACCCAAACCGGGAATCGAACTCAGGTCCCTGGAGCTGTGAAGCAGCAATGCTAACCACTGTGCTACCATGCCACTCCTATTGGTATTGGAATGTGTTGTCGAAGGAATCTAGACATTGTTTTGCCCCTCTCAAGCTCCAGATACACCATCCAGAGGCTTTTCTAGAATCAAAACCTACTGTGCTAACTCAATTCATCTCAATATTTCAAGAGATGGAGATGCTGGCATTGGACTGGAGTGGGCACAGTAAGAAGTATCACAACACCAGGTTATAGTCCAACAGGTTTATTTGAAGTCACGAGCTTTTGGAGCACTGCCCTTTCATCAGGTGAGTCACTGGTTCGTGATTCCAAATAAACCTGTTGGACTTGAACCTGATGTTGTGAGATTTCTTACTGTGCCCAATATTTCAAGAGTAGGGAATTCCTTCGGGAATTTTTAAATTCAATTGTGGGACATGGGCGTTGCTGGCTGGGTCAGCATTTATTATCCATCCCTATTCGCCTTTGAACTGACTGGCTTGTAGGCCATTTCAGAGGGCAGTTAAGACTCAACCACATTGCTATGGCTCTGGAGTCACATGTAGGCCAGACCAGGTAAGAATGGCAGATTTCCTTCCCTAAAGGACATTAGTGAACCAGATGATTCTTTCTGACAATTGACAATGGTTTCATGGTCATTAGAAGATTATTAGTTCAAGGTTTTTTTTTGTACTGAATTCAAATTTTACCATCTCCCATGGTGGGATTCAAGACTGGGTCCCCAGGGCATTATCCTGAGACTCTGGATTACTAGTCCAGCAACAATACCATTTTGCTATTGCCTCCTGGTGGTAATCACACATGCTGCTTAGTAGAGATAACTATGGATAGGTTGGTAAAATGTAGGGCCACAAACACTGTAGATTTGGTCTCTTCTGGTTGTGTACCATAAATATATAGAAACCCTACAGTGCAGAAGGAGGCCATTCAGCCCATCAAGTCTGCACTGACCATAATCCCACCATGGTCCTATCCCACCTGTTTACCCTGCTAAACTCCTTCACTCTAAGGGACAATTTAACATAGCCAATGAAACTAACCCACTCGTCTTTGGAGTGTGGGAGGAAACCGGAGCACCCAGAGGAAATCTACGCGGACACAAGGGGAATGGGCAAACTCCACACAGTCACCCTGGTTGTATCACAGCTTGGTATGGGCTCCTGCTCTGCCCAAGACCGCAGGGAACTACAAAAGGTCATGAATGTAGCCCAATCCATCACGCAAACCAGCCTCCCATCCACTGACTCTGTCTACATTTCCCGCTGCCTCGGCAAAGCAGCCAGCATAATTAAGGACCCCACGCACCCCGGACATTCTCTCTTCCACCTTCTTCCTTCGGGAAAAAGATACAAAAGTCTGAGGTCACGTACCAACCGACTCAAGAACAGCTTCTTCTCTGCTGCTGTCAGAATTCTGAATGGACCTATCTCGCGTTAAGTTGATCTTTCTCTACACCCTAGCTATGATGGTAACACTACATTCTGCACCCTCTCTCTTCCTTCTCTATGAACTGTCTAGCGCTCAAGAAACAATACTTTTCACTGTATGTTAATACATGTGACAATACTAAATTAAATCAAAATCAACAAAATCAAGGCTGGAATGTTATCACCACTCACGCTGTCAAATTCCTGATGTGCGGTGAAATTCCCCTCCAACTCGATTGTCAAGTTTGCTGACGACACCACCATAATGGGTCAGATCTCAAACAATGATGAGACAGAGTACAGGAATGAGATAGAGAATCTGGTGAACTGGTGCGGCAACAATAATCTCTCCCTCAATGTCAACAAAACAAAGGAGATCGTCGTCAACTTTAGGGTGTGTAAAGGACAACATACCCTTATCCATATCAACAGGGACGAAGTAGAAAGGGTTGAGAGCTTTTAAGTGTCCAGATCACCAACAACCTGTCCTGGTTCCTCCATGCTGATGCTATAGTTAAGAAAGCCCACCAACGCCTCTACTTTTTCAGACGACTGAGGAAATTTGGCATGTCCACTATGAATCTCACCAACTTTTACATAAAATGCATTCTTTCTGGTTGCATCACAGCTTGGAATGGCTCCTGCTCTGCCCAAGACTGCAAGGAACTACAGAAGATCATGAATGTAGCCCAATCCTTCACACAAACCAGCCTCCCTCCCATTGACTCTGTCTACATTTCCTGCTGCCTCAGCAAAGAAGCCAGCATAATTAAGGACCCACGCACCCCAGACATTCTCTCTTCCACCTTCTTTGGAAAAAGATACAAAAGCCTGAGGTCACATATCAAAAGAACAACTTCTTCCCTGCTGCCATCAGACTTTTGAATGGACCTATCTTGCATTAAGTTGATCTTTCTCTACACACTAGCTATGATTGTAACACTACATTCTGCACTCTCTAATTTCCTTCTCTATGAAAGGTATGCTCTCTCTGTAGAGCGTGCTAGAAACAATACTTTTCACTATATGTTAATACATGTGACAATAATAAATCAAAATCAAAAAATTCCCATGGCGAGATTCACCAGATTCTCTATCTCATTCCTGTTCTCTGTCTCGTCATTGTTTGAGATCCGACCCATTACGGTGGTGTCGTCAGCAAGCTTGAAAATCGAGTTGGAGGGGAATTTCACCGCACATCAGGAATTTGACAGCGAGTGGTGATAACATTCCAGCCTTGATTTTGTTGATTTTGATTTAATTTAGTATTGTCACATGTATTAACATACAGTGAAAAGTATTGCTTCTTGAGCGCTAGACAGTTCATAGAGAAGGAAAAGAGAGGGTGTAGAGAAAGATCAACTTAACGTGAGGTAGGTCCATTCAAAAGTCTGACAGCAGCAGAGAAGAAGCTGTTCTTGAGTCGGTTGGTACGTGACCTCAGACTTTTGTATCTTTTTCCCGATGGAAGAAGGTGGAAGAAAGAATGTCCGGGGTGTGTGGGGTTCTTAATTATGCTGGCTGCTTTGCCAAGGCAGCGGGAAATGTAGACAGAGTCAATGGATGGGAGCCTGGTTTGCATGATGGATTGGGCTACATTCATGACCTTTTGTAGTTCCCTGCGGTCTTGGGCAGAGCAGGAGCCCATACCAAGCTGTGATACAACCAGGGTGACTGTGTGGAGTTTGCCCATTCCCCCTGTGTCCGTGTGGGTTTCCCGTGGCGAGTGGGATGGCAAAATTCCAGTGAGAGTGTGGCACTTAGTGATCTCTGGATTCCACTGGTGAAGGATAGTCCTGCTCTCCTACTGTGTTTGTTATTGTCGTTTCAGCAGTTCTGCCAACCTAGCCGAGTGAGTCGACCTACCTGAAAGGGGTTGGCTCAGTAACAGACTGGCGTGTGTTTGTTATTCCACACTCTGCTGGCTCTGAGTGGAGTTCACCCAACATCACTCCATTCACTTCTGGCTCTCTCTCCTGGAAATGGAACAAGGAAGTTGAATAATGACCCACAGCAGATGTGGGCAATGTGCAACTTGGCACAAATATCCATCTGCAAGTTCCTGCTTTAACAGAACAATTTATTCATCATTGAAAGAAGAAATGATTGTACTTAGAAAAATAACCATTTCATTGACCGAACCCTCTGCTGAAATTTCAGTAATCACAATGTGGAGATGCCGGTGTTGGACTGGGGTAAAAACAGTAAGAAGTCTGACAACACCACGTTTAAGTCCAACCAATTTATTTGATAGTAAACTCACTAGCTTTAGAGTTTGCCCCTTCGTCAGTGAATGGCGAGGGGTAAACCCTGAAAGCTTGCGAGTTTACTATCAAATAAATCAGTTGGACTTAAACCTGGTGTTATCAGACTTCTTACTATGAAACTTCAGTAAAGCACAGCTTAGCAGTAGGAATGGTGTTGGATGATGGTCTGTAGTGGTAATGTCACTGAGTGGATATTCCAAAGGCCCAGGTTAATGGGTTCAAATCCTACAACTGTGCCTCGTGGAATTTAAATTTAGTTAGAAGTGTGGAATGTAGGAAGATAGTCTCAGTAAGAGCAGGGATGGAAATAACGTTGATTGTTGCTAAAACCCTTTTCACTCACTGATGCCCTTTAGGGAAGGAAATCTGCCATCAAGAGAAATCAGATATAGAGTGGGATTTTCCCTGCTGTGCGCACCCCAAGATCAGAAGGTTCTGCCCAAGGTCTTTGCAAGTCCGTGTCCCACTCTGTACGATTCCTGTGGTAGGTGGGATGGGAGAAAATCTGCCTTTAGCTCTTGGGGCTAAAGGGATTAACGGATATAAGGGAGTGGGGGGGGAAGATGGGGCCACGATGGCACAGTGCTGCCTCACAGTGCCAGGAACCCGGGTTTGATTCCCGGCTTGGGTCACTCACTGTCTGTGTGGGGTCTGCATGTTCTCCCCGTGTCTGCGTGGGTTTCCTCTGGGTGCTCCGGTTTCCTCCCACACTCCAAAGAAGAAGTGAAAAGTAAAGTTTATTGCTTGCCATTTTAACACACGATCCAGCTCCCATGCTTGCGTGTCCACCCTTGGCCTGCTGCAATGTTTCAGCGAAGCTCAACGTAAAATAGAGGAACAGTATCTCATCTTTGGGCCAGGCCTTCCGGTCTCAACATCAAATTCAACAACTTCAGGTGATTAGCTCTTCCCTACCCCCACCGCTTTGTTTTCATTTTATTTAATTTTTTACTGTTCTCTACCTTTTATTTCTTTATTGTCTTTCTTTATTCCCCCCCTTCACTCTTTCCCCCTATTTAATTCTCCTTTCCTTACCTTCTTTCCTCCTTTGCTCCCCTTTCCCCCCTTTTCTCAATTTTATCTCTCTCTCCTCCCTCCCCTCACATCTTCATCTGTCACAGTTTACCCTCTAATTTCAGCTTCTCTGCCGTTTGGCCATTCACACCTTCTATTCTCTCTACGGACTGCCATTAGCAGCCTTTCCCCTGGTTTCTGTGGCTATGACTCATCATTGATTCCTTCCCCCTGCAGTATAAATATCTCCCACTTTTTATGCCTTTTAGCTTTGACAAAGGACTCGAAACGTCAGCTCTTTTCTCTCCTTACAGATGCTGCCAGACCTACTGAGATTTTCCAGCATTTTTTCTTTTGGACTAAAAGTTTATTCATGAGTCACAAGTAGGTTTCCTGCAATGAAGTCACTATGAAAGTCCCCTGGTCACCACACTCCGGCGCCCGCGTGGGTACACTGAGGGAGAATTTAGTTTGGCTAATACCCCTAACCAGCACGTCTCTCGGACCGTGGGAAGAAACCAGAGCACTCGGAGGAAATTCACGCAGACAGGGGGAGGCCATTCAGACGTTGCATAGACAGTGATCCAAGCCAGGAATTGAATCCGGATCCCTGGTGCTGTGAGGCAGCAGTGCTAACCACTGTGCCACCGTGTTGTCTTGTGCAGGTTAGGTGGATTGGCCTTGTTAAATTGCCCCTTACTGTCAGGGCGACTAGTAGCATGGGGGTTGTGGGGATAGGGCCAGAGTGGAATTGTGGTCAGTGCAGACTCAATGGGCCAAATGGCCTCCTTCTGCCCTGTAGGAATCTCTGATTCTATAATTAGATTACTGAATTTTATGATCAGCCATGCTGAAAATGAATGGCAGAGCAGACTCGAAGGGCTGAATGGTGTACTCCTGTTTCTAATTTCTGTGTTGCTATCCTTACCGAGTCTGACTTAGATGCGACTCCAGATCCACAGCAATGTGGTTGACTCGCAACTGACCTCTGAAATGTTTAGGTCAAGGGCATTTGGGGATGAAAGAGTGAATGGAAAGAAACCGCATATATTTATAAAAGAAAGCAAACTTGAAATGACTCCAAATGTCTCAGTTTATTGTCGCGTCCACTACACTTCAGATATGAACACATACCACATTGCTGATATCAATCTGTAATGTGTACCTTCTCATTCCTCCCACTTTATTGCTGGCATGACAGAGACTCACATGACCAGGAAACAATATAAAGCAGCATTCTGCTCACTGTGCTCTTTGGGTTGTAATGGCAGCTGATTTGTGCAGAGCAAGATCCCACGCACTCGGAGGTGATATGGCAGCGCAGTACAGAGGACATGCCGCACTGCCAGGGGTGCCGTGTCTCACCAACCAGAGGCTTTCCCTGGCTCACTCAGGTGGGCGCAAAGGATCCCATGACATAATTCAATGAAAGGGAGAGAAATCCAACCTAACCTGCACATCTTTGGACACAAAGGGGTAATTTAGCATGGCAAATCCAAATAACCTGCACATCTTTTGGAGACTAAGTGGCAATTTAGCATGGCCAATCCACTTAACCTGCACACCTTCGGACACTAAGAGCCAATTTAGCATGCCAATTCCCTAACCTACACATCTCATGACACTGAGGGGTAATTTAGCTTGGCCAATCCATCTAACCTACACATCTTGTGACACTGAAGGGCAATTTATTCCACCTAACCTACATATCTTTGGACTGTGGGAGGAAACCGGAGCGCCCAGAAACCCCACACAGACACGGGGAGAACATGCAAACTCCACACAGACTGTCACCCAAGGGCTGGAAATGAACCTGGGTCCCTGGCGCTGTGAAGCAACAGGGCTAACTATTGCGACACTAAGACGCTATTTAGCATGGCCAACCCACCTAACCTGCATATCTTTGGACACTAAAGGGCAAATAATCTCAATAAACCCAAATCCTGGAAATGCTGAGTGGAGAGAAAAGGAGTTGAACTGTGAGTTTATTTTAAAATTCATTCATGGGACATTGGCTTCGCTGCCTGGGCCAACACTTGTTGCCCATTCCTAGTTGCTCTTGAACGGAGTGGCTTTGCTGGTCCTTTCAGAGGGCAGTTGAGAGTCAACCACATTGCTGTGGCTCGAGAGTCACGTGTAGGCCAGACCAGATAAGGGTGGCAGATTTCATTCATTTCATTTGATTCCATAGCACGGACATTAGTGAATCAGATGGGTTTTTCTGGCAATCGACAATGGTTTAATGGCCATCAGTAGATTTTGTTAAAATTAAATTCAAATTTCGTTGCTGTGCTGCCTCATAGTGTCAGGGACCTGGGTTTGATTTCCGGCTTGGGTCATTACCTGCACATTCTCCCCGTGTCTGTGTCGGTTTCCTCCGGGTGCTCCAGTTTCCCCCACAGATGAGCAAGTTAGGCTGACAGGTCATGCTAAATTGCCCCTTAGTGTGAGGGGGACTAGCTATGGTAAATGCATGGGGTTATGGAGTTGGGGTCTGGGTGGCTTTGTGGTCGATGCAGACTCAATGGGCCAAATGGCCTCCTTCTACATTGTAGGAATCTATGATTCTTTGAAATCAAGGCTGATGCTGCAGTGCTGAGGGAATGCCACACTGTTGAAGGTTCTGACTTTTGCTGAGATGTTAAACCAAGGCTTAACTATCTGCATAGGGGTTGATGTCAAAGATTCCATGACCTTATTTCGAAAAACAACAGAGGTGGTACAATAGTTAGGACTGCTGCCTCACAGTGCCAGGGACCCAATTCTGGCCTTGGGTGAGTTTGCCCGTTCTCCCCATGTCCACATGGGATTCCTCCGGTTTCCTTCCACAGTCCAAAGATGTGTAGGTTAGGTGAATTGGCCATGCTGAATTGCTCTTTAGAGTTCAAAGATGTATAGGCTAGAGGAATTAGCAGGGTAAATCAATGGGGTAGGGCCATGGGGAAGATGCACTGTCGGAGAATCGGTGCAGACTCAATGGGCTGAATAGCCTCCTTCTGCACTGGGCGGCATGGTGGTACAGTGACTAGCACTGCTGCCCCACAGAGTCAGGGACCTGGGTTCAATTCCTGGCTTGGGTCAATGTCCGTGCAAACTGTGCCCACAGTCCAAAACACATGCTGGTAAAGTGAATGGGCCATGCTAAATTTGTCCTCAGTGTACCCGAACAAGTACAGGAGTGTGGCGACTTGTGGATTTTTACAGCAACTTCACTGCTGTGTTAATGTAAGCCTACTTGAGACATTAATAAATACATTTTTAAACTGTAGGGATTCTATTATTCTGCGTACAGTTGATTTGATTTGATTTATTATTGTCACGTATTAACATACAGTGAAAAGTATTGTTTCATGTGCACTATACAGACAAAGCGTACCATGCATTGAGAAGGAAGGGAGAGAGTGCAGAATGTAGTGTTACAGTCATAGCTAGGGTGTAGAGAAAGATCAACTTAATGCAAGGTAAGTCCATTCAAAAGTCTGACAGCAGCAGGGAAGAAGCTGTTCTTGAGTCAGTTCGTATGTTACCTCAGACTTTTGTATCTTTTCCCCGACGGAAGAAAGTGGAGGAGAGAATGTCTGGGGTGCGTGGTGACCTTAATTATGCTGGCTGCTTTGCCGAGGCAGCAGGAACTATGGACAGAGTCAACAGACGGGAGGTTGGTTTGTGTGATAGATTGGGCTACATTCACAACCTTTTGTAATTCCTAGTGGTCTTGGTCATACCAAGCTGTGATACAACCAGAGAGAATGCTTTCTATGGTGCATCTGTAAAAGCTGGTAAGAGTCGTAACTAACATGCCAAATATCCTTAGTCTTTTATGAAAGTAGAGGCGTCGGTGGGCTTTCTTAACTTTGGTTTTGGCATGGGGGGACCAGGACAGGTTGTTGGTGATCTAGACGCCTAAAAACTTGAAACTCTCGACCTTTTCTACTTCATCCCCATTGATGTAGACAGAGGCATGTTCTCCTTTACGCTTCCTAAAGTCAATGACAATCTCCTTTGTTTTGTTGACATTGAGGGAGAGATTATTGTCACTGCACCAGTTCACCGGGTTCTCTGCCTCATTCCTGCTCTCTGTCTCATCATTGTTTGCGATCCGACCCACTACAGTGGTGTCATCAGCAAACTTGAAAATCGAGTTGGAGGGGAATTTGGCCACACAGTCCCAGGTGTATAAGGAGGAGAGTAGGGGGCTGAGAACACAGCCTTGTGGGACACCGGTGTTGAGGATGATCGTGGAGGAGGTATTGTTGCCTGTCCTTATTGATTGTGGTCTGTGAGTTAGAAAGTTCAGAGTCCAGTTATAGAGGGAGGAGCCGAGGCCCAGGCCACAGAGTTTGGAGATGAGTTTTGTGGGAATAATGGTGTTGAAAGCTGAGCTGTAGTCAAAATAAATAGGAGTCTGACAAAGGTGTTCTTGTTATCCAAGTGTTCCAGGATTGAGTGCAGGACCAGAGAAATGGCGTCTGCTGTGTACCTGTTGTGGCGGTGGGCAAACTGTAGTGGATCCAGGTAGTCTGGGAGGCTGGAATTGATTCGTACCATGACTAACCTTTCGAAGCACTTCATAATGATGGATGTCAGAGCCACCGGCCGATAATCATTAAGGCACGCTGCTTGGTTTTTCTTAGGTACTGGGATGATGGTTGGCTTCTTGAAGCAGATAGGGACCTCAGATTGTTGTAAATAGAGGTTGAAGATGTCTGGGAAAACCCCTGCCAGCTGATCCGCACTGAATCTGAGTGCTCGTCCGCGTACCCCATCCAGACGCTTTCCGTGGGTTGACCTTTGAGAAAGCTGCCCTGACATCTGCAATGGTGACCCCAGATACAGGTTCATCCAGGGCTTCCAGGATGGAGGGCATGTTCTCACTGAAATCTTGCTCAAAACGGGCATTGAGCTCATCAGGGAGGGATGCGTTGGAGCTGGTGATTTTACATGCCTTCATCTTGTAGCCTGTAATGTCTTGCAGATATTGCCATAGTCGGCGGGGATCGGTGTGGCTAGCCTGGGATTGTAGCTTGGTCTGTTTTTTTGGTACCTTTGACGGATCTCCTTAGGTCGTTTCTGGTTTTCTTGTATAGGTCAGTGTCGCCGGGCTTGAATGCCTCAGACCTGGACTTCAGCAAGCAGTGGATATCCCTGTTCATCCATGGTTTCCGGTTGGGGAACACATGGATTTGCTTCTTTGGTACACAGTCTTCTACACACAAGTCAATTACTCATTCTGGCTGGTCGCACAGTTTTTAAATACTGATCAGTCCACTGACTCCAAGCAGCTCTGTAGGAGATCGTTCAATTCCTCAGACCAACATTTCACGACTCTCTTTGATGGATTCTCCCGCTTCAGTTTTCGCTGTAAGCTGGGAGCAGGAGCACAGCTTCATGTTCTGATTTGCTAAAGTGTGGGCAGACAATAGAGTGGGAGGCATGTTTGATATTTGTGTAGCAGTGGTCCAGGATGTTTGGGCCTCTGGTGGAGCAGGAGACATGTTGGTGGTAACTTGGCAGTACGCTCTTGAGTTTGGCTGATTGAAGTCCCTGGCCAAGATGAACAAGGCCTTGGGATGTTTTGTCTCAAGGCTATTTGAGGTGGCGTATATTTCATCCAGCGCAATCTTCACGTCTGCCTGGGGTGGGATGTAAATTGCCATCAGGATAACAGCGGTGAACTCCCATGGAAGGTAGCAGGGGTGGCATCTTAGCGTCAGGTATTCTATGTCTGGGAAGCAGAAAGCTACCAGTGTTGCTACGTCTAGGCACCACGAGCTGTTGATTGGGAAGTTTGGGTAGGTTAGCCATGTTAAATTGGCCCTTAGTACCCCAAGATATGTGGATTGGCCATGGCAATGGGGGTTATGGGAACATGGCAGGGTGTAGCACTGGGTAACCTGCTCTTTCAGAGAGTCATAATGGTTTACAGCATGGAAACAGGCCCTTTGGCCCAACTTGTTCATGCCACCCTTTTTTTTAAAACCCCTAAGCTAATCCCAATTGCCTGCATTTGGCCCATATCCCTCTACAATAGCCATAGAGGGATATGGGTGCAGACTAGATGGGCTGAATGGCTTCCTTCTGCACTATAGTGTTTCTATGCTTCTATATAGTTTTTTCTGGTGCCCTGGCCAACATTTATCCCTCAATCAACCCCAAGAAAGCAGGTTATCTGGCCACAGGCCACAGCACATTGCTGTTTGTGGGAGCTTGCTGTGTATAATCAATTGCTGCATTTCTAGTATTACAACAGTGACTGTCCTTCAAAAATTCCTCATCGGCTAGAAAGCCTGGATGGTGTTGAACTTCTCGAGTGTTGTCTCACTCATCCAGGCAAGTAAGGAGTATTCCACCACACTCCGAACCTGTGCCTTGTAGATTGTAGACAAGCTATGGGGAAGCAGAGGGTAAGTTACTTACAGCAGGGTTCCTAGCCTCTGACCTGTTTGTGTAGCTATTGTGGTTATATAGGTAGTCCAGTTAGGTTTCTGGTCAATGGTAACCCCTAATATGTAAATTTGGGAAGGAAATGGCTTCGTGGTATTATCACGAGACTATTAGTCCACAAACTCAGCTAAATGTTCCAGGGATGTGGGTTCGAATCCTGCCAAGGCAAATGGTGGAATTTGAATTCAATAAAAAATACTGAGGGCAGCATGGTGGCACAGTGGTTAGCATTGCTGCCTCATATTGCCAGGGACCCGGGTTCGATTCCCGGCTTGGGTCACTGTGTGGAGTTTGCACATTCTCCCTGTGTATCTGTGTGGGTTTCCTCCCAAAGTCCAAAGATATGCAGTTAGGTTGATTGGCCATGCTAAAATTAACCCTAGTGTCAGGGGATTAGTGGAGTAAATATGAGGGGTTAAGAGAATAGGGCCTGGGTGGGATAGTGGTCAGTGCAGACTCAGTGGGCCAAATGGCCTCCTTCTGCACTGTAGGGATTCTCTGATTCTATGTTTCGACATCTGGAATTAAGAATCTACTGGTGACCATGAAACCATTATTAATTATCAGAAAAACTCATCTGGTTCACTAATGTCCTTTAGGGAAGGAAATCTACCATCCTTACCCGGTCTGGCCTATATGTGACTCCAGAGCCACAGCAAAGTGGTTGACTCTCAACTTCCCTCCAAGGGTAACTAGGGATGGGCAATAAATGCTGGCCAACCAGCTATGTTCACATCCAATGAATGAATTAAAAAAACTCGAAGGTGTCCTTTGGTTCCTGACTAATGCATCCATTTTGAACATGAATAACCCGTCAATAATTGTTGGCAGGTTGACTATTCAAAGATGTATCACAGCGAACCACCCACACTGTAGAGCAAGGATCACTTTCACATTTATCCAACCATTTATTTACCATGATAAAAGGAGTCTAGTGTTCTTGAAATTCAATAAAACAAACAGGTTATTGAGATTTATACAGAGCGTGGTTCCAGACAGCCCCTGATTGAGGTTAGTCCAAATGAAAATATTTGTGAATTTTACTGGCAGTAGCTACGCTGGATGGCAGGCTTATTCCGGAATAATGCAATGAACATTTTTTGATGTTCTTGGACCAGAATTCTGTAGTCTTGTATGTTCCCGCCTCCTCTGGCAGAGAGAACGGAGAATTTGGCACTCAGCCAAAACTCCGCTTCATTGCAGCGGGACTGGATAATCCCAGCTGTGGGCGAGGTCGGAGATTCCGGCCCATTGTCTTTTGGAGATTTTTTTGACGCATTCCCTCCATTCGCAACTCTTCCTGAAAATACCAATCCTTCCCGAAAATGCCAATCCTGTTGAAGGTTTTATATTCAAAATGATAAATCAGAACAAAATGTCAACAAAACATTTGTATGAGTTATAAGGAGAGGCTGGATAGACTGGGACTTTTTTCTCTGGAGGGTAGGAGGCTGCGGGGTGAGCTTATAGAGGCCTATAAAATAATGAGGAACACAGATCAACTAGATAGTTAATATCTTTTCCCAAAGGTAGGGGAGTCTAAAACTAGAGGGTATAGGCTTAAGATGAGAGGGGAGAGATACAGAAATGTCCAAAGGGGCAACTTTTTCACACACACGATGGCAATTGTCTGGAACAAGCTGCCAGAGGTAGTAGTAGAGACAGGTACAATTTTGTCCTTTAAAAAGCATTGAGACAGTTATAGGGATAAGATGGGTATAGAGGGATATGGGCCAAATGCGGGCAATTGAGACTAGCTTAGGGATTTTAAAAAAAGGGTGGCATGGACAAGTTGGGGCGAAGGGCCTGTTTCCATACTGTAAACCTCTATGACTCTATAACTCTAAAATGAAGGAAATAGACATTGTCTATGGGAAGTGTAGTGGAGGGCACACCTCTCTCTACATCAGTGGGAATGAAATAGAAATGGTCAGGTTTTTAGGTGTCCAGATTATCAACAACTTACCCTTTATGCAAACCCTTTAGTCAAGAAAGCCCACCAATGCCTCTACTTTCTCAGAAGACTAAGGAAATTTGGCATGTCTGCTAGAACTCCCACCAATTTTTACCGATGCTCGAAAGAAAGCATTCTTTCTGATTGTATCACAGCTTGATGTACACCTGTTTTGACCAAGATTGCAATAAACTACGAAGGGTTGTGAATGTAGACCAGTCCATCACTCAAACCAGCCTCCCATTCATTGACACTGTCTATACTTCCCACTACCTTGGAAAAGCAGCCAGCATAACTAAGGACCCCACACAGCCTGGACATTCTCTCTTCAACTTTGTTCTGTTGGGAAAAAGATACAAAAATCTGAGGTCACGCACCAACTTACTCAAGAACAGCTTCTTCCCTGCTGCCATCATACTTTTGAATGGGCCTACCTTTCATTAAGTTGATCTTTCTCTACACCCAAGCTATGACTGTAACACTACATTCTGCACTCTCTCCTTTCCTTCTCTATGAATGGTATGCTTTGTCTACATAGCACACAAGAAACAATACTTTTCACTGTATTCCAATTCATGTGACAATAATAAATCAAATCAATTCAAAATATGTATATTTTAAAACAGCCAGAGCTGAAACCCCAAGACAAGTTAGTCAGCGTGTGTTTAGAGATAAGCAAGGGATGACAGAAATCTCAAGAAAGACAGAGAGAGAGAGAGAGACAGAGACAGAAAGACAGACAGAGACAGCGGCACGGTAGCACAGTGGTTAGCACTGCTGCTCACAGCCCCAGGGTCCTGGGTTTGATTCCCGGCTTGGGTCACTGTCTGTGCGGAGTCTGCATGTTCTCCTTGTGTCTGCATGGGTTTCCTCCGGGTGCTCCGGTTTCCTCCCACAGTCCAAAGATGTGTGGGTTAGGTTGATTGGCCATGCTAAGAAATTGCTCCTTAGTGCCCAGGGATGCATAGGTTAGAGGGATTTAGTGGGTATAATATTTAAGGAAATGGGGGTAGGGCCTGGGTAGGATTGTGGTCAGTGCAGACTTGATGGGCCAAAGGGCCTCTTTCTGCACTGTAGGGTTCTATGATTCTATGAAAATAAGAGACAGACTTCAGCATCTTTTGAGAAATGAAAGGAACTGCTTATGGTCAAAGTTGAGAGAGAAAAACAGGCCTAGAATCTGCTCGAAAAAGAAGTCTAGAGTCCTTGAAAACATGATCTTCAATAACACAAATAAGTGACTAAAGTTTATACACAGTGTGGTTCAAGGCAGCCCATGTGTGGATTTCCTTTGGGTCCCGTCATAATCCAAAGATTGGTTTTGTAGATTGGCCAAGCTAAATTGCTCCTTAAGTTTCAAGTTTATTTATTAGTGTCACGAGTAGTGAACTTACTTGTGACTTACTGTGAAAATCCCCTAGTCATCATTATCTGGTGCCAGTTGGGGTTAAATTGAGGGAGAATTTAGCATGGCCAATGCACTTAACCAGCACATCTTTCAGACTGTGGGAGGAAACCGGAGCACCCGGGGGAAACCCATGTAGACATGGGGAGAACATGCAAACTCCATATCGACAGTAACCCATGCTGGGAATTGAACCTGGGTCCCTGGTGCTGTGAAGTGGCTGTGCTAACCACTGTGTCACTGTACCACCCATTTTGAGATCATTGAGGGTGTACTGAGTGAAAATATGTATGAATTTTATTTGCAGAAGCATTGCTGAATGTCAGACTTATTGCAGAGTAATGCTCTGAGCATTTGTGATATTCTTGGACACATGATCTGTTGAGAACGTTTTTAAGATGTCCAAAGATGTGTGGGTTATGTTGATTGACGATGCTAAATTGACCCTCGTGTTAGTGGGATTAGCAGGATGTAGGGTTAGGGGGATGAGGCCTGAGTGGGATTGTGGTCGGTGCAGACTCAATGGGCTGAATGGCCTCCTTCTGCACTTCTATGATTCTATAAATTCCTGTTTATGTCATGCCTAGGTTGTCATAAAAAGAAAAAAGGGGTAAATTTTAGTTAGCGCAGACAAAAAAAGAAACATGTTGCTGATACGCAGTGTTCAGTACATCCTGCTGTGGCTCCAAGACAAGGCCCCCTCTGTTAGGTGGCCATGACATAGCCTGTGGCATTAATTGAAAAGTAATTATGTCGGGGGTTTGTTTAGCTCAGTTGGCTGGAATGCTCTTTTGGAGAGATGGCGTAGACTTGTTGGCCTCCTTCTGTAAAGATTCTGTGATTCTACATATATGTACCTCCTAACCCAACAAACATTGCTCCATCCTGGTTCTATTTACAATAAGAACATAAGAAATAGGAGCAGGAGCAGGCCATCTCGTCCCTCAAACCTGCCCCACCATTCAATAAGATCATGGCTGATCCGAAGTGGATCAGTTCCACTTTCCCGCTTTCTCCCCATAACCCTTAATTCCCTTATTGGTCAGAAATCTATCTACCCTTGAGTTAAACACATTTAACGAGGAGCCTCCACTGCTTCAATGGGCAGAGAATTCCAAAGATTCACTACCCTCTGGGAGAAGAAGTTCCTCCTCAACTCTGTTCTAAATTGACCCCTCCTTATTTTGAGGCTGTGCCCTCTAGTTCTTGTTTCCATTCTAAGTGGAAACAATCTCTCTGCTTCTACCCTGTCTAGCCCCTTCATTATCTTATATGTCTCTATAAGATCACCCCTTAGCCTTCTAAACTCCAACGAGTACAGGCCCAATCTACTCAATCTGTCCTCATAAGCTAACCCAGCTCAGTTGGCTACACAGCTGGTTAGTGATGTAGAATAACACTAACAGTGGTGGGTTCAATCCCCATACTTGCTGAGATGATTTACAAAGGCCCAGCTTTCTACAACCTTACCCTCGGCCTGTGGAATGGTAACCCTCAGGTTAAATCTCCACCACCCAGCTCTCTCCCTCGAATGGTAGAGCAGCCTATGGTCATCTTGGACAATGCTGACCTTATCTTTATTTTAAAAAAGAGCACACAATTCCTTCCAGGTCGTTTTTTTATTTCTCAACCAATGTCATCAAATGAGATTATCAAGTTCTTATCACTGCTACTTGCAGGATCTGTCTTCTGTGCAAACTGGTTGCTGCATTTCCGACAGTGACCACATTTGAGGTATTTTAGTGAAGCACTTTGGGACATTTAGAGATTGCAAAAGATAGAATCCCGGCAGTGCAGAAGGAGGCCATTCGGCCCAGCAAGTCTACATCTATTCTCTGACAGAATATCTTTTCCCCACCCTATTGTCGTAACCCAACACATTTCCCATGGCCAATCCACCTAACCTGTACATCTTCGGACACTAAGGGGCAATTTAGCATGGCCAATCCACCTAACCTGTACATCTTTGGACACTAAGGGGCAATTTAGCATGGCCAATCCACCTAACCTGTACATCTTTGGACACTAAAGGGCAATTTAGCATGGCCAATCCACCTAACCTGTACATCTTTGGACACTAAGGGGCAATTTAGCATGGCCAATCCACCTAACTTGTACATCTTTGGACTCTGAAGGGCAATTTAGCATGGCCAATCCACCCAACCTGCACATCTTTGGACACTAAGGGGCAATTTAGCATGGCCAATCCAGCTAACCTGCAAATTTTTGGACACTAAGGGCCCGATTTTACCAAATCGCAGTAAATTTGGGTGTCAGGCCTTTAACGCGATCTGCACCAGAATCCGAGCTTTACCCGATTGGATCTGGTCAGCGCCCGAAACGGGCAGCCTGACGATTTAAATGCATTAACATGCATTTATATCGATATAATGAACCGTGCACCCAACTTTGCCACCAAATCCCTGCTTCAGATCCATTCCGGATTTGCGCTTTCAGCGACCTGCTAAATAAAAATCCGAAGCTGATTTTTATCTTGCAGGGGAATCTCCGAAGCGGTTTCAGGGTCTGCAACAGCTCTCTGACCCAGATCATCCTCTGTGGGGGAGGGGAGGGGAGGGAGGAGGTGGCTCAGAGCAACCCTGGCGGGGTGGTGGGGGGGGGAGAGGAGGAGGCAGGTCAGAGGTATCTCTGGTGGTGGGGAGGAGGCCCGATCCTAACTAGTGGGGAGGGGGAGGGAGGGGGGGGCATTCGTTCCTCTGGTGGGGAGGAGGAATCGCCCGCATAGTGGCAGAGGACCCCTGCTCCCTACCCCCACCAGAGATCCATCTGCCCTTCCCCCATCAGTGAGCGATCGGACCTCTCCCCCCACCACCAGACAACGATCTGCCCGGTCGCCACACCCCCGCCCCCACCCCCGGACTAACTCTCCCCAGAGATACATTTGACCACAAGACCCCAGACTGGTTAGAGCTCCAGGTTCAGTGGATTGCACTAGACAGAACAGATTATTAACTGTGCTTGAAAATACTCTCCACTGCCCAGGATTAGCATGAATTTTTTGATATAGATCAATAAGCAATCTCCTCTCTCTGAGAAATGCCTGCAAGTTTCATTTGTCTGATCAAAGGTTTATATCAGTGACCTGAGACAGCTAGCTATTGTTTTCGGCCTTCTTTACAGCAGGACCTCTGTAAAACTCCCAGGCTCTCTTTCACCTAATCGTGGAAGTCATCACAGGGTTACAAGATTCCATCTTCCTCTGATTACCAGAATAAAATTAGCACAGGAACGACTTCCAGTGCAATGATCCGCATCACCGACCCGCCTGTGTCAGACAGCCGCTCTCTCTCTCTCTGCTTTCCTTTTCTTTCCCGACCCAGGTGCGCTTTTTCAAATTTTTTTCAAACAGCGCATGCGCAGTTCAGAGCTCCGATTGTTCCAGCAGCGCTCAGCCCTGCCCACAGCGTGAGTCAGACCAGAGCTAGACTCCAAATGGTAAAATCGGGTCCTAAGGGGCAATTTAGCATGGCCAATCCACCTAACCTGCACATCTTTGGACACTAAGGGGCAATTTAGCATGGCCAATCCACCTAACCTGCTTTGGACTGTAGGAGGAAACTGGAGCGCCCGGAGGAAACCGATGCAGACGTGGGAGAATGTGCAAACTCCGCACAGACAGTCACCTGAGGCTGGAATCGAACCTGAGTCCCCGGCCATGTGAGGCAGCAGTGCTCATCACTGTGTCACCATGCCCCTGTACATTGCATTCTTTCTTCCTTGCAGTGGCTCTGTGGCCCCAGACTTGAACATCGTGTACTTTTCAACATACTTCTGCTTCTTCAGTGGTAGAAATCAACCACAGAAGTTCCGAGGTGATGAAACTTGGGTAGTCTGCTTTTTACACTTGATTCTCTTATCCACATTCCAACTGGGTCAGGTTTTGCACTGGGCGCAAGTCCTCAAAGCATGTTCCCTCTTTTCAAAAATTTACAGGGGATAGGCAACTGGAAAAGACTATAGCATTTGTGAAGGGCAGACGTTAAACCAGATATTGAGGGTGGAAAAGGGCAGCACGTGTGGGTGGCAGGGTGGCACAGCTGTTAGCACTGCTGCCTCACAGTGACAGGGACCCAGGTTTGAATTCCAGCTTGGCTGACTATGTGGAGTTTGCACATTTTACCCGCGTCTGCGTGAGTTTCCTCCGAGTGCTCTGGTTTCCTCCCACAGTCTGAAAGATGCTGGTAAGGATGCATCGGCCATGCTAAATTCTCCCTCAGTGTAACCCGAACAGGCACCAGAGTTTGGGCAACTAGGGGATTTTCACAGTAACTTCATTGCAGTGTTACTGTCAGCCTACTTGTGACACTGATAAATAAACTTTAAAAACAAATAGAATGAAATACAATGATCAAAAGACATAGGAGCAGAATTAAGCCACTCGGCCCATCGAGTCTGCTCTGCCATTCAGTCATGGCTGATATTTTTCTCACTCCCCATTCTCCTGCCTTTTCCCCATAACCCCTGATCCCCTTATTAATCAAGAACCTATCTATCTCTGTCTTAAAGACACTCAATGACCTGGCCTTCTGTGCCTGGACTTGCAAAGAGTTCACCACAGTCTGTTTGAAGAAATTCCTCCTCATCTCTGTTTCAAAGGATTGTCCCTTCAACCTGAGGTTGTGCCCTCTGGTTCCAATTTTTCAACGATCATTAAACTTCAGAGAGCTTTATAAATTTCCCTTCTAGTGAAGATTCACAGAGTTCTGTAGGAAGTTATTGTTTTACTTGTAAATCCAGCATGACCAACGTACCTAACCAGCACATTTTTGGGAGGAAACTGGAGCACCCGGAAGAAACCCACGCAGACAGGGGGAGAACGTGCAAACTTTATACAGACAGTGACCCAGATCCCTGGTGCTATGAGGCAGCAGTGCTAACCATTATGCTACCATGCCACTCCCTAGAGCCACTGTTTCCCTGTAACTGTAAGTGTTCCTCTTCGGATAATGATCCAATTCTCTTTTGAAAGTGCAGATTAAGTCTGCCTCCACCACATTCTGTCAGACTTTTACCTGGTGTTATGAGACTTCTCACTGTGTTGGACACTGCTTGACAATCACCAGGCAAGACTGTTCTCTTTCTGTTGGGGAACACTTCAGCACTCGGCCTCTGATCTTCCGGTAAGCATTCTCCAAGGTGGCCTTCATGACACACGACAGCGCAGAGTCGTTGAGCTGAGACTGATAGCCAAGTTCCACACACATGAGGACGGCCTCAACCGGGATCTTGGGTTCATGTCACACTATCTGTAACCCCCATGACTTGCCTGGACTTGCAAAATCTCACTAACTGTCCCATCTGGAGACAATACACATCTCTTTAACCTGTGCTTAACCCTCTCTCCACTCACATTGTCTGCACCTTTAAGACTTGATTAGCTGTACAGACTCACATTCCAACCATCATTTTGTAAATTGAGTTTGTGTCTTTTGGAATGCCTCTATTAGAACAAAGAGCAAAGAACAGCACAGCACAGGAAACAGGCCCTACAAGTCCGCGCCGCCCATTTTAACACTCAGTGAGTGCCTTATTCAACTCTTTCTTCGACCTTCGACTTTTGTCCACCTCTAGTGGACTCCACAATAAAGGGGTGCAAATTTAGGGAATTATATGTGCGCCAGATTAAGGGAGATCCAATTTAGGGACAATTTATTGACACCAATCAACCTAAAAGCACGTTTTCGGGGTGTGGGAGGAAACCGGAGCACCCGGAGAAAACCCACGCAAGCACAGGGAGAATGTGCAAACTCCCACAGACATTGACCCAAGCCAGAGATCCCACCGGGTCCCTGTAACTGCACAGCAAACAGTGATAGTCACTGAGCTGTTGTGTTGCCTGTCAATTGGTCCAGTTTAAGTGTACACTAACGACGTGAAGCACTAGGCAACTCTCAAGGCATCAGCCTCTATTAAACCTCCTCTCAACCTTCTTGTGTCTAAGAACAATTCCAGATTCTCCAATCTATCTGACAACCTTTCATACTTCTGTGGACTTAAAATAAACCTCCGAGAATCACCGTAGTTGTCTGCGGGGAAGTGGACCTCAGATTATCCCTCTGAGGATGGAATGAAAAGCTGGCACAAGTGTAGGCGTCGCCGTTTCAAAATGTCGCCTGTTTTCGACACAAAGGTGGGATTTTTCCAGGCTGCGCTTGCCCCAAAACTGGAAAGTCCCACCCAAGGTTGCCAGAACGTTGCATGGTCCGTGTCCCGCCCACTACGATTCCCATGGCAGGCAGGATGGGAAGAATGGGAAATGTGCTGGACATTAAACTGTAGTTGGAAGTGATTGCAACAAGATGTAGCAACCTCAAGAACATGAGACAGGTGGCTCAGTGTGAGGGGGTGGAGGGGCAGTGGAGGGGGTTGTAGAGTATGCTTTCAGAGATTAAGGGTGGAATTTTACTGGCACGTCCGCTCGCAGTTCGTACGGTCCCTCCCAAGAATGCCAGCCTCCGAGCCTTGCCCACCCTTGGAATCGGGGCGGGCATGCCGATAAAATGCCGATCTACGTGTATGAGATATTCAAACAAAGGGAGGTTTTATGATGGAGGTGAAAGGTCACAGTCTAAAACCATTGAACTTAATGTTGAGTCCCAAAGGTATAATGTATAAAATGCTGGTGAGGCCAGAACTGGGAGTATTGTGTGCAGCTCTGGCACGGACAAGATGGGCCGAATGGCCTCCCTCTGTGCTGTAACTTTTCAACGGCTGTAAACGTGCCGGTCTCCCCAAGGAGACCCCATTGGAGGCAGCGAATGCAGAAGACCAAATTTGTAGGAGGTGTGGGTATTGGTATCAATGGGTGCTATTCTGATTGGTGGTTGGTGACTAGTGGAGTGCCACAGGGATTGGTGCTGGGGCCTCAGCTATTTACCATTTATATAGTTGATTTGGAGGAGGGGGCTGAGTGTAGGGTGACAAAATTTGCTGATGACACAGCAAATGGACACTGAGTAGAAAACCAAATTGCGCGGAGGGTGTGGAAAGTCTGCAGAGGGATCTGGATAGGCTGAGCGAGTGGGCAAGGACCTGGCAAATGGAGTATAATGTTGGCAAGTGTGAGGTTATCCACTTTGGCAGAAATAATAGTAGGAGGGATTACTATTTAAAGGGCGAAAAGCTGCAGCATGCTATGGTGCAGAGTGACCTGGGGGTCCTTGTGCATGAGTCGCAAAAACCAGTCTGCAGGTGCAGCAGGTGATCAAGAAGGCGAATGGGATGCTGGCCTTTATAGCGAGGGGGATAGGATATAAAAGCAGGGAGGTCTTGCTGCAACTGTACAGGGGACTGGCGAGGCCGCAGCTGGAGTACTGTGTGCAGTTTCGGTCACCGCACTTGTGCAAGGATATTTTGGCCTTGGAGGGAGTGCAGAGGAGGTTCACTAGGCTGATACCGGAGATGAGGGGGTTGGACTATGAAGAGAGACTAAATAGACTGGGTCTGTACTTGTTGGAGTTTACTAGGATGATGGGGGATCTTATAGAGACGTATAAGACAGTGAAAGGGATGGATAGGGTAGAGGTAGAGTGATTCTTCCTGCTTAGAAGGGATAGCAGGACTAGAGGGCACAGACTCAAGATAAGGGGGGTGCAGTTTAGATTGGAGTTGAGGTGGAACTTCTTCACTCAAAGGGTGGTGAATCTCTGGAATTCTCTGCCCGTTGAAGTGGTGGAGGCTACTTCGCTAAATATATTTAAGACACAGGTAGATAGGTTTTTGACAGACAAGGGAATTAAGGGTTATGGGGAGAAAGCGGGAAAGTGGAACTGATCCACTTCAGATCAGCCATGATCTTATTGAATGGCGGGGTAGGCTCGAAGGGCTAGATGGCCTACTCCTGCTCCTATTTCTTATGTTCTTATGTGGGTGATGTTAACCGAACAGCATATATTGCTGCGGTGTGAATTCCCTACTCTCATTGAGTGGGGTCATTATTGTCTGTCTGCAAAGGCAGGTGGAGCCTTGGTTGTATATACCAGCTGAAAGATAGCACCTCTGACAAAGGCGCACTCCCTCAGCATTGCACAAGAGTGTTAGCCTTGAGGTGGCATGGAATGGGAATTGGATCCACTGGGGGCATCAGGTTCAGAGGTGAGAGTGCCAAAGTGTGCACCTGGACAAAGCTTCTTTTGAACTGACGTTTCTTAAATTGACTTTATTTAAACAGCTTACAATAACAAGCAACTTGTGAAGCTGATGATTTTTCACCTACCTCAGAACATTGGTGTTTACTGCTGAGCACAAAATCACTCGTTTGTGAATTAACTCAGTCAAATGCTGTTTAGACACAGTAAAACAAAGAAGGAAGGCACGGTGGCACAGTGATTAACACTGCTGCCTCACGGTGCCAGGGACCAGGATTTGATTCCCGGCCTCGGGTCACTGTCAGTGCGGAGTTTGCACGTTCTCCTGGTGTCATAGAGGTTTACAGCATGGAAACAGGCCCTTCGGCCCAACTTTTCCATGCCATTCTTTTTTTTAAACTCCCAATTGCCCCACGTTTGGCTCATATCCCTCTATACCCATCGTACCCATGTAACTATCTAAATGCTTTATAAAAGACAAAATTGTATCTGCCTCTACTACTGCCTCTGGCAACTTGTTCCAGACACTCACCACCCTCTGTCTGAAAAAATTGCCCCTCTGGACATTTTTGTATCTCTCCCGTCTCACCGCAAACCTACGCCCTCCAGTTTTAGACTCTCCTACCTTTGGGAAAAGATATTGACTATCTAGCTGATCTGTGCCCCTAATTATTTTATAGACCTCTATAAGATTACCCCTCAGCCTCCTATGCTCCAGAGAAAGAAGTCCCAGTCTATCCAGCCTCTTCTTATAAGTCAATCCATCAAGTCCCGGTAGCATCCCAGTAAATCTTTTCTGCACTCTTTCTAGTTTAATAATATCCTTTCTATAATAGGGTGACCAGAATTGCACACAGTATCCCAAGTGTGGTCTTACCAATGTCTTGTACAACTTCAACAAGACGTCCCAACTCCTGTATTCAATGTTCTGACCAATGAAACTGAGCATGTCCGTGTCTGCGTGGGTTTCCTCCCACACTTCAAAGATGTGCAGGAGAGGTGGATTGGCCATGGTAAATTGACCCTTAGTGTCAGGGGGACTAGCTAAGGTAAATATATGGGAAAAGGGGACAGGGCCTGGGTGGGATTGTTATCAGTGCTAGTTCAATGGGCTGAATGGCCTCCTTCTGCACTGTGGGAATTCTATGGCTGTAAGTCCTTCCTTTTTTTGCCATCAACAAAGAATGAACAGAAGAAAAAGAGTTAAAATACAGCACTGACTCATTACAAGAATTTGAGTGGTGATGTTGGTGTTATAAACTCACATGCAATGTAGAAGGATGACTTGACTCAGTAACTTTCAGACATCTGTTAGACATTCCAGTTTTAGTGCCTCAAGAATATTTTGCTGTGGGATACAAAAATCCAGATCAGTCAGTTTGATGGGGCTTCGCTGCTCCCCTCTCAAAAAGTAACAAACCATTCATTTTGTAAGAGAGACAGAAAATACCAGAAAGTCTCAGCAGGTCCAACAGCATCTGCGGAGAGAGAATAGAGCCAATGTTTAGAGTCAGGGTGACCCTTGGTCACAGCTGAAGATAAGGGAAATAGGACAAGAGTGAGGGTGATGGGGGGTGGGGCTGTAATTCACAGAATCAGAGAAACCTACAGTGCAGAAGGAGGCCATTTGGCCTATCGAATCTGCAGTGAATCTCCAAAGGAACATTTTACCCAGGTCCACCTCACCTACATATCTTGGGACATTAAGGGGCCAATCCACCCTCACCTGCACATCTTTGGATACTAAGGGGCAATTTGGATGGCCAATCCACCCAACCTGCACACTGGTTAGCACTGCTGCCTCACAACCAGGGACCCAGAGACCAGGGTTCGGTTCTGACCTCAGACAACTGTCTGCACAGAGTCTGCATGTTCTCCCCGTGTCTATGTGGGTTTCCTCTGGCTGCTCCAGTTTCCTCCCACATTCCAAAGATGTGCAGGTTTGGTTGATTGGCCATGCTAAATTGCCCCTTAGCGTCAGGGGGACTAGCAGGGGAAACACTAGGAAATAGGGCTTGGGTCGGATTGTTGCTCGTGCAGGCCTGATGGGCCGAATGGCCTTTCTGTACAACAGGGATTCTATGATTCTACCATTCTACTTTTGGAGTATGGGAGGAAACCGGAGCACCTGGAGAAAATCTACGCAGACAGACAGTGACCCAAGGCCAGAATCAAACCTGTGTCCCTGGCGCTGTGTTTGATTCCAGCCTTGGGTAAGTGTCTGTAATTCGTTTTTATCATCGGCATCATTAACACCAACCAGCAACTCAAGGAACCAAACCAGAAGAGCAACTAGAAAGAAAAGTCACATCAAAGACAAATGACGCAGAGAAATGGCAATGAAGGATTGGAAGTGATGAAATAAATAGGGGCGGCATGGTGGTTAGCACTGCTGCCTCACAACACCAGGGACCCAGGTTTGATTCCCGGTTTGGGTCACTGTCTGTCTGGAGTCTGCGCATTCTCCTGATGTACACATGGGTTTCGTCCGGGTGCCCCGGTTTCCTTCCACGGCCTAAAAGACATGCTATTCTTGAGTCGGTTGGTATGTGACCTCAGACTTTTGTATCTTTTTCCCGACGGAAGAAGATTGAAAGAAAGATGTGCTGGTTAAGTGCATTGTCTATGCTAAATTCTCCCTCAGTGTACTCAAACAGGTAGGGGCGGCATGATAGCACAGTGGTTAGTACTGCTGCTTCACAGCGCCAGGGAATTGGGTTCGATTCCCGGCTCAGGTCACTGTCTGTATGGAGTTTGCACATTCTCCTCGTGTCTGCATGGGTTTCCTCCGGGTACTCCGGTTCCCTCCCACAGTCCAAAGATGTGCAGGTTAGGTTGATTGGCCATGCTAAAATTGCCCCTTAGTGTACTAGGATGCTTAGGTTGGAGGGATTAGCGGGTAAAATATGTAGGGCCTGGGTGGGATGGTGGTTGGTGCAGAGTCGATGGGTCAAAGGGCCTCTTTCTGCACTGTAGGGTGCTATGACCTTTGATCTAGATGCCGGAGTGTGGCGACTAGGGGATTTTCACAGTAACTTCATTGCAGTGTTAATGTAAGCCTACTTATGACTAATAAATAAACTATAACCTTAGATTGATGTTTACCTGGGAGTTAGTCAGATTCAATATTTTCCAATTTGCGAGAGATGGAAATTAAGTCAACTTGGAGAAATATTAATGTGAGAAAATGTCCTCGTGGTGGTTTGTGATTGGTGGAAGAGTTCAAAGGTGACATCATGGACACCTCTTCATGACTTCTGGGTCATTTGATTAATTCTAAGTCTCAACTCTCATCACTGAAGTGTTTTCCTTGCCTATGATTCATCACACCAGAAACTTATCACACATTAACAGTAACTAACCACATCTGTAAATAGAAAAGTGTTATTTTCCCCATGTATCTTCAATCGTTTTGTTCTGCGTATCTCTGTGAGGTGTGAACCCATATGTCTATTTCCTTATTTCACTAATGTATCAGGTGTTTCTCTATATTGAGAAAAGGGTTTTTTTTAAATTCATTTGTGGGACATAGATGTTGCTGGTTGTCCAGCGTTTATTGCCCATCCCTACTTGTCGACGGAGGGCAGTTGAGAGTCAATCATGTTGCTGTGGCTCTGGAGTTAGGTAAGGATGGCAGATTCCCCTCCCCCCATTATTGAAGCAAATGGGTTTTTATAATGTTTCCTGGTCATCATTTAACTTCTAATTCTAGACATTTTATTAAATTTAGATTCGAACATCTGCCGTAGTATGATTCGAACCCGGGTCCCCAGAGCATTACACTAGGCCTTTGGATTACCAGCCCAGTGACAACACCACATCCAGATTTAGGCCCTCATCAAGAAAAAGTACCTCATTGACTTTAAGATTGCTTCAAGATATTGTCAAAGAATCCCTACGATGCAGAAGGAGGCCATTTGGCCCATTGAAAATGCGCTGATAACAATCCCACCTAGGCCGATTGTTTCCGCTAAAGGTTATTAGTGAACTAGATGGGTTCTTCCAACAATTGACAATGGTTTCATGGTCATCAGTAGATTTTTAACTCCAATGATTTCAAATTCTACCATCTGCCGTGGTAGGGTTTGAACCCAGGTCCCCAGAACTTTAGCTGAGTTTCTGGATTAATAATCTAGCGATAATACCACTAGGCCACTTGGATTGTGGCTCCAAACAGTATGCTTGCTGTATTGCAAACAGCAGAGGAATCAGGCTGCGTAGACACACTCAGAAAAGAGGAGGAAGAAAGCAGGAATTCTTTGGCAATGATTGTTTCTTGAGCTGCCTTCCTCCCATTACCTTCTCACCATCTCATGCACTGCCCAACTCCTCTACTAAAGCACTAGCCTGGACTTCCTCCCTCCCTACAGCAGAACAAGTGCTGTGCCCACCCCAGCCCAACACCAGCATCTCCACCTCTTGGTTATTTACATCAGAGAAAATAGTCTCTAGTTGGGAGGAAATAACAACCAAGCTCTGGGTAAAGGTTTAATAAAAAAAAAGATTTTTTCTGAGAATTTCAAACAATGTTCATCATAGAAACCCTACAGTACAGAAAAAGGCCATTTGGCCCATTGAGCCTGCACCAACCACAATCCCACCCAGGCCCTACCTCCATATCCCTACATATTTTACCCACTAATCCCTCAAGACACTAAGGGGCAATTTTTTTTAGCATGGCCAATCAACTTAACCCGCACATCTTTGGACTGTGGGAGGAAACCAGAGCACCCAGAGGAAACCCACGCAGACACAAGAAGAATGTGCAAACTCCACACAGACAGTGACCCAAGCCAGGAATCGATCCCAGGTCCCTGGAGCTGTGAAGCGGTGGTGCTAACCACTGTGCTACTGTGCCGCCCTGTTCTGTGTACTGACTAACTGAGAATGCTGTATTAGTCTATTCCCCCTATGAGGGCTATATCTCTGGCACATAGAAGATTGAGGGGTGATCTTATAGAGGCTCATAAAATAATGAGGGGCACAGATCAGCTGGATAGTCAATATCTTTTCCCAAAGGTAGAGGAATCTAAAACTAGGGGGCATAAATTTAATGTGAGAGGGGAGAGATACAAAAGGGTCTAGAGAGGCAATTTTTTCACACAAAGGGTGATAACAGTCTGGAGCAAGCTGCCAGAGGTAGTAGTAGAGGCTGGTACAATTTTGTTTTTTAAAAAGCATTTAGACAGTTACATGGGTAAGATGGGTAAAGAGGGATATGGGCCAAATGTGGGTAACTGGAACTAGCTTAATAGTTTTAAAGAAACAGCAGCATGGACAAGTTGGGCCAAAGGGCCTGTATCCGTGCTGTAAACCTCTATGATTCTATTTCAAAGCTGCGTCTTGTAAATTGAGGAGAGAGCTGCTTCGGAGGTTTCTCTGGGGTAGTTCCATCCATACTTGAACCAGGAATAAAATGTCCTAAGTCTCCCGTGGCAAGTTCATAGAGGTCCTTCACAACATTCTGTTCCACCTTCTTCCATCAGGAAAAAGATACAAAAAGCTGAGATCATGTACCAACTGACCAGTTTCTTCCCTGCTGCTGTCAGACTTTTGAATGAACCTATCTTATATTAAACTGATCATTTTCTACCCACTGGAGGTAACATTGTATTCCGCACCCTCTCCTTGCCTTCTCCCCATGTACTCTATGAACGGTATGCTTTGTCTGAAGAGTGCACAAGAAACAATACTTTTCACTGTATGCTAATACATGTGACAATAATAAATCAAATCAAATCACTCTCTGCTAAGGTCAGGGGAGACTAAAATCAGGCGGGGTATAAAACCAGCTTTAGACACGATTGGCTAAAACGAGGTCTAATGTTTCTCTCCAAATCGATCTGCATTCAGAACTGAGATCTGACTCGTACTCTGAAATATTCTCAGGGCAGCCAGCAATCTCACTAAATGCAAATCGTTCTCTCAGAAGCAAAAAAGGTTTTATTAATATATTTGTCAATGCACCAGAATTTTACGAACATGCCTGCCCCGATTACTGGGCGGGCGAGGATTGCAGAATGGAATTTTACTTTAGCCTTGGGCGGTATCCGTACAAGCCTTGGTCAGCCGAGGAGGTAAAATTACGGAATATGTTTTGAAGTTGGACTCCAGATCCCTCAGCAGCTAGATCGATTTAAAATTCCCTCTACTATAAAATTGGTTCAAAGCTAAGGTCCAGCATTAAGGCTTCTCTCCTATCCTTTCGCCAATATTTGGACTTTCTTATTCTAAAATATTTGCGTGTCTTCAGCCCTCAATGAGGGATTGCAAGTTCACTGAAGTCTAGCTCATCTTAGCCCCCAGTTGTCATGGAGATCATAGAATCATAGAATGCCTATAGTGAAGAAGGAGGCCATTCGGCCCATCAAGCCTATACAGACAACAATTGCACCCAGGCCCTAACCTTGTAACTCCATGGGGGGGAATATTTCCTATCCAACCTGCCACAGGAACTGTAGCGGGCAAAGGGCAGACCTTGCAAAGGTCCACTGAACCCGGGCAGGATTCCCTGGCCGAGCTTGTCCCAAAACCGGAAATGTTCCATATATTCATCCTGCATGGCGGCATCATGATTAGCACTGCTGTCTGACAGCACCAGGGACTGATTCCTGGCTTGGGTCACTGTCTGTGTGGAGTTTGCACATTCTCCCCATGTCTGTGTGGGTTTCCTCTGGGTACCTCCCTCAGTCCAAAGATGTGCGGGTTGGGTAAATTGGCCATGCTAAATTGTCCCATAGTGACAAGGGGATTAGCCAGGGTAAATGCATAAGGTTATGGGGTAAGGGGTTGGGTGGGATTGTGGTCAGTGCAGACTCGTTGATCCAAATGGGATTCTATGAATTGCCCTGACACTAAGGGGCAAATTAGTATGGGCAATGAATCTAACCCGCACATCTTTGGAGTGTGGGAGGAAACCCGGAGCACCCGGAGGAAACCCACACAGACACAGGGAGAATGTGCAGGCTCCACACAGACAGTGACCCAATGCAGGAATCGAACCCAGGTCCCTGACATTGTGAGGCAGCAGTGCTAACCACAGTGCCACTTGCGCTCAGGTTAACTGTATGTCTTCCAGGAGCATTGCTGGGAAAGTGTCTGACTGAGAGGGGGTTGGAAATCTGCTGAATGGAAAACTGAAGCTTTATTATTTGTGCCAAAAGTGATTTCTCGGAAACTAAAACCTCACTACGTGTTTACCAAGAAATTTCTCCAAGCCCAAAGTGCAGTGCCCAAGATAAACTGAGAGGAGAATTTTGTGGCAACAAGGGTTTCTGTGGGTGGGCAGAGGTCAGAGAGGGTTGGGGGAGGGGAGGGATATGTAAGGAGAGAGGTGTGGCTACACATAATCACCATTCTTGCTGACCACCAAAACCATCCTCATCATAGATCATAGAACCCTACAGTGCAGAAAGAGGCCCTTCGGCCCATCGAGTCTACACTGAACACAATCCCACCCAGGCCCTACCCCTATATCCTTACATAGTATACCCTCTAACCTACACATCCCTGGACACTAAGGGGCATTTTTTTTTTAGCATAGCCAATCAACCTAACCTGTGTATCTTTGGACTGTGGGAGGAACCAGAGCACCCAGAGGAAACCCACGCAGACATGAGGAGAATGTGCAAACTCCACACAGACAGTGACCCGAGCTCAGGAATTGAACTCAGGACCCTGGAGCTGTGAAGCAGCAGTGCTAACCACTGTGCTACCATGCCGCCCATCCTGGCATCAAGTATGAAGAGGAGAACGGGACTGAGAAGTTAGGATTGATGTGGAATACAAGGCTGGGTATGTTTCTACAAGTATTTGGAGAGAGATGGATTAGGTAGATATTAAGTCCGTTCTTGCCTCGTACATCAGCGGTGGACAACCTGGTCCACATGCGGCCCATCTGGGTTCTGAGTGTGGCTCCACCAGACATTTTGTTGACCGTTGTCCACGTGCGGGATTGCCACATTCCCTTGATTCCCATCTGTGTAGTTTTTTTCCTCTTGGTGTAACTGAAGTGATTCACACATAAAGCAAGGTCGAGTGAAGTGAGGTGGGTGCTGATTGCTCACAACATTGACTGTGAGAGCTGTGCACTCCCTCTGTGGCCAAAGCATCAATATTTCTTTTGTTTTTACCATCTGAAGTTGATAACAATTCTATTAATATATCAATGATGAAGCATTTTCTATAACTCATTGTGAAATATTTGGCGTGTATTAAATGCATTTGATCTTATTCATGTCATAGCTAGGGTGTAGAGAAAGATCAACTTAATGCGAGGTAGGTCCATTCAAAAGTCTGATGGCAGCAGGGTAGAAACTGTTCTTGAGACGGTTGGTACGTGACCTCAGACTTTCATATCTTTTTCCTGATGGAAGAAGGTGGAAAAGAGAATGTCCTGGGTGCGTGATTATGCTGGCTGCTTTGCCGAGGCAGCGGAATGTGTAGACAGAGTCAATGAATGGGAGGCTGTTTTGTGTGATGGATTGGGCTACATTCACAACCTTTTGTAGTTCCTTGTGTCTTGGGCAGAGTAGGAGCCATACCAAGCTGTGATACAACCAGAAAGGATGCTTTCTATGGTGCATCTGTAAAAGTTAGCTGACATGCCAAATTTCCTTAGACTTCTGAGAAAATAGAGGCGTTAATGGACTTTCTTAACTATAGTGTCGGCATGGGGGGGACCAGGACAAGTTGTTGGTGATCTGGATACCTAAAAACTTGAAGCTCTCTACCGTTTCCACTTCATCCCTGTTGATGTAGACAGGGGCCTGTCCTCTACTATGTTTTCTAAAGTTGATGGCTATCTCTTTTGTTTTACTGACATTGAGGGAGAGATAATTGTCATGGAAGGGGTCATAGTTCAGAGAAAGCATCTTAACTGCCAACACATTGTCTTAACTTGAATGTTTTATTCTGCATTTCATAGCACTGCTTGTGATAAATACTGTGGATACAAGAGCAGGCCAGAGGCTGAGGACACTGTGTAACTCACCTCCTGACTCCCCAAAGCCTGTCCACCATCTACAAGGCACAAGTCAGGAGTGTGATGGAATACTCCCCACTTGTCTGGATGGGTGTAGCTCCAACAACACTCAAGAAGCTTATCAGAGAAAGCAGCCCGCTTGATGGGCAACTCATCCACTACTGTCAGCATCCATTCCTTCCACCACTGACACAAAGTGGCAGCATTGCGTACAGTATACAGGATTATCTACAGCACTTCACCAAGACTCCTTCAGCAGCACCTTCTAAACCTGTAACCTCCACCACCTAGAAGGACAAGGGCAGAAGATACATGGGAAGACCATGTAAGTTCCCGTCCAATTCATTCACCATCCCGACTTGGAAATACATCAGCTGTTCCTTCACTGTCGCTGGGTCAAAATCCTGGAACTCCCTCCCTAATAGCACTGCGGGTGTACCTACACCTCAGGGACGGCAGCGCTTCAAGAAGGCAGCTTATCACCACCTTCTCAGAATTTAGAATCATAGAATCCTACAGTGCAGAAAGAGGACATTCAGCCCATTGGATCTGCACTGAGCACAATCCCACCCAGGCCCTATCCCCATAACCCCATGCATTTACCCTAGCTAGCCCCCCCTAACACTAAGGGCCAAGTTAGCATTGGCAAACCATCTATCCAATCCCACTCCGGGCAGCATGGGGGCACAGTGATTAGCACTGCTATCTCGCAGCGCCAGGAACCCAGGTTCGATTCCCAGCTTGGGTCACTATCTGTGTGGAGGCTGTACTTTCTCCCCTATGTCTGCGTGGGTTTCCTCCTGGTGCTCCAGTTTCCTCCCACACTCCAAAGACGTGCGAGTTTGGTGGCTTGGCCATGCTAAATTGTCCGGGGGGGGCTAGCTGGGTAAATATGTGGGGTCACAGGGATAGGTCCTGGGTGGGATTGTGGTTGGTGCAATGGGCCGAATGGCCTCCTTCTGAACTGTTGAGATTCTATGATTCCACATGTTCCTTCTCAAAGGGAACTAGGGACGGGCAATAAATGCTGCCATCAATGTCCCATGAGAGAATAATTTCTCAAAATATTAAACGGACTTCACTGGGTCAGAATTTTTAATAGTTCCCCAAGTTGTTGAGGAAGTCCATTGGTTACAATTTATATGTTTGGTCAATCCATATGCCACAACCTTGAGAGAATCTCATACCGACCACTCTGACGAAAATAACAATTTGTTCTCACGCAGAAACACAAACAATATCCTCTTTCGCTTACTTCAGCCTTTCTGGTCACTTTTTCCACCAATAACAATTTTTGTTTTTCCAACTTGAGTTGTTTTCCTGAATAGTTCCCTTCATTAAATATTGGAGGTCAAGTCTCAAAGCAACCCAAAATCCCACTGTGACATAGTGAGGTCGGCACCAACTTGCCCTTGCTTACCTCGGTGTCGTTTTTTTGGCGTGTGAATGTGGAGGTGAATGATTCACCCAGCCAGCCTCAGTGCCAAACCTTCCCCACACACTGCAAGTTAATCATTGTTGCAAAATCCAAGTCAAATCCAACTTAGATCAAATGTCACAATTTGCGTTTAACTTTGGCAAATTGCTTTATTGGGTGGCACAGTGGTTAGCACTGCTGCCTCACAGCACCAAGGACCTGGGTTCGATTCCTAGCATCGGGTCACTGTCTGTGTGGAGTCTGCATGTTCTCCCTGTGTTTGCATGGGTTTCCTCTGTGTACTTCGGTTCCCTCCCACAGTCTGAAAGATGTTTGGGTTAGGTGGATTGGCCATGCTAAAGGAGGAGGTAGTGGAAGCAGATAAAATAGTGACTTTTAAGTCTTGACAAATCCATGAGTAGGATGGAAATAGAGGGATACGGTCCCCAGAAGGGTAGGGGGTTTTAGTCCAATGTGGGAAGCATGGTCAGTGCAGGCTTGAAGGGCTTGTTCCTGTGCTGTAATTTTCTTCTTTGTTCTAAGTTGCTCCTTAGTGTCCAGTGGTTGAGGTGGATTGGCTGTGCTGAACTGTTTCTTAGTGTCAGGGGGCTAGCTAGGGTAAATACAGGGGGTTATGGGGATAGGGCCTGGGTGGGATTTGTAGCTAGTGCAGACTCAATGGGCTGAATGGCCTCCTTCTGCACTGCAGGATTCTATGACTATTGCCATCCTATCTGCCAAAAGATTGAGTGTCAGGCAATGGACGCGGACTCCCAGTCAGGTGTTTCTCGCCGGCAGGACCTGGCGTGTTGTTTGCTAGTGGCAGGATTCTCCAGTCCTGCCGCTGTCAATGGGAATTCCCATTCACGCCACTCCATGCTGGCAGGAACCCCGTGGGCGGGGGTGCGCTGCCGGCGGGTCTGGAGAATCCTACCAACCCTACCGACAATTCAGACAATATATTTCTCCACTTGGTGAATGATCACAAAAGATTCAGCTGTGTAGTTTATATATACTTCCAATAAACATAATGGGTGAAATATTCAGGACTTTCCAGGATCTTCTGGCTCTGCCAATGGAGACCCCCCTCCATGGTGCATTCCACAGGGGTAGAGGGTGCAGGACATACAAAACACTTCAGACATCGACGGGACTGGAAGATCCCAGCATGAGTTGCCCCCTGCTGTTGGAAAATACATCGCAGGATAGGGCAGGAATTCCCAGCCATTGTATATTTGTAATAACTGGTGAAAGGCTCGTGACCCGTTCCATATAAAAACTCACCAGGTGGCAGTCTGTCTTGTGAACAAGGTGAGAGAGGGGAAATAACAGTAATAGTAAGGATGGCATGGCGGCACAGTGGTTAACACTGCTGCTTCACAGTGCTAGGGACCCAGGTTCGATTCCTGGCTTGGGTCATCCAAGTTCCCATATCTCCCCGTATCTGTGTGGGTTTCCTCTGGGTGCTCTGGTTTCCTCCCACAGTCTGAAAAACGGTTAAGTGCATGTTAAATTCTCCCTCAATGTACCTGAACAGATGCCAAAATGTGGCCCATGATCGGGGGGCGGGGGGCACAAACCCAACCCCCAGGGGGGCCTCAGAGAATTCAGTCCCGGGCCCAATAACTGTGTCACAGTAACTTCATTGCAGTGTTAATGTAAGCCTATTCGTGACGCCAGTGAATAAAACTTGAAATTTAAAAGCTAAGGAATTTTTCCTGGAGTCCTGTAAGTGCGCGGCACGGTGGCACAGTGGGTTAGCACTGCTGCTTCACAGCTCCAGGGACCTGGGTTCGGTTTGAGGCTTGGGTCACTGTCTGTGTGGAGTTTGCACATTCTCCCTGTGCCTGTGTGGGTTTCCTCCGGATGCTCTGGTTTCCTCCCACAGTCCAAAGATGTGCGTGTTATGTTGATTGGCCATGTTAAAAAAAATTGCCCCTTAGAGTTCTGAGATGCGTAGGTCAGAGGGATTAGTGGGCAAGTATGTAGGGGTATGAGGGTAGGGTCTGAGGGGGATTGTGGTTGTGCAGACTCGATGGGCCGAATGGCCTACTTCTGCACTGTAGTGATTCTATGTTCATTTCATTTACCTTGTCAGCTGCAAATTGCTCATGGATATTTAGGCAGGAATTTTACCGCCCATACCTTTCCAGAATGGGCGAGGGGGCGAGCCATGGAAAGGCCCGTGGACCTCAGGCGGGATATTATGGTTTTTGGGATGAGCGATGCTGTAAGATCTTGCTCTACGTTTTGAATTCTCCTACTGCCATTGCCAGCGAGAACGGAGAATTCGGCCAAATCTCCTGCAGAGGGATTGGAGAATGCAAAGCTCGGATGAGGCTGGAGAACCTCTGTGTCAGTAAAAAGTAAAAGTTAAAGTTTATTTATTGGTCACAAATTGGCTTACATTAACACTGCAATGAAGTTACTGTGATAATCCCCTTGTGGCCACACTCCGGTGTCTGTTCGGGTACACTGAGGGAGAATTTAGCATGCCCACTGCACCCAGCCAGCACACCTTTCAGACTGTGGGAGGAAACTGGAGCACCCGGAGGAAACCCACACAGACACGGGGAGGAAGCGCACACGACAGTGACCCAAGGCTGGGAATCGAATCCGAGTCCCTGGCGCTGTGAGGCAGCAGTGCTGAATAGTATGCCAACCTGAGGTGTTAGAACCATAGAACCCTACAGTGCAGAAAGAGGCCCTTCAGCCCATCGAGTCCACACCGAACACAATCCCACCCAGGCCCTACCCCCATGTCCCTACATATCATACCCACTAATCCCTCTAACCTACGCATCCCTGGACACTAAAGGGCAATTTCTTAGCATGGCCAATCAACCTAACCCGCACGTCTTTGGACGGTGGGAGGAAACCAGAGGAAACCCACGCAGACACGAGGAGAACATGCAAACTCCACCCAGACAGTGACCCTAGCTGAGAATCGAACCCAGGACCCTAGAGCTGTGAAGTAGCAGTGCTAACCACTGTGCTACCGTGCCGCCCAGTGTTGTACAAATTGAAATCTTACTTTTCTAATTGAGAGTCAAGTTAGTCAGATGTTGGCATTAGCTGTGGTGTCAGTCAATGGATGCTGTAGGTTAATAGAACGACAGACCAATTGCCAAACCCAATCCACCCAAGTAGAACCATCTGCTTGATGTTCATTCCAGCTTGGTGTTTAGTCTGCTTACTCATTTCCTCACTCACAAAGCTCTTTTTTGATAGTTGTCCACACTATTATCTTAAACCTCCTTATATTTAAACCAATTCCGTTCCTGTCAGTGATTAAGCCCCTCAACAAGAAGAGTGGGAAATCCCTGGAATTTCCAAATTGGAAGCATTTGACTGATTGATGATTGGCTGTCACTAGTGGGAGGTGATGAGTAATAAGGAAGCATGGGATTCTGGATTTTGATCCAAAATTGCTTCCCTCCACAGAAGCTAAGTTTAAGTTTCATTTATCAGTGTCACAAGTAGGCTTAGATTAACACTGCGATGAAGTTACTGTGAAAATCCCCTAGTCGCCACAGTCCGGCGCCTGTTCGGGTACACCGAGGGAGAATACAGCACGGCCAATGCACCCTAACCAGCATGCCTTTCTTTCATCTTTCTTCCATTGGGAATAAGATACAAAGTCTGGGGTTACAAACCACTTCCCACTGCCTCGGCAAAGCAGCCAGCATAATTAAGGACCCCATGCACCCCAGACATTCTCTCTTCCACCTTCTTCCATCGGGAAAAAGATACAAAAATCTGAGGTCACGTACCAACCGACTCAAGAACAGCTTCTTCCCTGCTGCCATCAGACTTTTGAATGGACCTACCTTGCATTAAGTTGATCTCTCTCTACAGAGAAATGTAGCCCAGTCCCATCACGCAAACCAACATCCTATCCATTGATTCTGTCTACACTTCCTGCTGCCTCGGCAAAGCAGCCAGCATAATTAAGGACCCCATGCACCCCAGATGTTCTCTCTTCTACCTTCTTCCGTCAGGAAAAAGATACAAAAGTCTGAGGTGACTCAAGAACAGCTTCTTCCCTGCTGCCGTCAGATTTTTGAATGGACCTACCTTGCATTAAGTAGGTCCTACTCTACAGCCTAGCTATGACTGTAACACTACATTCTGCACCCTCTCCTTTCCTTCTCTATGAACAGTATGCTTTGTCTGTGTAGCGCTCAAAAACAATTCTTTTCACTGTACAATAGTAAATCAAATCAAATCAAATCAAAATCATTCAGACTGTGGGAGGAAACTGGAGCACCCGGAGGAAACCCATGCAGAATCAGGGCGCGTGTGCAGACTCTGGGTCCTTGGCGCTGTTAGGCAGCAGTGCTCACCACTGTGCTGCCAGATCAGCCAGGGGGGTAATTCCCCCATTCTGACCCGCTAATTATTTGGCGAGTTTGGTCAGGAGATATGCGCATGCAACAATTCGCGAGATTTGCAACGCATGAGGGTCTCCCATCTCTGAAAATCAGGTGTGGTCAGGAACATGCAGGAAGACTAGGTGAGTACTTTAAATCTATTTTTAATGTTACTTGCATGTGATTATTGGGCCCGGGACTGAACTCTACTCCCCCCCACCTCCCCTAGGGTTTGGGGTGGGGGGTTAGTGCCCCAGATCATGGGCACCCTGGAAGTGCCAGCCTGTGCCTGCTGTCAGTGCCCAAGGGAAAAATCGCCCATGCCTAGAGAGCACCTTGGCATTGCCCACTTGGCATTGGGCAATGCCATGGGGGTGGAGCTTAGGGGCAATCGGTAGGGGTGGGGGGGTCCTGCTGCCACTAGGTCCCATTGGGACCTAGTTGGGGCAGGAGGGAGGCCAGCAATGGGGGCGGGCTGGGGGGGTTTGGTCTGCTGGGGGGGTCTGCCTCCCATGGGGAGGTGAATGGGGAGGGTCTTTTCTGCACGGGGGAGGAGGGGCTGGAGATTAGGGTGCTGTGGGACGGGGAGTGTCAGGGCTGGCCGGGACTGCTCGTGGGGGCTACTATCTGACCATGGGGAGGGGAGGGGGTTGGGGGAACAGCTCCGCAAAGGTCCTGGGGCGACTAGCAATCGGGCTGGCCAGCAAACCAGCAGGCCACTGCGCATGCACAGAGTTCCAAAACAGTCAGACTCCAACGCGACTAGGCACCTCCGAGCTTTTAATGATATTCACAAGTGTGATCTCTACCTTGCACAGAGATTTGAGTCTGAACTCCCACTGAAAGAAACAATCCTGGAATACACCAGTTTTCCTGCAAACAAAGAACAAAGAACAACACAGCACAGGAAACAGGCCCTTCGGCCCCAGAAGCCCGCACTGCCCATTTTAACATTCAGTGAGTGCCTCATTCCAATCCTTCTTCTACCTACGACTTTTGTCTATGCCTCTTGGACTCCACAATAAAGGGGTGCAAATTTACAGAATTATATATGTGCGCCAGATTAAGGGAGATCTAATTTAGGGACTTAGAATATTTTTGGGAGAACTGCCCTGCAGAGTTTATCCAGCACTTTCTGTTCTTACTTCCGAGAAGTAGATTGTTTTAAGAGCTCTATAAAGCATTTCTAGTTTGTTAGCAGTTGGAGTTAATAAATACGCACCATCATTAATATATTTTAAACACTATGCTTCCCTTCATTCAATCGCTCATTTGTATATTATTCCCTGAAGTATGACCCAGAGGACCCAGCGTTAATAAAAGCTGGAGCTATGATTGCAAAATACACACGGGACTTTGCAGAGGACTCACCACGGCAGCACAGGCAGGACATAATCATGGGATTGGAAATGAGTAAATGAAAGAGAGGCACATGGTGGATTTTTAATATAAATAATCACACGAAGGAGGAAGTATTTAGGACCAAAGTTAAATGAGAAAGGGAAGAACGTGGATTAACAAACCATTCTTCCACAACCTCAGCCCAAAGCGAGTCACCGGAGATTAATCATTTATATTGCACAACAAGCTGTGATGTCTCTCTCTTTCTCAAGCCCACTATTGTCTACGTCTTTGTCTGCAAGGGAAGTGCTTCTCCTGTAGCGTATTGAAAATTGCAACATGCATTTTGTGCTCTTCCACCTACCATACATCCACATGCCAACAGGGGGAGCCTGCCAGGGGGAGTTAATCAAGGTTCCCCGCTTAACAGCTCATGCAGTTCTAATTCCAATCATCCCTAGCTGATTATGTCCCAAGAACCTCACACTTCCCCCTCGCGCTTACTCTGCACCACTTTGTATTCATATTCCAACAAAAAAGACCAAGAAAGGAAAGGATAGCACTTTCTGTGAACTCTGTTTCACAGCCGTTTACGACAAATGGAGTACTGTTGAAACATACCTCGATTGTAAAGTCTTGCCCCATTGTGATGAAGAGTCACATTGGACTGTGGCTGGGTGGCCAACAGCAAGGTTAACACCGAGGGCAACAGTAATGATGAGAATCAGAGTAAGAGGGGATCTCATTGAAACTTACAAAATTCTAACAGGGTTAGAGAGGGTAGATTCAGAATAAGTGTTCCCGATGGTGGGGGAGTCCAGATTAGGGGTCATAGTTTGAGGATAAGGGGTAATCCTTTAAGGACTGAGGTGAGGAGAAATTTCTTCACCCAGAGAGTGGTGAATGTGTGGAATTCACTCCCACAGAAAGTAGTTGAGGCCAAAACCTTGTCTGATTTCAAGAAGATGTAACTCTTGGGGCTAAAGGGATCAGGGGATATGGAAGGAAGAGGGGATCAGGATATTGAATTGGATGATCAGCCACGGTCATAGTGAATGGCGGAGCAGGCTCGAAGTGCCTCTTCCTGCTTCTAGTCTCTATGTTTAATCAAGCATGCTGGGAATTTTGGTCCTGTTACAGTTAAACAACAGATGTAAGTCAGAATGGCTGCAGTGAGTCATGTGCTGTGAGCTGTGATCTAATACTTCCTGTGTTGGCCAAATAAGGACGGTTGTTTGGACTGTGCTGGACAAGTCAGAGTCACTGTTACCAGCTATGGTGAGGCTGTGTATCTTACATGTAGCTTGCTTTGAACACTTGGAGTCGACTCAAACAACACCTCTCGACAGTAAGTCGACACCTTTTTCCTCTTTATTGTCTTTCTTCGTTTTTCTTCCCCCCCCCCACTCTTCCCCCTGCTTTATCCGCCTCCCCTTACCTTTTCTCCCCCTTTGGGATTTTACGACAATAGACAATGGTTTCATCAGTAGGCTTTTTTTTAATTCCAAATTTTTTATTGAATTCAAATTTCACCATGGTGGGATTTGAACCCACAACATCACCCTGGGTCTTTGAATTACTCATCCAAATGGCGGGACAGGACCAGGAAAGTGTACGTTGACCTCGGATAGGATTTTCTGGTGTTGGGAGGAGCAAGCCAGCAAAGTGTGCCTGGGAGAACATCTTCAGAGAAGACAAACAACCACAAGGGAAGATCTACATCCAAGAAGAGATCTGGCCAGTTCACTCAAACCTGGGTAGTATTTATTTCCAGTTAAAAGTTTAGAATTAAAGTTAAAAGGATTAGAGTTGAATGAGTTGAAGTGTTTTAACTATGAGTTTGTATGAAGTACTGGATCTGAAGTATTAATTAAAGAGAAACATTTTGCTTAAGTGGATTTGACTTGACTCCTATCCTTTGGTTTATCATACTACAAGAGGGGAGGCAATAGTGTAGTGATATTATTAGTGGACCAGTAACTCAGAGACCCAGGGTAATGCTCTGGGTTCAAATCCCACCATGAAGAAACTTGAAATCAATAAAAAATTTGGGATTAAAAAAAGTCCACTGATGAAACCATTGTCGATTGTCATAAAAACCCATCTAGTTCACTAACATCCTTTAGGGAAGGAAATCTGCTGTCTTTACTTGGTCTGGCCTACATGTAAGAAGTCTCACAACATGATGAAGGAGCAGTGCTCTAAAAGCCCGTCATTCCAAATAAACCTGTTGGACTTTAACCTGGTGTTGTGGGACTTCTTACTGTGCCCATTCCAGTCCAACGCTGGCATCTCCACATCATAACCTACATGTGACACCAGATCCACCTCAATGTGGTTGACTCTCAAACGCCCTCCAGGGATGGGCAATGTATGCTGGCCCAGCCAGTGACGCCCACATTCCATGAATAATTTTTAAAATAGTACCTTGAAAAATGTTTTAGGTTTATAGTCAGATAACGGACTCAAAACGTTAACATTGCTTCTCTCTCCACAGATGCTGCAAGACTTACTGAGTCAGGAGGAAGAGGGAGGCGTACATTAGATCTAGGCATTTGAGGACAGAGATAGCGTTAGAAGAATACAGAGAATGTAGGAGAGAACTTAAAAGGGGCATCAGAAAGGCAAAAAGGGGCCACGAAATGGCTTTGGCGGGTAGGATTAAGGAAAATCCTAAGGCATTTTACTCCTATGTTAGAAACAAAAGGATGGTTAGGGGGAAGATTGGTCCTCTCAGGGACAGAGGAGGGGAACTATGCTTGGAGCCTGGGGGAATGGGGGAGATCTTGAATGAATACTTTGCGTCGGTATTCACGCAGGAGAGGGGCCTGATGTCTGGTGCTGTGCTTGAGGAATTTGAGGATCCGTTGAGGGAAATAGTCATCACGAGGGAAGAGGTGTTGGGACTTTTAGACAGTATAAAGACGGATAAATCTCCGGGGCCTGATGGCATCTATCCCAGGCTGCTAAGGGAGGTGAGGGATGAAATTGCTGGGCCTCTGACGCAAATCTTTATCTCTTCTTTGGACACAGGTGAGGTCCCAGAGGATTGGCGGATTGCAAATGTAGTACCGTTGTTTAAAAAGGGTCAGAGGGATAACCCAGGGAATTATAGGCCGGTGAGCTTGACTTCAGTTATAGGCAAGCTAATGGAGAGGATCCTCAAGGATAGGATGTATGAACATCTGGAGCGCTGCAATCTGATCAGGGATACGCAGCATGGCTTCGTTACAGGGAGGTCGTGCCTTACGAATCTAGTGGAATTTTTTGAAGAGGTGACAAAAACGGTTGACGAAGGACAAGCCGTTGATGTCGTCTATATGGATTTCAGTAAGGCGTTTGACAAGGTCCCTCATGGTAGGCTGATAGAAAAGGTGAAGGCTCATGGGATACAAGGCCAGGTATGTAGATGGGTGGAGAACTGGCTTGTGAGGAGGAGACAGCGGGTAGTAGTGGAAGGCTCCTTTTCCAATTGGAGATCTGTCACCAGTGGTGTGCCGCAGGGCTCGGTACTAGGACCTCTTCTATTTGTAGTATATATTAATGACTTGGAAGAGGGGGTAGGTGGTGTGATCAGCAAATTTGCTGATGACACTAAGATGGTTGGATTGGCGGGTACTGAGGAGCAGTGCCTGGCAATGCAACAGGACATAGACAGGCTGGTAGATTGGGCAGATAGATGGCAAATGGAATTTAATCCGGAGAAATGCGAGGTGATGCACTTTGGCCGGAATAATGTGGAGGGGAGTTATACGATAAAAGGTAGAACTATCCGGAGTATAGATACGCAGAGAGACCTGGGGGTGCAAGTGCACAAGTCCCTGAAGGTGTTGGTGCAGGTGCAGAATGTGATGAGGAAAGCGTATGGTATGTTAGCCTTCATAGGAAGGGGTATAGAATATAAGAGTAGGAGTCTGATGTTGCAGTTGTATAGAACGTTGGTTAGGCCTCACTTGGAGTACTGCGTCCAGTTCTGGTCGCCGTACTACCGGAAGGATGTAGAGATCCTGGAGAGAGTGCAGAGGAGATTTACCAGGATGCTGCCTGGTATGGAAGGGCTGTCTTACGAGGAAAGATTGAACGAACTTGGGCTGTTTTCCCTTGAGAGACGTCGGCTGAGGGGGGATCTAATAGAGGTTTATAAGATTATGAAGGGGATAGATAGAGTAAATGGTGGTAAGCTTTTTCCACTATTAGAAATGGATAGAACGAGGGGTCACGGGCTTAGGGTGAGGGGGGCTAGGTATAAGACAAATATTAGAGGGCAGTTTTTCACGCAAAGGGTAGTGGGGGTGTGGAATGCACTGCCGAGTAAGGTGGTGGAAGCAGGCACGCTAGGGTTGTTTAAGAGTCACTTAGACAGCCACATGAGCGGTCTACATATAGGGGGATATAGCAGGCCTTACTAAACATTGTAGGCTTGGGATTCCGTTTTTGCCTCAGGGATGTTACAGTCTTTGCCTGTTTAATAATGAATTTTTGTCTCCACAGGCATTTAAGTCCACCTTGTTGACCAGCAAGGGGCATGCATGCGGCAGGTTGTAGTGGGCTGCTCTTGGATGTTGCTTCGGGAGTTGCCTATTGCTTCATGTCGTTAGTGTGCTTAAACTGGACCATCTCGAGGGCAACATGACAGCTCAGAGACTATCTCTGTTGCTGTGCAGACACATGGATTTGGGCCTGTGTCTGTGGGAGTTTGCGCGTTCTCCCCGTGGTTGCGTGGGTTTCCTCCGGGTGCTCCGGTTTCCTCCCACATCCCAAAGATGCGCTTTTAGGCTGATTGATTGGGTAACAAATTGTCCCTATATTGGACCTCCCTGATCCTCGCACATTAGGCGTAGACTAAAATCATGAATAGGTCACTGAGACAATGGGACGGCGGTGCGGGCTCGTTGGGCCGAAGGGCCTGTTTCCCGTGCTGTGTTGTTCTTTGTTCTTTGTCTTTTTCCCCAGCTTTTATATCAGGTTTCCAGTATCTACAGTACCTTTCCTGTACAATCTGAGTTTTGTGTGCAGGGTACATAACTGTCTATCTGCTCAGACTAGCCATTGGACAAAAGGCACCCCACTCTGCAGCGAACAGCAATGTCTACTATGTTAACTCAGTCGCCAAGAAGGGTTTAGTGACACCCTGAGATGAGCAAAGCTACTATACAAATGAAAGCGTTTTCCTCCTCGTCTCAAGATCTGATGAGGGCACCATAAATAAAACCCAACAGATTGTGAAATGTCACTGCGAATGAGACAAGTATGTGGCTTTGGAAGAATGAGTCATTCTTGAGATTACGAAAATAACTCTTAACCTTGTGACACCTCCACCTTCATCTTGTCAGCATCTATCAATTCCTGTAATAATAATGCTGAAAGTATCAGCAAGCTTTGTCATTCAGGAGTCAACCAGCCAGTGTCTGCACATACACAGTTAAATGTAGAAATCGGGGAGTTGCTATCTGAGTTACCCTACTCAACTAAGGAGAAGATAATATTACCACTAGACAATTAATCCAGAAACTCAACTAATGTTCTGGGGACCCAGGTTCAAATGCTGCCAGCTGGTGGGAATTTGAATTCAATAAAAAGAACCTGGAATTAAGAATTTACTGAAACCACTGTTGGAAAAACTCATCTGGTTCACTGACATCCTTTAGGGAAGGAAATCTGCTGTCCTTACCCGGTCTGGCCTACATGTGATTCCAGAGCCACAGCAATGCGGTTGCCTCTCAACTGCTCTCCAGGGGCAATTAGGGATGGGCAATAAATGCTGGCCAGTCAGCGATGCCCATGTCCCATGAGTGAATAAAATAAAATCACCGCATCAGAACCATGGTGAGAACCTTTGGGCTGAAAGAAATAAAAGAATTGAAGTACTTACTCATCCAACATCTATTTAATATACCAGAAAACTCAAGGTCAGTGCACTCAAATGTAAATTATTTCTTATTGAAGTTGTAATTACTGACAGGTGGCCTCTCTGGTGTTTATAAATTATGTTTATAAGTATGGAGTCATTTTGCATTACTTACAAGGAAGCTCAACGCCATCCAGGGAAAAGCAGCCCACTTGATTGCTGCCCCTTCCACAAACCATTCAACCTCCTTCCCCACCACCGACACAGTGGCTGTAAGTTCTATCACCTATAAAATGCACCGCAGGACCTCACAGAGGTTCCTTAAACAGCACTTTCCAAACCCACAAACATTACCAAGTATAAGGACAAGGGCAACACGTGAAAAGTTATGTTTATTTATTAGTCACAAGTAGGCCTACTTTAACACTATAATGAAAATCCTCCCAGCCACACTCTGGTGTCTGTTTGGATACATTGAGGGAGAATTTAGCATGGCCAATGCACCTAACCAGCATGTCTTTGGACTTCGGGAGGAAACCGGAGCACTCGGAGGAAACCTACGCAGACACGGGGAGAATGTGCAAACTCCACGCAGACAGTGAACCAAGCCAGGAATCAAACCCGGGTCCCTGGTGCTCTGAGGTAGCAGTGCTAACCATTGTGCCACCGTGCTGCAATAACATGGACACGTGGGAATATCACCCCCCTCTGCAAGTTTCCCTCCAAATCACTCGGCATCCTGACTTGGAAATATATCGCCGTTCTTTCACGGGGTCAAAATCCTGGAACTGCTTTCTTAACAGCACTGTGGATGGAGCTACACCATGTGGACTGCAGCAGTTCAAGCTCACCACCACCTTCACAAGGACAACTAGGGATGGGGGCTGAATAGGAATGTAGGAAAATAGGAATTAGGAGCAGGCAAAGGTAAATCCAGCCCTTTGAGTCTGCTCTGCAATTCAATCAGATCATGGCTGTTCTCTCCTTGGTCTCAAATCCATTTCCAACCTACCCGGCAATGCCCACATCCCATAAATGAATAAAAGAAAAAATTACACCCATGAATTTCGATATGCCCAAACTGTGGAATGGGAAGCTTGAAATTGGTTCTTGTGAAAACCAAAAGTCATAAGAAGACAAGATTCACAGTGGTACTAGCCTACAGAGCCACTGGAATTAAATCTTAGGGCAGTGATAATTTTCAAATGTAAAGCCCTGTCAAAAAGCAAGTTTCCTGCAGGGGGTTTTTAAGTTCATGCCCAAAGGCAATGGGTGGGATTTTTACGGCCTCACTCATCCTGAAACCGCAAAATCCTGCCCGAGGCCAACAGACCTTCCCATGCTCTGCTCACTCCGATTCCCATAGCAGGCAGGCCGGTAAAGTTCCAGCTAATGTTTGGATGATGAAGTGAAGTATGGATTGGTAATATTTGGAGTAGGCATCCCTGTGGTCTATGTAAAGAATCCATCTCGTTAATGTGGGAGATGTTCATATCCCATGTGTTAATCGAGACTCTTGCTCCAGTTAATTCATAGACATGGAAACTTCATCTTTAAATCAAATCACATTTTTATTAGGAAAATGTAACAAAACTTTAAATACTTATGATTACCACAAGACTGACTCTCTTACATTGTTTCACAATTAAATTCTTCTATCCTCCTATAAATCTATCATAATAAGTCTTCAAACATAGATTTTAACTACTTATACTTAGCCAATACTCCTGTAGGGGTGTCATTATCTACTCATGCTGGACATGTCATTGGCTTTGGGTACAAACAACGCTTGAACCCAGCGTACTCAATTTCCAATCATTAATAACTTGTGCACAAGTGAGAACTTGGTGCAGCGCAACGCACTGCAAGGAGTTCTATTGATACAAACAATTTAGCAGTTATAGCTAATTACAGCAAATGAGAAACGTGCAAATTCCTAATCCTTTATTTGCATACATATCCACCACAGCTTTTAGCCCTTTCTTATCCAATACAAAACCGTCTCCTGCTAATCCTTCATGAGCATAAACATGTCTTGCTCTTTGGTATTTTGTTACGGAAATGTCTTCTTTTCCATCCTCTGGTGAAGTCTGGGTATGGAATGTTTACAGAAGATTAGCCGCTTATCCTGAATACACAAGCACTGGTTTCACTGAAAGCCTCGTGAGCATTTTCCATTACTTTTTTCTGACAGTTATGGAACTTTAGTTTTCACAGTTGGTGGAACCTAACTTCCACAGACAAGCATGGAGTGGGATCAGGCTTCATCAGCCTGGGGTTCATCTTCTTCTTCTTCTGCCCTTCTCTTCTGATTCTGTTTCTGGAACCTCGAACATTTATTTACTGAGACGGGCTTGAACGCAGTTCTACATGTCAGCTTTAACTATTAACATATCATCCAAAGTGCTGTGTTGCACTGACTTTCGGACAGTGTCCTAAGCTTGTTTAATATTTTGAATCAGACTTCTGCCACCAGTTGTATTTGATTTCTATCCATTTAACTTCTTTATCATAGATGTGTTGTTACAGCTTCCCCCTTGAAAACAACCATCGCCAGTATCCTGCTGACTTTACTACCCATCGCAAAATCGAAGCCATTTGTTGCCACAGTAGGCAGTGTCACAACACCAAGTTAAAGTCCAACATGTTTATTTGGAATCAAGAGCTTTTGGAGCACTGCTACTTCATCAGGTGATGATTCCACTCTCCTGATGAAGGAACAGCGCTCTGAAAGCTCGTGATTCCAAATAAACCTGATGGACTTTAACCTGGCATTGTGAGACTGTGCCCCTCCCAGTCCAATACTGGCACCTCAACATCATCTGTTGCCAGTAAACAGTCCTGTGGTTTACCATATTTCCCATCAGGCTATAGTAATGTCCTTTTCTGTACATTGGCGAGACCACATAGACGCTATGACAATCGATGAACAAATACCACTCGACAATCACCAGGCAGGATTGTTCCCTTTCACGTGGGGTGCACTTCAGCAGTCAAGGGCACTCAGCCTTCAATTTTCAGGTAAACATTCTCCGAGGGGGCCTTCAAGACACACAACAACGCAGAGGCGCTAAGCAGAAACTGATAGCCAAAATTCCGCACACATGAGGATGGCCTCAACTGGGATCTTGGATTCATATCACACTATGTGTAACCCCCTACCAAACTGGCTGGGTTTACAAAATCCTACTAATTGTCCTGGCTTGAGACAATTCACATTTCTTTAACTGTGATTATCCCTCTCCCCAGGCACATTGTTTGTACCTGTAAAGATTTGATTACCTGTAAAGAATCGTATTCCAATCATTCTTCACATTCCAATCTGTAATTATCTTACAATTGTGTCTCTGTCTATATATGCCGTGTTTGTGAACTAACCGCTACTCACCTGATTGAGGAGCAGCGCTCCAAAAGCTTGTGATTCCAAATAAACCTGTTGGAATTTAATCTGGTTTTGTGAGACTTCTTACTGTGCCCACTCCAGTCCAATGCTGGCAGCACCACATCACGTCTGTGCAAAGTTTATACGTTCTCTCCGTGTCTGTGTGGGTTTTCTCTGGACAGTCCAAAGATGTGCGGGTGACATGGTTTGGCCATGCTAAATTGCCCCTTAATGTCCAAAGATGTGCAGTTTAGGGGAATTAGTGGGGTAAATTTGTGCGGTTATGGGATTAGAGTCTGGGTAAGATGCTCTGTCGGAGAGTCGATGCAGACTCAATGGGCCAAATGACCTCCTTGTGCACTGTAGGGATCCTATGAAAAATATAAAGGTCATTCATGTGCTACTCAGCTACAAAAGCTCAACTGCTCATAGAATAGAATCCCTACAGTGCAGAAGGAGGCCATTCGGCCCATCGAGTCAATCCTGCCCACGCAGGTCCTATCCCCATAACACCATATAATTACCCTGCTAACCCCTCTGAGCTATGCATCCGGGGACACTAAGAGGACATTTAGCACAGCCAATCCACCTAATCCGCACATCTTTGGCCTATTCTGATGAGGGATGGCTAAATACTAATTTTAATGAAAAATCTTCTCTCGCTTCTCTCAGTATGTTGGGGAGATAACCAGAAGAGAAATGAAATTCAGTTTACAATCAGTAATAATTATTGATCTGTCATCACGGTTGTAATGTAGGAAACAGTTAATTAGCACGCAGCGAACTCCCAGAAACAACAATTTGATAATGACCAGATACCTTTAACCCAACTCAAGGAAGGAATGAGATTCCACACTTGCAAATGTTAATTAATCAGGGTCAGAGAAGTTGCTTGAAAGTGACTTTAACACCAGTCAAATATATATCTAAATGATCGAAATATAATGATTGGTGTGGTGCAGTTGCTTAAAAGAAGTCATGGCACAGTGGCACAGCTGTTAGCACTTCCACCTCATGGCACCAGGGACTTGGGTTCGATTCCTGGCTTGGGTCACTGTCTGAGTGGAGTTTGCACGTTCTCCCTGTATCTGTGTGGGTTTCCTCCGGGTGCTCTGGTTTCCTCCCACAGTCTGAAAGATGTGCTGGTTAGATGCATTGCTGTGCTAAATTCTCAGTGTACCTGAACAGGTGCCAGAGTGTGGCGACTAGAGGATTTTCACAGTTATTTTAGTCTTAAAGACACTCAATGATCTGGTCTCCACAGTCTTCTGCGGCAAAGAGTTCCACAGATTCACCACCCTTTGGCTGAAGAAATTCCCCCCTTAGCTCTGGTTCATTGTCTTTTTCTCTTTTGGCCTTCAGCCTTCCTTCCATTTGAGCCAGGTAGCGAAAATAGACAAATTATTTCCTGAATGGGCGTAAATTGAGAGAGGTGGATACTCAGCGAGATCTTGGTGTCCATATGCATTAGTCGCTGAAACAAAGCGCGTAGGTACAGCAGGCAGTAAAGAAGGCAAATGGTATGTTGGCCTTCATAGCGAGAGGATTTGAGTTTAGGAATAGGGATGTTTTGCTGCAATTGTACAGGGCGATGGTGAGGGCACACCTGGAGTATTGTGTGCAGTTTTGGTGACCTGGCCTCCACGGCCCTCTGTGGCAAAGTGTTCCACAGATTCACCACCTCTGGCTGAAGAAATTCCTCCTCATCTCTGTTTTAAAGGATTATCTCTTCAGCCCGAGGTTGTGACCTCTGGTCCTAGTTTTTCTTACTCGTGGAAACATCCTCTCCACGTCCACTCTATCCAGGCCTCGCAGTATCCTGCAAGTTTCAATAAGATCCCCCCTCATCCTTCTAAACGAGTACAGAGCCAGAGTCCTCAACCATTCTTCATATGAGAAGTTCTTCATTCCAGGTGAACTGAAATCCCACTCACCTGATGAAGAAGCAGCACTTCGAAAGCTAGTGGCTTTTGCTACCAAGTAACCTGTTGGACTTAACCTTGTGTTGTGAGACTTCTTACTCTCTCTTAATCCTCCAGCACTCCTCAAATTCTGATCTCTTGAGCTCCCCCAGTTTTAATTTGTAAGGGATTAAGGCTTTGCTTTATTTTCTTTATTAATAATATGTATTAGTGGCACAGTGGTTAGCACGGCTGCCTCACAGCACCAGGGACCTGGGTTCAATTTCCGGCTTGGGTCGCTGTCTGTGTGGAGTTTGCACATTCTCCCCGTGTCTGCATTGGTTTCCTCCGGATGCTCCGGGTTCCTCCCACAGTCCAAAGATGGGCAGGTTAGGCAGATTGGCCAAATTAAATTGTCCCTTAGTGTCAGGAGGAGTTTAAGCTTATTTATTAATGTACATTAACATTGCAATGAAGTTACTGCAAAAATCCCCTAGTCGTCACTCTCTGGCTCCTGTTCGGGTTACACTGAAAGAGAATTTAGCATGACCAATGTACCTAACCAGCGTGTCTTTTGGACAGTGACAGGAAACGGGAGCACCCAGAGGAAACCCATGTAGACACGGGGAGAATGTGCAAACTCCACATAGACAGTGACCCAAGCCTGGAATCGAACCTGGGTCCTTGGCGCCGTGATGCAACAGTGCTAACCACTGTGCCACCATGCTGCTCTAACACAAATTTTTGGACTAATTCTCTCTCTCTGTCCTATATTTCCACGATGTGGGTATGCCGGCGTTGGACTGGCGTAAACACAGTAAAAAGTCTGACAACACCAGGTTTTAGTCCAACCGATTTATTTGATAATAGACTCACAAGCTTTCGGGGTTAGCCCCTTCGTCAGGTGAATGGAGAGTTCTGGCCTCAGACAGAGCATATAAAGCACAGACAGTTTCGAGATTACCGATTAGAATGCGAATCCTTACACCTAACCTGCTGTTCAAGACCTGAAGTGGTCGACAATGTGAGTGGAAGGAGCACTGATCACAGGTTAAAGAGATGTGTATTGTCTCCAGACAGTACAGTAAGTGAGGTTTTGCAAACCCAGGCAAGTCACGGGGGTTACAGATAGTGCGACATGAACCCAAGATCCCTGTTGAGGCCGTCCTCATGTGTGCGGAACTTGGCTATCAGTCTCTGTTCAGCGATTCTGCGCTGTCGTGTGTCGTGAAGGCCGCCTTGGAGAATGCTTACCCGAAGGTCAGAGGCTGAATGCCCGTGACCACTGAAGTGTTCGCCAACAGGAAGAGAACAGTCTTGCCTGGTGATTGTCGAGCGATGTTCATTCATCCATTGTCGTAGCGTCTGCATGGTCTCCCCAATGTACCATGCTTCGGGACATCCTTTCTTGCAACGTATCAGGTAGACAATGTTGGCCGAGTTGCAAGAGTATTTACCATGTACCTGGTGGATGGTATTCTCCTGTGTGATGATGGTATCCATGTCGATGATCCGGCATGTCTTGCAGAGGTTGCTGTGGCAGGGTTGTGTGGTATTGTGGTCACTGTTCTCCTGAAGGCTGGGTAGTTTGCTGCGAACAATGGTCTGTTTGAGGTTGTGTGGTTGTCTGAAGGCAAGAAGTGGGGGTGTGGGGATAGCCCTGGCAAGATGTTCGTCTTCATCAATGATATGTTGAAGACTCCGGAGAAGATGTCGTAGCTACTCCGCTCCGGGGAAGTACTGGACGACGAAGGGTACTCTGTCCACTGTGTCCCGTGTTTGCCTTCTGAGGAGATCGGTGCGGTTTTTCGCTGTGGCGCATCGGAACTGTCGATCTATGAGTCGAGCACCATATCCTGAGGGCATCTTTCAGGGTCTGGAGGTGTCTGTCACGATCCTCCTCATCTGAGCAAATCCTGTGTATACGGAGGGCTTGTCCATGGGAATGGCTTCTTTAACATGTTTAGGGTGGAAACTGGAGAAGTGGAGCATTGTGAGATTGTCTGTGGGCTTGCGGTACAGTGAGGTGCTGAGGTGACCGTCCTTAATGGAGATGCGTGTGTCCAAGAACGCAACTGATTCTGGGGAATAGTCCATGGTGAGTCTGATGGTGGGGTGGAATTTGTTGATATCATCATATAGCTGTTTCAGTGATTGTTCACCATGAGGCCAAAGGAAGAAAATGTCATCGATGTATCTAGTGTATAGCATTGGTTGAAGATTCTGTGCAGTGAAGAAGTCTTGTTCGAACCTGTGCATGAAGATGTTGGCATATTGAGGTGCAAATTTGGTCCCCATGGCTATTCCGTGTGTCTGGATGAAAAACTGGTTGTTGAAGGTGAAGACGTTGTGGTCCAGGATAAAGCGGATGAGTTGTAAAATTGCATCTGGAAACTGGCAGTTGTCAGCATTGAGTACTGAGGCAGTCGCAGCAATGCCATCGTTGTGGGGGATGTTGGTGTAGAGCGCCATTCATCAACCGCACTCACAAGACAGCCCTGAACATCACCCAAGCACAACGCAACGCCATCCATGCTCTCAAGACAAACCGCAACATTGTCATCAAACCAGCAGACAAAGGAGGGGCCATCGTCATACTGAACAGAATGGATTACTGTAAAGAAGTGCACCGACAACTAAACAATGAGGAACACTACAGACAGTTACCCACAGATCTGACCAAAGAACACACTCGTCAACTCAACAATCTGATCAAGACCTTTGATCCGGACCTTCAGAGCACCCTCCGTGCTCTCATTCCACGTACTCCCCACATTGGAGATCTCTACTGCCTCCCAAAGATACACAAGGCAAACACACCTGGCCGTCCCATCGTATCGGGCAATGGGACTCTGTGTGAGAACCTCTCCGGCTACGTCGAGGGCATCCTGAAACCCATTGTACAAAGAACCCCCAGCTTTTGTCGCGACACTACGGACTTCCTACTGAAACTCAGCGCACATGGAGCAGTTGAACCAGGGACACTCCTCGTCACAATGGATGTCTCGGCGCTCTACACCAACATCCCCCACAACGATGGCATTGCTGCGACTGCCTCAGTACTCAATGCTGACAACTGCCAGTTTCCAGATGCAATTTTACAACTCATCCGCTTTATCCTGGACCACAATGTCTTTACCTTCAACAACCAGTTTTTCATCCAGACACACGGAACAGCCATGGGGACCAAATTTGCACCTCAGTATGCCAACATCTTCATGCACAGGTTTGAACAAGACTTCTTCACTGCACAGAATCTTCAACCAATGCTACACACTAGATACATCGATGACATTTTCTTCCTTTGGCCTCATGGTGAACAATCACTGAAACAACTATATGATGATATCAACAAATTCCACCCCACCATCAGACTCACCATGGACTATTCCCCAGAATCAGTTGCATTCTTGGACACACGCATCTCCATTAAGGATGGTCACCTCAGCACCTCACTGTACCGCAAGCCCACAGACAATCTCACAATGCTCCACTTCTCCAGTTTCCACCCTAAACATGTTAAAGAAGCCATTCCCATGGACAAGCCCTCCGTATACACAGGATTTGCTCAGATGAGGAGGATCGTGACAGACACCTCCAGACCCTGAAAGATGCCCTCATAAGAACAGGATATGGTGCTCGACTCATAGATCGACAGTTCCGATGCGCCACAGCGAAAAACCGCACCGATCTCCTCAGAAGGCAAACACGGGACACAGTGGACAGAGTACCCTTCGTCGTCCAGTACTTCCCCGGAGCGGAGAAGCTACGACATCTTCTCCGGAGTCTTCAACATATCATTGATGAAGACGAACATCTTGCCAGGGCTATCCCCACACCCCCACTTCTTGCCTTCAGACAACCACACAACCTCAAACAGACCATTGTTCGCAGCAAACTACCCAGCCTTCAGGAGAACAGTGACCACAATACCACACAACCCTGCCACAGCAACCTCTGCAAGACATGCCGGATCATCGACATGGATACCATCATCACACGGGAGAATACCATCCACCAGGTACATGGTAAATACTCTTGCAACTCGGCCAACATTGTCTACCTGATACGTTGCAAGAAAGGATGTCCCGAAGCATGGTACATTGGGGAGACCATGCAGATGCTACGACAACGGATGAATGAACATCGCTCGACAATCACCAGGCAAGACTGTTCTCTTCCTGTTGGCGAACACTTCAGTGGTCACGGGCATTCAGCCTCTGACCTTCGGGTAAGCATTCTCCAAGGCGGCCTTCACGACACACGACAGCGCAGAGTCGCTGAACAGAGACTGATAGCCAAGTTCCGCACACATGAGGACGGTCTCAACAGGGGTCTTGGGTTCATGTCGCACTATCTGTAACCCCCGTGACTTGCCTGGGTTTGCAAAACCTCACTTACTGTACTGTCTGGAGACAATACACATCTCTTTAAACTGTGATCAGTGCTCCTTCCACTCACATTGTCGACCACTTCAGGTCTTGAACAGCAGGTTAGGTGTAAGGATTCGCATTCTAATCGGTAATCTCGAAACTGTCTGTGCTTTATATGCTCTGTCTGAGGCCAGAACTCTCCATTCACCTGACGAAAGGGCTAACCCCAAAAGCTTGTGAGTCTATTATCAAATAAATCGGTTGGACTAAAACCTGGTGTTGTCAGACTTTTTACTACATTTCCACCCCATTACACACAGGAATCTTGGCTTATTTCCTTGTGTTTCCTTGGCCAACCCACTTAACCAGCATGTCTTTGGGACTCTGGGAGGAAACGGGAGCACCCGGAAGAAACCTGTGCAGAAGCATGTGCAAACTCTGCACAGACAGTGACCCAAGCCGGGAATCGAACCTAGATCCCTGAAGGTTTGAGGCCGCAGTGCTAACCACTGTGCCAACGTGCCACCCCATTATCATCACTTAGCTATTTTCGAGAACCAAGAGATCCAAATGTAGTATGGTAAGAAGTCTCACAATACCAGGTGAATTTCCAACAGGTCTATTTGGAATCACAAGCTTTTGGAGCGCTGCCCCTTCATCAGGTGAGTGGAGAGGTGCTCCGAAAGCTCGTGATTCCAAATAAATCTGTTGGACTTTAACCTGGTGTTGTGAGACTTCTTACTGTGCCCACCCCAGTCCAACACCGTCATCTTTCTGCACTGTAGGGTTCTATGATTCTATGATCTCCACCTCAATTATAGTATGACCAATGCATTGGCCTACTTTTGTTTAGTGCTGTTCATTTCTTTACCCCTCAGTGCAAAAGTATAGGGAGTCCTAACATGTGACCTGTCCCAGCTTTCTCCCCTCAGGGAAGGAGTCATTTTGATTTCAGCCTGCTGGAATTGGGTGGTGACTGGTCAGATTCAAGAGTTTCCTGGTGCCCTTTGTTGAGTTGGCTCTAATTGATGCTGCCACGCCATTTACCGATTTTACCGCCCTGCCTTCAGGTCCACTGTTTGCCATTGGGATGGGAGAACAGACTGGGCTGGATGTGGCTTCAAGTTACGACAGACTGCTTCGTTATCGTAGAATCCCGACAGTGCAGAAGGAGGCCATTTGGCCCATCAAGTCTGCATTGACTCTCTGACAGAGTATGTCACCCAGACCTACCCATTGCCCTATCCCCGTGACCTGATATAATTACCACACTGATCCACCTAACCTGCACATTTTTGGACACAAAGGGACAATTTAGCATGGCCAATCCACCCACCCTGCACACTTTGGATACTAAGGGGCAATTTAGTATGGCCAATCCACCTAACCTGCATATCTTTGGACACTAAGGGGCAATTTAGCATGGCCAATCCATCCACCCTGCACACTTTGGATACTAAGGGGCAATTTAGTATGGCCAATCCACCCAACCTGCATATCTTTGGACACTAAGGGGCAATTTAGTATGGCCAATCATCTAACCTGTCTGTATGGAGTCTGCACAATGTCTGCATGGGTTTCCTCTGAGTGGTCTGGTTTCCCCCCACAGTAAGAAGTCTCACAACACCAGGTTAAAGTCCAACAGGTTTATTTGGTAGCACAAACTTTCAGAGTATCGCTCCTTCTTCAGATGAGTGAGGAGTTGTGTTCATAAAAAAGCATATATAGACACAAACTCAATTTACAAAATAATGGTTGGAATGCGAGTCTTTAGAGATAATCAAGTCTTAAAGGTATAGACAATGTGAGTGGAGAGAGGGTTAACCTGGTGATGTGCGACTTCTTACTGTGCTTACCCCAGTCCAAATGTGGCATCTTCACATCATTCCTCCTATAGTCCAAAGATGTGCTGGTTAGGTGCATTGGCCATGCTTAATTCTCCCTCAGTGTAACCCAAACAGGCGCTGGAGTGTGGCGACTAGGGGATTTTCACGGTAACTTCATTACGGTGTTAATGTAAGCCTACTTGTGACACTAATAAATAAACTTAAAACGTAAACCTGAACATCATCGGAGTGTGAAAGGAAACCAGGCAATCTGGAGGAACAACACGCAGACACGGGGAGAACATGAAAATTCCACACAGTGTGTCGGAATCTAACCCGGGTCCCTGGCAATATGAGGCAGCAATGTTATCTGCTGTGCCACTCATGATATCCATACTTGCTCCAGCCATGTCCTGGTTGCCCCTCCACCGGTGATCTGTGCGAGAGAAATCCCAGTGTGGCTCTGCGACAATTCTACCTCAACACTCGGGACACCTGAAGAAGGCCCAGGCATGTGGAGGCTTTACTGCAGCTGCTGAGAGAAGCTGAGTCTCTGAAAAGATCTTACTGAATGGCAGAGCAGGCTCGAGGGGCCAGATGGCCTACTCCTGCTCTTAGTTCTGATGTTCTTATGTTCGAAGTATTGCCACACAAGCCATGGTCAACCACAATCTCTATTAAAGAACTGCGCAAACGTAGTTAGCGTACTCCTCCACACTCTTGGCTGGACATCAGCAGGTGACTCCCAGGAACAATCCTGTCCAAAGGTGCCGCATCGTTGATAAACATCCCAAATCACCTTGAAGGGCAATAATGAAGTGCTATTAGGCAAGCAAACATGCCAATCTTCGCCCGCAAATATGCAGAACCAGTTTCTGTTCAGTACGAATGATTGAGGACGTGTGTGGAGTTCCAGGAAAATGCTCTGCTGTTTTTCAGAGAAGGTCAACGGATCTTAAACCTAGATTTGGCAGATGCAGGCTTGATTCACATCTTACTAAAGAAAACCTATGTCAGTGCAGTTTTCCACTCGCTAAGTACTGATTGCAAACTTCTGTCTAATTCGTTCATGTGGGTGTTGCTGACTGGGAGTCCACCCCACAGCAGTGGACTCACATGTAGGCCAAACCAGGTAAGGTCGGCAGATTTCATTCCCTAAAGAATATTAGTGAACCAGCTGGATTTCGACGATGGTTTCATGGTCATCATTAGACCCTTAGGGTGGGATTTTCAGGCCTTGCTTGTCCCAAAGCCATAAAATCCTACCTTAGGTCAACAGACCATTCCATGGTCCGCCCCTCGCCCGCTTTGATTCCCGTGGCGGGAAATGGGAAAATTCTGGCCATAATTTCAGACTTTTAAAATATTCAAATTTCACCATCTGTCGTGGTGGGATTCGAACACGGGGCCATTCAGTCCGTCAAGTCTACACCAACTCAGACCCATCTCTCTGCCCTAGGCTCATAACCCTGTACATTTATCATGGCCAATCCACCTAACCTACACATCTTTAGACTGTGGGAGGAAACCCACGCAGGCATGGGGAGAACATGCGAACTCCAGTCTTACTCAAATCCCGCTCCAAAGTCTTGAGCAAGTAGTCCAGGCTGACACTCCAGTGTCTGTCTCACAACGCCAGGAACCCGAGTTCGATTCCCGGCGTGTGTTACTGTCTGTACACAGTTTGCGCATTGTCTGCACAGGTTTCCTCTGGTTTCCTCCTACAGTCTGAAAGACGTGATGGTTAGATGCTAAACTCTCCCTCAGTGTACCTGAAAAGGCACCGGAGTGTGGCGACTAGGGGATTTTCACAGTAACTTCACTGCAGTGTTAATCATAGAACCCGACAGTGCAGAAAGAGGTCCTTTGGCCTATCGAGTCTGCACCGATCACAATCCCACCCAGGCCCTACCCCCATATCCCTACATATTATACCCACTAATCCCTCTAATCTACGCATCCCTGGACACTAAGGGGCAATTTCTTAGCATGGCCAATCAACCTAACCTGCACATCTTTGGACTGTGGGAGGAAACCGGAGTACCTGGAGGAAACCCACACAGACACGAGGAGAACATGCAAACTCCACACAGACAGTGACCCAAGCCAGGAATCGAACCCAGGACCCTGGAGCTGTGAAGCAGCAGTGCTAACCACTGTGCTACTGTGCCGCCCAAATGTAAGCCTACTTGTGAAGCTAATAAAATAAATTTATACACAACGGCTGCTTCTAACGCTGTCGCACAATCTGTGTTCAACTGCAACGTGGGGAATCTCTGTTAAGACTGCACGGGTGCAGTTAGCGTACTCCCCTGCACTGTTGATTGGATGTCTCTGGGTGTTTTTGGACATCTTTGGGTGATTCACACAAACAATCCTGCTCAAAGGTTCCTTGAGAAACATCCCAAAGCACAACGCAATCAACTTGAAGAGAAATAATGCCAAGCCTCAGACAAATATGCCAACCTCCTGCCCACAGGAAAACTGGTGGAACCGGATTCCTCCTTGGTGCCAATGATTGAGGGCTTGATGAACAGAACTACAGGAAAACGCCCTGTTCTTTTCCAGAGAATGTTGACGCACCTTGAATCTAAATTCGACAGCTAGAACCTCAGTTTATCTATTGCGAAAGAAAACCTACGGCGGTGCAGTTTTTCACTGTGTTTACAGGACTACAAAAGGAGTACAGGGTCAATGGGAAACTTCCCCTTACTTCTGTTTAACTACTGAATCAGAACATATCTAGCAACTCAAAGCTGAGCACCCGTGCTTTGCTGTTGGCTAAACAGCGATTACAAACTGAAGCCCAGCATAAACCTCAAACACCCAGAGCTTCTGAGACTTGGTTCAAATCCCACCCCTGAGACTTGACCACATAGGCTGACACCCCAGTGTGTAACCCTGCACAGCTAGAGGTACCATTTTCAGCTTGATACAGTGAATTTTGGAGGTGGCGATGGGGTGCCAAACAAACGTGTTGCTTTGTCCCAGATGGTGTCAAGTTTCTTGAGCTTGTTGGAGCTGCACTCATAGAGTCACAAAGATTTACAGCATGGAAACAGGCCCTTCGGCCCAACTTGTCCATGCCGCCCATTTTTTTAAACCCCTAAGCTAATCCTAATTGCCCACGTTTGGCCCATATCCCTGTATGCCCATCTCATCCACGTAACTATCTAAATGTTTTTCAAAAGACAAAATTGTACCCGCCTCTACTACTACCTCTGGCAGCTTGTTCCGGACACTCACCACCCTCTGTGTGAAAAAATTGCCCCCCGCACACTTTTGTATCTCTCCCCTCTCACATTAAACCTATGCCCTCTAGTTTTAGACTCCTCTACCTTTGGGAAAAGATATTGACTATCTAGCTGATCTGTGCCCCTCATTATTTTATAGACCTCTATAAGATCACGCCTCAGCCTCCTACGCTCCAGAGAAAAAAATCCCAGTCTATCCAGCCTCATCCACTTCGGCCCAACTTTTCCACACCGTCCATTTTTTTAACCACTAAGTTAGTCTCAGTTGCCCATATTTGGCCCATATCCCTCTATACCCATGCAACTGTCTAAATGCTTATTAAAAGACAAAATTGTACCCTCCTCTACTACAACCTCAGGCAGCTTATTCCAGACACTCACCACCCTCTGTGTGAGCAGGAAGCGTGGACAGAGTCAATGGATGGGTTTGCCTAATGGATTGGGCTACATTCATGATCTTTTGTAGCTTCTTGTGGTCTTGGTCAGAGCAGGTGAACAAGCTGTGATACATCTGGAAAGGATGCTTTCTATGGCGCATCTGTAAAAATTGGTGAGAGTCGTAGCAGACATATCGATTTTCCTTAGCCTTTTGAAAAATTAGAGGCTTCGTTGGCTATAGCATTGGCATTGGGGGGAACAGGACAGATCTGGTGATCTGAACAACTAGGAACTTGAAGCTATGGATCATTTCCACCTCATCCCCGTTGATGTAGGCAGTGGCATGTTCTCTGCTGTGCTTAATGAAGTCGATGACTATCTCCTTCATTCCAAACTAACTCAAACCAAAAAACTCTCTGGAGCAAAGCTTAGGATGCACACCTCACATAAGTGGGATGAAATGCTACTCAAGCACTAATGTTCATTTGGCCGTGATATACAGTCACAGTCTCACGTCTCACAGAGTAAAGTGTTGCCAAGCAAGGAACTGGAGAAGGTGGGGACAACTGACTTGCGGCCTTTCCACAGAATCTGCTGGCCTTGGACAATTACTGGGAGTGGCAGCACAACTGCTTCAACTTTCAGCATAAAGGAGGGGTTAGTTTTTTTTATTCATTCGTGGAACATGGGCGTTGCTGGTTGGGCCAGCATTTACTGCCCAACTCTAGTTGCCCAACGGTAGTTGACAGTCAACCGTACTGCTGCGGGTCTGGAGTCACATTGTAGGTCAGACCAGGTAAGGACAGCAGATTTCCTTCCCCAAACAACATTAATGAACCAGATGGGTTTTTTCTGAGAATTGACAATGGATTCATAGTCATCAGTAAACTTGTTTGTGTCACAAGTAGGCTTACATTAACACTGCAATGAAGTTACTGTGAAAATCCCCTAGTCGCCATTCTTCAGCGCCTGTTCGGGTACACTGAGGGGGAATTTAGCATGGCCAATGCACCTAACCAGCACGTCTTTCAGACTGTGGGAGGAAACCAGAGCATCCAGAGGAAACCCATGCAGACACGGGGATAATGTGCAGACTCCACACAGACAGTGACCCAAGCCAGGAATTGAACCCGGGTCCCTGGCACTGTGAAGCAGCAGTGCTAATCACTGTGCCAGCATAGTTTCTTAATTGTAGACATTTTTTATGAATTTGAATTCCACCAACTGGCATGTCCAAACTGCATCCACTATTATACAACTGAGCTAAATCCAGCAAATTATTACCATGCTTAGGATACATAGCCACATCTTCAGTTTCAGTGAAGGCGAAATCTGCTACTTCTTTTCAGGAGACAGTTTCTCCAGCTGAGTGTGACTGCGATGCTAGCGGTGACTGTGTCCCTTTCCCCAATCATTGTACTATGGATATATCATCACTTCCCAAAGATGTGCGGGTTAAGTTGATTGGCCATGCTAAATTGGCCCTTAATGCCAGGGGGATTGGCAGGGTAAGTATATAGAGTTAGGGGGATAGGACCTGGGTGGGATTTGTTGTTGGCGCAGACTCAATGGGCTGAATGGCCTCCTCCTGCACCGTAGGGATTCTGTGAGTTTCTGGTTTAATAGTCTAGTGGTGATACCACAAGGCTATTGCATCCCACCTTAGTGGCATAGCCTTTCAGTGGCATAGCCTTTGAAGACATGTAGGGTGAAAGAGGAGTGGGGGTAGGTGGGAGGTAATTTGACTTAACGTGCTTGTTTGGGGACTGCTTTAGACACCGAATGAAAGTTAATATATAAATTCAAGACTTTCTCTTTCTGTGTACTTTGACATACTGCTGAGAGCAACAATAAACTAAAATTGGCACAAGTTCTTTCATCCTGTTTGTATTGTGAAGGTCAAGTAGATTAACTACAAATATTTTGGCACAGGGTGATGTGCGATTAATACAACAGTTGGTGTAGCCAATGGGAGGAGACAAACATTTTATAAAAGAACTCCTGTTTTCATTTTGTCCAGTTTGAAAAATGTCAGGATGTCAGTAACATTAAGGACATGATCAAACAAAAATAAAGGACACTGAGTTCTAACTCAAATTCTGCAATATTGCTTCATTGCAACCCAAATAATTCCTCGCATCCAACTCTCGACTGGCTGGAGATATCACAAGGTAGACCCCGGTAGCTGACAGTGTGGTGGGAAAGATTTATTTTTGCACATAAATCTATTTGTAAAAAGCAAACTTTAACTTTGCAATGCCTTAGTTGCAGGGGAAGTCAAACCTCCAAGAGGACAAAATCCTTCTCAGCACTGCTGCCTCACAGGGCTGGGCTACTGTCTCTGTGGAGTTTGCATGTTCTCCCCCGTGTCTGCGTGGGTTTCCTCCGGCTGCCCCGGTTTCCTCTCACAGTTCAAAGAAGTGCAAGTTAGGTGGATTGGCCATGGTACATCGCTCCTTAAGTTTAAATTTATTTATTGGTGTCACGGGTAGGCTTACATCAACACTGCAATGAAGTTACTGTGAAAATTCCCCAGTCACCACACTCTGGCGCCTGTTCAGGTACACTGAGGGAGAATCTAGCACGGCCAATGCACTTAATCAGCATGTCTCTCGGACTGTGGGAGGAAACTGGAGCACCCAGAAATGGGGAGAACATGCAAACTCCACACAGTCATCCAAGGTGGGAATCGAACCCGGGTCCCTGGCGCTGTGAGGCAGCAGTGCTAACTGCTGTGTAACTGTGATTTAAGGGAAGAAACATATGATGAAGAAGGGATTGGTGGGGGTGGGTGGGGTTACAATGACAGATTTAAAGAACAAAAAACAAGAAAAATTACAGCACAGGAACAGACCCTTCGGCCCTCCAAGCCTGTACCGACCATGCTGCCAGACTGAACTAAAACCCCCTACTCTTCCGGGGACCATATCCCTCTATTCCCATCCTATTCATGTATTTGTCCAGCTGCCCTTTGAAAGTCACTACCACATCTGCTTCCACTCCCTCCCCAGGCACTCACCACCCTCTGTGTAAAATCTAGAATATAGAACATTACAGCACAGTACGGGCCCTTCGGCCCTCGATGTTGCACAAACTAGTGGAACCAATCTAATGACCCTCTAACCTAAATTATTCCAATATTATCCATATGTCTATCCACTGTCCATTTGAACGCCCTTAATGTTGGCGAGTCCACTATTGCTGCAGACAGGGCATTCCATGCCCTTACTGCCCTCTGTGTAAAGAACCTACCTCTGACATCTGTCCTATATTTATCTTGCCTCATACATCTCCTTTAAACCTTGTCCCTCACACCTTAAACCTATGCTCGCTAGTAATTGACTCTTCCACCCTGGGAAAAAGTCATGGTCACTGTTCTCCTGGAGGCTGGGTAGTTTGCTGCGGACAATGATCTGTTTGAGGTTGTGCAGTTGTTTGAAGGCAAGAAGTGGGGGTGTGGAGATAGCCTTGGCAAGATGTTCATCTTCATCGATGGAAAAGCTGTTGTAGCTTCTCCGCTCTGGGGAAGCACTGGACAATGAAAGGCACTCTGTCTGTCATGTCCAGTGTTTTTCTTCTAAGGTCGGTGCGGTTTTTCACTGTGGCGCATCGGAACTGTCGATTGATGAGTCGAGCGCCATATCCTGTTCTTACGAGGGCATCTTTCAGCAGCTGGAGGTTCCTGTTGCGATCCTCCTCATCAGGGCAGATCCTGTGTATGTGGAGGGTTTGTCCGTAGGGGATGGCTTCTTTAACATGCTTAGGGTGGAAGCTGGAGAAGTGGATCATTGTGAAGTTATCTGTGGGCTTGCAGTAAAGTGCTGAGGTGACTATCCTTGATGGAGATGCGTGTGTTCAAGAATACAACCGATTCCGGAGAGTAATCCATGGTAAGACTGATGGTGGGATGGAACTTGTTGATGTCATCATATAGTTGTTTCAGTGATTGTTCACCATGAGTCCCAAGAAAATGTCATCGACGTATCTAGTATAAAGCATCGGTTGAAGGTCCTGTGCAGTTATTTTGTAGTTTGTAAATTATTTTGTAAATTGAGTTTGAGTCTTTATGTGGCCTGTTTGTGAACAGAACTTCCACTCACCTGATGAAGGAGCAGCGCTCTGAAAGCTAATGGCTTGTGCTACCAAATAAACCTGTTGGACTTCAACTGGTGTTGTGAGACTTCTTACTGTGCTTACCGCAGTCCAACGCTGACATCTCCACTTCTATGACTGAGCCAGTTCTATATCCATTGTGCCAGCTCACCTCTGATGCCATAAAACTTCACCTTCTGTCGACAGGAAGAGGATCCTGTCGGCCTTGCTGAGCTGGTTTAGCCACACAGTCTTTTTCTGTGCCATTTATTTGATGTAATCCTATTTAACCATAGCGCTGACTAGTTCCTGCATCTTCCCCCTGTTAATTATATGTATTTGCCATGAAATGTTTTGAATGAACATATAATCTGATTAAGTTTATTGCGCACTTGCAAATTGACGAGCTTAGAGGGAAATAGCTTTTAATTACATTGTATCACCCCTTGAGCAATTCTGAAATGCCGTAGCATTTACACTTGGCTGAAATCTTTTGGATGCAAAGAAGAGAAGGCAAAATACCAACAATATTGACCTGTTAAATACTTCCATCAGCAGAGTTTGAGCAGCTTAATGCCCCTCTTGCCATATAATGTTTTAACACAGTACGGACGTGGGAAAGACTCTATGCCATAACAATTACAGGGGATACACCACACAGGAACAGGCCATTCGGCCCACACAGTCCATACTGGCCTTTTTGTTATTCATTCGTGTGACAAGGGCATCGCTGGCTAAGCCAGCAATTAGTGTCCATCCCCAGTCGTCCTTGAACTGAATGCTTTGCTAGGCCATTTCAGATGACATTGCTGTGGCTCTGGAGTCACATATAGGCCAAACCTGGTAAGGACGGTAGATTTCCTTCCCTAAAGGACATTCATGAACCAGATGGGTTTTTCCGACAATGGTTTCATGGCCATCAGTAGATTCTTAATTCCAGATATTTTTTAATTGAATTCCAATTCCACCATCTGCTGTGATGGGATTCGAACCCAGGTCCCCAGAACATTAGGTGAGTTTCTGGATTAATAGTCTAGCGATAATAGCATTTGGCCATCTGTTCCTCTTTTTGCTCCACTCAAGCCTCCTCCTATATTTCCTCATCTAACTTTATCATTGTAACCCTTCTTTCTCAAATCCTTTTCTCATTTCCCCTTTACTGCATCTATACCATTCACTTCAACCACTCCCTGGGAAGCCAGTTCCACATTATCACCACTCTCTGGCTAATGAGGTTTCTTTTGAATTCCCAATTGGATTTCTTGGCGATCATTTTGTATCGACGGCCGCAAGTCATGGGCATCCCCTTACCCTCTCGACCGATACGCAATCTGACCAAGACTGCAAGAAACTACAAAGGGCTGTGAAGGTCGCCCAGTCCATCACGCAAACCAGCCTCCCGACGGAAGAAGGTGAAAGAGAGCGTGCCTAGAGTGTGTGGGGTCCTTGATTATGCTGTCTGCTTTTCTGAGGCAGCGGGAAGTGTAGACAGAGTCAATGGATGGGAGGCTGGTTTGCACGATGGATTGGGCTTCATTCAGCACTATGCTGCTAACCTCTCCAAGAAAGGAGCATAGGACCGGCATTGGACTTCATTCAAACTTTAGAGATAGCTCTTAAATGTGGCTAATGTATCTGCCCCAACCACCTTACTTGGCAGTGTATCCCATGCCCCCACCACCCTCTGCGTAAAAAAAATTCCCCTCACATCTCCACTGAACCTTTCTCCCCTTATTTTGAACTTGTGCCCCCTGTAATTGTCATTTCTGCCCTAAGAAAAGGTTTCCAACTGTTCATTCTACCTATATCTCCCATAATTTTATAAACTTCTGTCAGGTCGCCCCTCAGCCTCTGTCTTTCCGAGGAGAACAATCCCAGTTTAGTCAATCTCTCCTCTTAGTTAATATTCTCCATACCAGGCAACATCCTGGTAAACCTATTCTGTACTCTCTCCAAAGCCTCCACATCTTTATGGTGTGTGGTGGCCAGAATTGGATACCGTATTCCAAATGTATTACATTATTTTATACAACTTAACATAAATTGCCAACTTTTATACTCAATGCCTCGCCGTTGAAGGCAAATATTTCATATGCTTTCTTCACCACCTTTTCCACCTGTGCTGCCACTTCTAAGGATCTGTGGACATGTACTCCCAGATCTCTCTGTGTGTCTATGTTCCTGATGGTTTTATGTTATAGCTCCCACCTGAATTGGATTTTCCAAAATGCATCACCTCCTATTTCTCCACCCAATTTTCCAGCTTATCTATATCCTGCTGTATTCTCCGACAATCCTCAGCACTATCCACAACTCTGCCAATCTCAGTATCATCCGCAAACTTGACAACTAGACTAGCTACGTTTTCTTCCAAGCCATTTATATATATTACAAACAACAGAGGCCCCAGCACTGATCCCTGCGGAACAGCACTAGTTACAGACCTCCATTCAGAAAAAACACCCTTCCACCTCTACCCTCTGTCTTCTTTGGCCAAGCCAGTTCTGAATTCATCTAGCTAGTTCACCCTTGAACCCATTTGATTTAACCTTTTGCTCCAGCCTGCCATGAGAGACATTGTCAAATGCTTTCCTAAAGTCCATGTAGACAATATCCATAGCCCTTCCCTCATCAAACACTTTTGTCACCTCTTCAAAAATCTTAATTAAATTAGTGAGACATGACCTCCCCCAAAAAAACCACACTGTCTGTCACTAATTAAGACCATTCAGTTCCAAATGTGTATCCATCTACCCTTCTCAAATAACACAAAAACATTGGTTATCCTCCAATCCTCTGGGACCTAACCTGTGGCCAATGAGGAAACAAAGATTTCTGTTAGAGGCCCATCAATTTCCTCTCTTGTCTGCCTCAGTAATCTGGGATAGATGCCCCATCCTTGAGTGGACTAACTCTTTCTCTAGCTACCCTTTTGTTCCCAATATATGTATAAAATACCATCTTTAATCCTGCCTGCCAAGGACATTTTGTTACCCCTTTCTTCCCTCCTAACTCCCTGCTTGAATTTTTCTCTACTTTCCCTGTACTCTTCAAGTGTTTCACCTGTTTTTAGTTGCCTGGACCTTATGTAAGCATCCTTTTCCTTTCTGACTCAGTTCGCAATTTCCCTGGTCATCCACAGTTCCCGAATCCTGCCTTTCCTGTCCTTCCTTTTCACAGGCACTTACCTGTCCTGCACTCTGATCAAATGCTCCTTAAAAGACTCCCACATGCCAGGTGTGGATTTACCCTCAAACAGCCTCTTCCAAGCATGAATCAAGGCTCTAAGTTCATCTGGATAAAAGCAAATTACTGTGGATGCTGGAATCTGAAACCAAGAGAGAAAATGCTGGAAAACCTCAGCAGGTCTGGCAGCATCTGTAGGGAGAGAAAAGAGCTGTTGCTTTTAAGTCCAGAAGACCCTTTGTCAAAGTTGTCAATAGTTTTGACAAACAGCCATCTGGACTTGAAATGTCAGCTCTTTTCTCTCTCCTTACAGATGCTGCCAGACCTGTTGAGATTTTCCAGCATTTTCTCTTTTGCTCTAAGTTCATCTGCCTTACCTGTTATATTCATAGAATCATAGAAAAACTACAGCAAAAAAAGGCCCTTCGGCCCACAAGTTGCGCCGATCTTATCTCTACCCACTAGGCTTACTTATAACCTTCCATCCTATTAAGTCCCATGTACTCATCCAGAAGTCTCTTAAAAGACCCAAATGAATTTGCCTCCACCAGCACCGACGGCAGCTGATTCCACTCACCCACCACCCTCTGAGCGAAAAACTTACCCCTGACATCTCCTCTGTACTTACTCCCCAGCACCTTAAACTTGTGTCCTCTTGTGGCAGCCATTTCAGCCCTGGGGAAAAGCCTCTGAGCCACCTGATCAATACCTCTCATCATCTTATACACCTCTATCAGGTCCCCTCTCATCCTTCATCTTTCTAAGCAGAAAAGATCGAGCTCTCTCAACCCATCCTCATAAGGCATGCCACCCAAACCAGGTAACATCCTTGTAAATCTCCTCTGCACCCTTTCAATGGCTTCCACATCCTTCCTGTATGTTCCTTGCATTGAAGCAGATACATCCAGGCCTTTGGACCCACTGAATTTGATTTCCCCCAGCCTGGTCTTTTTCTTAGATAGCCTGGCCTTAGTACCATGCTCATCCCAGTTTCTACACTTGCTGACCCTACTGTTCTGATTCCCCTATTATTGTCAAAACTCAACTCGTTCACTAGTGCCCTTTAGGGAAGGAAATCCACCACCCTTAGCTGGTCTGGCTTACCTGTGACTGTGGGAGGAAACTGGAGCACCCGGGGGAGACCCACGCAGGCGCAAGGAGAATGTGCAGACTCCACACAGACAGTCACCTGAGGCTGGATTCTAACCCGAGTCCTGGCGCTGTGAGTCAGCAATGCTAACCAGTGTGCCACCTTGCCTTGACTGAGAAAATGAATACTGGCATAGACTGGAAAGGGAAACTGTGAGCTTGGTCTAGTCACTGAGGGAGGCCAAACTAAGTGCCCTACAAAGTATTAAGCCATCAACATATGATGTGATTGCTGGAATGGATTAACATTTCATTTTCAGAGTGTGAGACTGATTTTGATGCATGGTTCTCATCACATTCATGGCATAATTGCACACCTGAAGCCCCATCCTGACATCACCTCCAGGAATTTAAAACTGACCAGAAAACCTTTCTAACTATTGTTGGCATGCAAACCTGTCATTACTGAAGCAGCAAATTTGGCTTGTGGTCAAGAACATTATGTTCCCACATTCTTGTCTATTCTTGCTAAAGAAATTTGCAAGTCATTTTTGTTATTTATTTAGGGAGGCACGGTGGCACAGTGGTTAGCATTGTTGCCTCGAGGGAACAGTCAGGGATCCGGGTTCAATTCCTGGCTTGGGTCACTGTCTGTGTGGAGTTTGCACATTCTTCCCTGCGTCTGTGTGGGTTTCCTCCCACAGTCCAAAGCTATGCAGATTAGATGGATTTACCATCTAATTGCCCCTTGGTGTCCAAAGATGTGTAGGTTAGATGGATTGGCCATACTAAATTGTTCCTTAGTGTCCAAAGATGTATAGGTTAGATGGATTGGCCATGCTAAATTGTCGTTAGTGTCCCAAGATACGTAGGTTAGGTGGATTGGCCATGCTAAATTGTCTCTTAGTGTCCAAAGATGTGCAGGTTAGGTGGATTGGCCCTGGTAAATTGTCCCTTAGTGTCCAAAGATGTGCAGGTTAGGTGGATTCGCCCTGCTAAATTGCCCCTTGGTGTCCAAAAATGTGGAGGTTAGATGGATTGGCCATGCTAAATTGTCTCTTAGTGTCCCAAGATGTGCAGTTTAGGTGGATTGGACATGCTAAATTGCCCCTTAGTGTCCCAAGATGTGCAGGTCAGCCGGATTGGCCATGTTAAGTTGCCCCTTAGTGTCCAAAGATGTGCAGGTTAGGTGGATTGGCCATGGTAAATTGTCCCTTAGTGTCCAGAAGTGTGTAGGTTAGGGGGCTTTGCAGGGTAAATACATGGAGTTACGGGGATAGAGCCTGAATAAGATGCTCTGTTGGAAAGTCAAAGCAGATTTGATGGTCCAAATGGCCTCCTTCTGCATTAAGGGTTTCTGTGATTCGTGTGCGTCACTGGTAAGTCCATCATTTATTGCCCATCCTTATTGCCTTTCAGAAGGTGGTAGTGATTCCTTTACCGTTGAATCACTGTAGGTACAGCCACTGTGCTGTCGGGGTGAAGTTGGTTCCCGTTGACGTTGACGGAACAATGATGTAGTTCCAATTCCAGATGAGAGGCATATGTTACCCTTGTTTTCCCGTTGGTGCCAGTCACGGCTTTGGAGGGTGCAGTCAAGGCGATATGTCCTACAAAGCTGACACAATTCGAACAGCATCTGCCGGAGATTAACTTCAGAAATAGCAGCATACTGTTTACATTAATTTTACAGATGGAAGAGTGTTGAAGGATGGAAAGAGCCACTTTCTAAATTCATGATAAGAATGTGGCAGCTCATGATGCTTCTAGCGTGCAATTGCGAATCGGTGACTCACTTAGTCATTTTCCTAAGGGAGAACATGGTATTTTGCAACTAAAATTCCAGGTTAGAGAGATTTGTATTACAAATATCCACCTAGATAGAACCTTAGATTCCCTACAGTGCAGAAGGAGGCCATTCAGTGCATTGAACCTGCACTGACAACAATCCCACCCAGCCCCTAACCCCTTAACCCCATATATTTATCCTGCTAATCCCACCTGACACTGCGGGGCAATTTAGCATGGCCAATCCATGCTGTGCGGTGTTTGTGCATTCTCCCCGTGTCTGCGTGGGTTTCTTCCAGGCGCTGCGGTTTTCTCCCACGCACCAAAGATGTGCAGGTTAGGTGGATTGGCCATACTAAATTACCCCTTAGTGTCGGGTGGGCTAGCAGGGTAAATATGTGGGATAGGGGCGGGTGGGATTGTGGCCAATGCAGATTCGATGGGCCAAATATCCTCCTTCTGAACTGTAAGGATTCTATGAAGTACAGAGGCAGAGAATTGGTAAGTTGAAGGGAAGGGAAGCAGGACAGGACTGACTGATGAAAGGGGTAGATACTGGGATGCTTCCCCTTGCGGGAGAGTCTAAGACCAGGGGGCATTATCTCAGAGTAAGGGGGTCACCCATTTAAGAGAGAGATGGGGAGGATTTTATTCTCTCAGATGGGAGTGAATCAGTGGAATTCTTAACTGCAGAGGGTTATAGAGATTGATCTGTTCATTCTGAGAGAGATTTTTAATCAGTCAGGGAATTGAGGATTGTGGGGATAAGGTGGAAAGTGGAGTTGAGGATTAACACATCAGATCAGTTATGAACCCATTGAATGTCAGCGGAGCAGGCTTGATGGGCTGAATGGTCTACTTCTGCCTCTATGGCTTCTGGTCTTATGGGGCAGCACAGTGGCACAGTGGTTAACACTGCTCCTCACAGCGCTAGGGAAACTGTCAATCCAGCTAAGCTGCACATCTTTGGACAATGAGAGACAATTTTGCATGGCCAATCCACCTAACCTGACTCACTGGTCTGTGCGGTGTCTGCGCCTAGATAGAACCTTCTATCGGTCTGTGCGGTGTCTGCACGCTTTCCCCGTGACTCACCTGTTTCCTTCGGATGCTCCAGTTCCCTCCCACAATCCAAAAGACATGCTGGTTAGGGTGCATTGGCCATGCTAAATTCTCCCTCAATGTACCCGAACAGGCGCCAGAGTGGCAACCAGGGGATTTTCACAGTAACTTCATTGCAGTGTCAATGTAAGCCTACTTGTGAGAATAATAAATAAACTGCAAAAAACTTTCAACCAAACAGATTGACCCCCTTCAAGTCTCACTTGAAGTATTGTGTCTACTTCTACATGCCAAAGACATTCAAATTGTCACCATGCTTAATGGCACAACGGTGTCATTCCCCGCTGGCAAAAAAAGATCAACATACACTCGTTTTGAAAAAGGTTGAAGACAAACTTTGGCACCTCGCTATTTATTAGGCTGTGCTATTTAACACCCAGGCCGTTTCCATCACAGGGGGTGTCAACTCAACAACCAGCCTGTGACATTTATATTGCGAAACCTGATTCACAAAGAAGGTTGGTGCCCACACACGAACAAAGGTGGCAGCCTTCCAGACCTTGTGCGTTCCTCCCAATTTCAGGGAGAACATTGTGACAACTAGAGGAACAATAGAACCAGTTTTTGGTTTATCCTTCACGGTTTGCTACCATGCAAATCCATTTTCAAGCTGCGAGGCAATAGGTTTTTGTTTGAAAAGTCCATCCAATCATACTTTTGAGTGGTTTAACCAATTAGGTGTCAAAAACATTACTACCTGAAAGTGCTTTCACAAACACCAGGGTTAATGTAGCATGGCTAATAAACCTAACCCGCACATCTTAGTGGCTGTGTGGAGTTGGCACGTCCTCCTGGTGTCTGTGTGGGTATCCTCCGGGTGCTCCAGTTTCCTCCCACAATCTGAAAGAGTGCTGGTTAGGTGTACTAACCCAAAAAGGCGCTGGACTGTGGCGACTAGGGGAATTTCACAGTAACTTCATCGCAGTGTTAATGTAAGATTTACTTGTGACTAACAAATAAACTTTACTTTACTTTGGACTGTGGGAGGAAACTGGAGTGCCCAGAGGAAACAAACACAGACACGGGGAGAGCTTGCAGACTCTGCACAGTCACCCAGCGCCGGAATTGAACCTGGGCCCCTGGCGCTGTGAGGCAGCGATGCTGACCACCATGCCACCTAGTTTGTTTAGAGCCTTAAGTTTTCTCTCCTTCTATTCGTTCTTTTCATTGGAATGGCATGGTAACACAGCGGTTAGCACTGCTCCCTCAGCACCGGGGCAGCAGTGGCAGCAGGGCAGACTTCCTGGGGTTTGATTCCTGGCTTGGGTCACGGTCTGTGCGGAGTCTGCACATTCTCCCCGTATCTGTATGGGTTTCCTCCTGGTGCTGCGGTTTCCTCCCACAGTCTGAAAGACATGCTGGTTAAGGTGCACTGGCCATGCTAAATTCTCCCTCAGTGTACTCGAACAGGTGCCGGAGTGTGATGACAAGGGGATTTTCACAGAAACTTCATTGCAATGTTAATGTAAGACCACTTGTGGCTAATAAATAAACTTTAACTTTACTTCTGATGAGTGCTCATTGACTTGAGTCATTGACTCTGTTTTGCTCTCCGCTGACACTGCATAACCTGCTGAATGTTTTCTGCCTTGGATGCAGATTTCCAACGTGCATTGTCCGCATTTTGCTTCCGCCCGTTGTGGGGTGAGTTTTCTACAATTTGTAAGGTCCTGTTCCACCTAAGTTGTTTACCATTGTACTTCTTGGAACTGGATATGCCAGTTATTCCACATTACATCACCAAAGTGAGTGAGACAGACAGTCCTATCTCTGACTAATCTGATGATGATTTTCCCAGTACAGTCCTGGCACTGTGCGCATATCTGTGTTAAAAGGGAAATGTGGAGCTGCCACTGTGGGCAGTTTCGTCAATTCACTTCTTTATAAAGGGAAAAATCCAATCTATGGGTGATTCTGCTGAGTGAGACCGCTCTGCCCACCAATTGTTCTCAGCAGTGAACCTGAACGTCAGAATTTAATTTGATTTGATTTATTATTGTCATATGTATGATTCACAGAGTCATAGAGTCATAGAGGTTTACAGAATGAAAACAGGCCCTTCGACCCAACTTGTCCATGCCACCCTTTTTTTTAAACCCTGAAGCTAGTCCCAGTTGCCCGCATTTGGCCCATTTCCCTCTATACCCATTTTACTCAAATAAGTATACAATGAGAAGTATTATTTCTTGCGCACTATACAGACTGTTCATAGAGAAGGAAAGGAGAGAGTGGAAAATGTAGTGTTACAGTCATAGCTAGGGTGTAGAGAAAGATCAACTTAGTGCGAGGTAGGTCCATTCAAAACTCTGGTGGCAGCAGAGTCGGTTGGTACGTGACCTCAGACTTTTGTATCTTCTTCCCGACGGAAGAAGGTGGAAGAGAGAATGTCCGAGGTGCTTGGGGTCCTTCATTATGCTAGCTGCTTTGCCGAAGCAGTGGGAAGTGTAGACAGAGTCAGTGGATGGGAGGCTGGTTTGCATGATGGACTCACGGCCTTTCATAGTTCCTTACAGTCTTGGGCAGAGCGGGGGCCATACCAACTGTGATACAACCAGAAGAAAGAATAGTCCAATCAAGACAAACAAAGCCTCAATGAATGAAGTTTTAGCAATGGATGAGGAGAGGCAGGCAATGTTACGGGGTGGAAATTTTTGGACTCAGAGATGGTACAATTATAGAGTCAGAAAAACTTCTTGGGGTGAAATAGTTTGCAAATTGTCTGGATCATCCTCAGATTATTGGCACCCATGCTAGTCCAATATTTACTTTTCTTTTCACTGGGGTGGCACAGTGGCACAGCGGTTAGCACTGCTGCCTCACAGAGCCAGGGAACCGAGTTCAATTCCAGGGTTGGAATTTTTAAAGCAGTGAATTGATGAAACTGTCCGTAGTGGCAGCTTCACATTTCCCCTTTGACACAGATATGGGCACAGTGCCAGGACTGTACTGGAAAAATCATTATCAGATCAGTCAGAGATAGGATTGTCCGTCTCACTCACTCTATTGAATGATGTTACATGGAATAACTGGCAGATCCAGTATCGAAAAGTACTTGGCAATGGTAAACAACTTAGGTGCAACAGGATGCTACACATCACGGCGAAGCCCTCCCCTCCCCCCCACGGCATGGGCAGAAGGAAGATGCGGGCCGATATCTCCACGTCATTTCTGGACGATAATATCACTAGTATTTAAAGTTTATTTATTAGTGTCACAAGTTGGCTTATATTAACACTGCAATAAAGTTACTGTGAAAGTCCGCTAGTCACCATGCTCTGGTGCCTGTTCAGATACACTGAGGGAGGATTTAGCACGGCCAATGCACCTAACCAACACGTCTTTCAGACTGTGGGAGGAAACCCACACAGACACAGGGAGAACATGCAAACTCCACACAGACCAAGCTGGGAATTGAACCCGAGTCCCTGACACTGGGAGGCAGCAGTGCTAAACACTGAGCTACAGTGCTACCTTTGAAGGCCATCATGGAGAATCCTAGGAGACTAATTTCTTGGTTCCTTTATTCCCCCTCATTGCGGCCAGTCCTGTAGTGCCTGCATTGGCTGATGCGTACAAAGACACTGCGAGGAGAAAGACAGAGGAAGTGTGAGCTGACAAAAGGAACACCATTTTTAGGTAGTTGGAAACAAGCTAAGTTCTGCGGGTTGGCAGTTCCTCTTGCTGAGCCATGATTTCATCATCTTCTGTTGCATAACATTAAGACAACAGAGATGTTGTATGCAACCATTTCTTCCCTTGTCCACCTTCACCCAGTTCACACCATCAAAATAATGCCTTGTCAGCCTTTTCTGTGTAAAATATGTCCAGCAGAAAGCTAAAAATAGAAACATAGGAGATAGAAGCAGGAGGAGGCCATTTGGCCCTTCGAGCCTGCTCCGCCATTCATCACGCTCGTGGCTGATCATCCAACTTAATAGCCTAATTCTGCTTTCTTCCCATAACCTTTGATCCCATTCGCCCCAAGTGCTATATCCAGCCACCTCTTGAGTACATTCAATGTTTTGGCGTCAACTACTTCCTGTGGTAATGAATTCCACAGGCTCACCACTCTTTGGGTGATTAACTCAAGAACAGCTTCTTCCCTGCTGCCATCAGACTTTTGAATTAAGTTGATCTTTCTCTATAGCTTGGCTATGACTGTAACATTACATTCTGCACTCTCTCATTTCCTTCTCTATGAACGGTATGTTTTGTCTGTATAGCACAAAAGAAACAATACTTTTCACTTATGCCAATACATGTGACAATAATAAATCAAATCAAATCAAATCAAAAGAAATATCTTGTCACCTCCTCAGATTGTGACCCCTGGTTCTGGATCCCCCCACCATCGGGAATATCCTCCCTACATCTACCCTGTCTAAGTATGACAAACAGGTTATTTGACTAAGCTTCTTTTACGGGTCCTTTGCGTCACAATGGCCAGCAGCAGTCATTGTAACAAAAACAGAAAATGCTGGAAAATCTCAGCAGGTCTGACAGCATCCAGGGACAGAGAAGAGAGCTCTACAATAAGGGGAAAACAGTCCAATCATTAAGGTCAACAGGAAAAGGGGGGAATCGAGAACTAAGGGTCATAAGACCATTAGACATAAGAGCAAAATTAGGCCATTCGGCCCATTGAGTCTGCTCCACCATTCAATCATGGCTGATATAAGGGGTAAACCTTTTAGAATTGAGGTGAGAAATTTCTTCACCCAGAGGATGGTGAATGTGTGGAATTCACGACCACAGAAAGTAGTTGAGACCAAAACATTATCTGATTTCAAGAAGGAATTAGATGTAGCTCTTGGGGCTAAAGGGTTTGAGGGATATTGGGGGAAGTGGGGAATCAGGATATTGAACTTGATGATCAGCCATGATCATAATGAATGGTGGAGCAGACTTGAAGGGCCGAATGGCCTACTCCTGCTTTTAGTTTCTATGTTTCTATGTAAGTTATCCATTAGTACTTCTTTAACCAACAGTTTTAATATTACTTTAAATAGTTCCAGTTGTTTATTTCATGAGATCACAACGAAGATTCGGGGGGTGGCGGGGTAGGGGGAGCATTCATCAATGTATCTCATTTCATCCTTTGCTGAACAGAGCAAAGGATGATAGCACAGTGGCACAGTGGTTAGCACTGCTGCCTCATAGCGCCATGGACCCGGGCTCAATTCCGGCCTCAGGTCACAGTGCAGAGTTTGCCCATTCTACTTGTGTCTGTGTGGGTTTCGTCTGGGTGCTCTGGTTTCCTCCCACACCCCAAAGACGTGCAGGTTAGGTGGACTGGCCATGCTAAATTCCCCTTCGTGTCCAAAGATGCGCAGGTTAGGTGGATTGGCCATGCTAAATGGCCCCTTAGTGTCCAAAGATGTGCAGGTTAGGTGGACTGGCCATGCTAAATTGATCATAAATATCAGGGTAAATATGTGGAGTTACAGGAATAGGCCTGGATGTGATTGTTGTTGGTGTAAACTCAATGGGCCGAATGGCCTCCTTCTGCACTGTAGGGATTCTATGAAAGGCTGGAGACTCAAAGTCCTGCATGACCTATGACACCACTCGCCTGTGCTCAAACCCGCCAAAGACATTAGCATGTGCATTCAAATACATGTATGCTTTCTATAATACACTATAACAAGTTGGAGTGGACTTCCAAGTATAGATTGGGAGAGCTGTAACCACCAGTCCAGGCCCTATCGCCCTAACCCCCCATATTTACCCTGTTAATCCCCCTGATACTAAGGAGCAATTTGTCATGGCCAATGCATCTAATCTGCACATTTTTGCACTGGAAGGAAACTGAAGCACCTGGAGGAAACCTGCGCAGACATGGGGAGAACATGCGGACGCCACAAGTGACCCAAGGCTGGTCCCTGGCGCTGAGAGGCAGCAGCGCTAAACACAGTGCCACTGTGCTGCCTGATGAAGGATGTCAGGAGATTTTAAGGCCACAATTGGAGGGATGTAAAGTTTAAAAATTCATCTATTAATGTCACAAGTAGGCTTGCATTAACATTGCAATGAAGTTACTGTGAAAATCTCCAAGTCACCACCCTCTGCGGCACCTGTTCGGTACATTGAGGGAGACATTAGCACAGCCAATCCTCCTAACCAGCACGCCTTTCGAACTGTGGGAAGAAACCAGAGCAGCTGGAGGAAATCCATGCAGACACGAGGAGGATGTGCAAACTCCACACAGACAGTGATTCAAGCCGGGAATCAAATCCAGGTCCCTGGCACTGTGAGCCAGCAGTGCTCATCATTATGCCACCATGCCGCCCTGATGAAGGGGGTCAGGGGATTGCAAAGCCACAATTGGAGTGATGAAACATTGTTAAATGGTTGTGAGGACATTACAGAGATCAGGAATAATCAGTCTTTTACATGCTGTGAAGAGTCTTCATCCCATAAGAGAAATCAGTGCGGTGAATCAGGGGATTGTCACAATAACTTCAGTGTGGTGTTAATGTAAGCCGACCAATAAATAAACTTTTAGCTTTATCCACCACTGGGTGTGGGAAGTGGGGTTAATACCAAGGTTCTCTTCACTTCTCTGCCATTACAGTGAAACAAACACTGGAAGATGGGGCCTGTTGTTACATGGTGCGGCCAAGATTCCACTCCTGGTTGTACAGATCATTCTGACCCAAAACAAATGTACTTGATATGGTTTAAAATGTAAACAAGAATTAATCTGATAAAAAAACTGTTCAATGCCATTTAACCAAGCTAATTACAAAGCTAATCAACTGATTTAGCCAGGGCCAGAGATCTATACCTACGTCAAATACTTACATAATTTACATGGAAAATATTTCCTGGCACATTTTCACAACCAGCGTTTATTTTGGCCCATACCCACTGTCGTACCAGGTACCCCAGATAGGCACTAGTACCCCTTCACAACACCACACTTCCACACTTTAGGGCAATTATCCGGAAAGTTCAAACTTCTCTCGGCAAAGTACAGGGAACATCAGAAACTCCAATTTAAACCCTAGCCTTGAGGTAGTCCCAACTCCGAGGAATAGTTACACAGGATAGGTTGGGAGAATTAAAGCCACTTCTAACTCCTGGGTAACTATAGTACTGACTCCCACTCCAAACCTCTTGGCTATCCTCTGCACCCCATCCAACTACATCCCCACCCCTCCATCTGACCCCCCTGCAATCATCCCCGACTATCCTCCTCACCCCCTGACCGCCCTCCTCAATCTTTGACTAATCTCCAATCTCCTGACTACTCCATCACTCATCAACTAATCCCCCACCCACCCAACCCACACAAGACTCCCTCAGCTACTATGCTGAAGTCCCCATATGACCCTCACGCAAGTTTAAGTTAATTTTATTAGTGTAAAAAAAAGGCTCACATTAACACAGCAATGAATTTACTGTGAAAATCCCCTAGTCGCCCACACTCCGGCACCTGTTTGGGTACACTGAGGGAGAATTTAGCATGGCCAATGCACCTAACCAGCACATCTTTCGGACTGTGGGAGGAAACCGGAGCACCCAGAGGAATTCCACGCAGACATGGGGAGAACATGCAGACTCCGCACAGTCACCCAAGCCAGGAATTGAACCAGGGACTCTGGTGCTGTGAGGCAGCAACTACCTTCACAACTGTCACAACTACCCTCTCTACCCCCACCAACTACCCTCCTTACCCCCCGACTGTCCTTTTCAGTCTCTGACCAACACCCACATCTACCCTTCCTATCCCACCCAACTTGGCCCTTGCCACACTATCTCCCTGAATATCATGCTGCAGCCCTCCCACTCATGAGTGGCACGGTGACACAGTGGTTAGCACTGCTGCCTCAGAGTGCCAGGGACCCAGGTTCGATTCCTATCGTGGGTCACTGTTTGTGTGGAGTTTGCAATTTCTCCCCGTGTCTGCGTGGGTTTCCTCCGGGTGCTCCAGTTTCTTCCCATAGTCTGAAAGATATGCTGGTTAGGAGGATTGGTTGTGCTAAATTCTCCCTCAGTGTATCCAATCAGCGCTGGAATGTGGTGACTAGGGGATTTTGACAGTAACTTCATTGCGGTGTTAATGTAAGCCTACTTGTGACACTAATAAATAAACTTTAAAAACCATGTGATCAACTACCCCACCAGCCCCTGAATGACCCCCAACTGGCCCTCAGAGCATCTCTCCACTGACCACTCACCTTCACCCTGGCTTCTCAAACCTTTAAAGCTACCTGCGTTACAGCAATGGGTGCTGTAAAATGGGCGTGGATGGGGATGAGGCTATCATTCTTTCCACTAAGACTAATGAAATTTGGTATGTCCGTTACGATTCTCACCAACTTTTACAGATGCACCATAGAAAGCATTCTTTCCAGATGTATCACAGCTTGGTATGGCTCCTGCTCTGCCCAAGACCGCAAGGGACTACAAAAGGTTGTGAACGTAGCCCAGTCCATCTCACAAACCAACCACCCATCCACTGAACCTGTCTACACTTCCTGCTGCCTTGGCAAAGCAGCCAGCATAATCAAGGACCCGTCGCACCCCGGACATTCTCTCTTCCACCTTCTTCCGTCGGGAAAAGATACAAGTCACGTAGCAACCAACTCAAGAACAGCTTCTTCCCTGCTGCCATCAGATTTTTGAATGGACCTACCTAGCATTAAGCTGATCTTTTTCTACACCCTAGCTATGACCTTACATTCTGCACCCTCTCCTTTCCTTCTCTATGTACAGTATGTTTCATCTGCATAGCACACAAGAAACAATACTTTTCACTGAATGCTAATAGATGTGACAATAATAAATCAAATCAAACATACTGAAATGATACGAGGTGTGGAGAACTGGCTACACCACACCTCCTTTACCCTGTCTGAGGATCGGGCGAGAAAGAGCTGACAGCATTTCCCTGGAATGAATCTGACTGTGATACTCGTGCAGGTATGGCCCAATGTGTGCAGGGTAACCGGATATAATTTAACAATTCGAGCACTTTGCTTCAGCAGCTTTCCTGAGAGATGGCTCACAAGAAATTTTCTGAGTGGTGTTGCCAACACTACAGGATAGGGCCTGGCGTCTCCAGGATTCTGCTGTGGGCAACACCCAGTATAAGGGTGGGAAATAAAAAAACAATAGAGGTGTTTGCCTTTCCTTCTTGTTCTGATGGAATTATTTTTTATATATTTGTTCAGGTGACATGGGCGTAGATGGATTGGTTTGATTCATTATTATCTAATGATCTAGTGAGTGGCCAAATCACCTCATGAGCTGATATCAGAGGTAATATTCATTGATTTGGTTTGATTTATTATTATCACATGTATTGGCATACAGTGAAAAATATTATTTCTTGTGCGCTATATAGACAAAGCATACCGTTCATAGAGAAGGAAAGGCAGAATGTAGTGTTACAGTCATAGCTAGGGTGTAGAGAGAAATCGGCTTAATATAAGGTAGGTCAATGCAAAAGTTTGACAGCAGCAGGGAAGAAGCTGTTCTTGATTCAGTTGATGGCATTCACTTGATGAAGGAGCGGCACTCTGAAGCTCGTGCTAAAACAAAAACCTGTTGGGCTTTAACCTGGTGTTGTGAGACTACTTATTGAGTCAGTTGGTACATGATCTCTAAATTCAGCATCTGTTTCGTGGATGGACCAGCATTTATTGCCCAACCCTAATTACCCATGAATCGAGTGGTCGCCTAGGCCATTTCTTGGCCAGCCCAGTGGTTAGCATGGATGCCTCACAGCTCCAGGAACCCAGTTTCAATTCCAGCCTTGGCTGACTGCCTGCACGTTCTCCCCGTATCTGCATGGGTTTCCTTCGGGTGCTCTGGTTTCCTCCCACAGCCCAAAGATGTGCAGGTTAGGTGGATAGGCCAGGCCAAATTGCCCTTTAGTGTCCAAAGATGTGTAGATTAAGTGAATTGGCCATGCTAAATTGCCCTTAGTGTCCAAAGATGTGTAGATTAAGTGGGTTGGCCATGGTAAATTGCCCCTTAGTGTCCAAAGATGTGTAGATTAGGTGGATTGGCCATGCTAAATTGCCCTTTAGTGTCCAAAGATGTGCAGGTCAGGTGGATTGGCCATGCTAAATTGCTCTTAGTGTCCAAAGATGTGCAGGTCAGGTGGATTGGCCATGCTAAACTGCCCTTAGTGTCCAAAGATGTGCCGGTCAGGTGGATTGGCCATGCTAAATTGTCCCTAATATCAGGGTTTAGCAGGGTAAATATGTGGGTAAATTGATAGGACCTGGGTCGGATTGTGGTCAGTGCAGACTTGATGGGCTGAATGGCCTTTTTCTATATTGCAGGGACTCTAGATAAATATAAGACCAGGTCACAGCCTAGGAATCCTGCAATGAATAACTCAATTCCTGATTCACCAAAGTCTATCCAATATCTACAAGTCAGGAGTATGATGGAATACTCTCCCCTTGCCTGGATGATTGCAGCTCCAACAACACTCAAGAAGCTCAACATCATCCAGGACACCCCTTCCACAAAGATTCACTCCCTCCTCCATGAATGAACAGTGGCAGCCGTGTGCACCATCTACAAGATGCACTGCTCCAAGGCTCCTAAGGCAGCACCTTTCAAATCCATGATCACTACCATCTAGAAGGACAAAGGCAGCAGATACCTGGGAACACTACTACCTGGAAGTTGCCCTCCAAGTCACTCACTGCAAAGCACAGATAGGGCTGACAGTCAGAATCCTTTTCCCCAGAGTTGAAATGACTCATGCTGGGGGGCACGCACTTAGGGTGAGAGAGGAAAGGGACAAGTTTTTTTACACAGAGAGTGGTAGGTGTCTGGAATGTGCTGCCAGTGGTGATGCTGGACGTTAAGGGGCTTTTAGATAAGCACATGAATATGCAAGGAATAGAGGGATACGGATCAAGGGCTGGCAGGAGGGATTAGTTTAATTTGGTGACATGTTTGGCACAACATTGTGGACCTAAGGGCCTGTTCCTATGCTGTACTGTTCTATGTTATAAATGTTCCTCTGTAGGCTTTGGGTGAGGACAACATTGGGTCGATTGTTGTGCCTTCTGCTGTCTAACACCTAGGATGGGATTTTATGGCCTCGCTCGTTCTGAAACATAAAATCCCACCCATTGTCGATGAACCTTCCCATTATCCGCCCCTCGCCCACTCCAATTCCTGTGGGGTGCAGGGTGGTAAAATTCCACACCTACTTTCACACCTGATAGTGACTAGCTGGGCAATTATTGAGTGGGGTGTGAAGAAAGACAACCAACAAGACAAAAGAACAGATAATAGGCTGGTTCTACCTTTCCGAACATGTTAACCTAACTTGGAAGCTCTCCAACTTTCTAATCCCTTCTTGTAGGTTCCTAAGAAAGAAAGATCTATTTCATCTTTATATTCCCATGGTTACAGGTTCCAGAATAGATGTGTGACATCGCAGCTGGTGACATACTAGGCAATGACCACACAAGATGTTTTCCGGAGATTTCCATGACACTTTCTCAGATATTATGGTGAATGATTGTGAGAATCCCAGGGAATTCACCGCTAGTGTTTTGGGAATTGTGCCCTCCTGGGCTGGTTGAGTAATTGCTGCTTTTGTAAGAATGCTTCCAATATTTCTAAATCTTACATATGAATTAGGAACAGGAGTAGTAGGTCTCTCGAGCTTGCTCCGCCATTCAATGAGATCATAGCTGATCTGATTGCAACCTCAACCCTTCATTTCTGCCAAACGCTTTCAACCCACTGCTTGCCAAGAAACTATCTAGCTATGCCTTCAAGATATTCAGAGATTCTGGGGGCGATCTTACCAAAATAATTACTAAATGAACATGCAGGTTTCAGATCCGTTTTTTTGGCGAAATCACAAAAGAAATTTTATGGCACTTATGGCAAAAAATTATGCACAATCCGATTCCCGCCAGTAGGGGGAAAGGGGAGGGGCCCAAGCTCACCAGAATGCCTGTTGCTGGACCAATAAGATTGCAAGAGATGAGAAACCAGGCGGCACGTGAATCCGAATTTTGCCTCCCCCGCTATTTAACCGGCTTACCCTGCCTACCGACTGGAGGGACGAGAAGGTAAGATCACAACTTTTGCTTCCACTGCCTTTGAGGAGTGAGTTCCAAAGACTCTGAGAGAAAAAAAATTCTCATCTCTGTCCAAAATGAGTGACCCCTAGGACGGGCTTTTCCAGCCGTAGTCGCCCCAACGCCAGAAAATCCCATCAGAGGTCAATGGACTTTTGCGAGGTCGTTCTCCCACCCTACCCCGCGCCAATCTGCTACGATTCTCATGGCGAACAGGACAGGAAAATTCCTCCCTTGAATTTAAACAGTGATCCCCTGATTCTAGATTCTCATACTAAAGGAAATATCTTCTTCATAAGTGACATTAGTAGATGTTCAAAGTATCTCTTCAAGGCCTCCGAGATTTCACTGGTGCTCAGTGAAGTTCACCTCATCAAAGGCTCCTAATGTATTTCCAATAAGTCACCTCTTACTCTTCTAAGCTCCAATGGATACAAACCTATCCTGTCCCAACTCTGCTCATAACACAACCCATACATTCCTAGTATTAGTCTAGTAAACCTTCTCTGAAGAACTTCCAATGTATTTACATCTTTCTTATTAACATGGTTACAGGAAAGAGCAGTTCCACATATATTGCAGCCTAGGCCTCACTGGGGAGCAGCAAAGAAGGACAAATGAAATTTTGTAAGTCTTGAAGACCCACTTGGAACATCTCCTAATATCATTTAGGAATGTCAGAACATACTGTCAGTGGTGGTGGTGGAAGCAGACACATTAAAAACGCTCAAGCTGTAACTTGATAGAATGGAAGGCGAACAGAGGGATAGAAACCACGTATTGGCTCAGGCTTGGAGGGCCAAAGGGCCTGTTCCTGTGCAGTATTGTTGTTTGTTCTTTATCATCTTTTGCCTCAATTCCACTTTCCATCATGCACTAACTTAGTGCGAGGTAAGTCCATTCAAAAGTCTGATGGCAGCAGGGAAGAAGCTGCTCTTGAGTTGTTCCTCCAGGTGCTCCAGTTTCCTCCGACAGTCCAAAGATGTGCAGGTTAGGTGGATTGGCTATGCTAAATTGCCACTTAGTGTCCAAAGATGTGCAGGTTAGGTGGATTGGCCATGCTAAATTGCCCCTTAGTGTCCAAAGGTGTGTAGGTTTTGTGTATTGGCCATGCTAAATTGCCCCTTAGTGTCAAAAGATGTGCGGGTCAGGTGGATTGACCATGCTAAATTGTCCCTTCATGTCCAAAGATGTGCAGGTTAGGTGGATTAGTCATGTTAAATTGCCACTTAGTGTCCCCAGTTGAGGGGATTAGTGGGGTAAATATGTGGAATTACAGGGATAGGGCCTGGATAAGATGCTCTGTCAGAGAGTTGGCACAATCTTGATGGGCTAAATGGCCTCGTTCTGCACTGTAGGGCTTTTATGAACCTACTGCGGATGTTGGAATCCAAAGCGAAAATAGAAAATGCTGGAAAATCACAGCAGGTCTGACGTCATCTGTGGAGAGAGAATAGAGCCAATGTTTTGAGTTTGGTTGATCCTTTGAATAAGTTTAGTTTTGACAAATAAAGGTTAATGGAAAGAGAGTCTGTATGGGTTTTGTGTTTCATAGAGGGATGCATTGAAATATATTCTCAGTTTATGATGTAACCATCTGAATGTGAGATAATTTTACAAAGTAACATCTGTTTGTTTTGTGGCTTTCCTATACTGAGTAAATGTCATCTGTGGTAATCCTCATGTTTATTTGTAAGGTTCATTCAGTTCAATGTATGTAAATGTTAATAAGCTGGGAGTTAATTTTTCTGAAAAGCTAAGGGCTCTGGAGAGTGTCAATGACTTCACAACAGATGACAGGATTTTTCCTCGTACTTAGTTATTTAGAACATAGAACATTACAGCGCAGTACAGGCCCTTCGGCCCTTGATGTTGCGCCGACCAGTGGAACCAATCTAATGACCCTCTAACCTAAACTATTCCAATGTTATCCATATGCCTATCCACTGACCATTTGAACGCCCTTAAAGTTGGCGAGTCCACAACTGCTGCAGGCAGGGCATTCCACGTCCTTACTACCCTCTGAGTAAAGAATTGGGGTTACAAGAGTTAAAATGCTCCAAGGGGAACAAATAAACCATTTGTGCAAATCATGTTATTCATAAATAAATTAGTAAAGTGGACAGAATGAGTTTCCTCTATAATTTGTTAAACTGGTAGAAAATCATTTGAATTACTTTTAACTTGTACATTGGTCACATTGTGTTAATTGGGTCATAGATGAACATAGTATGTGTATACCAGAAGGTGATAGGTTTTGAGCTGTGACTGTGGAAGTTTAAATCTAAAATGGTAACTGTGACAAAAGGTGTTTATTTTGCAAATTTGGATCATTTTTAAATAACAAATACTTTGGAGAGTTAAACCTACCTCTTCAGCACTTTTGGGTGCATGACCTCCTAAAATCCAAATTTAAATGTTATTTCCCTTTGCATCTGTATCAATGATTTATTATTGTCCTGTGCATCACTCTGAACCTAAATTGGTGCTTAGAATATGTGATTATTTGTATTTGTAGCATGTTGTTGGCTGTAGCTTCTGGAATATCAGTGTGTTGTAGGGATGTATTATTACTGTGCATGCCAATGTCTAGGCCTTGCTTGACTGTTGGGTGACTGGAGAATTCCTGACAGAGACTGGTCCTGAGTTTGTGATCCATCACGCTTCGTGTTCAGGATCAAAGGAAGGACTGTGGTCAACAGGCCATCTAAGATGCCAATTTGTAAAGCACTCTGGGACAATTGGGCAAGAACTAAAATGACAGGCTGAAGTTTAAAGACAGAGACAAATAGGCTGCAACCCTGACGAGAGATCAAGTCCTGATCGATTGATTGGCAATGGCCAAAAGGGGCATGAAACCCAACCAGGAATCTCTCTCTCTCTGATCCCACGAATGAGCTACAACAACAGTGACCATCACCAGCGACAACCAACACAAGGAGAGCCACCACACTCGAGAAGGAAAGAAGGCAGGCCAGAGCCAGAGTGCCAGACCAGACCAAAGAACTAGACTACGCAGAGGACGGCCTAGACCGTTGCATTGATAAAGGCCAGTGTCTGCCTGGGTGCTTGCCGGTTACGCAGGGTTAAGTCAAGGTCTTGTATTGGACTTGAACTCTCATAATTTCCTGTAAGATAACTTATTGTTGGTTGGTTGGATGCTTATTGATTGTGTGGGCACAAAGAACCCCAAGTTGTCCTTTGCTTTTTTTAAATGGAGATAGACCCAAATGCTGGTAACATTTGGCTCTGAATTGGTCATGGGGCCATGCTTAGACCTGGCCTCGACCAAAAGGGGGGAGTGAAGTAGGGAAAGGGTGAATGAATTTAATGCATTTTGTACCTAGCATCTATCACGAATATAACCCTTCCTCATGGCTGATCTCCTCAAGCTTATACTACTCCTGGCTTCAATATAAATTATTTATTCGTGTTTTCCTCGCTTGTTCATGTCTTTCATTCTTTAACTTTCATTTCCATAAAGACAGATAGCCAAATGTGCATGTTATTTTGCAAACATTGCAAACCTTACCTGTTTGTGCTAACTGGACATTGTTAAACAGCTGCAGATAGTAGATTGTAATATCAGCTTTCTAACAGGAAGAATCCTGCTGGGACAGCGGCGACCGCTCAAGTAATTTCAAGGAAGGAGATGCTGTTGCAGCCGGAAGCATTGTGAGTCGTGTTCGGACCGAAGATTATGTCGTGACTGCAACTGCCAGATGGACTGTGAGTCCTGGTTGAGTCTGGGAGCTTGCGTCATGACTGAAATGGGAACTCCTGCAGTCCTAACCGGAATCAGGAGTTTGCATTGTGACTGATACTGAGACTCATGATGTATAAATACCCACTTGTATTTGTGTTCAATGAGAAGCCTGGTAAACCACTGTTTTGAGTCAGGTCTCTTCCTGAAGCTTTTGAAATAAAACCTACTGTATTTTGACTCACTAACAGTCTCAGATGTGTCTTTTACCTACAACAATGGAATTCTCCAATCTCCCACAATGTGCTACCACTGCCACTGAGAATGGAGAATTTGACAGCATGGTGACACAGTGGTCAGCACTGCTGCCTCACGGCTCCAGGGACCTGGGTTCGATTCTGACCTCGGATGGCTGTGTGGAGTTTGAACGTTCTCCCCGAGTCTGCATGGGTTTCCTCCCACAGTCCAAAGATGTGCGAGTTAGGTTGATTGGCTGTAATAAATTGCCCCTTGGTGTCAGGGTATTCGCAGTGCAATTATGTGGGGTTTATGGGAATAGGGTCTGGGTGGGATTGTTGTCGTGCAGGCTCCATGGGCCAAATTCCTTATGCACTATAGAGGTTCTATTGATTCTATGACGAATCAATGTCCCATCGGATCAGAGAATCCAATCTGGGGGCGAGGTTGGAGAATTCCAGCCAAAATCTGCATGAGAACATAATGATATTTTATCAGAATTTGTTTTGTGCAAGGCATCTTCAAATATTTTACTTATTTCTTCTGTCTCTGTAATCTCGTCCAGGTACATGACTCTCCAAGAGTGCTATGCTTCTCTATTTCTGGCCACCACTGTAGTGGGTCAGGTCTCAAACAATGAAGAGATGGAGGACAGGAAAGAGATAGAGAATCTGGTGAACTGGTGCGACAACAAAAATCTCTCCCTCAGTGGCAACAAAATGAAGGAGATAGTCATCGACTTCAGGAAACATAGAGGTGGACATGCCCTTGTCTACATCAATGGGGATGAAGTGGAAATAGCCGAGAGCATCAGGTTTCTAGGCGTCCAAATCACAAAACAACTTGTCCTGGTCCCTCCACACTGATGCTGTAGTTACGAAAGCCTATCAATGCCTCTACTTTCTCAGGAGGTAAGGAAATTTGGCATATCTGCTATGGGTAGTGTAGATTAGGTGGATTGACTATGCTAAATTGTTCCTTAATGTCCACAGATGTGCAGGTTAGGTGAATTGGCCAAGGTAAATTGCCCCTTAGTGTCCACAGATGTGTAGTTTAGGTGGATTGGCCATGCTAAATTGCCCCTTAGTGTCCAAAGATGTTCAGGTTAGGTGGATTGGCCATGCTAAATTGCCCCTTAGTGTCCAAAGATGTTCAGGTTAGGTGGATTGGCCATGGTAAATTGCCCCTTAGTGTCCAAAGATGTGCAGGTTAGGTGGATTGGCAATGGTAAACACATAAGGTTATGGGGATAGGGTTGGTGGGGGTTTGGGCCTGGGGAAGATGCTCTTTCAGAGAGTTAGTGCAGGCTTGATGGGCCGAATGGCCTCTTTCTACACTCTGGGGATTCTAGGGATCTTTCACCTTTCATAATGGAAGCCAGATGGATCAGGAATATACCTCGCATAAAGTCAAATCACTCAAGGGAGACAGGTCATAAACAAAGCTTGTGGAGCCAAGTTTGCACAAAAAGATTGTGTTAGAAGCAAGTGATTTAGTGAGTGACTAAATCACCTCACAAACTCATACTAGAGGCAATAGTGACAATGTTCACTGAGAGTTTTTGATTTGGTTTATTATTGTCACATGTATTAGTATGCAGTGAAACGTAATGTGTCTTGCGTGTTGTAGAGACAGAGCATACCTATCATAGAGAAGGAAAGGAGACCATGCAGAATGTAGTGTTACAGCCACAGCTAGGGTGTAGAGAAAGATCAACTTAGTGTGAGGTAGGTCCATTCAAAAGTCTGACAGCAGCAGGGAAGAAGCTGTTCTTGAGTTGGTACTCAGTACGCGACCTCAGACTTTTGTACCTTTCTCCCGACGGAAGAAGGTGGAAGAGAGAATGTCCGGGATAGGGTGGGTCCTTAATTATGCTGGCTGCTTTGCCGAGGCAGTGGGAAGTGTAGACAGAGTCATTGGATGGGAGGCTGATTTGCGTGATGGACTGGGTTTCATCCACAACCTTTTATAGTTTCTTGTGGTATTGGTCAGAACAGGAGCTATACCAAGCTGTGATACAAATTTTCCTGCCATTCCCAAATCTCTGTTGCATGTTCCACAGTGGTGGAGGATGTGAAGAATGGAAGTTACGTAGTTTCACTTTTGAGTGCAGAGTATATGAATGATTTGAAGTCAGGTGCAGTGAACATAAGACAAATATTTGACAAAGGTTATCCGGGACGAAGTGGACAAATTAAATTTTACAAGCAGCAATTTAGTGCAGAAGAAGGCAAGGTAATGCGTTCAGGAATTTAAAATTGGAATGGAAATTTAGGCCGGGATTTTCCTGCTCCCCTGTGGCTTGTTTCCTGGCAATTGAGGCAACTTACCTTGGTGGGACCTTCTGGTCCTACCAATGTGTACAGTATTTTCCAAGGCTCACCTGGAACTCACTGCACATGTTGAGTGGGGAGCGGGCGGGTGGTGGTTGTTGGGGGAGATGTAGAGGCCATTGGCGGGACCGAAAGATGGAAGGTCCAGAAAATCCCACTCAAAGATTCAGTTACAATACACTGAACATGCTAACTTTATTTATTTATTAGTCACAAGTAGATTTACATTAACACTGCAATGAAGTTACTGTGAAAATCCCGTAGTCGCCACACTCCGGTGCCTGTTCGGGTACACTGAGGGAGAATTTAACACCTAACCAGCACGTCTTTTGGACTGTCGGAGGAAACCGGAGCACCCGGAGGAAACCCACACAGACATGGGGAGAATGTGCGAACTCCTCACAGACAGTGACCCGAGCCGGGAATCACACCCTGGCACTGTAAGGCACAGTGCCCCACTGTGACCCTGAGGAATGGAATCCTGTGGTTTCAGACACCATCTCACAATAAGAGTTTAATCAAATAACTCTGTTAGCGAAACTGCAAAGGTGCAGACAGATAAAGTACAAGAACATTGCGTTCTCGCCTGGATGGTGTTTTCTTACAAGCACAGACTGTATCTGTTTACACACCCACTCATTTACATGCTATTGTGAGACACATATACTGACACTCCTAACTGTAAAAAAGGTGCTGACACCTCACATTTTCCACAGGCGGCACCCGCGGATCTGGAAACTTCAGTCCCGGGCCCGCTAATCAAATGGAAATGAAGCTTTCCAGATTGTAATCAGCTCCACGCTGTTTTCCAGTTCAAAGCTGAATACACTGGAAATCTTTGGCTGGAAGATGCGTGAAGGCAGTGGTGCCCAATGGAAAGCCCACAAAACAGCCTCCGATGATATCTCCCTACCCATTGCGCAGTGAGCTGGCAGAATCACCCCCTGTATACTAGACTCAAAGGGCATTAAACCTGCCTCAAACTCCGTGAATGGGTCAAATCAGCTATTGACAAACATACTTAATAACTATCATATCCAATGGTTCAACTCCAGACTTATCTCATCCATCACAAACTGACATTGACTCCATCTACACTTTCCACTGCCTTGGAAAAGTAGCCAGCATAATCAAGGACCCCACGCACCCCAGGCATTCTCTTCCGTTGGGAAAAAGATACAAAATTCTGAGGTCATGTACGAACTGACTCAAAAACAGCTTCTTCCCTGCTGCCATCAGACAATTGAATGGACCTACCTTATATTATGTTGATTTTTCTCTACACCCTAGCTTGACTGTAACATGACATTCTGCACCCTCTCCTTCTCCCTGATGTACTCTATGAACAGTATGCTTTGTCTGTATAGCGCACAAGAAATAAGAACATAAGAAATAGGAGCAGGAGCAGACCAGCTGGCCCTTCAAGCTTGCTCCACCATTCAATAAGATCATGGCTGATCTGAAGTGGATCAGTTCCACTTTCCTGCCTGCTCCCCATAACCCTTAATTCCCTTGCCTGTTAGAAATCTATCTACCCGTGACTTAAACATATTCAATGAGGTGGCCTCCACCACTTCAATGGGCAGAGAATTCCAGAGATTCACCACCCTCTGAGAGAAGAAGTTCCTCCTCAACTCTGTTCTAAACTGCCCCCCCTCCCCTTATTTTGAGGCTGTGCCCTCTAGTTCTGGTTTCCTTTCTAACTGCCTCTACCCAGTCTAGCCCCTTCATTATCTTGTAAGTCTCTATAAGATCCCCCCTCAGCCTTATAAACTCCAGCAAGTACAGGCCCAGTCTATTCAATCTCTCCTCATCAGCTAACCCCCTCATCTCCGGTATCAGCCTGGTGAACCTTCTCTGTACTCCCTCCAAGGCCAATATACCTTGAGCAAATAAGGGGACCAAAACTGCTCACAGTACTCCAGTTGCGGCCTCACCAGTGCCCTGTACAGTTGCAGCAAGACCTCCCTGCTTTTATATTCTATCCCCCTTGCGATAAAGGCCAACATTCCATTCGCCTTCTTGATCAGCTGCTGCACCTGCAGACCTTTTCGTGCACCAGGACCCCCAGGTCCCTCTGCACAGTAGCATGCTGCAACTTTTCATCATTTAAATAATATTCCATCCTACTATTATTTCTTCCAAAGTGGAAGTACTCTTATTTCTTCCGAAGAATTAATGCTTTTCACTGTATCCCATTACATGTGACAATAATAAATCAAATCATATCAGATCAGAGGTCTGTCAGCAGGCTGCATAGATTACCAACTCCATGCTGACCACAAGACAGTAGCCTTCACATCAGTGACATTTGGCTATCTTTATTTAAGAAACTCATTACTACTCATTTGGTACAGCTGACCAATCAGTAGCAAGAATGTTAATATGTATCAACCTGTAACAAACATAGCAGCCTGACCAATCAGCAGTAAGATCTAGCCTATCTTCCTCCTACCTTACACTTTATATAACTATCTCTTTCACTTGGTCCAGTCATTGCTCCAAACAAGGGGCAAATTACCCTGACTGAAATGTTTAGGCCAAGCTATGGATCTCTTTGAAGATAATTATCTCTCCTTTCAGAGCAAAGGGGAGGTGATGGCCTAGTGGTATAATCACTAGACTATTAATTTAGAAACTCAGCCCATGTCCTGGCGACCTAGGTTCAAATCCTCCCATAGCAGATGGTGGAATTGGAATTCAATTTAAAAATTAGGAATTAAGGATCTACTGATGGCCATGAAACCATTGTTAGCTATGACTGTAACAGTACTTTCTGTCTCTATGAATGGTGTGCAAGGAGCAATACTTTTCACTGTAAACTAATACATGTGACAATAATAAATCAAATCAAAAGCCCATCTGGTTCACTAATGCGCTTTTAGGGAAGGAAATCTGCCATCCTTACCTTGTCTGGCCTACACATGACTCCAGAGCCACAGCAATGCGGTTGACTCTCAGCTGCCCTTGTGCAGGTAGGAATGGGCAATAAATGCTGGCCAGCCAGTGATGCCCATGTCCTACGAGAGAATTTTTAAAAATTTCACACAGCGTGATTGTTAAAAAAACATCTTTTTCCTTCTTTCTGCACAGTATTGAGTGTGCCTCACTGCACCACTTCTCTGACTCACCCTTTCACTCTTACACAATGTACGGGTTTCTAAAACCGCCACTTCTCCATTTGGTTCGACCGCTCACCTACTCAACTGGAATGATACCCTCACAGTGACCTTTGTTTCTGACTTATAAAGAATTAGGCAGTCCTGCATATCAGGAGATTCAAGACGGATTTTATCATGCTGCTTTTCGGCAGTTACAGTGGGTTTTTGCAATGACTCACCACCAACCACACTGAAGACAATATCTTTCTGGTGACTCCCTGGAAAAAAGATCAGAGTACTGTGTAATTACACTGGTTTTAACTCACGTCCCCTGCTCCTCCATGGTCCATTAAGGTGGGAGAATCTATCTCAGTCTTTAAGTGTTTTATAGATTACTATCTGGTACGTCTACGTCTAAATAGAGCAAGGACTTTAAGCTTACTATTAGTTAAGAGTCTTTAAGGTTGAAATGATTCTTGTTGTTTTATACCTATGTCAGTAAAATTATTTCAGAAAGTGTAGTTGTCTACATCAACAAGGATGAAGTGGCAATGGTCGAGAGCTTCAAGTTTCTAGACGTCCAGATCATCACCCTCACTCCGACATCATAGTAAAGAAAGCCCACTAATGGCTCTACCTTCTCAGGGGGCTAAGGAAATTCGGCATGTCAGTGACGATGCTCACCAGTTTTTACAAATGTACCATAGTAAGCATCCTTTCCAGATATATCACTGCTCTGACCAAGACTGCAAGATACAAGGGTTGTGAATTTAGCTCAGTCCATCACGCAAACCAGCCTCCCATCTATTGACTCTGTCTCCGCTTCCCACTGCCTCGGAAAAGCAGCCAGCATAACCCAAGGATCCCGCATACTCCAGACATATTCCCCTCCACCTTCTTCCATCGGGAAAAAGATACAAAGGTCGGAGATCATGTATCAAACAAGAACAGTTTCTTTCCTGTTTTGAATGGGCCTACCACTTATTAAGCTGATCTTTCCCTATCCCCTAGCTATGACACTACATTCTCCTTTCCTTCTCTGCTAGGCATTGTTTCAATCGTATGCTTTGTCTGTATAGCGTGCAAGAAACAATACTTTTCACTGTATCCCAATACATTTAATAATAATAAATCAAATGAAATCCACGGTTACCATGTCATCTATCATGAAGAGGCGGGGGGAGGGGGGCACCAAACAGAGGTCCATACACCAAATGTGACCTGACCAATGATCTGCATAGTAACAAATTGTGTTGTTCCTATCCAGCATGTCACTGCCATGTGTATAACTTAGCATTCCCGTTGATTGTCAGGATCTGGATCTGAAAGAATCCTCTATCTAAGTGTTCCATTTGGGCAGAGGAAATGGTTAGAGTCTACACGGAGCCAATGTGATCATCTCTGAAACAATTTCCTAGTGTTACTATCTAGATTAGACTAATAATAGCTAGACTATTAACCCAAAAACTCAAATAATGTTCTGGGGAACGGGATTCAAATCCCGCCATAGCAGATGGTGGAACCTGAATTCAATAAAAAATATCTGGAATTAAGAATCTACTGATGACCATAAAACTATTGTCGATTGTCAGAAAAACCCATCTGATTCACTAATGTCCTTTAGGGAAGGAAATCTGCCGTCATAACCTGGTTTGGCCTGTTAGAACATAACCAGTGACAAATTTCTATTGGATGTAATGTGACCAATGGCAACAAGTTGTAAGGGTCAGCTGACCCAGTAAAACCAATCACAGAGTGATGTAATAGTCAGCTGACCAACTGATTCACTATGAATAAGGAACTATGTAGAATTGTGGAAGCTTGGAGTAGCCCAGGGCGAGGCCCCAAAAGTTTGGAGTAATGATGTTTCTTTATTAAACCCTTTCTTTGATTTATAAGTTGTAGTAAGTTTTGTTGTATTTTCATTGGCTACATTTTGAAGAGTTCCTCTGGAGAAACATGGCCAACATTTGACTCCAGAGCCACAGCAATGTGGTTGACATTGTTGTCAACAACATTGGGCAAGGGCAACTAAGGATGGGCAATAAATGCTGATGTGGAGATGCCAGCGTTGGACTGTGGTAAACACAGTAAGAAGTCTCACAACACCAGGTTAAAGTTCAACAGGCTTGCTATCAAATTTAGCACGGCCAACGCACAGCTTTCGGACTGTGGGAATAATGTCCCATCATTACTGGGACATGGACGTCACAGGCTGGCCAGCATTTATTGCCCATCTCCAGTTGCCCTTAAGAAGAAGATGATGAGCTGCCTCCTTGAAACACCCCAGTCCATGTGCTGTGGGTTGACTCACAATACCATGAGGGAGAGAATTCTAGGATTTTGACCCAGTAACTGCGAAGGAACAGTGATATATTTCTAAGTCAAGATAGTGGGTGGTTTGGAGGGTGGTGGTGTTCCCATGTATCTACTGCCCTTGCCCTTCTAGATGGAAGTGGTCGTGGGTTTGGAAGGTGTTGTCTAAGGATCTTTGGTGAATTTCTGCAGTGCATCTTGTAGATGGGACTCACTGTTGCAACTGAGCACCAGCGGTGGAGGGAGAGGATGTTTGGGGATGTGGTGCCAATCAAGCGGGCTGCTTTGTACTGGATGGTGTCAAGCTTCCTGAGTATTGTTGGAGCTGTACCCATCCAGGCAAGTGTAGAATACTCCCTCACACCCCTAATTTGTGCCTCGTGGATAGTGGACAGGCTTTGGGGAGTCAGAAAGTGAGTTACTCGTCACAGGATTCCCAGCCTCCGGCCTGTGTAACAGGGCTGCTAGATTCCAAGCGGCGAGTCATGAACTAAGATTTTGATTTGGACTGGCAGCTCACTCAGCCAATATAAGTAAAGACTGATTAGCAACTGGACTGCCCTGTAAATAATGTTGGGCGGTGACAGCTTTTGGCCCAGGCATACGCTCCAAAGAAGAATGGACTGTCATTAAAGATTGAATCAGGATAGAACCTAATGTTAACTTGGAGGTTATCTCACTGAAGGATACAACACTCTGAAGTGATGGAGAGAGCATGGACATTGAGAGGTGTTAGACTCTAGAATCTGGGGGCACAGTTTCAGTTTAAGGGCATGTAGGACTGAGATGAGGAGAAATTTCCTCACTCAAAAGGTTGTGAATCTTTGGCATTCTTTATCCTAGAGGGTTATGGGTGTTCTATCATTGAAGATATATGAGGTTGAGATCGAGAGACCTCTGGGAATTAAGAGCTATGGGAAGAAGAATTTTTGATTTGTCACATGTATAGTATACAGTGAAAAGTATCATGTTTTGGGTGCTATACAGACAAAGCATACCATTCATAGAGAAGGAAAGGAGAGAATGCAGAATGTAGTGTTACAGTCATAGCTAGGGTGTAGAGAAAGATCAACTTAATGCATGATAGGTCCATTCAAAAGTCTAATGGCAGCAGCAGGGAAGAAGCTGTTCTTTAGTTGGTTGGTATGTGACTCAGACTTTCATATCTTTCTCCCAATGGAAGAAGATGGAAGAGAGAATGTCTGGGGTGCGTGGGGTCCTTGATTATGCCGGATGCTTTTCCGAGGCAGCTAGAAGTGTAGACAGAGTCAATGGATGGGAGGCTGGTTTGCGTGATGGAAAGAAGAGTTGAGGCAAAAGAAAATAAGGAACAAAGAACAATACAGCACAGCAACCGGCCCTTACGGCCCTCCAAGCCTGCACCGATATGCAGTTTCTATCCTTCTGTTTGCCTCCCGTTCATGTGTCTAGCAAGACACACCTTGAAAGCTGCTAATATGCCTGCTTCCACCACCTCCACTGGCAGCGTGTTCCAGGCATCCAACATCCTCTGTGTGAAAAGCTTTCCTTGTATGTCTCCTCTAAACTTTCCCCCTCTCCCCTTGAACCTGTGCCCTCTTGTAGTTGACCTTTCCACCCTGGAGAAAAAGCCTCTGAATATCCACCCTGTCCATGGCTGTCATAATTTTGTAGACTTCTATCAGGTTGCCCCTCAGCCTCCATCTTTCCGGAGAAAACAATCCGAGGTTATCCAACCTCTCCTCATAACGAAAACCCTCCAGAGCACGTCCTGGTAAACCTACTTTGCACCCTCTCCAAACCATCCACGTCCTTCTTTGATTTGAGTTGATTTGATTTATTATTGTCACATGTGTTAGTACACAGTGAAAAGTATTGTTTCTTGCGCACCATACAGGCAAAGCATTCCATTCATAGAGAAGGAAAGGAGAGAGTGCAGAATGTAGTGTCACAGTCATAGCTAGGGTAGAGAAAGATCAACTTAATGCATGGTAGGTCCATTCAAAAGTCTAATGGCAGCAGGGAAGAACCTGTTTTTGAGTCGGCTGGTACATGATCACAGAATTTTGTACCTTTTTCTCAATGGAGGAAGGTGGAAGAGAGAATGTCTGGGGTGCGTAGAGTCCTTGATTATGCTAGTTCATTTTGCAAGGCAGCGGGAAGTGTAGACAGAGTCAATGGATGGGAGGCTGGTTTGAATGTTGGACTGGGCTACATTCACAAATCTTTGTAGTTTCTTGCGGTCTTGGGCAGAGCAGGAGCCATAGCAAGCTGTGATACATCTGGAAAGAATGCTTTCTATGGTGCATCTGTAAAAATTGGTGAGAGTCCTAGTGGACGTGCTGAATTTCCTTAGTCTTTTGAGAAAGTAGAGGTGTTGGTGGGCTTTCTTTACAATACCATCGGCGTGAAGGCACCAGGACAGGTTGTTGGTGATCTGGACACCTAGAAACTTGAGCTTCTGATAGAGTGGCAACCAGAACTGCATGCAATACTCCAAATGTGGCTGAACTAAAGGTTTATACAGTTTTAACATAGCTTGCCAACTTTTATACTCTGTGATTGTATTCAATGGATGAACCACGTGATCTGCTCCTTCTACTTCTGTGCCCTTGTTTAACAGATCCCAAAGTTGAGGTTAGCACAGCTGTGGAAAAGACGTTACAACTGATGCACGCAGAAAATGTGTCACTTCTGCTTTTCTTCAACATTAAGGCCTTGGTTTTTACAAATATTGTGGAAGAGAAACACAGCGGGAGACTGTAACTCACAGACAACCGCAAAGTGACAAAATTAGTACTTTTTTAGGCCTCGTGTTGTGGTAAGATGAGATTATCAGTGAGATAAATTCAATTTTCACATGCTACAGTATGAGACCAAAGGAGATGCCACAGCAAATGCAGAGCCAAAGAAATCCACAAAAGGAGGCCATTTGGCCCATCATGCTTGTAGCAGCCCTTTGAAAGACCTATCCACTCATCTGCTCCTTCCCAATGCAGCTGCAAATTTCTCCTGATAGAGAATTTATCCAATTTCCTTTTGAAAGTTCTGCCTCCATAAAACCATAGAGTCTCTACAATGGCCAGTCAGCTTTTTCAGAGAGTCATTGCAGATTCATATGGGTGTGAATCTCCGGAGTTCTTTACCCTGAAAGATTATGGGTGTTCCATCGTTGAAGACGTTCAAGGTTGAGATGGAGAGATCTTTAGGGGCTCGACAGCAATGGGGAGCAGATGGGAATTCCAAAGACTCACAACAGTTTGTGCCCGTACAGACTCTGAAAAAATATCCCATCCAAGCCCTCTCTATCCCCCTATTACTGTGCATTTACCATGGCTAAAACACTTGCATGTCTTTGGATACTAAGGGGCAATTTAGCATGGCCAGTCCACAGTATCTGCGCCTCCTTGGAAACTAAAGCTCAATTTAGCATGGCTAATTCAACTAACCTGCTCATCTTTGGAGTGTGGGAGGAAAACAGAGCACCCAGAGGAAACCCATGCAAACATGCATGAGGCAGCAGTGCTAACCACTGCGTCACTGTACTGCTCAATTCAGGAAGCGTGCTCTGGATCACATCTGTTTTGTAAAAAAATTTCTCCTTGTCTTCCTTCTTCCTGGTTCTTTTGCCAATTATTTTAAATTTTCCAGATCATTGACTAACATCTGGAAAAGCACTGTATGATACACTGCAACTTGCACAGCCTACAAACACTGCACATCTGGTGCACCTCCTCCTTCAGTCATCTGTTGGACTTCCCAGAAGAAAGGCAATTGCTCAATCATTATCTACATAGTGTGGCCAAGGCTGGATTGCTGAGTTCAAATCCAAGCTTCTAACAAAACTCCTCATTTTAGAACCTGTTTTAGCTTGCTGGCAATGGAGCTGGCTTTCAATTGCCAACCCACTTGAAGCTTGCTTCAGGAGAACTCTGCCCCCATTGTCCAGGTCAGTGCCTGAGGTAGGGCTACTGGTGGGTGGTGTTGGCAGATGATCCGCACTGCCCGCCTGTCCTGATACTGCCTTCAGAGGGGTGAGCTGAATAGAAATATCTCAGATGGGTGGCACGGTGGCACAGTGATTAGCACTGCTGCCTCACAGCGCCAGGGAAATGGGTTCAGTTCCAGCCTCTGTCACTGTCTGTGTGGAGTTTGCACATTCTCCCTATGTCCTCCGGGTACTCTGGTTTCTGTTCAAAGATGTGCTGATTAGGTGGATTGGCCATGCTAAATTTGCCCTTAGTGTCCAAAGATGTGTAGGTTAGATAGATTGGCCATGCCAAATTGCCCCTTAGTGTCAGGGGGATTAGCAGGGTAAATACTCGGGGTTACGGGAATAGGACCTGCATGGGATTGTTGTCGGTGCAGCCCCAATGGGATGAATGGCCTCCTTCTGCACTGCAGGGATTCTATGGATCTTTCAATGAAATATGTCATTGAATCAGGAAGAGTTTAGGCAGCATAGATAATAAATCATAGAATCACTACAGTCCAGGAGGAGACCATTCAGCCCATTGAGTCTGCACCACCCACAATCTCACCCAGACCCTATTCATGTATCCCACTAATCCCCCTAACCCACACATCCAGGAACAGTAAGGGGCAATTTAGCATCCATTCATTCTCGAATTGGATTAGTACTTGACGATATACTTGGGGAAGAGTATGTCAATGAGGCTAGCTGATGTTGGCTTTTCTCTTGATAAACCTGAATAAGCAATGATTTGACATTGCCCCATTGTGGGGGGAGCAGTTGTATTTTATTCAACATGAGCAAGTCTTGGTAGGCCAAGTGGTACCAAGAAAAATTGCATTGCCAATAACGCTCTGGTTAGAAATTTGATCATCATAGAATCTGTACAATGCAGAAGGAGGCCATTCAGCCCATTGAGTTTGCATCTACTCTCAACATAACATCTTACCCAGGCCCTGACCACTCATCCCATCCCCAGAATTCCATATATTATCCTGTTAATCCCTTTAACTTACACAGTTTGGGACACAAAGGGGCAACTTAGCATGGCCAATCCACCTAACCCGCACACCTTTTGACACTAAGGACAAATCATCTGGGCTAATCCGTCTGACCTACACATCTTTAGACACTAAGGGACATGTTAGCATGGGCAATCCTTCTAACCGACACATCTTTGGACACTAAGGGACAATTTAGCATGGTCAATCCACCTAACCTGCACATCTTTGGACACTAAGGGACAGTTTAGCACGGCCAATCCACCTAACCTGCACATCGTTGGGCACTAAGAGAGAACTTGGCATGGCCAATCCACTAACTTACACATATTTGGACAGTGGGGGGAAACCTGAGCACCCAGAGGAAACTGGCACAGACACGGGGAGAACGTGCAGTCTCCACAAACACAGAGTCAACTGAGGCCAGAAATTGAACCTGGGTCCCTGGTACTGTGAGGCAGCAGTGATAGCTACTGTGCCACCATACCGCTCCTTGATGCCCATCCATGTGATGCACATGACCTCCTGCGCCAACCCTGTCTTCCATGAGGGTTCAGCTGTGGGCAGCTCCTGTTCAAATGTTTCTGCACTTTGACTGCTTAGGAAATCTGCCCCCAGCACTTTGACTGCACAGCAGAGCCTGTGGAGACTGGTTTAATCCAATCAGCAATCTGTCTCGTGACCACAGATGCCTTGGTTAGGTCAGTACCTCGTGATCCTAGATTCTATTTGTTTTCCTACGCCTTTCAGCTCATGCCTGGATAAACAAAGACACACTGCTGTCCTTGGGTGCCTATTTATCTTGTCTGGGATTCAAGACACTATTGTTATTCTTTGTCTCTCTATCTCAGTCCCTGGAATTTGTCCAATTTCTTATCTTTTGCATCTCACACACATATACACTGGCTGGCTGTCTCAGAGGGCTACCTTCCTACTTAAGAAGGGCCTAGACAACCGGTTTTTGTCTATTTTCATCTCACAACTGCTTCAAACAAGGCATATCAGAACAGAGTTAAGAAAAGTAGCCATGCACAAGAATTATCATGATGCAATCAGGGTGGCACAGTGGCACAGTGGTTAGCACTGCTGCCTCACAGTTCCACAGACCCGGGTTCAATTCCCAGCTTGGGTCACTGTCTGTGTGGAATTTGCATGTTCTCTCCGTGTCTGTGTGGCTTTCCTCCCACACTCCAAAGATGTGCGGGTTGGGTGCATCGGCCATGCCAAAATCAACTTTTAGTGTTCCGGGGTGCGTACATTAGAGGGATTAACGGGAGATAGATTAGAGAGACTATGGAGGTAGGGCCTATGTGGAATTCTCGTAGCTGCAAACTGGATGAGCCAAATGGCCTCCCTATGTGCTATAAGAATTTGAATAATTCCAAGAAATCAAAGCAATCCAGGCAAAGGAAGGAGAAAATTCGCTCCAACACTGAACATAGAAACTAGAAGCAGGAGTAGGCCATTCAACCCTTTGAACCTGTTCCCCCATCGATTTTGATTATGGCTGATCATCAAATTCAATATCCTGATCCCACCTTCTCCCCATGTCCCTTTAGCCCTAAGAGCTATATCTAATTTCACCTTGAAATCATACAACATTTTGGCCTCAGCTGCTTTCATCGGTACTGAATTCCACACATTTGCCACCCTCTGGGTGAAGAAATTTCTCCTCACTTCAGCCTTAAAAGGTTTACCCCTCCCGAGCCTCAAACTGTGACCCCCTAGTTCTGGACTCCCTCCACTTCCTGTTGGCCTTAACAATTCATCTAATTTTCCTTCGTCCAATTTAACCTTATTTTTTGGTGTAGCTTCTGACTCATCCACTCACCTTGGAAGTGATTTCCAAGACCTCACACCTCAGTGAAGGTGTGTCTTTTGCTTGACCTGTTCTAATCTTTACATTGCATCCAGAACACCATTCATTTAATTGTGAAAATGTCGACTGCTACCATCCTGTTAGGGGCTGTTAACATTTAGAGAAAAATTCAATCACCAGTGATTAAATGAAAGAAATGACACCACAAGATCCCATGGTTTAAAATAAATGAATTTTTAACGATACAAAAAATAAGTTCTTTAAGTTTATTTACTAGCGTCACAAATCAGCGTACATTAACACTGAAATGAAGTTACTGTGAAATTCCCCTGGTCGCCACACTCTGGTGCCTGTTTGGGTACACAGAGGGAAAATTTAGCATGGCCAATGCACCTAACCAGCACATCTTTTGGATTGTGGGAAAAAAGACGGAGCATCCGGAGGAAACCCACGCAGACATGGCGAGGATGTGCATACTCCAAACAGACAGTGACCCAAGCCAGGATTTGAAGCCAGGTCCCTGGTGCTGGGAGGCAACAGTGCTAACCACTGTGGCACTCATATATGAGCAGCTGTTGAATAGAGTCAGATGGAACTGCAATTTGGAAAAGTAGGTGGAATGTTGTGTACAGTTTTGGCGTCCTTGTCTGAGGAGGGATGTCCTTGCCATAGAGGGAGTATAGCGAAGGTTTACCAGGCTGATTCCTGGAATGGAAGGTCTGTCATATGAGGAGAGACTAAATCGTTAAGATTGTATTCATTGGAGTTTAGAAAAGTGAGTGGGGATCTCATAGATATGTATAAAATTCTAACAGGATTGGACAGGGTAGAATTTAGAATAAAATAAAATAGAATAAAATAAATTAGAAAAGTGTTTTTTTCTTATTTTTATGTGTCACAAGTAGGCTTACATTACCACTAATCAAGATAGAGTGAAACTCCCCTAGTCGCCACACTCCAGCGCCTGTTCGGGTACACTGAGGAAGAATTTAGCACGGGCAATGCACCTAACCAGCACGTCTTTGTAACTGTGGGAAGAAACTGGAGCACCCAAAGGAAACCCACACAGACACAGGGCGAACGTGTCGACTTCACACAGGTAGTGACCCAAGCTGGGAATCGAAACTGGGTCCCTGGCACTGTGAGGTAGCAGTGCTAACCACTGTGCTACCATGTTGCTCAAACTCTACCACATAAATACTGCCTTCAGTCAACGCTTATACTCTGCATTATGAAGTAAAGTAAAATGCAAACATATCATACTTTAGGCTCAAATTCTCAAGTTAACCTCTCCTTTTTCTGAGTGATTCTGCTCTCTCTCTCCACCCCTCACCTCCCCCCCACCCCCCAAACTCATAATGTCTTTGGCTGGTCATCAGACTCATGGATTTTCCTGCACTTGATGGGACCAAACCAAAGTGCCACAGCTCTCAGAAATTCACTTGGATTTCTCCCTGGCGTTCCAGCTGTCCTCCAGGAATATAAGGGATAATATATCAGCCTGGTGTTGACAGAACAAGACCATTGACAATCACCTGTTACATGAAATTTCATTGTGTAGTCTCAGAGGTCCTCTATTTGTTGATGTTATTCTTGGTAATCCTTCCTAGTTAGCACCATTGGATCGATCCACACCATTTAGACCATATTCTTAAGAGTCAGTAAGAACATAAGACCATAAGAAATAGGAGCAGGAGTAGGCCATCTAGCCCCTCAAGCCTGCCCCGCCATTCAATAAGATCATGGCTGATCTGAAGTGGATCAATTCCACTTACCCGCTTGTTCCCCATAACCCTTAATTTCCTTATCGATCAGAAATCTGTCTACCCGTGACTTAAACATATTCACTGAGGTAGCCTCCACCATTTCAATGAGCAGAGAATTCCAGAGATTCACTACCCTCTGAGAGAAGAAGTTCCTCCTCAAATCTGTTCTAAACTGACTCCCCCTTACTTTGAGACTGTGCCCTCTAGTTGTGGTTTCCTTTCTAAGTGGAAAGGATCTCTCTACCTCTATCTTATCTAGCACCTTCATTCTCTCATATGTCTCCATAAGGTCACCCCTCAGCCTTCTAAACTCCAACGAGTACAGGCCCAATCTACTCAATCTCTCCTCATAAGCTAACCCCCTCATCTCCGGTATCAGCCTGGTGAACAGTAAGTATAATTAACCAATGATGCTCATTTGAAAACAGGAGTATAGCTCACTCACTCATAGTTCAACATGTGGTACAAACAAATATGTCAGGTTCAAACAATTTTAGATAATTTTGATTTCCATTTGTGGGATATGGGCATCACTTGCAAGGCCAATACTTATTGCCCATTCCTAACTCAATGATGAACCCCCTTCTTGAACTATTGCAGTCCATCTGATAAGTTGAAAGTTTATTTATTCATTAGTCTCACAAGTAGGCTTACATTAACCCTGCGATGAAATTACCCTCGTTGTCCCACACTCCGGCACCTGTTCGGGTACACTGAGGGAGAATTAAGCACGGCCAGTGCACCCTAACCAGCACATCTTTCGCACTATGGGAGGAAACCCACGCAGACACAAGGAGAACGTGCAGTCTGCACACAGGCAGTGACCCGAGGCCGGGAATTGAACCCAGATCCCTGGCGCTGTGAGACAGCAGTGCTGAACACTGTGCCACCGTGCCATTAACTCAATCACCCTGATAACCAGTACCTGCAATGTTGCAATCCCTTTAGTATTTCCTCTCTGTCTTCCAAAGACCTTCAGTTTGTTATGATGGCTCCCCTGTTATTGATCTGACCTCCTCATACCTGCCTGAGTAGTTTCTTGAGCAGCTCCTGTTCAATAGTTTTTGATCTGTACATTAGTTCATAGCTCACTTCGCTTCACATCTGAAAACATAACCATATTTTTGCTTCAGAAGTCGAAAGCATGTTGGTTACTCTGACCTGCAAGGGAATAAAAGTTGAACCAGTTTTGGTTTACCAAGTATAGAAGCAATGAAAGCTGTGCTTTATCCCCATAGCTGGTCACAGGGGGCTAAGAGGCTAAGAGGTGCATCAAAGAAAACCATCTCCCTAACATTCTCCACATCCCACTCCGTATACATACTGATGTTTTACCACGTGGAGAGTTACCATGCGTGTCGTGGACTGGCCAGCATTTATTGTCCATCCCTAGTTGCCTGAGGACAGTTGAGTTGCTGTGCATCTGGAGTCACATGTAGGCCAGACCAGGTAAGGACAGCAGATTTCCCTCACTAAAGGACATTAGTGAACCAGATGGATTCTTCCGACAATGGTTTCATGGTCATCAGTAAATTCTTAATTCCAGGTATATTTTACTGAATTTAAATTCCACCATCTGCCGTGGCGGATCCCCAGAACATTAGCTGAGTATCTGGATTAATTGTCTAGTGATAATACCACTGGGCTATTGCCTCCCCTATATTGGTCAACAAAGATCTGACTACACGGATCCCATTCTTCAACGCTTGAAGGTTATGGCAGCGCAAGTGAACATCTAAATACTTCTTAAATGTTATCACAGTTTTTGACTCAACCGCCCTTTCAATAGTTCTCCATTTGATCTCCTTCTACTGAAAGCTGGAGGGGGGGGGGGGTGCAGAAACAGAATCCTTGTGTATATTTAAGGCTGAGATGGGTAGATTTTTAATTGGTGAGGGAATTACAGGGAAAGGCAGGAATGTGGACACGAGAATGTCGGTCAGATCAGCCATAATCCTCTTGAATGGTGAAGCAGCCTCGAGGGGCCGAATGGTCCACTCCTGCTCCTATTTTTTTATGGTATTATAAGGGCTCTGAGGTTTTCAAATATAAATCCACTTCCATACAGTCATTCCCCTACTCATGAGAGCACAATAGGCATGCATGTATTTATGTATTTGTGCAAATACACTGAGTGCAGATAGGAACTGGCTTGGTATGTTTTCCCCCCTCCACCACCAAAGAATCATAGAGTCATAGAATCCCTACAGGGCAGAGGAGGCCATTCAGCCCATCATTCTGCACCAATCCTCTGAACAGCATCCCACCCAGGCCATCACTCTGACCCCATCTTTGCAAACCAGTACGTCCAACATAGCTAATCAATCTAATCTACAAACTAGGTGCAATTTAGCATAGCCAATCCATATAACTTGCACATCTTTGGACACTAAGGGACAATTTGGCATGGCCAATCCACCTAACCTGCAATCTTTGAACACTAAGGGCAATTTAGCATAGCCAATCCACCTAAACTGAACACCTTTGGACACTAAGAGGCAATTTAGCATGGCCAATCCAACTAACCTGCACATCTTTGGACACTAAGGGGCAATTTAGCATGGCTAATCCACCTAACCTGCACATTTTTGGGAGGAAACTGGAGCAAACTCACGCAGACACGGGGAGAATGTGCAGACTCCACACAGACAGTGACCCAAGCTGGGAATTGAACCCAATGTCCTGCTGCTGTGAGGTAGCAATGCTAACCACTGTGCCACCCTGCAACTCCGAATGATCCTAAAGGAGCCAATGACTGCCAACTGTGTTGTTATTAAACCTTTTGAATGACAAAGCAAAGACATAACTTTAGTTCCTCTGTAAGAAATGGGCTGGATAAAAGAACCTGAATAATGCTACAGGATCTTTAACTTCCCCAGAGAGGGCAAATAGGTTAGACATCTCATTCAAAAGCTAGGACCTCTGATACTACAACACTCTCTCACAATTGTTGGGGGAGGTCGAGATATCAGACTGGATTAGGGAAGGTGATGGCCCAGTGATATTATCAGTGGACTAATAATCCAGAAACTCAGCTAATCACCTCTACTTTCTCAGAAGGCTAAGGAAATTTGGCATGTCAGCTACGATTCTCACCAACTTTTACATTTGCACCATGGAAAACATTCTTTCTGGTTGTATCACAGCTTCTGTTCTGACCAAGACCGTAAGGAACTATAAAGGGTCGTGAATGTAGCCCAGTCCAGCATACAAACCAGTCTCCCATTCATTGACTCTGTCTACATTTCCTGCTGCCTCAGAAAAGCAGCCAGCATAATTAAGCATAATTAAGGACTCTGGACATTCTCTCTTCCACTTTCTTCCATCAAGAAAAAGATACAAAAATCAAAGGTCATGTACCAACTGACTCAAGAACAGTTTCTTCCCTACTGCTCCTTGAATGGACCTACCTTGCATTAAGTTGATCTTTCTCTACAGCTTAGCTATGTCTGTAATGCTACATTCTGTACTCTCTTGTTTCCTTCTCTATGAACGGTATTGAAGTAGGGAAAAGGTGAATGCATTTTGTACCTGAAGGGAAAGGGTTAATGGATTTTGTACCTAGAATATGTCACAAACATAACCCTTCATCATGACTGATCTTCTTTAGCTTATACTGCTCTTGGCAGTAATATAAGTTATTTGTTCATGTATTACATGCTTTAACTCTCATTTTTATAAAGACAGATAGTTTAATGTGGCTGTTATTTTGTAGACTTTGCAAATTTTACCCATTAGTTAGTTGGACATTGTTACACAGATGGTAGTTTACGATACCGGCTTTTGACAGCTGCTAATGGTAGATCGCGATACCGGCTTTTAACAGGAAGAGTCCTGCTGGGACAGCCGCGATCACACAAGTAACTTCAAAGACAGGGATGCCGGTACTGCTGCAGAAGTGGTTTGAATCGTGACCGGATTGAAACCTATGTCATGACTGCAGCTGCCAGCTGGACTGTGAATCATGATTAAATCTATCATGACCAAGAAAGGAAGACCCGGAGTTCTGGCCTGAATGGGAAACTTGGAATCATGATTGATACTAAGACTCATAATGTATAAATGCCCACTTACATAAGAACATAAGAAATAGGAGCAGGAGTAGGCCATCTAGCCCTTCGAGCCTGCCCCGCCATTCAATAAGATCATGGCTGATCTGTCGTGGCTCAGTTCCACATTCCCGCCCTCTCCCCATAACCCTTAATCCCCTCGCTTATCAAAAACCCATCAACGCCCGTCTTAAAAATATTTAGCGAGGCAGCCTCCACCACTTCAACGGGCAGAGAATTCCAGAGATTCACCACCCTTTGAGTGAAGAAGTTCCTTTTCAACTCTGTTCTAAACCGCCCCCCCTTTATCTTGAGGCTGTGCCCCCTAGTCCTACTGTCCTTTCTGAGCGGGAAGAGTCTCTCCACCTCTATCCTATCCATCCCATTCATCATCTTATACGTCTCAATGAGATCTCCCCTCATTCTTCTAAACTCTAACATGTACAAGCCTAGTTTAATCAGCCTCTCCTCATAGCTCAACCCCCTCAACTCTGGTATCAGCCCAGTAAACCTCCTCTGCACTCCCTCCAAGGCCAAAATATCCTTGCGTAAGTGCGGCAACCAAAACTGCACACAGTACTCCAGCTGTGGCCTCACCAATGCCCTATACAGCTGCAGCAAGACCTCCCTACTTTTATATTCAATCCCCCTCGCTATGAAGGCCAGCATCCCATTCGCCTTCCTGACCACCTGCTGCACCTGCAGGCTGGGTTTTTGTGACTCATGCACAAGGACCCTGAGGTTCCTCTGCACCGTCGCCTGCTGCAGTTTTTCGCCACATAAGTAATAGTCCTTCCTACCATTATTCCTACCAAAGTGGACCACCTCGCACTTGCCAACATTGAATTCCATTTGCCAGTTCCTGGCCCATTCGCCCAGCCTATCTAGATCCTTCTGCAGACTCTCCACACCCTCCGCGCAATTTGCCATTCCACCAATCTTGGTGTCATCAGCAAATTTTGACACCATACACTCGGTTCCCTCCTCCAGATCATACTTGTGTTATACACAAACACAAACACATACACAAACACAAACACTTGTGTTTGTGTTCTATGAGATGTCTGATAGTCCATTGTAAGGAACCAGTTCTCCCAAAATTCTGGAATGTATGCCAGAGTTTTGAAATAAAACCCACTGTATTTTGACTTACTAACAGTCTCAGAGGTATTATTTTACCTACAACAGTATGTTTTGTCTGTATAATACACAAGAAACAATACTTTTCACTGTATGTTAATACATGTGACAATAATAAATCAAATCAAAATCATATCTTTCTATTCATTCTTACTTGTGTGTTTATCTAACCTCCTTAAATACTTCAGCTGCTCCCTGTAGTAGCAAGTTTCACATTCTAACCTCTCTCTCTTTGGCTAATGAACTCTCTCTCTCTTGCATTCCATAGTGGATTCATAGTCAGTATTGACTCACCATTTATTACCCACAGCCCATTTCTGGCCCATTTGGAGTTGTGGGCTGTAATGTTCCACTCTCTGCATGACATAAGAACTAGGAGCAGGAGTAGGCCATCTGGCCCCTCGAGCCTGCTCTGCCATTCAATAAGGTTATGGCTGATCTTTTTGTTGACTCAGCTCCACTTACCCGCCTGCTTATCATAACCTTTAATTCCTTTACTGTTCAAAAATGTTTCTATCCTTGCCTTAAAAACATTCAATGAGGTAGCTTCAGCTGCTTCATGGGCAGGGAATTCCACAGATTCATAGTCTTTTGAGTGAAGAAGTTCCTTCTCAACTCAGTGCTAAATCTTCTCTCCCTTATTTTTCTTCCCCTTCAGTCCATTACTAATTAAAAATCTGTCCACCTCTTCCTTAAATGTCCTAGGGCAGCAAGTGGCACAGTGGTTAGCACTGCTACCTCATTTCGTCAGGGACACTGGTTTGATTCTCGGCTTGGGTCACTGTCTGTGCAGAGTCTGCACGTTCTCTCTGTGTCTGCGTGGGTTTCCTCCGGGTGCTCCGGTTTCCTCCCACAGTCTGAAAGATGTGCTGGTTAGGTGCATTGGCCATGCTAAATTGTCCCTCAGTGTACCCGAACAGGCACCGGAGTGTGGCAATTAGGGGATTGTCACAGAAATGTCATTGCAATGTTAATGTAAGTCTACTTGTGACTAATAATTAAATTCTAAACTTAAATTTATGGCATGCACCACATTCTGGGGGAGTGAATTCCACAGACCCTTTGAGGTCCTCTCTGTTTTAAATCTACTATCCTTTATCCTAAAACTACAACCTCTCATTCTAGATTGCCCCCACAAGAGGAAACATCCTCTCCATGTCTATGTTGTCAATCTCCCTTATCACCTTGTGCACCTCAACGCTGACACAAACAAACAAGCATGTTTCAAAATGATGCTAAAAATAGGGTGTATTCTCACCTTCTGCCAGCTGTGCACAGCAAGGTAATATAGAGGAGGAGCATCCAGCAATGATCGAGCCGCACTTAGCTTCAACCTTTGGTAAGTGGCTCCTTTAGCCCTGTCATCTTTTGTGATTGCCTTTGCATTAATTAGTTGCTATTCCCCAAAGAGAATCAGAGGGCATTTAAATATTTATCAATCAGGGTGGAATTATTGTTGAAAGATAGACGGAAGCTGAGTTTTGTTGTATTGCTATCTGGACCATCATGGTGGCACAGTAGTTAGCACTGCTGCCTCACAGCACCAGGGACCCGCATTCGATTCCCAGCCTGGGTCACTGTCTGTGCGGAGTCTGCACATTCTCCCCATGCCTGCATGGGTTTCCTTCAGGTGCTTCCTTCAGAAACTGTTTCCTCCTGTAGTCTGAAAGATGTGCTGGTTAGGTGCATTGACCCAAACAGGCGCTGGAGTGTGGCGACTAGGGGAATTTCACCGTAACTTCATTGCAGTGTTCATGTAAGTCATACTTGTGACTAATAAATAAACTTTAAAGCCCAGACTATAATGTTCTGGGGTACATGAGTTCAAAAGCCATCAGGCCAGCTGGAATTTAAATTGAATTACTTCAGATTGCAAGCATAGTTTTCATACCATGAAACTACGATTGATTGTCATAAAAACCTATCTGATTCACTAATGCCATTTAGAGAAGGAAATCTGCCGTCCTTACCTGGTCTGGCTGACATGCGACTCCAGAACCATAGCAATGTGGTTGACACTCAATTGCCCTCTGATGGCCTGGTAAGCCACTCAGTTCAAGGGTAATTAGGGATTGGACCAATTTACCTCTCATCATATGATTACTGCTTCATCCCAGAGACCAATTTAGTGAACGTTCGCTGTTCTCCCTCCAGTGTAAGTCTTCTTTTTATTCATTTGTGGGACATGGACGTCACTGGCAAGGTAAGCATTTATTGACCATCCCTAGTTGCCTCTGGTGATGAGTTGCCTTCTCGAATCGCTGCAGTCCATGGGCTGTGGGTTGTCTCTCAATGCTGTTAGGGAGGGAATTCCAGGATTTTGACCCAGGGATTGTAAAGGAACGGCCGATATGTTTCCAAGTCAGATGGTGAGTGCTTGGAGGGGAACTTGCAGGCGGTGGTGTTCCCATGTATCTGCTGCCCCTGTCCTTCTAGATGGAAGTGGTCGTGGGTTTGAAAGGTGTTGTCTAAGGATCTTTGATGAATTGCCACAGTGCATCTTGTAGATGCACTGTGGCAATGCTACTGAGCATTGGTGATGGAGGGAGTTGATGTTTGTGGAAATTGTGCTAATCAAGCTGGCTGCTTTGTCCTGGATGGTGTTGAGCTTCTTGAGTGTTGTTGAAGTATATCTTTTCACATATGTGGAGACTGTGCATGGTACTCCAGGTGAGATCTCACCAAAGTCCTGGAGCAAGACTTCTTTATTTTTGGACTACAATCTCTTTGTAATGAAGGCCAAAGCTTCAGTACGTGGCAAGCAATTTGAAATGTTTGAACAACGCGACATACAAAGGGAAGGGTTTAGTTTTACTTGCTGCTTCCATCTTAATATACTGAGGCGCAGTGACAGGAGGGTGTTATCAATGTTTCTCATCTCATTACAACACATCCCTTCACCTTGCAGAATGAACTATTAGCCCTTTGGGTAAACAAAATGAAATCTCTAAACAGTGAGTTTCTTTTCTATTCCAAGTAGCTGGTTTGGTTCTGAGTACGTGACTGAATAGCTCAAATTTGCAAGAGACAGAATTCACTGCCCTCCCCTGAAGGAAATTTAGAGTAGTGGGGGGTTGGGGACCTTTAGTGAACCTCCTGCTCTTTAGAGATCTATGAAATGCAGTTACACATAAAAATTCTTAACTGTAGCTCAAGTTTGTGTGCTCTCACCCACTCTTAAGTTGGCAGGTGATATCCATAGAATCCCTACAGTGTAGAAGACAGCCATTCAGTCCATCAGGTCTGCACTGACAACAATCCCACCCAGGCCCTATCCCCATCACCCCACATATTTACCCCACTAATCCCTCTAACCTAAGCATCCCGGGACAATAAGGGGCAATTTAGCATGGCCAATCAACCTATTTTTGGAATGTGGGAGGAAACCAGAGCACCCGGAGGAAACCCACGCAGACACAGGGAGAATGTACAAACTCCACAAAGACAGAGACCCGAGACCAGAATTGAACACCGGTCTCTGGAGCCGTGAGACAGCAGTGCTAACCACTGTGCCACCGTGCCGCCCTATCTCTATCACTTGCGTTATGAACTGCCTGAGCGATCAAACCGTCCTATAAATACGACTGGATTTCAATTATCTTTGGGCGTTGCCTTGTATAGATAGTGACTTAGTAACAAAATAATTGTTCATAGAGTTGGGAAGTGCGACTTTGGTTAAAATTTGCTTAATAGGAGATTGACGACACTCAGAAGAAATTTGTTTATCTTGTGCAATGTCACATCCTGCTTACCCAACCTATCTCCGCGTCCCCCTCCACTCCTCCCCCGCCGCTCCGGAAAGAGATTGACTTCAATCACAAATCTCCAATGAACCTTGCCGTAAAATCTATATCCCTTTGACTCTGCATGAACTGCTTCCCCCATCTTGAACCAGTGCCTTCACAAGAACACAACACAAGACCATAAGAATTGGGAGCCATTCGGCCCCTCATGCCCACTCTGCCATTCAATAAAATCATGGCTGATCTGACTTTTTCTTTAGTCAGTCACAGGACATGAGCATCGCTGGCTGGCCAGCACTTATTGCACATCCCTTGGGCGGCACGCTGGCACAGTGGTTTTCACAGCGCCAGGGACCAGGGTTCGATTCCCAGCTTGGGTGACTATGTGGAGTTTGCTCATTTTCCCCGTGACTCCAGGTGCTCCAGTTTCTGTAAAACGTGTTGGTTAGGTGCATTGACCTGAACGGGTGTCAGAGTGTGGCGACTGGGGAAATATCACAGTTACTTCATTGCAGCATTAATGTAAGCCTTACTTGTGACACTAATAAATGAACTTTAAAACTTTAGTTGCCCTTGGACGATAGCTGAGAGTCAACCACATTGCTGTGGCTCTGGAGTCATATGTAAGCCAGACCAGGTAAGGATGGCAGATTTCCTTCCTCAAAGGACATTAGTGAACCAGATAGGTTTTTCCCACAATTGAAAATGATCGTCAATAGAATCTTAATTCCAGATTTTTTTTTAATTGAATTCAAATTCCATCATCTGCCATGGCGGGATTCGAAACTCGGTAGCGTTCATGCCTTCGAATCAGAGGATTCTTCATTGAAGGAGCTTGGCATAACATTCCAGCAGTCCAATGCAGTACTGAGGGGGTGCTACACTGCCAGCGGTGCTGTCTTTCAGATGAGCCATTGTCTCAGGTAGAGAGAATTGATCCAATGACATTATTTGGAAGGAGATAGGCAGCACGGTAGCGCAGTGGTTAGCACTGCTGCTTCACAGCTCCAGGGACCTGGGTTGGATTCCTGGCTTGGGTCACTCTCTGTGTGGAGTTTGCACATTCTCCTCGTTTCTGTGTGGGTTTCCTCCCACAGTCGAAAGATGTGTGAGTAAGCCATGCTGAATTGCTTTTTAATGTCCTGAGATGCGTAGATTGGAAGGATTAGCAGGTAAAATATGTCGGGATATGGGGATAGGGCCTGGGTAGGATTGTGGTCTGTGTAGACTCGATGGGCCAAATGGCCTCTTTCTGCACTGCAGGGTTTCTATGACCCTAAGAAAAGAGCCCAATATTTTTTCCTCAGCCAGCCTCAATAAAACAGAGTGTCTGGTGATGGGCACAATTACTTTTATTCATTCATGGGACATGGGGCATCGCTGGCTGGCCAGCATTTACTGCCTATCCCTAGTTGCCTTTGAACTGAGTGGCTTACTAGGCCATTTCGGAGGGCAGTTGAGAGTCAACCACATTGCTGTGGCTCTGGAGTCACATGTAGGCCAGACCAGATAAGGTCAGCAGATTTCCTTCCTTAAAGGACGTTAGTGAGCCAGATGGGTTTTCCCGACAATCGACAATAGTCATCAGTAGCTTCCTAATTTCAGGTTTTTTTTTACTGAATTCAAATTCCACCATCTGCTATGGCAGGATTTGAAAATGAGGGTGCAACTTTACCATCCCGCCTGCCACAGGAATCGTGGCAGAGATGGGGGTAGACCATGCAGAGGTTCTTTGACCTTGGGTGGCAATTTCTGGCCTTGGGTAGAATGTGGCCGGAAAATCCCACCCCAGAACTGAGTTTCTGGATTAACAGTCTAGCGATAATACCACTAGGCCATCGCCTCTCCGACTGCAAACGCCACTTTTCCGCCCTGACAAATCTGCCTGACTCATCCCCGAATATTTTCAATGACCTGGCCTCTGACACTGTGGCGTCCCCGCAGTACTACACTGGAGTGTCATCCTGGGATATTGTTCACAGAGCAGCAATATCTATCAACAGTGTTCTGACTGAGAAGTGAGAGTGTTACCAACTGAACCAGTGCAGGCGCTTATGTAAAAGAGAAGTGAATGGGGGGAAGGGCGGGAAAGTCCCTTGCACCAATGAAAGTAGAAAACTTTTGAAAACGCATAAATGAAACAGGAGCAGGAGTAGGCCAATCGGCCCCTCGAGCCTGCTCCACCATTCAATGAGAAGGTCAGATTCCAATTGGGCAGAACATTGAATACAGAAGTTGGACGTCTTGTTGAAGTCATACAGGAGATTGGTAATGCCACACTTGGCATACATGTGCACTTCTGGTCACCCTATTATAGAAGGGATATTATTAAACTAGAAAGAGTGCAGAAAAGATTTACAAGGATGCTACAGGGCCTTAATGGTTTGAGTTATAAAGATTGGCTGGATGGAGTGGGAATCTTTTTTCTGGACCATAGGAGACTTAGGGGTGATCTTAGAGAGGTCTATAAAATAATGAGGGCCATAGTCAGTTAGATAGTCAACAATTAGGGTTAAAAGGTAAGGGAGTCTAAAACTAGAGGGCATAGGTTTAAGGTGAGAGGACAGAGATACAAAAGGGTCTGGGGGGAGCAATTTTTTCACACAGAGGGTGGTGAGTGTTGGAATGAGCTGCCAGAGATAGTAGTAAAGGTGGGTACAATTTTGACTTTTAAAAAGCATTTAGACAGTTACGTGGGTAAGATAAGTATAGAGGGATATGGGCCAAATGTGGGCAATTGGGACTAGCTTAGTGATTATAAAGATAAGGACAGCATGGACAAGTTGGGCTGAAGGGCATTTTTCCATGCTGTAAACCTCTCTGACTCGATGAGATCAAGGTTGATCTGCTTGTGTTGAGTTCCATATTCCCAGCGACCTTTGAATCCCTTGAATAAAAATCTATCAACCACTGCCTTAAAAACACTCAGTGATCCCACTTCCACCGCCTTCTAAGGCAAAGTTCAAAAGTTGCACAATCCCTGAGAGAAAAAAATGAAAGATTTTGGAGGTTAATTTTCACATCTTCTTTCAACATGGTCAGGAAATAAGAAAGAAACATGAAATACAATTGGATCATAGATACTTGCAGTAATGGGCAGCATGGTGGCACACCCGGGTTCGATTCCCGGCTTGGGCTACAATCTGTATGGACTCTGCACGTTCTTCTGTGTCTGCATGGGTTTCCTCCAGGTGCTCCGGTTTCCTCCCACCGTCTGAAAGATATTTGATTTGATTTATTATTGTCACATGTATTAGTATATAGTGAAAAGTATTGTTTCTTGTGCGCTATACAGACAAAGCATACCGTTCATAGAGAAGGAAAGGGAAGGGTGCAGAAGATAGTGTTACAGTCATAGCTAGGGTGTAGAGAAAGATCAACTTAGTGAGAGGTAGATCCATTCAAAAGTCTGATGGCAGCAGGGAAGAAACTGTTCTTGGGTTGATAGGTACGTGACGTCAGACTTTTGTATCTTTTTCCCGATGGAAGAAAGTGGAAGGGAGAATGTCCGGGGTGTGTGGGGCTCTTGATTATGCTGGCTGCTTTCCTGAGGCAGCAGGAAGTCTAGACAGAATCTTCGGATGGGAGGCTGGTTTTAGCAATCAGCACACACATCACTTCACTCACTCTTGCTTTATGTGCGAATCACTTTAGTCACACCAGTAGGAAAAAAACTACCCAGACATAAATCAGCAGAACGTGGCAACCCCGCGCATGGGCAACAGTCAACAAAATGCCTTCTGGGTCATACTCAGAAGCTAGATGGGGCGCATGCACCCCCCACTCCCCCAGGTTCCCCACCACTGCAGATTTGTGAGGTTCGATCCCTCTCTGCTGCCTATCCCAGTCACACAACATTATTTCAACATTAAATTAAGGGTCACCTTCATTTAGTGAGCAGTAAAGTGAACAATATCAACCCTATGTGGCACATTTCTTCCCAGATGCTGCCTCTGACATATCCACTGGAATGTCCATCTTTGCTATTACAGCCAGCACTGGGTGGTCACAGGAAAAAGTCTGACAACACCAGGTTTTAGTCCAACCTATTTATTTGATAATATACTCACAAGCTTTCGAGGGACACCCTCTTCGTCAGGTGAATGGAGAGTTCTGGCCTCAGACAGAGCATATAAAGCACAGACAGTTTAGAGATTACTGATTAGAATGCGAATCTTTACACCTAACCTGCTGTTCAAGACCTGAAGTGGCTGATAATGTGAGTGGAAGGAGCACTGATCACAGGATCTGATCACAGGAGCTCCTTCCACTCACATTATCAGCCACTTCAGGTCTTGAACAGCAGGTTAGGTGTAAAGATTCGCATTCTAATCAGTAATCTCTAAACTGTCTGTGCTTTATATGCTCTGTCTGAGGCCAGAACTCTCCATTCACCTGACGAAGAGGCTGTCCCCTCGAAAGCTTGTGAGAATATTATCAAATAAATAGGTTGGACTAAAACCTGGTGTTGTCAGACTTTTTACTGTGTTTACGCCAGTCCAACGCCGGCATACCCACATCATGGTCACAGGAAGACAGACACCATAAACACCTCTCAACAGGACTTGTTTGCCAACTCACCATTTGTATCCAGACACAAGAACAGCTCTTTAAACAGTTGCAAACCTCATAAAACCTCACCAGTGCTTGAACTACCACTGGTTTTAGGCCTTTTGACACTTTATGACATTCACAGCCAGCTAAGGAACTATTGAGTGGGCAAGACCACAAGAGAATAAGTGAGCATGTGGGCTTTCATAGAATCATAGAATCCTACAGTGCAGAAGGAGGCCATTTGGTTCATTGAGTCTACACTGATCACAATCCCCATCCAGGCCCTATCCCCATAACCCCATGCATTTACCCTAGCTAGTCCCCCTGACACTAAGGTGCAGTTTAGCATGGCCAGTCAACCTAACCTGCACATCTCTGGATTGAGGGAAGAAACTGGAGCACACGGAGGAAACCCATGCAAACACAGGGAGAACATGCATACAATCTCTACAGTACAGAAGGAGGCCATTTGGCCCATCGAGTATGCACAACAACAATTTCACCCAGGCCCTATCCCTGTAACCACATGTATTTATTCTGCCAATCCCCAGACACTAAGGGATAATTTTGTACGGCCAATCCACTTAATCTGCGCATCTTTGGACTGTGGGAGGAAACCGGAGCACCTGGAGGAAACCCATGCAGACACGGGGTGAATGTGCAAACTCCACACAGACAGTGACCCAAGCCGGGAATCGAACCCTGACGCTGTGAGGTAGCAGTACTAACCACTATTTCACCGTGCCGTTCTTAAACGTGAGTTAGTGAATAGGTGAGTGATTGATTACAAGAATGAGGCAGAGAGTGAAAGAATCAGAGTGTAAACAAAGAAGGACTATTAAATACTTGAGTATTGTTGATACTACTTTATCATCCAAGGCCTCACAGCAACCAACAATAAAAGTGTTAGTTCCTGAATCAGCACACTATTCATAAACTGAAATAATCTCAGCGGTTCAAGGCCTTTTAAACATTCGATGCACTTTACTCATTTGTTGGCCATTGGCTGCGACTCTAAGGGATCTATGCAAGTTTAGAAGGATGAGGCGAGATCTTACTGAAACTTACAGGATACTGCGGCATCTGGGCAGAGAGGATGTTTCCACCAGGAGGAAAAACTAGAACCAGAGGGCACAATCTCAGGCTGAAGGGATGATCCTTTAAAACAGGAATGAGGAAGAATTTCTTCAGCCAGAGAGTGGTGAATCAGTGGAACTCTTTGCCACAGAAGGCTGTGAAGGCCAGATCATTAAGTGTCTTTAAGACAGAGATAGATACGTTCTTGATTAATAAGGGGCTCAGGGGTTATGGAGAAAAGGCAGGAGAGTGGGGATGAAAAAATTATCAGCCATGATTGAATGTCAAAGCAGACTAATGGGATGAGTGGCCCAATTCTGCTCCCATGTCTTCTGGTCTAAGACCACAAAAAACAACAAAGGATTATGAACAGAGCCCAGTCCATCACTCAAACCAACCTCCCATCTATTGACTCTTTATACACATCCTCTGCCTTGCAAAAGCAGCCGCATAATCAATGCCAGGCACCCCAGGCATTCTCTCTTCAGCCTTCTTCCATCGGGAGAAAGTTTGAAATCAAGTACCAACTGACTCAATAGCAGCTTCTTCCCTGCTGCCATCAGACTTTTGAATGGACCTGCCTCGCATTAAGTTGATCTTTCCCTAGCTATGACTGTAACACTACATTCTGCATTCTCTCCTTTCCTTCACTACGAACAGTATGTTTTGTCTGTATAGTTTCACTGTATACTAACACATGTGATGATAATAAGTCAAATCAAATCAAATCAAAATCTTCTTCAATGTAGTATCATCGGATCGTTCCTCTCCATCTGAGACAATGTCTCAGATTAACATTGCATCTGAAAAACAGCAGCGCTGGCAGTATAGCACCCCCTCAGTACTGCAGCGGAGCACTGGCCTTGAATGTTATGCCTTGCTCCTTGTGCGGGACTTCAAAGGAGAATCTTCTGATTTAAAGGCAAGAACGTTATGACTAATCTTTGTCTTGTAAAATCCAAGGGGCTCCAAATGGAACTTTTGCACCAAACTACACGGTAAACTCGTCCCGTTGCCCGCTGCAGGGTCTCATCTGGGGTTTAGATGTCTTCCCAGTTGACTAGAGTCAGCCAGAGAAAATTATTGACCGAACAAATGGGTCCAATTTCCAATTCTCTTCCTGCAACCATTACCTCAATCGAGGAGCTCATACTCCAAGAGGCCAAGCAAGTAGTTGTGTCCCGGTTGCTACTGACATAAACATTACTTTTTTAATATATTCATTCATGGTACATGTGCCTCGCTGGCTGGCCAGCAGTTACTGCCCATCCCTAGTTGCCATTTTAACACACGATCCTGCTGTCATTCTCACACATCTGTCCTTGGCCCACTGCAATGCCACTAGGCCATTGCCTCTCCCACACTAGTCCACACGATATTAATAGTCTCCTGAGGCAAGTTGCTAAGAAACTTATTTATTTATTTAATTTATTTATTATTGTCACAAGGAGGCTTACATTAACACTGCAATTAAGTTACTGTGAAAATCCCCTAGTCACCTCGCTCCAGAGCCTGTTCGGATACACTGGGAGAGAATTTAGCACAGCCAATGCACCCTAACCAGCACGTCTTTCGGATTGCGGGAGGAAACCAACACAGACACGGAAAGTAGGCGCAGACTCCACACAAACAGCAACCCAAGCCGGGAATCGAACCCGGGTCCCTGGTGCTGAGAGGCAGCAGGGCTAACAATTGTGCCACCATGTTGCCTTAGAAGAAGCTGACCTCCTTTATAAATAAGGTGTGGGAAAAAAAAATGTGGCTTTGTTTAAATTGGCCAGACTCTGAGAACAAATAGAAGGCTGACCAAACCAAACTTCGCAGATCGCAGCTGATGTTCCCTTGATGAACTAGGTCAGATTTTTACTGTAATAGGATAGAGAGTTGCTGATAGGCAAATGGGGTTTGACAAACTTGATTGAGTTATTTGACAAGAGGTTGCTGACTGCATACGGACTTCCAAAAGATAAAGTCCCACATAATAGACTTACGAACAACAAAGTTAAAGTTCATGAGATTAAAAGGGAAGCGATATATGGAATCAAAAGAGGAAATGTTGGAAAGTTTCAGCAGGTTTGGCAGCATCTGTAAGGAGAGAAAAGAGCTGACGTTTTGAGTCCAGATGACCCTTTGTCAAAGCTAAAGGCGTAGAATGTGGGAGATATTTATACTGCAGGGGGAGGGAATGAAAGGTGAGTCATAGTCACTGAAACCAGGGGAAAGGCTGCTAATGGCAATCCGTAGACAGAATAGAAGGGGTGAATGGCCAAACGGCAGAGAAACTGAAATTAGAGGGTAAACTGTGACAGATGAAGATGTGGGGGGAGGGGGGAGAGAGGTAAAATTGAGAAAAAGGGGGAAAGGGGAAGCAAAGGGGGAGAAAAGGTAAGGAAAGGGGAATAAAATAGGGGAAAAGAGAGGGGGAGAAGAAAAATGAAGAAAGACAATAAAGAAATAAAAGGTTAAATAAAAGAGTTAAGAATTAAATAAATGAAAACCAAGGGGTCAAGGTGGGGTAGAGCAAATCATCTGAAGTTGTTGAACTTGATGTTGAGGCGGGAAGGCTGTAAAGTGCCTAGCCAGAAGATGAGATGCTGTTCCTCCAGTTTGCGTTGAGCTTCACTGGAACATTGCAGCAGGCCAAGGACAGGCATGTGGGCATGGGATCAGGATCATGTGTTAAAATGGCAAGCAACTGGAAGGTCAGGGTCCTGATTGCCCACAGGCCGAAGGTACTCAGCAAAGCGATTACCCAGTCTATGCTTGGTCTCTCCGATACAGAAGAGACCACGTTGGGAGCAGTGAATGCAATAGACCAAATTGAAAGAGGTACAAGTGAAACGCTGGTTCACCTGGAATGAATGTTTTGGACCTTGGATGAGAAGAAGCAAAGGGTCAGGTGTTACACCTTCTGCAATTGCATGGGAATGTGCCATGGGTGACAGGAGAGGTGTTGGATATAGTGGAGGAGTGGACTAGGTTATCCCGGAGGGAATGGTCTCTATGCAATGCTGACAGAGGAAATGAAGGGAAGATGTATTTGGTGGTGGCATCACACTGGAGTTGGCGAAAGTGGCAGAGGATTATGCTTTGCATACAGAGGCTGGTGGGGTGAAATGAGAGAACAAGGGGGACTCTATCCTTGTTCTGGTAGGGATGAGGGGGTGAGGGTGATAGCACAGGAGATGGACCGTGATATATGAATTTGAAATTGACTGAAATTGATCAAAAGAGCTAGGAGGGGGAGTGAGTGATTGTTACTCATTACATCAGAACGAGATACAAAACAATATCCCCATGAGATTGGCATTAGGATAACTACTCATTTTGATATATATTGAAGGCCTGAACTCCATGACTCCAAGACTTGTGGATGAAGGACATCATTGCAACATTTGCAAATGATATAAAGCTTATAAACGTAGCATGAAAGTAGGAACAGTTTCAGGCTGAGATAGATAGAGATGGTGACATGGGAAGAAACACAGCAGATGAAACTTAATGCAGAGAACTGTGCAGTGTTAGGAAGGATAAGGAGAGGTAATATAGATTAACCGGACATTTATAAAAAGAATAGAGAAGCCAAAGTTCCATGGTGTAACGGTTAGTACGCTGGACTTTGAATCCAGCTATCTGAGTGTGAATCTCAGTGGTAGCACTATTCTCCTTATCTTGATTGGTAAGGGTATCAAAGGTTACAGGGAAAAGCAGGAGAATGGGGGTTGAGAAACATATCAGCCATGATCAAATGGCAAAGCAGGCTCAATGGACCGAATGGCCTAACTCTGCTCCTATGGGTGGGATTTTTCTGGCCGCACTCACCCCCAAAACTGGAAAATCCCACCCGAGGTCAATGGTCCTTTGCATGGTCCACCCCCACTCCCCTCTCCCAGGCCGCTACAATTCCCATGGCGGGCAGGATGGAAAAATATCCCCCCACCCCCGCTAAATCTTATTGGCCTAAGAGAAAAGGTGTGCATGTTCAAAATCATTGAGGGTGTCAGGGCAAGTTGAAAATACTGAATAAAAATCATATTCCAGTCTCGGGTGACTGTCTGTGTGAAGTTTGCACACTCTCCCTGTATCTGCGTGGGTTTCCTCTGAGTGCTCCGGTTTCCTCCCACACTCCAAAGATATGTAGGTTAGGTTGATTGGCCATGCCAAATTGACCATTAGTGTAAGGGGGATTAGCAGGATGCATAGGGAATGGTCTCTGTGAAATGCTGACAGAGGAAATGAAGGGAAGATGTGTTTGGTGGTGGCATCACACAGAAGTTGGCGAAAGTGACAGAGGATTATGGTTCGCATATGGAGGCTGGTGAGGTGAAATGTGAGAACAAGGGGGACTCTATCCTTGTTCTGGTAGGGATGAGGGGGTGAGGATCGTAGCACAGGAGATGGACTGTGATATATGAATTTGAAATTGACTGAAATTGATCAAAAGAGCTAGGAGGGGGAGTGAGTGATTGCTACTCTGTGTATAGGGGGAGTTACGGGGATAGGAACTGGGTGGGACTGTTGTCGGTGCAGATTAAATGGGCCAAATGGCCTCTTTCTGCACTGTAGAGATTCTATCATTCAATGATTCTGTATGGTATTCTTTGCTCTAATAAAAAAGGTTAAGTTATTTATTAGTGTCAGAAGTAGGCTTATATTAACACTGCAATGACGTTACTGTGAAAATCCTCTAGTCGTCACACTTCAGCGCCTGTTACACTGAGGGAGAATTTCGCATGGTCAATGCATCTAACTATCATGCCTTTGGGAGGAAACTGGATCACCCAGAGGAAACCCATGCAGACGCGAGGAGAACATGCAAACTCCACACAAGCAGTAACCCAAGGCTGGGAATCAAATCAGGATCCCCAGCACTGTGAGGCAGCAGTGCTAACCACTATGCCACAGTGTCGCAGGTAGCAGACTGCACAAGCAAACAATGTCTGATAAGCCGTTACTAAATATTGGTTAGGCTTCAAGAGACTGTTAGCATACCTTAGCTAAGAAAATGGGACATCTCACACAAGTTGGCCATTTAACATTAACACTGCTAAAACCCAGTTGGGACTGAGCCGCAATGTAAACGCGTTCACTGGGGAGAAATACAAGTGGGTTACTGCTTCTGTTGCTAGCGGTTACTGCTGGAACACTGCAATCTATCCATCAGCATCTCATATGTCAGCCGCACAGATGGCAGCCTCTGATTAAACTGTTTCCCTCTCTCGATCTTTGTTATTCCCACAGATGGCAATCACTGCCTCAGCCATATGACGCTGTCTTTCTTAGACCACAATCTCCACTGAAGTTCTCAGCCAGTTTCCTCGTTTCCCCCCCTCCCGCCCGCCCACCCCCTCCCACTTCACAAATCACAATCTTTCTCTTACACGGTTGACCCATTTGCTAACCTCCATTTTGCATTTGATTCTTTTCTTCACAGGTTCTGGTCATTCTCATCTCCTCACGCCATATCTTACTCATTTGTCACAGGCTCATTTACATGGAAAACATAGAAACTAGAAGCAGGAGGAGGCCATTCGGCCCTTCGAGCCTGCTCCACCATTCACGTTGATCGTGGCTGATCATCAAATTCAATATCCTGATTCCCCCTTCCCCTCCTGACATCCCTTGATCCTTTTAATCCCAAGTGCAATATCTAATTCCTTTTTTTTGATATGATTTATTATTGTCACATGTATTAGGATATCATTAAAGATATATGTGCGCTATACAGACAAAGCATCTCACAACATTTTGGTCTCAACTACTTTCTGTAGTAGTGAATTCCACTCTCTGGGTGAAGAAATTTCTCCTCACCACAGTTCACGAGGAAGCACGGTGGCACAGAGGTTAGTATTGCTGCCTCACTGGGATCCAGGTTCAATCCCAGGCTTGGGTCACTGTCTGTGCAGAGTCTGCACGTTCTCCCCATGTCTGCATGGGTTTCCTCCGGGTGCTCTGGTTTCCTCTCACAGTCCAAAGATGTGCGGGTTAGGTTGAGTGGCCATACTAAATTGTCCCTTAGTGTCAGGGGGACTAGCTAGGGTAAATGCATGGGGATAGGGCCTGGTTGGGATTGTGGTCAGTGCAGACTCAATGGGCCAAATGGCCTTCTTCTGCACTGTAGGAATTCTATGACAAAAGTTCTGAACCTTATTATCAAACTATGACTCCTAGTTCTGGAATCCCTCACCATCAGGAACATTCTTTCTGAATCAACCCTGTCTAACCCTGTTAGAATTTTATAAGTTTCTATGATATCCCCTCTCACTCTTCTAAACTCCAATGACTATAATCCTGAACAATTTAGTCTCTCCTCATGTGACAGACCTGCCATCCCAGGAATCAGCCTGGTAAACCTTCGCTGTGCCCCCTCTTTAGCAAGGACATCCTTCCTCAGATAAAGACAGCAAAACTGCACACAATACTCCAGGTCCTTTTCCAAACTGCCATTCCATCTATCCTCCTATCATAGAATCACTGAATTCCTACAGTGCAGAAGGAGGCCATTCAGCCCATCAAGTCTGCACCGACAACAATCCCACCCAGGTCCTATTCACGTTTTCCTGCTAATCCCCTGATACTAGGTTCAATTTAGCATTACCAATCAACCTAACTGGCACATCTTTGGACTATAGGAGGAAACCAGAGCATCCGGAGGAAAACCAGGCAGACACGGGGAGAATGAGCAGACTCCACAAAGACAGTGATCTGATGCTGGAATTGAACCCGGGTCCCTGGTGCCACCGTGCTGTCCTCTTCAACAACTGCTCATATATGGTTGGCACAGCAGACAGCACCGCTGCCTCACAGCGCCAGGGACCTGGGTTTGATTCCTGGCTTAGGTCACTGTCTGTCTGGAGTCTGCATGTTCTCCCCGTGTCTGCGTGGGTTTCCTCCGGGTGCTCCGGCTTCCTCCCACAGTCCAAAAGACATACTGGTTACGTGCATTGGCAGTGCTAGATTCTCCCTCAGTACCCAAACAGGCGCCAGAATGTGGCAACTAGGGGATTTTCACAATAGCTTCATTGCAGTGTTAATGTAAGTCTACTTGTGACACTGATAAATAAACTTTAAACTCCTGCTGATGTTTCTTGCATCGGTATTACTGGACATCATTCCTGAGGAGCTGTGAATGCCTTGAGGCGCTGTGACTATCACCACCCCCACCCCCCCAGCTCTGATCCAGATCCTCCAAGTTGAATCCCTACTCAATGACTCATTGTCTGCGGATGGAGAAGTTGTGAGTCACACCTGCTAATCTTTTCTCTACAATGTGGGGAAGTGTGAGGTTACGCACTTTGGGAGAAAAAAAAGAAGCACAGAATATTTTCTAAAATAGGATTCCGAAGCCGGAAGTGCAGGGAGACTTGGGAGTCCAAGTTCAAGTCTCTCTTAAGGTTAACTTGCAGGTTGAGTTGGGCATTAGAAAAGAAAATGCAATGTTAGTGTTCATTTCAAGAGGACTAGAATACAAAAGCAGGGATGTACTGCTGAGGGTTTATCAGGCTCTGGTCAGACCACATTTGGAGTATTGTGAGCAATTTTGGGCCCCGTATCTAAGGAAAGATGTGCTTGGAGGGTTCAGAGAGGGTTTACGAGAATGATCCGAGGAATGAAAAGCTTAATGTATGAGGAGTGTTTGAGGACTCTGGGTCTGTAGCCTCAGAGTAAAGGTACAACCCTCTAGAACCAAGGTGAGGAGGAATTTCTTCAGCCAGAAGGTGGTCAATCTGTGGAATTCATTGCCACAGAAGGCTGTGGAGGCCAGGTCATTGAGTGTATTTAAGACAGAGATAGATAAGTTCTTGATTGGTGAGGGGATCAAAGGTTGTGGGGAAAAGGCGGGAGAATGGGGTTGAGAAACTTATCAGCCATGATCGAATGGTGGAGCAGACGCAATGGGCCGAATGGCCTAATTCTGCTCCTATATTTTATGGTCTTAATACTAAACCTGCAGAGGGAGAAACCATGCTTGAAGATATTGGAACAAAGGACTTGAACAGCTCTTGTGTTGATATAACTACCTGAGAATTTTGTTTCCCCAATTATTTTGGAGTGGCATCTCTAGAAGTTACCTGTTCATAATTAGTTGTTCATGCATTGGCAATTCAAATTCCAACATTCTTCCTCAAGCTACGTCCACCCAGTGGGAGATCGATACCTCTAATTCTTTCATGGCCCATGGCTAATAGCTTATTTAGTAACTGTTCCACAACTTGTGTCTCTGCATCGAAAGTCAGCCACCACAATGACTAAGTTACAGGAAATGAGTTAAATGAGAAAGCCTTATCGAAGTTCTTCATCTGTGGCCAAGCTGCAATTCCTAGTAGAAAGGGTTAGCATTCGCGGTATTCTGTGGTGTAACCGTGATCAACCTCTACTAATAGGCTTTGACCATCTAATCTCAAAATACACCCTGCTGCCATTCCAACAGTAAGTATCTTGTCTTTAGAAACATGGGGGGGGGGGGGGGGGGGGCTGTATTCTCCCGGCAGGAGGTGCTATGTTCTTTGTCAGTGGCAGGATTCTCCAGTCCCGCCGCTGTCGATGGGAATTCCCACTGATGTCACCCCTCCCCCATGCTGGCAGGGGCAGGGCAACGCTGTCAGTGGGGCCAGAGAATCCTGCCAGCATGAATGGCTATAGAGTTCCGTCCAGGAGGTCTACAGCACAGGAGGCGGCCATTCGGCCCACCATCTTTGCTGGCTGATAAAGGACTCACATGTTGCAACTCTTGACCTCATGGCCCTACGAGTTACACAGTGCATATCCAGGTGATTTTTAAAAGAGGGTGTTTGACTTTTCCATCTTTTCAGGCAGTTAATTCCAGACTACCATCACCCTCTAGGTGATACCATGTCTCCTTAACTTCCCTCTAACCTTTCTACCAATTATCTATGCCTTTTGATTATTAACCTCCCCTCAGGATATTGTCCTAGGCCCAGCCATCTCCCAGTCACCATAATCAAGGATCCCACGCACCCCAGACATTCTCTCTTCCACCTTCTTCTGTCGGGAAAAAGATACAAAAGTCTGAGGTCACGCACCAACTGACTCAAGAACAGCTTTTTCCCTGCTGCCATCAGACTTTTGAATGGACTTACCTTATATTAAGTTGATCTTTCTCTACACCCTAGCTATGACTGTAACACTACATTCTGAACACTTTCCTTTCCTTCCTCCCTGTGTACTCTATCAACGGTATGCTTTATCTGTATAGTGCGCAAGCAAGAATACTTTTCACTATTTTGATTTGATTTATTATTGTCACACATATATATAGTGAAAAGTATTGCTGCTTGCACACTAAGCATACTGCTCATAGAGAAGGAAACTAGAGAGTGCAGAATGTAGTGTTACATTCATAGCTAGGGTGTAGAGAAAGATCAACGTAGTGCGACGTAGGTCCATTCAAAAGTTTGATGACAGTAGGGAAGAAGCTGTTCTTGAGTCAGTGGGCACGTGATCTCAGACTTTTGTATCTTTTTCCTGACAGAAGAAGGCGGAAGCGAGAATGTCTGGGGTGCGTGGGGGTCCTTAATTATGCTGGGTGCTTTTCCGAGGCAGCGGGAAGTGTTGACGGAGTCAAAGGATGGGAATACATGTGACAATAATAAATCCAATCAAATCAAATCAAAATCCTCAGCTGTTTCATCAATAACCTTCCCTCCATCATCAGATCAGAAGTGGGGCTGTTTGCTGATGACTGCACAGCATTCATTTGCAACTCTTCAGATACTGAATCAGCCCATGTCCAAATGCAGCAAGATCTGGACAATATTCCGATTGGGCTGACAACTGGCAAGTAACTTCTGCGCCACACAAGTGCCAGGCAAAGACTATCTCCAACAAAGGAGAATCTAACCATTGCCCTTTATATTCAATGGCATTATCATCACTTGACTGCCCCACTATCAACATCTTGGAGGGGTCGGGGGGTGGTTACCATTGTAATGTCCTAACTATGTTGGGGGTGTGGGTTTTAACTTTAAGAAAAGAATTTTGGTTTGCACACATAGATTCAAGCTAACATACAACAGGTTTTATTGAGGAGCTGCTCTCTGCACCACTCAGAATACAAAAGTTGACAGCAAAACAGCAGCCTCTGCCAACACCTAATGACATCACCATCAAATAATGTGATCAGCTCTTACATCAACCTATAACTCTCTTAAATACATGACCACCATTAACCAAAAGCTAAACTGGACTTGCCACATAAATACTACAAGAGCAGGTCAGAGGCTAGGAATCCTACAGTCAGTAACTCACTTCCTGACTCCCCAAAGACTGTCCACCTTCCACAAGGCACATGGCAGGAGTGTGATGGAAAACTCCCCACTTGCCTGGATGAGTGCAGCTACAATATTCAAGAAGCTTAAAGTTTATTTATTTGTCAGAAGTAGGCTTACATTAACACTGCAATGAAGTTACTGTGAAAATCCCCTAGTCGCCACACTCCGGCACCTGTCCGGGTACACTGAGGGAGAATTTATCATGGCCAATCCACCTAACCTGCACATCTTTGGACTGTGGAAGGGAACTGGAGCGCCCGGAGGAAACCCACACAGACATGGGTGAGAACGTGCAAACTCCATGCAGTGATTCAAGCTGAGAATCGAACCTGGGTCCCTGATGTTGTGATGCAGCAATGCTAACCAAAGTGCTACTGTACCACTTGACACCATGCAGGACAAAGCAACCCATTTGATTGGGGCCTGTTCCACAAACATTCACTCCCTTCACCACTCAGTAGCAGCAGTATGTACCAACTACGAGATGCACTGTGGGAAATCACCAAGTCAGAGTGCCAGCAGTATGGAGGGCAAAGATACCATTGATACTACATCATGCATGGAGCTGACCTCATCTTGGACCACCAACCCTGCAACTAAAATGAACAATCCAACCCAGGGGTCGGGCAGTGGGATTCGCTGGCAGCCCCCAATGGTTACATGAACTTCAACTGCTGAGTTTCCAGAGTCAGGAAAAAACTTTGTATGTGGGGCTGTGCAGATGGAGAAAGGAGTGAGCATATGGTCCTTCACAGTGATAAGCCTGAGGCTCTAACCATCATGTCCGATAGTGGACAATGGCCAGGCCGAGTAAAAACTGGATTGCATGGTAAAATACGGGATGAATGGCCCCTTTGGCAGAGGCCATTCAGCCTCTCAGACGAATGCCACCACGCAGTTACTTAAGGCTCACTGCTGTGATACTGACATTCGGGTAAGATGTTAAACATAGTGCCTTGGTACCTGCTCACACATGATTTACTCTGAGGGAAGTACAGTGTTACATGTTTTGGCAAACATTCATTCCTCAAACCATGCCAGCAAGGCAGACAAACCCTGTTTTAATCTGAAGATTTATTTGCAACATGACCTGTAACTCCTGAAGGTATGCAGAGCAATGGAAAGTGTGCATCAAAATGCAAGTCCTCTCTTGTTCCTGATTGCCCTCATCACCATCTGCTTGCTTGCCATCATTCTTTAAGTGCAAGCTCTTTAGTGTTGACAAGCCAGCAGGGACATCATGTCAAGAAGCGTCCTGCCCTGAACTGACTCCCACGCACCCTTGAGATTGAGAAGTTGGACGACAATCAGGGCTGTGATCCCTGGCTGATCTTTCCTCCAGCAAAGTTTGGAGAAGATCCCGTATAGGATCATGATCTCCAGTCACAACCAGCTAACTGCACAGGCAGAAACACAGAAACTAGAAGCAGGAGTAGGCCATTCAGCCCTTCAAGCCCGCTCTGCCATTCATTTTGATCATGGCTGATCAACAAATTCAATATCCTAACCCTCCCTCCCCCACCCCCCCACTCCTCCATATCCCTTGATCCTTTTAGCCCCAAGAGCTATATCTAATTTCTTCTTGAAATCACACAACATTCTTCCCTCAACTACTTTCTATTGTCGTGTATTCCACATATTCACCACTCCCGGGTAAAGAAATTTCTCCCCAGCTCAGTTCTAAAGGGTTCAAAGTAAAGTGAAGTTTATTTATTAGTCACAAGTAAGGCTTACATTAACAGTGCAATTAAGTTACTGTGAAATTCCCCGAGTGGCCACTGTTCAGGTAAACTGAGGGAGAATTTAGCACGGTCAATGCACCCTAACTAGCAGGTCTTTCAGAATGTGGGAGGAAACTGGAGCACCTGGAGGAAACCCATGCAGACATGGGGAGAATGTGCCAACTCCACACAGACAGTAACCCACACAGAATCAAACCCGGGTCCCTGTCACTGTGAGGCAGTAGTGCTAACGACTGCGTCACCATGCCACCCCTTATCCCTGGTGTTTACCCCCATCCTCAAAATATGACCCCTAGTTCTGGGCTTCCTCACCATCAGGAACATTCTTTTTGAATCTACCGTGTCTAATCCTGTTAGAATTATTTAAGTTTCTATGAGATCCCCTCTCACTCTTCTAAACTCCAATGAATATAATCCTAGGGGGAAGAGAAAGAGAGGTGGGAAAAAAATTGGAAGAAGAGAGAGTGTGCAATGGAGGGAGAAGGGAATGTGAAGAAAGGGGGGGTAGGTGTGAAGTGAGGAGGGGAGATGGGAAGTGGAGGAGAGATGGGAAGGTTGTGAGGGAGACAAGGTGGGAGAAAGGAAGGTGGGAGGGAAAAGATCTTGGAAGGTAGTGTGGGAGGAAGGTGGAGGCAGAGTAAGCGTAAAATGGAGGAGGTTGGGAGAAAGTGAATGAGGGAAGGGATGGGAGGTAAGAAGGGGTGGGGGAGGGGAGGTGTAAAGGAAGAGGATTGGAGAGAATTCTTTCAGCCAGAAGGGGAAAAACAGTAAAACTTAGAAGTGATTGGTACTGAACTGAACTGGAGTTCCATTTTAAGAAATGTAAGTACAATTCACAAAATCAGGACAAAGATTTGTCAGTAAAAAAAACTGCAGAGGCAGGGAATGTTTTTTTGATTATGTCTAGCCAATAACCTACTGTTTCCCTGACCTAGTCCAGAGAGGTACAAAAAAACAACCTTTGTTCCCTCATGTGCTACTCTTACAGAAATAAGTAAATAAACCACGGTGGTGCAGTGGTTAGCACCGCTATCTTACGGCGCCAGGAACCGGGTTCGTATTCCCGGCTGGGTCACTGTTCGTGTGGAGTTTGCACATTCTCCCTGTATCTGAGTGGGTTTCCTCCGGGTGCTCCAGTTTCCTCCCGCAGTCTAAAAGACGCGCCGGTTACGATGCATTGGCCGTGCTAAATTCTCCCTCAGTGTACCCGACAGGCGCCTGAGTATGGGGACTAGGGGATTTCACAACAAGTTCATTGCAGTGTTGATATAAGTAAATAAACTTATCTAGTGTACTGGAACAAACTTCTGGCAAACATTTTCAGTCTAAGACTTTTATTCAGAATGTCTATTCAAATCCAAATAACATGACAGTCCTTCCAGAACTTGTTATGAATTTATATGGACTATTAATTGAGAATGCTGAAGAACAAGGAAGAGATGTGACTTTGTCAGCACTTAAGATGCGTCCATAATGTCTTAATTAAAGTATTGCTGAGAAAAGAGACATACTGTCAAAGTTTGTCATCTCTGAACTCATCAAGACAGATTTGCAAGAATATCAAATTTCGATCATTTTTGTGCACTGTAGATTTCGCAAACTTATGTATGGGTTTAAGGCTGCCATGTTCTGTGCTGAGAAGTGTCCAATCTACCTCAGGTTTCCCTGGAAGGGTAAGGTGTTTCAACAATTGGAGCAACAAGTGAAGCCAACCATTAAGTGTTGCTACTATACACAGTAACAACATGAGTGGTATTTGCAATGAACAGGGTGTTGCTGTCAAACCAAAATGACGTTCTGTTTGTCCCACGAATGAGCAATTTGATGCCAGGTAGATGGTATGGCCCAAAATCTGGTGGGTCATATCAAACAGCATACCCCATTAGCTGTTTGCAAAAGATAAAGTACTTAACATATCCAAACCAGCCTGTGCCTCTGACACTGCTGCCCTCCCTCAGAATTGCACCACAGCTTGTCTCATTTTTGATTCAGGTGCTAAAGTCTCTGGAACAGGTCTTCCCAAAGAATGGGTCATGAAACCAAATATTTTTGTGACCTCCCCCCTCCCCCGCAGAGAACCTTGGGGGGGTCGTAAACTTCGAGGCAGTAATGTCTGCTTTGGCATTTGGACAGAAGGAGGACTCATCCTCATTCCAAATAAAGGTGTGGAAAGGGCATTTATTTTAAATCTCGTAGGCTAAGATCTTTATCGCATAAATTTCTTCACTCACCATTCTCACAAATCTTCACTCTTTCACATAGCTCTCTCCACCTCCTCTCATTTCAACTCCCCTCTCCTTCCAACTCCACCCCCCCCCCCACTCCACCCAACCACCTCTATCTCAGTTCTGGGGTCCACAGCCATTTTCAATTCTTAAAATGGAGCCAAAGTGGGAAAAGATCTGGGAAGCATCTACTCTGGAGTGTCGTTTGAACCCTCAGGTTTGGTTTGCACTACTGCCTCACAGCTTCAGGGACCCGGGTCCAATTCCGGCCTCAGGTGACTGTCTGTGTGGTGCTTGCACATTCTCCCCGTGTCTTCGTGGGTTTCCTCCGGGCACTTCGGTTTCCTCCCACGGTCCAAAGATGTGTGGGTTTGGCGGATTGGCCGTGCTAAGTTGCCCCTTAGTGTCAGGGTAAATACATGGGGTTATGGAGAGGGGCCTGGGTGGGATTGTTGTCAGTGCAGACTCTATGGGCTGAATGGCTTCCCTTTGCACTGTAGGGATGCTAACCTTCTGAGTACAAAGTGCTGCCAACTGATCCACGCTGATTTAATAAACTCTAAATCATCAAAAAGATTTGAAAGGCCCAATGCAAATAATTCCTGGGTAACATTAAGTTGTTTAGACAGTACCTTTAAAACCCACGACCACTTCCTTCTAGAAGGACAAGGGCAGCAGGTATATGGGAACACCAGCATCTGCAAGTTCCCCTCCAAGCTACTCACCATCCCAACTTGGAAATTTATCCCTGTTCTTTCCGTGTCAATGGGTCAAGATCCTGGAATCTACTCCGTAAAAGCACAGTGGGTGCACCTACATCACAGCAGTTCAAAAAGGCAGCTCACTGCCACTGCCTCAAGGGGCAATTAGGATAACGGACAATAGGATAACTGGCCTGTGACACCCACATCTTGTAGAATGAAATAAAAACGGCAATGGGGGTGTTGGCCATGGGCCATAGAGAGGGGACAAGAGCCCCGGATCATCTCTTTTAGGGAGACACCACTAAACTTAAAGCCTCTTAGGCATTTAACTGAGTCCTGGTGCACGCACGTTCCCTGGAACTAAGGATCCTGGCAGACTGGAATCCTGTTCCCACCCCATCCCCTACCCCTCAACTGCCAGCCAGTCAGAGACTGGCAGCTGTGCACTGCTTGGCAGTGCCACTGGGATGCCTCTCAGGACTAATGGTGATGCACTAGACAAACTTGGGGTGGCTGAGGGACCCAGGCCACCTGCAAATGAGACACTGGGGGCGGGGCGGCGGGGGGGGGTCGGCAGCAAGGTCAAGCGTTGGCACTCAGCAGCCCCCTTCCCGCTTCCCGACGCCAGGTCCTTTGGTTGGGCACTGAATTCCGTTAACCATTATTTCACCACCCACCTCCCCACTCCCTCCCCTCTTCCCCAATTCTGCAAACCACCATCTCCAACAAAAAGCAACTCCAAGAGGGTTTGCTTTTCACAGCAATTTCATTGCTGTGTTAACGTTAAGCCTTGTGACGAATAAATAACTTTTTTGGGGACTTCTAAGCCCCCTTCTGAATGTTATGGCTGTCTTAGCACCCCTGACGTGGAAAGGAGGGGGGAATGGGAGGAGGGGGGGAGTGGGGGTAACGATCATATAATCATTCATTTCAGTAGAAGGCCATTTGGCCCACTGGGAATCATAGAATCACTATGGTACAGAAGGAGCCCATTCGGCCCTTCGAGCCAACAACGACAACAATCTCACCCAGCCCTATCCCCTTAACCCCATGTATTTACTCTGCTAATCTCCCTGACACTAAAGGACAATTTAACATGGCCAATCCACCTAAGCTGCACATCTTCGCACAATAAGGGGCAAGTTAGCATGGCCAATCCATCTGACCTGCACATCTTTGGACACTAAGGGACAAGTTAGCATGGCCAATCCACCTGACCTGCACATCTTTAGACACTAAAGGGCAATTTAGCATGGCCAATCTACCTAACTTGCACATCTTCTGGACTGTGGGAGGAAACCGGAGCACCCGGAGGACACCCTTGCAGACACGGGGAGAACGTGCAGACTCCACACAGCCAGTGATCCAAGCCAGGAACCGAACACAGGTCCTTGGCACTGTGAGGCAGCAGTGTCCCCATGCTGACTCTGTAAGGGTTATCCCATTCATCGCAAACCACCCTCCCTCCGCTCTTTCCCCATAACCTTGTAAATATTTCCAAGCAGATTCTTAAATCTGCATCCCACTTCGGAAAAGCATGCAGCTGAGGCCAGGGCTGACTCACTCATATACTTTGGGGAACGATTAATGGCTTGGCACATGTAACTTGGTGACAGGAATGAGGAGGAGGGAGAATTAATGAGCAATTCTGGGAAACAGGGCAATTATCCAACTCATTTCCAACTTAATGCCTTTGATAAAAAGCCTACTTTAACTAGTATTCTAATGACAATTGTAGAACCCTAAATTCTAGATGTAAGGCTGGTAGATTCAGCCTAACTTCCCCAGTTTGATCCTACCAACAATATCATTGGCAATGCTCAGTCGTGGAGCCTGATGGTGGCTAAGTTAGGGCAGCACGGTGGCACAGTGGTTAGCATTGTTGCCTCACAGCACCAAGGACATGGGTTGAATTCCCGGCTTGGGTCACTGCCTGTGCGGACTTTGCATGTTCTCCCCGTGTCTGTGTGGGTTTCCTCCGGGTGCTGCTGTTTCCTCCCACGGGTCCGAAAGATGTGCTGGTTAGGGTACATCGGCCATGCTAAATTCTCCCTCCATGTGTCCAAACAGGCGCCAGAGTGTGGCAACTAGAGGATGTTCATAGTAAGTTCATTGCAGTGTTAATGTCAGCGCTACTTGTAGCAGATGGGAGACTGACAATGCAAAGATCCACTGACCTTGAGCTGGATTTTCTAGTTTTGGTGCAAGTATAGCAGAAAATAAAGTTTTAGAGCTTATTTACTAGTGTCACAAGTAGGCTTACATTAACACTGCAATGAAGTTACTGTGAAAACCCCCTAGTTGCCACACTCCAGCGCCTGTCTGGGTACACTAAGGGAGAATTCAGCATTGCCAATGCATCTAACCTGCACATCTTTCAGAGGAAATCAGAGCCCTCGGAGGGAACCCACCCAGACACAGGGAGAACGTGCAGATTCCGCACAGACCGTAACCTGAGCTGGGATTTGAACCCGGATGCCCCTGGCGCTGTGAGTTAGCAGCGCTGAAAATTGCACCCTTTAAAAATTCCCGTACTTGTTCGGTCCAATGAGGAAGGGCTACATGAGCGGCCAAACTGATCTGGTGTAGTCTGAAAAAAAAACAACCTATAAGCCTCCCTGTCACAATCATGTTTTTTTTATATATTCACACTCCATTGCTGCGGCTTAAGCAGCTTTACACACACCAACGTTGTACAGTTATAATTTGATTGTAGTTAAAGGATATTTTCTGAAGCCCACCGACCTTTCTCTTTAAACCACTGTTCAATGAACCTCAGGTACACACCAGAAGATAATTTATCTCACTTCGTATACCTACATTTCTGCAATTCTTGCCTGGTTAGCCTGTTTTGTTTAGCTTGGCTGACAGCCCGGACTGGGTGACATCATCCACTATTTCATCATTTCTGCTATGTATATAAGCGGAGGAGACAAGAAGTGGAGTCAGATTTGCAAGGAAAATAGTGGAGGCTGACTGCACTTGGATCAACAGTTTAGAAGCCAGGACTTCCAAGCATCAGCAAATCGTAATAAGTAGCTTTCTTCACTTGTGTCCTACAGTCAGGAGCTGGCACTGCCTAGTTTTCTGGTTGTTTGCAATAGTTATTGCAGCCAGACATGCTTGGGACTTTATTTGCCTCTGCGTGATCTCAATCTCTTCTGGCTGCACTCTGAGCAGTTGTTCCTTACGGATACTCAAGTCTTAGCATTGCCTGCCTGAGCAGTGTGCAAGATCTGTCCTGTGTAGCACACCCCTTCCTGCTCTGATATGTGGCGGACCATGGAGTGACAAAAATGAACCAGTTTACCTTTTGTTTTTGCGAGAATAATTTTGGAAAGGTAAGATCACTCACTAGGGGGTTTTCACAGTAACTTCATTGTGGTGTTAATGTAAGCCTACTTGTGACTAATAAATAAACTTTAACTCATTTTTTCTCTCCAATTTGCTCGTGCTTGAATTATTTCTCACCCTCCCTGCATTTGGTTTAAGTTAAACAATGAGAAACTTGTATAACAATTGAAGTTCTTTTTTCTAAGTGCGAGGAAATGACAGCAGCCTCTGTGTATATCATTTTGCAAATGTTGTCCTGTAACTCCCAAATTTGCCTGGAAACTGTTTAGGAAAAAACTAGATTAATAATGTGTAAAATTGTTGAATGGGCAGCTTTGAGCTGAATAAGGATTTCATAAATCAAGGTCCCCTGTGTGTAAAAGTAAAATTATATGAGAGCTTGAAATATGACTGCCCGATCAAAAGATGATCCAAATTGTTAAGCTCAAGCTGTCATTAAAGGATCTCTGTAAACTATTAACAAATGGACAGCAAACTCCAAGCATATATCCCTTTCACAGTCACTTCATTGCAGTGTTAATGTGAGCCTACTTGTGACACTAATAAACAAAAAAGACTCTACTCCTTGTTGAATCAAGTATCAATTCATTTCCACATTACCTAAGGTAATAACGGTGGCACAAGCTCTGCTGCCTCAAAGGGACCTGAGCTTGATTCCCTGCTTGGGTCACTGTCTGTGTGGAGTTTGCATATTCTCCCTGTGACTGCATGGGTTTCCTCCAGCTGCACTGGTTTTCTCCCACAATCCAAAGATGCGCAGGTTAGGTGGATTGGCCATGCTAAATTGCCCCTTAGTGTCTAAAGATGTGCAGGTTAGGGGGATTGGCCATGCTAAACTCTCCCTCAGTGTACCCAAACAGATGTCAGAGTGTGGCGACTCGGGGACTTTCACAGTAACTTCATTGCAGTGTGAATGTAAGCATACTTGTGACTCTAATAAAAAAACAAAATTAACTAATAAGTCAAAACAGAAAATGTTGGATAAACTCAGCAGGTCTGGCAGCATCCATATGACCCTTCTACAGAATTGTAGAACATCTACAGAACTTTTATTTGAATAAGTCACTGGCAATCTATTCCAGCCAGTGAATCACTCAATCTTATGAAGCAGTTTACCCCTTAAATTAGTTTAACCTGATAATCATAATTCCTGACTGTAAACTCAGGGCTACCTCAAAGCATGAATAGTGTAATGATTACAAAATCTTGGATAATAGTGCCTCATTAGATGACTGTACAGTGAAACATACATTGAGGTTGTACACATAATGGGAATCTGGAACTTGGAATCTTAATGTCACGATTCCAGGTAGTGGGAAACTTATAAGGAATTGACTATAAATAATATACCACATCTTGTTAAAATACTATCCAGTGGTGCTTGTTGGTATTTTAAACATAAATGGGGCAGCAACGTCCAGATAAGGGGAGGTGCCCCTACCCAGAGGTTGCTGTCTTCAGTTGCATGTTGCAGTATGACCTTCACAAAAACGGTATTTTGTTGCCTGCCACACTATTGAATGGTGTAATGTTTTTGTATTTGCCCATTTATTATGGACTAAATACACCATGAAGGGTCATATCTTGCCATTACAAGCAGAAGTACCCTTCCGTTCCTGCAACAAGTGACAATTACTGCCAATCAACCTCTCTGGTACTGAAAACAAACCAGTCAAACTGGAGAGTCTCATCTCTTCAGGTGTTAATTGTTGTTGGAGATTTTTTTTCAAATGTTAATTTTACTTTTCTTTCCTGTCTCTTTTCTCTCTTCATCCAATTTTTCTGTCTTCCTCTGTATCTGATTTGACTTTGAACTCACACACTCTAGCTCACACACTTCCTTCTCAAGTCTTTGTTCAACTGCTTTTTGCAATCCTTCAATTTCAATGATAAAGAGATTGCACTGTTTACTCAGGTCCCAGATGCCCTGTTCCCCCCCATTGCATTATTATCACCCCACACTCTCAGCGATTTGCCCTGAGACAAATCTAAAAACCTGAGCATGAGGACTAATTAACATTTTGATTTGATTTGATTTATTATTGTCACCTGTATTGCAATACACTGAACAGTATTGTTTCTTGTGCACTATACAAACAAACCATACTATTCATAGAGTACATAGGGGAGAAGGAAAAGAGGGGGTGCAGAATGTAGTGTTACAGTCTTTGATTTTGATTTGATTTATTGTTGTCACTTATTAGTATACAGTGAAAAGTATTGTTTCTTGTGTGCTATACAAACAAATCATACCATCCATAGAGTACATAGGGGAGAAAGAAAGGAGAGGGTGCAGAACGTAGTGTTACAGTCTTTGATTTGAATTGATTTATTATTGTCACATGTATTAACGTACAGTGAAAAGTGTTGTTTCTTGCGCACTATACAGCCAAAGTATACTGTTCATAAAGAAGGAAAGGAGAGGGTGCAGAATGTAGTGTTACAGTCATAGCTAGGGTGTAGAGAAAGATCAACTTAATGCAAGGTAGGTCCATTCAAAAGTCTGATGGCAGCAGGGAAGAAGCTGTTCTTGAGTCAGTTGGTATGTGACCTGACTTTTGTATCTTTTTCCCGTAAATGGCAGCGGGGAGAACATTGTTAGAGTTTAAAAGAGTTAGGATAGAGTTTTAAAAACACAGAATGGGAGTAAAAGATGGGCGTCATGGTAGCATACAGTGGTTAGCACTGCTGCCTCACAGCGCCAGGGACTTGGGTTCCATTCCCGGCTTGGGTCACTGTCTGTCCAGAGTTTGCACCTTCTTGTCATGTCTGCATGGGTTTCCTCCAGGTGCTCCGGTTTCCTCTCACAGTCCAAAAGACATGCTAGTTAGGTGGATCGGCCATGCTAAGTTATCGGCCATAACTTCTCCCTCAGTGTACCCAAACAGGCACCGGAGTGCGGCGACTAGAGGACTTTCACAATAACTTCACTGCAGTGTGAATGGAACCTGTGACTAATAAATAAATTTAAGTTTTTAAAGATAGAATTAGAGAGTATGCTGGGCACAGCTCGCAAGAAGGCACCCACGCTCCGGCGCCTCCAATGAATTCTGTGCCAATTCATTTGAGAAAGTGTGAGTCATTTGAGTCACATCTTGACATAATTCTAACTTAATTCTCTGAGAAAGAGCGTGGTGAATTTAGGATAGAGGCTCAATGAACAGTTAAAGATCCGTCACTGTGACAGGAAGGTTTCACCAATCTTCACTTCACTCTTGAAGGGTTTTCTGAGCTACAGTTCCATGGGACTGGACACCCACTGATGATTCACCAACGGCCCCTTACTTTCTGTAGTTTCTGTGCACAGAACCGTAACTTTAATGCTTAAAGAGTGGGTCTCGCCACCCACCACCCCCCCACCGCCGCCCAGCATGGGAAATTCCCATTCAAAGTCAACGGACATTTAATTCTTCTGCCAACCTGCAACAATTCCCTTGTTGGGCGGGACTGGAAAACTCCACGCAGAGTCATTACGGGGTAAAAGGGGGCTAATAATCCCATCAAGTCATTCCTGCTCTCCGTAGAGCAATCCTGCCAGTCCCATTCCCCACTTTAGCCCTCTGGCAGTGTTTTCTCTCAAGGGACACCTTAACAGCACCAGCTGGGCTGCAGTGGTTCAAGAAGGGGGCCCACCATCATCTTCCAAGAACAGCTGGAATGTGCGACCATTGCAAGAGTGTTACAGTGGCGCAGTGGTTAGCAGTGCAGCCTCACACCGCCAAGGACTCAAGTTCGAGTTCGAGTTCAGTCTTGGGTGTCTGCCTGTGTGGAATTTGCATGTAATCTCCATGTCTGCGAGGCTTTCTTCCGGGTGCTGTGGTTTCTTTGCATACTCCAAAGACGTGCAGGTTAGGTGGATTGGCCATGCTAAATTGTGCCTTAATGTCCAAAACTGTGCTGGTTAGGTGGATAGGCCATGCTTAATTGCCCTTTAGTGTCCAAGGATTTGCAGGGTAGGTGGATTGGCCATGCTAAATTGTCCTTTAGTGTCCAAATATGTATAGGTAAGGTGGATTTGCCGTGCCAAATTGCCCCTTAGTGTCCAAAGCTGCTTAGGTTAGGTGGATTAGCCATGCCAAATTACCCCCTAGTGTCCAAAGCTGTGTAGGTTAGGTGGATTGACCATGCTAAATTGCCCTTTAGTGTCCAAAGATGTGTAGGTTAGGTGGATTTATCATGCTAAGTTGCCCCTTAGTATCCAAAGCTGAGTGGCTGAAGTGGATTTGCCATGCCAAATGGCCCCTTAGTGTCCAAAGCTCTGTAGGTTAGATGGATTTGCCATTCCAAATAGCCCCTTAGTGTCCAAAGCTATGTAGGTTAGATAGATTGGCCAAGGTAAATTGCTCCTTAGTCTCAAGATGTGCAGGTTAACTGGATTAGCGGGGTAAATGCGTGGGGTTATGGGGTAGGGCAAGGAATGGGTCTGGCTAAAGTTGGTAGAGTCGGTGCAGACACGACGGGCCGAATAGCCTCTTTCTACACTGCTGGGATTCTATGAGACAAGTGCTGCGATACTGAAGTCCCGTGAAAGAGACTTTTTTTAAGAAGGAACCACGCCCATTTCGATTTTTGTTTCTCGCTTTGCTTTGCAAAACAAGCAACATTGAGACCTTTAGAACGTTGCGGTGACCTGAGTAAATGGGACACTTTTTTAAAAAACTTTAACCTCTCCTTACCTCAGCAACTAGCCTGCTTCTTTGCAGTGAAAAGAGAAAAATGACCATTGTGCAATGCATTTAAATGGTGCTGTCAAAGTTAAATATATATGTAAATATACTGAGCAGGATAAAGACGGAAGAGGAAATGTTGATGAAGAGATAGTTGTAACTAAAGTGATTTTGCTTCCTCTCTAGATACTTGAGTCAAGCAAGAACTGGCTGGGCACGTCCAAAAAGTTGTGGTAAGTCCATTTTTGTTCCTAATTTTATTGTGTTCTGGATAAGAACTCCAAGATGTGGGTATGCCGGCGTTGGACTGGTGTAAACACAGTAAAAAGTCTGACAACCTTTTGTCAGACCAGGACTAAAACCTGGTGTTGTCAGACTTTTTACTGTAAGAACTCCAACATCATAGTTAGCACCAATTTTTCTGCAAGAACATTGCAAAGCAATGGAATCATTTGAAGTGGTCTACAAACAATGGCAGCCAAGGTGTCACAAGCTGACGGTGAATGTAGTTGCACTCTGTACTACCAGGTGGCGCTAACCTGACTTTGTGCCCAAGTACAATGCTGACACCTGGAGGCCAAACACGGTTTCTTGTAAAGACAATCCTCATTGGAACTCCCCCCCCGATCTTTTGTCGCAAATGCTAATCCAGACTCCAGCTGAGTCACATAAGCAATGGCTGCCACTGCTGCCTCTCAGCCAAGCCAGGGACCCGGGCTTGGGTCACTGTCTGTGCAGAGTCTGTGCGTTCTCCCTGTGTCTGCGTGGGTTTCCCCTGGGTGCTCTGGTTTCCGCCCACAGTCCGAAAGATGTGCTGGTTGGGTAAACGTAAAATACTGCGGATGCTGGAATCTGAAACAAAAACAGAAAAATGCTGGGAAATCTCAGTAGGTCAGACAGCATCTGTGGAGAGAGAATAGAGCCAACATTTTGAGTCTGGATGACCTGAAATGAAGGGTCATCGAGGCTCGAAAGGTTGGCTCAACTTTTTCTCCACTGATGCTCCCAGACCTGCTGAGATCTTCCAGCATTTCTCTGTGCTAACTAGGTACATATGCCATGCTAAATTCTCCCTCAGTGTACCTGAACAGGTGCCGAAGTGTGGCAACTAGAGGATTTTCATAGTAACTTCACAAAGCATACCGTTCATAGAGAAGGAAAGGAGAGAGTGCAAAATGTAATGTTACAGTCATAGTGTAGAGAAAGATCAACTTAATGCAAGGTAGGTCCATTCAAAAGATTAATAGCAGCAGGGAAGAAGCTGTCCTTGAATTGGTCAGTACATGTCCTCAGATTTTTGTATTTTTTTCCCAATTGAAGAAAGTGGAAGAGAGAATATCCAGGGTGCATGGGGTCTCGATTATGCTGGCTGCTTTTCTGAGGCAGAGAGGAGGGAAGGCTGGTTTGCGTGATGGACTGGGCTTCATTTACGACCCTTCGCAGTTTTTTGCAGCCTTGGGCAGATCAGGAGACATACCAAGCTGTGATACAACCAGAAAGAATGCTTTTTATGGTGCATCTGTAAAAGTTGGTAAGAGTTATAGCTGACATGCTAAATTTCCTTAGTCTTCTGAGAAAGTAGAGGCGCTGGTGGGTTTTCTTAATTATAGTGTCGGCATGGGGGGACCAGGACATGCTGATGATTTGGACACCTGTAGCTCTCAACCATTTCAACTTCATCCCCATTTCATTTATTATTTTACTTACTGGTCACAAGTAAGGCTTACATTGACATTGCAATGCAGTTACTGTGAAATTCCCTATTGATGTAGAGAGGGGCATGTTTTCCATTACCCACCTGAAGTCAATGACAATCTCCTTCGTTTTGTTGACATTGAGGGAGAGATTATTGTTGTTGCACCAGTCCACCAGATCTCTATTTCATTCCTGCACTCTGTAAATCTTTGCCAGCAACATTCACATACCAGAGTAAATGAAACAACGTATTCGCTCTCTAGCTCGAATTCCCACTTTAAGATCTTCATTAATCCGATCTTTGGTGCACCGTCTCTTTCTCCTTATATCATTGAAGCAGTTTTCACTATGAAAGGACACCCAGAGGGACAGTAAGGTGGCACAGTGGTTAGCGCTGCTGCCTCACAGCGGCAGGGACCCAGTTCAATTCCCAGCTTGGATGACTGTCTGTGCATAGTCTGCGTGTTCTCCCCATGCCTGCGTGGGTTTCCTCCAGGTGCTCCGGTTTCCTCCCACAGTCCAAAGGACATGCTGGTTAGGTGCATCGGTGCATCGGCCATGCTAAATTGCCCCTTAGTGTAGCCCGAACAGACACCAGCGGTTGGCGACTAGGGAATTTTTCACAATAACTTCATTACAGTGTTAATGTAAGCCTACTTGTAACACTAATAAAAAACTTTAAAGATATCATCTTCTCATCAGTTGGAGACTTGAAAATCAGCTGTGACACTAATAAATAAACTTTAGTCTGATAACAAAGTGAAGAAAATGCACTGAGTCGATAGTATCACGTTTCTCTTACTCACCTTCTGCTTTAGCTGTAAGTTGTCAAGTGTGTGACTATTTCAGGAAACTGCGTATATTTGACCATATTTCACTTGCTGATGTTGCAGGTTTGCCACACAAATTCCACCAAGTCATGAGACATGAGTCTCATAAACTCAGAACTGCTTACTTGAAAATTTCAATGGGATCACAGAGGGATCGTTGCTCTTTGGTGTAGAGGTATGTTTGATTTTAATAAATAAAAATGCGCATAGGTTTTATTCTATTTCTATTCAAACTTCTAGTTTGGACTCCAGTTTAAGTCCAGTAGGTGCCTCATACAAATATGCTATTTATTTAATCTTCTTTCTCTTCCCACACTTAAGACAGACTTTCATCCGTTTTTGTAGCTAGTAATTCCTGGAACAGGTTGCTAGTTTGTCACCAGGGGGCTTATACCTTGAGGGGCACCACTCCACCTCAAACGTGGCTGACCAGGAGTGTCTCTCGCCAGCCATTTGCAGTTTGGAAGGATTTTGCAGGTTGACACTCTACCTGTTTGGCCACGTTATTACCTTTCTTGGCCATCAAGTCCTGGTGTGAAGCTTGAACCTAGAGCTTCTGGCTCAGGGACAGGGATGCTAATCCCACTGTGCCACAGGACCGCCCAATTTACATTGCACTGTTGAATGATGTGCTTTATTGTTGTCTGTAATGAATGAAATGATCTAATGTTGGGGGAGCCCAATCAACATAGGATGACCCCGAAAAATCAGAGAAGAGTCGCACTCAAGCTAATCATAGAATGGTAGAATCCCCAACAGTGTAGAAGTCCATTCGGTCCATCGAGTCTGCACTGACCACAATCCCACCCAGGCCCTATCCACTTTTTTACCTCGCTGATTCCCCAAAACTAGGGTCAATTTAGCATGGCCAATCAACTTAACACGCACGTCTTTCCGAGGAAACTGGAGGAAACCCATGCACGTAGGGAGACTGTACAAATTCCAAACAGACGGTGACCCAAGTCGGGAATCAAACCTAGCGCTGTTAGGCAGCAGTGCTAACCAGTATACCAGCATCCCTGCATAGCTAGAGTCAACTTCATTGCTGTGGCCCTGGAGTCACACAAAGTAGATCAGCACAAAGTAAGGATGGCAGATTTCCTTCCCTAAAGGGCATTAGTGAGCCGGATGGGTTTTTCTGACAATGGTTTCAGGGTCAGCAGTAGATTCTTAATTCCGGATTTGTTTTATTGAATCCAAATTCCACTATCTGCCGCGGCGGGATTTGGAGCCGGGTCCCTGGAACATTAGCTGAGTTTCTAGATTAATAGTCTAGTGATAATACCACTATGCTATTGCCTCCCCTGTCTGGAGCCACTTGTAGGCTAGACCAGGTAAGGATGTTACAGAATATAAGGCAGCTCAGAAAAGTACGGCCTGTGCTTTGTAATTTCCATTCTCATCTCCTTCAATATGCCTGTGCAGATTCTTGTGTGGACATTATATGATTGCCTGTAGTTGTCTACATTATTAACACTGGGACAAAAAGTTCTGTCCCAGCTCATAAATAAAACTCAAAATTGTGCTCGCTTTAAGAATTTACTGCTGCTTGCGTTTCTGCTGCAAATCATTTGCATTTCTCTAAATGCAAAGGCTGGGACTGCCACCAGTCCTCCCTCCCTCCCCCGCAGCATCTGTTTTCATGGCGAAGGTGCATTGCCATTGGCTGCCATCGGGGCCGTTTGGTGCCGCCAAGGTCTCTGCCATTCTGATTGTAATACTTACCGAAACACCAGGGACCCATTGTGGAATGTCGACGGCACAGTGGTTAGCGTTGCTGCCTCACAGCGCTGGGGACCCGGGTTCGATTCCAGCCTCGGGTCAATGTCTGTGTGGAGCTTGCACATTCTCCCTGTATCTTCATGGGTTTCCTCCGGGTGCTCCGGTTTGCTCCCACATTCCAAAAATGTGTAGTTTAGGTAGATTGGCCATGCTAAATCGCTCCTTAGTGTCCAAAGACCTGAAAATAAACACAATTTGTTGGCATGAGTCGAGTGTTGATAAATATGACAATAGGTTTGATGGCTGAAATGAAACCCTGCATGGCCATCCAAAGATTGTGTGGAATGGCCATGCTAAATTGTTTAAAGTTTATTTATTAGTGTCACAAGTAGGCTTACATTAACACTGCAATGAAGTTACTGTGAAAATCCCCTAGTCGCCACACTCTGGCCCCTGTTCAAGTACACTGAGGGAGAATTTAGCTTGGCCAATGCACCCTAACCAGCATGTCTTTTGGACTGTGGGAGGAAACCCATGCAGACATGGGGAGAACATGCAGACTTCGCATAGACAGTCACCCAAGCTGGGAATCAAACCCGAGTCCCTGGCGCTGTGAGGTCGCAGTGCTCTTGAGGCAGAAAGGTGGCCGTGATCCAGTGAATGCTGACCACAATCAGCAACATGTATGGTCAGAGGAAGCAGGGCTAACTCTTCAGCTCAAACCTCAAAACCAAGGTTGCAGCACCTGAAGTATTATTGCAGTTTTGTCACTGTCAGACCCACGCTTTACCATCACAGATCATCTTTGGTAATGCAATTAAGGGTCAGCCCAAGTTCTTGACTTAACACCTGGAGTGGGGCTTGAACTCAATGAGTCACATTTGGATTTCCAACAAGCCAAGTGTAGCTGTGTAGCTGGGAGCTAATGTATTGGATAGTTTCAGCTGGGGCTATTGGCCTATCACACATTTACTGGGCGTCATCCTTTAAAATGGCCATTTGCATTCAGTAGCCATTCTTGTGGTCAGACCGGACCTGTGGACCACCAAGCTGTTGCAGCAGTTAACCTATCAGAAAGGTTGGAGATTGGTTGGACAGCTCCATTGTGGAGCTCAGCTTGAATGGATAAGTCAAGGAGGGAATGCAACGGAAGGGTATCATTTTAATTAGTTGTGTGGTAATCATAGAATCCTGATAATGCAGAAGGAGGCCATTCAACTCATTGAGTCTGCACCGATCACAAATCCTACTCAAGCCTTATCCGCATAACCCCATTTATCTACCCATGCTAATCCCCTAACACTAGGGTCCATTTTGCATGGCCAATCCATTTAACCCACATATCTTTGGACTGTGGGATTCCACACAGACAGTGATCCTAGCTGGGTATTGAACCCAAGTCCCTGGGGCTGTGAGACAACAACGCTAACCATTGTGCCACCGTACCACACCAATCTATAAAGTATTTTCCTGGAGAAATGGAATCAGTTGAACCAGGACTCAAACTAAGACAGAATCATTCATGGGTCCTGACATAAGAGGACAGCACAGTGGCACAGTGGTTAGCACTGCTGCCTCACAGCGCCAGGGACCTGGGTTCAATTCTGGCTCTGGGTGACTGTATGGAGTCTGCATATTCTCCCAGTGTGTACAAGGGTTTCCTCCGGTTGCTCTGGTTTCCTCCCACAATCTGAAAGACATGCTGGTTAGGTCATTGACCATGCTAAATTCTCCCTCAGTGTACCCAAACAGGCGCCGGAATGTGGTGACTAGGGGATTTTTGCAGTAACTTCATTGCAGTGGTAACGTAAGTCTATTTCATCGATCGTAGAATCTCTACAGTGCAGAAGGAGTCTATTCGGTCCATCGAGGCTGCACCGCTCACAATCCCACCCAGATTCAATCCCCATAACTCCACATATTTAGGATCACTACAATGCAGAAGGAAGCCATTCAGCCCATCAAGTCTACACTGACTGCAATCCCACCCAGGCCTTATTCCTGTAACTCCACATACTTACCCCGCTCCTCCCCCTGAAACTAAAGGGCAAATTAGCATGGCCAATCCGTCTAAATTGCACATCTTTCAAGTGTAGCAGGAAACCAGAGCACCCGGTGGAAACTCACACAGACACGGGGAAAATGTGCAAACTCCGCACAGACAGTGACCTGAGGTTGGAATTGAACTCAGGACCCTGGCGCTGTGAGGCTGTTTGTGACACTAATAAATAAACTTTAAACTTAAGACTTGGTTTGGTTTCTTTTTTTTACACCTCTTATTCATTGGATTTATTATGCACAGCTGGGGACCTGTAAAGAACACATATGAACTTTAAGATATGTGGATTTCTCAGAACTCTCCATTCCAATGGAAGCTAATGAGGAAAGAACATAGCTAAGAAGGACTCCTCCCGTAAATCTGACAAGAAGAACTTGGATTTCTGTTCAGGGACAACATGTAGGACATCCAATCCTCTCCTATTTCAAATCAAAAGAGGCACTTTTGGAATTTTGATTCTAGGCCAAGTCTCTTGTGGTTGTAAGTGGTTTCGGGTTTTTCATGACCCGCCTACGCAAACTAAAAAAGAAGTTATTATCGCACTTTTCTTGCCCACTGTTAACTACGCAAAAGAGAGTGTAGGAAGACAGGTTTGATGACCACTGACACTGAACAACAAGAACTCAAATATTCCTTTGCTACCCCAATGCCCATACAGTGAGGCACGCTGTTGTTTTCCGTTCTCTGTATATAGGGAAGAGCACAGATGTTAAAATATATAGGGTGGGATTCTCCGATTCCACAAACCCCGCTCCGGAAAATCCCGCCCGAGGTCAATGGGCCTTTGCTTGGTCCCTTTGAGTGATCCATCCCACCCACCTACCCCACACACCCACTACGTGGCCGGAAGAAAGAAAGAATTCCCTCATAATCTATCACATAAAAAATAATTATATTTCATAGAATCTCTACACTACAGAAGGAGGCCATTTGGCCCACCAAATCTGCATCTACCACAGTCCCACCCAGGCCCTATTCCCTTAAGCCCACACTAGGGTTAATTTAGCATGGCCAATTCACATAACTTGCACATCTTTGAAAGGAAACCTGACTACCCACGCAGACACGGGGAGAATGGGCAAACTCCATGCAGATAGTGATCCGAAGCTGGAATTGAACCCGGTGCCCTAGCGCTGTGAGGCAGCAGCACTAACCACTGTGCCACCATACCGCCTCTATTTCCCCAGCGTGAGTCAATGACAGAATACATGCATTTGCCTACGGCCTGTGATCAGTGTGTTTTGTATATAAGTGTAGTGTGCTCTCTTGAAAGTGCTTGTCCCAGATTAAATAATTTCTGCAGCAACCTTTTGGTGAATTTAAAGATAGGATATGTTATTTATTATTACATACTTGTCTCAAAGCTTTAAAAACACAATGGTTGGGATTTTCCAGGCACGCTTTCCCCAAGAACATTCTGCCTGAGGCCAATAGACCTTTGTATGGTCTGCACTCCCCCCCGCCCTCCACCTGCTATGATTCCCGTGGCGTGCGGGACGTAAAAATGTCTCTCAATGTCTTATTCTCTTGACTCACCCATTCTGTCACTCATGTGAGCGTTAGATGCAATTGAGGAAAAATAAAACACAATCACAATTTATGATTGACTCAGTCTTTTCCTTAGCAGCCCTGCAGTTTCTTAGATGACTGGATGCCTTGGCTTCAGAGAAGGTCTTAAGCTGCAAAGCCTTCTCATGTCACACTTCCAGGAGGTCAGTTTTTGGGTGGACTTGAGATTAGAAGAGGTTGGGGAGAGTCTGCCCATCTTCAATGTATTGTTGTTTATTACCTTGGCTGCTTCAATGGCTTGTAGTTGGCGCAATGACTTTCTGGTGGATTCGAGTCTCTAAGCAGCTTCTCACTATTCTTTTAAGTGCGGACCACAAAATGGCTTCCTGGCAATGTGACTTGGACAAATTCACCTCTTGTGTTGCCGCCTGACACTTTCAAATTCATCCATACTTATTTGGATGGAGAGACCATCATAATACAATGGGAATCAACATTTGTAAGAGATGGTAGTGTAATTTTTGAGTCAAACCATCTGGGGCGGAAACCATGACAGAACCGTTATTGTAACCTAAGGGGTTAAACGCTAAGACCAGCAGATGATGAAACACATAGAAAAAGAAGAAAAAAAAATGAGACTGGCAGGCGCCCGGGGTCTTCAGCATAGTTTAAAAGAGATAGGAAAACAAACTAATTTACACCATATAAAATAAATGTGTTAGTAATTTACAGGACAATGAAAAAGAGTTAGCTGAATTAATGAGAGGTAAAACGATTCAAGCCTCAAAGGGGGTGATTGGATTAGAGTTAATGGGATGTCAATAAGGGAGGAGCTCACTCAGTAAAGAGATTAGGAAGTGGTAACCAATGAAGAAAGGAGGGCTGTCCTATTGTTATCTAGAAAAATGTATATAAACTATGATTGTGTAAAGCAAGGTGTGTGTACCCATGGGATGGCACCCTTTCTTGCAAGATCGAATAAACTGACAGTTAGCTGAACTCATCCGTGTCTTTGATTCAAGGGGGGGATCATAAAAGTGAGTATCTGACCATTTCTCACAAGTTTCGATGTTTCTTTTGTCTATCTTGAAACAGAAAGATGAGCCGGCTGGAATGCTACAGTTGAAAATGCTGAGATTTTCCAGCATTTTCTCTTTTGGAGTGCTATAGTTCTTGTGTTGACAGTCCATCCTTAGGCAAAAGGTTCTGTGAATTCCCTGGGTGGCTATGAAAGCCCGTGGTCAGAATTCTCCAGCCAGTCACATGTGGCCCACATGTTTCGCCAGCACGGGAATTCCCACTGACAGCGGCGTGACCAAAGAATCCCACCGCTAGCAAACAACGTACCAACTCCCGCCAGTGGGAAACTCGTGGCTGGGAGGCCAGAGAATCTGCCCTCTATTTAGTTATGGATGAGCTAGTGACACAGTGGTTTGCTCTGCTGCCTCACAGCTCCAGAGGCCTGGGTTCAAATCCCGGCTCGGGTGACTGTCTGTGCGGAGTTTGCACGTTCTCCCCGTGTCTGCGTGGGTTTCCTCCAGTTTGCTCCCATAGTCTGAAAGACATCCTGGTTAGATGCATTGACTCAAACAGGCATCAGATTGTGGTGACTAGGGAAATTTCACAGTAACTTCATTGCAGTGATAATGTAAGCCTACTTGTGACTAATAATTAAGCTTTTAAAACCTTAAATTAGGCGTATGCTTAGGATTCAGGACTGTCTGCAGCATGGCTTGAAATAGTAAACTATGTTCAAAATTTTGAAGTATTGAAAGAGTATTGAAAGGCCTTCATAGCAAGGGGGATTGAATATAAAAGTAGGGAGGTCTTGCTGCAGCTGTATAGGGCATTGGTGAGGCCGCAGCTGGAGTACTATGTGCAGTTTTGGTCGCCGTACTTATGCAAGGATATTTTGGCCTTGGAGGGAGTGCAGAGGAGGTTTACTAGGCTGATACCGGAGTTGAGGGGGTTGAGCTATGAGGAGAGGCTGAATAAACTAGGCTTGTACTCGTTAGAGTTTAGAAGAATGAGGGGAGATCTCATTGAGACGTATAAAATGATGAATGGGATGGATAGGATAGAGGTGGAGAGGCTCTTCCCGCTCAGGAAGGACAGTAGGACTAGGGGTCACAGCCTCAAGATAAAGGGGGGTGCGGTTTAGAACAGAGTTGAGGAGGAACTTCTTCACTCAAAGCGTGGTGAATCTCTGGAATTCTCTGCCTGTTGAGGTGGTGGAGGCTGCCTCGCTAAATATTTTTAAGACGCGGGTTGATGGGTTTTTGATAAGCGAGGGGATTAAGGGTTATGGGGAGAGGGTGGGAATGTGGAACTGAGACACAACAGATCAGCCATGATCTTATTGAATGGCGGGGCAGGCTCGAAGGGCTGGATGGCCTACTCCTGCTCCTATTTCTTATGTTCTTATGTTCATAATATACTTGAAAATGACGCAAGGCACTTGGTCATCATAAAAATGTCAATGAGAAAGACGAGATTTGCATTCATATAGCGCCTTTCACAACCAAAAAATGTTCCAAAGAATCCAGCAAACAACTAATTATCTTCCAAATGTGGTCAGTGATGTAATTCAGATAGGAAGCCAGCTCCCTCAAAATGTGACAATGCCCAGATAATCATTTTGCTATACTGATGCTGGTTGAGGGAGAAATATTAGTCCGGACACTGTGGGATCTTTCAGGTCCACTGGATAGGGCCTTGGTTTACTGTTACACCTGAAAGATGCAACCTCTGACACTGCAGCACACCCTCAGTACAGCACTGGAGTGTTGGCCTGGATTGGCATGGACAGAGTGGATATGGAGCCGCACGGTGGCACAATGGTTAGCACTACTGCCTCACAGCACCGGGGATTCCGGTTCGATTCCCAGTTTGGGTCACTGTCTGGGGTGGCACAGTGGTTAGCACTACTGCCTCATAGCGCCAGGGATCCGGGTTCGATTCCTAGCTTGGGGTATTGTCTGTGGAGTCTGACATTCTCCCGGTATCTGTGTGGGTTTCCTCCTGGTGCTTCGGTTTCCTCCGACAGTCTGAAAGACATGGTCCATTGTCCATGCTAAATTCTCCTGCAGAACTGGTGCCGGAGTGTGGCAATGAGGGGATTTTCACAGCAACTTCATTGCAGTGTTAATGTAATGTGACACTAATAAAATAAACATTTAGTTGAGGGGTCAGTTATGAGGGGACATGGGTTCAAGGCGGGGGGCAGGAGGTTTGGGGGGGATGTGAGGAAAAACTTTCTTACCCAGAGGGTGCTGACAGTCTGGAACGCGCTGCCTTGGAGGGTGGTGGAGGGGGGATGTCTCACATCCTTTGAAAAAATACCTGGATGAGCACTTGGAACATTTCAAGGCTATGGGCCAAGTGTTGGTAAATGGGATTAGGAGAGAGGTCAGGTGTTTCTTGTGTGTCGATGCAGACTTGATGGGCTGAAGGGCCTCTTCTGCACTGCGTGATTCTATATCCCGCGGAGTTACTGGGAAATGAACCCATAACACTACAGCTCAGAGTCAAGAATGCTCTCCATCGAACCACGGCTGGGAAACAAAAGTGCGGAAAATAGCTGTAAATGTTAATAAAATTACATTGTGAGCAACAGCAGGCTGAATTGAAATTTATGGGGTTGCAATTGGTTAATGGAGAAAGGAAGTGGGAGTCAGTGTAAAACAGACTGCAAATTTGCCATGGCCCCATCATACATGACTGGAATGCATCAATTTCACCTCCCCTGTCATTTTCAATAATCTGTGTTGTGTTACTTTTTAAAACCCATGATATTACGACATCTCTTGTTTACAGATTTACTAAGATGTGCTTGAAAGGAATTTCCTGCAGCATGTCCTTTCTGTACTGGGTGGGTTTCAATCCAATACCAATCAAGAATAGTTAAGAGCAGGAAATTCCCTAATCTCCTGACTAAACAGCAGATACCTTTGTAACCTGATGCATGTACATTTGTTCGTTTCACTTCCCACAACCATGCATGGGGTTATGGGGCTAAGGCCTAGGTGGGATTATGGTCGGTACAGACTGGATGGGCCAAATGGCTTCCTTCTGTATTGTATCCTATGAGCTAGTGATGCATAAGGTAGGCTTTCACCTGTTTGTAGGGTGTATCTATCCTGGAACATAAAATACCTACTGTGCAGAAGGAGGCCATTTGGCCCATCGAGCCTGCACCAACAACAATCCCACCCTATTCCTGTGACCTCACATATTTACCCTACTAATCCCTCTGACACGAAGGAGCAATTTATCAGGGCCAATCAACCTAACCCACATACATTTTCGGACTGTGGGAGGAAACACACGCAGACAAGGGGAGAATATGCAAACTCTGCACAGACAGTGACCCAAGCCAGGATTCGAACCCAGGTCCCTGGTGTTGTGACGCAGCAATACTAACCGCTGTGCCACTGTGCTGCCCCACAGACAGCTGGCTAGCCTGTTGCCACAGTCTTATAGTTTGAAGGGGTGCTGTTCTCATCAAACAATACTGACCAGGAAACTCAAGCATGGCTGACCAGGAGTCCTGCTCTTACTGCCAGCCATTGGCAGGTTGGAAGGATTTTGCAGGTTCACTCTCAACCGTTTTGTCTGCATTGTGGTGCACCTTCCTTCGATGTCAAGTCCTGGGGTGGGGCTCGAACCCGGAGCTTCTATCTCAGAGGCAGGGACATTAACCCCACTGTCCAACAAAACGTCCAATGCAGGCACATAAGTCCTTATTTATTGAGCGCTAGGGAGAAAAGACCCTTTCTGACGAAGATGGTCAAAGAATAAATAACTTTGACACGGCTGGCAGCACTGTCTCACTGGGTCAGTAGATTGTAGATTTGACTTGATTTGATTTATTATTGTCACAGCTATTAGTATACAGTGAAAAGTATTGTTTCTTTCACGCTATACAGACAAAGCTTATCTTACATGGAGAAGGAGAGGAGAGAGTGCAGAATGGAGTGTTACAGTCATAGTTAGGGTGGAGAGAAAGATCAACTCAGTGAAGGTAGGTCCATTCAAAAGTCTGATGACAGCAGGGGAGAAGCTGTTCTTGAGTCGGTTGGTACGTGACCTCAAACTTTTGTATCTGTTTTCTGACAGAAGAAGGTGGAAGAGAGAATGTCTGGGGTGCATGGGGTCCTTGATTATGCTGGCTACTTTTCCAAGGCAGTTGGAAGTGTAGACAGAGTCAATGGATGGGAGGCTGGTTTGCATGATGGATTGGGCTACATTCATGACCTTTGGTAATTTCTTGCGGTCGTGGTCAGAGCAGGAGCCATACTAAGCTATGATACATCCAGAAAGAATGCTTTCTATGGTGTATCTGTAAAAGTTGGTGAGAGTTGTAGCTGACATGCCAAATTTCCTTAGTCTTCTGAGAAAGTAGAAGCGCTGGTGGGCTTTCTTAACTATTGCATCTGCATGGAGGGACAAGGAACTGTGATCAGATACATTGTCCACTCCAGAGACTTACGTACAAAATCAAGGCTGAAACTTCAGTGACAGTTTCCAGTTAAATCTGGAGTGAAACCATTGTGATTTCCAACTGTTCAGTAGCAATGATGCACATCAAGCAGGAAACAGGCCAATCACATTGAAGTATTCTCACAGAGTGCAAAGGAAGAAATTAAAAGCCCTTCACTTTTAAATTTGCAAGTAGGAAAATAAATGGCCATTGAATTTAATTTAGTTTATTTCGCAAGTAGGCTTACATTAATACTGCAATGAAGTTACTGTGAAAATCCCCTAGTTGCCACACTCTGGCGCCTGTTTGGGTACACTGAAGGAGAAATTAGCATGGTCAATGCACGTAACCAGCACGTCTTTCAAACTGTGGGAGGAAAGCACAGCACCCAGACGAAACCTGCACAGGAACAGGGAGAACGTGCAGACTCCGCACAGACAGCGATCCAAACCGGGAATCGTCCCAGGTCCCTGTGAGGCACAGTGCCACAATCTGCAGCCAAACCATAGCGACTTCTGGCTGTGTATTTAGAAGAGACTTTTGAAGACATATTTAAATGAATAGGAGATGCAATGGCCTAGTGGTATTATGATTCAACTATAAATCCAGAAGCTCAATTAATGTTCTGGTGACCTGAGTTCAAATCCCGCCACGGCAGATGGTAGAATTTGAATTCAATAAAAAATATCTGGAATTAAGAATCTATTGATGACAATGAAACAATTGTCGGAAAAACCCATTTAGTCCTTTAGGGAAAGAAATCTGCCAAACTTACCTGGTCTGGCCTACATGTGACTCCAGAGCCACAGCAATGTGGTTGACTCTCAATTATCCTCCGAGGGCAATTAGGGATGGACAATAAATACTGGGCAGCCAGCAGCGCCAATGTCCCATGAATGAATAAAAAAAAGGGTACATTTTTCAATTAATGGTGAAGCAATGGCACTTGTTACTGATCTCAAAGGAAGCATCCAACAAAGATCTGGCAATTTGTGTCGTGTGTACTGAGGGAGTGCTGCTCTGTCAGTGGTATGTTTTCTCTCAGTTGATTGTTAAACCAGGATCCAAAGCGCACAGGAGTTCTCTCCAGTGTCCTGGCCAATATTTATCTCTCAACCAACATCAGGAGAGCAGATTATCTGGTCATTAACACATTGTCAGTTGTGGAATCTCGCAGTCATGAAGTCATTACAAAGGCTTGGGGGAGGGGCGGGGGAACTGATAATCCTTGGAATTCTCAGAAACATGTCGTGACTTGCAAAAAAGAACTGCCACGGTTGTGTTTTCTCAAGCGACCTTTGATACAGACGATAACTCATAACTTGGGGAGTGGTTGCACAGCCACCGATGAGAGAGTTGAACCTTGAAAGAGACAAAAAGATGACTAAAGTGGACGTCTCATTGTTGAATCACTTGCAGGAGAGTCAAGTGTGTCCAACCAACTAAGTACAAGTTCAGACCTTCTACGCAACTAACTACGTACGCATGGCGTTTTGGATTAAGTACAGATTGATGTGATCACAAACCCTGGAAACCATTCATCAGGGCACAGAAGGGTCACTTGGAGGATGGTCGCTCTGCAGCCACAAGAGGCTAAGAAACCACACTGGACTGGCACCAACAGAGCAATAAAAGTGAGAAATTCCACTGGGAACAGATCAATCCTCGTCAGATCAAATCCAGTTGAGCTGTAGTCAGCCTAGACCACTGGTGGGCAACCTGTGGCCCAGAGGCCACATGCAGTCCATCAGGGTTTTGAGTGCAGCCTGTGAGATATTGACTGAAATTTTACTGCCTCGCCCACCACAAGAATCGGAGCAGGCGAGGGGTGGTCCATTGACCTCGGGTGGGTTTCAGGACGAGGGAGGCTGTAAAATTCCATGCATTATGTTGGCCGTTGTCCAGAGTTGCCAGATTTTGCTGGTTTCTATCCATTTCTTTTCCTACTGGTGTGGCTGAAGTAATTTGCACGTAAAGCAAGGGCAAGTGAAGTGAGGTGCATGCTGATTGTTCACAACATTGACTGTGACACCCGTGTGCTCCCTCTGCGTCCAATCAACATCTAAATATTTATTTTAAAATTTTAAGTTTATTTATTAGTGTCACAAGTAGGCTTACATTAACACTACAATGGTCCCTTATGTTTCCCTCCCTGAACCCTTGGGCAGCACGATGGCACAGTGGTTAGCACTGCTGCCTCACAGCACCAGGGACCCTGGTTCAGTTCCGGCCTCGAATCGCTTCCTGTGTGGAGTTTGCACATTCTCCCCATGTCTGCGTAGGTTTCATCCAAGTGCTCCGATTTCCTCCCACAATCCAAAGATGTGTGGGTTAGATTGATCAACCATGCTAAATTGACCCTAATGTTAGGGGATTAGCAGGATAAATATGTGGGGTTATGGGAATAGGACCTAGATGGGATTGTGATTGGTGCAGACTCAATGGTCAAATGGTCTCCTTCTGCACTGTAGGGATTCTATGATTAAGTTACTGTGAAAATTCCCTACTTGCTACACTTTGGGACCTGTTTTGGTACATTGAGGGAGAATTTAGCATGGTCAATGCACCTAACCAGCACATCTTTCGAACTGGGGGAGGAAACCCTCAGAGACAGGGGGGCACCCACACAGGCAGACAATAACCCAAGCTGATTCCCTGGCACTGCGAGGCAGCAGTGCTAACCACTGTATCACCATAGCCTTTGAAGTTGTTGGAACTTCTCTTAACGTATAAATGATGAAGCATTTTCTATAACTCGTTATGAAATATTTGGCATGCATTAAATATGTTTGATCTTATTCATGGGGTCAAGGTTAGTGAACAAGCCCGATTTCAATCTTGCAGCCCGCTGAGATGAAGGAGGGCCATTCATGCGGCCCACTCACCAGGCTAAGTTGCCCATCAGTGACCTAAATTGACTTCCTCAGTGGAAGACTATGGGTTTTAAACTACTTTAAGTCTATAAGACCATAAGACATAGGAGCAGAATTAAGCCACTTGGCCCCTCAAGTCTGCTCTGCCATTCAATCATGGCTGATATTTTTCTCATCCCCATTCTCCTGCCTTCTCCTGTGATCCCCTTATTAATCAAGAGCCTATCTATCTCTGTCTTAAAGACACTCAATGACCTGGCCTTCTGCTTTGGAACCCTTCAAAAGATTTTTAAAATATTTTTGCTAATAAAGCTGTTAACTTTGCTGTAAAATTATATTAGTTGTCACTTTCAATCACTCGGATGTGACACTGCAGTGCACAATTTGTCTCCTGTGTTTCTGGCGTGACAACAGTGACTGTGGCTGGAATTTTACTGGCACGCCCACCCTGAGTCCCCGGGGCGGGGGGAGCGGCAAGGCTCAGAGAACGGCATTCTCTGTTAGCCACAGACGAGACTGTATGAACATTGAGTGGGTGGAGGGGTGCAATGCTGGAAAAATTCCTACGTTTCAAAAGTAATTGATTGGCTGTGAACCACGTTGCGATTGTGAAAGGTGCTAAATGAATGCAGGTTTTTGTTTCTTCAATGGTTCCATTTCCTGCAAGTCTTCAAAAATATAGACAAGTGCATTCCCCCTTCCAAACCCACCGCTACCATCCAGAAGGACAAGGGCAGCAGATACATGGAAACACCGCCACCTGCGAGTTCCCTCCAAACCACTCACTGTTCTGATGTGGAAATACATCGCTGCTCCTATATTCTCACTGGGTCAGAACTCTTAAACTCACTCCCGAACAGCACTGTGGGTGTACCTACCCCACATAGGACTGCAGCGTTTCAAGAAGATAGCTCACCACCACCTTCTCAAGGGCAACTGGGAATGGGCAATAAATGCAGGGCCTAGCCAGCGACACCCAAATCCCTTAAATGAATTAAACAAGTGCTTGACTTTTCTTATCATGCCTTTGAATAAACCCAGTTAACTCAAGTCTGTATCTGTGATTTTTCTTTTAGTTTGAGATTTAATCATACGTGATTTGACAATGATTTACTATTAAGACAACAGTTTAGACAAAGCCTGCATTTTATCAAGCAGAAAGTCGATCCCAAAAACAATTATGATTAATGGTGTATCAACGCCATAGGGTGAAAAAAATTGTAGAAGAATCAGGAAAGTCAGGATCTACTGGAAACACATGAGCCAAAATGGACAACACCTATGAAATTTCTTACAGAGACTTGCATGTGAGAATTCTTTCTGAGGATGTATGGTAACGTCACTTTTACTTTGTTTAAAGTTTATTTACTTTGTCACAAGTAGGCTTATATTAACACTGCAGTGAAGTCACTGTGAAAAATCCCCAGTTGTCACACTCCGGTGCCTCTTTGGGTACACTGAGGGAGAATTTAGCATGGCCAAACCACCTAACCAGCATGACGTTCAGGCTGTGGGAAGAAACCAAAGCACCTGGCGGAAACCCACTCAGAGATAGGGAGAATGTGCAGACAGTCACCCAAGCCAGGAATCAAACCCAGATCCCTAACGCTGTGAGGCAGTAGTGCTAACCACTGTGCCATCGTACCCTTAGAGGTTGACAGCAGTTCTATTAATATATAAATGATTAAGCATTTTCAGGTTTACCAGGCTGATTCCAGGGATGGCAGGACTGATGTATGAGGACAGATTGATTTGGTAAGGATTGTTTTCGCTGGAGTTCAGACGAATGAGGGAAGATCTCACAGTGACTCGTAACATTCTAACAGGACTAGACAGGGTAGATGCAGGGAGGATGTTCCTGATGGTCGGTGAGTCCGGAACAGGGATCACAGTCTGAGGATTTGGGGCAGACCATTTAGGTCAGAGGTGAGGAGACGCGTCTTCACCCAAAGAGTGGTGAGCCTATGGAATTCATTACCACAGGAAGTAGTTGCTGCCAAAACATTGAATGTATTCAAAATGATATAGCACTTGGGCGAATGAGGTCAAAGGTTATGGGGAAAAATGGGGTCATGGTTAGTGAACAAGTTAGTGAATTGAACCTTGCAGGTATATCCACTACCAGAAAGAGGGACGATGTGGCTAAACCACATCAGCACGACATAGGTTGCCTCTGTAATGGTGAAACTGCAGTAAATGGTCATTCGTTGGAAATGGAAGTGAACACAGGGGCTGCCGTCTCCATTATCGGGGAGCAGACATACAATCACCTCCAAACTGGTATTTGTTCATGAGCTTGAAAGACAGAGGAACCGTTATGAACTCGTGGCACCACAATGATCGCAGTGACTTACAGACAGCAATCAGCCCAACTCCTGCTCATCATTGTAACAGGGGCAAGGACCAAGCCTTATGGGGAGAGATTGGCTCCAGCGGATCAAGCTGAACTGTTTGGCGATCTTCAGGCTGGCTATGGGAGAACTGTACAAAGTCATCAGTAGATACCCTTAGGTTTTCCAGTAAGAACTTGAAAAAAATGAGAAGAGCTAAAGCCAAGATTTACACTGAGCTCCCTCAATGCCACGTCAAAGTATTTTGGGGCAAGACCACTTCCATACTCCTTATTGGAAAAGGTGGAGATTGCACCTGGGTGCGTGGAAAATCTGGGCATAATCAGGCCTGTGCAATTCATGGAGTGGGCCATCTCTGTGGAAGCTGCAAGCTAAAAGTCAAACTTGATAGATACCCTATGCCCCAATTCAAAGACCTGCATGCCATATTGGCAGATGGCCACTAAGTTGGATGTGAGCCACACCTATCTTCAATGGGCTGCACGGTGACACAGCGGTTAGCGCTGCTGCCTCACAGTGCCAGGGACTTGGGTTCAATTCTGACCTCAGGTCACTATCATGGATGGGGCCCTTCTCCGTTTTGAAAATAAAGAGTTATGGTGCTTGAAAACTGGCCTTGGCAAGATTATTACAATTGGTGCAGCACAAAATGTTATGTGTGTGGGATTTTCTGGCCTTCTTGCCAGAGAGATCTTCCAGTCCTGCTGAAGGTGACCCACGGGAGGTGGGGGTGGGGTGCAGAAAAAGTAGGGAGGTCTTGCTGCGGCTGTATAGGGCATTGGTGAAGCTGCAGCTGGAGTACTGTGTGTAGTTTTGGTTGCCGTACTTACGCAAGGATATTTTGGCCTTGGAGGGAGTGCAGAGGAGGTTTACTAGGCTGATACCGGAGTTGAGGGGGTTGAGCTATGAGGAGAGGCTGAATAAACTAGGCTTGTACTCGTTAGAGTTTAGAAGAATGAGGGGAGATCTCATTGAGACATATAAGATGATGAATGGGATGGATAGGATAGAGGTGGAGAGACTCTTCCCGCTCAGAAAGGACAGTAGGACTAGGGGGCACAGCCTCAAGATAAAGGAGGGGCGGTTTAGAATGGAGTTGAGGAGGAACTTCTTCACTCAAAGGGTGGTGAATCTCTGGAATTCTCTGCCCGTTGAGGTGGTGGAGGCTGCCTCGCTAAATATTTTTAAGATGGGTTTTTGATAAGCGAGGGGATTAAGGGTTATGGGGAGAGGGCGGGAATGTGGAACTGAGCCACGACAGATCAGCCATGATCTCATTGAATGGCAGGGCAGGCTCGAAGGGCTAGATGGTCTGCTCCTGCTCCTATTTCTTATGTTCTAAAAGCGCCACTGGGTTGAGGGGTGGGGGAATCACAGCTAATATATGCACAATTGTGTACGGTGTTATAGAAAGGATATTATTAAACTAGAAAGAGTGCAGAAAAAATTTACTAGGATGCTACTGAGGCTTGATGGATTGAGTTATAAAGAGAGGCAGAATAGACTGGGACTTTTTTCCCTGCAGCATATAGGGCTGATATATTAGCATATTAGGGCTGATCTTATGGAGGTCTATAAAATAATGAGGGACACAGGTCAGCTAGATAGTCAATATCTTTTTCCAAGGGAAGGGGAGTCTAAAACTAGAGAGCATAGGTTTAAAGGGAGAGGGGAGAGATACAAAAGGGTCCAGAGGGGCAATTTTTTCAACAGAGGTTGGTGAATGTCTGGAATGAGCTGTCAGAGGTAGTAGTAGAGGCAGGTATAATTTTGTCTTTTAAAAAGTATTTCGACAGTTACATGGGTAAGATGGGTATAGAGGGATATGGGCCAAACGCGGACTAGCTTAGTGGTTAAAAAGAGGGCCGCATGGTCAAATTGGGCCGAAGGGCCTGTTTCCATGATGTAAACTTCTATGACTATGACCCTATGAGTCAATGTAAATACTTTCCGGTCCAACTCACACCATTCAATGTAACAACAACTTGCAATTATATCTTTCTAATATTTCAAGGCACTTTGTGAGAGGATACAGTTTGACAAATGAGGAAATATTAGGATAGGTGACTGGCAACTTGGTCAAAGGGCAGGATTCTCTGGCCATGTGTGCCCAAAGACTAGAAATTCCTGCCCTAAGGTCAACGGACCTTTACGTGGTCAGCTAAATTTTCTGTCCCCACCCGCTACAACTCCCGCAGCGGATGTGACAGGTGATTTCTGGTGAGAGAGGTTTAGGGAGCTTGGGGCCCAGGCAGCTGAAAGTAAGGTTGCCTAAGCTGGAGCGATTAAAGCTGTAAGTGCGTAAGGGCCCAGATGCAGACTGTTTATTACACAGTGGTTAGCACTGCTGCCTCACAGTGCCAGGACCTGGGTTCAATTCCGGCCTCAGGTCACTGTCTGTGTGGAGTCTGCACATACTCCCCCCACCTGTGTGGGTTTCCTCTGGGTGTTCCAGTTTCTACCCACAGTCCAAAGATGTGCGGGCTATGCTAAATTGACCCTAGTGTCAGGGGGACTAGCAGGGTAAATATGTAGGGTAATGGGAATAGGTCTGGGTGGAATTGTGGATGGCACAGGTTCGATGAGCCGAACGGCCTCCTTCTGCACCAAAGGGATTCTATGATTCTATTCTATGATTAAACAGTGTTGCTTGAAAATTACTTATAAAGGTATACAGAATGCACCAATGTAAAGAGACCTATGTTTCAGTGACAGTCTTCCTAAATAACACTGCTGAAGAGAGAACAGTGCCAAGAAACTAAAAAAGATTAAAGTTAAATGTTTTTAAAGTTTCCCGTCTATTGAAGCTTAAATCTTCTGTTTTCCACATCTTCAAAAATGTGCTGAACATCCTTATCCAATTACATGACCCTGCCAGAAACTACAGAATGTAATTGTTTCCAATCATTGTCATTTTTATTTTGCTTAATTAATTTCATCTGGCCAGCAGTGGTTAGCGCTGCTGCTTCACAGCTCCAGGGACCCGGGTTCAATTCTCAGCTCATAAGAACATAAGAAATAGGAGCAGTAGGCCATCTAGCCCTTCGAGCCTGCCCCGCCATTCAATAAGATCATGGCTGATCTGAAGTGGATCAGTTCCACTTTCCCACTTTCTCCCCATAACCCTTAATTCCCTTGTCTATCAGAAACCTATCTACCCATGACTTAAATATATTCAATGAGGTAGCCTCCACCACTTCAACGGGCAGAGAATTCCAGAGATTCACCACCCTTTGAGTGAAGAAGTTCTTCCTCAACTCCGATCTAAACTGCGCCCCCCCCACCCCTTATCTTGAGGCTGTGCCCTCAGGTCCTGCTATCCTTTCTAAGCAGGAAGAATCTCTCTACCTCTACCCTGTCTATCCCCTTCATTATCTTATATGTCTCTATAAGATTCCCCCTCAACCTTCTAAATTCCAGTCAGACCCAGTCTATTCAGTCTCTTTTCATACGCTAACCCCCTCATCTCCGGTATCAGCCTAGTGAACCTTCTCTGCACTCCCTCCAAGGCCAATATATCCTTCCGCAAGTGCGGCGACCAAAACGGCAGACAGTAAACCAGCTGCGGCCTCACCAGTGCCCTGTACAGTTGCAGCAAGACATCCCTGCTTTTATATTCTATCCCTCTCGCTATAAAGGCCAACATTCCATTCGCCTTCTTGATCACCTGCTGCACCTGCAGACTGGGTTTTTGCGATTCGTGCACAAGTACCCCCAGCTCGGGTCACCGTCTGTGTGGAGTTTGCACGTTCTCCCCATGTCTGCATGTGTTTTCCTCCTGGTGCTCCGGTTTCCTCTCACAGTCTGAAAGATGCACTGATTAGGTGCATTGGCCGTGCTAAATTCTCCCTCAGTGTACCTGAATAGACGCCAAAGAGTGGCGACTTGGGAATTTTCACATAACTTCATTGCAGTGTTAATGTAAGCCTACCTGTGACTAATAAATAAACTTTGAATTTTATTTTGTTCATGGAATTTCTTGGTACACAAACACAGCTTACCATGTGATGCTCAGATCATTGAATGAACCCTAGGACCAAATGAAGTACATAAGAACATAAGAAATAGGAGCAGCAGTAGGCCATCCAGCCCTTTGAGCCTGCCCCACCATTCAATAAGATCATGGCTGATCTGAAGTGAATCAGTTCCACAACAAGAAATTCTTCCACGTGTCATCTTTTTTTAAAAAATTGTAAAAGGTCTGGTTAAACCTGTTTGGGATAAGATTGAGAAGACGGGAGGAGATGGAGAAGACTAGGGAAAAGTGTGGATGGGTGAGAATGTTTGGGGATAAGGGTAGGGGGGTTGGAGGAATCACAGAAAGAATAGAATAGAATCACAACAGTGCACAAGGAGGCCACTCAGCCCGCCCACTGAGCCATAACTGACAACAATCCTAGCCAGGCCCTATCCTCATGTATTTACTCTGCTAATCCCCCTGACACTAAGGGGCAATTTAGCATAGCCAGGCCACCTAACTACATATCGTTGGACTGTGGGAGGAAACCAGAGCACCCGGAGGAAACACATGCAGACATAGGGAGAACGTGCAAACTCCACACAATCACCTGAGGGTGGAATTGAACCCACGTCCCTGTCGCCCTGATGAGTATACAGTGAAAAGTACTGCTTCTTGCACGCTATACAGTCAAAGCATACTGTACATAGAAAAGGAAAGAAGAGGATGCAGAATGCAGTGTTACAGTCATAGCTATGGTGTAGAAAAAGATCAACCTAGTACAAGGTAGGTCCATTCAAAAGTCTTATGGCAGCAGGGAAGAAGCTGCTCTTGAGTCAGTTGGGATGTGTCCTCAGACTTTTGTATCTTTTTCCTGATGGAAGAGGGTAGAAGAGAGAATGTCTGGGATGCGTGAGGTCCTTGATTATGATGGCTGCTTTTTCGAGACAGTGGAAAGTGTAGAGAGAGTCAATGGACGGGAGGCTGGTTTGCGTGATGGATTTGGCTACATTTATGACCTTTTTGACCTTTCTCACGGCCTGCCGGAAGGAGGAAGAGAGTGGAGGGGTGGGTGGTGGACACGGGATGGAGGATGTCCCAAAAACAATGAAAATCAAATCCAAATAATTATTCGTATGAATCAGCAAAAGCACAAACATGGATTAATCAATAGCAACTCTGCTTCTACTGGGCTTATTAAAATAACAAGCTGGTTGTTTTACTGCTGTCTCCTCTGGCTGGGCCACAGTCCTCCCGTTCCCTTTGCCTGGACCTTCATATGGAATGGTGCTAGTTCTCATTTTGGTTTTCCTTTGGCTTATGACTGTTCGGTTTCACCTGTCTGGTTTTCATGGTTTCACAATCCTGGCCTTGTACACAAAACAGTAGAACATTGTTACACCTTTAATCGTTCCATTAATCAGCTGTTCATCACAGTCTCATGAGTAACATACAGCCACTAGGTCTAATTCTTCTTATTCCAACATATGTCGGGAGTCCACTGATAATCAACAATAAATCTTGTGTAACCAGCAACTCCTCACAATTAGCCCTTGTCTTAACTCATATGATAACTCACACTTAGCAATTTCTAACAATTACCATTTAAATCTTGCATTGTCTGCATTTTCCAATACTCAATCTATAACTCTGTCTGGTTACAACCAGGTTAGATAATTTTTCACTGTCCTATAAAACTGGCATTACATTGCCCCAATGTCACCACTGCTGCCTAACAGCACCAGAGACCTGGGTTCGATTCCCGGCTTGTCTGCATGAAGTTTGCACATTCTCCCCATGTCTGTGTGGGTTTCCTCCAGGTGTTCCAGTTTCCTCCCACTGTCCAAAGGTGTGCAGGTTAGGTGAATTGGTCATGATAAATTCTCCCTCAGTGTACTTGAATATCCGATTCCTGATTAGAATCATAGAATCCCTACAGTGCAGAAGGAGGCCATTCGGCCCACTGAGTCTGCACCGACCACAATCCCACCCAAGCCCTATCCCCATAACCCCATGCATTTACCCTAACTAGTCCCCCTGACACTAAGGGGCAATTTAGCATGGCCAATCCACCTAACATGCACATCTTTGGACTGTGGGAGGAAATCAGAGTACCCAGAGGAAACCCAACCTCCACATCGGGGACACGAGGAGAACATGCAAATTCCACACAGACACTGACCCAAGACAAGAACTGAACCCAGGACCCTGCTGCTGTGAGGCACAAGTGCTAACCACTGTGCCTCCATGTCGGCCCAAGAACAGATGGGGTCACCATGTCTGATTAACGTGTATTCAATGATAGGAATTGCTGGGAGCTAACCTTGGCTGTATTTGCTTACAGTGCACACGAGATGAAGCAGGTTTTCTGGAGACAAAGGCCTTTTGGGCTTGTCTCTGGTTCTCGTGTCCGTTAAGTGTCTTAATAAAAGCAAATTATTGTGGATGCTGGAATCTGAAACCAAAAGAGAAAACACAGGAAAATCTCAGCAGGTTTGGCAGCATGTGTAAGGAGAGAAAAGAGCTGATGTTTCCACGCCAAATGACCCCAAAGGGGAAACTTTAGCTAAGTGTCTTCACAGGTTCTTTAGGCTTTTATAATCCACTTGATTGCACAGTTTGACTGGTTTAACCTGTTGATCTTGGAGCACAATGTCAGCTATTTAGTATTCAGTTATTCAGCTTATCTCCTGTTAACCATCCTCAAGGTTCTTTTGTTGATTAAAATCCCATTGTTTTCAAGAGCTAATCACATGCTTTGTGAGTGTGAATGTCTGTCTCCAGTTCACATACAATGTCCTTCTTTGTTCTTTGGCAACCTGCCCTATCAGCACAGGGTATTAGCACACAAGCTGTTTGGACATCTTCGTGCAAGCGACAGTTTTTCTCTGCATATCAGAACTTTAAACAATTTGTCTTTTTTCCCCTGATAGTGTCCTTGTTACATCTCCCTGGAGCCAGCACAATCACATTGTCCCTTTGCAGGCATGCAGAATTTTCATGGGAATTTAACTCTCGTCCCTGTAAACTTAATTTTAGTTAGCAGAATAAGAACATAAGAAATAGGAGCAGGAGTAGGCCATCTAGCCCTTCGAGCCTGCCCCGCCATTCAACAAGATCATGGCTGATCTGAAGTGGCTCAGTTCCACTTTCCTGCTTTCTCCCCATAACCGTTAATCCTCCTTGTCTACCAAAAACTTATCTACCCGTGTCTTAAATATATTTAGCGAGGTAGCCTCCACCACTTCAATGGGCAGAGAATTCCAGAGATTCACCACCCTTTGAGTGAAGAAGTTCCTCCTTAACTCTGTTCTAAACTGCACCCCCCCCCCCCCCATCTTGAGGCTGTGCCCTCTAGTCCTGCTGTCCTTTCTGAGCGGGAAGAACCTCTCCACCTCTACTCTATCCATCCCTTTCATCATCTTATATGTCTCAATGAGATCCCCCCTCATCCTTCTAAACTCTAACCAGTACAAGCCCAGTCTATTCAGCCTCTCCTCATAGCTCAACCCCCTCAACTCTGGTATCAGCCTAGAACCTCCTCTGCACTCCCTCCAAGGCCAAAATATCCTTGCGCAAGTGCAGAGACCAAAACTGCACACAGTACTCCAGCTGCCCTGTACAGTTGCAGCAAGACCTCCCTACTTTTATATTCAATCCCCCTCGCTATGAAGGCCAGCATCCCATTTGCCTTCCTGACCACCTGCTGCACCTGCAGGCTGGGTTTTTGCGATTCATGCACAAGGACCCCCAGGTCCCTCTGCACCGTAGCATGCTGCAGCTTTTCGCCCTGTAAGTAGTAGTCCTTCTTACCATTATTCCTACCAAAGTGGATAACCTCACACTTGGCAACATTGTATTCCATCTGCCAGGTCCTTGCCCACTCGCTCAGCCTATTTAGATCCCTCTGCAGACTTTCCACACCTTCCACACAATTTGCTGTTCCACTTATACAATGGCTCAGAACAAATGTGTTCATGTGTAACACTGCCAAGTGAAAGCTTTGTCACAATCTTCATAAAACCAAAACGTTATTTTCGTTTTGGAACATTTGTATTTTGATCAGAACTGTGTCTGGGACCAAAAGAGAAAACGCTGGAAAATCTCAGCAGGTCTGGCAGCATCTGTAAGAACAGAAAAGAGCTGACATTTCGAGTCCAGATGACTCTTTGTCAAAGCTCTGGATCCGGGATACTTTTTGGGATGTTTTCCCTTCGTGAGTATCCATTGACTATATCTGGTCCTTCCAAGTTAGCTTCAGTTGGACCAAACGAAAAAGAAACTTCACAGCTCCAGGGACCTGGGTTCGATTCCCGGCTTGGGTCACTGTTTGTGTGGAGTTTGTACATTCTCCTTGTGTCTGCCTGGGTTTCCTCCGGGTGCTCCGGTTTCCTCCTACAGTCCAAAGGTGTGCGGGTTAGGTTGATTGGCCATGCTAAATTGACCGTAGATGCATAGGTTAGAGGACTAGTGGGTAAAATATGTAAGGATGTGGGTGGGATTGTGGTTGGTGCAGACTCGATGGGCTGAATGGCCTCTTTCTGTACTGTATGGTTTCTATGATTTCTAAGAAGCATGCTTCTACATAGCTCAATGACATCCCTTAATTCTAGCTTGAAACTCCCAATTGTATGAGCCAATTTGTAATCATCTTTCACAACCTCAGCATACCCCACAAGTTGTTTTGATTAATTACTTTTGAGTCACTATTGTGAAACAGCCAATTTGCACACAACACAGTCCTCCAATAATAAACCATCCTTGTATCTGTGGGCCAGCATGGTGGCACAGTGGTTAGCACTGCTGCCTCACAGTGCCAGGGACCTGGGTTCAAATCCCGCTTGGGCCACTATCTGTGCGGAGTCTGCATGTTGCCTCATGGATTTCCTCTCACAGTCTGAAAGATTTGCTGGTTAGGAGCATCGGCCATGTTAATTCTCCGTCAGTGTACCCGCACAGTTGCTGGCAACTAGAGGATTTTCACAGTAACTTCATTGCAGTGTTGACTCTGACTGCCTGACCTGAGCTCTGACAAAGGGTCATCTAGACTCAAAACATTGATTTTATTCTCTCTCCACAATGGCAGTCAGACCTGCTGAGATTTTCCAGTATTTTCTGTTTTTGTTTCACTGCGGTATTAATGTACATCTACGAATAAAATAACAAAGGTGCTGGTTGAGGGGTGAATGTTGGCCAAGGTACCATGACAAATTCTCTGCTCATCTTTAAACGCAGCCCTGGGATCATTTACTTCTACCTGAACTTGCCTTGCTCTTCCTTGCCTCAAGGCAACATCGTAACTTCAATTCAGCTGAATGTTTTCATTTAAAGCCATGCTGTGGAGATGCCATTGTTGGATTGGGTTGAGCACAGTAAGAAGTCTCACAACACCAGGTTAAAGTCCAACAGGTTTATTTGGTAGCATGAGCTTTCAGAGCACTGCTGCCCCTTGGGGATGACACACCTGATGAAGGCACGGCACTCTGAAAACTCGTGCTACCAAATAACCTGTTGGACTTTAACCTGGTGTTGTGAGACTTCTTACTGCATTTAAAACCAGTGGGAGGTGTGTCAGCACACTGGTTGCCTGCATTGTGCCTGCTGAAATGTTCAGCCAAGTCGCAGGCAGACCCAGCAGCCTTGTGAGCTTCAGGGCCACTGGCATAATGTGAAGAACAGAATTCCAAACATTCCTCTGTCTCGCTAAAGAGACAACTGCAATTATCAACTCAGTGGACATCAACCTGTCAACTTCCTGATGTGACCCAGATCATCTTGCGTGTTCATCTAATGGCCTTAAGGAACGATTTGTCTGCAGGATTCAAACTGAAGTGCCATTGTTCACAGAGGGAGAGCCTCAGAGATCAGGATGTTTATTGTCCCTTAACACCAATGGGGTGTGAGGTCTGAAGCATTGTGTAAAATGATCAGTGGTCAAACGGCTGTAAATCTGCAGATTTGTATCAATGCCTGAGAATTTGTATTTCTTATCCCAGGCCATTGGCACCTAATAGATTATCAATGCTTTGGAAGGAGGGGAGGTATTGTTTGTGATTCACAGGTGCTGACCTTGTCAGCAATGCTCCCAGCCCAAGGAAATAATTAAAAGGTACCTCCAATTTTCTGCACTCGCATCCTTGTGAATAATGTTTTGTGTGGAACCTAATCTAATGCCTTCTTGAAATCCTATCTAAACAACATTTATATTGGGTTTCTGTTATTCGGGTTCTATATTAAATGAAGTACAAGCATTTCATTTTGTCCATATAATATCTTCTGCAGTGATAATGGGCAGCACGGTGGCACAATGGTTAGCACAGCTGCTTCACGTTGCCAGGGACCTAGGTTCAATTCCTGGCTTGGGTCACTCTCTGTGTGGAGCCTGCACGTTCTTCCCGTATCTGCGCGGGTTTCGTCTGGGTGCTCTGGTTTCCTCCCACAGTCCAAAAGACATGCTGATTAGGTGCATCGGCCATGCTAAATTCCCCCTCGGTGTACTCAAACAGGCGCTAGAGTGAGGCAACTGGCAGATTTTCACAGTAACTTCATTGCAGTGTTAATGCACGCCTACTAATAAAATAATAAAGGTACTGGCTGAGGGCTGAATGTTAGCCAAGATGCCAATGACAGCTCCTCTGCCCATTTTTAAAAGCCATCTTGGGATCTTTTACCTCCACCTGAACTTGCCTTGCTCCTCCTTGCCTCAAGACAACATTGTAACTTCAATCCACCTGAGTGTTTTCCATTTAAATCCAGTGGGGAAAATGTCAGCACACTGGTTGCCTGCATTGTGCCTGCTGAAATGTTCAGCCAAGTCGCAGGCAGGCCCGGCAGCCTTGTGAGCTTCAGGGCCACTGGCACAATGTGAAGAACAGCATTCCAAACATTCCTCTGTCTCGCTAAAGAGGCCACTGCAATTATCAACTCAGCAGAGATCAGCCTGTCAACTTCCTGATGTGACCCAGATCATCTTGTGTGTTCATCTAATGGCCTTAAGGAACGATCGTCTGCAGGATTCAAACTGGAGTGCCATTGTACATAGAAGTAGAGCCTCGGAGAACAGGGCTTTTACTGTCTCTTAACAACAATGGGGTGTGAGGTCTGAAGCATTGTGTAAAATGATCACTGGTCAAACGGTTGTAAATCTGCAGATTTGTATCAATGCCTGAGAATTTGTATTTCTTATCCCAGGCCATTGACATCCAATTAAATTATCAATGCTTCGGAGGGAGGGGAGGTATTGTTTGTGATTCACAGGTGCTGGCCTTGCCGGCAATGCTCCCAGCCCAAGGAAAGAATTAAAAGATGAGGAGGAATTTCTTCAGCCAGAAGGTGGTGAATCTGTGGAACTCTTTGCTGCAAAAGGCTGTGGAGGCCAGGTCATTGAGTGTCTTTAAGACACAGATAGATCAATAAAGGACTCAATATCAGTCATGGTTGAATGGCAGAGCAGACTTGATGGGCCAAATGGCCTAATTCTGCTCCTATATCTTATGATCTAAAACTGATTCATTATGTTAAAGGGATTAAACTATTGGTAATAGCTGTGATTAAGCTAATGGTGCACTTAAAGTTTATTCAGTAGAATTACAAATAGATTTCATTACACAGCAATGAAGTTATTGTGAAAATCCCCTTGCTGCCACACTCCAGCGCCTGCTTGGGGAGAAAGAACAAACGCCACACAGACAGTGACCCACCTGATGAAGGAGCAGTGCTCCGAAAGCTTGTGGCTTGTGCTACCAAATAAACCTGTTGGACTTTAACCTGGTGTTCTGATACCTCTTACTGTGTTGTGAGGCAGCAGTGCTAACCACAAGCCAGTAAGACCCACATTTATAATCCTTTTGCAATGTTCCAAAGTACTTTGCAGCCAAAGAAGTAAATGTTGTTACTGTGCAGCTGATTCATGCTTAGCAAGGTTCCACAAACAGCAAAGCGATAATGACCAGATAATTGTATTTTGTGATTTTGATTGAAGAATAAACATTAGCTAGGTGCACTGCTCTTCTTTCAAGCTGGTCTCATGGGATTTTTTACGTCCACCTGAGATGGCACATGTGGTCTCCGTTTAATGTCTCACCCCAAAGCGCCCCCAAACCAGAGCTGTTTCTCAAGTAAATGTAAAGTCTCCATTGTCACAGATGACATTGGCACCACTCCCATTTGAGGGGGAGGGCTGACTGGTGGCAATTTAACCTGAGGATCGACACACTTCAAGGTTGAGAAGGTGGGACCTTCATGAATAATCAAAGCCGGGACTTGGGACTCATGCTGTTAGTGTCCTTGACCAGCCATCCAGCCAATTAAGCTAACCAGCTCCCAAAGTACAATATCATGGATTCCTGTTTACTTTCAATATCCTAGAATACTGACTCAAAGTCAAAGACAAAATACGCACTTTGCTAGATGCATTCAGGTGGAAGTTATAAAATAAATGGCAGAATCATCAGGAGCATAGACACACAGAGATCTGGGAGTACAGGTTCACAGATCCCTAAAAGTGGCAGCCCAGATGGAAAAGGTGGTGAAGAAAGCATATGGCACGCTTGCTTTCATCGGCTGGGGCAACGAGTATAAAAATTATGTCAGTTATATAAAACATTGGTTAGGCCACATTTCAAATGTTGTGTCCAGTTCTGGTCGCCACACTACCAGAAGGATGTGGAGGCTTTGGAGGGACTATGGAAAAGGTTTACCAGGATGTTGCCTGGTGTGGGGGGTATTAGCTATGAGGGGAGACTGAATAAACTGGGATTGTTCTCCCTGGAAAGACGGAGGCTGAGGGGTGACCTGATAGAAGTTTATAAAATTATGAGGGGCATAGATAAGGTGAACAGCTAGAAGATATTTTCCAGGACAGAAATGTTAATTACAAGGGGGCACAAGTTCAAGGTATGGGGGAAAGGTTCAGTGGAGATGTGCAGGGGAAGTTTTTTACACAGTGGGTGGTAGGGGCCTGGAATGGACTGCCAAGTGAGATGCTTGAGGTAGACACAATAGCAACATTTAGAACTTATCTGGATATGCACATGAACAGGCAGGGGATAGATGGATACAGGTGGTTAGTCTAGATAGGACAATGTGATTGGAGCAGGCTTGGTGGCCAAAGGGCCTGTTCCTGAACTAGTCTTTGTTCGACAATTCAACACATAAAAGATTAAAAACAGAGGGTGTACACCTCAGGAATTGGTTGACCGTGTAAATAATGTTCCCATTTAATTTGAGTCATAGAGAGTCAAGCAGATATACATGGAAACAGGCCCTTCAGCCCAACTCCATGCCGACCAGATTTCCTAAATTGAACTATTCCCATTTGCCTGCATTTGGCCCATATGTACATGTCCAAATGTCTTTTAAATGTTGTAATTGTAGCCGCCTCTGCCACCTCCTTCGGCAGCTCATTCCATAAATGCACCTCAGGTCCCTCTTAAATCTTTCCGCTTTCACTTAAACCAGCACGGTAGCACAGTATTAGCACTGCTGCTTTATAGCTCCAGGAACCTGGGTTTGATTCCTGGCTTGGGTCACTGTCTGTGTGGAGTCTGCACATTCTACTAGTGTCTGTGGGGGTTCTCACCAGGTGCTCCAGTTTCCTCCTACAGTCCATAGATGTGTGGGTTAGGTTGATTGGCTATGCTAAAATTGCCCCTTAGTGTTCTGAGATGTGTGGATTAGTGGGTAAATAAATAGGGATAGCGCATGGGTGGGATTGTGGTTGGTGCACTCTCTATGGGCCTAAATGGCTTCATTCTGTACTGTGGGTTTCTATGCCCTGTAGTTTTGGACTCCTCTATCCTAAGGAAAACACCCTGGCTGTTCACCTTATCTATGCCCCTCATGATTTTATAAGCCTTTATAAGGTCACCCCTCATCCACCTACGCTCCAGGGAAAAAAATCCCAGCCTCTCCTTATACTTCAAACCTTCCAGTCCTGGTAACGTCCTTGTAAATCTTTTTTTGCACCCTTTCCAGCTTAATAACATCCCTCCTATAGCAGGGTGACCAGAACTTATGTAGTACTCCAAGTAAGTGTTTTTTTAAATTAGGAGAATCCGTCTCTAGCTTCACCCACACAGCGGTTGTGTTATATTTAGACCTATGCTTTACCTTGTGCCCAAAGTCTAAAAAGGTAACCGGCACAGTTGAGCACATTGGCACAGTGGTTAGCACCGCTGTCTCGCAATGTCATGGACCTGGGTTCGATTCCCGGCTTGGGTCACTGTCTGTGCGAAGTTTGCACATTCTCTCTGTGTCCGCGTGGGTTTCCTCTGGATGCTCCGGTTTTCTCCTACCCTCCAAAAGACGTGTAGGTTAGGCAGATTGGCCGTGCTAAATTCTCCCTCAGTGTACCCGAACAGATACCGGAGTGTGGCGACTAGGAGATTTTCACAGTAACTTCATTGCAGTGTTAATGTAAGCCTACTTGTGACACTAATAAATAAACTTCAAACTTCTTTGAATTGTTTCACAAGGTCCTAAGTGGGAAGTGCTAGTTTTAAAGTTTATTTATTAGTCACAAGTAGGCTCACATTAACATGGCAATGAAGTTATTGTGAAAATCCCCCAGAGGAAACCCACGCAGACACAGGGAGAATGTGCAAACTCCACACTGCTGTGAATCGAACCACAGTCCCTGGTGCTGTGAGGGAGCAGCATTCACCACTGTCCCACCATGCCACCTGCAAAAACATTTGCGGTCTTAAAAAGAATGGTTTGTTAACCTTTTTATGCCTCTTTTTCACAATACCAAAAAGATAAGGATTGACTGCTATCTGTAAGTTCGTAATAGTCATGCATTCCTGGAAAGATACAAAATCTCGTTATCCCTGAAGGCATTGTCTGTGGGAGTTCACTTCCATAACTGGTTGATCAGCACACTCTAAAACACTCAGTCAAAGGAGCTAGTGAGTTATAGTAAATTAAAGTTCGGGTGTGATTTGGTCTACATGCACGTCACTGGGCAATGAGCAAAAGTTGAAAGTTTAACCAATTTTGCACTCCCTGACTCAGTAATGATCTCGGTTGTAATACTCATATTGGAGTTCTACTGCATTGACCATAATTCCACCCAGACCCTATTCCCGTAACCCCACATATTTACCCTGCTAGCCACACTGACGCTAGATGAATTTAACATGGCCAATCAATAAAACCTGCACATCTTTGGACTGTGGGAGGAAACCCACGCAGAGACGGGGGGAACATGCAAACTCTGCACAGTGACCTGAGGCTGCATTGAACCCAGTTACCTGTGGCTGTATCTTAAACCAGTGAGGCATGGTTACTTGGTGAATGCACTTACAAAGCCATTGATGCATCCTCTGGAATGCACTGCCTAATGGGTTGCAGATTCAATAGAAACTTACAAAAGGAAACTGGATAAATAATTGCTGGGGAAAAATTTGCAGGGCTGTGGGATTTTATTTTCTCATCTCTCAATTTCAAAAAAACACTCATTTGGAGTAGTGCATACAATTCTGGTCACCCTATATATCCTGCCATAGGAAGAATGTTATTAAATTGGAAAGGGTGCAAAAAAGATTTACAAGAATATTACCAGGACTGGAAAGTTTGAATTATAAAGAGAGCCTGGATAGGCTGGGACTCTTTTTCCTGGAGCGTCAGAGGATGACGGGTGATCTTATAGAGGTTTATAAAATCATGAGGGCACAAATCAGGTGAATAGCCAGAGTCCTTTCCCTATGGTTGGGGAGTCCAAAATCAGAGGGCATAGGTTTAAAGTGAGAGGGGGAGAGATTTTAAAGGGATTAGACGGGCAATTTTTTCACAGAGAGGATGATGCATGTAGGGAACGAGCTGCCGGGGAGTGGGCTAAATTGGAAAACTCTGAAACACTTGCCATAGTAAGAAGTCTCACAACACCAGGTTAAAGTCTAACAGGTTTATTTGATAGTAAACGCCACAAGTTTTCGGAACGTTGTTCCTTCGTCGGGTGAGTGGACAGTTCTGATCAGAAAATTCACTCATCTGACGAAGGCACAACATTCTGAAAGTTTGTGGCGTTTACTATCAAATAACCTTGTTGGACTTTAACCTGGTGTTGTGAGACTTCTTACTGTGTTTACCCCAGTCCAACGTGGGCATCTCCACATCACACTTGCCATAGCCAGAGAGCCTTTTAATGTGTTTTTTCAATCTATCATTCCATGTCAAGTTGTTCACATGAATATTAAGTGCTGCCTAATTTAAGATTTGAATTTGTCCTTTGTTTTGATTATTCTTCAACGTTATTCATTTGAATGTGATCTTATCCAACTAAACTTGATGACTCATCATTATATGCTCAGTGTATGACTACAATTCATTCTGCATGACACAACTGACATTCAGCACTTTGAAATTTTTAATTAAGCGATCAATTTATTTTCGAGATAAAGAACATTGATTGTCAGATTTGTGTTACATGCTTAGTCGCTACACACGGGCACCTGCTTGGGTAAACTGAAGGGGAAATTACAATGGCCAATGCAGCTAACCAGCATATCTTTCAACCTGTAGGAGGCAACCAGAGGGAACCGATGCAGACACGGAGAACATGCAGACTCTGCACTGACAGTGACCCAAGCCGGGAATCAAACCCGGGTCCCTGGTGCTGCGGGGCAGCAGTGCTAACCACGATGCTAAATGGTTCTTATGGTGTCATAGCCATTGTGGTTCATTGATTTTTATAGACAACATTAAAGTAAACAAGACAATTAGCAGTTCAATTCAGAATGTAGATAGAAGCATCTATTTCAACGTTAATGACAGTTTGTGCTGCTGGATCTCCCCCCCTCCCCCAGTCATAAAACAGCATTAACATTTGTTATTATAGCCTGCAGTCTAGACTCAACTGACTTGTTGGGTTGTCACTGTAGTGGCAAGTACTGCTGCCTCACAGTACCAGGAACCTGGGTCCAATTCCAACCTTTGGTCACTGTCTGTGTGGAGTTTGCATGTTCTTAGTGTTTGTGTGGGTTTCCTATGGGTTCTCTGTTTCCTCCCACAGTCCAAAGATGCACAGGTGAGGTTGACTTGACTTTCTGGAACTCAAAGTACTCAAATGAATTCCATATGCCATAACTTTGCACACTCTATGTTCCTTTGAAATTTCCTATTCCCCATGTTGTACCTCTTAATTTTGCATCATCTGCAAACTTGAATATACAGCTATCTTCCTTCAGCCAATTCATTAATGGCGGTACCAGTCCTTCAGGAATGCTGTTTATGATATCCCACCAAATGGAGAACCTCCAATTAAATGCACATTCATTTTTGCCTCTAATCTTTTGCATTGGAAACAGCATCCGGACACTTCCCTTTCCACCATGCTGGTAATCTCCTGAAAAATTCAATTAAGTTTGTCAGGCATAACATAACCAGCAACATTTGTCTGAGCTCAGCCACCTTGTCTCTGATGATACATATTGATGCTAATCTGTAATTACATCGTTTCCAACTCGCATTTGAAATAATGGAATAACATTTACAACTCCTGGCTCAAGGACTTTGGAAAATTTTGAAATTCTGTCTTCAATTTCCTCACATTTTCTTTAGTATTTTGGGTGGAAATCATCAGGTCCAGGGGATGGATTTATCTCAAGTCTCATGATTATTTTCTCTTGCCCTTTTTTACTTCTATTGACTAACCTCCATCTCTTGACTCATTTATTTGGGTTATTGGCTGCTGGCATTCCTCCCCAGGCCAGTTTTTCCTGGCAATTTTTGTCAATGGTGATTTGCCATTGCTTCCACTCTGAGGTAGATCCCAAGTCTACCCCAGCCACATTGGGAATGAAACCTGCACTGTTATTCTAAAACACATGCTAACCATCTACCCAACGAAGTAACCAGCATGATAAATTACCCCGTAGTGTCAGGGGGATTAGCAGGGTAACTATAGGCTCTGGGCCTGGGTGGGAATGTTGTTGGTGTAGACTTTATGGGCCAAATGGCCCTCCTGCAAAGTAGGGATTCTATGATTCTATATAGTCATTCACAACTTATCTAGACACAATCTTGGTTGCTTACCCACAGAATCACAGAAGTTTCCAGCATGGAAACAGGCCCTTCGGCCCAACTTGTCCATGCCACCCTTTTGTTTTAAATCCATAAGCTAGTCCCAGTTGCCTGCATTTGGCCCATATCCCTCTATATCCATCTTACCCATGTAACTGTCTAAAGGCTTTTTAAAAGAAAATTGTACCCATCTCTACAACTACCTCTGACAGCTTGTTCCGGACACTGACCATCCTCTGAACCCTTTTGCATCTCTCCCCTCTCACCTTAAACTTATCCCCTCGTTTTAGACTCCCCTACTTTTGGGAAAATATATTGACTATCTAGTCAATCCATGCCCCTCATTATTTTATAGGCTTCTGTAACATCTGTCAGTCTCCTATGCGCCAGAGAAAAATGTCCCAGTCTACCCAGCCTCTTCTTATAACTCAAACCATCAAGTCCCGGTAGCATCCTAGCAAATCTCTTCTGCACTTTTTCTAGTTTAACAATAGTCTTTCTATAATAGGGTGACCAGAACTGTACACAGGATTCCAAGTGTGGCCTTACCAATGACTTGCACAACTTCAACAAAACATCCCAACTCCTGTATTCAATGTTCTGACTGATGAAACCAAGCACGCAAAATGCATTCATCACCACTCTGTCCTCCTTTGACTCCACTTTTCAGGAGCTATGAACACGTACCCCTAGATCTCTTTGTTCTGTAACTCTCCCCAATGCCCTACAATGAGTAGGTCCTGCCCTGGTTCAATCTACCAAAATGCATCACCTTGCATTTATCTAAATTAAACTCCATCTGCCATTCGGCCGCCAACTGACCTAATTGATCAAGATCCTGTTGCAATCCAAGAAAACCTTCTTCACTGTCCACTATGCCACCAATCTTGGTGTCATCTGCAAACCATGCCTCCTATATGCTCATCGAAATCAATAATATAAATGTCAAATAACAGCGCCAATCCCTGAGACACACTGCTGGTCACAGGCCTCCAGTTTGAAAGATAATCCTTTACAACCGCCCCTCTGTCTTCTGTCATCAAGCCAATTTTGTATCCACTTAGCTATCTCACCCGTGAGATTTAACCTTATGCAACAACCTACTATGCGGTACCTTGATGGGTTTTTGATGAGAGAGGGGATTAAGGGTTATGGGGAGAGGGCGGGAATGTGGAACTAAGCCACGACAGATCAGCCATGATCTTATTGAATGGCGGGGCAGGCTCGAAGGGCTAGTTGGCCTACTCCTATTTCTTATGTTCTTATGTCTGTCAAAGGCCTTGCTAAAGTCCATGTAGACTTAGGGTGAGATGCACTGCCCTCACCCCACTTTCTTAGTTACCCCTTCAAAAAAGTCAATCAAATCTGTGAGACATGATTTTCCACTCACAAAGCCATAGTGACTACAATCCTTGCGTCTCTAAATGCCTGTAGATCCTGTCTCTCAAAATACTTTCCAACAACTTCTCCGCAGGTGTGAAGCTCAGTGGCCTGCAGTTCCCAGGCTTTTCCCTGCAGCACTTTTTAAACAAAGGCACAACATTTGCCAGCCTCCAGTGTTCAGGCATCCCACCCTATCGAATATCTCTGAGGGGATCCCCAATTTCCTCCCTACCCATTACCATTCTGTGACTTTTGCATAATGAAATCTTGTGTTGAGTTATCCATCCTCACTCTAGATTTTCCATTTTGATTTATTATTGTCACATGTATTAGCAGAGAGTGAAAAGTGTTGTTTCTTACGTGCTATACAAAGCATACCGTTCATAGAGAAGGAAACCAGCAAGTGCAGAATCTTCTTCCCCTTGTCTTAAACACTCTCTGTATTTCAATCTTCTTTCTGACAATAGGTCACCTCCACACTGAAACATGAGCTCCTGCTGAGCATTTCCAGCACTGTTGCAGCGCTATTAAATTTTATAAACACACATCCTCAGAACATTCTGAAAGTGCTCGATAGCCAGCGGTCACTGTGTAGGAAACAAGAGGGGAGAATGCGAAAGGAGGTGGGTTTGTTAAACACAGGGCTGAATGGGCTACAGTCAAGGACACAGTTTTCCTACTACTTCCTATTTTATATTGGCAAATAGTTCTTTTTGCTTCCCTTCAGCTACACCATAGTTTTACTGACTTTAAAAGCCTTCCCTCAAACAACCTCTCCCGACCACCAACTAAAAGGACAAGATGACCGTTGGCGCCTTTTATAGCCAGCTCCTCTCACGTGATAGACAGCCCCTCGAGCTGACAGCTCCGCCTCCTCAGAGCCCCACCCTGCAGCCTGCGCCCCGCCCTTTCCCCCCCAACCACACCCCATTCCATGTGCTCCGCCCTTACAGTGAGCTCCTCCCCCTTTCCCCTGTTTCCCGCCCCCCCGGACGCTTAGCCTCAGCACGGCCGTCAGATCCCCCTTAGCCCCGCCCCTCCTCTATCCCCGCCCAGGAGCCGCCCCCTCGCCCACATCACATCGTCATCTAGCCCCGCTCACTTGCCTATGCCCTCTCATCCCAAACCCGCCCTCACGCACCCGACATACTGAGTCAGCCTGGGTCCACGTCCTCCTGAAGCCCCGCCCACAACCCACAGGACTCCGCCCCCTCTCCCGTAAACCCGCCCCCTCCTCTCCTCGTGCAACGCCCTTTTCTCCCTTCCCCCCCGCCCCCTCCCTCGCCCCCTGCACAGGAATGGCCTCGCAGCCCCGCCCCCTTTCCCCTTCCCGCTCTTTTCCAAATGGGCAACGGCCGTCCCTTGATGACGTCACAGGTACACGTGACTATGCCGATCGCCCCGCCTCGCGCGTAGGCGGTGTCGCGAAGCAGAGGGAGAGAGAGCGGGAGAAATAGAAAACAGAGTGAATCGCTGCCAGCTCGGGGAGGAAAACAATATGTCTAGCCTTTAACCCGCATGGAATCCGTGCTTCCACAGCAGCTCGAACAGGGTGAGTAAGGGATGAGGAAATATGAGGGGGCGGAAATATGAGTGGGGAAATATGAGGGGGGGAATGGGGGTAGAAACATTGCACGGACGGGGATGAGGTAGGAGAGGAGGGGGAGGGAGGAAATACGAGGGGGGGTTGAGGGAGGAAATACGAGGGGGGGTTGAGGGAGGAAATACGAGGGGGGGTTGAGGGAGGAAATACGAGGGGGGGTTGAGGGAGGAAATACGAGGGGGGGTTGAGGGAGGAAATACGAGGGGGGGTTTGAGGGAGGAAATACGAGGGGGGGTTGAGGGAGGAAATACGAGGGGGGGTTGAGGGAGGAAATACGAGGGGGGGTTGAGGGAGGAAATACGAGGGGGGGTTGAGGGAGGAAATACGAGGGGGGGTTGAGGGAGGAAATACGAGGGGGGGTTGAGGGTGGAAATACGAGGGGGGGTTGAGGGAGGAAATACGAGGGGGGGTTGAGGGAGGAAATACGAGGGGGGGTTGAGGGAGGAAATACGAGGGGGGGTTGAGGGAGGAAATATGAGGGGGGAATACAGGGGGAGGGCAATACTGTTGCGGGGGGGGCGGCTGAGGAATGTTGCCACATCTGAGGGTGGAGTGGGAGATTGGGCAGTGGTTGAATGGCTATACTGTGTGGGAAGAGTTTGAGGTTCAGTGCTTGGTTGGTGGCACGTGTACCATTCCGGTGATGTGTATCTCATATTTAATAGATTTCACACAGGTCAGACTTGTTGCCAAATGACCTAGTGCAATTCTGCATAAACGTTTCCTCAATATTTAAAAATGTTTTGCTTCATTTTGTATTTGATTCCTTTTTTTGTGTAAGTTCTCCTCTATAGCTGTTTTACTCTTCATTTTAAGATCGTGTTCTTCCAGTGATTTTTAGCTAACATGCCATTTGTAGATAGCAGCGTGGTCCATTTTATTGTCTGTTTTGGCCTAATGAAGTTTGCAGAATTCTATAGCGATAAGGCAAATAAATGGTGGCACAGTGGTTAGCACTGCTGCCTCACAGGGACTTGGGTTCGATTCCTGGCTTGGGTCACTGTGCAAAATCTGTAGGTTTTCCCCATGCCTGTGGGTCTCCTCCAGTTTCCCCCCACAGTCTGAAAGACGTGCTGGTTGGATGCATTGGCCATGTTAAATTCTCCCTCAGTGTACCCAAACAGGTGCTGAAGTGTGGTGACTAGGGGATTTTCATAGTAATGTCAATGCAGAGTTAATGGAAGCCTACTTGTGACACTCAGTAAACTTTAAAAATGAAATTCTGATTGGCAAAAGCAGAAAATACTGGAAAATCTCAGCAGGTCTGTCAGCATCTGTGGAGAGAGCGTAGATGTGGAGATGCTGTCGTTGGACTGGGGTAAACACAGTAAGAAGTCTCTCAACACCAGGTTAAAGTCCAGCCAATTTATTTGATAGTAAACTCTCAAGCTTTCGGGGTTCGCCCCTTTGTCAGATTCACCTGACGGGGCAAACCCCGAAAGCTTGTGAGTTTACTATCAAATAAATTGGTTGGACTTTAACCTGGTGTTGTGAGACTTCTTACTGAGACAGTATAGTGCCAATGTTTTTTGAGTCTGGATGACTCTTCATCAGAGTTGCTTTTATCTTCTAATTTACAAAGTTACTTTAAGACTTGATGTGTTGCATGGTGGAGTTGCAGGTCTCTCTACCAATGAAATAATTTTATTTTGTTTTTTTCGAGAGCAAAGTGTTTAAACCACAGGAAAGGAAGGAAATTTGACTCATGTTGCTCTTGTGCAAACAAACCTCTTGTGTTTTCTTGGTATCAAAAGTTTGGTGCAGCTCAGGGTATATTTTGCAGTTATGTTTTACTTAGCAAGTCTAATACAGGTAAAAAATAAACACCTAAGTGGTGTGTATCCCTAAGAGTACAGTTTTTGTGTATTTTCTACCAATTGCTGGAGAGATTGAGTGTCTGCAATAGCTTTTATTGAGTCACCAAGGGTTTCCCAGAGCAACTCAAATTTACCCAGGTCTTATTTATAATGTCACTGTCCAATTGGTAAAGTGTAGGTGCCGATATAGAGGGAGTGAGAAGCGTGGTGAATAAAAACAGGAAATGTTCAGCAGGTCAGGAATCATTGTGAGGGGTACATGTGGAACTTAAAAACGACAGACAAGTTGGAGGTGGCAGATAAGGTTCAATGTGGAGAACTGAGCATGCGTTTTGGTAGGAAGAACATGGAGAGTACGAAATGAGTAAAATTCTTAATGGATTGCAGGAGCAGAGGGCCCTGAGCACGCACAGATCTGTGGAGAGAGCAGTTAATAAAGCGTATATGGGCTTTATGGCTAGGGGCATCGAGCGCAAGGAGTGAAGTTATACAAGACACACAGTTGACTGTGTACAGTTCTGGTCACCACACTATCGGGAGGATGTGAATCCATTGGAGAGAGTGCAGAAGTTTACAAGAATGGTTCCAATGTTGAGAAACTTCAGTTATGAGGATAGACTGGAGCAATCGGTACTCTTCTTGAGAGAAGAGGCTAAGTGGAGATTTGATAGAGGTGTTTAAAATCCTGCGGAGGGTGGACCGAGTAAATTAACTTTCTGTCACAGACCTCGGAGTTTCTGCAGGATGGATCTCCTTTCATTGGTTTTGTCTGATTTGTATCTGTCTGATGGTTTGAGCACGTGGCACCCTCTAATGGACACTGTTCCGTCTGCAACATTCCAGTCAGAGCAAAAAGAATGATAACAGCAGGAAAGTGAAAGAAGAGATTGCTGGAAAAAAAGGACAATTTTGCTGGAAGCTTTGTACAACAAAACTCTGGTTCGGACAAAACAATGATAAGTAACAGCAGTATGAAGAGACATGAGGCCCAGCAGGCTTATCTGGCTATCTGTTCAAACAAGTACTGTAGGTGTCAAAACACCACAGAGGGTGCCATTCATCTTGTACCATTTTCTTTGTGGTCTGCACAGATGCAATGTTCTCACAAGACTTCTGTCTACCTTCAAGACTCGGTAGCAGCAGGAGCTTTGGAAATCACTTTAATTATTTGCTACCCAAAACCAATGCAGTTGAATGTTAAGTGTAAAGCTGTATTTTTCTGTTTGGGATTTCAAGATAATTGTTTACCAACAGTGGCAAAGGAGTTCAATAGCAACTTGTATTTATGTGGCACATTTACACTGTGCCATTAACGTGGTCACATTTCTCTTTCCTAAGGTGCTGCAGGAACTTTATCAATTAAAATCTGACACTGCACCATGTTAGAATCAATTCTGCACCAACTCTCTGACAAGAGATCCTTAGCGCAAGTGTAGATGGTGTAGTTCCTTTGTCTTGTCTGCTTGGCAGAGTTTTGCAGCTGGTCTGCATCCTCAGTGGTCACGGGCATTCGGCCTCTGATCTTTGGGTAGACGTTCTCCAAGATGGCCTTCATGACACATGACAACGCAGAGAGGCTGAGCAGAGGCTGATAGCCAAGTTCTGCACACATGAGGATGGCCTCAACCGGGATCTTGGGTTCATGTCACAGTATCTGTAACCCCCACAATTTGCCTCGGTTTGCAAAATCTCACTGTCTTGGCTGGAGACAATATGCATTTCTTTAACCTGTGCTTAACCCTCTCTCCGCTCACATTGTCTGTAACCTTTAAGACTTGATTACCTGTAAAGACTTGCATTCCCACCATTTATTTTGTAAATCAAGTTTGTGTCTTTATATCCCCTGTTTGTGAATAGAACTCCCACTCACATGACAAAGGAGCTGTGCTCCGAAAGCTAGTGGCTTTTGCTATCAAATAAACCTGTCGGACTTGAATCTGGTGTAAGATTTCTTAGAGTCCCTTACTCAGACCCATACCTTGCCCTATCTCAATATCCCATGCATTTACCCCACTAAACCCCCTGACTTACACACCTTGGGATACTAGGGCAATTTAGCATGGCTAATCCACCTAACCTGCACATCTTTAGACTGTGGGAGGAAGCCAGAACACCCAGAGGAAACCTAGGCAGACTCAAGGAGAATGTGCAAACTCCACACAGACAAACACCCAAGGCTGGAATTGAGCCCTGGCACTGTGAGGCAGCAGTGTGATACTAGGGCAGGTAACCAAAAGCTTGGCCAAACGTAAGTTTAAGATGATGTCTTAAAGGATGGGAGAGAGGAAGAAAAAGAAGCTATTCCAGCATTCAAGGCCTTTGTGACTAACAGCAGAACAGTGGTGGAAAATTGAAGTTGAGGACCACAATGCTCTATTTATTGGAGATCAATTGGGCAAAGATTGGCAGATGTTAGGGAAGTTGACTATCAAATTGGTACAAAATGCAGCTATCACGAAACTGCATAAGGGAGATGAAAAATATGGAGAGTTTTAGGAATGAAAACCTTGAAGTTTGGGGCCTAAGCAGCTGAAGGCATGACCCCTAATTGTGGGGCAAAAGTTGGGTTGAAGAAACGCAGCATTTTCAGAATGGTGAAGAGCAGATGTTCCCAGTACAAGTTACAATATAGATAGTCGAGTTTTGATTACATTTTTATGGAGGTGGTGGATGAGGCCAGCCGGAGGAAAATAGAATGACAGCATGGAACGTGACCATTCAAATCCTAGTACCTGTATTAGCACATTGGAAGAGCTCTCTGTTACCCTCACTATCATTCTTCACAGATCCATACATTTTTCTCTTTCAAATAGAACTGGGTCAAAACTTGAACGTTATTATTGTACCTGATCCACCATCCTTTCAGACTGGAATAAAATCTAAAAGCTGATGATGTCTTTGCCGGATCTCATTCTGAGATCCCTGATGCAAATCCCTTTATGGCCCTTTCATGAGAAATTACAACTGTAATGGGATTTGGAATTGTGGCCTTGAATCCCAGGCCAACAATTAATATTCCCACTAATGTCTATCGTGGCCAAAAAAGAGAGTCTCAACAGAAGTGTCTTCTTTCAAGCCAACATTCTCAGCATCAAAGCATCAATCATCCAACCAATTCCTTTGGGCAGGACATGTAATTGTACACCTTGCACAAGATTCCAAGAACATCTGAAGTTTTATGAAGGGGAAATTATGTTTATCTAATCTGAGTTTTTTAAAAAAACGTTCATGGTAAATAAAAGGGGAAGTGGTAGATGTTGTGTACTTGGATTTCCAAAGATCACAAAGGGATATAGACAGATTAAGTGAATAGGCAAACCATTTGCAGAAGGAATATAAGGTAAGAAAATGTGAACTTGTTCACTTTGGCAGGCAGAATGGAAAAGCAGCCTGCTATTGAAATGGAGAAAGATTGCAAAACTCAGTGATAGAGGGATCCAGGTGTCCTTGGCGTATGAATCATATAAAGTTAGTATGCAGGTACAGTGAGTGATTGGGAAAGTTTAAGAATATTGGCATTTTATTGCAGGAGGATTGGAACATAAAAATAGAGACCACAACCGGAATGCTTTTGGTCTCCCTATTTATAAAAAGATATAATAGCTTTAGGAACAGAACAGAGAAGGCTCATGGACTCAGTCCTGGGAAGAAGGGATTGTCTTGTGTAGAAAGGTTGAACAGGTTCACCTATATCCATTGGAGTTTAGAAAAATAAGAAGTGATCTTGTTGAAACTGATGGATCTTGATACGGTGGATGTCTGGGGGATGTTTCATCTTGGTGAGGGAGACTAAAATCAGCGGGTGGGGGAGAACATAAGAACATAAGAAATAGGAGCAGGAGTAGGCCATCTAGCCCTTCGAGCCTGCCCCGCCATTCAATAAGATCATGGCTGATCTGTTGCTGCTCAGTTCCACTTTCCCGCCCTCTCCCCATAACCCTTAATCCCCTCTGTTATCAAAAACCCATCAACCCGTGTCTTAAAAATATTTAGCGAGGCAGCCTCCACCACTTCAACAGGCAGAGAATTCCAGAGATTCACCACCCTTTGAGTGAAGAAGTTCCTCCTCAACTCCGTTCTAAACCGCCCCCCTTTTATCTTGAGGCTGTGCCCCCTAGTCCTACTGTCTCTTTTGAGCGGGAAGAGTCTCTCCACCTCTATCCTATCCATCCCATTCATCATCTTATACATCTCAATGAGATCTCCCCTCGTTCTTCTAAACTCTAACGAGTACAAGCCCAGTTTATTCAGCCTCTCCTCATAGCTCAACCTCCTCAACTCCGGTATCAGCCGAGTAAACCTCTTCTGCACTCCCTCCAAGGCCAAAATATCTTTGCGCAGGTGCGGCGCCCAAAACTGCACACAGTACTCCAGCTGCGGCCTCACCAATGCCCTATACAGCTGCAGCAAGACCTCCCTACTTTTATATTCAATCCCCCTCGCTATGAAGGCCAGCATCCCATTTGCCTTCCTGACCACCTGCTGCACCTGCAAGCTGGGTTTTTGCGACTCATGCACAAGGACCCCGAGGTCCCTCTGCACCGTCGCCTGCTGCAGTTTTTCGCCCCGTAAGTAATAGTCCTTCCTACCGTTCTTCCTACCAAAGTGGACCACCTCACACTTGCCAACATTAAATTCCATTTGCCATTTCCTGGCCCATTCGCCCAGCCTATCTAGATCCTTCTGCAGACTCTCCACACCCTCCGCACAATTTGCCGTTCCCCCAATCTTGGTGTCATCAGCAAATTTCGACACCCTACACTCGGTTCCCTCCTCCAGATCATCTATATAAATGGTAAAAAGCTGAGGCCCCAGCACCGACCCCTGGGGCACTCCACTAGTCACCATCCGCCAATCCGAATAGCACCCGTTGACCCCCACTCTCTGCCTCCTATTTGACAACCAATCCTCTATCCACGCTAACACCCTACCCCCAACTCCATGTCCCTCGACCTTCTGCAATAACCTCTTGTGAGGTACTTTGTCAAACGCCTTCTGAAAATCTAGAAAGACCACATCCACCGGCTCTCCTCTATCCACCGCCCTAGACACATCCTCATAGAACTCCAGTAAATTTGTCAGACAGGACTTCCCTTTAATGAAACCGTGCTGCGTCTGCTCTATCAAGCAATTCCCTTCAAGATGCCTCGCAATTTCCTCCTTAATGACAGATTCTAACATTTTACCTACCACAGACGTTAAACTAACCGGCCTATAATTCCCCGCCTTTTGCCTGGCACCCTTCTTAAACAATGGCGTAACATTAGCCGTTTTCCAATCATCCGGCACTTCCCCGGAATCCAGCGACGTCTGGAAAATAACCAGCATTAAGGAGGGCAGGTGGGCAGCATTAAAATAAGAGATCTCCATTTTAAGACCAAAGTGAAGAAGAAACTTTCTCAGAAAGAATCATTAATATGAAATTCTATTCCCTAGAAAGTGAAAGCTGTATTATGCCTTTATTCAAGAATGATTTTTGTTAGACAAGACAGTTTAAGGTTCTGGGGGGTGGGGGGGCTGAAAGGTGGAACTGAGATCACAACCAGACCAGCCATGGTAGTCTTGAATAGTGGAATTCTGCTCCTATGTTCCTACCTGAAAATCAGTAACAGCAGGAGACTCCCCATGAGGATGATGGAAATGATTTTTGTCTTCAAAGCATCCTTGAAAAGGTCTAACATCCCTCCTGATCTGTGGAGGCCTCTGGCTTGTGATGGACCAAAATTGATAAGGTTCATCTGAGAAGGCACCAAATTCATCAATTCTGCATCAAGATGTTTGAGCGAGCACAAACCTCCCCTTCAATCAAGCACCAACTTTTATGCATGTTGTAGAGTCTCCAGATCATGCATTGGACTTATCCATCCACTCAGAACCAGAGTGGAAGCAAGTTATTCTCAACCCTAATTGTCTAAGACTGAAGAGACAGTTGATTAAAAATTGAAGAGGAAATCCGTTCAGGCATAATGGTTGCCTTAGCTATAATCTGCCTGACATAATTTCTCTTGTTTATCTTGTCCCTTCCAGAAGGTGCTGTTCTATGCTGACAAAAAGGTTTGTGGAAGCTAGTGGTCTTCTGATACCTTACCCATCTGGTAATCAATCTAATTCTAGGCATCAAGTTCTAAACTGCCAGGCCACAATGTTTACACATACAGTGAGAGGCTATTTATTGCATACTGACTTTGTCCAAAAATAAAAATGTGCGCAGTGGTGAGGCTAACAGCTTTTAAGGTTTTTTCTTAATCCTGTAAGATTGTCATTTGTTTGGAAAAAGCCATTATTTATGTGCACTTATTGCTACATTGCTGACACGTTATAGGATTTGGATATATGTTCTATTGTGTATTCAGAGTAAAAGCTTTAAGAAGTCTAAAGTAATGTAGTGAAATAGTTTGTGTTAGGGTTTATAACTGAAGGAATATCATTACAGTTAGAAATGGATAATTGAGTGGAGTTCAGATTGTGATTGGACATAACATTTTGGGAATAAAGAGTCAATTAATACAAATAAATTGTCACTTCTGAAAAATCTGTCCAGATATTTCTACAGAGTACTGACATAAAACATATGTCTATTACCTAATGATGTGAAGAATTGATCTATGGCATTGGAATGTTTTTTAGCACTTTGAACATAAGATGGATGGTACACACTAAGACAAGAGCATGATATGTGGGTTTGTCTATTTTAAATAATCCTGATAACATGGCTTTTAGCAATAAGCATATTACAAATAGTAATAACATTAATATCTTGTGAAATAAAGCATGTGCAGTTTGTTGCAGTGACCTGGAGACTCAGATGTTTTAAGTTTGAGAAAGGAATTTGCTTGAAACTGGTACAAGGTAGAACCAGATATTCTTCTTCATTTTGCAATCTTGCAAAAACATCATCTCAGAAATGGAACAGATGTCATAGGAATGTAGCCTCTGTCTGACAAAAACAAATTATTAAAAAATTCTTTTTATATAAGATTCAATTGTTAAGAATTGGGGAAAATTAAAGATTAATAAATGAAATTGGGATAAAATAATATGGAATTGATAAGGGCAGCCAGCTGAAGAAATTTTAAGATGCTAATTAGCATAGACTAGAGGAAAACAATGGAATAAAACAGTCAATTCAAAATGAAGAGATAAGGAAATTAACTCACATGCTAAAAGTTGAATCCACAGGATGGGTAACATCAAAGTGAACTGTAGAATCCCCACGGTTCAGGAAGAGTATTTGGCCCATCGAGTCTGCACCAACGACAATCCCCTGACAGTTTAGCATTGTCAATCAACCTAACCATCTTTGGGAAATAATGATGTATCCATAGCGCAATGATTGGGGAAAGGGAGTAAAAAGTCTGACAACACCAGGTTTTAGTCCAACCTATTTATTTGATAATATACTCGCAAGCTTTATTATCAAATAAATAGGTTGGACTAAAACCTGGTGTTGTCAGACTTTTTACTGTGTTTACGCCAGTCCAACGCCGGCATACCCACATCATGGGGAAAGGGACACAGTCACCGTTAGCATCACAGTCACACTCAGCTGCAGAAACTGTCTCCTGAAAAGAAGGAGCAGGTTTCGCCTTCGCTGAAACTGAAGACGTGGCCATGTAACCTACGTGTGGTAATTTGCTGGATTTAGCTCAGTTGTATTATGCTGTGGATGCTGTTTGGGCACCAAGGGGTGTCTCAGAATTCAGGAAACGCATGTAGCTGGGAACTTTTGGAGGATTTCTCTGGAAGAGACAAATGAACTTGCAGCCTGGGTGCGTAACTTCAAGGCAGTTTTTGTTTCATGTTTGTACCACGGCAGTGTGGAAGAGACCTAGGAGGCAGTCTCCAAAATTCTTCACCCGGTAGACTTTTCCGTTCACGTTTATATAGTTTGCGTTACAATGATTCCATGCAACATTGTTGGCTGATTCATCTCCTTATGATAGACCAAGAACGACCATTATCTGCTGTGGTGCTGTAACTTATTGTCCAATGAATTTGTTACCTTGCGGTTCCTTAAACTAAGCATATTATGTTATCTGTGTCCCTTCAGTCTCTTCTGTTAACTACGTCTCTTTTCTTTATTAAATCAATCTTTTCTTTACTAAATTGAACTTTAATCCCTGCCCCGTGCCTAAGCTAACATGGCCTAATTCTACTCTGCTAATGCTTATAAAAATTTTCTCCCTCTATCAGTGCTTGCATCAGTTTGGAACTAAATCAAGGATTTAGAACAAATGTTAGTGTGCCAGATTGGGGTACCTTGGCATTCACTCTTGGGTTTCAATCCAAATTAAAAACATTGCATGAACTCAACAGTGTATGTGCCGACTTATTTTCTATCTCTATGAAAACGGCTTGTTTTGAGTGGTATCAACAAAAAATTGCATTTTGACATTTAACATTTCATTTTCTTTGAATTATTAATGTTTTTGTTTTATAGAACCTTAAAATTAAATATTAGAGAGTTGGTGTGTGTAAATTAAAAGGCATTCTATTTGCCCGTGTGTGAAAAGCATTCTATTTGCCTTTGTGCGTAAACTAAAAAGCATTCTATTTGCCCGTGTGTGTATAAATTAAAAAACAATCTATTTGACTGTGTGTATGAAAAAGCAATCTATTTGCTTCTGTGTGTAAATTTAAAAGCATTCTATTTGCCGAAGTTTCCTTAAAATGTGAGAGTTCATGGCTGTCTAGCTGGTCATTCTAGAAAGTGAAGTGTAGTTTCACTTTTAGACTGGTAGAGGAAGCTATGAGTTCAGCTCAAAATACACGAAACCATAAAAAAAATTGCGCTGGTTCCTCCATTACTGTACAGTCAAAGCAACCTTTGTGATTTAATCTAGGTATAAATTTGCTTATCTTAATTTCTAAACCTGCTTGTTGATACAGGATTGAATCACTACAGTTGTAATAGTGAATGGTGGGTGATAAATATTTACAATCTCTGCCGGTTAGCTGCACTTCAAAGAGTGTACTTGGCAGCTAGTTATTGGCTGATTCCACAGTGATTATCACGAGTCTCTTTCCTTTGCCAAATAGCAGCATGCAGCACCTAAAGGTTTTCCATTTGTTATTGCTTCTGCTAGAGCACAGGAGAAAGATTGAGTTGCTGGTGACCCGGTTTTTGTTTGTACATGTCTATTTTATTCGTGGAATTACAATGGATTGCATTAGTAAAGACCCATAATGGTATGTTTTTATATTATTTGTGCTCCTGTGAATACCCGTTTTATAAAATGCTTTAGGATGTTAATCATCTAAAGTTTCTGACACAATGTGTTTCGCAATCGTTGTCATTTAATAGGAAAAAACAAGCGACTTGTGAAGTAACTTGTAATTTCAATATTAAGATCAAAGTACCTTGTGTGTTCAATGTGGTCTTGAGCTCCTGGAGTATATTTCTACATGAGGAATATAGTTCATTTAGAAACTTGGCTGAGAATGCTGAGTTGTAATGGAAGATACAGTATTAAAGGGGGGATAATATATTAAATGTGCATATTCTTGTGTTGTGATTAAACACTAATATTTAAGAGTCTGCACTAAAAATTGCTAACTCTAATGAGTCATCTTCAAATTGGCCAAAATTCAATAAAAAAATTCATTTATGTTAGAGGAAGCTCTATAAAATTCTATATTTTTTTCTCTTAATAGTATTGTTTTAAAGCTAGCAAACCAACAGCAATGTGTGTTTGGTGAAGGTGCTTTTCTGATCAATCTTCTACTGGGAAAGGACATTATAACAAGGCTGAGTAAAAAGAAATCTTGACGTTTGTCTGCCACTTAGTGGAGGTTTGGAAAAACTGCATTGCTTAAAATGTATAACTGGCATGGAATAAAACAACAGGTTGTTTTGAAATTTAAAACTATAAATTCAGTTTATTTATCCTGCTTTGCCTTTTTATTAACATTACAATACTTTTGCATTACTGTCTCACGTGCATTTAGAAACCTACACTGACTACAAAATATACAAATATAAACACTTGCTTTAAAAATATGCATTCACGTGGAATAGCTGAATGTTTCCTCAAGGTTGTCTCTTAGTCATTCAGTTGAGATATTAGCAAAACAAAGATCACGGGTTTTTAGGCAACCTCGTTATCTTGAAAGCAGGAATCATCACCAAACTTAGATGGCTTTTAGTGATCATAATGAAACGTTTTTGAATTTTATAATTTTTAAGACTTGGTCATAATGCAACTTGAAACTTTTGATATTTTGTGTAACAACACCATTGTATTTTGTGTTACAATCCCAATGTTCTCAATCCAACCTTGACTGAGCAGATGTGAAGTGCTCACACTATTTAACAATGAACCGTATTAAATATCTAATTGGAATAAGTGAATATGAATTCAGAGCCAAGTTCAGAGAGAAGGGTTCAACTTGCCTCCAGACGAGCCTTTGGCATATTCTGTAAATACACCGGAGCAGTTTGTTCAATTTCAGACTCAATTCCTTTGTTTTTTTAATTGGAATGTCCGTTCATTAGATATGTCTGTGCAATGCTAATTATTTCCATGCACAGAGGTAAAGCTGTTAATGTTTCCACACTGTTTACAATATATCTCAAGCCCTAATCAACAGATGTTGATGAAACTTGGTACTTAGGTCTGGCCTTAAGAACAGCTGATCATCTTTTAGTGAAGTTGTGTATACTGGAATTAAGGGTCTCTTAACATTTTGAGAGAGCGCAGATTGACTTTATTTAATTAGACTGTTGGACTCAGCTGTAAAATGCATCACAGCTGTCAAATGCTAGCAGAGTTTTCAGAGCAGGTTGTTGGATGAGTGAGAATGAAACTTAAATTTTTTTCTGTATTGTAGTTACAGGGCATCAACTAGGCAGGAAAAAACCCTGAACTGCATAGTTGTAATAAATTAATATAACATGATGGAAATTTGTGTTCTACTTTTATTACGAGTTTGAGTTTGCTGTTAAGTCCAGTTTTGAGATGCAGTGTCCCACAGCTGCGTCTCTTTTCCACAAGCGCTAGTGCAAGCTACAAAAATGACATCGGGGATCAGCTATGATTTTGAAATGTGGCATTCTTTAAAACAAAATGTCCTATTGGCATGAATGTAATTTTGTGTTCAAAGTTCCTGATTGTAACATTGGAATTGACTCCAATGAAATTATGTGGAATGTATACAGATTTGTTTGAATATTTCACCACAGTTTGACATTTTTAATGGATTCTTTTTAATTTCCTTCCAAGTTCTGCTATTTCTACTTCAGAATTGATGTAAATCTAGTAGGCAAGTGTGATGAACAATGTAGTGGATTAGTAGTTAACCCATACCATTGGTTATGTTGTGTATTGCTGAACTGCTTATGACTGACTAGTCAGTGAGTAATAGTGAAAGATTCATTGCGTAAATGATTTAAGCGGTTGAAGATGTGGCAAATGGGAAGTGAAGCAAATTTATTCACTTAGAGGAACTTGGTAGCAGATAATTGCAATTTTCATTTTCAGTTTGTGAACCATTTTAAATTGTATTTTTTTAAATTTATGTCAAGCCTTGTTAGGAATTGGCACCCTTCTCCAGTTAGGCTCATGGCCCATTATAATCCAGATATTGCATTACAATGCATACACAACAAAGAAAATACATATGTGTTTTATTTGGTGGAGATTTGAGAACAGCTAAATAGAAGACCTAGTAGGTAAACCTAGTCTTATGATTCATCAAAGTTAAAGTTTATTTATTAGTCACAAGTAGTCTTGCATTAACACTGCAATGAAATTGCTGTGAAAATCCCCTAATCGCCTGATTCCACCATCTGTTCGGGTACACTGAAGGAGAATTTGGCATGGTCAGTGCACCTAACCTGCATATCTTTGGACTGTGGGAGGAAACATCAAGTAGACACAGAATGTGCAAACTCCACACGGACAATGACCCAAGCTGGGAATCGAACCCAGGTCCCTGGCACTGTGCGGCAGCAGTGCTAACACTGTGCTGCCCCATTTTTAAGCATTGTGTTCGAGAGTAAAGCTGTTAACAATTTGAGAGAAATGTCAGTTGCAGCAAACCATGACCAGTATTTGATGACCTCGCTCTTAAGGTGAACAGGGAATTCTGTTCTGTGAGCTGCACCTGCCCTGAATCGGTGCAGGCCTGGCGGTACAATTCCGGCCTATGTTCCAGTTCATTCAATAAAACTGTACAATTGAGTCTCTTGCAGTGCATTTTCTTCCTATTGGTGCCATGAACTTTTCTCTGCCTTTATTTGGACCAAGACTGCTTTGAGTCAGTAGTTAATAATGAACAATGCATATGAACTATTGTCATGTTCCTTTTTATTGTGCTTTTCTATGTTGTTTGACACATCATTTTTGCTATCATTTAAAATGCATTTAAATTGTTAAAGGATATTTACAATGCGGAAATAGCAGTTTGTATAAAGATGTTTTGTGTGCACATTCTGCGGTTATTTTCAGTGTCACCGTTCAAAACATCAGAAAGATCTGATTTAATTTTAACGTTCTGTTCTATTTCTTCTGGTTAAGGCTCTTTACCTTTATCTGGAGCAGCAAAAGGTCTGGAAGCATCATGATGGCCAATAAAAGGAACCTTGATCGTATGGATTCGCTTATTTGTAGCAAGATGCCTCGACTGGAGCATGAACACACTGGATTATCAGCAGGGTTCTGTAAACCGAGTCCCCTACCAAGTTATGCTTCAGAAAACCCTCTTAAGTATACTGGGTCTTATTTAGCATATCACCTTCGGAATCGTGATGGAACTAACCTGCAAGCAGCCTGGAATCAACCACGACCTTTTATGTCACACGTGGGTAGTCCAACAACCCAGTCGCAAACAGGTGATGCTTCGCGTCTCAGCAGCCACTTGTATCAGACAGAAACCGAAACTGGACCCCGACCATTTCAGCCGCCTGTGAATGAGAATGACAAACTTGACTTGGTCAAAGATTTGATGAACGTTCGGTCAAAATGGGTCACTTTCGTGGAACGACAGAAAGCCTTGAGAAAAAACCAGAATCTTTCAGGTGTGCTCTGTTCTTCTGCGATCGAGAAACACAATTTAATTTCACCTACTTTACCTAAAAACTGTGCAAGTGTAGCATTTCCACAGCCGGTGTATAGAAATAGCGTATGTTGTTCAGGAGCTGGTTGCCCTTTGGAAAATTCGATAGATCATTTTCGTAGAAGGGGACAGGAAACTGAATGGAGGATGCCACCTCCTGTTACGTCAAGTTGTTTGCTTGAGAATAACAATCAACTAATGCACAGTCTGCAATATAGTAATCCTCTTGCAAAAAATAACACGTTACATCATGGACCTGGCAACATACAAGTTAACTCTATGGGTAGAATCGCCAAAGAAACTGCAAAACCGCCTGGAGTGAGTTCACCTGTGTGTCGAGGGTATGGAACTTACAACAGCAACATTCTACAAGATTCCAGATATTCTGCACTCTCGTATGAAAACTCTAATGGAACTATACCAGGTCATGGCAATGCATCTATACATAACATGCAAGACTTTCAGAAAAATCCCTTGCATCCATTTGTGAGGACTGAAGGGCAACAAATGCAGCCACCTTTGTATTGTGATAAACTATCACCGCCAAAGTTTCCAATGCCAATTCAGCCAATGGTTTTGCATTCTCGGGACGCCATTTCAAACCAGCAAAGTGCAGGTACTTATTCCTTGTTACATCCACATAGCTACAAAGCACAGCTGGCCCATTATCCTGTTCCAAGCACAGGTGGGCAGATTACTGTATCCGGTTCCACTTATACAGGCCAACGTAATTCTGCGAATCCTTACGCACAGCCTCCAGAATCTCTCAGATATCCTGCGCGTTCTTCTCCTTCACAGCAGAAAAGTGTCTCTGTGACCAGCCCTTTGATTCACCCTGCATCGCAGCCTGTAGCGCGGCCAACCGAGTTTCAGCCACAAAGTCCCTCTGGAAACAAAGTCTCTCCGTCTCATCAAGATCCAATAAATGCAAGGCGTCCTTCACCAGATATGTTGCACTTCCGGCCACACGTCATAGATGCACAAGCAAATGAACGGTGCTACAACTCATTAAACTCACTTTATAATAAGGAATATGCTGGTCAGCAACAGTTGATAAGTAAACACAGTGCCTTTCACCCAGTGCTATCTGGAAAACACCTAAAGGGCCCACTTGAGAGACCTGCTGCCTCCCCTGCAGATCATAGACTAAAGGACACTTGTATGAAGGAGCATAGCCCAAACCTTCATATTTCATCCAATGGTGATCATGGCAGGCCTATATTCAGCAAAGAAGCTGAAAGCCTAAATAATAAACCAATGGCAAGCCCACCAAAAATACACACTATTAGTCCACCCAGAAGAACGTCTGTGATTAATTTCTCTCCTGCTTCCTCTCCTTCTAATGAAAGCAAGAGGGCAACTCCCCCTCCTTCCCCTCCTATGCCAGTGATAAATAATGTGTTCAGTCTGGCACCTTACAAAGCTTACCTGGAAGCCACGGGTCTGTTCTTTTCAAAGTGTCCAAAATGTCAGCAGGACTGTGATAAATCATGTTCATGTTCTTTGGAAAGTAAATCCCAAAACTACAGAGGGGACGATGTCATAGATCTGGACTCCAATAAGAAGAGCCCTCCAAGGGTCACAAAGACCATCAGTGAGTTGCAACCCAAAAATGCTGAATTGCAAAAAGGCGACCGCTCTGTGTGCGTAGAATCTGCTCATGAAAAAGTTGCATCAGCGGACAATGAGCTAAATAAAACAGTTAGTGAGAAGAATTCTTTAGACGTTGGATGCCAAGGGATTAATCTTTCTCCTGACCTCAGTAGCCTTGGAAATGGCACACCGCAGCAAAATGGTGCTTGTGATACAAGTTGCACAGTTGACCATGGCGATGGAAAGCTTGGGATGAGCAAAATGGATTCTGATATGGCCTTGGACCTGAGTGTTAAGACAAAAAATCCACTTTTGGAGGTCGTTCAGCAAACACCGGCTTCTGTTGAGATAGGAGAAGAATTGATCAGTGCTAAAGAAATAGCGAATGAAAAGGAAAAAAATACCACAGAATCCATGATTAGTGAAGAGAAACGAGAAAGCAAAGCACCAGCTATCGAGCAGGGTGATAAGGCAGTTATTACAAGCATTGAAACAAACAGCATGAGTGAGCGCCATAAGATAGAAATGAATAAATATAAAATACTGAGACCCGCACCTCCAAAAGTTGGCGAAAATAGTCTCGTTCGGTCACCTGAAGGCATAACAGAAGCTAAAAAAATTAGTTTAATTGGATCAGTTGACCCTTCGGTGTTAATTCTGCGACCCCTGAAACCTCTGAAGCGAATATTACCTGACGTGGCTAAATCCATTGTCAGTTCTGTTACAGAAGCTAGAAAAACGCCTTGTGAAACTAGAGTTGATTTGCCCTGCATTGGTGGATCAGTGCAGCAGGACAATGATGCCTACAATTATTTTGTGCATCTTCATCAGTCCTTGTGTGATATGATTACGCAGTCCGTGGCTGAAACCTCTGAGGAAGTTTTGCGTGCGTGCTTGCAGGACATCGAAGGACAAGAAAATCCCAAATTGAGGTCTTCCTCAAAGTCAAAGAACGGTACGAGAATCTTTGCGGCGCTGAAGATGTCAAAATCCAAAGGCATTTGGCGCAACCATGGCCAAGTTCCGCTGACTCTGCAAACACTGCTTTCTCACCTGGAGAGCTATATTTATTCTAGAACATGTCCCTTTCCCCACGTAATTCGGGCTGGCACGATTTTTATACCAATATATTTGGTCAAGGAGAAACTGTTTTCTAGTCTAAAGGGAGCGACGATTGATCAAGTCTTTCAGGAGCACAAAATAGAACTGCGACCGACTACCCTTTCTGAGGAGAAGAAACTGCAGAATGAGCTGCAGCTTCAAAGGTGTTCCTCCAGATTAATCAAGCTGCTTTCCTTAAAGCAGTTACCTGAAATCTATCAAGACTTGCTGGATGTCCTTTGGCACTCTTGTGTGAAAATTCATCTTGGTGAGTACTTGCCCACTTCACACTTTGAGTCAGGTGGGAGCAGTTCTTCAGGGAAGTTGTATCATCAAAATATTCTCAAATGGAAATTTTAACTCCACGAGCTGAAAGAGGTTTTTCTTTCAGGGGTTCTTTTGCTTTTTTAATTGACCCCTTTTATTTTTAATTTCATCAATAACCTTGTCTCAATTAAAAATTGCTCTGCATCTTAATATCTCTACCCAACCTACACTACTTAAATTTGCTTACCACTTTTCACATTCTCTTATCCTTCAGTTATCCATCTTCATTGTAACAATTAACTTATTTCTGTATGCTAATAATATCATTGAAAAAAAATGCATGTCTCCTGCAATTTCTGTTAAAATGCTAATGTTGGATCTTGTAAGAATACTAAACCCCAAAATACTGATTATAATACTAATCTTATTACTTTTCTTTTGGTGCAGAAATACTGTAACAGTCGTCAAACAGTTATCTGTGTGGAAACTGGAACTGCCCAGCCTTCTGGAAAACGTCCTATATAGAAGTTTTCCACACACGCACAAACCCACATATTGCTCTTTTTAATAGATTTCTTTGTAACTACAGCCAGGCTATTTTTGAAGAGACGCAATGGCTGGAATTCTTTGGTTGTGCATGTCCCGCTACTGCTGCCAGCAGGACCGGAGAATTTGGCACTCAGTCAAATCTCCATCCACAGCAGCAGGACCAGAGAATTTGACACTCAGCCAAATCTCCATTCACAGCAGCATGACTGGAAAATCCCAGCCAGCATTAAAATTATTCCTATTTCTACATTTGATCCTACTGTTCATATGCTCGGTTTGAAAATACTGGGAATTGGTTTTGGTGTTTTAAGAAAAAGAGGGGAAAAAATGGATAATGGCTTAACTTGTGTGTATATTTTATTTTTATTGACAGTTTACTTTCCCAAGACAAAATACTGTCTTTTAGGTATGAGGTGAGGCTCAAAGTGAAATAATGTCCGTGTTGGAATGCAATGGCCTATTTAACCCTTCCAGGACTCACTCGTTTGAGTATTAGTGACCATCTCCCTCCAGCGAATTCAATTACAATTTTGTTTGCTGAGTGGCAGTCAAGCGGGTCGAACATACTGGAAGATGCTAGCGAAGAATGATGCTCTCGAGTTGATGAAGTGACATTTTCGCGGGACCCCTTTTTCCTTTTAGGAGAGACCATGGTATCTGCCAGCTTACTTGATCAATGGCAAGAACCAAGCAGGTTGGAAACCAGAGTTCTAAGTCCTGAAAATGAGTGCAGTTACCTGAATACATAAGAATGCAATAACGGAAAAGCAGGGAAGCCCATCAAGTCAACTCAAATTCAATATGATCATTGCTGATCTTGGGCTTTAACTTCACTTTCCTTTCCATTCCCAATATCCTTTGATTCCCTGAAAATTATAGCTTGAGCCTTTGCAATCTTCTCTGCTATTTCCATTTAAAATCCCCAGGATGGAAGATACTGATTCTGGGGACTTGCTACTCCTTATAGTTCCAACATTTTTTTCATTGCTATTTTGTTTAAATTAATTTTGAATCCCTGTCCCCAGTGTAGTATTAGTTTTCCGGGATGTCTGGCCATCTGATCTCTTGCTCCTTATAGATATTAATACAAAATAATTATTTAATGAATCCACAATTTCCTTGTTTGTATTGACAATGTCAGCGGACAGGTCATTCCTCAAAGGTATGCCTTTGGGTCTGAACTGTTCTGTCACCCTTTAGTATCTTTGTATTCCCATTCACCAGAATTTGCCGCCTTGTGTGTTTGTGTTTTTTTTAGTTTTATGCTGTTCATAGAATCCCTACAGTGAAGAATGAGGCCATTTGGCCCATCAAGTCTGCACTGACCACAATCCCACCCAGGCCCCATTCCCTCACCCCACATATGTCCCCTGACACTGAGGGGCATTTTAGCATGTCCAATCAACCTAACCTGCCCACCTTTGGACTGTGGGAGGAAACCCACGCAGACTTGGGGAGAAAGTGCAGCTTCCGCACAGACGGTGACCCGAGGCCAGAATTGAACACGAATCACTGACGCTGTGTGGCAGCAGTGCTAACCACTGTGCCACCGTGGTACGTCTTTGGTCAGCTGTGATTTTCTTTCATTGGCTGGTAGTATCCCTTGGGGTGAGAACTTGTTTGAAAACAATTTTAAATCATGTAGAACATTTCCCACTGTTCAAGTTGTTTTACCCACTGTCCAGTTTATTATGAACATTTCCTGTCTCAATGCACTATCAGACTCTCCTAATCTTGTCTCTGTTACATGTTTCTGTCTTTAAACACTACGTTGAGCTCTATATTATGATCACTATTAGCAGCATTTATTTGAGGAGGGTAAGGGCAGAAATATGAGGCTAAATCAGAATTTAAATAAAATATTAACTTGAGTCATTTAGGAATTCTGACGCAACTAATTCGCAAAATTAAGTTGACTAACTGAAAGCATTTTAGAATGCAGAAATGAAAGCATAGTATTATTGAAATGTTGGAATATAAAATTCAGATCTGCCCTGAGCTCTAGCAGTGTCAATTTTATCAGCCCTACTCTAATTTTTTTTAAACAGAACCTTCTCCAAATATGTCCAACTTGCTCACTCCTACTTTGTTTTCACCTCCTGCCTGCTATTAAATTTAATGCCCCAGCCCATGCAAGCCCTCATTATAATTTTACTATCCAACACGTTTATTTGGTAGCACAAACTTTTGGAGCCCTGCTCCTTCATCAGATGCATGGAGAGTTGAGCTCACAAACAGGGAATATATAGGCATAAACTCAATTAAAAGATAATGGATGGAATGTGAGCCTTAACAGGTAATCAAGTCTTTACAGTTCCAGATCATATGAGTGGAGAGAGGGCTAAGCACAGGTTAGAGAGGTGTGAATTGTCTCCAGTCAGGACAGTTAATGAGATTTTGTAAGTGCAGGCAAGTCGTGGGTGTTACAGAAAGTGTGACATGAACCCAGGATCCTGGTTGAGGCCATCCTCATGTGTGCAGAACTCGATTATCAGTTTCTGCTCACTTGAACTGCGAATCAGTTTGCTTTCTCTTCCAGCTAGTTGTTTCAATCTCTAAATTTGTATTTAATAAAACCCCAATATGACCATTGTGCCTTCCTTGTTTTAGTGCCCAACTGTCTCTTACAAGTGCCATGGGCAATGCTGGGAGATTTATTAACTTTTATTTTGAAAGCATCAAATACAAGATGTAGTACAAATTTGCTTATGAGTAATAATACTTAAAACTACTTTCCACTAGTACTTCATAAGCTTAGAATGACAAAGTAGTTGATAAAGAAGAGTAGGATAAACTATGAAGCTGGGCTAGCGCTTAATATAAAAAGGATAGCAAGAGTTTTTATAAATACACAAAAAGGAAGAGGCTGGCTAGGGTGAACGTTGGACCCTTAGAGGATGAGAGGGGGGACTTAGTGGTAGGGGATGGGGAAATGGCTGAGGCCCTGAATAACTTTTTTGTTTCGGTCTTCACGGAGGAGGACGTGAATAATTTGCTGGGTGTTAGCGTTGGAAGGATGGTAGGAGTGGAGGGCCTGAATGACATTATTGTTACTAGAGAGGCAGTGCTCGACAGACTGGAGGGACTGATTGTGGACGAGTCCCCAGGACTGGATGGAATGCATCCAAGGGTTCTGAAGGAAATGGCGGAGGTGGTAGTGGACGCCTCGGTGATTATTTTCCAAACCTCGCTGGATTCCGGGGAAGTGCCGGAAGATTGGAAAACGGCTAATGTTACGCCATTGTTTAAGAAGGGTGGCAGGCAAAAGGCGGGGAATTATAGGCCAGTTAGTTTAACATCTGTTGTAGGAAAAATGTTAGAATCCGTGATCAAGGAGAAAATAGCGAGGCATCTTGAGGAGAATTGTTTGGTAGAGCAGACGCAGCACGGTTTCGTTTAGGGGAAGTCGTGTCTGACAAATTTATTGGAGTTCTATGAGGATGTGTCTAGGGCGGTGGATAGAGGAGAGCCGGTGGATGTGGTGTTTCTTGATTTTCAGAAGGCGTTTGACAAGGTGCCTCACAAGAGGTTATTACAGAAGGTCAGGGGGCATGGAGTTGGGGTTAGCGTGGATAGAGCATTGGCTGTCAAATAGGAGGCAGAGAGTGGGGGTCAATGGGTGCTATTCGGATTGGAGGTTGGTGACTAGTGGAGTGCCCCAGAGGTCGGTGCTGGGGCCTCAGCTATTCACCATTTATATAGATGATCTGGAGGAGGGAACAAAGTGTATGGTGTCGAAATTTGCTGATGACACCAAGATTGGTGGAACGGCAAATTGTGCGGTGGGTGTGGAGAGTCTGCAGAAGGATCTAGATAGGCTAGGCAAATGGGCCAGGAACTGGCAAATGGAATTTAATGTTGGCAAATGTGAGGTTGTCCACTTTGGTAGGAAGGACTATTACTTACGTGGCGAAAAACTGCAGCATGCGACTGTGCAGAGGGACCTCGGGGTCCTTGTGCATGAGTCGCAAAAACCCAGCTTGCAGGTGCAGCAGGTGGTCAGGAAGGCGAATGGGATGCTGGCCTTCATAGCGAGGGGGATTGAATATAAAAATAGGGAGGTCTTGCTGCAGCTGTATAGGGCACTGGTGAGGCCGCAGCTGGAGTACTGTGTGCAGTTTTGGTGGCCGCACTTACGCAAGGATATTTTGGCCTTGGAGGGAGTGCAGAGGAGGTTTACTAGGCTGATTCCGGAGTTGAGGGGGTTGAGCTATGAGGAGAGGCTGAATAAACTAGGCTTGTACTCGTTAGAGTTTAGAAGAATGAGGGGAGATCTCATTGAGACATATAAGATGTTGAATGGGATGGATAGGATAGAGGTGGAGAGGCTCTTCCCGCTCAGAAAGGACAGTAGGACTAGAGGGCACAGCCTCAGGATAAAGGGCGGGGGGCGGTTTAGAACAGAGTTGAGGAGGAACTTCTTCACTCAAAGGGTGGTGAATCTCTGGAATTCTCTGCCCGTTGAAGTGGTGGAGGCTGCCTCGCTCAATATTTTTAAGACGCAGGTTGATAGGTTTTTGATAGGCAACGGTTATGGGGAGAGGGCGGGAATGTGGAACTGAGCCACGACAGATCAGCCGTGATCTTACTGAATGGCGGGGCAGGCTCGAGGGGCTAGATGGCCTACTCCTCCTATATCTTATGTTCGCTTATTAGTGTCACAAGTAGGCTTACATTAACACTGCAATGAAGTTACTGTGAAACCCCCCTAACCACCACCTGTTCGGGTACTCTGAGAGACAATTATAACATGGCCAGCCCGCCTTTTGGATCGTGGGAGCAAACCGGAGCACCCAGAGGGAACCCACGCAGACAACAGGAAGAATGTGCAGAGAGTGATCCAATCGACATTCAAACTCTGGTCCCTGGGGTTGTGCTAACCACTGTGCTGCCCCCAAATAATTGTCTTAATCAGTTTTATTTAATGGAAAAAAATTGGTATCTTGAAGCTAAGATTTCTATTTTTAAATACCTAGAGGAGGTATACTTTTCTCATTAGTTTCTAGCAATGCAAAGTTTTATTTTTTGATATCCAGGCCCATAAACACAGGGGCAATTAAATGAGTTATTTTTATCCTAGTGTTGATAAATGCCTATCCTTGCCTAAGAACATTGCCCTACTAGACCAGTATAGTGTTCTGTTTTTGACACCAATTACCCTCATTGGGTTAAGTTTGCTCTTGATGTCAAATTAGGGTAATGTTGTGTTCTGGGTCCATAAATTGAAACTACCCCAAACACTTCATACATTTCGTCAGTTAACAAAGACTCTTAATTTATCAGACGTGGGCTGCATTCAACTCCAAGTAATTACTTATTAGGCTTGATTGCATTGCATGATGGCACAGTGGTTAGCATCACTGCATCACAGTGCCAGGAACCCTGATTTAATTCCTGGCTTGGCTCACCATCTATGCAGAGTTTGCATGGTCTGCTGGTGTCTAGGTGGGTTTCCTCCCACAGTCCGAAAGATGTGCTGGTTAGGTGCATTGGTCATGATAAATTCTTCCCCAGTGTACCCAAACAGGCACTAAAGTCTGGTGACTATGGAATTTTCATAGTAACTTCATTGCAGTGTTAATGTAATCCTACTTGTAACACTAAGCATTAAACTTAAAAGTGAATTACCAATGTCCCACCACCCACTGACTTTGTTCAGTTGCTTTACCCTCTTTCTTCACACATTCTGACTTGATGTGATTTCCCATTTCTAAACTTGTACAACATAATTATGTCCTATTATTTTATTGCAAGTATGAAATTGTAATATTACCTCCATCCCTGAGTTCATAGTTGACTTTTTCTTTATGCTGTCTTTTTTCCTCCCTTCTACTTTTCCTACTTCTCTTTGCTGAGGCAACTTCTGTGGTTGTCTATTGTAGTTCATCTTGCTCGAGTGTCAGCCCCTAGACAATGGGCTTTAAGGAAGGGAGGATTATACTGAGTTCACCTGTACCAATGTCCGCACACTAGTTTGCAGAGAGACATTGGGTAACAACTAGGTGACCTGTCGAGCCTGAAGTTTGAGGCTGATGATTCCAAGCTGAGATTGGCAAACTGAGTTCAGACTAGCAGTTGAAACGAGAATCATCCTGGTCTATATCATTCTATCATGAGTTAAGGAGCAATAAACATTTATTCCAACCTTCTGAGTAAAGTGCTTATAACTATTTTCCTCCATCCTGTACAGTGAATTTATGCAGGAATACATTGTACAGCACACAGCAGTCAAATTTCTGCAGTAGGTTCCAGAGAAAGTGTTTCTTTATTTGAGTCAGTTGATTTTTGAGAGTTAAAATCTTGGAATATCATTTCAGTGATGGTTTCTGTCTTGTCCTGGAGATTTAGCGAAAGACATTGCCTCATGACCAGCTAGCGGCTCTGACTTAAATAGTGTCTTGTTTTTTTAGGAAAAAATAAGTCAAGTTTCTCTATTCCTGCAGGGTCCAGTGTGAGCAGCAGCAGGTCTGTTTCACATCTCTCCCAATTTTTCCTAGTCATTGAAAATGTTAAAACTGCAATGCCCATTTCCTGCCAAGTGGGAATGGTTGAAATAAATGTTAGCATTATGGCTGCTTCAAATCCTATTTTCTTCTGTCCTGTCCATGGAAGTTTGTATTGAGGCATAGATTCCATAATTGGAATCTTTAATAGACTAAATTGACTTTTTTGTGATTGGTGCAGTGTAAACTTTCCATTTGGAATCAAAATGAAATGACTTTGTGACATTAAAAATCTGTTAAATGGTCAAATGGTGGAACTAGCTCATTATTGCATGTACTTTGGGCTCGGTCTGAAGGTTAACAAACATGCAACACTGCACATGTTTATCTCAGCTCTAGCTCTTTAAAGTTCTCTCACTCTCAAAGTGCCTTCCTATACTAGGATTATTAGTCTTGTGCAATTCAAAGATTAAAGACTAGTCTTCATACACCAACTTTCCTATCTGCTGCAAATCTTGCTCTAGAGAGAACTTTCAGTCTTGGGCTGTTAATTTGAAAAAAATGCATTCCCTGGTTTTTTACATTCCCTGGCAGCCTGAGGTTTTCAGCACCCTAGTAACAACTTGGTTCAGTTATTTTCCCTGTGGGGGAAAAATGCACAATGCCTATCTTAGCCCAAGAAAGCAACATCTACAAGACCAATTTATTTTTGCCACCACGTATTTTTTATTGGGCTCAGTTTGCTTATTGATGGCATATCGGTGTAATTTTGTAACTCCAACTGCCCCAATTCATTTCATGCAAAATGCATTAAATAGGTAAGAAGATTCTCTTACCCGCTGTGGGGAAGTGTGGTGTTGTCACTGGATTAGTAATCCAGAGACCCCGGATTCAAATCCCATCACGGCAGATGGTGAAGTTTGCATTCGATAAATATCTGGAATTAAAAGTCTAATTATGACTGAAACCATTGTCAATTGTTATAAAAACCCATCTGGTTCACTAACTTCCTTAAGGAAGGAAATCTTACCTGGTCTGGCCTACACGTGATTCCTGACCCACAGAAATGCCTGCTGAAATGAAATTAGGGATGGGCAATAAATGCTGGCCTACAGCACCCACATCCTATAAATATAAAAAATTAAATTTGCTGTAAAGAAAAGACTAATCAGGATGTAAAACCAATTGAGCTTGAAATCTACTTTTTCCCCCTTCTAGTGATGAGTGTCTTTTGGAAAGTTCTCAGCTATGTAGAATCATAAAATCCCTACTGTGCAGAAGGAGGCCATTCAGTCCATCAAGTCTGCACCGACTGCAAGCCCTTTCCCCATAAACTCATTTACTTACCTAGCTAGTTCCCTTGACACTAAGGGGTAATTTAGCATGGCCGATGTCTTTCGTACTGAGGGAAACCGCAGCACCTGGAGGAAACCCATACAGACACGGGGAGAACGTGCAGACTCCACACACTCTTCCAAGCTGGGAATCTAACCAGGGTCCCTGGTGGTGTGAGGCAGCAGTGCTAACCACTGTGCCACCATGGTCACATGGAGCCTTTTTAAAGATTGAGGACTTCTCTGCCTCGCGTCTTTTTTTTTTGCATCTTCCTACACAAACGTGAATCTAAATTCAATTTTGAATTTGTACATTATAGAGGTCTCAAATTGAAGGCCAGATATTCAGGTTATGCTAAAATAAAAGCACAATACTGTGGATGCTGGAATCTGAAACAAAAATAGAAAATGCTGGAAAATCTTAGGTCTGACAGCATCTGCGGAGAGAGAATAGAGCCCAGATGAAACGTCATCCAGACTTGAAACGTTGGCTCTATTCTCCCCGCAGATGCTGTCAGACCTGCAGAGATTTTCAAGCATTTTCTGCATTTGTATCCAGGTTATGCCCCTGATTGAGCATTTCAAGTTGTCTTCTGGCTGATAAGGTCACACTGTCTTCCTGAATGTAAAATGAGTCACCTTGGGAGACTTGCAAAGTAAACAAAGTGGGAGAGGAAGGGCAAAAGAGATTATTATTATTACCAAATAAAGGTTTTGGATTTTTTCCAAATAATGCTATGGTGTTAGTTGTGGCCAGCCATTTTAATTACCTTTTAAATATTTTCTAGCCAACAAGATCTGAAGAACAATGATTTCAAAGTTGGAATATATTAGACTTGTAAGTCTTACATTAATAGTTAAAGATCACTGTAAATAAATTTATTTTTTGCAGATCTACCTTCACATGTTGGTCTAGATGCTCCAGTGCAGGTATCTGTTAACCAAGAGTTTTGAATCCTGTAGCACTTTTTTTTTGTTTTCTTTCTTAAACGTTTGTCTGAAATGTTAATGAGACGTTTTCTTCTTTAAATCAAGGTGAGCAAAGTGATGAAGGAGACGACAAAAACGTGAAGGAGACGACTATCGCTTCGCCTCCGGCCGACGGGGCTGCTCATGAAAAGCAAACACAGACTAGTTCCACAGAAATCAAAAACGTAACAGAAGCAAGCACTGCTAGTTCGAAAGTGAGGCCTGACAATGGAACTGCCGTAGGTAAACGCAATGTAAAGCTTAGGAAAAGGCAAAGGAAAATAAAAGCTACAACCTCATCCGTAAAGCCTAACCTTAAATCTGCTGATTCAAAAGAGAGTTCACAATCTGTGCAGAAAGTGAAGCTGGAATTGGTCGTCCCTTCAGAGAAAACGTCTTGTGCAGAGCCTGTTCAGGATGCTGGTAGCACGCAGTCGGAAAAGGAGTCCCAGCCAGGTCCTGGCAAATTGCGAAAAGAAGCAAAGGGGGATTTAGCTGATAAGGCTTTCGTGAAAGGTAATTTTGTAAAGAAGTGCAGTACTTTGGTTGTTCGACTGAATCGAGTGGCCATCAACGAGGACAGTAAAGGGACAGGCATTTCTTGCACCAGAAAGACCAAGGAACCCCAAATACCAATGAGAAAAAAGAACAATGGTGCATTGAGGCCAACGAGGAGCACGTCTAAAGTACTGCATCTTCGTAGCTCAATTGTGCGGTTAAAATTTCAGAAACCCAGGCAAACTGTGCCATGCAGAAACATGGTGCTGAAATCTATTGCTGCAAGAAAGCCATTATTAACGCACAATTCCCAACGACTGGATCAGAAAATGACCAAGCCCCTGTCATGCAGGAAACGTCAAGGGAAAGAGTACCCAAACCTTGTGGGCAAACGCATTAAGCATCTGTATGAGGAAAAGGATAAGTCGGAGTCCTGGTATAAAGGTGTAGTGGTCAGAGTACATGAGAAGCACCAGAATCCTTTAAAAACCGTGTATGAAGTTAAATACGACACTGAACCTGATTGGCAGTACTACCTTGAACTCTTGCAGGATTATGAAAATGGGTGGCTAAGGGTTGACGACTGACCTGTAGAACTCAGCATTGTTTCAGTGTCTACAATGGCGATCTCAGAACACCTGCCCATGACTGGCAAAAGTAAACTTGAATCGTAGATGTCGATCCAGGGGAAGTAACTCATCAGGTCTTTTTGTTATTTTGTTCACTTTGCAGGGAAAAAGATGCTGCAGGCCCAATGTTCCTTCTGATTTTTTGTTTGGAACAAAGGGTCCTTTTAAATATTTTGTGTGGTTAAAGACCAATTTGGACAGCCTACGCAAGGGCTTTTGAGGTTGCTGCACAGTAATAAGAAAACATCATGGGTCTCCATCCCAAAAGCAGAGAATATTTTGAGTGCTCTGACTTCAACATCTGAGAATGTCCAAAGGAAATGGGAAGCAAATAATATTCCTATTAAACCGATGATCAGTGTTTGCTTGTCGCAGAAGATATGATCCAAGAAAGGACTAATAGTAAATCTCATCCTATTGCAATTCCTGATCTAAGGATTAATCTTTTCTAATTGTTTTGCATTATTTTCTGATGTTTCCCCTTGTGAAGATGCTGACTCTTTGGGGCACATTCCTTGTGCCAACAATAGCCTTCAGTCCTTGACCAAGTAACTGTTTTTTCGTGCGACAGCCAAGTTCCGAGAGCTGGTGGGATGTTTAGTGATGGGGAGCATCACAGCCGAGTCCAGTTGCTGTGGGATGCCCACACGTGGTAGTTCCCAGTTGAAATTGCTGGTGGCCATTCAAAATTGTGACCCTGGATTTCCTTTTTCCCAGCTTTAAGCCAAGGTTATGGAGGTCAGTTGGGGACCCCTCGACCATATCTCCAGTAGAAATGAGCTAATTCAGGACTGTGATTTATAATTTAACAGATTGCGCACAGCAAAATAACATTTAATCATTGAGTGTTTTCTGCTGTGTAGCAATTTTTATATCACAGCCATTCAAATTCAGTTTAGTAATTTCAGATCTGTAGGTTTAATTAATTTCAATCATAACAGCACAATTGTTGGCTCCTTCCCACCTCGTTCCTACGTTGTCCATTTGCGCATCTCAAGTGGGGAGGTGGATGCTCGCAGAGCTTTGAATTATGCTTCATGCAAAAAAGAAACATGCTGCTTGTTGGCCACTGGTGTAATATTTATCAGGAATTGACTGGTACTACAGACCTTTTGTTTCAGTATATTAGCAAGTTAAAACCAATTTCTGTTGGGCGGCAATTCCACAAACATCAACAATGTTTGTGGAATTGCCGTGAGTTTGGTTTTTTTAAATGTATTTCTGATACTTTCAGCCCCTCTATGCAATCATTTTGAGAAAAATACCTCTTCCCCGTTTCCCTCCACCCAATGAGAGCTTGTATTTATAATGCACTCGCCTTGTGAACTCTTGGGACAAGTATGATTTTCTAAATTGTTACTGGTGTACAGACTAAGATAAATTGGGGCATTGATAACTAGTGTTTTTGTATGTACTTTTTGTAATAAATGTAAAACTTAACTCGTTAAGTTAAAGATGTTACTGTTACATGTTTGCAGTTGATGTTGAAATACTACATATGAAAATGGTAGGTTGACAAAACATTTTACAAACTCCTTTGTGTATCCTTTTGTATAAAGATTTGAAACAACTTTGAATTTTGTCTTTCCTTTTTGTGTGGTGTGTACTTGTGTAACAACCTTTATGGCTCAACATGCTGCATCCATGGTAGGGGAACAGTTGCTACGTGGCTTGTGTCCTGCAATCCAAAGGCATCCTCAAGTCCTGTTTTAGCTGATTGGACAAATCAAGTGGAACTCTGCATATGGTCTCGTCTGCAGGCATCATAGCACCACACTCAACTGTTAACACCATAATGAAGAACCAGTTAACTGCTGCTAGAAGCTAAAGGACCTTTAAGGAGGAGAATGCACAGATAAAAGAGAATCAAGACCCTATGTTAAATAAATGTCTTTTGTTTTTGAAGTGTAGCTACTGTTGTGGGAAATTTGTACAAAATTAAGTCCCACAACCAGCAACAAAATAAATGAGTAGGTTACCTGGCTTGTGTGTTGAATGAGTGATAACTATTAGCCAATACTTCAGGGGAGCTCACAATCTAATTTGCACCTTGTGCCATGAGCTTTTTTAAGGCCAGTCGGGGCCTCAAGTTCGACATTTCAACTCAAAAGAACAACTGGAAGGACCTCGCATCAGTACAGCAATCACTCCGTCCTCCTTTAGTCTCCAGTTTTAAACCGGCAACCCTGTAACTTGGAGGTGAGTCTAATACTGCCAAGCATTGAAGATACCGGACAGGATGTGGGGCAGGACCGGCAGAGCTAGAGCAATTCACAACCAACAGCCTGAAGCTTTCACTAACGATTGACTAGTCAGATATATTCATTTGTGCCTATTCCCTTTGCACACCCTTCATATTCTTGACTGTCAAAAACATTGACCGTTCATGAGCACTGGCAACACCTAAACCCTCAAAAGTTAACCTAGAATTCTGATGGTTTCTTGATATTTGAGCAAGTCATATTTGTGTAACATTTTCCTGAAACTTTTGATGGTCCAATCTGCAATAGCTTAACATCCTATTTTTCACTCTTGCTCTGCTTTACCCACTGGTGCCTTTTCTGTCTCACTGGCTACTTCCTGGGTGTCTCTTGAGCTGTTGCTTGCACCAGTAAGATGGCATTTGTGGCAAGCTAGTCGTACTTGTGGATCGGGATGTCTTCCAGCGGTTGAAGTGCTGACTTTCTCCTCCAACACACCCTTGTGAAGAGCTTACTTAGCCCCACACACTGATGTTTTTGCTCAAAAGCAATCATCACTGACCAAGCATATGAAGCTGAGAATACGTGCAGTAGGAGGTTATTAACTTTCTGTTGCCAGGTTGGTCTGCAACCTTGTTGTTTACTGGAGCCCATCTTAAGTCAATGATCTCTCCAGCCTTCTGGAAAGTTTTAAGCTGCTCTCAGTTGCTTTCCATGTGCTGTGTTTCTGCTCCAGTTTTTCTGTGGGCCATAAGAGTGTGTTAACGACCCGAGGTGGTATGAGTACTTGTTCCTAATGAAGACATTCATCTTGTGCTGAGCCAGATTTTGTACATAGCAACTAGAAATGATACGCCTGTGATTCTACAGCCAGCTGTATGAGTTAACGGCATGGTTAATATGCTGCTTGAGTATTTTCTGACCATCCTTTTGTGAGAGTTTCCCTGGCACCCAAGTGCTGAAGGAAAAAAAAAGAAAGAAATGGTAGATGATATATCTTGACAACAACTGATATAGTGGCACAGTGGTTAGCAGTGCTGCCTCACAGTGCTAGAGATCTGGGTTTGATTCCCAGTTTGCATCATTGTCCTGTGTGAAATCTGCATGTTCTCCCCAGGTGCTGTGGTTTCCTCCCACAGTTGTGAGACATGCTTGTTAGATGCATTGGCCATGCTAAATTCTCTCTGTAGCAGAATGTGACAAATCAGGAGGATTTTCATAGCAACTTCATTCCGGTGTCAATGTAAGCCTACTTGTGGCTAATAAATAAACTTCAATAGTGCCTAGATTTACTTAGGCCAACCCTGTGCAATCATTGAACATCTTTCCAGTTCTATCAGTTGGAGGTTGCATTGCCTTTGACCGCCTCCTTCTGCAGCCCTTGTAGGGTTCTATTGAGTACCCAACATTTTTGCTGTCCTGGCCCTTGCATCCATCTGGAAGACCTTTTACACATACCTGGGGCTACTTCTACCACTGCTGCTGCTAGTCTTTTGGATGTCGTACTGCAGAAAAACGTTTGCTGTTTTGAATGGTCTTTGCACTATAAAAACTGCAAATCTGAATTTCTATACAGGTAGTTAATCTGTCAGCACTGGTATTAAAAGCACCTGGGGAGGAACTTGCAGTGGTGTTGAATAGTCCCACTACTGAGAGAGCATCCATTACATCAAGATTATCGATCCTTTAAATCTTATTTTCCCTTTCTCCACTAATCTCACTGTTATTGCAGGGCAAGTTCAATATTTGCTAAACTTCAAATTGACTTGGGTTGCTGAACTTCTTTGCATTCAGAAGACCATCAAAATTTGGAAACTGCGAGCTTTGCCTCTATTAATTCTCAGGCTTGTTTTCTCTTGGCCTGTGTACCTCTTCAACCTTTTGTAGCCTGATCTCTACTTTGGTAAATTTTTGGAAATGGTATCTTGTGTGAGCCAGATTCTGGTTTTGCAATTTTGGCACCTCTTGCTGAGCCACTCTGGTATCAGACAACTACAACCTTTGTTTCTTACTCTTGTTCATAATAGTTTTGGAACAAGGAGCTTTTGCGAAACTTCAGATTTGAACAGGGGATACTTATACCTAGACAACCACTTTGTTCTTCTGTTAAAAGCAACCCACCCAAAATGGAATACTACTGAACAATTTAATCAAATACACTGTACTATCACTATAAACTTTGCTTATATCTGATTTGATCATTTCAGACATATGTCTCACTGGCTTAAATGAAGGATCTGAAAATACACATCCTTTGCTGAGAAGTTTGATGTCTGAGTTAATGATAACAGAGGAATGCATGAATGGCTAACATGGTTAACTTGAACAAAGCCAGACTGCAAGTTTACTAATGGCGTAAAGGATATTATCATTCTGCAAACTCAAAACACTTAATGTAGTGGAGTTAATTATAAGTAGCTGCATTAATCACCAATGCATCTAGTCCAAGAGGAAATCCAGACCACAATATATATCTTCTCTGGTGGTAGTACTTGTAGCTATCTGGTACTGTAAATAAATCTTCAAGTTAATTTCAGTAAGCTCATGCATTCATAATATCTAAAAGACTGATTATATAACCAAGAACAAATAGTCAACAAAAGGATTATGAAAGTTATGAGGATGGAATTCTCACTACCCAGCTGTTGTGTGAGTGCTTTGCACTGGATAGTGAGGGAGAACTGATGAAAATCCCTGTTTGCTTCTCAACTGCATCTGATCAGCAAGCTTTTCATAAGATGCTTAAGATTCATAAGATGACCTTGAAATTTGTGGACAAGTTGAATCAAACCTTGAGGATTCAAATGAAGAGGATTGTTAATGTTTGCACTCACCCTGAAATCTAATGCTACAACACAATCAAAAAAGTATAGCGAAAGAGAATAGCGCACCTTTACAGGTTATAAGCAAAAGAATATTTCACTTGATTGTCTTGTTCTGGGAAATGCACTGTAAGCTTGGAGAAGACATCTTCACTTGTGAAGGGGAGTTAGAGTGAATTTAACAGCTGAAGCCACACATCAAAATTGTTCCAGGATTCTCTCAAAGGGATGGACTTTCAGTAGGTCAAAAGTTAGTTGCTTGTAGTCTCATTACTAGGAAGTCAGTTTGCTGTATTGCTGGACTCAAAAAGCAACAGACTTGGAGACCTTGTGACAATAAAGCCTCCAGTTCTTTCAAGGCATGTTATACCTTTTCTGCTGCTGTGTCTTTCTGTGGACAGCAGTTAAAAGATTACAAAACCATTTCAGTCTTCAGAATTGCAGTTTTTCTAAATTGTGGTGGTCTTTGGTTGATTAGACACCTTTAGGGGGAGCAGGTTCAAATGGTCACCTTTTGTTTCAAACCAGATACGTTAATGTTTTGTGATTGTTTCAGAATGGGTGTAGTTTTGAGTCTGGAACATATCCTTTTGTTCTTGTGAAGTCAAATCATAGAAACTCTACAGTGTAGAAGGAACCTGCACCGAAAATGATTCCACCCAGGTCCTAGCCCTATAACCCCATGTATTTACCCTGCTAGTTCCCCTGACATTCGGAAGCAATTTATCATGGCCAAAACCAAACTTGCACATCTTTGGAGGGTGGGAGCACCTGGAGGAAACCCACGCAGACACAGGAAGAAAGTGCAAATTCCACACACACTGATTCAAGGCCAGAATTGAACCCAGGTGCCTGGTGCTATGAGCTAGCAGTGCTAACTGCTGTGAGGCAACAGTGGCTTTTGAATATGCAAGCCAAATCATTTGACCTTCAGTGGCCACCTTCGCAAGCAAATTGATATTGGCCATTTTAAAAAGGCCAAAGAGCATTGAATGAAGTTTGTAGGTTAGGAAGATGATACGTCTTTACCGGGCTTAATGCCTCAGAATCTCCTTGCTGATGAGTGACCTAACTTTCAAGTGGAATTGACTTCACTAATAAGTGCCTCAACTGACATTGAGGAATTTATCTCAACTTGTTACATTGATGGCCATCGATACTGAGTCACAAAGCGCAGATTTGTTTGGAGATCAGGTCCATTGATAATGTGCACTTGAGGCATTACTGAAAGGCTATAATATGAAGAAGAGTTGTCTGCATATGACTGCTGCAAAGAACTGTTGGTCAAAAGTCCCTTACTCCATGAGAAAAACAAAGTGGGTGCATGAAAAGAGGCTGGTAGTTAACATAAAAGGTAATCTCATAGTCTTTTCTAAGCATACATATACATATTTTCATTGGTGTTATAAGTAGGCTTACATTAACATTGCAACGAAGTTACTGTGAAAGTCCCCGAGTCGCCACCTGTTTGAATACACTGATGGAGAATTTAGCATAACCAATTCACCTAGCACATCTTTCGAACTGTGGGAGGAAACTGGAGCACCAGAGGAAACCCATGCAGACACAGGGAGAATGTGCAAACTCCACACAGACAGTGACCCAACCTAGGAATCAAACCTGGATCCCTAGCGCTGAGACGCAGCTGTACTATGCCCCCTGCCCCCAAATAACAATGGTGGTAAAAGAAAGAGTAGGGCTGATTAGAGATTTTAAAAAAGGGCAACTTGGAATGTGGAGGCAGGATAAATAGCGGAGGTATTAAATGAGTACTTTGCATCTGTCTTTACGAAGGAAAAACATGCTACCCAGGCCGAGGTGAGAGAGGAGGTACGCAAGAATAATTTACAATCAAGAAGAAGGAGGTGCTATAATGGCTATCTTAAAATAGATAAGATGATAATAAGGTCCAAATGAGATGCATCCAAAGCTACTGAGGAAAGTGTGAGTGAAAATTGTAGAGGCAGTACTGAAAATCTTCCAGCCTTAGACAAAGTCCCAGTGCCAGAGAACTGGAGAATTACAAATGTTACATCCTTGTTCAAAAAGGGGTGCAAGAATAAAGCCAGCAACTACAGACCAGTCAGATTGACTTCAATGTTGGGGCAATTTATGGAAACTCTAGTACTGGCCAAAATCAATAGTCACTTGGACAAGTGCAGGATAATTAAGGAGAGTCAGCATAGATTCATTGCTGGAGTTTTCTGAGGACATAGAGCAGATTGATGCTGTTGATGCGTTCTATATGGATTTTCAAAAGGTAGTTGATACAGTGCCACACAAGAGACTTAGGAACAAAATTCTAGCTACTGAAATTAAAGGCAAAGTAAAGGTTATTTATTAGTCACAAGTAGGCTTATATTCACACTGCAATGAAGTTACTGTGAAAATCCTCTAGTCGCCACACTCAGGTGCCTGTTCGGTAACACTGAGGGAGAATTTAGCATGGCCAATGCACCTAACCAGCACATCTTTGGACTGTGGGAGGAAACTGGAGCACCCAGAGGAAATCTACACAGACAGTGACCCAAGCTATGAATCAAACTCGGGTCCCTGTTGCTGTGAGGCAGGACTGCTAACCACTGTGCAATGTGCTGCCTTGTAGGCACTTGGATAAGAAATTGGCTGAGTGACAGGGAAAGAGTAATAGCATTTTTTTTTCAGATGGGAGAAATGTTTGCAGTAGAGTTCCCCAGGGGCCAGTCATAGAGGTGTACAGCACAGGAAAAGGCCCTTCAGCCCACCCTGTCTGTGTCATAGACAAACTACTTAATGAATCTAATCCTGTTTTCCAGCACTTGGCCCCATAGCCTTGTATGCCTTGACGTCAGGAGTATGCATCTGAATACCTCTTAACTGCAATGAGGATCTCTGCCTCTACCATCCTTTCAGGCAGTGAGTTCCAGACTCCCACCACCTTCTGGGGAATAAAGTCTTTCCTCACATTCCTTTAAATCTGCTTCTTAAATTTATGCCCCTCTAGTTATTGATCCCTCCACCAAGGGAAATTGTTTCTTTCTGTCTAGTGTTGGGGGCTTTGCTCTCTCATATATTAAAGACCTAGATTGGTGTGCAGGACATGATTTCAAAGTTTGCAGTTGATGCGGAGATTGGAAACTTTGTCAACTGTGATGAGAATAGTCTTGAACTTCAAAAGGACATAGACATGTTTGTGGATTGGGCAGATAAGTGGCAGATGAAGTTCAATTTAGAGAAGTGTGAGGTAATACATTTTAGCAGGAAGAATGTAGTGAGACTATAAAATAATGGGAGAAATGCAGAAGGAGGTGCAGAAACATAGGAACTTCAGTATATGTGTATATATGTCATTTAAGATGACCTGGCATGTACAGAGAGCATATATTTCAGGTTTTATTGATAGGGGCATTGAGCACAGAGTAGGGAGCTCACGTTGAATTTGTATAAGACACTAATTAGATTTCATGTGGGTACCATACTTGAGGAAGGATGTGAAAGCAGAAGAAATTAACAAGAATGATTCCAAGGACAAAGAACTGGCTATGGGGGTAGATTGGAGAGGTTCGGGCTGTTTTCCTCAGAGAAAAAAAGGCTGAGTGGAGACTTGATAAGAGGTATTCAACAACCAGAAGGGTATGGACAGAGCAAAGAGTGAGAAACTGCCCCCACTCGAGAGCAGCAAGAAAAAAAGATTTGACTTATTATTGTCACATGTATTAACAACATACAGTGAAAAGTGTTGTTTCTTGCACGCTATACAGACAAAGCATACCATTCATAGAGAAGGAAAGGAGAGAGTGCAGAATGTAGTGTTACAGTCATAGCTAGGTTGTAGAGAGAGATCAACTTAATGCGAGGTAAGTCCATTCAAAAGTCTGACAGCAGCAGGGAAGAAGCTGTTCTTGAGTCGGTTGGTACGTGACTTCAGATTTTTGTATCTTTTTCTCGAAAGAAGAAGATGGAAGAGAGAACGTCCTGGGTGCGTGGGGTCCTTAATTATGCTGGCTGTTTTTCCGAGGCAGCGGGAAGTGTAGACAGAGTCAATGGATGGGAGGCTGATTTGCGTGATGGTTGGGCTACATTCACAATCTTTTGTAGCACCTTGCGGTCTTGGTTAAGAGTCATTATTAAGCCATTAATTGATACAGGAAGCTGGATGCTTCTTATGGCAATCTATCAATCATCTAGACCCCTCGGCCCTTGCAAACCCTGACTTCATTTTCAATTTCCAAAGCCCTTCAATATATCATCGCCTCACCTTCCCTTCTCAGCCATTCCCCAACTCCCTATTTGAACGCTTCCAATCAATTTTCCACTGGAGGGGCAATGTCCCTCCGAATTCTGCAAATAAACTGACTTAACACTTGGGCTGTGTCTTGAATACTCGTGAGAACAGGTTGGAGCAATAGAAATAAGGAATGGCAGTGCACCAATGACTTCATTATGTAAATAAAAGAAGCAGTTCCCTCCCATTCTAATTAGTTCATTGGCATAACAACTTTGCAAGATAGCGGTCGAGACCTTTGGAACAGCCCAGATAATATCCACAAAATGAGTGTTCAACTTCGAGCCAGCCAAAACTTTCTTTCAAAATGTAGCTAACTAGAGGATTAGCTTGTATGCCATTCTTTATATGTATTTATTACAAATCACTAACTGAAGTTAAGTTTCTCTTGAATACATCAGACTGATAGAATGGATTACAGTGCAGGGGGAGGCCATTCAACTCTTTCTCTTGTTCTGCACTTCAAGTCCATTTTCTTCCTTTATCCATAGAATCCTGCAGCGCAGAATCTGCCCCGAACACAATCCCACCCAGGCCCTATCTCCATAATCCCATGCATTCACCCTAACTAGTCCCCCTGACACTAAGAGGCAATTTAGAATGGCCAATCCACTTAACCTGCAGATCTTTGGACTGTGAGAGGAAACCGGAGCATCCAGAGGAAACCCACACAGACGCAAGGAAACTCCACATGTATGGTGACCCAAGCTAGGAATCGAACGCATATCTCAGGCACTGTGAGGCAGCTGTGCCAACCAGTGTGCCACCATGCCACCCAAGACCATCTCAGTCTTCGAATCTCCAGCTGTCCTAGCATCTACAGCCTTACAAAATCTGCAGGAGGTGAAGGGGAGACAGGAAGAGAGTCAGAAGCTGCATCCTTGGGGGTTTGAGGAGAGGTCATCCAACATCTCCTTAGCTGGCGAATCTTCAAAATTAAACCATTCTTAGAGAATGAAAATGTTTTCAGCCACAGTGGTGTGGGTTTTCTACTGACCGAACTGTAAAACCAAATACTTGATCTTTTTGAAGGTCTTTGCACTGCATGCAGAGAATGGTTGAATCAGCAGAGTGGGGATTATTTTTGGAATGGTTTCACTTCCTTTCTTCCCTCAGGCTTCGATGATTCAGTTCCGTGAAACTGAGTTATATCCGTCACAAAATGATTTGATTCCTGCTCTGTGCTTGGTTAGTTGGTCTTAGCTAATGCAGAGTTTGCTCTTACAATTAGTTGTAAATCCACCCCACCCCTTCCATATTAAGGAGACAGGGGGTTGGTGGGGTGACAAATGTTCCTCACGCCAGACCACAGTTTGCAATGCCTTTTGCAATGTGCAAGTGTAGACATCTGAATGTTTAAGTCTTTTAAGTTTATTTATTAGTAGGCTTACGTTAACACTGCAATGAAGTCACAGTGAAAATCCCCCAGTTGCCACACTCCGGTGCCTGTTCGGGTACACTGAGGCAGAATTTAGCATGGCCAATGCACCCAGCTTTCAGACTGTGCTGACTGTGCTTGGCTATGGCATCCCCTGATGCTAACATTCATTAACTAGACACAAAGAAGTAGACTTTGAGTTACTTGCAGCCTTCCAATATCTATGGAGAAAGAAGATTCTCCAAAAATACACACTGCAAAATCATTTGTGATCCAAATTACAGCAGTCGCCTTGACTAAAGATTAAACAACTTATGCGTCTCATGTAGTAGTGATCACTTTACATTTACCAAGACTTTATAGTTTGGAATGCTTGAATCCGTCATCAAAGAAGAAATAGCGAGGCACCTAGAAAAGAATGGTTTGATAGAGCAGACACAGCACGGATTCGCTAAGGGGAAGTCGTGTTTGACAAATTTATTGGATTTCTATGAAGATGTGACTAGTGCGGTGGACAGAGGGGAACCGGTGGATGTGGTGTTTCTCAATTTTCAAAAGGCGTTTGATAAGGTGCCGCACAAAAAGTTGCTTCAGAAGGTTAGGGGGCATGGAGTTGGGGCTAAGGTGTTAGTGTGCATAAAGGATTGGTTGTCTAATAGGAGGCAGAGAGTTGGTATCAATGGGTGCTATTCTGATTGGCGGTTGGTGACTAGTGGAGTGCCGCAGGGATCGGTGCTGGGGCCTCAGCTATTTACCATTTATATAGATGATCTGGAGGAGGGGGCTGAGTGTAGGGTGACAAAATTTGCTGATAACACGAAGATGAGTGGAAGAGCAAATTGTGCGGAGGGTGTGGAAAGTCTGCAGAGGGATCTGGATAGGCTGAGCAAGTGGGCGAGGACCTGGAGTACAATGTTAGCAAGTGTGAGGTTATCCACTTTGGCGGAAATAATAGTAGGAGGGATTACTATTTAAAGGGCAAAAACCTGCAGCATGCTACGGTGCAGAGGGACTTGAGGGTCCTTGTGCATGAGTCGCAAAAACTCAGTCTGCAGGTGCAGCAGGTGATCAAGAAGGCGAATGGGATACTGGCCTTTATAGCGAGGGGGATAGAATATAAAAACAGGGGGGTCTTGCTGCAACTGTACAGGGCACTGGTGAGGTCGCACCTGGAGTACTGTTCGCAGTTTTGGTCGCCGCACTTGCTCAAGGATGTTTTGGCCTTGGAGGGAGTGCAGAGGAGGTTCACTAGGCTGATACCGGAGATGAGGGGGTTACTCTATGAGGTGAGATTGAATAGACTGGTCTGTACTCATTGGAGTTTAGTAGGATGAGGGGGGATCTTATAGAGACGTTTAAGATAATGAAAGGGATGGATAGGGTAGAGGTAGAGTGATTCTCCCAGCTCAGAAAGGACAGCAGGACTAGAGGACACAGCCTCAAGATAAGAGGGGGGCAGTTTAGAACGGAGTTGAGGAGGAACTTCTTCACTTAAAGGGTGGTGAATCTCTGGAATTCTCTGCCCATTGAAGTGGTGGAGGCTACCTCATTGAATATGTTTAAGTCACGGGTAGATAGATTTCTGATCGATAAGGGAATTAAGGGTTATGGGGAGCAGGCGGGTAAGTGGAACTGATCCACTTCAGATCAGCCATGATCTTATTGAATGGCGGGGCAGTCTCGAGGGGCTAGATGGCCTACTCCTGCTCCCATTTCCTATGTTCTTATGTTTAATATCACTTTATTCCTTTCTGAATTCTTGAATGCACGAGCTGTTTTGCTGGTATGTTTGGACCTACTTCAGTGACCAATCCTGCTTAGCTCCAATCTAAGAGATTGCTACAACTCCTCAAACGCCTCTGGCCCCCAAGATTGAGCTGAAACTGGGGGAGGGCAGGGGAGCAAGGACGCGGTGGCACAGTAGCACTGTGGTTAGCACTGCTGCCTCACAGCGCCAGGGACCCGGGTTCAATTCCGGCCTCGGGTCACTGTCTGTATAGAGTCTGCACATCATCCTCCCTGCGCCTGCGTGGGTTTTCTCCGGGTGCTCCGGTTTCCTCCCACAGTCCAAAGATGTGCGGGTTAGGTGGATTAGTCATGATAGATTGACCCTTGTGTCAGGGGGATTAGTAGGGTAAATATGTAGGGTTACATATGATAGGGCCTGGGTGGGATTGTGGTCGGTGCAGACTTGATGGGCTGAATGGCCTCCTTCTGCATTGCCGGGATTCTATGATTATATGAAAAAGTAAATAGAAAGCGTTGAAGAATATGGCAATAGGTTTGATGGCTGAAATGAAAGAAAGCCATCTAAAGATACACAGGTTAAGTGGAATGGCCATGCTAAATTGATTAAAGTTTATTTATTAGTATCACAAGTAGGATTACGTTCACAATGCAATGGAGTTACAGTGAAAAATCCCCTAGTCCTCACACTCCGGCGCCTGTTCAGGTACACTGAGGGAGAATTTAGCCAATGCGCCTAACCAGCACGTCTTCGGACTGTGGGAGGAAACCGGAGGAAACCCACGCAGACATGGGGAGAACGTGCAGACTCCACACAGACAAGTCCGGAATCAAACCCGGGTCCCTGCTGCTATGAGGCAGCAGTGCTAACTACAGTGTCCCTTAGTGTCCAAAAATGTGTAAGTTAAGTGGATTAGCGTGGTAAATGCATGAGATTATGGGGATAGGGTGGAGGGGAAGGCCTGGGTGGGATGCTCGTTTGGAGAGTCAGAGCAGACTGGATGGGCTGAATGGCCTTTTTTCCTGCACTGCAGGGATTCTATGGTTCTATGCCAACAATTGCCCTGACAGGGGTTTGTTTGCCAGTATTTGTTACCCTTCCTTAACATGAACTGAGTGGTTTGCTTGGCTGTTTCAGAGTCATTGACATTGGGTCTGGTAAGGATGGCAGATTCCCTTCCCTAAGTGTTTCTACCACAATCGAGCGGGGCTGCTCTGTCCTGGATGGTGTCGAGCTTCTTGAGTGTTGTTGGAGCTGCACCCATCCAGGCAAGTGGGGAGTATTCCATCACACTCCTGACTTGTAGATGGTGGATATTGTAAACTCAAACCCAATGCATTCTCTATAATCTATAAGCTACAGTTTGAAGAATGGATTGAATTAGTCTAACATTCCGTGTGGAGCCAGTGTTCTTTCTGCTTTGCAAATCACTTCCAAGAACTAAGTGAAAAGACTCGATGTCCTGAAGTCTTTCAACCACTTAAATAATCTCAGTTCTGAAATTGAATCCATTACCCAGGCTAAATTTTTGACAATTTTCTGGGTTCACTTAACCATTTGACCAAATCAAGTGGAACGTCTTATTATAATAAAATGTACTTTGTAATTGGAAGCTGAGTACGGTTAATCTTTCAATGGCTTTATGCCTCGGATATCAACGAAAACCACTGCTTTCCGTGAAAAGAAAAGACTTCTCGCTGAATGCATCAGTTGATTATATTTTTCAAAGGCGTTCCTTCCTCAGAGCAACCCATTCAGGTATAGAACAATACCACAGTGTATTTCTGGTAGTTCTTTGCATAAATCTTTTCCAGCTTTTCTTTTGTCATAACCTGCTTCCAAGACCTCCAGCCGCCAATAGTTTTGTTCCACTTCTCCTTTCATCTGCAACCACCTCACACAGTGAATCGAATTGCCATTGTAAAAGCCCAACTTTGTTTCGAGGTCCAACAGTAAGAAGTCTCACAACACCAGGCTAAAGTCTGACAGTTTTATTTGCTATCACGGGCTTTCATGGAATCCATACAGTGCAGAAGGAGGCCATTCGGCCCATCGTGTCTGCACCGACCACAAGCCCACCCAGCCCCTATCCCCAGAGCCCCGCGCATTTACCCTAGCTAGTCCCCCTGACAATTAGGGGCAATTTAAGCATGGCCAATCCACCTGACCCGCACATCTTTGGACTGTGGGAGGAAACCGGAGCACCCACAGGAAACCCACACAGACACGGGAGAACGTGCAGACTCTGCACAGACTGTGACCCAAGCCAAGAATTGAATGCGGGTCCTTGGTGCTGTGAGTGAGCAGTACTAACCACTGTGCCACCATGCCGTATCAATCAAAGCATTGCTTCTTCGTCAGGTGCGTTAGATAGTCAACATTTTTTCCCAAAGGTAGTGGAGTTTAGAACTAGAGGGTATAGGTTTAAGGTGAGAGGGGAGAGGTAGAAAAGGGTCAAGAGGGGTAACTTTTTCACACAGAGGGTGGTGAGTGTCTGGAACGAGCTGCCAGAGGGAGTAGTAGAGGCAGATACAATTTTGTCTTTTAAAAAGCATTTAGACAGTTACATCTGTAAAATGGGTATAGAGGGATAGTGGCATGCTAAGAAAGGCTTCTGTCTGTTTCCATAGCTAGTATGGCAGCACACTGGTTAGCACTGCTGTCTCACAGTTCCAGGGACCCGGGTTTGATTCTGGCCTTGGGTGCCTGTCTGTGCAGAGTCTGCACATTCTCCCTGTGTCTGCATGGGTTTCCTCTGGGTGTTTTCTTCCATAATCTAAATTGATATTAACTGCACAGAATGTCTCAAAGCCCCAAAGGACAGGCACAGTGGTTAATGTTGCTGCCTCACAGCGCCAGGGACCTGGGTTCAATTCCAGCGTCAGGTGACTGTATGGAGTTTGCATGTTCTTCCAGTGTCACACCCCAGGTGAGATCTTTTCAAAGTTACAGTGAAATAAGAGAATCAATATCACTTATCAAGGCTCCGAAAAGTGCCATTGTGCCTCTGGAAAGCTAATCAAGCATCAGGGAGATGGGGGGGCAATTAACAATTGGTTTGACAAATAATGCTTTGATATTTTAATTACCCCTTAGTGTCCAAAGATGTGTAGGTTAGGTGGGTTGGCCATGCTAAATTGCCCCTTAGTGTCCAAAGACTTAGGCGGATTGGCATTGGAAAATTGCCTCTTGACGTCAAGGGGTTAGCAGGGTAAATATATGGAATTACAGGGATAGAGCCTGTGTGGGATTGTGGTCAGTGCAGATTTGATGGGCCAAATGACCTCCTTCTACAGTGTAGGGATCCTATGACATATAGTTGTGTGGCTTTCAAACACCAGTGGATTATAGCAGGGTTTATTAAACAAGGATCGAGGGCCAGAATTCTGGCTACCTTTCCCTTCCTGTGGAGTGCAGCAATATCTGCCACACTGCACTCAAATGGAATCAGTAAACCACCCTGACTAACCACAGAATGTGACGTTATTCACAGAGGAATGGGCAGAATTCCAAAATGTGTCCGGAATCAACCACACATGATCAACAAATGAATGTTTTCAGGGAAACATCCCTCCCACATACTGATTGTAGATATTGCAGCAAAACATTGTGGATGCTGGAATCTAAAACACAAATGCTGGAAGATCTCAGCCAGTCTGAAAGGGTGACATGGTGGTTAGCACTGCTGCCTCTCAGCGCCAGGGACCCGGGTTTGATCCCCAGCTTGGGTTACTGTCTGTGCGGAGACTGCACATTCTCCCCGTGTCTGCGTGGGTTTGCTCCGGGTGCTCCAGTTTCCTGGACATTGGAAAGATGTTTCCATTAGTAGGGGAGACTAGGATCCAAGGGCACAGCCTCAGAGTAAAGGGACGACCCTTTAGAACCGAGATGAGGAGGAATTTCTTCAGTCAGAGAGTGGTGAATCTGTGGAATTCATTGCCACAGAGGAGGCCGGGTCACTGAGTGTATTTAAGACAGAGAGAGATAGGTTCTTGGTTGGCAAGGGAATCAAAGATAATGGGGAATAGGCAGGAGTTGAGAAACTTATCAGCTACGATCGAATGGCAGACCAGATTTGATGGGCTGAATGGCCTAATTCTGTTTCTACATCTCATGGTCTTATGTTGCTACCAAGTTGTTCTTCGGCTGATTATTTGAGCGCAAGGCTTATTAATAACTTTAGCCCTGATAGAAATCAGTCTAAACAGTTGAATTTAATCTGATCCTAGACTTCCAATGTGTTTTCAGATGTGAGGCAGAGGAAATGGCACTGTGGCACAGTGGTTAGCACTGCTGCCTCACAGTGCCAGTGACCTGGGTTCGATTCCTGGCTTGGGTCACTGTCTGTGTGGAATCTGTACATTCTCCCCATGTCTGCATGGGTTTGCTCTGGTTTCCTCCCACAATCTGAAAGACATGCTGGTTAGGTGCTAAATTCTCCCTCAGTGTACCCAAACAGGCGCCGGAGTGTGGCAACTAGGGGATTTTTTTTCAGTAACTTAATTGCAGTGTTAATGTAAGCCTGCATGTGACATGAATAAATAAACTTAGAATACTAAGAGGCAGAGAATTATTGCTGGCAGGTGATGTCCAACATCCATTTTACACACTCCCCCCATAAAATAACAGGGAATTAATGTGTTTCTCAGTGGAAAGAGCTTCAAGAGACACAGGTCAACATTGGCTTATAACCAAATCGCACTGAAAAGGCTACAAGAGAAAAGAGATAAGAGATACCAGCGTAATATGACCATTAACAGCAATGGAGTGATATTGGCTGGAACCTTCCAGCTTTTCCTGGCCAGCTGGATTTTCCTGTCCTGACCACCCCCCTCCCCTGCCACAGCCCACCCCCCTCCATTGTGGCTTCCACAGCTGCTGAGTGCGTGAACAATGGAAAATCCCCCCATTGACGACGGCAGGACTGGAAAATCCCACTGTGGGCAAACTGCAGAAGGGTGGTTGGGAGGGGGGAACGAAAAATGGTGCCCATGATACCTGCGGCCCAAAGTCAAGTAAGTTATGGAGATCTGCCCAGCTAATACAATAATGATATTCTTCAGAGTTATTTGGAAAAACGTAACCGATTGTGGGTTTATCCAGTTTGGCAGGAGGAACAGGTGCGCAGGTTATTTCTTAAATGGTAAGCATGATGTGGAGATGCCGGCGTTCGACTGGGGAGGTACGGTAAGAAGTCTCACAACAGCAGGTTAAAGTCCAACAGGTTTATTTGTTATCACAAGCTTTTGGAGCACTGCTCCTTCATCAGGCGAGTCACCTGATGAAGGAGCAGTGCTCCAAAAGCTCGTGTTACCAAATAAACCTGTTGGACTTTAACCTGGTGTTGTGAGACTTCTTAAATGGCAAGAGATTAGAAAGTATAAAGGGAGCCAGGTGTCCTCATCAAAAATCACTGAAAGTTAACATGCAGGTACAGCAAGAATTTAGTTTATTTATTAGTGCCACAAAGTAGGCTTACATTAACACAGAAAAAGTGAAGTTACTGTGAAAATCCACTAGTCGCCACACTCCGGTGCCTGTTTGGGTTACACTGAGGGAGAATTTAGCATGGCCAATCCACCTAACCAGCACGTCTTTCGGACTGTGGCAGGAAACCGGAAGAAACACACAGACTCGGGGAGAACATGCAAACTCAACACAGATAGTGACCCAAGCTAGGAATCGAACCCAGATCCCTGGCACTGTGAGGCAGCAGTGCTAACCACTGTGCCACTGTACCACTCCATCAAGGACCCCACGCACCACGGACATTCTCTCTTCCACCTTCTTCCATCAGGAAAAAGATACAAAAGCCTGAGGTCACGTACCAACCGACTCAAGAACAGCTTCTCCCTTGCTGTCATCAGATTTTTGAACGGACTTACCTTGCATTAAGTTGATCTTTCTCTACACCCTGGCTATCACTGTAACACTACATTCTGGACTCTTTCCTTTTCTTCTCTATGAACGGTATGCTTCGTTTGTATAGCGTCCAAGAAACAATACTTTTTGCTGTATACTAATACATGTGAAATAATAAAGCAAAGCAGATCAAAAAGTTTAGACATTATTATTATCTGATTATGGGTAGAGATTTGTTTCAGCTTAATGAAGGATGAGTATCAGATGGCTGTAAATAAGGCCATGAAGAATATTCCACAGAGTCACAGCACTACTTAATATCACCACAGCCCCTGAAATGTGAACAGGGCATCCACACGATAACTTTAGTGCCACAGCAAAGCAGTCTCTGTCCATGTCACCCTCCCTCTAAAGTCAGATGTCAATTTGGGATTCACCTCAGCCATACCCCACATTCTGGAAGTGAAACTATCAGTAGGTAGAAGGTTTCACACCCAAACCACAATATAAATGCAACATAGGTCAAAATTTCAGTATGAAGATGGGGGTTTGTCTCTCTTTGTAATCCTGCCTATTTACCTTGCTAATCCCCCTGACTCAAAGGGAAAATTTAGCCCGGCCAACCCATCTAACCCGCACATCTTTGGACTGGAGCTTTGCTGGAGCTGCACTCATCCAGGCAAGTGGAGAGTAGAGATTAAGGTTCATTTATTAGTGTCACAAGTAGACTTATATTAACACTGCAATGAAGTTACTGTGAAAATCCCCCAGTCGCCACACTCTGGCACCTGTTTGGGTTACACTGAGGGAGAATTTAGCATGGCCAATCCACCTAACCAGCACGTCTTTTGGACTGTGGGAGGAAACTGGAGCACCTGGAGGAAACCCAAGCAGACATGGGGAGAACGTGCAAACTCCACACAGACAGTGACCCAAGCCAGGAATCAAACCTGGGTCCCTGGCGGCGTGAGGCAGTAGTTATCTACCCACGATGTGGCTTTTGTATTAAACCAGCTCACTCCATCAAGCTAATTACATACAGATGTCAGGTGTATTTTTCAGAGGGTTGAGAGTCTTTGGAGTTCTTTGCAGTGGAAGCAGAGTCTTTGAGTGCCTTAAGGCAGAGATAGTTAGATTTTAGATAAGCAAGAGGGTGAAACATTGGGGGGATTGGGGGAGAGGAACTTTCCATTCCTGTTTTTGGTGGGCGGGAATGACAGTGGGGCAGAGAATTGGGGCGGGGAAGTGTTTCCAAAATGGTTTTTCATGCCAGCGGGATTTCCCCACTCTGGATTTGCCCCATCATCCCTCTGTCAGCCTCCCTCCCCACACTATCCCTGCCATGCAATGATCGATACACAATTAGGTAGTGGGCTGTATCATTCCCACAGCACCAGGGATCTGGATTTGAGTCCAGCCTTGGGTCACTGTCTGTGTGGAGTTTGTACATTCTCCCTGTGTCTGCTTGGGTTTCCTCCAGGTGCTCCAATGATGTGCAGGTTAGGTGGATTGGTCATGCTAAATTGCCCCTTAGGGTCCAATTTACCATTGTGTCGCATCTGTTGTTGGGTGCAAAAACTCAGTAAAGTTGGGCGTGAGGTGAATAGGGCAAAAGCTCTAGCTTCTGAAGAGGTAAGTTCAGAGCTTCCAATGGCTCTCTGACTCAGATCAGTGGTGGAAGGGGGAGGAGGGAGGGGAGGTGGGCCAAATCATTCTCTGGTGGGGGGATGGGGGTGGTGGTGTTGGCATGCAGGAGGGAGTCTGGTGGGGGAGGTGCGGGGAGGAGGAGGAGGCAAGTCAGATGAGTCACTAGTGGATGGGGGGGGTGGTGCGGGAAAAGGAGGACAGATCACTCTCTGGTGGGGGAGGGGGCTTGGTGGGGGGTGGTGGCGAAAGGTGGGAGAGCAGAGGGAGGCCAGATTGTCGTCTTGTGGGGTGGGGGGGGCGGAGGGGGCGGCATTGGAGGCGGCCCGATTATTCTCTGGTTGGGGGGGAGGGAGGGCAGATCATTTTCTAGCGGGGATGGGGGGGGTGGCAGGCAGGGCGAGGGAGGCCCAACCATTCTCTGTGGAGGGTTGGGGGGGAGTGTGCAGGGAGGACCACTGCCACTCTGCGGGCGATCGGCGAGGGGGGGAAGAGTGCAGAGGGTTGTGATCGGTCTGGGTAGTGGGGGGGGTGTGTGTGGATAAGGGGGAGAGTTATGCTTGGGGGATGGGCGATGTCTTTGGGGGCCATTGCGGCCCGGGAGCGATGTGACAGTGGCGTGATTTTCATTTTTTATCTCACTGCGCGTGCGCAGTTCAGAGCTCTGATCATTTCGGACGCGCAAAGCCTCGCTCACAGCACAATTCAGACCCGCGATTTTTGTTTTTAAGCAAAGTGCGCATGGGCGCGCCTGGGAATGGATTTCCAACTTGGATCTGAATTAAGCCCAGATTCAGCACTTAGAATGAAAATGGTAAAATTGGGACCTTAGTGTCCAAAGATGTGTAGGTTAGATGGATTGGCCATGCTAAATTGCCCCTTTGTGTCCACAGATGGATAAGTTAGGTCAATTAATCATTTTCAATGCACAGGATTACTGGGTGGTGGGGAGGGTCTGTGTGGGTGGTGTTTCAGATGGTTGGTGCAGACTTGAGGGCCCACATGCTCTCTTTCTGTATTACAGGGATTCTGTGGTTTGTATGTAATTGGAATAAAGACAAAATAATTGCAAAAAATATTGCAAACGAAGGGTTCACTGCGATTCAGCAATTACCAAAATAAAACATAATGATACAAATACAGAAGATTAGAAGTTACTTGGAAACAGTCAATATAAATGGGCTTCCCACGCCCAAAGTCAACTTGAGACTCTTCCACTCTGTTCAGTTTGTATAACGAAATAATTTTGTTCCTATTTCATCAGCACCCATACCAACCTTTCACCACGTTCCTCAGAAATGCAAAAGAATACAGAATAATACAAGCAGTAAAATTAGCAAAAATGTTCGAAACTAGCTACCCAAAACCAGATTGAGGTGACGTTAACTGCAAAGAGGAAGTGAAAGAGGAAATGGGGCAACTTTGGCTAAAAACTACCATTAATGTGTAAAAAATAAAGGAAGTACAGAAATGTAATTTTGCATTATCCATGTCTTTGTTAACTCTAGATTTGAGTCTTTGAACCCACCCTTGGTGGACAGTGGATAGCTCTGCTGCATCACAGCATCAGGGTCCCAGGTTCGATTCCCAGCTTGGGTCACTGTCTGTGTAGAGTTTGTACTTTCTCCCCATGTCTGCCTGGGTTTGCTCCGGTTTCCTCCCATTGTCCAAAAGACGTGCTGGTTAGGTGCACTGGCTGTGCTAAATTCTCCCTCAGTGTACCCAAACAGGCACCAGAATGTGGGCATTTTCACAGTAACTTCATTGCAGTGTTAATGTAAACCAACTTGTGACACTAATAAATAAACTTTAACTTGATGGTAACATGGGCCGTCATGTTTTGTAGCTCAATGGATTGCAAAGGAAATTTTGATTTGATTTGATTTATTATTGAGACATGCGTTAACGTACAGTGAAAAATATTGTTTTTTGCGCACTATACGGAGAAAACGTACCATTCATAGAGAAGGAAAGGAGGCAATGTAGAATGTAGTGTTACAGTCATAGCTAGGGTATAGAGAAAGATCAACTTAATATAAAGTGGGTCCATTCAAAAATTCAGCAGGGAAGAAGCTGTTCTTGAGCCGGTTGGTACGTGACCTCAGGCTTTTGTATCTTTTTTTGCTCGACTGAAGAAGATGGAAGAGAGAACGTCCGGGGTACGAGTTCTTTCTAGCTAGTTCTTTCTTCCAATCAGTCTAGTTTAGAATGAACTAGAAGTAGGTTCCAAACAGAGGCTTTTAACACGGCAATGAGATCCATCTCAACTAGCCTGGATGGAAGCCTTGCTCCCCTCCACCTCACCCTACCCTTCCCATCAGGGCAGCTGCTTGTTTTCCATGGAAATAAAAATCCCAGTTGTTTCCATGACATGACTGCTCCAGTTTTACCCCTCTGGGGGGGTAGAGTTGATACACACACTGTTGGTTTACATTTGAACTCGCTTGTGTGTGGCTTTATTTGAAATATTTCCTTCTGTCCTGTCTGACTGAGAAGGAGCCGCGATGGTCGGATCGATTTGCAGGGGTGGGGGTCAATTCAGGTTTCCGAAATTGTCCGATTATGACCACAGCCACCTGTGAGACTCTTGGTTCGATTCCAAAACCGGGTCTCTGGAATGACGAGCAATAATCCCGTTTTGGAAAGTCATCGCTAACAATAGGGTGGCAGCTGGGACCACTTGCTTAGCACTAATTACTGCATCATCGTCTAACACACGGCAGAAAGCCATTGGGTGTTTCACCTGAGCAAGGTACCCAGAGAGCAAGACGGAGTGACTCATTAAGGCAGCTAAAATCAGGAGGGATTACCATCGTCATGACAGCAGTGGAAAAAGAAGTGTTTGGTGCAACTCTCTGAGCTAAATGACTCTTTGCAAACAAATTAGCCTTGCAAACAAAATGGACACATACATCCAAGTAAAGACGTTACATTGTCCACAAAATCAAGACACTTCTTCAAAACAAAGAAATATTTATGATTTGATTTGATTTATTATTGTCACATGTATTAGTATATAGTGAAAAGTATTGTTTCTTGCGTGCTATACAAACAAAGCATACCGTTCATAGAGAAGGAAAGGAAAGGGAGTTCAGAATGTGGTGTTGCAATCATAGCTAGGCTGTAGAGTAGGACTTACTTAATGCAAGGTAGGTCCATTCAAAAGTCTGATGGGAAGAAGCTGTTCTTGAGTCAGGTGGTACATGACCTCAGACTTTTGTATCTTTTTCCCGACGGAAGAAGGTAGAAGAGAGAACGTCCAGGGTGCATGGGGTCCTTAATTATGCTGGCTGCTTTGCCGAGGCGGTGGGAAGTGTAGACAGAATCAATGGCTGGGAGGTTGGTTTGCGTGGTGGGACTGGGTTACATTCATGACCTTTTGTAGATTTTTGTAGCCTTGGACAGAGAAGGAGCCATACCGAGGTGTGATACAACCAGAAGGAATGCTTTCTATGGTGCATCTGTCAAAGTTGGTGAGAGTTGAGTGGACATGCCAAATTTGATTTGATTTAATTTGATTTAAAATTGTCACATGTTTTCCTACCACTGAAATTGGAGTCACTGATCTGCAATTTCCTGTACTTCTCCCCACTTCCCTTCTTGAATAATGGTACCACATTTGCTGCTCTCCAGTCCTCTGGCACCTCTGCTGTGGCCAAAGAAGATGTGAAAACAGAGAAGAGCTGAGGCCAAAACATTGTCTGTTTTGAAGAAGGAGTTAGATATTGCTCATGGGTGAAGGGGACCAGATGTTATGGAGCAGATGGGAAGGTGATTTGATTTGATATGTTATTATCACATGTATTAACATACAGTGAAAAGTATTGTTTCTTGTGCACTATACAGACAAAGCATACCGTTCACAGAGAAGGAAAGGAGAGAGTGCAGAACATAGTGTTACAATCATAGCTAGGGTGTAGAGAAAGATCAACTCAATGCAAGGTAGGTCCATTCAAAACTCTGACAGCAGCAGGGAAGAAGCTGTTCTTGAGTCAGTTTCTACGTGACCTCAGACTTTTCCCAAAGGAAGAAGTTGGAAGGGAGAATGTTCAGGTTACATGGGGTCCTTAATTATGCCGGCTGCTTTGCCGAGGCAATGGGAAGTGTAGACAGAGTCAGTGGATGGGAGGCTGGTTTACATGATGGATTAGGCTACATTCATGACCTTTTGTAATTCCTTGCAGCCTTGGGCAGAGCAGGAACCATACCAAGTTGTGATACAACCAATAAGAATGCTTTCTATGGTGCATCTGTAAAGTTGGTGAGAGTTGTAGTTGACATGCCAAATTCCCTTAGTCTTCTGAGAAAGTAGAGGTGTTGGTGGCACTTTCTTAACTATAGTGTCAGCAGTGGGGGACTAGGACAGGTTGTTGGTGATCTGGACACCTAAAAACGCGAAACTTCTGACCCTTTTTACTTCGTTCCCGTTAATGTAGACAGGGGCATTCCTAAAGTCGATGACAATCTCCTTCATTTTGTTGACATTGAGGGAGAGATTATTGTTGCTGCACCAGTTCACCAGATTCTCTATCTCATTAGGCTACTGAGTTGGATTGAGTTAGATGATCAACCATGATCATAATGAATGACAGAGCAGGCTCGAAGGGCCGAATGGCCTACTCATGCTCCCAGTTTCTATTTGCTATATGAACTGGCCTCTTAGTTCACCAACATTGCATGTCAAGTAGGCATTGTTGGTCATTTGTATGGACCTCTTTGTGACACTGGGGAGAAGGCCCACATACACATTGATAGAGTCACGAAGACATGTTTGCACTTGTTGCTTTAGTGCAGTTGCTGGTGAGTCTATCCAGCCGCTCAGTTTGACAGTAAGAGAACTGGGTTACATGACAGAACAAGTGACGCACTGGGACTCATTGAAATTTGACACCCATGAATACACAGGGTGACTGAACAGGATACTGTACTCCTACACATCCAAGGCAGATTGTTTTTCGAAACATGGGTTCATCAGGAAAATAGACAAATTTCGTATTTGACAAGGAATAGGTTAGTGGTGGAAGAATAGAAATCAAAATTATCCATGATCAGTCTGACACAAGATGGACATCAGAATCCACATTATTCTGATTCATCTGCTCTTACTATGGGTGAGTTGCTAAGTTACTCATCCTATTCATAAACCACTAGATCTATTTAATTGTGTAATACTAAACTCCCTCTAGCTTTGAGAACACAAGTGAGAGCAGTATGACCTGCTCTGCCACTCAACAAGATAAGACTAAATTTCTATATCAACGCTCTCCCTCCATAACCTTCAAGTTTCTTGGTCCCCCGATCACCAATAACCTGTCCTGGTCCCTCCATGCCAACGCTATAGTTAAGAAAGCCCACCAACACCTCTACGCTCTCAGGAGGCTACGGAAACTTGGCATATCCACTTACCAATGTCTCTCATCATTTTTTTTAACAGATGCACCACAGAAAACATCCTTTCTGGTTGTACCACAGCTTGATATGGCTCCTGCTCTGACCAAGATCATAAGAAGCTACAAAGGGTCGTGAACGTAATCCAGTCCATCACGCAAACCAGCCTCCCATCCATTGACTCTGTCTACACTTCCCGCTGCCTCGGAAAAGCAGCCAGCATAATCAAGGACCCCACGCACCCTCTTCCACCTTCTCGTATTGGGAAAAAGATACAAAGGTCTGAGGTCACATACCAACCAACTCAAGAACAGCTTCTTCCCTGCCGCCATCAGACTTTTGAATGGACCTACCTCGTATTAAGCTGATCTTTCTCTGCACCCTAGCTGTGACTATAACACTATATTCTGCCCCTATCCTTTCCTTCTCCCTATGTCTTTATGGATTGCATGGTTTGTATAACGCACAGGAAACAATACTTTTCACTGTATCCCAAAGCATGTGACAAAAAAAAATCAAATCAGACACCCCAAAACCTCCATAACCCAAAACCTATCAATCTCAGTCTTTCATACACTCAAGTGACTATCAACAACCTTCAACAGGATTCCAAAGATCCGTAAGGCACTAAGTAAAGAAAATGCTTATACCTTAACTACCAACAACTTATCGCGAGACCATGATTCCAAGTTCTCCAATTCTGACAAACATCTACCTCTCAAATGAAGACATTCCAAAAAGATTACCTCTCATTCCTCTACACTTCAGAGTATGGGTGCATTGTACTAATTTTTTCCCCTCAGATAGTCCTTTTCATCCTAGGAATAAATCAAGTGAACCATGGGTGGCATGGTGGTTAGCACTGCTGCCTCACAGAGATCCGGGTTCACTTCTGAGCTCGGGTCACTGTCTATGTGGAGTTTGCACATTCTCCCCGTGTCTGCGTGGGTTTCCTCCGGGTGCTCCAGTTTCCTCCCACAGTCGGAAAAATGTGCTGGTTAGGTGCATTGGCCGTGCTTAATTCTCCCTCAATGTAACCTGAATAGGCGCTGGAGTGTGGCTGCTAGGGGATTTTCACAGCAACTTCATTGCAGTGTTAATGTAAACCTACTTCTGACATTAATAAATAATTTTAAGAAAACTCAATTCCTTTAAGACAAGCATCCTTCCTCAATAAAAGACAACACAGTTGTACACAATATTTCAAGTGTAGTCTCACCAACACCTTATATAAATATTATTCTCCAATCACCTTGCAATAAAGGTGAACAGATCAGTTGCCTTCCTATTTGACTTGTTGTACCTGTATGTTAAACTTGAACTGATAAATAGTAAAGTTTATTTATTAGTCACAAGTAAGGCTTACATTAACACTGCAATGAAGTTACTGTGAAAATCCCCTAGTCACCACACTTACAGCACCTGTCTGGGTCAATCTACCTAACCAGCACATCTTTCAGAATGTGGGAGGAAACTGAAGCACCCAGAGGAAACCCACGCAGATATGAGGAGAATGTGCAAACTCCACATAGACAGTGACCCAAACAGGGAATCGAACCTGGGATCCTGGCGCTGTGAGGCTAACCACTGTGCCGCCCACAATAACTTATTGATATCAATATAGGTCGCATCCTTTAAATTTTGTTTGTTATACAGACCTTTTTAACATTCAATCACAGGATCATAGCAAGATGCACTTTTAAATAGTTCTATTACTTAGAAATATAACATATTAAAATTGATTCCTATTATCAAAGTTAAGTTCCTAGCCCTGAAATGGCCAGTCAGTTATAACCATCCAATATCTCACTGTACAATGTGTAACAGAGATGTAGAAACACATTTGGAGAGAGAAAAAAAGAGGGGCATCAGACAAGTGTTTGGAAGGAAATATCTAATTGAAAACTGGACTCTCCAAGTGCCAAGGTGATTAACTTGTCTGCATGGGGTCAACAGAATGGGTGGATTAACAATCAGTAGAAACTCGTTACTGGGGAACAATGCACTCCCCAATCGAATCGATACCAAGTCAATTAACGATTATTGCGGGGGGAACAGATAATAAATGTCGAGAGGTCCAAACAGGTTTCTTAGTTGTTTTCTATTCGGAAGTAATAGGGGAGGAATACAGGACACGGTGTGAGTTCTATCCCCTCTTCCTTCTTGGTGAGCAAGTTAAAGACTTTTTCCTTATGGAAACGATGAGAAAGGCTTGATAGTGATTGCCTTGTTGCCAAAAAGAAGTGGTGTTTTCGATTACTCGTCTTGTCCTACCTCCGCCCATCACGGCCAGAGGGAATAATCAAATGTTTGTCTATCAAATCTTAACCAGATTGTTGTGAAGTAAGCAACGGTGGAAAGCCTAACCAAATACACTAGCGGTGTATTACCCCTAGTATATCTATAAAATATCAATTTCTGAATGTAAGGTACACCTTTTCCCCGAAAGTTACTTTTTTTTTGGCGGGGGCGGGGGGGGGGGGGGAGGTGGTGAAGTAGTAAATGTTGGCTTCCTTTTACACCCATGTAATCCCACTGAAGGTTATCAGTAATGTTAATGACTAGTGGTTTATTGTAAACACCCGCAAACTTTAATTCAGGTCTTCCGTTATTATTATAATTGGCGATTGTTTTTCTCCCGGAAAGTTTTACTAGAAACTAGACTAGTTTTACAAGTTGTACTATTATGTTTTCAGGAAATGTTTCCCCTTCAGCTATACCTTGTCCCATTTTTAGTTTTTTCTATACACTTGAATATGTTGTAAGGTTTTTGTTTAAATATTTAAAAAGCTTTGGGTTTTACTTTTTCAGCTTGCATCAATTTTGGAAAAGGTGGGTCGTCATCATCATAGCAAAATGCTTTTAAACTTTCTCCTCCCGCTCCTAAACGTTTAGCTATTGGGAGACCTGTGGTGTAATGGTAACGTTGCTGGACTCATCCCAGATAAACATAACATGGGGTTCAAATTCCGCTTTAGCACAGGGAGGCGTCTAATTTCCGTCAATAACCAATCTGGAATATAAAACTAGTCTCAGTCGTCATCAATTGTCATTCAAAAAAAACCTATATGCTTTACTAATGTCCTTTAGGGAAGGAAATCTGCCATCCTTAATGGGTCAGATGTGGAGATGTTGAGTTGGTTTAGAATGGGCACAGTAAGAAGTTTCTCAACACCAGTTTAAAGTCCAAGTTTATTTGGCATCACAAGCTTTTGGAGTGCTGATCCTTCATCAGGTGCATGAGGTAAATTCATCACCTGATGGAGCAGTGTACCAAAAGCTCATTTTGAAATAAACCTGGGCTTTAACCTGGTGTTGAGACTCATTACTGTTACCTGGTCTGGCCTACATGCGATTTCTGAAAGGTAGCAATGTGCTAGACTCTTGACTGTCCCCTGGAATGACCTCAGAAGCCACTCAGTTCAATGGCAATTAGGAATAGACAGCCTTTTTAGTGACTTGTGGGACATGGGCATCACTGGTTGGCTAGCATTCATGGCCCACCCATAGTTGTCCTTAAACCGAGTGGCTAGGCCATTTCAGAGGGCAATTGAGCCAACCATACTACTGTGGCTCTGAAGTTGTGTAGGGTAGACCAGGTTAGCACAGCAGACTTCCTTCCCTAGAGGAGTTGAGGAGGACCCAAGAAGTTGTGATTCTGTGGAATTCCCTGTTCAGTGAAGGAGTTGAGGTAACCTTATTTTTAAGGCAAAGATTGATAAATTTTTGAACAGTAAAGGAATTGAGGGCTTGGGTAAGTGGAGCTGAGTCCATGAAAAGATCAGCCATGATGTGATCTGATTGGTGGAGCAGGCTTGAGGGGCCAGATGGTCTATTCCTGCTCCAAGTTCTTGTGTTCTAAATTACATTAGTGAACCAGATGGGTTTTTCTAACAATTAATAATGGTTTTGTGGTCCAGTAGATTCTTAATTCCAGATATTTTATTGAATTAAAATTCCACCATTTGAACCCAGGTTCCCCCAGAATAGTAGCTGAGTTTCTGGATTAATAGTCTAGTGATAATACCACTATGCTATCACCTCCACTTGGTGGCCCAGCCAATGATGCTGTCAACCCCTGAGGTGTGAGGGCCTCTTGAGTATTTTGGAAATGGCTGACTTCCCAGTGAGTAGAAGGAGCCTCTGACTTTTAACTGTATGGAAGAGGCTGTAAATTGGTGGCTTCCTCTACCTTCTGCTGTGGGAAGGGTTCTGTTGTAAGGAATCAAAAGAAAATGCTGAAAAATCTCAATGGGTCTGGCAGCATCTATAAGGGAAAAGAGCTGATGTTTTGAGTCCAGGTGACCATTTGTCAAAGCTAAAAGGCATAAAGTGGGAAATATTTATACTGCAGGGGGAGGGGATGAAAGATGAGTCATAACCACAAAAACTAGGGAAGGTTGCCAATGGTAGTCCATAAAGAATTGTAAGGAAACTGATTACTTCCTCTGAGCACAAATCTTTATCCTTTGACCCTTGGTTCCAGTATTCAGAACAAACATTGTAGTACTGGAACAGGCCCTTTGGCCCTCCAAGCCTGCACTGACCATGCTGCCCAACTAAACTAAAACCTTACCCTTCTGGAGACCATCTCCTTCTCCCTATCCTAGTCATGTATTTGCCCAGATGCTCCTTAAAAGTCACTATTGTATCAATTTCCACTACTACCTCTGGTAGCAAGTTCCAGGCACCCACCACCCTCTGTATATTTTAAAGTGCCTTGTACATCTTTAAACCTTGCCCCCACACCTCAAATCTTTTTAAGGCAAGGATAAATACACTTTTGAACAGCAGAGGAATTGAGGGTTATGGTGAGTGGGCAGTAAGTGGAGCTGAGTCCACAAAGATCAGCTATGATCTTGTTGAATGGTGAAACAGGCTCGAGGGACCAGATGTCCTACTCCTGCTCCAGTTCTTGTATTCTTAACCTATGCTCCCTAGTAATTAGACAAATTGTTTCTATTTCTTCACTAAACGTTGCGTTGGTTTGAATATAATTGGCCTGTTGAGTAGTGTTGATGCTTCATGGGTGCATATTTTTGCAGACCATAGTCATTTTGGACTTTAACTTTTCTCTCTGAATACTGCTGAGATTGGTGGTACTTAATGCTCCAGTTTTAATCAAATAATTTAAAATGTGAAGAATTGAGACTTGGTGTGCTGAACTGAAACCACTTTGATCAAATGCACACTCCAAACACATAGAAACAGTGAAAGGTTTTTGGATAGTGAGTGGGGTGCAGCTGATTGTAGTGGCATTCTCTCTTTGGTCTCTTGTACTCCATTTAATGACTTTAAATTGCAGGTTGTATTCTGTGATTTTAATCTTGGGCTGTTAGCTAAGTGTTCAAAAAAAACTTAAAATTAAACATTATTGACTTGCATTAACACAATCTGATGTTGGTTTATTGTCACGTGTGCAATGAAAAGTATTGTTTCTTGCACACTATACAAAGTATATCTTTCATAGAGAAGGAAAGGAGTGCAGAATGTAGTTAGTCATAGCTAGGGTGTAGAGAAAGATTGACATAATGTGAGGTAATGCCATTCAAATGGCAACAAGGAAGAAGTTCTTGAGTCAGTTGGGACACAATCTCGGACTTTTGCATTCTTTCCTGAAGGGAGAAGGTGGAAGAGAATGTCAAGGGTGTGTGGGGGGTCCTTAATTATGCTGGCTGCTTTGCCATGGCAGTGGCAAGTGTGGACAGTAATGGATGGGAGGCTGGTTTGTGTGATGGACTGGGCTACATTCACAACCTTTTGTAGTTCCTTGTGGTTTTTGGGCAGAGCAGGAGCCATACCAAGCTGTGATATAACCAGAAAGCAACTTTCTATGGTGCATCTGTAAAAGTTGATGAGAGTTGTAGCTGACGAGCCACATTTCCCTCTAAGAAGGTAGGGATGTTGGTGGGCTTTATTAACTATCCCAGCATGGGAGTGAGAACCAGGACAGGTTGTTGGTGATTTGGACACCTAAACTTGAAGCTCTTGATCACTTCAACTTCAACCCTTTTGTTGACAGGGGCATTTTGTTCCTCTGAACTTCCTGATGTTGATCATAATTTTGTTGACATTGAGGGAGAGATTATTATTGCCACACCAGTTCACTAGATTCTCTTTCCTGTTCCATGTATTGTTTGAGATTCAATGAAGTGACTATGAAAATCACACTCTGACACCTGTTCAGGTACACAGGGAGAATTTAGCATAGCCAATGCACCTAACCAACTCATCTTGTGGACTAGGAAGAAACTGAGCACCTGGAGGAAACCCATAGATGGGGGAGAATGTGCAGACTTCAGTGACCCAAGTCTGGCATCAACTCAGGTCCTCAGTGCTAACTGCCATGCACCAATGAGTGTTTTCAGAGTAGGTGGCCTCAATAATATCTCTATGGTCTAACTTCAGCAATCTGGCAAAATAAAAAGTGCCATTGTAAACTTTTGGAATTAACTTTAAGGAGTGTCATTTAACTAAGTTTTTCAGTTGTTTGTTTTGGGTCTTCCAGTGCTCTTTTGGCTTTGCCTGGCATTTCATTCAGTGTGGATGTATAATTGATATTAATCATGCATTTAAAATGCTCATGCAGTGACCCCAAATGTACAATGCAAAAATACTTTTTCTGATGGAGATTATAATTTCACTTTCTCCCTAGAGAAAGTTGATTTTAAAGACAATAATGTTTCAGTGCTATAATTTTGAGGCCAACTTCCCATGTGGCACAATGGTTAGTGCTGCTGTCTCTCAGCACCAGGGCCGAAGTTTGATTCCTGGCTTGGGTCACTCTGTGGCATCTGCATGGGTTTCCTCCCACCGTCCAAAAGAAGTGCTGGTTAGATGCATTGGCCATGCTAAATTTTTCCCCCTGTGTACCTGAACATGTGCTGAAGTGTGGTGACTAGGGGATTTTCACAGTAGCTTTGTGTTGCAGTGTTAATGTCAGTCTACTTGTGACCCTAAAAAAATTAATGTGATAGGGTTGGGCAATAAATGCTGGCCAGCCAATGACACCCTTGTCCCATGAATGATGCTTTTTTAAAAAAAAACCACTTGGGGGTGGGAACAGAAGAGGTTTTGAGGATATTGCCTAGGATGGGGTATTTCAGCTTAGAGACTGGATATAGAATTATAGGTGTTCCAGTTTCCTCCTGTTTGGATTGTTCTCTTAAAAGGCAAAGGGGGACATAACTGGGGTTTATTGATGATCTGGAGCACTGTTCCCAATCGTGGGGGTGGTGGGGGAATAGTTTAGGGTAAGGGGCAGGATCCTCTGGATTAGAGGGGGGAATAATCACTAGGGTGGTGGAATCTGAAGTGCACTGCCTGAGAAGGTGGTGGAGGCTGGAATCTTGCAACAACCCAAACAAATATTTAGATGAGCACCTCATTTCAAAGATATGTGATTAGTGTGCCTTTAGTGGTAGCTATTGTCAGACTTGCTGGACTGAGGGCCTTTTCCTGCACTCTGGCTCTGCACCTTCTTCCTGCTATGAGCCATAATTCTCCCCTGCCCCACTGTGTTTAGTTAGCCATCTCTTCAAATTCATCAATGCCAGTTTGGTAAGGAGTGTTTTTCCTGAATTGCTGCTTGGTTTTAGAATTGCTACCTTCTATTTATAATCAACATTTGTCTGAGATCCTGTACTGATCATCCAGTGTACCAGTGGGCTATAAACAACTTTGTTTTATTATTCAAAGGTCCACTGAGAATGATTTACACAGATTGAGCCAGACTTGAATAAAGCAAATAATGAGGCAGCAGTGTGGTCCCAAAATGTACTTTCTTCTGCTTGCTGTATATATGGCTATTGGTAAGTATTTTGTGACTTGCTTGGTTAATGTTGCAGTCTCTGTCAAATGGCCTCAAGATTTGGGCACATTAAGCCTTCCTAAAAGGAATGTGTTTATTGTCCTTCAGAAGCTTTGAAGTATTGAATCTGCTTTTTCACAAGTCATGCATAAAAGTGCTCTTCAAACTCCCAACTTTGACCTTTTCCATCTACTAAAATGACTTGTCCTCTATATTCCCAGCCAAACTTGGTGAGGGATCTCATTAGCTTTTTATACCATTCAGCGAGAGGCTGATCATAGCTTCCTTCTGCACTGCAGGGATTCTATTTGGCCCATGAAGTTGGCATCAACCAGAATCCCACTAAGACCATAATTGACATTTAGCCTATTAATACCCCTGACACTAAAGGGGGCAATTTGGCATGGCCAATCAACCTAATCTGGTCATCTGTGGACTGTGGGAGGAAATTGTAAAGACATTGGGAGAACACAAACTCCATACAGTCTCCAAAGGCTGGAATTGAACCTGGGTCCCTGGTGCTGAGACAGCAGTGCTAACCACTTTGTCACCATACTGCTCCCTGTAAGCTAGTGTAACTCCACTATTCAGAGGCAGAAAGTAGGAAACTAGAGACCAGTTAACATGTATAATTGGGAAACATTAGAATCCATTAAGGAAGTAGTAATGGGATATTTGGGAAGTCAAAACAGTCCATCAGTCAGCATGGTTTTATGAAGGATAAATGATTGAATTTGCTAGAGTTCTTCTGAAGATGTAGCAAGCAAAGTAGATAATGGTGGTCCTGTAGATGTAGGGTATATGGACTTTTAAAGGCATTTGATAAGGTGCTGTACACAGGTGAAATTCCACAGGGTTGGGGTAATATACTCCTTGGATAGAGGATTGCCTAACCAAGTGGGAATCAATAGGTATTTTCTGGTTAGCAAGCTGTTAATCAGTGGTGTGCCACTGGGTTCAGCCCTGTGGGTTTGAGGGGGGGTGGGTGTAGAAAAGAGAAGGAAATGTAACAATTTCCAATAACTTGGATGCAGGATAGAATATAGCTAAATTTGTAGATGACATTAAAATAGGTGGGAAAGCAGTTGCAGAAGAGATTAAAATGGGATATGGACAGGTTAGATGAATGAACCAAATTTTGACAATGGAATTTAACACGAGTAAAGTTGGCTGCTTTGGTCAGAAGAAAAATGGCAACTTATCTAAATGGATGAGGAACTTCAGAATGCTTTGTAGAGGGACCAGGGTGTCCTTGTACACAAATAGCAGAAAGCCTGCATGCAGGTGCAGTAGGCAATAAGGAAGGCAAATGGAAGTGCTGTTGCAACTGAGGCACTATTTCTAAAGTCTTAGTGTCACATGTAGGCTTACATTAACACTGCAATGAAATTACTGTGAAAATCCCCTAATCACCACACTCCAGTGCTTGCTTGGGTTGACTGAGGGAGAATTTAGCACAGCCAGTGCACCCAACTGACATGTCTTTCAGACTGTGGGAGGAAACTGGAACACCCAGAGGGAAGCCACGCAGACACAATGTGCAGACTCCACACACAATCACCACCAGTCACTGGTGAGACTGCATTTGAGTGCTGTGTGCAGTCTTGGTCACTTTACTTGAAGAACGTAAATGCATTGGAGACAGTTCACTAGTTTGCTTCCAGAGATGACAGACTTGTAAAGAAGAGCTGTTGATCAGTTAAGCCTACACTTGCTGGAGTTTAGAAAAGTATGAACCAATTTGAGGTATGTAAGGGGAATGACAGGGTTGTCATGGAGCAGATGTTCGCCCTTGTTGGATGTTCTAGAATAAGGTCATAGTTTCAGGCTTAGGGGTGGCAGATTAAAAATGGATGAGGTGGAATTATTTCATTTAAAGGGTCATGAATCTCTGGAATTTTCTACTCCAGAGTCTGGTGCGTGCTGGAATGCAAATTTGGGGAGATGTATAGATTTTTAATTAGTTGATCCATTGTGGAGAATGGACAGGAAAGGAGATGAAATTAGCCATGATCACATTGAATGGCAGAGCAGGCCTCGGGCTGTATTGATGTTCTCCCCATTGGGTTGACGGTGGTTAGCACTGCTGCCTCAGTACCAGAGACCCAGGTACAATTTGGGCTTCAGGTCACTGGAGTTTGCATGTTCTCCCTGTGTCTGTGGATTTCCTCTAGGCTTCAGTTTCCTCCCACATTCCAACTGGCCATGCTAACTTGCCCCTAGTGTTTTTGGTGGGGGGGGGGCAGGGGCAGTGGTAGCAGAGCAAATATCTAGGGTTATGGGATAGGACCTGGGTCAGATGTTTGGTGCAGGCTAGATGGATCAAATGGCCTCAGTGCACTAAGGAATCTGATATTCTAGATTCCTGAAGGACTTAGTTGTCTTTCTAAACCACTCAATCTCTCTTTGCCAATTTGAGCATCGTGTTTATTCATAAATGAATCATTTGACCTGTTGGTCTTTTCTATTTAAATTTCTCAGGAATGAGTTTTTAGATTATTACTGCAGTCTCTTTTTTTTTCTTTCTAGGAGGTCTCCTTGGAGTCCCAGTGGGTGAGGACCATTTAGGTCAATTGTCTGTGAATACTCCAGTTAAGATGCACACTCTAAAGGAGCAGACATTGCCTTCCATCATATCCCCACTGAGTGTGGTGTCAACTCCAGAACATGCATTCATTCCATTCACATCAAGAGATGATGGGACACAAGGGATTCAACTTGCTGGCAAATCTCTAGCCAGAAGTATTGATGACAATGGTGGTGGAGTAATGAGAACAAGCACTGCATCTGGAAAAGAGAAAGCATCCACTTCTAGCAAGAATTCACTTCATGACTTGGTGTCTACACAACCAACAGAAATGGTATCAGACCACTTTGGCAAACGTATAATTGACATGAGGGTAAAATCTTTGGATTTGGGATCTGCAAATCCATTTTTACCTGAGCCTGAAGTCTCCAGTGAAGATGAGGATCCATCTTGGTACAGTGAGGTGACCACTCCTATACCTACATTTTCAAAGCAGCCTCCATTATCTACTGTAAAAATCGAGCTGCAAAATTCATCGTTTAATCATACCCATCCATTTGAGGAAACAGAGTTGCATACCTTGTCTTCAGAAGTTGCTGAATCTGGGTCTTTCAAACCAACATCAGTCGACCAAGTAATTGAGACACAATCAGGATCTGTGTTGTCTGAAACTATTTCAACACATCAGGCATTTGGTGCAGAGTCCGATGTTGCTGTGTATTTGGAAACTAATGCAACCAGTTTCAGTTCAGATGTATTTAAACAGCCCACTACATCTTGGTCTTCTGGGTCACCCAGTGGTTCAAAGGACAGCTGGCAATTGCCAGATGTTCTGGAGGGTGAATATTCAGTTCCTCCTTCTGTTGGGATGTTAGATGTTTCTGAAGATGTATATTCCACAGCTGCCTCATCTATTGGGACCAACTGGCTTCCAGATGCTTCTGAAGATGTATATTCCACAGCTGCCTCGTCTATTGTGACCAATTGGCTTCCAGATGCTTCTGAAGACATGTATTCCACAGCTGCCTCATCTATTGGGACCAACTGGTTTCCAGATGTTTCTGATGTGTACTCCACAGCTGCCTCATCTATTGGGACCAACTGGCTTCCAGATGCTTCTGAAGATGTGTACTCTGCAAGTATAGCTACTGATTGGCCATCTTATACCTCTGGAGCAGAATTTTACATGGCACATACACAAACAATTGTGGATGAGTTTGCCACCACTAATGGATCAGAGTATTACTCCACAATTTCATCTCTTCCCAATTTTCAGCCCAGTGCTTTTGAAGCACTGTCATCTGCTCCAAGCATTTTTGAGGAACTGTCTGCTTTAGATGGTACAAGCTATCAGGATCATCCTACCAGTTCACCAACTAATGGCATCTACTCTCAACCAAATGTGTCAGAGATTCAGCTTTCCATGATTACTACTGTTGTTGAAACCCTCAGTTTTGCAACACCGTTGACTCATTCCCCTATTGGACAGACTGATCCCCTGCTATTGCAATTTGAAATCCTGGACAGAGCCTATACAGACTCACTGAATGATAGTTCATCAGAAGCCTACCAAGAGCTAGAGACTCTTGTGAAAGAAACTGTAAGTATAAAGGTTCCTTTTCTTTATTGGTTTGCCAAAGTCCATTGAGTGTAACTCAAATTTGCCCAAACCTCTTGAATGTTCAGGTGTTCTTTTGTGACATGATGAAATGCTTGAAGTTGGAATGAATACAGTTGGCTGCTGCTTGTTACAAGATGTGCCAACAGCTTGAATAGTATAACTTCCTGCACCAATACATAGACCTCTTAGCCATTAACATGGGGCATTGGACTGTGGTTGGTTGCTTGCAAAGATGCTGCCAGTTAATAATTGTACCAAATGCATGGTGGGTGATTGGGTGGGCTATTTTTATTCTCTAAAAGGAACTGGATAAATGCTGGCAAAAAGAACAGTAGCAAGGTCACTTGGTGGTGGGAGAGGGTGAAGGATCTAAATGTCCACTTCATGTAAAAGTGGGCATGATAGGCAAAATGGCCTTGACTGAGCTAATAGACTGGATGCAGATTCCTGTATATCAGATGGAGTAATTCATTTCAACTTCTGCCATTCATTTTGATCATAGAACATATAGAACATAACAGCGCAGAACAGGCCCTTCGGCCCATGATGTTGCGCTGACCAGTTAAAAAAACAATGACCCACTAACCTAAACCAATCCCTTTTCGTCCATAAACCTATCCACGGATCTCTTAAACGCCCCCAAACTAGGCGCATTTACAACCGCAGCAGGCAGGGCATTCCAATCCCTCACCACCCTCTGGGTAAAGAACCTACCCCTGCCATCCATCCTATAACTACCCCCCCTTAATTTAAATCCATGCCCCCTCGTGCTAGCTTTCTCCATCCGAGGAAAAAGGCTATCACTGCCCACCCTATCCAAACCTCTCATCATCTTATATGTTTCAATAAGATCCCCTCTTAGCTGCCGCCTTTCCAGCGAAAACAACCCCAAATCCCTCAGTCTCTCCTCATAGGACCTCCCCTCCATACCAGGCAACATCCTGGTAAACCTCCTCTGCACCCTCTCCAAAGCCTCCACATCCTTCCTGTAATGTGGGGACCAGAACTGCACACAGTACTCCAAGTGCGGCCGCACCAGAGTTGTGTACAGTTGCAACATGACGCTGCGACTCCTAAATTCAATCCCCCTACCAATAAACGCCAAGACACTGTACGCCTTCTTAACAACCTTATCTACTTGATTCCCAACTTTCAGGGATCTATGTACACATACACCTAGATCCCTCTGTTCATCCACACTATTCAAAGTCCTCCCGTTAGCCCTATACTCAACACATCTGTTATTCCTACCAAAGTGAATTACCTCACTTCTCCGCATTAAACTCCATCCGCCACCTCTCGGCCCAGCTCTGCAACCTGTCCAAGTCTTCCTGCAAACTATGACACCCTTCCTCACAATCTACCACACCTCCGACTTTGGTGTCATCAGCAAATTTACTAATCCACCCAACTATACCCTCATCATGGCTGATCATATTCAATATCTACCCCCTCCCCCACACATCCCTTTAACCCCAAGAGCTATACATAATTTCTTCTTGAAATTACAAGGTTTTGGCCTCAGCTGTTTTCTGTGGGAGTGAATTCCCCACACTCTCCACCCTCTGGGTGAAGAAATTTCTCCTCACCCCTTCTAAAAAGTTTGCCCCATATCCTCAAACTATGACCCTTTAGTTCTGGACTCTTCCTCCACTCACTCCCCCACCTGCCATCAAACATTCATTCTGAATTTAACCCTGTTTAAAATTAAATTTATTTCCCCTCTAAATGCCAGTGAATATGACTTACCCACAAGTCTTCCCTCATATGCCAGACTGGCCATCTTGGGTCTGCCTGGTAAACCTTTGCTGTACTCTCTCTGTAGCAATGACATCCTCCCTCAAATAAGGACACCAAAACTGCACACTACTCCAGATGTGACCCCACCAACACCCTGTAGAATTTGAAGCAATCTTTTGGGGGGAGGAGGAGGAGGAGGAGGAGATCAGATGTCCCACCAGAATTGCAACCAAGACCCTAATGTGAAGTAGTCCCAGATGACCATCTCTTCCCCATTGAGGGAGGGGGAGAGCTGACTAGTGGTGATTTAACCTGAGGGTCACCACACCTCAGGTGAGGGGCAAGGTTGAGGGGGTGGGGCCTTCAAGAAGAACCTCAGCTGGTATGGGAATTGAAGCTGTGCTGTTAGCATCACTGAGCTGTCTAGCTGATCAAATTACTTCAGTGTTCTGTTAAGCACGATGCCATCTTTATGTAGCCAAATGGACACACAATTGGCTTGATGACAGAAGCCAGAGGGTGGCTGTAAAGGGTTGTTTTTCAAACTGGAGACCTGGGATCAGTGGTGTGCCTCTCAGATTGGTGCTGGGTCCACCATTTGTCACATTGATTTTTTTTTTGATCATTTAAAAGGCATGTTTAATAAGTTTACAGATGACACCAATCTTGGTGGCATAGTGGACAGTGAAGAAGGTTTGAGGATTGCAACAGGATCTTGATCAATTGGGCCAGTGGGCTGTTGAATGGCAGATGACGTTAATTTAGACAAATGCAGTGATGCATTTTGGTAGATTAAGTCCTGCCCTGGTTCAGTTAACAGGGCACTGAGGAGCGTTATAGAACAGATTCAGGGGTACATGTTCATAACTCCTGGAAAGTGGAGTCATGCTTAGTTTCGTTGGTCAGAACATTGAATACAGGAGTTGGAATGTCATCTTGAAGTTGTACAATACATTGGTAAGGTCACAGTGGAATAGTGTATAGTTCTGGTCAGCCTTTTATAGAAGGATAGAAAGTAAATCTTTCCTGCATCCTAGGATGCTACTGGGACTTGATGGTTTATTATAAGGAGAGGTGGGATAGACTGGAGCTTTTTGCCTCTGGAGAGTAGGAGGCTTGGGGGTGATCTTGGAGGTCTATGGGCATAGAGGAGCTAGTCAATATCCTTTCCCAAAAGTAGAGGGCCTAGGTTTGAAGTGAGGGGAGAGATACAAATGAGCTCAGAGGGTGGTGAGTGTCCTGAGCTGCCAGAGGTAGTAGAGATGGGTACAATTGTCTTGAAGCTTAAACAGTTACATGAGTAAGATGAGCATAGAGGGATATGGGCCAAATGTGGGTAATTGGGACTACAATTTTTTGTCCATGTCACCCTTTTGTTTTCAAGCCAAGTTGGGCCATGGGGCTTGTTTCCATGATGTAAACATCTGACTCTTAATTCTTTGCTGTTCTTGCAGCTGGAGCCTCTGTTTTATGCTCGCTATGGAGACAGCTTTCTCAGAACCAAGATTCTTAGTTTTGCGTGAGTAGAATTGCTTTTGTGTTTCTTGTTAAATGTGGATCAATCTGAATGCAAAAGACTTGCAGCTGCATAGCATCAATTTGATATACTTTGGCTACGAGCAGATTTGTTTCTTTAATTTTTATTTTCAAAGATGAGTGCCCAATATAGAAGTTGCTAGCTTGTACAGTGAAGATAGTCTTCCAATTGGTACAACCAAGGTCACTTGGCCTTTCACCTAAACACCACTGTCAATTAAACCAGTGAAATCTCCTTTAAATTGTCTAACATGCTGAACTATGCATTTGATTTTCCACATACCTTAAAACTTAGTCAGGCCTAGAGGCACTAGTTGGTCCCCTTGTCTCAGCCTCCTGTGGCAGCCTGGCTTGTATAAGGTCAGGATGATGCTAAATTCAATCCCTAGACTGACCTTCCTTGAGGCAATGAGATAGGGACGATATAATTTTAAGCTGCTAAAACTCTCAATTTTAAGAGGTGTGTTGTTGTTGTTGAGATGGCATTGGGTGATGTACAAATTGTGGTATTAATTGTGGAGGAGATTAACTGATCTACAATCTTTGAGAATTAAGAACATTGCACAGGTCGTTCAACCCCTTCAGTGGCTGATCTGATTATGGCCCTAATTTCACTTTCATACCTGTTCACTACTCCAATTCTTAAAGGCAGGAGATGGCCTAGTGATATTACCACTAGATTATTAATTCAAACTCTGCAAAAAAAAAAATGTTCTGGGGACCCAGGTTCAAATCCTGTCAAGGCAGGTGTTGGAATTTGAGTTCAATCTACCCACCCAGTCCCATGAATGAAAAAAAAATCCCGTTGTCAATCAATCTGTAACTCTTGCAATGATGCAGCTCCCTGGGGAGAATGTCAAAACAATGACTTCCAAAAATAATTTTACTATTTGTGGGACATGGGTGTTGCTGGCTGGCCAGCATTTATTGCCCATCCCTAGTTGCCTGAGGGCTGTTGAGTCAACCACATTGCTGTGGCTCAATTACATGCCAGACTGAATAAGGAAGGTGGATTTCCTTCCCTGAAGGACATTAGTGAACTAGATCAGTTTTTCCCAACAATTTGGCAATGGTTTCATGAATTCCAGTTTTAGTGAATTCAAATGTCACCATCTGCTGTGGCAGGATTTGAATCCCAGTCCCCAGAACATTGAGTTTCTGAATTAATGGTCTAGTGATGATACCACTAGGCCATTGCCTCTGAGCATCTGTCCTGTCCAGCCCCCTCGGAATCTTTGCTTGACAGTTCAAACTTACCTCAAGACAAATCCTTCAATTCCCAGGATTGGCTTAGAGGCTCTGCAGCCTTGCTTCCAATGCAAATGTGTGGTGGCTGCTTGTCCTAGTCTTGATGCTTTCTGATGTCCTCTATCCGGACTACTGAACAATGCTATTATTCATCAATGGTGAGAGGTTACTCAGCATGATGCACCCATCTTGGAGAGAAAAACCTTTTATGGTGGATGGAAGGGGATCTAGAGACTTTTAGTTCAAGCTCTAAGGCATTGCATTCATGTTTTTATTATACTTGAATATGAAGTTACTTAGTGTTTTGTCTTTCAGTCACATTGATAAATGAGCACCTTGCTATTTGAGAAAATGGATCACCTGCTTATTCAATGTTAAATCTGAAAGGTGCATGTTGCTAAGATGTTTATGGGGTTATAATTCCTATAGCCTCGGGCCTACATTTGACAAAAACTGGAGACTTTGCCAAAAAAGTGCTTTATTACAAAGCCAAGCAGTAAAGATGTCTTGTGGATAAACTCCTGTTGAGCTGTTTGTCATGTTATGCAGGAATGGGTCGGTTAAAGTGGAGAGTGAAGTGATGTTCCAGGAGCACGCTGTGCTTCCAAGTAGTTCCGATATAGTTCGGACAGTGCTCACACACGTGTACCGCACAGATCCAATTGCAACAGCCTTGGAAATCAATGCCAGCTCTATTGTTTGCAATGGTGAGTGTTTTTTAACTATTCCCATTCTTTAGCTTTTTAAGGTACACTTGTAAATGGGCAGTCAGAGAATCATAGAATCCTTTATTGTGGAGAAGGAGGCCATTCAACCCATTGATTCTACATTACCCAGGCTCTCTTCCCTCTTGTTTTCCCTATTAATCCCCTGACAGGGTTAATTTAGAAGTAAGGTACATGTTGGTGTGCTTGGCTCAATAATAGGGTAGCTATTGAACTGCTTTCTTTCGTGGGATGTGGGTGTCACTGTCACTGTTAAGGCCAGCATTATTTGAGTGACCTCAGATTCTTGGCTAAGATGAAGTGTAGTATCGACATGCTGTGCTTGGTTGAAGTCATTAGGTTACATTTCAGCTTCATTTGAAGCAATTTTTTTTTCAAGTGGCATCTCCACCTTTGGGCTAAGATGCAAATAAGATCAAGCCTTGGAGGAGGAGCTACACCTACTCCAATCAGCTTGGATCCTGTACATAAGAACATAAGAAATAGGAGCAGGAGTAGGCCAGCTAGCCCTTCGAGCCTGCCCCGCCATTCAATAAGATCATGGATCAAGCCCAAGACAGGTAGTGAGAGCCCTGTCTTGTCAGCTTGGATCAGGAATGTCCTAACTTGTTGGGACTCTGAATTGGCTTTAATTTGACTTGATTGGAATAAAGTAAACAAAAAAAATTATTTGAGCCATAATTGCCCTTGTTGTCTTGTCTGTCCATTTTAGTGGTTAAGAGTCAACCATATTGCTATGAGTTTTGCACTGCCAGCTCTCCACTCCCACCATCCCCACTAACAGTTCTGATATAGTGCACCCATTTAGATGCGTTGTGCTGTGTTCTTGACCCTGTTTTGTTTGAATTAATCTGCCTTTCCACTTTGGAAGAGCTTACAGTTCTTATCTGATTTTAATGTTTCAGGTTACAGTCTAGCAAACCTGGAGTCTGAGAGAATTCTCATTGAATTCACTGCTTTGAGCACAGGGCTTGGTCCCTGGTCTGACGAGGCAACGTTTTACCAAGAATTGCTTCAGCAGCTGAGTAGTTGGGTATGTATTATGGAAATTAAGTTGAAGCAATTATGGCAGGCAGCTCTCGTCAGCAAGAATGGAAAGTGCTTGTGTGCAGATCAGGCCTGGGTGAGGTCAGCAGTTGCTTATTCAGAGAAGTGACTAATCTAACCTTGAGTAAATTTCTTTAATATTGTTTCTGGCCAGCAATGACCCAAAAACAAGTAAGAACATGTATTTAAAAAAAGGTAATGTTATGCAAATGATGGATTAGGTTTCCTATGGATAAAGGACAAAGCTGCTATGATTGGACTATATGTAAATTAAGGATTAGAATTCAATAAACTAAACTAATCACCTGTATGAATCAACAACATCAGCAGTGTATCCCACTGTTTTCTTATTGCACAGTAATAAAGCTGGGAGGATTGAGTACTCCTTGTTCCATAGTGTTGTTTGTACCCAAGTTGACTACAGCATTCTGCACCAAATATCTGGGGAATTTAAAATTTGTCCCAATCTGATGGTTCATAACTTTTGGGGGGGAGGAGGGATGGTAAATGCTGAATTAGTGTAAATTACTACAAAGTAGGACCTGGCTCTAATAATCCTTACCAAGGCTAACACTCCTGGCAAAACGTGCACATTTTAAATTTGGCCAAGTTTTTGGTATGATTTGATTCTCCGTTGTCATGTCCTTGTGTAAGCTTTGCTGGCAAGGCCAATAGTTAATGCTCCTCCTTGATGCAACTCCAAGAGCTCATGAGATGCTTTGAAGGAAGTGTTGATCACATTTGTCTGATGTTAGTCAGACCCTTCAAACTCAATTTAATGATGCCAACTGGAAGAGCTGAATTCAGGTTCTCAACTGCCATGGAGGGATTTATATAAAATATTTGACTAAAGTGTGACAGTCTTAATGTTAACTGATGCACCATTGCTTTACCATGATTGTTCAGTCAGGTGATTGGGTTACTGCTCTAAAAATGACCAATATCCTACTTGGTTTACCTCTAGGTATCTTAGGACAACTGACACATCAGGTCTACAGTGACTCTCTCAGCTACTAGCCTACTGCCATTCCCTTGTCTTCAGAATTTGAATTCAGTAAACTATATCTGGAATTAAGAATCTAATCACTATAAAATGATGGGGGGAAAGACCCATCTGGCTCACTAACATATTTTAGGGAAGGAATTGCCATCCTTGCCTGGTCTGACCTACATGTGACTTCAGATGTGTTTGACTCAACTGCTCTCCATAATAACTTTGCAAGCCATGCTTTCTCAAGGGTATCTCCACTTGGGCATCACTGGCTGGGCCAGCATTTATTGCCCATGATCCATAAATAAAAGCCCACTTGCCTATTTAAATATACAGGTGGTTTCTCCTGTTGAATTCTGCTTTTAAAAAGGTTTTATATTTGTAACACTTTCCTGTATGTCTGCTTTTAACTTTTTATCTTTTTGAAGGTTGTGGAAACCCTGGAGGAAAAGTACCCTGTCCAAGAATTTAATATTGGAAGAGTCATGTGAGTGTTTCCAAATGGAGCAAGAATAGTTTTGCCAAGGTAGCGACTAAAAGCTATCTAGGTTATTAGTCACAAGTAGGCTTACATTAACACTGCAATGCAGTTACTGAAAATACTAGTTGCCACAGTTCAGCATTTGTTCAGGTAACACTGAGGGAGAATTTAGCAAGGCCAATGTACCTAAACAGGATGTCTTTCAGACTGGGAGGAGCACCCAGAGGAAATCCACACAGACACAGAACATGCAGACTCTGCAGAGTGACCAAGCCAGAAATTGAACTTGGGTCCCTGGCACTAAAGCAGCAGTGTTAGCCACTGTGCCACCATGCTGCCACATTACTGCTCTGACAAATAGAATCTGAGGGCCCCTTATAGCATCTGCAATCCTCAATTGCCTGCTTTTTTTTTTGCCACTTTGTAAATTACACAAACTGATAAGAAATGTCTCATTGCAGAGTATAGGATGGAATGTAACTTGATTAGAAACTTCTGATTAAAATTTGCACACAGGTTGTGGGTTGACTTTTTAAAGATTGGGAGTATAGGAATGTGAGGCAGGGGTAGGCAATTCTGCCCCCTCAGCCTCTTACGCCATTCAATAAGATCATGGCTGATTTATCTCTACTCCTCTTTCCTATCAGTTCTCCATTACAAACAAAAGTCTGTCCAACTTCAATTTAGTCAATATCCCAACATCCATTGGACTGAATTCACAAACCTTTGAAAGGCGTAATTTCTCCTTTTCAGATCTGTTACTTGTCCTTTTTAAAAAAAAAAATCTCTAAGATCCTCCACAGGTGATATCCATTGAACACTGTACAATTTGATGTGGTGGCTAAAATAGCTAGCTCTTCATGGGATCATATTGCAAGAGAGACCCTTGAGGCCCATCGAGTCTGACCTTCCCCCTAATCCCCTTTACCCATTTCCTTCAATGTTATGCCAAGTGCTCATCCAGGTACCCCTGATTTGAGGCAACCCTCTGCCAACCTCCCAGGCAGCACGTTCCAGTCACCACTCTGGGCAGATTCCTCACATTCCACCCACCCTCCTGCCTCTCACCTTGAACTTGTGCCCCCTTGTGACTGATCCTTTTTGATTTATTGTCACATTATTAGCTTAGTGAAAAGTATTGTTTCTTGTGCACTATACAAACAAAGCATACCATTCATGGAGAAGGAAAGAGAACGTAGTGTTAATCAGTGAGTGTAGAGACAGATCAACTTAATGTGAGGTAGTTCCATTCAAAAGTCTGGCAGCAGGGAAGAAGCTGTTCTTGAGTTGGTTGGTATGTGGTATCAGACCTTTCCATGTTTTCTTCTGATGGAAGAGAATGTCCAGGGTGTGTGGGATCCTTGAACATGCTGGCTGCTTATCCAAGGTAGTGGGAAGTGTACACAATAGGTGGGAGGCTGGTGTGCATGATGGATTGGACTGCATTCCTGACTTTTTTGTAGTTCCTTGTGGTCTTGAGCAGAGCAGGAACCATAACCAAGCTGTGATACAACCAGAGAATGCTTTCTATGGTGAGAGTCATAGCTGACATGCCAAATTTCCTTAATTTTCTGAGAGCGTAGAGGTGATGGCAGCCTTTCTTAGTGTTTGTATAGGGGACCAGGACAGGTTATTGACCCAGACATCTCAAAACCTGAAGCTCTTGCCCATATCTACTTCAACCCATTGATGTAGAAATGGTCATGTTCTCCTTTACACTTCCTGAAGTTGGTCTCCTTTTTGTTTTGTTGACACTGAGAAATTATTGTTGCCACATCAGTTCACCAGATCCCCTTCAACTAAAGGGGACAACTGGTCCTTATCCAGTCTGTCCACATCCATCAGATCACCCTCCCTTCTCTTTTAAAAAAAAAAATCTGGTTCACCATGGGATTGTGATAGTACCAGGTTTATAAAATGCTACCAAATATCTTTGAGCATGCTGGTTAGGTGTATTAGCCATGATAAATCTTCCCTCAGTTATGCAGGAGTGTGGCAACTGGGGGATTTTCAGTAACTTCTTTGCAGTGTTAATATAAGCCTACTTGTGACAAACTTGCAACTAATACTTGCAAAAAAACCTGAGTATCAAAGTGTGGGTTGATGGACCAGCAAATGTTTGGTCATAGTTGAGGTCAGCTTGTTTCATTTTCAAATTCCAAATGCACTGTAACATTGTACACCATTTATTCAAATCTTTTACCATGTTTACACAGATGTCCTAATGTGGTGGTACATGAGTTGTCATGGATTACAAATTCCAAGTTTACTTGATCACTATCAGTTCAGACAAGAATGAAGTTGTATTAACTATCTTGCTTACAGACGTATCCAAGGAGATGTCAATATCCAGGGGACAGCACATTTGATTACACCTGTGCATGTCAACAAAGAAGTGTTGCTACTGCTCAACAATCTTGTTGATAAGTTTGTGGACCTGAGGTCACTGAAAGTGAATGGTAAGTTTGGTGATTTGACCCAACTCGTAAGTTCTGAGGCTTCACTTTTTAATTTTGCATCATAAATGTACTTGATGTTAATGTTACAAAAAATGCATAGGAACTGGAGTAAGGCATCTGTCATTCAACATGATCAAGGCTGAGTAGACACTTCAATGCCTGCCTTTTAGGTGATGGTATTGTCACTGGGCTAATCTAGAGGTGCTGCATCATGCTCTTGATTCAAATCCCATCATAGCAGATGGTGAAATGTAAATTTAATAAAATTGGAATGAAGTCTCAAGCTGACCATGAAAGATTGAAATAAATATCAGGAAGGAATTATTTTCAGCCCTGTGATTTGAAGAGTGGGCCACAACAGTAAGGGACTGGGTGCCACCAAGGATCACCATGCTACAGATGGCAGAGCATAATGTGTTGTATTTGAAGGCTGGTGGGGTAGATGGTGAGGGCAAGATTACTTTGTGGTTCTAGGGAAGGGGTGAGGGTGGAAGAGTGGGAAATTGATCAACATAATTGAGAACTTGAAGTTCTAGCAGGCCATGGGGGCAGAAAGTACAAAGAACAAAACAGCCTGGGTAACAGGCCCTTTGGCCCAACGAGCCCATGCTGCTATTTTAACATTACGAGTTCCCCCTCCATCCATGACCCTTGTCTATGCTTATGGCATTCCACATTGAGGGAAGACTAATTTAGGAACAATTTATTTCACCAGTCAGCCTAATAGCACATCTTTGGGGTGTGGGAGCAAACCAGAGCACCTGGAGAGAACCTGTGCAAGCACGGGGAGAATGTGCAAACTCCCACAGACACTGGCCCAATCCATGTGTCTGCACAGCAAACAGTGATAGTCACTGAGCTGTTGTTGCCCAGCTTCAGGTCCAGTTTAAGTGCACACTAATGACATGAAGTACTAGGCTATTCTCAAAACAGCCAAGAGCAGCCCTTGTACAACCCATCGTGTGTATGCCCCTTGTTGGACAACAAGGTGGACTGAAGCACCTGTGAATTAAGGGGGAAAAACATCAGTATCATCCCCATCCTTGTACATTACCAGGGATGTCCCAAGGCTACTGAACATTATTTAAAACAATCTCCTATATCCCTCCATCTCCAACCCGCTCATGTGGTTGTCTAAGTAACTCTTAAACAACTCCAGAATGCCTGCCTCCACCACCTTGCTTGGCAGAGCATTCCATACCCCACTACCCTCTGGAAAAACCTTCCTCTAACATCCAAATTATACCTTGCCCTTCTTGCCCTAAGCCCATGGCCCCTTGTAATGTGCATTTCCAACATAAAAAGCTTACCACTGTTTACTCTACTATACCCTTCATAATCTTATACCTCTTAGATCTCCCCTCAGTCGCTGTCTTTCAGGGAAAACAGTCCCAATTTGCTCAATTTTTCCTCATAACCCAGTCCTTCCATACCAGGCAGCATCCTGGCAAACCACATCTGCACTCTCTCCAGGGCCTCCATGTCTTCCTGGTAGTAAGGTGACCAGAACTGGACGCAGTATTCCAAATGCGGCCTAACCAACGTTCTATACAACTGCAACATTAGACTCCAGCTCTTATATTCTATACCCCTTCCTAAAAGGCTAACGTAAGCTTTCTTTACAACCTTGTGCTGCCACCTTCAAAGACTTGTGCACTTGCACCCTCAGGTCGTGCTGTGTTTCTATACTCTTTATAGGTCTACCCTTTATTATATAACTCCCCCTACATTATTTCTTGCAAAATGCATCACCTCACATTTGTCACTGGTCACTGCATGGGATGAAAATCGCTCCTTTAGCAAGGAGCTGGATGAGGGTGTGTAACTGGGAGGCAGTGGGCTTGGACATCAATGTAAGAAGTGCCATAATGCCCTTGATAACCAACCATAAACATCCTATTCAAATACTTGGTAGATATCTAGTTATTGACTGGTGCTATTTCTGTACCATCCTGGATCACACGTCCAGGATTTGGTGTTGATAGAGGTCACACTGCTATCAAATCAATAACCAAATATCTACAAATGGTACCTAATGTTAAGTTGGTGTTTTGAAATAGCAAGTATTGGCCAAGTTCCAGAATGTTTTTCTAGTTAACACTAACAATTATAATTGTCCTTGGTAGCAGTTTCCTTGCCCTCATTTGCACTTGTATGAATTTATTAAAAAGCAATTGATACAACTAACCAGTTCAAAAGGTTAGATTCAAACTAATGGCACTTGTACCAAAGAATTGACTCTTCTTAGACCCAGCAAGTGTCCAACAATTTCATGGCCCTTTATGAAATCCTGGATCATTGGAATTTGCTGCCAATCTAATGGGCAATAAATGATACAAAATGCAGTTCTGAAGGGTAACTTGAAGACCACTGACTTGGAGATCTGTCTTGCTTATGGATTTGGGCATCTGATTGCAAAAAGGACATGTCTCTTGAGAGCCCAGATTAGGAAAATAACCCAGAGTCCATGGACCATGTCTATTAACTAAGGAAGTGCAGCCTATAATAGTTATCTTTTTATTGATTTTATTTGCACTTCAGTCCCATCCATGCTCCTGATCTATAGGCACCTGGTGGGGTGGGGGAGAGGATTGGAGAGAAGCAGGACAGGAAGGCAGAGAATCTCATTGTGAACCTGGGCCAAGCTAAACCTGAACAAGTCCAGGCAATGGCTGATCAAGAGGGTTGTCTGACTTGACTGTACCCCTTTTTTGTTCTAAAACCATGGCTACATTTGCAGCCAGGTGTCTCTGGAAAAGGGAATATGCAGTGTCCAAGTGCACTGTTGAAGACTTCCATGCCTGCTGGGCACCACTAGGGTATATTATTGACCCCCTTTGCTGCTTTAAGTTTCCATCCTACATTGTCTTTTGTTTTGGACAGTCCCTTTTTGATTTTATCCATCAATTGATTTTAATTTGTTTTTGGGGAAAATATTGGCAGTGGCCTTGAGGGCAAATCTTTCAAACAGTGGCTGTCTCCATGGACACAAATGGTATGCTTGTCCAATATATAAAAGTGGAACTGATGGCAATGGTAAGAGTGTGGATATTTATTGGTGATTTGGAATTAGAAGTAATGCTATATCCTTGTGTGGACCCCCCCCCCCCCAAAAAAAAACACAAACACCCCTCATTAGAACAAAACTGGATAGCTTCAGATTCAGCCAAGAATAATTGAATGTGAAATCTTGTGTTTGATAGAAATCACTTTTTCATATTTTGACATCTTTATTCCTAGGGTCTGGCATGAACATTGGGGTCCTTCCAGTTTCCTTCACAATCACCAATCAAGAATATAATTCCACCCTCCGGGATTCACGGTCAGCGTATTTTTGCAGCCTTGGTAAAGCAGTGACCCAGGCAGTAAGTTCCTGTCAGACTTTTTTCCCCCAAGTTGTAATGTCTAGGACAATTGCTTCCCTTTCTGTCTCATGTGCCGTGACTAATGACAGAGAAACCCTTGTGGCTTTTGCTAGTCACTTCTCAAAGGGGAAATACCCAATCTTGCTCAAATGGATGTTACAAGTTGAATTGCTACACAAGTGCAATCCAATACAAACAAATATACTGCAGCTTGAAGGAGCTGGGTGTTGCTCCATTTTGTGGTTTTAGAAAATGATTGAAATATTCTCATTCTCAAGTCACCTCAATTTCACTGTGGTGGCATAGTAATATTGTCACTGGACAAGTAATCTAGTGACTCTGGGTTTGACTATGGCAGGTGGTGAAATTTTATCATAACCTATCTGGTTCACTATGCTCTTTAAAGGAAATCAGCTGTCCTTAGCTGGTCTGGCCAACATGTCACTCCAGATCCACAATGTGGCAGACTCTGCAATAGTCACTGAAATGGCCCTTGCAAGCCACTTTAGTTTAAGGGCAATTAAAGGTTGTGATGAATGCTGGCCCAGCCAATGATATCCTATACTAGGGGATATAGATTTAAGGTGTGGGGTGGGGGGAGATGTTTAAAGGAGATGTTGGAGGCAGTCTTTGAGGTGGCAAGTACCTTGAAGGCACTGTCGGAGGTGGTGATAGAAGCAGATAAGTAGCAACATTCAAGAAGCATCTTGACAGATGCTTGAATAGGTGGAGAACAGGGATATGGACTGTATACAGGTCTTCAGCTTAGCCTGCCAGCCCACTAAGCTAAAGGGTCTAGAACAAAGAACAACATAGCACAGGAAACAGGCCCTTCAGCCCAACAAGCCCATGCTGCCATTTTAACATGAGTGCCCTCTCCACCCATGACCCTTGTCTGTCTGTTCCTGTGTTGTAGTGTTCTTTATCCACATCCCATGAATGAAAAGTGGCTACCCTGGAACAATGGGGTAGATTGAACCTTGAGGATTTGAGTTGAGTTAAATATCAGTAGATCCTGATTTTAACTTTGGATGTATGTGTGATCTGTTTAATCAGTCATGTGTATTGAGTAGCACTAGTTATGGTAGTTTGGTGTATAGTAATCTGCCTACAGGGGAGGGAAATGTCAGATTTCTTTATGGGATATCTTCAAAAGAAACAGTGCAGTGAATTTTTGGATATTGGAGGCTGATTCTCCAAGTTCTTGTATGCTTGACGCATATCCTTCTAAGAACATAACATAAGAAATAAGAGCAGGAGTAGGCCATCTAGCCCTTCGAGCCTGCCCCACTATTCGATAAGATCATGGCTGATCTGTCGTGTCTCAGTTCCACTTTCCCGCCCTCTCCCCATAACCCTTAATCCCCTTGCCTATCAAAAACCTATCTACCCGCGTCTTAAATATATTTAGCGAGGTAGCCTCCACCACTTCAACGGGCAGAGAATTCCAGAGATTCACCACCCTTTGAGTGAAGAAGTTCCTCCTCAACTCCATTCTAAACTGCAACCCCACCCCTTATCTTGAGGCTGTGCCCTCTAGTCCTACTGTCCTTTCTGAGCTGGAAGAGCCTCTCCACCTCTGTCCTATCCATCCCATTCATCATCTTATGCCTCAATGAGATCTCCCCTCATTCTTCTAAACTCTAACGAGTACAAGCCTAGTTTATTCAGCCTCTCCTCATAGTTCAACCCCCTCAACTCCGGCATCAGCCTAGTAAACCTCCTCTGCACTCCCTCCAAGGCCAAAATCTCCTTGCATAACTACGGTGACCAAAACTGCACACAGTACTCCAGCTGGTTTTTGGTTTCTAGTTTTTGTTCCTGTTGCCCTCTAGTTTACAATGCTGTATTTTGTCATTCATGGGTGTTACTGGCTAGGCCAGCATTTATTGCCCATCCCCAATTGCCTTTGAGGTGGTGGTGAGCTGTCTTCTTGAATCACTTGCAGTCCACATGCTGTGGGTTGACCCACAATGACATTAGGGAGGGAAATCCAGGATTTTGACCCAGAATCTGGAAGAATGGGTGATATTTCCAAGTCAGGGCAGTGAGTGGGTTGGTGGGGAACTTGCAAGTGGTGTTCCCATTTATCTGCTGCCCTTGACCTTCTAGATGGTTATGGGTTTGGAAGGTACTCTCTAAGGATATTTGAACATCTTGTAGATGGTACACTGCTCCTACTGAGCATCAATAGTGGAAGCAGTACATGTGGTACCAATCAAGTGGGCTGCTTTGTCCTGGATGGTGTCAAGTTTTGTGTTGGAGCTGCACCCATCCAAGTGAGTGGGGATTATTCCATCGCACCTATTATGTGCTTTGGTCCACTTGCAAAATGGGTTTGAGTTTAGTTATGATTAAAATTGTAAGAAAGGTCAGGTGTGGACAGTTCATTTTAAACTGGTCACATTCTGTCACTCAATGACCCCTGACCAGTTTGGCTCCACTGATACTGCCAGACCTCCTGAACACTTTTAACCCCCCACTGCATGTTGAAATCCTTCGTCCACCAATCGTTTCTTTCCACTCCCTGCCCAAAAGCTCTTGACTCCTTGTTCTACCATTACTATCTGTCACTCTTGATCATGCAGAGCCTTCCTACCCCCAAATAATGCCTCCAAACTGAATCTAGTTAACCAAATGTGTTTGCACACTTGCTTTGCCAATTCTGGGGCAGTTTTGCCTTCTACTGAATCAAAAGGTTCCAGAGGTTTGAGGAAGGTAGGTTCAGAATGATTTCCTTGTGCTTGTGTAGTTTTTAGATGGTTTAAGTTCTTGTGGAATACCTGAAAAGCAAGGTGATGCACTTTGGAAGGAAATAATTTGACCAGGAAGTACTCAATGAATCCTAGGACACTAGAAGTTCTGTGGACCAAAGGGACCTTGGCCTATTTGTCCATAAATTGCTGAAAGCACATTAGGATGGTGATAAAGGCATATGGGACACTTCATAAATCAAGGCATAAATTACGAGGAGGTCAATTTGGAGTTGTGTAGAACATTGAGGCTGAGTATTGTACAGTTCTGGTTGCCACATTACAGGAAGGATGTGATTGCACTGGAGGGGGTGCAGAGGAGATTTGCCAGGATGGGACATCTTGAGTTGTGAAGAGAGGTTGGATAAGGTTGGGTTCTCATTGGAGCAGAGAAGACAGTGACCTGATTGTGTACAAAGATTGAGGGGCATGGACAGTGGATAAGGAGCAGTGGTTCCCATTAGTTGAAGGGCTAGTCACAAGGGGGCATGGGCTCAAGGTGAGGGGGCAAGTGGTTAGAGATGAGGGAGGAGAAAACCTTTTTTACCCTGAGGGTGACGGTCTGGAATGCTGCCTGGGAGGGTGGTGGAGGTGGAATGCCTTATCCTTAAGTATCTGGATGAGCATTTGGTACACGAATATTCAGGGCTATGGGACTAGGTGGCAGTTCAGGTGTTTCTAATGGGTCTGTGTGGACCCAATGGGCTGAAGGATCTCCTCTGCCCTGTGATTCTATGGGGAAGCTATGTGTTAATTTTTTTTTTTGCTTGGCTGTGTAAAAATGACTGTCTCATGATTTTCAGTTGCAGATGATCCTGAAGCCAAAATACAGCCATTTCATGCAAGCAGTGACGAAATCCTTTCAGTACGTGATGTTCCCCCATCTGCTATTCGTTTTTTTTTTGCATAACTGCCAAGTGTTTCCTATTAATGTGACTTAAATTGTGCTGTACAAACAACCAGTTTTGAATTTAAATATCCCTAGTGAGTAGTTGAGCTTTTTGACTTCATTTAGAAATGAGGGGTTTTTGGGGGGGGTGGGGAGCAGGAGGAGAAGGTGAATGTTCATAGAATTGAATCCCTACGGTGCAGAAGGAGGCCATTTGGCCCATTGAGTCTGCGCCAACCACAATCCACTTGGACCCTATTCCCATAGCCTTGCACATTTACCCTGCTAATTCCCCTGGCACAGGCCAGTTTTTAGCATGGCCAATCCACCTAACCCCACATCTTTGGACTGAGAAGAAACTGGAGCACCTGGAGAAAACCCACACAGACATGGGGAGAATGTGCAAACTCCACATAGTGACCTGAGGCCATAATTGAACCCAGGTCCCTGTGCTGAGGCAGCAGTGCTAATCACTGCCACAATGCCACCCATGTTGGGCTTTGTGCTTGAAGTGGAGGAGGCTGTTGTGCCTCAATGAGGATTGCAGCAAATCCCCTAATCTAACTTGCTCTCATTTAAACTAAGAGCAATGCACTGGAGTGGGAACTTAAACTTAAATTGACTGTTGGATTCTATTATGCAGTGCTTGTGAAGCCTGCTATGTTTTTTTCAAAAGCTAGTATTATTCTAAAATAGCTGGAAATAGACCTTTTGCCCAAATGTGCAAAGGTCAACCCATCCAACTAAATGTTGGTAAATTGTTGGGTGTTGTCAGGTACTAGGTAGTACTAATGTCTCCCAGTGCCAGGTTCAATTCCAGCCTTCGGTGATGGGTCTGTGTGGAGTTTGCACTATGTTTGGGTGTTCTGGTTTTGACAACACCAGGTTTAAGTCCAACCAATTTATTTGATAGTAAACTCACTAAGTTGGTTGGACTTAAACCTGGTGTTGTCAGACTTAGTGTTTACCCCAGTCCAACTCTAGCATCTCCCAATGTTCTGGTTTTATCATGGAATCCCTACTGTGCAGAAGGAGGCCATTTGGCCCATCAAATCTGCACCAACAGTAATCCCTCCCAGGCCCTATTCCCATAACTCTCATTCACCCTAACAGTGGCCATGCTCAGTTAACTAATCAACCCAACCCACACATGTTTGGACTCCATCTGCATTGGTTTCCTCCCAATGTGCAAACTCCACACAGACTAACCAGGTCTCTGGTGGAGTGAGGCAGCAATGCTAACCACTACCACCGTGCTGCCTATTTCATCCCACAGTCCAAACCTGTGCCAGTTTGGTAGATGTGGTGTTACAGGGGTGGGTGCACAGAACACTTCTATTCCCCAGATAGAAAAATAGGGGTGGGGAAGATGGCTGGTGGGCAGCCAAGCAGCATCCATGGGGTCACGCACACTTGCCAATTGGTGTAGCAGGACAGTCAGTTGACTAATGGTTGGAGTCTGGGTGCAAGTCATGTGATCTCTTCCTGGAGATTTAATCACCATTGGCAACCTTACTACTATACCTGGTGAAGGTGGGAAAAAATGTCTTGTATGCTGCAATGTTGCATAGTAATCAAATTGATTCCTGTGCAAATGGTTTATTCCAATATCAACTAAATGGTTGTCTTCCTCAACCCAAAGGCAAGGGTCTGTAATCTCATCGAGTGATCTGATATTCCTGAACACCCCACCTGCAAGTCATGAAGTGTTGGACGTGTTCTTCAACTCCGTCGATGCCAGGGGCTTTTTGGCAGGGAGTGACTTTGCAGTGGATGCTTATTCATTCACTGTTGCAGGTAAGAATGTTTTTGATTTAAAAGCGTTGATGGAATTGCTCCCCTTTGTGGCGGGGGGGTTGAAAATGGACTGTTGTGACCATTCTCTATTTTCAACTTTATTGGTGAACTTGGTATCTTGCTATTGGCTATTATGAAGAGCTCCTGTCATCTTTTGAGTTTCACCTTTTTGCTCCAGAAACCTCTGCCCAGTGTACCCTGTCTACAAACTGGCTTCCAGCTCTCATCTTGTCATCTACAGTCACTAATTGGCTCAGAGTTTGGCAGCCTACAACAGTGAACTTGGACCAGGAGTGATCACCTTGGCTTTCATGTGTCCTGTTTTGCACCCCTGATACCTCCATGAATGGGTCCTCCTAATAAAATGAAGACCTTTTTTTCTTATCTGGCTATTTATTGCTTTAAAGCTTCATTGTGTAAATAGGGAGGAGAGCTTCTATGCATTAGAATCTTAACTTCTAAAATAAGTAGTGGCAAAATTTTGTTAACTCAAATCATTTTGTCAATTACACTATAGTTCCCTATCCAAATGTAGCTTTCAGTTGTTCTGACGTGATCTTGGTTAGAATAGATGGAAGTGCATGTACTTGGGGCTTTCCAGTTTGCATTAAACTTTTACATTGTGCTCAGCAGTTGATAACTCATTTGTCTTGTTCCAAAACTATTGCTTGAGTTGAATGCTTCTAATGCCAGTTTATACCCCCTGTGCCCAATTCTATTGGGGCAGCATAGTTTATTTTTACTGTTTTGTTGCAAGTAGGCTTGCATTAACATTTATGAAGTTACTGTGAAAATCCCCTAGTTGCCACACTCTTGGCACAGTGGTTAGCACAGCTGCTTCACAGCTCCAGGGACCTGGATTTGATTCCTGGCTTGGCTCACTCTGGAGTTTGCACATTTTCCCCATATATACATGGGTTTCCTCTAGGTGCTCTTTTCCTCCCACAGTCCAAAGATATGCAGGTTGGGTTGATTAGCTATGCTTAAAAAAATTGCCCCTTAGTGTCCTGGATGTGTGGGTTAGAGGGATTAGTGGGTAAATATGTAAGGATATGGGGGTAGGGCCTGGGTGGGATTGTGGTTGGTGCAGACTTGATGGGCCAAATGGCCTCTTTCTGCACTGTAGGCTTTCTATCGTTCTATGACTCTGGCATCTGTTCAGGTACACCTGAGGGAGAATTTAGCATGGCCAATGCACCTAACATTTTTCACACTGGGAGGAAACTGGAACATCCAGAGGGAACCCACCAACATGGGGAGAACATGCAAACTCCAGTGACCCAAGCCAGGAATCAAACCTGGGTCCCTGGTGCTGAGGCAGCAATGCTAACCATTGTGCCACTGGTGTAGCAGTGGTTAACACTGCTGCTTCAGTGCTGGGGATCAGCGTTCAATTCCCAACTTGGGTGGGTGTTTGTCTTGTGGAGTTTGTACATTCTCCCTGTGTCTGCATGGTTTTTCCTCTGGGGAATCATTTCCTCCCACAGTCCAAAGATGTGTGGGTTAGGTGGGTTGGCCATGCTAAATTGCCCCTTAGTGCCTAAAGATGTGTAGGTTGGCTGGATTATCCATGGTGAATGCCAAGGTTATGGGGATAGGGCAGAGGGATGCTCTTTTGGAGCTTGTTCAAACTCCAATGGGTCAAGTGGCCTCTTTCTGCACTGCAGGGATGTTTAAAGGAATTATTCTGTTTTGTTGTCATGGATTTGTTGAACTATGTGACCATGGAGCCATTGTGATCAATTCTCTCCTCACTAATTTACTATCCCAGAGGGCTGTTCACCTGATTACAATTGATTTCCAAGTACAAGAAGCTTAATTTTGACTTGGTGACTTTAAGCTACACCAAGCTCACAGCAATTTTTTGGTGGAGCTTACTCGATGTAAGGTAATTGGTCCCAGTAGATGTTATGACTAATTAGCGTTGCAGCAATATTCAGAGCTTTATGGAAAGAAATTCCCATTGGATCATGCTGGATCCATGGGAACTATCTGCTGGCATTGTGGGACTGACTGCCTGTGCATCTGACCTTTTTTGTTGCCATGGTTTTGTACTTTTTCCATGTGACCTTTTATGGTGTTCTCACAGTTGTGTACATATATATTTTCCAGCTGTTTGCTACAGTCCTCTTGCTGTCTGTATAGTGCCTAAGCTAAAGTACTCTTGGTCAGTTTAAAATCATTGTTCATTATTGCACAGGAGGCCATTTGGCCCATTGACCCCCCCCTGCTACCTCAGTTGTGCCTTCATGTAAAAAAAAAATCATGAAGGTTGGTGAAACTATTGCACCTGTCATCTGGCACAGTGGATAGCATTGCCTCAATGCCAGGTACCCAGGTTCAGTTCCCAGCTTGGGTCACTGCCTGTGTGGAGTTTGCACATCTCTCCTTGTCTGTGGGTTTCCTGAGTGCTCCAGTTTTCTCCCATTGTCCAAAGATGTGTGGGTTAGGTGGATTGGCTATGTTAAATTGCCCCTTGGTGTTGGTGGGCCTAACTAGGGTAAATGCCTGGGGTTATAGGGATAAGGTCTGGGTGGGATGGTGGTTGGTGTAGATTCAATGAACCAAATGGCTTCCTTCTGCACTGTAGGATTCTGATTCTTCGAGCCTTGGATCTGTTTTACGGGTGCTCTGGTTTCCTCCCATAGTCCATAGATGTGTCAATTGGCCAAGCTAAATTGCCCCTTAAGTGTCTCATGGTAATTAGATTAGACATGGCAAATGTGTGGGATTACAGGGCTAGGAAGGAGCAGATGGCTCTGGGTGGGATACCCTTTTCAAGAGGAGTGCATGATGGGCTGAATGTCCTCTTTCTGGATTCTATGGGTGACTGGGATTTATTTTGTCAATAAACTTGTAACACTTGAGGGTACATTCTTGTGCTTGGAGTAGCAGTAGGTCACATGAACAATGCAAGACTTGAGAATACCTTCATAATTTTGGCCCTTTTAATTACAGTAAGGCTTTAAATTGGCAATACCTGGGTAATGAACTTGGGGTGGCCCTATTCAGGAATGGTTTGGGTTCTAAATGGCTGCCCCAAAGTCTGGTGGGTGCTGGGACAGCAAGTAAATTTTTTTAAGGAGTTGAGTAGATTGGTTATGGGGATGAGGAGCACATCAGCCATGATCAAATGGTGGAACAGACTTGATGGGCTGAAGGGCCTAATTCTGCTCCTATGTCTTATGAACTTGTAAATATTCAGGGCATTGATTGGTCTTGAATCACCTCATCAATGTATGGTTGCTCCACCAAACAAGAGAAAGATGCCAAGTAACTGGCATTTCCAGCAGCCCAACTTAACGGCTCTTGTAGAAATTGCAGTGTGGTGACTGGTGTAATTTTTAAATCTGGAATATAAAGTTAGTCTCAGGACTGAGGGCCATAACTGAAAGCAAATTGCTGTGGATGTTGGAATCTGGAGTGTGTTCAGAAAATGCTGGAAAATCTCAGCTGGTCTGACAGCGTCTGTGGAGAGAGAATAGAGCCAAAGAGAATCATCGGAGATTTCCACTACTGGAGTGGAGGGTGTGGAATTGGAGAAGGGGAATGTAAATGAAGATAAGAAGCTAAAACTAAGTGTCCGTTAAATGATTGGAATGGCAGAACAGATTATTAAAGGACCTGCCTGAGGAATGTGGCAGTAGCAATGAAGGAGCAAACCGTTGGAATGGAAAAATGGAAGTGAGAAAGGATGCTAAAAATGGATGAATCATAGAATAGCCTACAGTGCAGGAGGCCATTCAGCCCATTTTGGTCAGTGCAGACTCAATCCCACCAAGCTCCTATCTCCAGACATTTATCCTAGTTAGTCCCCATGACATGAAGGGTCAGTTTAGCTTGGCCAATCCATTTAACCTGTAGTCATCCTCCAAGTTGCTGAACTCCCATGTTCAGAAGGCAAAAGTGCCCAACTGGAAGATGTGCTCTTCCAGTTTGTGTGGGGGGTTGCTAGAACATTGCAAAGGCCGAGTACAGACATGTGGGCAGGAGAGCAGGGTGGTGTTGAAGATGTGGGTCCTGTTTGCAGATGGGCCAAAATTGGTCACCCAGTCTGCATTTGGTCTCCAATGTAGAGTGGACCAGATTTGAAGGAGATGCAGGTGAAACCCTACTTCACCTGAAAGGGGTGTTTTGGACCTGGGATGATCTAGGGAGGAGGTGAAGGGGCTGGTGTTGCACCTTCTATAATCACACAAAGGTAGGGGAGAGAAGGGAGTGATAGTGGATTGGGGTGTCCTAGAGAAGTCCCTGTGGAAAGCTGATGGGGGTGAGGGGTAGATGCACCACACTGGGGTTTGCGGAAATGGAGGGTGATCCTTTTTGAATGGGCTGAGAAGTGAGGACATGGGGGACTCTATCCTGGTTCTGGGGAGTGAGGGCAGTGATCCAGGGGATGAGAGCTCTGATAATGACTGTGGAAAACGATGATTTGAGGAAGGAAGACATTAGCAGTGCTATTTTGGAAAGTGGCATCATAACGGATGTGGCAGAGGCAAGGGAACAGAATGTGTTTGGAATCATTGCAGGATGTGGGTGTGTGAAGGGTTGTTGCCAGGAAGTGGGCTGGTAATGGATTCCAGCAGACAGTTTATCACCAGAAAAGATAAGGTCAAGGAAGGGAAGTGTCTTCCCTCAACTGGAATAATCACATAATACATGGTGTCAACTTCCAAGTTTCTAGTTATTTACTAGTGTTTTGACCTGTGATTAACCTAGTCTGGTGACACCAAACAGTGGGGCAAAAGTCCAACAGGTTTATTTGGTAGCACAAGCTTAGTCCCAGGCTCCATCAGGTGAGTGAAGAGTTGTTCTCACAGGTCATATAGACATCAATTTACAAGATGATGGTTGGTATGAGTCTTTACGGGTAATCGAGGCTTAAAGATACTGACAATGTGGGTGGAGAAAGGGTTAAGAACACAAGTAGGGCTAGATGGCCTACTCCTTCGAGCCTGCCCCGCCATTCAATAAGATCATAGTTGATCTGAAGTGAATCAGTTCCACTTTCCTGCTTTCTCCCCATAATTCAGCTGTATCAGAAATCTATCTACCTGTGACTTAAATATATTCAAGGTAGCCTCCACCACTTCAATGGGCAGAGAATTCCAGAGATTCACCACCTTTGAGTGAGAAGTTCCTCCTCAACTCTGATCTAAACTGCCCCCCTTATCTTGAGGCTGTGTCCTCTAGATCTGCTATCCTTTCTAAGCAGGAAGAATCTCTCTACCTCTACCCTATCTAGCCTGTTCATTACCTTGTACGTCTAAGATCCCCCTCAGCCTTCTAAACTCTAACAAGTACAGACCCAATCGATTCAATCTCTCTTCATAAGCTAAAGTTAAAGGTCAGGTCTCAATGTACATCTTTGATCTGTGCTTAACCCTCTCTCTCTCTCCACTCACTGTACCTGTAACAACTTGCATTCCAGCCATTATCTTGTGAATTGAGTTTGCCTGTATGTGACCTGTTTGTGAACACAGGTCCTTACTCACCTGATGAAGGAGCCCAAGACTCCCCAAGCTAGTGCTGCCAAATCAACCTGTTGCACTTTTAACCTGATGAGACTTACTGTCCTTGCCCCAGCACCACCTCCCAGGTGCCACCAGCCCAGAATATCCCTCGGTCACTTGGTGGAATCTCGCTAAAAGAGGAACATGTTGTTGAAGCTTTTTGTCCTGTACTCATCAGGACAAACCATGTCAAATGACCATAGCAATTGAAGGAGAAAATGATGCGGATTGGTTGACTCTAGCTGGGGTGACACCATGCAGGCTCCCTGGGAATTTCAAGGCCTTGATTTTGGTTTGAAATTTGGCCTGACTCAAAGTTTCCATGCTGTAAACCTGATTCTATCTCATTGAGCAATGTCCACCTGCATTAGCAGGTTGTTGGTTTGCGTGCAATGCTTCTGAAGTCATTCAGCACCTTTTCTGATCCACGTTGCTGAATGAAGTGTCAAAACACCTTGCTTTGAACACTCCTCACTTATCCTGCTTCCTCCCCCACACAACAACTTAATTATTTCAGTAAGACTAGAAGCAGCCACTGCTCTGTCTCTGCACTGTCAGTGTGTGCGTGTGGTATTTTGATTTGCTCCTATTTCCCTTGCCCAATGGGGAGGAGGGGTTAGTGGCATTCACGCTTTCCCAGGTGGGAGCGTGTTTTTTAACTTCTAATGAGATGTCTTAAGAATAGCTTCTGAACTCATGTGGAAAAGATGATGTACTGCGCACACCCCCCCCCCCACCACCACCAAATTGGCTGGCTGCCTGAAGTGTGGTGTTGATGATCTATTGGTCCTTGCCACTCAACTGTTTTCTGAAGTTTTGTGTTTGCAGTGAAGGAAATGATGAAATGATGTTTTTTATGATTAGCAATTTGCTCTAAATCACAGCTACCTTGCTGTGCAACCTCCTCCTCCTCCTCCTCCTAATCAGGGTAGAGGATGTTGTCTGGCTTGGAGGCTGTAGTTATGAGGAGAGATTGAATCATTTAGAATCCCTACAGGGCACCATTCAGCCCATCAAGTCTGCACTGACTGCAATCCCACCCAGGCCCTATTCCCATAACCCCCCACATTTACCCTGCTAATCCCCTGACACTAGGGGCAATTTAACATGACCAATGCACCTAATGCCACACATTTCAAAGCAAACCGGAGCAGAAGCCCATGCAGACACAAATGTGCAGATTCCAGTAAGAAGTCTCTCCACACCAGGTTAAAGTCCAGCAGGTTTATTTGATAGCAAAATCCACTAGCTTTCAGGGCTCAAAGCTAGTGGTGTTTGCTACCAAATAAACCTGCTGGACTTTAACCTGGTGCTGTGAGGCTTCTTACTGCATTTACCCCAGTCCAATGTCAGCATCTCAACATCAGACTCCAGTTCCCAGAGACTGGAATTGAACCTGGGTCCCTGTCTCTGGGGCAGCAGTGCTGACCACTGTTCTGATCGGACAAACTTGGTTTGATTTCACTTGAATGGCAAAGGCTGCGGGGTGACCTGATAGATTACAAGAGGCATGGATCATCAAGTTTTTTCCCATGTAGAAATGTCAATTAGTGGGGGACATGAGGTAAAGGGGGCAAGTTTAAAGGCGAGGTAACATAGAGAATAGCAGGTGCACTGCCAGAGGAGGTGGTAGAAGCCAATGCAATAACAATGCTCAAGACAGTTTGACAGATCATTAGGCAGCAAACAGAGGGATATGGACCATGTAGAGTCTTTGGAAGTGTTGATGCAGGTTTGATGGGCCTTACCTGCTGCTGTGCTGTTCTTTATTCTCTGCCAATGTTTTTCATTCATGGGATAGAGGGATATGGACCACAGAGGTAAGAGGTTGGTTCAGAAATTTTGCACTAGTTTGGTGGGCCAAAGGGTCTGTTCTGTGATGTACTCAATACTCTGTACCAAAAGTGGCAATTTGTATGCTTCGGTTTGATGGTGAGCTGGAGAGCTTTTGACTGGTACATCCCTAAATTTGCTGCTATCTGCTTGCACTTGTCAACCCCCCCCCCCTCCTCCCCCCACCCCCCAATTAACCACATACAGAAAAACCTTTTTATCTTGGAATTGTAAGATCCCTACAGTGCAGAAAGAAGGCATTTGGCCCATTGAATCTATACCGACTCTCTCCAACAGAGCATCTTGCTAAGGCCCACCCCCTTTGCTCTATCTCCATAACCCAACACACTTGTGCTGCTAATTTCCCCTAACCTTGGGACACTAAGGGGCAACTAAGCATGACCAACCTATACACATCCCACATGGGGAGAATGTCTGTCTGGAGTTTGCACGGCCACCCAAGGCTGGGATGGAATCCTGGCACTGAGGCAGCAGTGCTAATTACTGCCACCCATCTTCCACTGTTTCTGATTATTCCAAAGGTTCTTTTCACCCTTTCTTTTGCATTGTTTGAATCCAGAGGAAGAAAAAACCTTGGGCAATAACAAGATAAAATCTAGATAGTTGGATTTCCTGAGTGTATGAATCAAGGTCCCAGCTGAGCTCTTTCTGAACTGCAGTGAAATTTGATAGTGTTTGCTTATTAGTTGGTTGTGAGGGTGAGCAGGTTGTTAAATGCTCAGTTGCAAACCAAGTTATTGGCTTTTTTTACAAAGCTTTATAGGGCCTAGACTTGAAGGTTGGAATCCAGCCTTGAGAGCTGTTGTGGCCTGATGCTTTTGTGCATCACTCAATCCCAGAATTGCTACTTGACAAGATCAGTGACACTGCTGCAACTCCAGAAGGCTCCTCCCCTCCCCCCAACCCCCAACCTTCCCTTGGCAGCAAGAATAAAATGTCCTCTTGGTCAACAACCCACAAACTCCAGAGAATGTGGGTAAATTTGATTCTCTCCTGCACGTACAATCAAATCTCTAAACAGCATGGAAAGCTCCAAGTTAATTTATTGTCACTGATTTTGGCTTAATTAATGCGGCAGAAGTTGCTGTGGAAATCCCCCTAGATACCACTTACACAATCGGGGATGAGCTGGACAAGCTCATTAGTGCACTTGGCATGTTGTGGTGTGGGGGTGAGGGGAGTTGGAGCTGCTGTGAAAATAGAGCTTGAAGGCAGTTTGGGAAGGTTTCATCCAGCCCCTGTGGGAATGGCCGATTAAAGGACATTGCCCTGAACAAGGTTTAGTTACTGCACCTTTTTTTTTTCTTAGTTTTTCTGCAGCATACTTTGGTAGTTGGCTTTAGTTTTTCTGTACTGTTCTTTAGAATCATGATACCTGCCTAAACTAAAACCGCACGCACTCAGAATCCATATCCTTCCATTCCCAACCTATTCACATTTGTCAAGTTGCTCCTTTTAAATGCTGCTATCACACCTGTTCCCACCACCTCCCTGGGCAGTGCTTAACAGGCATTCACCACACTCTGTATATAAAAACAAATGTGCCTTGCGCATCTCTAAACTTCACCCCACGCACCTTAAACCACGTCCCTGATTTTCTACCCTAGGAAAGAGCATCTGACTATCCATTCTGTCCATGCCCCTCAACATTGAGCCTCCATCAGGTCACCCCTCAACCTCCATCATTCCAGTGAGGACAAACCAAGCTTATCCAACATCTCGTAGGCAGTATCCTCCAGACCAGGCAACATCCTGGTAAACTTCTGCTGTACTCCCTCCAAAGCACCCAGTACTTCTGGTAGTGCAGCAACCAGAATTGTAGACAATATTCTAAATGAGGCCTAACTAAGTTTCTGTATAGTGGAAGCATGAACTATAAATTTTTATACTCTATCTCAACAGATGAGGGCAAACAGGTCATGTGCCTTGCCTTTTGGCTTTGCTTTAATACCTTTTCCATTATTGCTCATGACCATTCTAACCCACACTTTTTTTTTGGAGTGTTTGGACACCCCTGTACACATGAGGAGAATGAGTTTGCGCAGTTACCCAAGGCTGGAATTGAATGAGATTCTGGGGTGTATTGTCGGGTGCTGCATCAAGAGCTGGATAAGATCTTTAACCAAGATCCTGTGTGACCTCCTGACCATGAAAGCTTTGTGAAAAGAGCAAAGGCCTTCTCCCCAGTGTAGTCGCTAATGCATCCAGCAACTTGCTAAGATCTTGCTGTACATTGGTTCCTTTGACTGTAGATGCCAAGTATTGAGGTTATTCAGTTGTGACGAGAGTTTAACACGGAACTGAGTTCTGTCGCCCAACCAGACTTTGAGAATGTCTTGGGTGTGAACTTTTTAGAATATAAAGGGATATTATCACATCCCTATTGTTGGATAGGGATAGAAAAAGCTACTTGGCTCACCTTCCTAAAGTAGCTATTAGCTCCTGCAGGGAGTTCTGGATGTTAGTGAGAATGGACCACACCTTTAATTCTAATCCAGATCGCAGTGTTGTGTGGATTTGAGCAGGTTATACCAGAGCTCCCTCAGTGTAGCAAAGCTGAGTAAGGAGTACATACTGTGAAGACAGTTTTTAAGCTTGGTTATCACTGCTTCCTCACAGTGCCAGGGACCTGGGTTCAATTCCCAGCTTGGCTCACTGTCTGTGCAGAGTTTGCTTATTCTCCCCATGTCTGCATGGGTTTCCTCCCACAGTCCCAAAGATGGGCTGGCTAGGTGCAATGACCATGCTAAATTCTCCATCAGTGTACTCAAGCATATGCTGGAGTGTGGGGACTAGGGGATTTGCAGTAACTCCATTGCAGTGTTAATGTAAGCCTACTTGTGACACTAAACTTTGATTTGCTAATACTAAGCCAAGCAAAAGTTGCTATATAGCAGGAACAGGATGGGTGGTGTCATGGTATTATTGCTGGACTAGTAATCTGGGGACCCATGTTCAAAGCTCACTTTTACCCCACATGACTGTCTGAGGTCAGACTTCCTTTCCTCCATCCTCCACCAGATGTTGCTAAATGTCACAAGTCAGGCTAGAAAAGGGAGCCTCTACATTTAACCAAAATCTGTTCATGACCTGTTCGCTCTTTTGGATCCCACCCATTGAGGGGGAAATGGTGTGGGTTAGAGTCCAGCAGTGAGATTACTATAATGGACAGCAACTGACTATCTGGGTTCACTTAAAATAGTGTTCAATTCTGGTCACCACACTAAAGGATGTGGAAGTTTGGAGAAGATTACCAGGATGTTACCTGGCATGGAAGGCATTAGCTATGAGGAGAGGTTGGAGAAACTTGGCTTGTCCTCACTGGAATGATGGAGATTGAGATGACCTCCAAGATTTGAGGGCATGGACAGAGTGGATAATCAGTTTTTTCCCAGGAAGAATTGATTACTAGGGGGACATAGGTTTAAGTTGAGGAGCAAGATTTAAAGGTGATGTATGAGGCAGGTTTTTAAGAGGATGGTGGCTGCCTGGAACTCTCTACTGGGGAGGTAGTGCAAGCAGATAATGAGTTTTAAGGGATATCTGGATAAATATATGAATAGGATGGGTCCCCAGAAGGCTGGGGGTTTTAATTCACAGGCAGCATGATTGGTGCAGGCTTAGAGGGCTGAAGGGCCTGTTCCTGTGCTGTAATTTTCTTTGTGGTGTTGGACTAGGGTAGGCACAGTAAGTAGTCTCAACACCAGGTTAGTCCAACCAGTTTATTTGGTAATGTGAGCTTTGAGCTTCCTGATGAAGGAGCAGCACTCAAAGCTCGTGATGGCCTTAACATGGTGTTGAGGCTACTTCCTGTAATTTTCTTTGGGCAGGATGGAGTTAACTCCTTCAGAAGGAGTTGAGTGGCCCTGGTTTCAATGGACAGGGAGCTGTTGAGCAGCATGGGCTGTGTATCCTAATCTTGGGAACGTCACCCCTACAGAACCACAAGGTGAAAAACCAGGTCTGACAATCCCCTAGAACCAATCTCTGGGGCAACTCCACCCTCTGTGGCATCATCCTTTAATAAGCATGGGAGGGAGGCATCAGAAGATGTGTATGCAATGAAGCAGGGAAGAAATTAAAGGGTTACCTATAAATGGCTATGGTACAGTGGTTAATACAGCTCCCTCAGTGCCAGGGATCTCAGTCCCATTCTGGTGGAGTTTGCACATTCTCCCCATGTCTGCAGGGTTTCCTCAGCTTTTTAAATTGCCTATCGTCACAAGTAAGCTTACTTTTTAACACTGCAATGATGCTACCATGAAAATCCCCTAGTTGCCACACTCTGGCACCTATCTGGGTACACTGAGGGTGAATAGCATGGTCAATGCATGTCTTGTGGGAGGAAACCAGAGCATCGGGAAGAAACCCACACAAACAGGAGCATGTCTGACTCGAGTCTCTGACACTGAGGCAGCAGTGCTAACCATTGTGCTGCCTATACTGTATAGGTTAGGTGGTTTGGCCATGCAAAATTACCCCTTTTTAGTGTCTCAGGATTTGTAAGCTGTGGTGGGTTAGTCGCATTACAATGATAGGGTGGACCTGGGTATGACGCTCTGTCAGAGTTGAAATAGCCTCCTCCTGCACTGTAGGAATTCTGACACATCTAAATAGTTACATTGATAGGTGAGTGAGAGGCATTTTGAGGTGTAGCTGTGTCCTGATGTTTAACCTCATAGTTAATGGATATAAATGAATTTTTGAATGAAAGGTTGGCTCCTTACTCTAGAGTCTGAGTTGAGTCCAGACCTAGAGTAATATGCCCATCCCTGCAGAGGGTGCTGACTTTCTACACTTTAGCCCATCTTGGTTAACCGTACACAGGCAGACCTTCTGTGGTAACTGCTGGTTTAACATGGTGTATGGTGCTATTCAGTGGTGGAATGGTGCCCTCTTGTGGCCTTTGAGCTCATTACAATTCTTCCCAGAAATATCGATGAACCATAAAATCTGTTTGGGATTGAGCCAAAGCTTAAAGAACAGGAGACGTGGGTGGTACATGTGAGAAACGCAGCTCGCAGTCAAACAATTTAGTTGAGTCAAGTTCCGAAGGAGCAAGATATTTTATTTAACGTTCTTGCAAGACCAGGTGTCCAAAAAATAGGCACACCTTACATTGAGTTTAAGCAGGGGTTTATACTATTTTTACAGCATGTTAATCAATTACACAATATGTTGTCCTCCCCTAATTGGTGGTCCCTATCCCACTTGTGTTGTCATTCCCTTGTTGGCTCAAGTTCCCATCCCCTCTACTCCCCTTCTAACCATGTCTCCTGTTATCACAAGAGTGCATATTTGTAGTGTTGATTTAATGTCCTTACTTGATTAGTCCTCATGGGTACCCATCCGTCTTATCTGAAACTGTTTACATGTCCAGTTCAGACTGGCTGTAATCAGTCTTTTGCTAACTTAATCACTGCTGTCCCGACTATCTCGGTGACCACCTTCCCCTTTTAGGGAGTATGCTCAGTTGTAGAAACAAATCTTGCATACCATTTGTTTTTACAACCTGGACCTTATACTTTCTTACAGGATGAGGTGGATGTGCTTCACTGCACACGGCACATCTGGTGTTATTCCTTCACAACAGGCAGTCTCTTCACTGTCCCTGACTATTGCTCTGTTCAGCATCAGTGAATTTTATATCCTGTGTTTGTGACTAAAATCAGTTGTTCCCATAATGTGGGTTAGCAATGTGCCTGACTATATCCAGTCTACCTGACTTTAGGCTATTTCTCTATGGCGTGCAGATGTGTTAACAGCGTCTTTTACCTGTTGCTCACATAGTGGTATTGTCACTGGATTAGTGATCCAGAGATCAAAAACTAGATCTTGGGACCTGGGCTCAAATCCCACCACATGAAACTTGACAGCAATGAAATCTGGAATTAAGTTGTAAAAACCCGTCTGGTTCATTAATGTCCTTTTTTTAAGAGAAGGAAATCTGCTGTCCTATATGTGACTCCAGAGCCACAGCAATGTGGTTGACTCTCAGTTGGCCTAGCAAGCCATTTCATTCAAGGGTGACTCAGGAGGGGGCCCAACCAGCTAGTGACACATCCTGTAAATTGAACCACCAGAGGTTGCAAATTGGAATCCTTGGTAACAGAGCCAGCAAATGAGTCTTTTGCTTGTGGATTTGCAGATAGCAGGAGCAGTCACAAGGGCTATGGAGGGGAGAAACAGGGCAGGGGACAAAAGCTGGCATAATCCCATGGCCAACTCTGACCTTCCCTTCTGGAACATTAATTCTTTCTGTACTCTGGATGAATCCAGAGTTTTGTTTTTTACTTTTGACTAGTCTCTGATTTCTGGAGTGGAAATGTCTACGTCTACTCTATCCCAGCCTTTCAGCATCTGTCTAATTACCCCATTGTTCCTCCTGCCTACACTATATAGAGCCCTGCCCTCTTTAATCTTTGCTGAAAGATGGTAAATATTTGCTGCTCAAACTTAATTACTATTCTGATTGGGAAACAAACTTGTGTGCTCAAGGTTGGGTCAAAATCCTAGAACTCACACCCACAAATGCTGTTAGGGAGTAACTACAGCACTGCAGCTGTCAACTTTTTCTAGTGAAGTGTTTATCTGTTCATCAAACTACATTTAGACATCAGGTATGTGCCCTGAGGTGAGAGGGAAAGTGTTCCCTCCCTGTTAAGTTTGTGTCATAAGTAGGCTTGCATTAACACTGCAATGAAGTTACTGATAATCCTCTAGTCGCCACACTCTGGTGCCTGTTCGGGTACACCAAGGGAGAATTTAGCACAGCTAATGCACCCAACCAGCACGTCTTTCAGACTGTGGGAGGGAACCCACACAGACATTAGGAAACCAAGCCTAGAAACTGAACCTTTTCAGATGTGCTGGCTAGGTTGTGTGAACAACCTCCAATTAATAGACTTATTTCAAAGTGTGGGGACGCAGACACGACTGAGGGGTTTAAAAAATCATTAATGATCTTGGAATACTTGAAGAATCCATTAACATTCAAATTGTTTATTTGGAATGTTGTCATGGTGGTGGAATTTTTCACTGGAAATGTGAGCAGAGCTTTCAGAGCAGTTTGTTGAATGTGGATTGAAGGTGGGAGATCTTTACAACAAAGCTAGGGAACTGCAGGGGGACTCTCAATCAGGCACATCCTCTCCACTTGTTCTTTTTAAAAAAAAATTAAACCAATATAGAGCTCAAGTTACTTTTAACCAATTTTTATTTTTAGATGCCAGACTAGACCGGCCTTATCAACGCCCTCACTTCCCAGGATTTGGCATTGCAATCATCCTGCTGTGTGGACTGGCAATCATCACAGTTCCTGTACTGGCTTTCATGGTGAGTGTCAGTGAAGTGAGTTCCACATTATTTCTGTAAGTCACCAAGTCCAATGAAATCATTTGTCCTGTTAATTTAACATTGTTTAATTTTAACTTGCTATTTAAGTCAGGAGTGTTTGTAAATACTACAGTGGCTCCACTTGTGACCAACAGGCAAAACCTGTTGCAGGACTTGTATTTCTGCTTTGAATCTTGCTGATATAAGTGGACAACAACATTCTACTAAAAGCAGATGGGACATTTTATTTCTCCTTGGCCAGTAGGAGTGGGGGTGTACTTGTTTGAAGTAACCCAGCTGTAAATATACAACAGTTGACTGTGCTGCAGACTGGGGGCAAGATTTCATTATAGAGCCAAAACAAGATTTGGAGCTCCAATTGCTATTTTGGGTTCCATTGTCCCCTCCATCTCACCAAGAAAATTATTATTTAATGTCATTTCCTTGTGTAGTTTTCATAATCAGCTGGTTGGCAAAAGACTTAACATTTGAGTTCCCAATGGTCATCGCTGCCATTCTGACTGAGGAGGAGGTTTGTCTATTGTCTCCCTGTATGTAACCCAACACTTCTCCCACCTGGATCCCCCTCAAATGTTTCAACAGAATCTGCAGTGCTCTGGCTCTATATTCCAATAGCTTTGCCATATCTGCTTTTGTCAATTACACTCAATTCTGTGCCCTTTTTTGGTCAAAGGACCCCCATCCACTCTGTCCAGAGCCCTCCATGATTTTGAATGCTCCACCAAATCTTAATCTCAGTCACTGGCTCAACTGAGAAACTTCTTGGCCCTCATGTCATCCTACAGTGCAGAGGAAGCCATTTAGCCCATCAAGTCTACACTGACCACAATCTCACCCAGGCCATAACCCCACATTGACCTACCAAGCCCTGACACAAAGGGGCAATTTAGCACAGCCAACCGACCTAACCTGCACATCTTTGGACTGGGAGGAAACCTACACGGACATGGTGGGGGAGAGGAATATGCAAACTTCAGTGACCCAAGCTGGGAATCTAACCTTCTCCCTGGCACTGCAAGGCAGCAGTGCTAACCACTGCCACCCCATGCCTTCACATCTTTCCTAAAATGTGGTGCCTGGTACTGAGTGCAATATTCTGGTTGAACCAGTGTACTAGACAAGCCTAACATCCTTGTTTTTGTAGCTCCCCTCTGCCCCAATTAATTACTTAATGTGAATAAGCACATGGTTAGGATATTCTGACTGGATATTGGCAGCTAAAGAGATTTTATCCCAGAGGATGCATAGCATCATGGCCATATTGGCTGGAAGGGGACCTGTGGGTCAGTGTCAGCAAATCCTTTTTGGAGGACCACCCTACAATAGTCAACCTCTTTTAATTGAATCCTGATCAATTATGAATCTGGGCCTGGCATATTGCTGAATGCTTGTTGCCACACTTGTAGGAGACCTGCAAGGCCTGGATAGAGTGGACATGGAGAGGGTGTTTCCACTAGTAGGGGAAAATCTAGAACTGGAGGGTAGGCTAAAGGGATGATCCTTTAAAACAGATGAGGAATTTCTTCAGCCAATGGTGAATCTGTGGAACTCTTTGCCACAGGAGGAGGCCAGGCCATTGAGTGTCTTTAAGACATGAGCCCTTGATTAAGGGGATGAGAAAATTATCAGTCATTGAGTGGCAGAGTGGTCTCAATGGGCCAAGTGGCCTTGTTCTATTCCAATGTCTTACAGTCACACGCAGCTAGACATTTGGCTAAGTGTGCTGTGTACTCCAATTTAACCAATGCTCTGGTTTGCAGCAACTGTAATATAACTCTGGCTTTTAAGTGAACATTACAACATAATTTTTCTGCAAATGCCTCAGTAAGGTCTGCCTTGTGCCCAGAGCATAGGGTTAGAAATATTTGTGGGACTGGCTTCACAATCCCAGACCTCCAGTATCTAGTCAGACCATTCAAAACAAATATCGAAATAAAATATAATCTCTCCTCTGGGTTTAGTGCTGGAAATATCGGTTGTGTGCAGCCTGCCGGAAGAGCTTTACATCTGAGGCATGGGATGTGGAGCATGAGAATGCTAGTGTCCAGATAGCATTACCAGAGGTGAGCTTTCTGAACTGAGTACCTGTGTAGATTTTTAATCCAGCTACACTGAGTGTAATATGGCTTTGTTTGAAATCAGTGTTGGGATTACCAGATGTGATTCCTGTTCCACTGTGTATAAATTTTTAATTGTCCTGTCACCCAGTTGTGTGGAACATGGTGTTGGTTCAGTATCAATGTATAAGCTGGAGTCTCCTGAAATGTCTGTTCCCTGCAGAGGGCACTGTTGTTTTCCACCTTAGAATCCTAGAGTGCAGAAGAGGCTATTTGCCCATCATGCCTGCATAGATGATGGGCCATAACCCTCCATTTGCCCTGCTGATCCAGAAGGCCGTTTGCTCTACTGAGACTACACTGACAATAATTCCACTTGCACCCCTATCCCCGTTACTCCCACAATCTAATCTCTCCCCTAACCAATAGTGGGGAAGGAATATGTGACCCATGGCATTAAACCCAAGACCACAGCACTGAGGCAGCAGCAATAACCACTCAATTTTCTTTACCCTATCTCCCTACGTTGATGCTGATTTCCCCCCTCCAGAAAGGGGGGGGGGCAGCAATAGGAGGTGACATCTTTTTTCCCTTTTAGATCAACTCTTGCACATTTTCATATGGAGTGGAAGTTTTTAATCCAGAAGTGTATTTGAGATCTCCCATTTTTGCTTGCCATCCCAAGCAGTGGCATTTGTAAATCTCATTCTATTGCAAAATCTCCATGCCTCATTGTTACCTGGTAGGAATGGACACCTGATTTTCCAACCAATCTGCAATGGGATGGGATTTGCATTTAAAGAGCATCTTTCCTATCCTTGGGTGTTCCTCTGGGGGGAAAAGTGTGTAGTTGTTGTTCCACTGCAGGGCCTTGGCTGTTGTGGTTCAACTGCACTTATTCTGCGATTGAGTATCCTTCTGACTGCCTCCCGACCTGTCAAGACAAGTCTGTGGAACATTTGGCACTTGTCTGGAAGAGTGCAGCTCCAGAATGGGGATTGGAAGCTTGATCCTATCTAGGATAGAGCTTGATTGGTAACACTCACTGTGCAGAGGTAGCAGTGTGTACCATCAATGACATGCACTACAGTAACTTGGCAAACCACCTACTGAACCCATCTGGAAGGGCAAGGGCAGCAGACTCATGGGAACGCCATCAGCACATTCCCCTCCCAAGTCACTCTCCAACCTGAGTTGGAAATATATCACTGTTCCTTCACTCTCACTGGCTCAATACTCCCTAACAGCACTGGCAGGTATACCTACACCTCATAGCAGTGGTTCAAGAAGGCAACTTTGCCCATCCCCCAAGTGCCTTCTCAATGCTGGCCCTGCCAGTGACACCCACATCCATTGGCTGGGGTGAATAGTAAACACCATAACTTTAACCAGTGGAGTTGGGAGCTCCACCTAATGCTGCACTCAATCCAAGAGATACATAACCTTGTCAAACAAAACTGGTTAGTGAACTTTATTCAGTATGGGACATGGGTGTTGCTGGCTGGCCAGCATTCATTGCCCATCCCTAGTTGTCCTTGAATGGAATGGCTTGCTAGGCCATCTCAACTTGGAGTTGAATCCACCATGTTGTTGTGGCTTTGAGTCGTGTAAGTCAGACTGGGTAAGGACAGCAGCCAACCTTCCCTAAAGGATGCTAGTGAGCCAGAGAGATTTTTTTGACAACGGTTTCATGGTCATATTCTTAATTCCAGATATTTTTGGTTCAAATCCCACCATCTGCTGTAGTTTGATTTGAACCCAGGTCTCCAGCTGAGTTTCTGGATTAATAGTCCAGCGATAAAACCTAGGCCATTGCCTTGCTATGGAATGGATAGGGACCTCAATATCCAACTCACTCCAGGGTGGATGTGCATAAGCACTTTGCCTAACTGATGCAGAACATTGTGCTACTGAAAAAGAGCTTGGTCAAAATCTCAGATGGTTAGAGTCCTGTCCCATATCACCATCTCGTAATAACAATTCTGCTTAGTCAACTCCTTGACCTTTTTCTCTTGCCCTAAAACTATTTTCCTTTTTTCCAATTTTCTTTTTACCCAAGTTTTCTCACTTGCAGTGCCCAGAATTAGGTACTAGGCTCATAAAGATCTGCTCCAGTCTCAGCTTGAGTCAAACTTCCATCCCCCAGTGTCAATGCAGGCTCTGCACCTTGGTGTGGAGATGTTGGAATTGGACTGGGGTCAGCATAGTAAGCAGTCTCAACACCAGGTTAAAGTCCAACAGGTTTATTTGGCAGCACTAGCTTTTGGAGCCTTGGGTTCCATCAGGTGAAGACTTGTATTCTCAAACACAATACAGAAACTGATAGCCAAGTTCCACACATGAGGATGGCCTCTAGTGGAATCTTAGGTTCATGTCACACTATCTGTAACTCCCATGACTTTCCTGGGCTTGCAAAATCTCACTAACTGTCCTGGCTGGAGACAATACACATCTCTAATCTGTGCTTGGCCCCCTCTCCACTCAGATTATTTCTGTACTTGTAAAGACTTGCGTTCCAACCATTATCTAGTAAACTGAATTTGTCTGTTTATGACCTGTTTGAGAACACAACTCCTCACACTCCTGATGGAGTTTGAGACTCAAAGCTCGTGCTACCAAACAAACCTGTTGGACTTTAACCTGGTGTTGAGATTCCTTGTTGAGGCACAGGGGTGTAGTTCACTTTCCAACCACCAGAGGTCAAAGCACCATCAGTAATTCTAGAAGTTCCAGATGGAGCTTTTGAGGGAGAAACTGGAAGTTTCTATTTTCCACATGGAAGGAGAAATTTTAACTTGATTAAAAATTGGGGCCAGATTTAACCATGTTGGTGACTGATGCTGTCACTGGGCCATTAGTCCTTAAGTTGACAGCTGGCGTTCCCCTGTGATCACTTAAACTCATTATTAAATTTACTCCCAAGGTTATACAGTCCAATCAGTGAACTAAATCTCTTGTAACATTCTCGTTATAAAGCTTTTTTACCTATTGGAGATTTGAACATTAATACATGGACTCAGCAATTTCAAGAAGGCAGCTCACCACCTTGAGGGCAACTAGGGATGGTGATAAATCCTGACCCAGCCAGCAATGCCCATGTGTCTCAAATGAATAAAGAGAATCCCACATAATGCTCAAGAAGAGGGTTTGAATCCTGCTACTGCAGATGGAAAAAAAATTAAATTCATTTGGGGGACATGGGTGTTTCTTGCTGGGCCAGCATTTATTGCCCATCCCTCGTTGCTCTTGAATGATTGGCTTATTAGGCCATTTTAGAGGGCAGTTGAGTCAACTACACTGCTGTGGCTCTGGAGACACGTGTAGACCTGATGTGGAGATGTTGGTGTTGGACTGGGGTAGGCACAGTAAGAAGTCGCAACACCAGATTAAAGTCCAACATGTTTGGTAGCACAAGCTTCCAGAGTGCTACTCCAGGTGAGTCAGACCAAGCAAGGATAGTGTGAATTAGATGGGTTTTTCCAACAATCGACAATGGTTTTGTGGTCATCTTAATTCCAGAATTTTATTGAATTCAAATTCCACCATCTACCATGCTGGGATTTGAATCTGGGTCCCCAGAACATTAGCTGAGTTTCTGGATTAATAGTCTAGCAATAATATACTAGGCCATCACTTCTCCCTAACGTTTTTAAATGATCATGCAAAGCATTGCCCATCCAGTTCACTAATGCCCTTTTAGGGAAGGAAATCTGCCATCCTTACCTGGTCTGGCCTACATGGGATTACAGAGCCACAGCAATGTGATTAGACCTTGTGGTCTAGCAAGCCACTCAGTCCAAGGGCGGTTAGGCTTGGGCAATAAATGCCAGCCCAGCCAACAGCTGCACAGCCCATGAAAAGGATTTAAAAGCATATTGTGTAACTAGATTAAAAGTATGCTAGTTTTGTAACAGCCTCTGACCCTGGGAACCTAATTTTGTGGAATGCCAAAACCTTCCCCATGTTTTGAGCCTCCAATGAATTAATCATAGAATAAAAGCAAATTACAGCACATGCCTTTCCTTTCCCACCCATCTCGCCACATCTTCATCTTCTTCTGTCACAGTTTACCTTCTGATTTCAGCTTCTCTGCTGTTTTAACCATCCACACCTTCTATTCTCTCTACAGGCTGCCATTAGCAGCCTTTCTCTCCCTGGATTCTGTGGCTATGACTCATCATTCATTTTTTCCCCTCCCCCCCCCTCCCATATAAATATCTCCACCTCCTTTCTGTGCCTTTTTTAGCTTTGGCAAAGGGTTATCTAGACTCATCAGCTCTTTTTCAGATGCTGCCAGACCTGCTGAGATTTTCCAGCATTTTCTTTTTTTGGGAATAGATCAGAATCTGTACAGTGCAGTAAGAGGCCAGTCAGCCCATCAAACCTGCTACAACTATCTCACCCACACCCTATCCCCATAACCCACATTTCACCCTAAAAGTCCTCCCCCGCCCCCCCCCCCCCCCCCCCCCCCCCACCCCGGACACCAAAGGGGGCAATTTAGCACAGCCCATCCACCTAACCTACACATCTTTGGGAGGAAACCCATGCAGACACGGGGAGAATGTGCAAACTCCAGTGACCCCCCCCAAAGCAAGGAATTGAATCTGTGTCCCTAGTGCTGAGGCAGCAGTGCTAACCACTGCCACCCATTCCATCCTCATTCTGGAAGAGGGTGGGTGGGCTCACTTTTGCAAACCATGGAATCCATCCTCTTTGCAGCAGAACACCTGGATCACATCTCTCCTTTTTTTGGGTTCCTATTTTGAACAGCTCCTTAGTTTGCTAACGGATTCCCAGATTGCTTGTACTGCTACCCAGGTCTTGTTGCTCACTCTTAACTGGTAAATTTCTCTCCTGGGATTTGATGACCCTTAAATGAATTTTGGCTCTATGAAGTTAAAATACATAACTAACTCTGAACCAATTGCTGATAACTGGTTGTGACTGTCTCTCCAGAGCCTGTGTTCTGTAGCTCACTTTCTGAGCAGGATGTTGCTTACTGATCATGTTTTGTTTATGCAGATGGCTCCAGAAAGCTACAAGGTCCATGAGGAATATGCCGATTATTCCTTTGCACCATGAGAATTTTGGCTGGAAAAGATCAAGCCAAGAGTGTCCTTTTTTTTTAAATGGTTTGCTTCTGTGGCAGAATATTGTGAGCTTGCTTCAGATTTAAAGGTGGTCAAACTATAAATTTTCTTCCCTCAGGGTTTTGGTGTTTGTCACTCAAACTGTTCTATCACAAGGCATTCTAGAATCTAAGTGAAAAATGGCTGTACAAGATTGAAAAGCGTAGTGTTTTCCAGGAAATGAGCCCACTGTGTACTTTCTCAGACTGGAAAAATGTCTTGATTGTAATCTGATAACGTGTTGTGCACTGTGTAATTGTCTGGGCTTTTGTGGTACCTCCACACAGTACCCACAATTTCCAAACCAGCGTTTGTCAGTAAATATACAGCCACAGCCCTCTGCTGATGATTATGATTCGCGATGCCTGAAGGCATTGAGGCAGGAGTTGGTATGGCTTGAACTAAACATCGCTCCAAATTACATGAAGCATAACATTCCAGAATGGCAAGTAGGGGAAGGGAAATTTCAATGCACATGATTACTGTCTACACTTGGGGAATTTTTTTGTGATTTAAATCTTGTGGCAGTGACTCCCAGCAATGAATTTGTTAATTTTCCAAGGAGTGTAAGCAGGTTAGTGAGGATTGGGCCTTTTTCCCTCGAGTTGTGCAGTCTTTTTTTTTGCAAGATGTGCACATGCATGCACTTGTGAAAAGGTGTGACATTGTGTTTGCTCATTCTCCTCTAGTCCTGTTTGTTTTTAACCCAGCTTGGCAACTGGCTCTGTGTTGGATACTGTCATTATTTATCACTTACAGTGCAAGTGTTGGGGAAATTTGTTTATAATTGGGAGAATCTAAACCTGCATTGGCATTTCCAATTGTTGCTAAAATTAGATGTATACACAAATCACCTTCTCAACTTTTAAAAATTGAAATGTTTTAGCCTTTTTACTACACACTGCACCACCTTTTTTTTGGGGGGTCTAGGGGCATGTTGGCAATCAAACTTTCCTTTTCAGTTCTTTCCCACAATCTCCTTTTTGTACTGATGTGCAAAGTTTAAGGTGTCATCCAATAGCCATAACTTTGGAGAAGGCAGCTTGGCTTGATTTTTTTTTTGCAAATGTGTGCCCAGCAGTGGAAATCTCAAACTTGCCTGCAAGGCATCAAAAATCTCAAATCTTCACCAGTAGTGACACTGGACTCTCAACTGGCCTGACATTGAGAGAACATGGTCCACAGGGCTTTGTGAACATGTGCATGGCTCATTCTTTCCTTTTGGCTGCCAATTGCATGTGTATATCTCCTCTTCTAGGCTGGTTTTTTGGAGTGCCAACAGTGAGTTTTGGCACTGAACCAGATCCTGCTAAACCTCTGCTGCAACAATGAACAAATTGTACTGGTATTCTAAAACTAGAATATACATGTAGGGTGTTTTTGGTGAGTCACACCATTGTCAAGTGATTTTTTTGGGGGAGTTTGTGGGGATGAAGAGGGAAATAAAGTAAGGGTACAGCCATGGGAGGATCTGACTACAACTTAAATGAAATGCTTTTTTTGACATTTGATTTACATGCAATGGTTTTAACCCATTCCATGTGTAAAAGTGCCAGATTTCCTTGCAGAATACTGCTTGTGTTTAGTATTTTGTACAAAATTGAGTTTTGTTTTTGTAAAGTTTTTAATAAAATGTAAATTGTAAACTATATATTGTCTGTCTTGCTCTGCCTTCTGTCATGTTCTGCCTTGCCACAACTTGCTGTCAGACTGCTAGCCAGAAATGGGTAGTCCTCAATTTCCAATGGGAGTCTTGAGAATCTAACCTTTAACTATTTTACACACTTGTGTGGCTTTCATTCCCCTTTCCTGTCCATTTTGTCCTTGGGCTGAACCTGATTTATTCATGATCTACTTTGAGGAGCAAATGGTTTCTTTTGCCTAGGTCTTCCACTCTGTCTCTTTCCTCACTCCACCTTTTATCCACTGCTGAAATCCCCTTGCATAGGCTTTTCTCATCCTCCCTGGACTGAGGAATGGGGTAGTGTGGTGGCACAGTGATTTTAGTACTGCTGCCTCTCTCGGGGACCTGGCCAGCTTGGGTCACTCTGCAGAGTTTTCATGTTCTCACCGTGTCTGTGTGGGTTTCCTCCCACAGTCCAAAAATGTGCTAAATTGTCCATGCTAAATTTTCCCTCAGTGTACCTAAACAGGTGCTGGATTGTGGTGACTAGGGGAATTTCACAGCAACTCCATTGCAGTGTTAATGTAAGCCTACTTGTGACATAAGCTTACTCCATTGGTCTCCTGGCTGATTATTTGCTAGCTCCCTTTTTTAACTCTCTACTGCTCACTAGCCATGTCTGTCAATGGCCTCTAGCCACCCACCACTAATACTAATCCCTAGATTCATGAACTACCACTTTTTTCCTCAAGAACTATCTTCTATGGCACTAGCAATCTTGAGATGGGAGGGGCAAGTCTTTCCAGGGAAGTGGACTTGTCAGATGTGTCAACCAGTGTTGCACTTAGCAGTAATTACACAATTTCTTTTGAAATTGTTTCTTTCTCCCAGGCAAAGTCTAAGAGGATAAACAGAGGTATCTGTGGTGAATCAGGCTGTGCTACCTGTGATTTAGTTTGCAACACTATCACTTGTACAATCAAACTGCACCCTTCCCAGGAATTAACTAACTTACCAAGGTTTAAAAAGCAGCAGCAGCAGCATGGAGATGGTGCTTGGGTAACCTTTTACATACCAGAGCAATGTATGGACATTGATTTTCAAATTGTCTGTTATTAATCTAACTTTATAAATTACTGTGATCTTCCCACATAATTGTCCTGAGCCTATTGCTTCATCCAAATTTATGATGTGGAGATGCTGGCGTTGGACTGGGTTAAACACAAGACTCTCAACACCCAGGTTAAAACCCAGCAGGTTTATTTGGTAGCACAAGCCAGTAGCTTTGTTCTAGAACTCCCACTTACCCGATTGAAGGAGCAGCACTCAAAGAACAACACAGCACGGGAAACAGGCCCTTTGGCCCAAACAGCCTGTGCTGCCATCCCCTTGTTAATGTTCACTAACAGGGCACAAAGACACAAACTCAATTTATCTTAACTCATTACCCAGCTTTGTTCTACCAGCTGTATTTACTTAGTTTGCAGTTCTTTATGGGGCAATTCATTCATTCTGTTTACAGGATATTTGAGACAAGATTCTGCCTGCCTTTTTCTTTGGCAACCTGCATAACCAGATGCTGTGGTTTTTCTCAGTCTAAAAATGTGTGGGTTAGGTTGATTGGCTATGTTAAATTGCCCCTTGGTGCAATTTAGGGGGATTAGCAGGGTAAATGGGATTATAGAAAAACAGCCTGGGTGGGATGTTGGTCAGTGCAGACGTGATGGGCCAAATGGCCTCCCTCTGCACTGTGGGAATTCTTTAAATGTGTATGCAAATTAGCACATCAATTTGTTTCCTTAAGGTTTTTCAAAAGATCATTTCTTGGCGGTATATCAATGGCAATATATACATATGTGGCAGAGTGGTTAGCACTGCTGTCTCACAGCATCAGGGACTCAGGTTCAATTCCTGGCTTGGGTCACTGTCTGTGCAGAGTCTGCATGTTCTTCCCATGTCCAGGTGCTCCAGAGTGTGATGCCCAGCTTGGGTGACGTGTGCAGACTCTGCACAATTCTCCCTGGGTGTGGGGGTTTCCTCTGGGTACCCTAGTTTCCTCCCACAGTCTAAGATGTGCTGGTTAGATGCATTGGCCATGCTAAATTCTCCCTCCAGTGTATCTGAACAGATGCTGGATTGTGGCAACTAGGAGATTTTTTTCACAGTAACTTCATTGCAATGTTAATGTAAGCCTACTTGTGACATTAAAAAAAATTGTTACTTTGTTCTCACTGGAACAATAGAGGTTGAGGGGTAACCTGATAGAAGTCTGCAAGATTGAGAGGCATGGATAGTCAGCTTTTTCCCAGGATTGAGTCAATTACTAGGGGCACAAGTTTAAAGGAGATAGAAGCAAGTTTAAGAGGGTGGTGTGTGCCTGGAATTCACTGCCAGGGCAGTATCATAGAATTCTCTCAGCCTCCCTACAGTATAGGAGGCCATACACTCATCAAGTCTGCATTAACAGCAGTTCCACCCCCTCCCTGTAAACCCATACTTACCCCGATGGGCTCAATTTTTTAGTGTGGCCAATCTTTCTTTGGACAGGGAGGAAACCCACACAGGCATAGAACATGCAAACTTCAGTGTCCTGAGCAATTGAACTTGTGTCCCTCGAGTCCCTGGTGCTGTGAGGCAGCAGGGCTAACCACTGTTCCACCCTGCAGTGAAGGCAGATACCAAAGTGACTTTTAAAGGGCATCTGGACCTATACATGAATCAGATGGCAATAGAGGGATATGGTCCCTGGAAGGGTAGGGGGGTTTAGTTCAGTCAGGCAGCATGATTGGTGCAGGCTTAAAGGGCCTGTTCCTGTTGTAGTCAAAGAACAAAATTACAAACTACATTTAAGAACAAACAAAATGAGGTGCCTACGGTACAGACACTGGTCAATATCTTGACATCAAATATCATAAGATAATGAAAGGGATGGATAGGGTAGAGAGATTCTTCCTGCTCAGAGGACAGCAGGACTAGAGGGCACAGCCTCAAGATAAGGTTTTGGGGGGGGTGGGGGGGGGGGGGGGGAGAGAGAGGGGAGGTGGGGTGCAGTTTAGAACAGAGTTGAGGAGGAACTTCTTCACTCGAAGGGTGGCGAATCTCTGGAATTCTCTGCCTGTTGAAGTGGCGGAGGCCACCTCGCTAAATATATTTAAGTCACTGGTAGATAGGGTTCTGATAGATGGGAATTAAGGGTTATGGGGAGAAAGCGGGAAAGTGGAACTGATCCACTTCAGATCAGCCATGATCTTATTGAATGGTGGGGCAGGCTCGAAGGGCTAGATGGCCTACTCCTGCTCCTATTTCTTATTGATGATTCTTTCCTTGAGTAGCCTTTTTCAGCTGCTGAGTGGATCCTTGAGACAGAGATTAATAGACTTTCAGATCAATCATCGATCTCGTGGGTCACCCCTGCACCAGTGCTATATGGAAAGGTACCCCAGGTTATCAATTTCTTAGATGGATCAAAATGTTCTAAAGTTTCAAACAGTAGAAAGCAATTGCTGTAATTAAAAGCTTTTTTTGGGGACACTTTTCAAAACCAACCTTGATGTCTCTGTCGCAGACTGTGCAAGGGGGCCAATAACATCAAGTTTGATTGTAAAAAAAAAACCCATTGTAATTTACCCTTGCTAAAAATGACTTGCACTCCTGGAGTTTTGGGGGCCAATGGCTCTGACTTTGTCTTCCATGGGGTGTAGTCCTTGGGTATCTACATGGTGCTCTAGATAGGCTAACTTGGTGGCTTTATTCAATCATAGAATCCCTCCAGTGCAGAAAGCATCTGTTTAGTCCATCAAGCCTGCACCAACAATCCGACCCAGGTCTTATCCTCATAACCCTATGTATTACCCTGCTACCTCTGTGACACTAAGGGGCAATTTAGCACAGCCAATCAACCTAACCTGCACATCTTTGGACTGTAGGAGGAAACAGGAGCACCCAGAGGAAACCCATGCAGACACAAGGAGCACATATAGATTCTGTGCAGTCACCTGAGGCTGGTATTGAACCTGGGTCTCTGGCGCTGTGAAGCAGGAGTGCTAACCACTGCACCACCATGCCACCCATTGATGAGATGAAAGAATTAACCAGGGTCTACCGAAGCACAGAGATCCTGGTAGAAGGTTACATTTAAACTAGACGCTGGAGCAGCGGTTTCAGTTCATTCTGAAGCTGAATCATGGTTAAACAAAGATTCAGCAATATATTATGTGGACCAGAACAAAAAGGTTCTGGGCAAATTAAACAAAACTTGAGTACAGAGGGAAAGTAGTTACAGAATATGGTGCATAATTCAAGATGAAAGTAGAAAGGCAGATATTGAATCTAAGCAGCAGAACAAGAGAGATAAAGAATGTTCAGGGACAATTAGGAGACTAAACAGAATTTCTGAAGTTGTTTACAGAATTGGGAGATAAAAATCAAGATATTGTATGGTATTCATTGATATGTCTATGTACACCCAGAAACTTTCCACACCCTTCAGTTCAAAGAGATCAACTCAATGGTATAAGACATAGCCATTTCACCAGTGAGCTGGTGCTCAGGGATGGTACTAGTTCCAAAGCAATGTAGTTCTGTCTGAATATGTCGATCTACTTTACCTTTTTCCTGCGTTATCCCTGTATCCGTTGATGTTTCTAACATGTAGAAATTATCTAACTCAGTCTTGCACACTCTGAGCCTCCATCATCTTCTGCACAGTGGTCAGCACTGCTGCCTCACAGCGCCAGGGACTCGGGTTCAATTCCTGGCTTGGGTTACTGTCTGTGCAGAGTCTGCATGTTCTCCCCGTGTCTGGGTGCTCCGGAGTGTGAAGTAATGCATTTTGGAAGATCTAATACAGATGGGATATACGCAATAAATGGCAGAACCCTTAAGAGCGTTGATAGGCAGAGGGATCTGGGTGTACAGGTACACAGGTCACTGAAAGTGGCAATGCAGGTGGAGAAGGTAGTCAAGAAGGCATGTGGCATACCTGCCTTCATTGGTTGGGGCATTGAGTTTAAAAATTTGCAAGTCATGTTACAGCTTTATAGAACCTTAGTTAGGCTGCACTTGGAAATACTGTTCAATTCTGGTCACCACACTACCAGAAGGATGTGGAGGCTTTGGAGAGGGTACAGAAAAGATTTACCAGGATGTTGCCTGGTATGGAGGGCATTAGTTATGAGGAAAGGTTGGAGAAACTTGGTTTGTTCTCAGTGGAGCGACGGAGGTTGAGGGGCGACCGGATAGAAGTCTACAAGATTATGGGGGGCATGAACAGAGTGGATAGTCAGAAGCTTCTTCCCAGGGTGGAAGAGTCAGTTACTAGGGGATTTAGGTTTGAGTGCGAGGGGCAAGTTTTAAAGGAAACGTACGAGGTAGGCTTTTTACACAGGGTGGTGAGTGCCTGGAACTCGCTGCTGGGGGAGTGGAAGCAGGCAGCGTAGTGAGTTTTAAGGGGTGTTGGACAAATACATGCATAGGATGGGAATAGAGGGATATGGTCCCTGGAAGGATAGGAGGTTTTAGTTCTGTTGGACAATGTGGTCGGTACAGGCTTGGAGGGCCGAAGGGCCTGTCCCTGTCTATAACATTCTTTGTTCTTAGCTCCGGTTTTCCCCCCACAATCCGAAAGTTGTGCTGGTTAGGTGCATTGACCCGAACAGGCACCGGAGGGTGACGACTAGGGGATTTTCACAGTTACTTCATTGCAGTGTTAAAGTAAGCCTTACTTGTGACTAATAAATAAATTAAAGCTTTCACCTCAAACGACTAAGCACAACAGGGTGGCACAGTGGTTAGCACTGCTGCCTCACAGCGCCAGGGACCCGGGTTCGATTCCCAGCTTGGGTCACTGTCTGTCTGGAGTCGGCACATTCTCACCATGTCTGTGTGGGTTTCCTCCGGGTGCTCCGGTTTCCTCCCACAGTCCGACAGACGTGCAGGTTAGGTGCATTGGCCGTGCTCCCAGCCATTGACTCTGTCTACATTAACCCTCTGCCTTAGAAAAGCAGCCGGCATAATCAAGGACCCCCATGCACCCCGGACATTCTCTCTTTCACCTTCTTCCACTGGGAAAAAGATACAAAAATCTGAGATTGCGTGCCAACCGACTCAAGAACAACTTCTCCCCTGCTGGCATCGGACTTTTGAATGGACCTACCATACATTAAGTTGACCTTTCTCTACACCCTAGCTATGACTGTAACACGACATTCTGCATGCTCTCCTTTCCTTCTCTATGCTTTGTCTGTATAGCGCGCAAGAAACAATACTTTTCGCTGTATCCCAATACATGTGCTAACAATGAATCAAATTAAAGAAAGAAATGGAAGGATTTGATGCTGGAATTAAAACAGCGATATGTTCATGTGCCCTGGTTTTAAATACTCTCCAACATAAATAAAACCATTGTGAAATCTGTAGCATCAGCCCACTGGCGCGCAAGACGTTCCAACAAAAAGATTGTTTACTTTTCTTGTTATGTTACCACACCCTTCTATCATTTTTTTCATATTTATATTGCACAAGATTTAATGATTGTCAATCCTTTAGATTGGAAAGCCATTTATTCCTGTGAGTAGAAGTGTCAATAACGAGGGGGCATCGATCTTCAGTAAGAGGTAGAAGGGAAACTGAGGAAAAATTTCTTCACCCAGAGGGTGGTGGGGTCTAGACCTTTTCCCTGAAAGTTTGAGTCAGAAACTCGGGTAACATTTAAGAAGTATTTACGTATTTGCTAGCTCCGGACTAAGGGCCCAGCACTGGAAAACGGGATTAGCGTAGTCAAATCTTTGTTGACATAATGGGCCAAATGGCCACCTCCAGTGCTATAGACATCCCAGAGTCACCTGATTCTTGCTAGGTAAGCCTAACGAATGATCGTTGGTTAAACAGTTTGGCATGTTGGATGGTTGCCCATGGAGAAAAATGCTGTCAAAGTCAAGCTGGTTATCCTGTTCAGGTTCGGGCGACACGGTGGCACAGTGGTTAGCACTGCTGCCTCACAGTGCCAGGGACCTGGGTTCGATTCCCGGCTTGGGTCACTGTTTGTGTGGAGTTTGCATGTTCTCCCCGTGTCTGTGTGGATTTCCTCCAGGTGCTCTGGATTCCTGCCACAGTCCAAAGGTTAGGTGGATTGGCCATGCTAAATTGCCCCTTAGTGTCCAAAGATGTGCAGGTTAGGTGGACTGGCCATGCTAAATTGCCCTGTATCCAAAGAAGTATAGGTTAGTGGGTATGATGTGAAGATATCGGTATTGGACTGGGGTGGGCACAGTGAGAAGTCCCACAACACCAGGTTAAAGTCCAGCAGGTTTATTTGGAATCTTGAGCTTTCAGAGCACTGCTCCTTTATCAAATGGAAGTTAGTTCACAAACATGGCATATATAGACACAATTGCAATATACTTCATAGAAACTTGATGTCTGTGATGATATGTGCGATCTTCCTGGAGATTCTCTCCACTTTGACTTTGCAATTATGCCTTTGTCTATATATGTCATGTCTGTGAAACCCATCTCTCTTCACTCACCTGAGGAAGGAGCAGCACTCCGAAAGCTCGTGATTCCAAACAAACCTGCTGGACTTTAACCTGGTGTTGTGAGACTTCTTACTAGTCTAGTGGTGTTAGTCGGATAAAAGTGTGGGGTTATGGGGCTAGTCTGGGTAAGATACTCCCAGAGAGTTGGTGCGGATTTGATGGGCAAAATGGCCTTCTGTGCTGTAGGGATTCTATAATCCTGAGGGCTTATACCAGGGTTGATGGGACTGTCCTATGCAGAGAGATTGGGTCGACTGGGCCTGTTTCTACTGGAGTTTAGAGGGTTGAGAGGAGATTGGAATGTATACAATTCTAACAGGGGTTGGACAGACTGGATGCAGGGAGATGTTGGGAAACTTAGAACCAGGAGATAGAATCTCAGGATACAGAGTAGACCATGTGGGACTGAAATGAGGAAACATTTGTCACAGTGGTGAACTTGTGGAATTCTCTACCACAGAAAGCTGTGGAAGCCAAATCACTGAATGTATTCAAGAAAGAGATAGTTTTTATTAGATTTTAACGGCATCAAGAGGTTTGGAGAGTAAGCAGGAATATGGCACTGTGGTAGAGGGTCAACCATGATCATATTGAATGGTGGAAGGGCTGAATGGCCTACTCTTGGTGTTTTTATGTGACGTGCCTAACATGGTCTACAGACTAGTTTATTTTCCAGCAAGTTGAAGATGTTTTAAGTTTAAATATTAAGTTCATTCATTAGTGCTACAAGTAGGCTTACAAGCAATGGAGTTACTGTGAAAACCCCCCTAGTCGCCACACTGAGGGGAATTTAGCATGGTCAATCCACCTAACTAGCACATCTCTCGGACTGAATCATAGGATCCCCGCAGGCAGAAGGAGGCCATTTGGCCCATCGAGTGTGCACTGACCACAATCCCACCCAGGCCCTATCCCCGTAACCCCACATATTTACCCTAGCTAGTCTCCCTGACACTAAGGGGCAAGTTAGCCTGGCCATAGAACCATAGAACATTACAGCTCAGAAACAGGTCTTTTGGCCCTTCTTGGCTGTGCCGAACCATTTTTCTGCCTAGTATCACTGACCCTCACCTGGACCATCTCCCTCCACACCCCTCACATCCATGTACCTGTCCAAGCTTTTCTTAAATGTTAAAAGTGAGCCCTCATTCACCACTTCATCTGGCAGCTCATTCCATACTCCAGTCCACCTGAGTGGGAGGAAACCGGAGGAAATCCATGCAGACACGGGGAGAACGTGCAAACTGTACACAGATAGTGACCCGAGCCAGGAATCGAACCCGGGTGGCTGGTGCTGTGAGGCAGCTGTGCTGACTACTGTGCCGCTGTGAAGTTGTGATCGAAGGCACTGAGGAGTGTATTAGGGACGCTGATAAACTTGCTTGCTGAAGGTATTGTATTCGAGATCGACACTTCCAGCCACGAGGAGTGTTGTAGAGACCTAACAAAGCCGGGCGAGCTTTAACACTGCTCGTCACAATGTCTGCACACTGATCACACCCACCCAGTGACATTCAATCCAACTATTTTCTACGTTCCTTTACGCTTGTAAGAGTAGTTTTCGCATTTTCCTTTTGCATTTTTGCTTTCAAATATCTCCCGATTTGAGTTTGACGAGAAGACTGTCCATCAAAAAGCCAAACAAAAGGCTTTCAGAGGAGAATACAGGTCTGGGCCCCAATGGCAGCACGGAGTAAATCACGGAGAGCTTACAGAGCTGCCAGGCCTGAATAATCACTTATATCTTCTCCCACCCTCCTTCATCGCCAGCAGCTAAACTCTTTAGCTGTCAATGGGTGCGACCTTGCAACTTGTAAAGATAATAGTGGTGTTGGGACCCCCTGTTGGAGATGGGATCATTTCAGGGGTCCCCACCCGTGCTGGCAAAGCGGCCAACATCTGGTCAGCTGCGGCCTTCTGAGTCTATGTCCATAGGTGCAGAATTAGGCCATTCGGCCCATCAAGCCTGTTCATGGCTGATAACATTTTCAACCCCATTCTACCCACCTTTTCCCCGTAACCTTTGATCCCCCTTACCAATCAAGAATCTATCTATCTCTGCCTTAAAGACTCTCAATGACCCGGCCTCCTCTGAATGAGTTCCACAGATTCACCACCCTCTGGCTGAAGAAATTCCCCCTCATCTTGGTTCTAAAGGGTCGTCCCTTTACCCTGAGGCTGTGCCCTCGGATCCCAGTCTCTCCCACTAATGGAAGCATCTTCTCCACATTCACTCTAACCAGCCCTTTCAGCATCCTGTAAATTTCATTAAGATCCACCCCCCCATCCTCCTAAGCTCTGTCGAGACCCAGACCTAGAGTCCTCAAATGCTCCTCATACAACAAGCTCTTCATTCCAGGGATCATTCTTGTGAACCTCCTCTGGACCCTTTCCAAGGCCGGCACATCCTTCCTTAGATATGGGGCCCAAAATTGCGCACAATACTCCACATGGGGTCTGACCAGAGCCTTATAAAGTCTCACAGTACATCCCTGCTTTCGTCCTCTCAAAATGAATGCTAACATTGCATTTGCTTTCCAACCAATGACCAACTCAACCTGAAGTTAACCTTAAGAGAATCCTGAATTAGGACATTAAGTCTCTTTGTCCTTCCAATTTTGGAATCCTCTTTCCATTTAGAAAATAGTCCAAGCCTCTATTCTTCCTACCAAAGTGCATAACCTCACACTTTCCCACTTGTATTCCATTTGGCGGTTTTTTGTCCGCTCTCTAACTTGTCCAAGTCCTTCTGTCATCCAATTCATGGCCCGTGAGGCTGAAGAGCCAATCAATTAGAGGGCTCGGAAAGAGGTCAACTCCATTGGCTACTGTTGTTGGAGGGGACCATGTTGACAAGTCTGGGGTAGCACAGTGGTTAGCACTGCTGCCTCACAACACCAGGGACCCGGGTTCGATTCCCGACTTGGGTCACTGTCTGTGTGGAGTTCGCACATTCTCCCCATGTCTGCGTGTGTTTCCTCCGGGTGCTCCAGTTTCCTCCCAAAGTCCAAAGGATGTGCGGGTCAGGCGGATTGGCCATGCTAAATTGCCCCTTAGTGTCAGGGGGGCTGGCTAGGGTAAATGCATGGGGTTATGAGGATAGGATCTGAATGGGATTGTTGTCAGTGCAGACTTGATGGGCCAAATGGCCTCCTTCTGCTTTGTACATATTCTATGATTCTATTTTGAAGTGCTCTCTGAGAAGGAATACAGTAAGTGGTTGCTAGGCCAGGCCAACCCCCACTCCTCCTGAGATGGTTGGTGGCCACCAATGCGATTGGCTCCACTTAGTTGGGGGGGGGGGGCTGCTGGTGGTGGTGGTTGGGGGGGGGGGGCGGTGGGTGGCTGGTGGTGGGGCGGGGGGGGGGGGGGGGCTGGTGGTGGGGGGGGCGGTGGTGGGGGGGGGCGGTGGTGGTGGGGGCGGGGGGCGGTGGTGGCGGGGGCGGGGGTGGCCGGGGGGGGGGGCGGGGGGGGGGTCGGGGGGGGGGGGGCAATGATAAAGGACTCACTGGCCCTCGCCCCATCACTGGCCATGACAAGGCACCTGTCGGTCTTTGGTGTTGGCACTGGGAGTGGGTGGAGATGTTGGCACTGGGAGTGGGTGGAGATGTTGGCGCCCTTACCGTTCCCTCCCAGAGCTTCCCCTTCAATGATTCAATGGGCTCCCCATTGCTGCAGTGCGGGGAACTGTTACTGGGTTCAAATCTTCCCTCCCACACCCGGAGGCAGGGCCGTTTCCGACTCCCTCACAACCCCCTGTCCTCCCAATTCATACCCGTCTCGGTAAAATTCCGCACGTTATCTATCGCTGCAAATCAGACTTGACTGTCGCGTATCTGCAGTGTTTCTGTTTTTCAGATTTGCAGCATCTGTGATATTTTTACTAATTTTCAGCTTGTTATTAAGCTTCCTATTGTTTTGCTTTAATATTGCTTCAGTCGTTTAATTATAACTTATTTTCCATTGCAACACTTGCTAAGTAATCCTCTCCTATATATATATATGTGTGTGTGTGTGTGTGTGTGTGTGTGTGTGTGTGTGTACATATGTATGTGCGTGTGTTTTATATATGTGTGTGTGTATATATGTGTATGTACATGTATATATGTCAATGTATAGTGTATGTGGATGTGTGTGTGTGCATGCTTACATGTGTGTTTGTGTGTGTGTGTATGCACGTATATATATATGTATATGTGTGTACACGTGTATATGTGTGTGCATACACATGTGTGTATACGTGTGTGTGAATATACATGTGTATACACCAGTGTGCACGTGTGTACATGTATGTACATGTATATGTGTATGTGTACATGTTTGTGTTGTGTATATGTGTACATATGCTTGTGTTCTGTCATTAGCTATTTGTGTAGCTTGCCAGTCCTGATGCCAGGGAACCGAGCATTAAGGGGGTGGGAGAGATGGTCAACCTTGGCGAAACTGGAAAATCCTGTCTATGGGCACCAGGATGTGGAGATGCCAGTGTTGGGCTCGGGTAAACACAGTAAGCGGCCTCATAACACCAGGTTAGAATCCAACAGGCTTATTTGGTAGCAAACACCACTGACTTGTGATACCAAATAAACCTGTTGGACTTTAACCTGGTGTTGTGAGACTTCTTACTGTATAGACAAAAGCACAGTTTGGGCAAAATGGCCTCTCCCTGAACCATGTAGCAAATTTGAAAGTTGTACCAGGTTGCTATTTAATAGAAGACTTGTATTTAGGGGGTGCTTTCCACAGCAACTGTGCATCTCGAAACGCCTTACAGCTAGTGAAGAACTTTAAAAGTGTCATCACCGTAATTAAGCAGGAAACACGGAAGGTCAAATATGCACAGCAAGCTCCCACAATCAGTAATGTGATCATGGCCTCCGCTGGGCTTTGCTTTGTTCTTTTAATGAACACTGTTCCACTGTGACTGCTGCCAATTCCAGTCAGGAGTTTATTTTTGAAAGGTTAACGCCTTTGCTCTTTACACAGCAGCTGACAGATCGCTGTTTATATTCAAGTGGTTTGGCATGAGTCAGCTCCGTGCAGCACTGAGGGAGTGCACTGTCGGAGATGCTGTTAGATGGCGGCAAGCCAGCACAGTTGTTAGCACTGCTGCCTCACAGCGCCACGGATCCAGGTTCCGATTTCCAGCCTTGGGTCACTGTCTGTGTGGAGTTTGCATGGTCTCCCCGTGCCTGCGTAGGTTTCCTCCAGGTGCTCCAATTTCCTCCCACAGTCCAAAGATGTGCAGGTTAGTTGGATTGGCCATGCTAAATTATCCAGTAATGTCCCAAGATGTGCAGGTTAGGTGGATTGGCCATGCTAAATTGCCTCTTAGTGTCCAAAGATGTGTAGGTTAGGTGGATTGGCCATGCTAAATTGCCCCTTAGTGTCCAAAGATGTGTAGGTTAGGTGGATTGGCCATGCTAAATTGCCCCTTAGTGTCCAAAGATGTGTAGGTTAGGAGGATTGGCCATGCTAAATTGCCCCTTAGTGTCCAAAGATGTGTAGGTTAGGTGGATTGGCCATGCTAAATTGCCCCTTAGTGTCCAAAGATGTGTAGGTTAGGTGGATTGGCCATGCTAAATTGCCCCTTAGTGTCCAAAGATGTGTAGGTTAGGAGGATTGGCCATGCTAAATTGCCCCTTAGTGTCCAAAGATGTGTAGGTTAGGTGGGTTGGCCATGCTAAATTGCCCCTTAGTGTCCAAAGAAGTGCAGGTTGGGTGGGTTGGCTGTGCTAAATTGCCCCTTAGTGTCTAAAGAAGTGCAGGTTAGGTGGATTGGCCATGGTAAATTGCCCCTTAGTGTCATGGGGATAAGCAGAGTAAATACATGGGATTACAAGGGGAGAACCTGGGGGGATTGTTGTTGATGCAGGCTCGATGGGCCCAATGGCCTCCTTCTGCACTGTAGGGATTCTATGATCGTCTATTTCCTTGAAGACAAGCAGGTGTGGCCAATGAATGCAGGCCTTGTTAACCATTCTCACTTCCCGAGAATGAATTTACAGAAAGGGATCTTAAACCTTCTACGTAAGAGCATGAAAAGTTGCACAATAATTGCCTTCAACAGGGAAATCAATGGTAATAACGCAATCAAGCTAAGTGTAGACCGAAACTAGACAAGAATCAGAATGCCTGAGATATTAACTCACAAGGTGAAATGGCCCAATTCATAGGACATTATTTATTTAAGGATTTTGTGGAGCTGACAATTCCCATCTGATTAGCTACAGGCAGAGTAGATGCTAGAATTAATAACACAGATCGACGCTTTAAAGAGAAGGTCAGAAGTTCAACCTCAAAATGCAGTCCATTCTAACCAGGTGCTCAAATTCAGTACGTTTTAAAAAATTCATGTTTCCCGACGTGTTGCTGGCTGTGTCGGCATTTGTTGCCCATTCCCTCACTGCCCTTCATCTCAGAGGGCATTTGAGAGTCACTACACAGAGTTGTGAATGTAGCCCAGTCCACTACGCAAATCTGCCACCATCCATTGGCTCTGTCTACACTTCCCACTGCCTCGGAAAAGCAGCCGGCATAATCAAGGACCCCACGCACCCCGGACATTCTCTCTTCCATCTTCATCCGTCAGGAAAAAGATACATAAGTCTGAGGTCATGTACCAACCGATTCAAGAACAGCTTCTTCTCTGCTGCCATCAAACTTTTGAATGGACCTACCTCATATTGAGTTGATCTTTCTCTACACCCTAACTATGAATGTAATAATACATTCTGCACCCTCTCCTTCCCTTCTCTCCATTGTACTCTATGAATGGTATGCTTTGCCTGTGTAGTGCACAAGAAACAATACTTCTCACTGTATCCTAATACATGGGACTATAATAAATCAAATCAAAAATCAACTTGCTTCGTCTTTGTGACACAGTTTGGATGCATGGATGGATCCGTGTCTTGATTTTAGAAGAGAAATGTATCATAGTCGGAGAGTTATACAGTACAGAAAAGGGCCAATGGCCCATCGAGTCTGCACCCACTTAACCCAGAGGATCCTTGAAAAACTCATTGGCCTCAGGTGGGAATTTCTGGCCTTGGGGAAGGACCAAAAAAATCCCATAAAACTGATTTGATTTGATTTGATTTATTATTGTCACACGTATTAACATACAGTGAAAAGCATCGTATCTTGTGCACTGTACAGACAAAGCATACCACTCATAGAGAAGGAACGAGAGATTGCAGAACGTAGGGTTGCAGTCATAGCTAGGGTGTAGAGAAAGATCAACTGAATGCAAGGTAAATCCATTCAAAAATCTGATGGCAGCAGGGAAGAAGCTGTTCCTGAGTCGGTTGGTGTGTGGCCTCAGACTTTTGTATCTTTTTCCCAATGGAAGAAGGTGGAAGAGAGAATGTCTGGGATGCGTGGGATCCTTGATTATGCTTTGCTGAGGCAGCAGGAAGTGTAGATGGAATCAATGGATGGGAGGCTGGTTTGCATCATGGATTGGGCTGCATTCACAACATTTTGTAGTTTCTTGCAGTCTTGGGCAGAGCAGGAGCCCATACCAAGGTGTGATACAACCAGAAAGAATGCTTTCTATGGTGCATCTGTAAAAGGAACTGGGGGAATTTTTTACTTCCGCACCCATGCCGGACACTGCCCCACCCAGCCAAATATGATGAATGCTTCAGATAATATCTAATTAAGCCACGGGTAAGCTTTAGATACGCATTGAGTCATTCTGTATCTTTATACATTTGGAATATTGTGAGCAATTTTGGGCCCTATATCTAAGGAAGTATGTGCTGGCCTTGGAGATGGCCCAGAGGTGGTACACGAGAATAATCCCAGGAAAGAAAGGCTTGATGTATGAGGAGTGTGTGAGGACTCTGGGTCTGTACTCGATGGCGTTTAGAAGGATGAGGGGAGATCTCATTGAAACTTACAGAGCACTGGATAGAGTGGACATGGGGGAGGTGTTTCCATTAGTGGGAGAGGCTATGCAAATGTGAGGTTATCCACTGGAAGAAATAATAGTAGGGTGTAATATTATTTAAATGGTGAAAAATTACAACATGCTACGGTGCAGAGGGATCTGGGGGTCCTTGTGCATGAATCGCAAAAACCCAGTCTGCAGGCGCAGCAGGTGATCAAGAAGGCGAATGGAATGTTGGCCTTTATAGCGAGGGGGATAGAATATAAAAGCAGGGAGGTCTTGCTGCAACTGTACAGGGCACTGGTGAGGCCGCAACTGGAATACTGTGAGCAGTTTTGGTCCCCTTATTTGTGAAAGGATATATTGGCCTTGGAGGGAGTACAGAGAAGGTTCACCAGGCTGATACCGGAGATGAGGGGGTTAGCCTATGAGGAGAGATTGAGTAGATTGGGCCTGTACTCGGAGTTTAGAAGTCAGAGGGGTGATCTGATAGAGACATATAAGATAATGAAGGGGCTAGACAGGGTAGAAGTAGAGAGAAAGGAAACAAGAACTAGAGGGCACAGCCTCAAAATAGTGGGGGGGGGGGGTCCAGGAGGCGGGTGGGGGGGGGGTGCAGCGTGGGGGGAACAGTTTAGAACAGAGTTGAGGAGGAACTTCTGCTCTCAGAGGGTGGTGAATCTCTGGAATTCTCTGCCCATTGAAGTGGTGGAGGCTGCCTCGTTGTATATTTTTAAGTCACGGGTAGATAGATTTCTGATCGATAAGGGAATTAAGGGTTACGGGGAGCAGGCGGGTAAGTGGAACTGATCCACTTCGGATCAGCCATGATCTTATTGAATGGCGGGGCAGGCTCGAAGGGCTAGATGGCCGACTCCTGCTCCTATTTCTTATGTTCTTATGAGACTAGGCGCAGCCTCAGAGTAAAGGGAAGATCCTTTAGAACCGAGATGAAGTGGAATAGCTTCAGCCAGAGGGTGGTGAGTTAGGGAATTCATTGCCACAGAAGGCTGTGGAGGCCAGGTCATGGAGTGTACTTAAGACAGAGGTAGATAGGTTCTTGACTGATAAGGAGGTCAAAGGTTATGGGGAAAAGGCAGGATAATGGGGTTGAGAAATGTATGCTCGAATGGAACAGCAGACCCGATGGGCCAAATGGTCTAATTCTGCTCCTATATCTCTGGAGTCACAAAAGGAATCAGTGTTGTCTGACTGTAAGCAACAAAGGGAGTTAAGTCAAGGAACCTCTTGTTGGAAAAACCTCTGAGTTGAGAGACACAAAAAGGAAAAGGTATACACTTAATCCAAAAGATTAGCTACAAACATCACCAGTCCTGATTTGTAAGAAAAATTTATTTAAAAGTACAATACATTTACACAAAAAAAAGACGTCTGAAAAATATATTTTTTTGGTTACATGTTCATTTACAGGAAAGTACTTAATAAAAAAGATAATCTTAGCACTTTAGGTAAGAATAAATGAAGCTAAATACTTTGCTTTGAACCTTAGAATATTACTTTTTAAGATTAATTTTAGCATCAGTCTCTGTAAATTCATTCATGTCATTATCGGGATGGTGGTTAAGGTAGTTGCTTGAATCCACTAGCTTGTGAGAAAGAACGTGTGCTGGTTTTATCTGATTTAGTCCACACAATAGTAAGCAGTGTGCATGTGTACTGTTCACACTTTATTGCAAAGCCTGTACCTTTTTAAACAAATCCCTCAGCCAATACATACTAAGTTTCAAAGCTTATTTATTAGTGTCAGAAGTAGGCTTACATTAACACTGCAATGAAGTTACTGTGAAAATCCCCTAGTTGCCACACTCTGGCACCTGTACACTGAGGGAGAATTTAGCACAGCCTAACCAGCATGTCTTCTGGAGGAAACCGGAACACCCAGAGGAAACCCACGCAGGCATGGGGAGAATGTGCAGACTCCACACAGAAGTTGGAATCGAACCTCACTGCAGTGTTAATGTAAGCCTTACTTGTGGCTAATAAATAAACTTTAACTTTTCAAGTCGACTTACATTAACACTGCAATAAAGTTACTGTGAAAGTCTCCCAGTCGCCACATTCCAGCGCCTGTTCAGGTTACACTGAGGGAGAATTTAACACCTAACCTGCATGTCTTTCGGACTGTGGGAGGGAACCGGAGGAAACCTGCACAGACACGGGGAGAACGTGCAGACTCCACGCAGACAGTGACCCAAGGCCAGAATCGAACCTGGGTCCCTGGAGTTGTGAGGCAGCGGTGCTAACCACTGCGCCACCATACCGCATTGCTCTTTGATGGATGATCACATTATGGCATGACTGCCACTGCAAAGCACACATAGGGCAGCTAGGAGTTCTGAGTATCTTCCCCCGATCGGCACTGACAAAAGTACAAGGGCTGGGCAGAAATAAAACGTGATTAGTTTCCAGGAGAAGTTGCCAAACCAGTTATCCCTCAGAAAGCAAGCTTTGCGTCAGCAATGCTAGTCCTGGCTTCTTCCACACAGTTCAATTTGGAAACCGGTTTTGACCAGTCATGAACCGGTTCTCTCCTGAGATTTGGGGAGAGGATTTGTTAAGGTTTCGAGAGACTGAGATTCGTAAGGAGCCTTAAATATTTCCGAAGTGGCAAAACATTCTCCGCATTGACATAGTACGTACGTGACTGGTTTGTATTTCACTGTAAGTTATCTAAGAAGACACACCAGCTGAGGCGCCTTGGTAGTCCAAAGCAGAATGGGTTTTTTGTTTCCAAATTTGATCCATTTTGGACCTGGGTAGGATTGTTGACGGTGCAGACTCGATGGGCCAAATGGCCTCCTTCTGCACTGTTGATTTTATGAACACAGAGAAACAGATCTCCAAAAGATCAATGTTGGAAGGGTTCTGCAGTGCAAATCTACTGATAACATGTAATCACAATGCAATCAACATTCGTATCCCTGATCTTAATAGAATTTCACAATGACTAATGATAACACACAACTATAAGAACAAAGATCCTTAAATATTAGCACAATGTACATCAGGAAGTAAATAATCATCACGAGAAAAAACCGTGCGATCTGACTTAAATTTTCTTTTGTCCCTTTGTTCAGATTAATACCAATGGCAGTGCGAGTGTGCCTCATATCATTGGCTCACTCATGTAGGGCAGCTGAGCCTTCTGTTGGCACGCGAGAAATTAACACTCATTGGTTTCGCTACACAACCCCTCTCCCCCCCCACAAGGGTCGAGAGGAAAATTCCTCCAATTAGCCAATGCGTCAATCATTTGTATCCTTGCACCTGGGCCCCTGCAAGATGGGGCGCCTAGCTCCACCCTAGCTGCCCGCCAGCGCTCCCCTGCCTATTTCCGATGGCTCCCTTTGGTTGCTCGAGTAAGCTCGCGACGCAAGAATTCAACAAAGGGTGGCCACCTTCGCAAGTCTTTGGCACAAAAAAAGGGCTAAGACAGAAGATTGGGAAGATCATGGATATTCTCTGGCCCCATCAGTGCCTGATCACTAAATCCACTTCTCAAAGGATTGGGGGTGGGGGAGGATCTTGGTTTGAACAATCTTCTTTTTTTGATGAGGTTACTGTGGTTGTTTAGCTTTTTTTAATATCTTGCTGTCAGCCTGGGCTATGCGCTATCCCCTGTTGTGACAATAGCAATGCGTGGCGCCAAGGGTAAGTGGTGGAGTTAGGACAGGAGGAACAGCAGTGTCATGCGCAAATATTGTCCGTCCTCCTGAATATCAGAGAACGTTTGGTTGCGTTCAAGCTACCTTCCACCCATGTCATGGGAGACAGTGAGCGTCAGAATCCCGCAGAGCATTCTTGGTGAAGTGATGCCTATGGGGACTCCTAGTACTGAAGACAGAATTCCCACTCTCATCGGCAAACGAGAGAATTCGGCCTCGCGTGGACATGCTCACGCTTAGTACCATCATTTCACCTTCACCCTCACATCCAGCATTCAGTTGCTGAGCTTTTCCCACTGACGTTCTAACCCTCACATTCTCTCCATCGCCCAGCAAGTTCTTTGGAGGATTCTGCCGAGTTCAGGCTCGGGGAAACAGGGATGAAATACTCTCTTAAATAGGGTTACAGTTTCTTCGGGCACTAGTTACTGCTTGATAGAAGCTGTTTGTAATAAAAAAAAAGTGGGCAAAAAAAAAACCCCACTCGTTTGCAAACGCGCAGTGCGTGATTCTCTCTGTTGTGAGTTTTCCCTCGACTTCAGAGCATGGCAACATGAAGGAATAATTAAGTTAAGGGGTGGGGGAATGGAGGTGGGGGGGAGGGAGGGGAGAGGGTGGAGATTAAAAAGATATACACACAGTCAACACAGAAACGAACTACCAACACAAAGGAATATTGGACAGGCGGTGCAACCTCACAAAGCATGGCTTTACCAGCCTGGTGAAAGCGTCCAGTGGCCGCGTAATTAACTAACAGCTTCGAGAAGGCGGCCATCTTGCCGTGAAGGATTAATCCTGGAGTGAAAGGGGGCCGCGTGGTTGTGCGCGCGTTGAGTTTGTTCAGGCGGTCGGTTCGTTAAGTGTTGTCATCAATGCACTTCGTGTGTGTCCTTCTTAATCACTTTCTCGAGCTGAGGCACACGTTGTCAACTCTCCTTGGCGTCCCATCATTGGAAGTTGTACGATCGTCCCTAAAGTGAGACAGACGAACCAGGGTTAAATCCGCGATGCATGGAGACATCGGCCTATAGGCTGGCTGACAATGTTTTCCCCTCCCGAATCAGCAGGCTTGATGCCGGTGGCCGGGAGGTTACAGGAATGCAGCACTCGGGGGGGGGAGCAAGAGTAGGCCCTTCAACCCTGCTCCACCATTCAACAAGATTGTGACTGATCTGGTTGGGTGTCTAACTCCATTTCCCTAGCCCGTAGCTCCCCGATCTACCAAAAATCCATCCAACTCAACTGTAAATAAACTCAATCCCTGTCATTCTGAAGGCAAGGCCCCGTTAGTAGAGCTAACGCGGGTTCCTCCAGAGCATCAGTTAGAACAGATTTTCCCTTGGCCCTTCTCAATGGCACCAACTTGTATTTATAGAGTGGCCTGAATGCGTGGAGATGTCTTGAGTTACTCCTCTCGATCGGAGTGCCAATGCATGTCATTAGGACCCCGATTTCTACCACAGCCCACTTCTCCAATCCTAGAAAATATTTTGGGAGTTTACGACCTCGCTTGGCCAGAGGCTGGAAAATCGTGCCCGAGGTCCACGGACATTTCCATTGCCCATCTCTCACCTACTCCAAGGGGCGAGCAATGGAAATGTAACAGGCCGGGCGGTAGAACACCAGCGATTGTGACCCTCAGCACTGAGCTTCAGAGGGAGACCAAAATCTTCGTTGAACAGAATCGCTACAGTGCAACCGGAGGCAATTTGGCCCATCGAGCATGCACCGACAACCACACTTACTTACCCTGCTAATCCCCCTGACACTAACGGTCAATTTAGTTGGCCAATCCAGCTCACCTCATGGGCGGTACGGTGGCACAGTGGTTAGCACCGCTGCCTCACAGCACCAGGGTTTGATTCCCAGCTTGGGTCATTGTCTGTGCGGAGTCTGCACATTCTCCCCGTGTCTGTGTGGGTTTCCTGCAGGTACTCTGGTTTCTACCCACAGTCCAAAGCTTTGCAGCTTAGGTGCATTGGCCGTGCTAAATTGCCCCTTAGTGTCAGGAGGACTAGTGAGGGAAAATGAATGGGGCGACGGGGATAGGGCCTGGATAGGATTGTGGTCAGTGCAGACTCGATGGCCGAATGGCCTTCTTCTCCACTGTAGGGTTTCTACAACAATTTCATCGTTGGACTGTGGGAGGAAACCGGAGCACCCAAAGGAAACCCACGCAGTCACGGGGAGGATGTGCAAAATCCATGCAGACATTCATCTGAGGCCAGAATTGAAGCTGGGTCCTCGGTGCTGCAGGGCAGCGGTGATAACCACTGTGCCACCGTGCCATTTAGGGTCAGCTTGCGCCTTCCTGCACTTCACGGTGAAGCTACCAGGGTGCCCACTCCCGTCAGCTGCCCACTCCAAGCTGAGCCAATAGCACAGCTGCCCAAGATGACTCCGTTACACACCGTAATAGCGAAAGAGAAATTTCCATTCTGAGTTTCGGTGCTAGACTCATGGATTGATACAGTATAGAAGAGGCCCCTCGGCCCATCAACAAAACTACACTAAATCTATGGGGCAGCATGGTGGCACAGTGGTCAGCACTGCAGCCTCACATGGCCAGGGACCCGGGTTCAATTCTGTGTGGAGTCTGCACGTTCTCCCCGTGTCTGCGTGGGTTTCCTCCGGTTTCCTCCCACTGTCCAACAATGTGTGGGTTAGGTTGATTGGCCGTGCTAAATTCCCCTCTTAGTTTCAGGCGGATTAGCAGGATAACTATGTGGGGTTACGAGGATAGGCCATGAGTGGGATTGCAGTCAGTACAGACTTGATGGGCTGAAAGGCCTCCTTCTGCACCGTAAGGATTCTATAATACGCTACTCCTGCATTGCCTTGAATGTTAACATAAGAACTAGGAGCAGGAGTAGGCCATCAGGCCCCTCGAGCCTGCCCCGCCATTCAATAAGATCATGGCTGATCTGAAGTGGATCAGTTCCACTTTCCCGCCCTCTCCCCATAACCCTTAATTTCCCTGTCTATCAGAAATCTATCTACCCGTGACTTAAATGTATCTAGTGAGGGTGAAGAAGTTCCTCCTCAACTCAGTCCTAAATCTGCTCCCCCTTATTTTGAGACTGTGCCCCCTAGTTCTAGTTTCACCCTCCAGTGGAAACAACCTCCCTGCTTCTATCTTATCTATTCCCTTCATAATCTTATATGTTTTTATAAGATCTCCCCTCACTCTTCTGAACTCCAATGAGTTTCGCCCCAGTCTACTCAGCCTCTCCTCATAAGCCAGCCCTCTCAACTCCGGAATCAACCTCCTCTGCATCCCCTCCAATGCCAACATATCCTTTCTCAAGTTAGGAGACCAAAACCGTGCATGTTAAACTGTAAATGTTATGTCATTTTGAGTGCTTTATAAAGATCGTGAGGTTTCTTGCCTCCACTACTGCCCCCCCCCTCAGGCAGCACATGCCAGAACCACGTCCCCCCCACCCCATCTAGCCCAACCCCATTATTGACCCAGGCAGAACTCGCACTTACCCCAAACATGGGAAACTTCATGTCCAAATCATCAGGAGATTCCAGCCTGAAGGCATTCGCCACTTTGGAGCAGTAGCCAGTCTTAACAAACTGCAGGGAAGGAAGGAGAAGGTGCGGTTAGATTTCTCCGTGCCCTGTTGAAAGTGTTGCCCTGATGTTTGCGTGCGTGTGTGCGTGCGTGTGAGGTCTCATGTCCGAGGCAGGAGATTTCATTTTAACTCACCAGCACGATGAGGAATGGGAGTGCGATGATTGCGAGGGCACACATAACAATGATTGCAATGGCAAACCCCGGGAAGGGCCTTGGTGGGGCCGGCTGGTTAACTGTGCTTGACGTCTCAGGCGCGCTGGTAGCTGTGAATAGAAAGAACTGTGTTCAACCCACCCGAGCAATTCCAGGATCCCTACATTCGACCCGTCAAGTCTGCACCAACACTCCGACCCCACCCAGGCCCTAACCCCACGTATTTACCCCTCTAACTCCCCATGTTGGGGCACTAAGGGCCAATCCACCTAGCCGACACATAGAAATGTACACCAGAACTCTACCATCTGGCCTGCTATGGAATTGGTGCGGGCAAGGGCCTGACAAGGAAATCTCCGCTGACCTCGGGCGAGAGTTTCCAATCTCATCAGTTCCAGTACTGAGAATTTCCGATCTTGTCCAAGTAAGGCTGTAAAATCCCATCCATAGAAAAATAGAGGCAGGGGTAGGCCATTTGGCCCTTCAACCCTTTGAGCATTCATTTTGATCATGGCTGATCATCAAATTTAATATCCCGATCCCCCCCCGCTTCACCCCACCACCGCCCCCCCACCTCCCCCCCCACCCCCCCCGCCCCCTTTCCTTTAGCCCCAAGAGCTTTATCTAATTTCTTCTTGAAATCACACAACGTTTTGGCCTCAGCTACTTTCTGTGGGAGTGAATCCCACACATTCACCGCCCTCTGGGTGAAGAAATTTCTCCTCACCTCAGCGCTAAAAGGTTTACCCCTTATCCTTATACTGTGCCCCCTAGTTCTGGACTCCCCTACATTCTTTCTGAATCCACTGCTTCTAACCCTGTTAGAATTTTATGACTTTCTACGAGATCCCCTCTCACTCTTCTAAACTCCAGTGAATATAATCCTAACCGACTTAATCTCTCCTCATATGACAGACCTGCCGTCCCAGGAATCAACCTGGTAAACCTTCACTGTACTTGACTACAGCAAGGACACCAAAACTGCACACAATAATCCAGGTAATAGTGACATTTCACAGAATAATGCAAGGCCCCCACGCCGACACTATAGTTAAGAAAGCCCCACCAACGCCTCTACTTTCTCAGAAGACTAAGGAAATTTGGCATGTCCGCTACAACTCTCACCAACTTTTACAGATGCACCATAGAAAGCATTCTTTCTGGTTGTATCACAGCTTGGTATGGGCTCCTGCTCTGCCCAAGACCGCAAGGAATTACGAAAGGTCATGAACGAAGCCAGACCATCACACAAACCAGCCTCCCATCCATTGACTCCGTCCACACTTTCCATTGTCTCAGAGAAGCACCAGGATAATTAAGGACCACAGGGACCCCGGACATTCTCTCTTCCCACCATCTTCCGTTGGGAAGAAGGTACAAAAGTCACGTACCAACTGACGCAAGAACAGGTTCTTCCCATCAGACTTTTGAATGGACCTACCTCGCGTTAAGCTGATCTTTCTCTGCACCCTAGCTATGACTGTAACACTACATTCTGCACCCTCTCCTTTCCTTCTCTATGAACGGTATGCTTTGTCTGTATAGCACGCAAGAAACAATACTTTTCACTGCATACTTGTCACATGTGACAACAATAAATCAAATCAAGTCAAAGAGAAGGAAGCGTAATTTTTAAAGTTAACATACTTGCGCCAGTCAGGGAGTCAATGTCCAAATTTATGTTGGCATTACTGAAGGCATTCTGGTTTTGGACGATTGTATCGATGACACTCGATCTTTCTATCGCTCCACTTTTGAATACTAACTCTACATCAGCCAAAACAGATCCAGCCCTAGACAGTTGTGAAAAAAGAGAAATTGACTGTGTGGTTAAGACACAATAGATAAGATGCAATTTCCTTCCTCTCTCAATGGAACCTGTCCACTTTGCCTTGACATTGGTCATAGAGTTATAGAGTCATAGAAGTTTACAGTATGGAAGCAGGCCTTTCGGCCCAACTTGTCCATGCCGCCCTTATGTTTTTTTAAACCCCATGAGCTAATCCCAATTGCCCACATTTGGCCCAGATCCCACTATACCCATGTAACTGTCTGAATGCTTTTTAAGAGTTAAAATTGCACCCGCCTCTACTACTACCTCTGGCAGCTTGTTCCAGACACTCTGTGTGAAAAAATTGCCCCCTGTACACTTTTGTATCCCTCCCCTCTCACCTTAAACCTATGCCCTCTAGTTTTAGACTCCCCTACCTTTGGGAAAAGATATTGACTATCTATCTTGTCTATGCCCCTCATTATTTTATAGACCTCTAAAAGGTCACCCCTCAACCTCCTACGCTTCAGAGAAAAAAGTCCCAGTCCATCCAGCCTCAATCCAACAAGTCCCGGTAGCATCCTAGTAAATCTTTTCTGCACTCTTTCTAGTTTAATAATATCCTTTCTATAATAGGGCGAGCAGAATTGTACACAGTATCCCAAGTGTGGCCTTACAAATATCTTGTACAACTTCAACAAGATGTCCCAACTCCTGTATTCAATGTTCTGAATAATGAAACCAAGTATGCCGAATGCCTTCTTCACCACTCTGTCCACTTGTGACTCCACTTTCAAGGAGCTATGAACATGTACCCCTAGGTCTCGTTATTCTGTAACTCTCCCTAACGCCCTACCATTAACTGGTGGCCGAGGGGTGGTAAAGCACGCACCGTTTACTTAACTTTTCACAGGCTGAGAAAAGAATGGTCTGATTGACGCTGGCAGAATTTAGAGGGGCAGGTGCCAACTCCATCAATTGGATTGTGCCAGACACATTAATAAGAAAAGCATGCTGACCTTGCTCATTACAGTGTGTACCAACATGGTGAACTGATGTGGCGACAATAATGTCTCCTTCAATGTCAACAAAGCGAAGAAGATAGTCATTGACTTCAGGAAATGTGATGGGGGGCATGCTGCCGTCTACATCAACGGGGACAAAGTAGAAGTATCGAAAGCTTCAGGTTTTTAGGTGCCCAGATCACCAACAACCTGTCCAGGTCACTCCATGCCGATGCTATAGTTAAGAAAGCCCACCAATGCCTCTACTTTCGCAGAAGACTAAAGGAATTTGGTATGTCAGCTATGATTCGCATCAACTTTTACTACTGCACCATAGAAAGCATCTTTCGAATGGATCACAGCTTGGTATGGCTCCCAAGACTACCCAAGACTGCAAGAAACCACAAAGGGTCATGAATGTAGCCCAGTCCAACATGCAAACGAGCCTTCAATCTATTGGCTCTGTCTACACTTCCCATTGCCTCGGCAAAGCAGCCAGAATAATTAAGGACCCCACGCACCCCAGACATTCTCTTTTCCCACCTTCCTCCATTGGGAAAAAGAGACAAAAATCTGAGGTCATGCACCAACTCACTCAAGAACAGCTTCTTCCCTGCTGCTGTCAGACTTCTGAATGGGCCTATCTCGCATTAAGTTGATCTTTCTCTATACCCTAGCTATGACTGTAACGCTACATTCTACACTCTCTCTGTTCCTTCTCTACGAACGGTATGCTTTGTCTGTGTAGCACGCAAGAAACAATACTTTTCACTATATGTTAATACATGTCACAATAATAAATCAAATCAAATCAAATCAAAATATCAGTCATATTCATATTTTTAATCTTTCCAAGTCTGGAATGAGAATGGTATTTACCTGAATCCGTTGAGGATGAACTCTGTGTAGTTAGGGTCTTTGGCAAAGATTCCATTCACCTACATACACCACAAGAAAATGATGTCAAATCATCTGATATAACCACAAGCAAAGCACCAACAATAAGCACTGGTTTCAAACTCACTGGCTGAAACATTCAGCCCTTTGCATCCGACTCAAAAATTTTCATCTGATTGCATTTTCTGCTGCCTTTCATAAGATGAATCAAAGAACAAAGAACAAAGAAAATTACAGCACAGGGATGGGGCCATTCAACCCTTCAAGCCTGCACCAAGCATGATGCCTGACTGAGCTAAAACTCCTGATCTGCCATTGAGTAATATCCTTCTATGCCCATCCCATTCATGTATTTGTCAAGAGGCCCCTTAAAAGTCACTATTCCAAGCTTGGGTCACTGGCTGTGTGGAATCTGCACATTCTCCCCGTGTCTGCATGGGTTCCCTCCCGGTTGCTCCGGTTTCCTCCCACAGTCCCAAAGACATACTGGTTAGGTGCTTTGGCTAAATTCTCCCTCAGTGTACCCAAACAGGCACCGGAGTGTGGCGACTAAGGGATTTTTACAGTAACTTCATTGCAGAATTAATGTAAGCCTACTTGTGACACTAATGAATAAACTTAAACTTTAAAAAAAAAGTCAGGATGATGAGTGGCTTGGAAGAGAATCTCCAGGTAGTGGTGTTCCCAGGTATCTGCTGGTCATGTCCTTCTAGATGGTAGTGGGTTTGGAAGGTGAGGTCTAAGATTTGATGATATTGAGTACCGCTCGTTGTGCAATTAAAGGAGCCAATACAAATGCTTGCAGCGGTCACTGCATCAGATAGCACGGTGGCACAGTGGTTGGCAGTGCTGCCTCACAGCCCCAGGGACACGGGTTCAATTCCAGCTTTGGGTAACTGCCTGTGTGAAGTTTGCACATTCTCCCTGTGTCTGCATGGGTTTCCTCCGGGTGCTCCGGTTTCATCCCACACTCCAAAGATGTACAGGTTAGGTGAATTAGCCATGCTAAATTGTCCTTTAGTGTCCAAAGATGTGTGGGTTAGGTGGATTGGTCATGCTAAATTGCCCTTTAGTGTCCAAAGATGTGTAGGTTAGATGGATTGGTCATGCTAAATTGTCCCTTAGTATCAAAGTGTGCAGGTTAGGTGAATTAGCCATGCTAAATTGTCCCTTAGTGTCTAAAGATGTGCGGGTTAGGTGGATTGGCCATGCTAAATTGTCCCTTAGTGTCTAAAGATGTGCAGGTTAGGTGAATTAGCCATGCTAAATTGTCCCTTATTGTCCAAAGATGTGTGGGTTAGGTGGATTGGCCATGCTAAATTGTCCCTTAGAGTCCAAAGGTGTACAGGTTAGGTGGATTGGCCATGCTAAATAGCCCCTTAGTGTCCCAAGATGCGCAGGTTAAGTGGATTGGCCATGCTAAATTGCCCCTCAGCATCCAAAGATGTTCAGGTTAGGTGGATTGGCCGTGGTACATGCCCATGGGATAAGGCCTGGGTGGGATTCTCTTTTGGAAAATCAGTGTAGACTCAATGGGCTGGATGGTTCCTTTCTGCACTGTGGGGGGTTCTATGGTAATTTTGAGAGGGAGAACAGAATATTACTGTGATCGATTTGGTGCAGACACGGATGGTATCTGTGTTGATTGTGTCTCGCTGAGGGCTGAGTGTAGACCGGTGTTAGAAATTTGTCAGTTAAATCAACAACCCCGTCCATTTTTTTGTCACAAACATGGGACTGTAATAAGCAGAGGGGTGGGATTTTCCAGATCTTCTTGCTGGTGAGACCTTCCAGTCCTGCCGAAGTCGACTCCCTCCATCCCTGTGATGGGTTTCCACATGGTGGGATGAGCGAGCCTTGCAAAATGCTGTAGACATCGGCGGGACTGGAAAATCCAATCGCGTGTTGCCTCCAGCACACCGTGGAGCTGGGGGAAGGGGGAGGGGGTTGCAAAAGTCTCTATGACGTAAATACGGCGATGATATTATTGTTAAATATTCCTCAGTTTTGGAATTTTCACCCTATCTTTACACAGTGTCCAGGTCTGTCCCAAGTACTCACCACTTTCGTTATGTTGCCGCTGAGTTGCTTGAACTGAGCGCTTGATCTGTCATTCAGAGCACTGACAAAATTGAGATTTGGAAAGCGGAACAGCAGGGCAAACTTCGTGACTGCAAGTCTTTCACCTGGGGAAAGAGACATCAGAGTATATCAGGCCTAACAGTACATTTATCAGGCTCAACCTCTCCTCAATTAATTTGTCTGCGGGACATGGGCATCGCTGGCTGGGCCAGCATTTATTGCCCATCTCCGGTTGCCTGAGGGCAGTTAAGAGTCAACCACATTGCTGCGGCTCTGGAGTCACATGTAGGCCAGACCAGTTAAGGACAGCAGATAATAGGGGTGCCCCGGGGCACTGTGGTTTGCACTGCTGCCTCACACCTCCACTGACCCGAGCTCGATCGCGCCTCGGATGATTGTCTGTGTGGAGTCTGCATATTCCCCTTTGTCTTTGTGTGGGTTTCCCCTGGGTGCTCCAGTTTCCTCCCACAGTCAAAAGGTGTGCAGGTTAGGTGGAAAGGAGAAGAGGATTAGTTGGCAATTTAATAGTAGCCATGACGTGGAGTTGCCGGCGTTGGACTGGGGTAGGCACAGTAAGTAGTCTCACAATACTGGGTTAAAGATCCGTAAGAAGTCTCACAACACCAGGTTAAAGTCCAACAGGTTTATTTGGTAACACGAGCTTTCGGAGCACTGCTCCTTCGCTCACCTGATGAAGGAGCATCGCTCTGAAAGCTCGTGCTACCAAATAAACCTGTTGGACTTTAACCTGGTGTTTTGAGATTACTTACTCAGCAATTTAGTTGTGAGAGAACCTTTGGGGATGAGTGACCACAATATAACAGATTTATTGTCAAGGTGGATAGTGATGTAGTTGATTCTGAGACCAGGGTCCCGAATCTCAATAAAGGTAACTGTGATCGTAAATTCTTCCTTTTACATTGCGAAGAAATGATATTCAACACGTGATCCAGTGAACAGTTTTCTTATTGACAGGAAATGGTTTGACAACGGGGAAATACCTTGACCATGACTAATACTCTGAAAGACGTGCTAGTTGGGGTGCATTGGCTGTGCTAAATTCTCCCTCAGTGTACCCAGACAGGCGCCGGAGTGTGACGACTAGGGAATTAACACTGCAGTGTTAATGCAAGCCTGCTCGTGACAGTAATAAATAAACCTTAAAAAGAACTTTAATAGGAAAAAAAAAGTTTACAGTTTTGATTTGAATGCAGAGGAGGTTCACTAGGCTGATACCGGAGTTGAGGGGGTTGAGCTATGAAGAGAGGCTGATTAGACTGGGCTTGTACTCGTTGGAGTTTAGAAGGATGAGGGGGCATCTTATTGAGACGTATAAGATGATGAAGGGGATGGATACGGTAGAGGTGGAGAGGTTCTTCCCGCTCAGAAAGGACAACAGGACTAGAGGGCACAGCCTCAAGATAAGGGGGGGGCAGTTTAGAACGGAGTTGAGGAGGAACTTCTTCACTCAAAGGGTGGTGAATCTCTGGAATTCTCTGCCTGTTGAGGTGGTGGAGGCTACCTCGCTAAATATACTTAAGATGCGGGTAGATAGGTTTTTGGTAGGCAAGGGGATTAAGGGTTATGGGGAGAGGGCGGGAATGTGGAACTGATCCACTTCAGATCAGCCATGACCTTATTGAATGGTGGGGCAGGCTCGAAGGGCTAGATGGCCTACTCCTGCTCCTATTTCTTATGTTCTTATGTTCTCCCCGTGTAAGAAAGATTGTCGTGCTGTTCCTACATAACAGCAATCTCTGGACTTTGAGTCGCTTTATCTTTGCACAGCGAGGTGTTCCTGGGTCCATGTGACAAGGTGTTATATATAAACGCAACTCCACATTCACACAAAGCGGCACTTACCATTTACTTGAATGGAGGATTTGATGATATCAAAACCTGAAGTGTTAACATTATTAACGATGAGATCGCGCAGGAAAGGCCGGTTTTCTAATTTGGTCGTATTGATCTGGATCCGTGCGTCTACCTTCACCTGTGTCGAACTATTACTGAAAGTGACAGAAACATGACATTGAGTGGTTGCTGGGTAGATTCGCTAAGTCATTTAGCATCCCTTTCTAGAGACCCACTCACAACATTTCATTAAATGAGCGTCAGGATTGGAATCAAAAATCTGAGGAAACTGGCAATCGTAAAGTAGAATCGGGTCGGTGCTTTCATTCTTAAAGTTTATTCATTCATTAGCCACAAGTAGATTTACATTTAATGTGTTAATCCCCTAGTCGCCACACTCTGGCGCCTGTTCGGGTTACACTGAGGGAGAATTTAGCACGGCCGATCCACCTCACCAGCACATCTTTCGGACTGTGGGTGGAAACCGGAGCACCCAGAGGAAACCCACGCAGGCACGGGGAGAATGTGCAGATTCCGCACAGACAGTGACCCAAGCCGGGAATCGAACCCGGCTCCCTGGCACTGTGAGGCAGCAGCGCTAACACACTGTGCCACCGTGCCTTAACTTGAAATGAGATGAGTTGGCAAATCTGGTTATTCAAACACCAAGATTTCATCTTCAAGCTGGAGGACTTACTCAAGGGAAAGTGTTCATTCTGACCTAATTTTTTTTCCATTATTCTTGGGACGTAGGCTTCTCTGGCTGTGCCCACATTTATTGACCATCACTAGCTGCCCGAGGGCAGTTGAGAGTCAACCACGTTGCTGTGGTTGTGGAGTCACATGTAGGCCAGACTGGGTAAGGATGGCAGATTTCCTTCCCCAAAGTGAACCAGATGGGGTTTTTCCAACCATGGTCATCAGTAGATTCTTAATTCCAGATTTTTAAAAGTTGAATTCAAGTTCCTCCACCTGCCATGGCGGGACCCGAATCTGAACATTAGTTTCTGGATTAAAATTGAGCCATAATACCACAAGGCCCTGTTGCCAATGGGCTGTCAATAATGACAATGCGCTGGTCAGGGACATTGACCCGAACAGGCGCCGGAATGTGGCCACTAGGGGAATTTCACAATAACTTCATTGCAGCGCTAATGGAAGCCTTACTTGTCACTAATAATAAATAAACTTTAACTTTACAATTATTTGCTGAAACCCCTCCTTGGCAAGACATCCCAAAGAGCCGTATGTTTGACAATCTCCAAAACCCTCGGGATTAAAGTGGGCATACCTGAACGTAACGGTCGAGTTAGGCAGCACATTCTCGTCAAATCCATTTTTGAGAACAGACTCAAGCTGTAAAACCAAGGGAGAAGGTGAGTTACACAAGCCCATATGAAAGCCCACCAACGCCTCTACTTTCTCAGGAGGCTGAGGAAATTTAACACGTCCACTATGACTCTCATCAGCTTTTACAGGTACACCATAGAAAGCATATTTTCTGGTTGTATCACAGCTTGGTATGTCTCCATCTCTGCCCAAGACTGCAAGGAACTACAAAGGGTCGTGAACATAGCCCAGTCCATCAGGCAAACCAGCCTCCCATCCATTGACTCTGTCTACACTTCCCGCTGCCTCGGGAAAGCAGCCAGCATAATCAAGGATCCCACACACCCCAGACTTTCTTTCTTCCATCTCCTTCCGTTGGGAAAAAGATACAGAAGTCTGAGGTCACGTACCAATCGGCTCAAGAACAACTTCTTCCCTGCCGCCATCAGACTTTTAAACCATACATTAAGCTAACCTTTCTCTACACCCCATCAATAACTGCAGCACTTTGGGTGGGGTTTTACAGCCTTGCTCATCCCGAAACCGTAAAATCCCCACCCGAGGTCAACAGACCTTTCCAGAGCGGTACGGTGACACAGTGGTTAACACTGCTGCCTCACAGCGCCAGGGAATCAGGTTCAATTCTGGGCTTGGGTGACTTTGTATAGTCTGCACCTTCTTTCCATGTCTGCGTGGGTTTCCTCCAGGTGCTCCAGTTTCCTCCCCCAGGACTGGTTAGGGTGCATTGCTAATGCTAAATTCTCCCTCAGTGAACCCGAACAGGCGCTGGAGTGTGGCGACTAAGGGATTTTCACAGTAACTTCACCGCAGTGTTAATGTAAGCCTACTTGTGACACTGATAAATAAACTTTCATTGTCTGCATTTCGACTGTCCCAATTCCTCTGGTGGGTGGGGCAGTAAACTTCCAGCCTACCTTCTGCACCGTCTCCCCTATGTACTCTATGAATGGTATGCTTTTTCTGTACAGCGCGCAAGAAGCAATACTTTTCACTGTATACCCAATACAACAGTAAAAAAGAAATCAAACTCTATCATGGATCCAGAGATTTCCAAACTGAATCTGACAAATTAAAATGGAAGTAGTAGCGATTTGTTAGCCCATACCCAGGTAATAACTGAATCTCTCAGGCTCTTGTATTCACTTGAAGCTTTATCGGAGAGGGTCGTTTTAAAGGCCCGGTCTTCTATCACAAAAGAAATATCCAAGTCGACTGGCTTCAGGTTATTCAAAGTGATATCTGTAAAACAGGGAATTACAACTGTATCAGTGAATAAACTAGACAATGAAACGTAATTGTCCCTGTTGTTCTCCCATAGAAATCACCAAATTTTGATCGAAAAGATCGCAGACCTAACGAGCTCGGTTCTCCAGCGACCACGGTTTCCATTTCTGGACAGGGTGGGTCAGGTTGCACCTTTATAGAACATTGGTTAGGCCGCACTTGGAAATATACTGTTCAATTCTGGTTGCCGCGCTACCAGAAGGATGTGGAGGCTTTGGAAGGGGGTACAGATAAGATTTACCAGTGTGTTGCCTGGGAAGGAGGGCATTAGCTATGGGGAGAGGTTGGAGGAACTTGCATCGTTCTCACTGGAACAACAGAGGTTGAGGGGGAAACCTGATAGAAGTCTACAAGATTATGACAGCTGTGGACAGAGTGGATAGTCAGAAGCCTTTTCCCCAGGGTGGAAGAGTCAATTACTAGCGGGCACAGGTTTAAGGTGCACAGGGCAAGGTTTAAAGGTGATGTACGAGGGAGGTTTTTTTTACACAGAGGGTGGTGGGCGCCTGGAATTCACTGCCGAGGGAGGTAGTGGAAGCAGATACGATAGTGACTTCTAAGGGGCGAGTGGCCAAATACATGAATGGGACAGGAATAGAGGGATATGGTCACAGGTAGGGTAGGGGGTTTCAGTTCAGTCGGGCAGCGTAGTCAATGCAAGCTTGAAGGGCTGAAGGGCCTGTTGTTGTGCTGTAGTTTTCTTTGTTCTTTGGTAATCTTGTGGCAATCTCCCCACAGAAAGCATTTTCAGTAATCCAACCCTTCCATCAACCTCAACAGTGTGGCGTGAGTGTTTTTTTATGGCTCATGGTTCGGCCAGCATTTATTGCCTAGCCTTAGTTGCCCTGGAGAAGGTGGTGGTGAGAGGACTTCTTGAATCGCTGCAGTCCTCTCTTTTCTCTGAGCTCAATGGTTCAAATCCCACAGTGAGCTGGATACGTGAACAATGTACCGCCACTGGAGACTGTCAGCAGAGAATGGCAATGGCCTAGTGATATTATCGCTCGACTATTAACCCAGAAACTGATCTCACATTCTGGGGACCTGGGTTCGAATCCCACAGCAGGTGGTGGAATTTGAATTCAATGAAAAAAAAATCTGGAATTAATGACCATGAAACCATTGCCAATTGTCAGAAAAAATCCATCTGGTTCTCTAAAGTCCTTTAGGGAAGGAAATCTGCCATCCTTACATAGTCTGGTCTACATGTGACTCCAGAGCCATGGCAATGTGATTGACTTTCAATTGCCCTCAGGCAACTAGGGACGGGCAATAAATGTCCAGGGTGCATGGGGTCCTTAATTATGCTGGCTGCTTTGCCGAGGCAATGGGATGTGTAGACAGAGTCAATGGATGGGAGGCTGGTTTGTGTGATGGATTGGGATACATTCACAATCTTTTTTAGTTTCTTGTGGTCTTGGGCAGAGCAGGAGCCCGTACCAAGCTGTGAAACAACCATAAAGAATGCTTTCTATGGTGCATCTGTTAAAGTTGGTGAAAGTCGTAGCTGACACGCCAAATTTCCTTAGTCTTCTGAGAAAGTAATTATACATAATTCTTTCCAATTATAGTTGGAAAGAATTATAAGGGATAGGATTTATAATCACCTAGAGAGAAATAAATTGATTAGGGATAGTCAACACGGTTTTGTAAAGGGTAGGTCGTGCCTCACAAACCTTATTGAGTTTTTCGAAAAGGTGACAAAAGAGGTGGATAAGGGTGAGGCAGTTGACATGGTGTATATGGATTTTAGTAAAGCGTTTGATAAGGTTTCCCATGGTAGGCTACTGCAGAAAATGCAGATGCATGGGATTGAGGGTGATTTAGAAGTTTGGATCAGGAATTGGCTCGCTGATAGAAGACAGAGGCTGGTGGTTGATGGGACATATTCAAACTGGAGTTCAGTTACAAGTGGTGTACCTCAAGGATCTGTTTTGGGGCCACTGCTGTTTGTCATTTTTATAAATGACCTGGATGAGGGTGTAGAAGGATGGGTTAGTAAATTTGCTGACAACACCAAAGTCGGAGGAGTTGTGGACAGTGAGGATGGATGTTACAGTTTGCAGAGGGACATAGGCGTACGGGCCGAGAGGTGGCAAATGGAGTTTAATATGGAAAAGTGTGAGGTGATTCACTTTGGTAAGAGTAACAGGAGTACAGAATTTAGGGCTAATGGACGGACTCTTAGTAGTGTTGACGAGCAGAGAGATCTCGGTGTACATGTGCATAGCTCCCTGAAAGTTGGCACCCAGGTTGATAAGGTTGTTAAGAAGGCGTACGGTGTGTTAGCTTTTATTGGTAGAGGAATTGAATTTCGGAACCGTGAGGTCATGTTGCAACTATACAAAACTCTGGTGCGGCCGCACTTGGAGTATTGCATACAGTTCTGGTTGCTGCATTATAAGAAAGATGTGGAGGCATTGGAAAGGTCACAGAGGAGGTTTACCGGGATGTTGCCTGGTATGGTGGGAAGGTCTTATGAGGAAAGGCTGAGGGACTTGGGGTTATTTTCATTAGAGAGAAGGTTACGAGGTGACCTAATTGAGGCATACAAGACGATCAGAGGGTTAGATAGGGTGGACAGTGAGATCCTTTTTCCTCGGATGGTGATGGCTAACACTAGGGGACATAGCTTTAAATTAAGGGGTGGTAGTTATAGGACGGATGTCAGAGGTAGGTTCTTTACTCAGAGGGAGTAAGGGTGTAGAATGCCCTGCCTGCAGCAGTTGTGGACTCGCCAACTTTAAGGGCGTTCAAATGGTCAGTGGATAGGCATATGGATAACATTGGAATTGTTTAGGTTCGAGGGTCATTAGATTGGTTCCACTGGTCGGCGCAACATCGAGGGCCGAAGGGCCTGTACTGCGCTGTAATGTTCTATGTTCTATGTTCTAGTAAAGGCGTTGGTGGGCTTTCTTAACCATAGTGTCAGCATGGCGGGGGTGGCGGGTTTGGGGGGGTGGGAAATGACAAGTTGTTGGTGATCTGGACACCTAAAAATTTGAAGGCTTCAACCATTTGTATTTTGTTCCCATTGATGTGGACAGGGGCATGTTCTCCACTACGCTTCCTGAAGTCGATGACAATCTCCTTCATTTTGTTGACATTGAGGGAGAGATTATTGTCGCAGCACCCGTTCACCAGCTTCCCTATTTCTATTCCTGTTCTCTGTCTCGCCATCGTTGGAGATCTGACCCATGATGGCGGTGTCGTCAGCAAACTTGAAAAATCTGGCTAGCCAGCGAGGCCCATGTCCCGCGGAATGAATGGATAAAAAAGTTGTGTTCCAATTGGGTTAGGGATTGGCATGGGCTTGCGAAAATGGTGGACGGATTATTGCAACAAATTTTGTTCAAGTGGTCACAGAGTGGTAGCAAGGTGGCATGTCTTGGTGCCAATTAGGGTTGAATCCCTAATTGGGAAGGGGGCGATGGTCAAGAGGCTTGCACTACATGTGTCGATTTTCCACTGTGGAAGTGGGAAACCAAAGATCATGAGACTGGAATTTATCCAATCAGAATTCCTTGAATAATGTCTGGAGCAGAGTGCCGGAGAATTACAAATCCAGACAATGGGTGACCACTAAACGTGCTTCCCGATGCATCAATGTGCACAGAATTAGTCCCAGAACTGGTATTCCTTGCAGAAACGTATGTTCTTGACCCTCCGGCAGGCTGGACCTTCCAGACCTGCCGATGGGGATTTAAATGGATTACCATATCACCCGGTGGAAAACCTTTCGCTGCAGTTCCGGCAAGTCTGGAAAATCACGTGGAAAACACTCGTGGAGTGAGCTCTCGACACTTGTGGTTTGGAACAAGAACCGATATTTTTGGAAAAAGCACAGTCAACATTTCAACATAGAATCAAAGCACAGAAGGACGTTGGTCTTACAGTGCGGGGGTTGACCATTCAGCCGACCGGTCAGTGCCAGTGTTTACATACCACATCAACTAACCCCCCCCCCAACCCGCAAGACACCCCACCCCAACACCGCTTCACCTCTACAATGTATTTGTTGTGTATTGGAAGGGTCATTCCAAAAACTGCCTGTAAGAATCCTCACTATGCCCTGACCATACAACCCCACAGAAACGTAGCACTCCTAAGGTGTGGCAGGAGGCCATTTGGCCCATCAAGGCTGCAACAACTCTCCGACAGAGCATTTTACCCAGGTCCACCTCATGACTTATCCCCATAACCCTGCACATTTGCCATGGCCAATCCACCGAACCTGTATATCTTTGGACACTAAGGGGCAATTTAGCATGGTCAATCCACCGAACCTGTATATCTTTGGACACTAAGGGGCGATTTAGCATGGCCAATCCACCGAACCTGTCCAACGAGGGGCATACACGCGATGGGTCGTACTTGGGCTGCTCTTGACTGTTCGAGATTGGCCTAGTGCTTCTTGTCGTTAGTGTGTGCCTAAACTGGACCAGATACTGGGCAAGACGACAGCTCAGTGACTATCACTGTGTGCTGTGCAGACACATGGATTTGGGCCGGTGTCTGTGGGAGTTTGCGCATTCTCCCCGTGCTTGCGTGGGTTTTCTCCGGGTGCTCCAGTTTCCTCCCACACCCCAAAGATGTGCTGTTAGGCTGATTGGCAGGAATAAATTGTCCCGAAATTAGTTTTCCCTCAATGTGGATAGCCATAAAACAATAGATAAGGGTCATGGGTGGAGGGGGGGCACTGGTACTGTTAAAATGGTGGCGCGGGCTCGTTGGGCCGAAGGGCCTGTTTCCCAGGCTGTTTTTGTTCTTTGATCTTTATCTTTGGACAATAAAGGGCAATTTAGCATGGCCAACCCACCAAACCTGTACATCTTTGGAAACTACAGTACAATTTACCACGGCCAATCCACCTAACCTGTATAGTACAGGAACAGGCCCTTTGGCCCTCCAAGCCTGCGCCGATCATGACGCCCTAACTAAACTAAAAAAAAATCTTTCTCTACTCGATCTACAATCCCTCTATTCCCTCCCTATTCATGTACCCATCCAGACATCTCTAAAATGATTCCACCACCTCCTCTGGCAGTGCGTTCCGGGCACCCATCACTCTCTGAGTCAAAAGCTTCCCCCCGGCACATCCCCCTTAATCTCTCCCCCGCTCACCTTGAACCTCTGCCCCCTTTGTAATTGACACTTACACCCTGGGGAAAGTCTTTGACTATCCACCCTGTCTCTGCCTCACATCATTTTGTAGACCTCTATCAGGCTCTCCCCTCGGCCCCCTTCTTTCCAATGAAAACAATCCTGGTTTATTCCACCTCTCCTCTTAGCCAGCACCCTCGAGACCAGGCAACGTCCTGGTGAACCTTCTTTGCGCTCTCTCCAAAGCTCCCACATCCTTCAAAGAAGCGTCGAAGCCTCCAGAGCAGAAAGAGGCCATGCGGCCCATCAAGTCTACACTGACCACAATCCCACCCGGGCCCTATCCCCATAACCTCATGCATTTACCCCAGCTAATCCATTAGGGGGTAATTTAGCACGGCCAATCCATCCAACCTGCACATCTTTGGGCTGTGGGAGGAAACCGGAGCACCCGGAAGAAACCCACGCAGGCACGGGGAGAAGGTGGAAACTCCGCACGGATAGTCACCCGAGGCCGGAATTGAACCCGGGTCGCTGGCGCTGTGAGGCGGTGGCGCCAACCATTGCACTACCTTGTCACCAGTCGCGGAATGCCATTGGGATGCCAATCATTGTGCCAAGTTGGGGCAAGTCCTCCATTTTGAGATGTGCTGCCTATTTTGTAACATCTCATACTTACTACCAGACCGGATGGAGTCACGGATAATCATCAAGTTCCCTAATCCTGTGCCGTTCTGCAGCTCATTGGCCAGCACCTTTACTACCTCGGAGGAGGATATCGGAACAGAGTCTCTCTCATAATTCACAGCAGCATCCACAATAATGGATCCACTCCTGGAATGAGACAAATGATACCAACCCAGTTAATCAAGTCACCCCAATCCATCTCTTGATTCCATGGGTGGGATTTTACCGGCACGCCCGCCCGGGGTTTGTACGATCCGGCCCAAGGCCAACGGAGAATGCCGTTCTCCGAGTCTCGCCCAATCCTGGAATCAGGGCAGGTGTGCCGGTAAAATTCGGGCCCACATCTCGAGAGCTGTAACGTCAAACCGCAAGTGGTCCAGCTTTTGAATGGTCAATCCCGCTACGTTTTTATTGATTCGCGGGGCATGGGTGTCGCTGGTTGGTCAGCATTTGTTGTCCATCCCCAGTTAACCTTGGAGAATGGGTCGGAATGGAGCTGAGGGTGGGGCTTATCGCACCCGAAACGCGGCTGCTCTGATCGGAGTTTTCAACCGCGCACGAAGAAAGCACACACCCCGCCTCCTCCCCCCACCCCCCCCACTCCCCGCCCCCCCAACACACACCCCCCCCCCCCCCCCCACCACCCCCACCCCGTCACATCGTTCCCAGGCCGCGAACAGCAGATAAAGTGGCCCCAGAGCGATGGCCCCCACGGACACTGCCCCATCCCCACAACGTAACTCTCCCCCTCCCCCCCACACCCCCACCCCCTCCCACTACACAGAACGAACGCGACCTCCTGCTCCACTGCCCCCCCCCCCCCCCCCACCACCCACTCATTGCCCATAGAGTGGCAACGTTCCCCCTAATCCTGGCCCCACCACCCCCACCACCCACCCACGTCTCCCACCAGAGAGCGATCGGGCCTCCCTGCCCCTCCCCACCCCCACAACAGCAAAACATCTGATCCACCTCCCTCCCCCACCCACCCACCAGAGGATGATCGGGCCTTCTGCCGCCCCTCCCCTCCGTCCCAGCCCCTCACCTCCACGAAGATAGTGGCCCAAGACCAGGACTTGAACCCGGGTCCCTGGCGCTGTGAGGAAACAGGGCTAACCACTGTGTGCCCCTGTGCCGCCACTGTGCCGAATGTCTTGGCGTGGTTAATGCTAGCCACGAACCTCAGTGAGATTCAGGGCGCGGTCTCACCAGAGAAATCTCCGTTCACTGAGGCGGGATTGGAACTTGCCACCAGGGAGAACAGCCGTAGCGTTCTGACTCACGGTCTTTCTCCGAATTCCACCATTTTTTTGCAGGTGAAGAACTTACATGACTAACTAACCCGGTCTAAGAATGTTGGACTGAGCCGCCTGCTTACTTGAATCCATTGACGCTAACTCCTCGGAAACCTCTTGGTGCAACTGCCCGGTACACTGAATTAAGCTTTAAAAGAAAGAAATAGGTTAGCATTCAATTGGAATAATTTTGGTAAGTAATCTGTGATTCACATTCATCGTATCAGTATCATCCAGTTGCATTTGTGTCCCTCACTCCCAAGACACAAGTCCCACACTTGAGCGCAAAATCTAATGCGCCAAGCGAGTGATACACTGTCAGGGGTACTGCCATTTTAAGGAGACATTTAACTGACCAGACAACCTTTTGTTAAACCGTAACCGCTTGACATTCGATGGTGTAACCATCACTGAATCCCCCACTGTCAGCATCCTTGGGGTTACCATTGGCCAGAAACTCAACTGGACTCACCACATAAACACGGTGTCTACAAGGGCAGATCAGAGGCTGGAAATATTGCGGTGAGTAACTCGCCTCCTGACTCCCCAAAGTCTGTCCACCATCTACAAGGCACAAGTCGGGAGTGTGATGGAATACTCCCCACTTGCCTGGATGGGTGCAGCTCCAACAACACTCAAGAAGCTCTACAGACCCAGTAAGGATGGCAGATCTCCTTCCCTTAAAGGACTTTAGTGAATCAGATGGGATTTTCTGACAATGGTTCATTGGTCATCAATTGATTCTTAATTCCAGATTTTTTTTATGGAATTCAAATTCCACTATCTGCCGTGGACGGGATTTGAACCCGGGTCCCCAGGACATTGGCTGTGTTTCTGGATTAATAGTCTTGTGATAATACCAGGAGGCCATCGCCAGTCTCTGCCCAGTGTCTCCGGTGGCAGTATATTGTTCACGTACCCAGCTCACCGTGGGATTCGAACCCACGACCATCGTGCTCAGAGAAAGCGGCTGTAAGAAACGAGCCAGCAAGAGGTTTCCCATCTGCGCACAACCTCTGTGTCAGGACTGTGGCCAGACATTGGAAAATAAACAGTTTACTATAACCGCCAGATTAAAAAGTTAAAAATTGGCATTTAGTGAGACCATAAAATGGAATCTTTAAAGAAAGCTGCCTTAATGGAGGCGTCCGTTCCTCAGTGCATTCAAAAATTAATAATTACATGGGATATACAAAGAAAACTTACCTGGTTTTCGATCATTGCTTTAAGATTCATGTACTCAGCTGAGTTAGGATCTTTTAATGTCTCCTTAAAATCTTGGTCCAGACTGAATGTTAAGGGTGTTGAGCGAACACGTGGTGGGGATACTGTGCTTGTGGAAGCTGTTGTGATTGCAGCTGTTGTTTCCTGTGTTGCATTGGCAGTGACTGTTGTTTCCTGTGTTGCATTGGCAGTGACTGTTGTTGCCTGGGTTGCATTGGCAGCGACTGTAGTTGTTGCCTGGGTTGCATTGACAGTGACTGTTGTTGCCTGTGTTCCATTGGCAGCGACTGTAGTAGTTGCCTGGGTTTCATTGACATGGACTGTTGTTGCCTGTGTTCCGTTGACAGCGACTGTTGTTGCCTGTGTTCCATTGGCAGCGATTGTAGTTGTTGCCTGGGTTGCATTGGCAGCGACTGTTGTTGTTGCCTGGGTTCCATTGACAGTAACTGTTGTTGCCTGTGTCTCATTGGCAGTGCCTGTAGTTGTTGCCTGGGTTGCATTGGTGGTGATTGTAGTTGCCTGTGTTCCATTGGCTGTGACTGTAGTCGTTGCCTGCGTTCCGTTGACACTGACTGTAGTTGCCTGGGTTACATTGGCAGCGTCTGTTGCTGTTGCTTCTGTTCCATTAGCAGCGACTGTAGTTGTCTGTGTTCCATTGGCAGCGATTGTAGTTGTTGCCTGGGTTGCATTGGCAGTGACTGTTGTTGTTGCCTGGGTTCCATTGACAGTAACTGTTGTTGCCTGTGTCTCATTGGCAGTGCCTGTAGTTGTTGCCTGGGTTGCATTGGTGGTGATTGTAGTTGCCTGTGTTCCATTGGCTGTGACTGTAGTCGTTGCCTGCGTTCCGTTGACACTGACTGTAGTTGCCTGGGTTACATTGGCAGCGTCTGTTGCTGTTGCTTCTGTTCCATTAGCAGCGACTGTAGTTGTCTGTGTTCCATTGGCAGCGATTGTAGTTGTTGCCTGGGTTGCATTGGCAGCGACTGTTGTTGTTGCCTGGGTTCCATTGACAGTAACTGTTGTTGCCTGTGTCTCATTGGCAGTGCCTGTAGTTGTTGCCTGGGTTGCATTGGTGGTGATTGTAGTTGCCTGTGTTCCATTGGCTGTGACTGTAGTCGTTGCCTGCGTTCCATTGACACTGACTGTAGTTGCCTGGGTTACATTGGCAGCGCCTGTTGCTGTTGCTTCTGTTCCATTAGCAGCGACTGTTGTTGTCTGTGTTACATTGGCAGTGATTGTAGTTGTTGCCTGTGTTGTATTGGCAGAGACTGCTGTTGTTGCTTCTATTCCATTGGTAGCAGCTGTTGACACTTGAGTGACTGTACTTGTGGCTGTTGATGCGCTGGTGGTGGTAGTTGCTGGAGTGGTAGTGGCTGTGAATAAGAAATGTTTTTTTAGCCTGTGCAATTTTAACCTACTCAATCCACTCAAGATAACCAGTTGGCAGTGGCTGTTCAAATATTAAAAATATTACCTGATACATATTTTGCCCAATGCCTGTTAAAAATACCCACACTGTGACACCTCTAAATGAGTTGTTTTCATTTTTACTGATGGAGGAGCTTCATTCTGGCAAGATCGCCACCCTAAACCACATCAACAAATCAAAACAATAGCTCAATAAATGGATAGAATCCCATCAGTGCAGAGGAAGGACATTCAGCCCATCGAGCCTGCCACCAACCACAATCTCACCCAGACTCTATTTCTGTAACCGCCCACACCCCCACATTTACCTTGCTAATCCCCTGACACTCAGGAGCAATTTATCATGGCCAATCAACTTAACTTACACATCTTTGGACACTAAGGGGCAACTTAGCACGGCCAGTTCACCTAACCTGCACACCTTGCAGTTGTATAGAACGTTGGTTCGCCCGCATTTGGAGTACTGCGTCCAGTTCTGGTCGCCTTACTACCGGAAGGACGTGGAGGCCCTGGAGAGTGCGCAGAGGAGGTTTACCAGGATGCTGCCTGGTATGGAAAGACTGAGTTATGAGGAGAGATTGGGCAAATTGGGGCTGTTCTCCTTAGAAAGACGGAGAATGAGGGGAGATCTAATAGAGATGTATTATGAAGGGTATAGATAGAGTGAACAGAGGTATGCTTTTTCCTAGGTTGGATACAAAAATTACGAGGGGACATGGGCTTAGGGTGAGAGGGGCGAGGTATAATTCAGATGTTAGAGGGAGATTTTTCACACAGAGGGTGGTGTTGGCCTGGAATGCACTGCCAAGTAGGGTGGTGGAGGCAGGCACGCTAGGGTTGTTTAAGGCTTACTTAGATAGGCACATGAGCGGACTACAGATGGAGGGATACAGGAGACTGTTCTAAATAAAGATCAAGAGCCTTAGGACGTCCCTGGGAATCAATTCCAACATATTTCATGTCTCACTTGTCTTACTTCTGAGCTTCTGGGGATTCTGTAAATGTCTGTCTAAGTTGTGTATGTTTATTGATGTCTTTTCTTTTACTTCACAGGTGATTCGCTCCGCTTTGTTGTCCAACAAGGGGCATACACACGGTGGGTCGTGCGAGGGCTGCTCTTGGTTGTTGCTTCGAGAGTTGCCTAGTGCTTCATGTCGTTAGTGTACACTTAAACTGGACCATCTGACGGGCAACACGACAGCTCAGTGACTATCACTGTTTGCTGTGCAGACACATGGATTTGGGTCGGTGTCTGCGGGAGTTTGCACATTCTCCCCGTGCTTGCGTGGGTTTTCTCCGGGTGCTCCGGTTTCCTCCCACACCCCAAAAATGTGCTCTTAGGCTGATTGGTGTAACAAATTGTCCCTAAATTATCTTCCCTCAATCTTCCCCAATAGGTGTGGACAAAGGTCATGGGTAGAGGAGGGTGGCCATAATGTTAAAATGGCAGCACAGGCTCGTTGGGCCGAAGGGCCTGTTTCCCATGCTGTGTTGTTCTTTGTTCTTTAAATCCCTCCCACCTTCCCCCATCCTATCCCTGTAACCTCGTAAATTTACCCCACTAGTCCCCTCTGACCTACATGTCTTGAGACACTAAGGGACAATTTAGGATGGCTAATCCACCTATCCTGGTTTGTTTAAAGTTCTTTCCCAGTGGATTCCTTGTCCCAGTGCCAATGGATTTACTTTTGTAGAACCCTACAGTGCAGAAAGAGGCCCTTCGGCCCATTGCGTCTGCACCGAACACAATCCCACCCAGGCCCTACCCCCATATCCCTGCATATTATACCCACTAATCCCTCTAACCTCCATATCCCTGGACACTAACGGACAATTTCTTAGCAAGACCAATTAACCTAACCCACACATCTTTAGGCTGTGGGAGGAAACCAGAATACCTGGAGGAAACCCACACAGACACAAGGAGAATGTGCAAACTCCACACAGACAGTGACCTGAGCCAGGAATCGAACCCAGGACCCCGGAGCTATGAAGCAGCAGTGCTAACCACTGTGCTACCGTGCCACCCACTTTGTAGGGATAAGCTGTTGCGACCACATGAGGAGGTTGGAAAGAGGGTTTATTCCTCCCCACTGGGGCGATATAGATACCAGCCATTGTACATTTTACAGCAAGCCTTGGGTGTGCCAGCCAGACTGGAAAACACTTGTTCCCTTGCGGAAAGGACTCACAGTTAAACATAGGCGTGATTTTTTGTTAAGAGGTAACATACTTATCCCATTCAGGAAATTGGTGTCCAAAGTGAAATCAGCATTTACGAATGCTTCCGCGCTATTGGTTAGCGTTTGGATGACATTAGCTTTGTCTGTGGTTCCAGTTGTGAAGACGGTTTCCACATCAGCTATAACAGATCCAGCCCTAGATAGTTATAAAGAGAAAGGAAGAAGTTGAGGAGAAATAACTATATTGTCCTCGTTCTAACCTGCAGATCTAAAAGCCCACCTGTGCCTCAGGGGTTGAAGGAAACTTGGCGTGTCCGCCACAATTCTGACCAGATTTTACAGATGCACCATAGAAAGCACCCTTTCTGGTTGTACCACAGCTTGGTATGGGCTCCTGCTCTGCCCAAGACCACAAGGAACTACAAAGGTTTGTGAACAAAGCCCAGTCCATCACCAGACTCCCACCTATACATTCGCATTATGTTGATCTTTCTCTACACCCCAGCTATGACTGTTGCACTACATTCTGCACCCTCTCCTTTCACCCTCCACTATGTACTCTGTGAATGGTATGCTTCATCTGTGTAGCGCGCAAGAAACAATACTTTTCACTGTAACCCAATACATGGGGCAATAAAAAAATCAAGTCAAACCAAAATGAACTGGAAGATTGATGATGCCAACAACTTAAAGATACTGGATGGAGACGTCACCAGTAACAGGGAGGCTAAGCATCTTATCCACTATGTACAAACATTTGCGACACCTTAGCGCTTTTTGTCATTTTCGAGTGATTTTTACGCAAACTCTACTTACGTAAACCCATTGATTATGATCTCAATGAAGTTCGAATCATTTGTGAAGATACCATTCATCTGCAACACAGGAAGACAAAATCAATGGACTTAACACCAGCCCAGGACAGCCTTCAACTCATTCAAACTCATCGACTCAGACAACCCTTTCAGCTTACTTACAACTTCCAATTCATTGAACATTCTGTCATCCTTTCATAATGGGGCAGCACAGTGGTTGGCGCTGCTGCCTTACAGCACCAGGGACCCAGGTTCACTTCCGGGCTTGGGTCACTATCTGTGCGGAATCCGTATGTTTTCCCCATGTCTGCATGGGTTTCAGGTTAGGTGGATTAGCCATGCTAAATTGCCCCTTAGTGTCCAAAGATGTGTAGGTTAGATGGATTGGTCATGCTAAATTGTCCCTTAGTATCCAAAGGTGTGCAGGTTAGGTGAATTAGCCATGCTAAATTGTCCCTTAGTGTCTAAAGATGTGCAGGTTAGGTGGATTGGCCATGCTAAATTGTCCCTTAGAGTCCAAAGGTGTACAGGTTAGGTGGATTAGCCATGCTAAATTGCCCCTTAGTGTCCAAAGATGTGCAGGTTAAGTGGATTGGCCATGCTAAATTGTTCCTTAGTGTCCAAAGATGTGTGGGTTAGGTGGATTGGCCGTGCTAAATTGCCCCTTAATGTCCAAAGGCGTGCAGGTTAGGTGGATTGGCCATGCTAAATTGCCCCTTAGCGTCCAAAGATGTACAGGTTAGGTGGATTGGCCATGCTAAATTGCCCCTTAGTGCGCAAAGATGTACAGGTTAGGTAGATTGGCCATGCTAAATTGCCCCTTAGTGTCCAAAGATGTGCAGGTTAGGGGAGGGGAGGAGGAGAGAAGGGGAGTTGCATGGTAAATATGTGAAGTTATGGCAATCGGACCTGGGCATGATTAATAAAGATGAGACGGTGTGAACCTGATGGGCTGAATGGCCTCTTTCAGCACTGTAAAGATTCTATGATTATTAGTTTGAAAATATCTCACAGTTGTAGAAAGTTATTGGCATCTTTGCACAGCGTAAAGCTCTGAACTGAGCCCTTACCACGTTTGTTACTCTGCTGCTAAGTTCTTTAAACGGAGAACTCGATCTGTTGTTCAGAGCACTTTCAAATGGAACATTCGAAAAGCGAATCACCACTTGGATTCTTTCAGCGTCAATTCCCAACCCTGAGGGAAGAAAGGTTCAAATGTATCAAACCGAAATATACACTTCACCGTTCAACTTCTCAAACTACAGATGGTCTTTTTAATAAACTTGCCACTTCATTGGGAAACCTGTCCTGACAGCAACTAGCCTGAGCGGCACGGTGGCACAGTGGTTAGCACTGCTGCCTCACAGCGCCAGGGACCCGGGTTCAATTCACTGCTTGGGTCACTGTCTGTGCGAAGTCCGCATGTTCTCCCCGTGTCTGTGTGGGTTTCCTCCAGGGGCTCCGGTTTCTTCCCACATTGCAAAGATGTGCAGGTTAATTGCATTTGCCACGCTTAATTTCCCTTAGTGTCCAAAGGTGTGCAGGTTAGGTGGATTGGCCATGCTAAATTGCCCCTTAGTATCCAAAGATGTGCAGGTTAGGAGGATTGGCCATGCTAAATTGCCCCTTAGTATCCAAAGATGTGCAGGTTAGGAGGATTGGCCATGCTAAATTGCCCCTTAGTATCCAAAGATGTGCAGGTTAGGAGGATTGGCCATGCTAAATTGCCCCTTAGTATCCAAAGATGTGCAGGTTAGGTGGATTGGCCCTGCTAAATTGCCCCTTAGTGTCCAAAGATGTGCAGATTAGGAGGATTGGCCACGCGAAATATGCAGAGTAATGGGGGATAGAGTAGAGGTGAGTGCCTGTATAGGATTCTTTCTTGAAGATTCAGTGCAGGCTCGATGGGCCAAACGGCCTCTCCTACACTGTAGGGATTCTATGCTTCTAGGGAGGACAATTACAGATCAACATTGGGAACTGGGACCATTTAGTGTGTCAAAATTCGCAGATGACACTAAGACAGAGCAAAGTCTACAAAGGGATATAGATAGTCTAAGTTATGGGCGAAGGCCTGGAAGATGTTGGTAAATGTGAGCTCATCTATTTTTGTAGGGATAACAGCAAAATGGACTATTATTTAAATGGTAAAGAATTGCAGCATGCTGCTGTGCAGAGGGACCCGGGTGTCCTGGTGCAGGAATCTCAAGGAGTTGGTTTGCAGGTGCAGCAGGTAATTAAGAAGGTAAATGGAATTTCGTCCTTCATTGCTAGAGGGATGGAGTCTAAAACCAGCGAGGTTACATTGCAGCTGTATAAGATGCTGGTTCTTCTGAAGGTTGATTCTGGAGTTGAGAGGGTTGGTTTATGAGGAGACACTGAGTAGACTGGGGCTTTACTCATTGGAATTCAGAAGAATGAGGGGAGATCTTGTAGAAACATACAAGATTATGAAGGGAATAGATAAGATAGAAGCAGGGAAGTTGTTTCCAGGTGAAACTAGAACTAGGGGCCATAGCCTCAAAATAAGGGGGAGCAGATTTAGGACTGAGTTGAGGAGGAACTTCTTCACACAAAGGGTTGTGAATCTGTGGAATTCCCTGCCCGGTGAAGCAGTTGAGGCTACCTCATTGAATGTTTTTAAGGCAAGGATAGATACATTTTTGAACAGGAAAGGAATTAAGGGTTATGGTGAGCGGGCGGGTAAGTGGAGCTGAGTCCATGAAAAAATCAGCCATGGCCTTATTGAATGGCGGAGCAGACTCGAGGGGCCAGATGGCTTACCCCTGCTCCTAATTCTTATGTTCTCATTAACATAAGTCAGTATATTGAAGTCAAGTGTGTTACTGATGCATTATTTCCAACTTTAGACAGTCTGGGAATGGTCCATTGCTACGCCATAGGTTAACATAGTTCTGTTATAGTTCTGTTTGTCATAGAGTCGCAGTAATCAAAGGAGGCCATTCAGCCCATTGCATCTGCACTGATGCCTTCTTGGAATCTTTAAAGTTTATTTATTAGTGCCACAAGTAAGCTTACATTGTCACTTCAGTGAAGTTACTGTGAAAATCCCCCAGTCACCACACTCCGGAGCCTGTTTGGGTACACTGAGGGAGAATTTAGCACGGCATTTAGCATAGAAGCTTCCCGTGTGGGAGAGGTTATCTTAGTTTGTTGACCAACTAATAACCTCTGAACTTAACGCCTGTTTGGTTTTGCGCATGGTGCACTGTAAGATGTTCCTGGGTGATGTGACTTGGTGAACAGAACTCCACATTTACACAAGGCTTACCATTTACTTGAACGGAGGATTTGATGATATCCAAACGCGAAGAATTGACATTATTAACGATGAGATCACGTAGCAAAGACCGGTTTTCTACTTTTGTTGTATTGATCTGGATCCATGCTTCTACCTTCACCATTGTTGACTCATTCCTGAAATTGACAGAAACGTGAGATAGATTGGTTGTTAGGTGACCTACCTTTAAGAACATAAGAACATAAGAAATAGGAGCAGGAGTAGGCCATCTAGCCCTTCGAGCCTGCCCCGCCATTCAATAAGATCATGGCTGATCTGTCGTGGCTCAATTCCACTTTCCCGCCCTCTCCCCATAATCCTTAATCCCCTCTCTTATCAAAAACCCATCAACCCGCGTCTTAAAAATATTTAGCGAGGCAGCCTCCACCACCTCAACGGGCAGAGAATTCCAGAGATTCACCACCCTTTGAGTGAAGAAGTTCCTCCTCAACTCCGTTCTAAACCGCCCCCCCCTTTATCTTGAGGCTGTGCCCCCTAGTCCTACTGTCTTTTTTGAGCGGGAAGAGTCTCTCCACCTCTATCCTATCCATCCCATTCATCATCTTATACGTCTCAATGAGATCTCCCCTCATTCTTCTAAACTCTAACGAGTACAAGCCTAGTTTATTCAGCCTCTCCTCATAGTTCAACCCCCTCAACTCCGGTATCAGCCTAGTAAACCTCCTCTGCACTCCCTCCAAGGCCAAAATATCTTTGCGCAGGTGCGGCGCCCAAAACTGCACACAGTACTCCAGCTGCGGCCTCACCAATGCCCTATACAGCTGCAGCAAGACCTCTTTGTCACCAGCGTACTCCTGCACCAGAATTCTACTGCCTTGTCTGCCACGGAATTGGAAAGGGCAAATGGTGGACATCAGAAATATCTGCTAACCCCCGGGCAGAAATTCCCTGGCTCGCTCGAGCAAGGTCGTAACTTCTCACCCATAAGATTCCATTCAGTAATCGTCAGCACTGGAGTCAAAACCTGAGGAAGTTGGCGTTTCTTAAAATGGAACAGTCGAAGCGACTTTCTCATCGCGCATTCCTCGGATCAGAAATTCCCACCAGGGATCAACAGACCAAATTATCCTTCCCCCTCTGAGCTGATTTCCATGGGAGGAATCGGAAGATTTAGCCTAGGAATTTGAGCAGTGTCACTAAGCATATCTGAATGCTACATCCCCAACAGTGCAATAGGCAAATATTAGTGCCATATATCTATCTTACTTTGTGTGCAAACTTTAAGTAGAGATGTCTTTGTGGCATATGTGCGTATCAACAAGTAGTTAACTACATCAATGTAGCAGCTATAAAAGGGCGGCACGGTGGCACAATGGTTAGCACTGCTGCCTCACAGCTCCAAAGACCCGGGTTCGATTCCCGGCTCGGGTCACTGTCTGTGTGGAGTTTGCACATTCTCCCTGTGTCTGCGTGGGTTTCCTCCGGTTTCCTCCCACAGTTCAAAGGTGTGTGGGTTAGGTTGATTGGCCATGCTAAAATTGCCCCTTAGTGTCCTGAGATACGTAGGTTAGAGGGATTAGCGAAGAAGATAATGGGTGGGATTGTGGTCAGTGTGGACTCGATGGGCCGAATGGGCCTCTTTCTGCACTGTAGGGTTTCTATGATAAAGCTGAAGTCGCCACAGCCCCAGATGACCATAGGCTGTTCTCCGCTTTGAGGCAGAGAGCTGACCGGTGGTGATTTAACCTGAGGGTCACCACACCTCGGACTAGGGGGCAAGGTTGAGAAGGTGGGGCCTTCATGACTAACCTCAGCCAGTTACGGGCATTGAACCCACACTGTTGGCATCACTCTGCATCACTAATTAGCCATCCAGCTAACTGACAATATACGTGAGCCATCTCAGAGTTCCTTGGTGTTGTGAGCTGTGGTTCAGTCGCTAACACAGTGAGTTTAGAGATGACGGTTTGAATCCCGCTCCCGGAATAAAGATGGAGGCTGGTGTTTGCAGTACAGTGCCGAGGGAGCGCTACACTTTTGGAGATGCTATCTTTTGGCCGAACAAACCATTGACCTGCCTCTAAGATGAGTGTCAAAATTCCCTTGGAGTTATTTTGAAGAGCAGGGGGTTTTGACACCTAGCAGATATTATGACTACTTTCTCAGGAGGCTAAGGAAATTCGGGACGTCCACTACAACTCTCACCAACTTTTTACAGATGCATCATAGAAAGCATTCTTTCTGCTTGTATCACAGCTTGGTATGGCTCCTGCTCCGCCCAAGACTGCAAGAACCTACAACTACATTCATCATGATCATGGCTGATCATCCAACTCAATAGCCTAATCCTGCTTTCTCCCCATAACCTTCGATCCCATTCCCCCAAGTGCTATATCCAGCCGCCTCTTGAATATATTCAATGTTTTGGCATCAACTACTTCCTGTGGGAATGAATTCCACAGGCTCACCGGCTGAAGAAATATCTCCTCACCTCCGTCCTAAATGGTCTACCCCGAATCCTCAGACTGTGACCCCTGGTTCTGGACTCGCCCATCATTGGAAACACCCTCCCTGCATCGACCCTGTCGAGTCCTGTTAGAATTTTATAAGCCTCTATGGGATTTCCCCCCTCATTTGTCTGAGCTCCAGCAAAAACAATCCTAACCTCGTCAATCTCTCCTCATTCATCAGTCCCACTAACCCCAGGAATCAGCCTGGTAAACCTTCACTGCACTCCCTCGAGAGCAAGAACATCCTTCCTCAGAAAAGGAGGCCAAAATTGCAATAATATTCCAGGTGTGGCCTCACCAAGGCCCTGTATAATTGCAACAACACATCCCTGCTCCTGTACTCGAAACCTCTCGCAATGAAGGCCAACATTCCATTTGCCTTTTTTACTGCCTGCTGTACTTGCATGCTTACCTTCAGCAACTGGTGCACAAGGACACCCAGGTCCCTCTGCACACTCCCCTCTCCCAATTTACAGCCATTAGAGTGGGGGTCAATGGGTGCTATTCGGATTGGCGGTTGGTGACTAGTGGAGTGCCCCAGGGGTCGGTGCTGGGGCCTCAGCTATTTACCATTTATATAGATGATCTGGAGGAGGGAACCGAGTGTAGGGTGTCGAAATTTGCTGATGACACCAAGATTGGTGGAAAGGCAAATTGCGCGGAGGGTGTGGAGAGTCTGCAGAAGGATCTAGATAGGCTGGGCGAATGGGCCAGGAAATGGCAAATGGAATTTAATGTTGGCAAGTGTGAGGTGGTCCACTTTGGTAGGAATAATGGTAGGAAGGACTATTACTTACGTGGCGAAAAACTGCAGCAGGCGACGGTGCAGAGGGACCTCGGGGTCCTTGTGCATGAGTCGCAAAAACCCAGCCTGCAGGTGCAGCAGGTGGTCAGGAAGGCGAATGGGATGCTGGCCTTCATAGCGAGGGGGATTGAATATAAAAGTAGGGAGGTCTTGCTGCAGCTGTATAGGGCATTGGTGAGGCCGCAGCTGGAGTACTGTGTGCAGTTTTGGTCGCCGCACTTACGCAAGGATATTTTGGCCTTGCAGGGAGTGCAGAGGAGGTTTACTAGGCTGATACCGGAGTTGAGGGGGTTGAGCTATGAGGAGAGGCTGAATAAACTAGGCTTGTACTCGTTAGAGTTTAGAAGAATGAGGGGAGATCTCATTGAGACGTATAAGATGATGAATGGGATGGATAGGATAGAGGTGGAGAGACTCTTCCTGCTCAGAAAGGACAGTAGGACTAGGGGGCACAGCCTCAAGATAAAGGGGGGGCGGTTTAGAACGGAGTTGAGGAGGAACTTCTTCACTCAAAGGGTGGTGAATCTCTGGAATTCTCTGCCCGTTGAAGTGGTGGAGACTACCTCGCTAAGTATTTTTAAGATGCGGGTTGATAGGTTTTTGATAGGCAAGGGGATTAAGGGTTATGGGGAGAGGGCGGGAAAGTGGAACTGAGCCACGACAGATCAGCCGTGATCTTACTGAATGGCGGGGCAGGCTCGAAGGGCCAGATGGCCTACTCCTGCTCCTATTTCTTATGTTCTTATGTTCTTATGTTAATTCACATCCCAAAGGCTTGCAACCTCCTAAGCCCTCAGGATTGAAGTGGACATACCTGAACATAACGGTGGAATTTGGCAGCACATTTTCATCAAATCCCGATTTGAGAAGGGGTTCGAGCTGTGGGATTGGAAGAGAAGGTCAGTTAGACAAACTGCATCCTGGATCCCGACTGTTTAAGATTTTCCCAATGAGTATGACAAATTGAAATGGGACTGCACTATAACCTCTCTAGCCTGGAAATCTATTGACCAAAAACCGACTGTTTGGGAATGGAAACACGAAATATACAGGGTCAAATCTTACCATTTTATAGACGAAAAAGTCGACACATAGTTTGTCAACTGGATGACTGGCTTTGCTTGCCACGTAATCCACATTCATAGAACCATAGAATCCCTACAGTGTAGAAAGAGGCACAGGCAGCACGGTGGCACAATGGTTAGCACTGCTGCCTCACAATGGCAGGGACCCGGGTTCAATTCCAGCCTCAGGTCACTGTCTGTGCAGGGTCTGCACATTCTCCCCGTGTCTGCGTGGGTTTCCTCCGGGTGCTCCGGTTTCCTCCCACAGTCCAAAGATGTGCGGATTAGGTGGATTGGCCATGCTAAATTGGCCCTTAGTGTCAGGGGGAATAGCAGGGTGAATAGGTGAGGTTGCGGGAATAAGGCCTGGGTGAAATTGTGGCCGGTACAGACTCGATGGGTTGCGTGGCCTCCTTCTGCACTGTAGGGATTCCATGTTCCTGAGGCCATTCGGCCCATCAAGCCCGAACTGACAACAATCTTGTCCAGGCCTTGTCTCCGTAACCCAATCTTGCTAAACACCCCACCCTCCCCTGACACGCAGGGACAATTAAGCATGGCCAATCTGCAGACTGTGGGAGGAAACCGGCCCGGGAGAAAAGACACGGGGAGAACATGTAAACTCCACACAGACCCGAGGCTGGGAATCGAACCCGGGTCCTTGACGTGAGGCAACTGTGCTAACCCACTGTACCACCTCATATTCTAACATCATTCTATAATACATCTAGCAATATCTTGGCCATTGTCATTCTGGGCTGGAGCAGTCACAATGTCCTGGCAATTAGTTATTCTGTACCCAGTGAAGAACTGCAGTCTGCAGAAGCATAAATTCGCTGGAATTCTCGTCAAAGAGGTTTGCGGTGAAGGCTTTATCTTCTATCACAAAGACAATACGCAGCATCATTGGCTCCAGGTTGTTCAACGTAATATCTATAAAAAGGAGAATAAATATTAAGACGACATTCGGCTAATCAAGTGGATCCCAAAACTAGGAAACTTCAGCTTCTGTACCCCTTGTGGGGAATCACTTTGAGTGGGCACTCTCACTGGGAAATCCCCTGACACAACTTGGTTTGATTTGATTTATTATTGTCACAGGTATACAGTGAAAAGTATTGTTTCTTGCGCACTATACAGACAAAGCAAGCCATACGTAGAGAAGGAAAGGAGAGGGTGCAGAATGTAGTGTTACAATTATAACTAGGGTGTAGATAAAGATCAGCTTAATACGAGGTAGGTCCATTCAAAAGTGTGGGGAGAAGCTGTTCTTGAGTTGGTTGGTCCGTGACCTCAGACTTTTGTATCTTTTTCCTGACGGGAGAAAGTGGGAGAGAGAATGTCCATGGTGTCCTCAATCATGTTTTTCCAAGGCAACGGGAAGTGTAAACAGAGTCAATGGATGGGAGGCTGCTTTGCGTGATGGATTGGGCTACATTCACAATATTTTGTAAGGTCTTGGACAGAGCAGGAGCCCAGACCAAGCTGTGATACAACCAGAAAGGATGCTTTCTATGGTGCATCTGTAAAAGTTGGTGAGAGTTGTAGTGCACATGCCAAATTTCCTTAGTCTTCCGAGAAAGTAGAGCGTTCTTAACTATAGTGTCAGCATGGAGGGGCCAGGACAGATTGTTGGTGATCTGGACACCAAAAACTTGAAGCTCTCAATTCTTCCTATTTCGCCCAGATGTTCCCAGTGACAGATGTTTTTAATTGCATGGCAATATGGCAGCCATTTTCCCATGTGTACGGCGGGATTTTCCATCTGCGCTTGCCCTGAAACCAGACAATCCTGTGTGAGATCAACGAACGTTTCTAGGGTACACCCCTCGCCCATTCCGATTCCCATTGCAGGCGGGACGGTGAAATTCACCCTGTAGTCTCCAACGAGGAGGACCATCTCTGCCACACACATTCGCAAGTTGAACCTTTCCATTCTCATTACCGTCAAGAGTTAATGCATCCCGGACATCCCCTCTTCCACCTTCTTCCATCGGGAGAAAGAGACGAAAGTCTGAGGTCACATACCAACCAACTCAAGAACAGCTTCTTCCCTGCAGCCGTCAGACTTTTGAATGGACCTACCTCAAATTAAGTTGATCTTTCTCTACACCCTAGCTATGACTGTAACACTACATTCTGCACTCTCTTCTTTCCTTCTTTCCTTTGTACTCTATCAATGGTATGCTTTGTCTGTATAGTGCGCAAGAAACAATACTTTTCACTGTATACTAATACACGTGACAATAATAAATCAAATCAAAAACAGTCTGCTTTGTCACAATTCAGACACTGATGGCACGGTGGCACGGTGGTTAGCATTGCTGCTTCACAGCGCCAGGGACCCGGGTTCGATTCCCGGCTTGGGTCACTGTCTGCATGTTCTCCACATCTCTGCGTGGGTTTCCTCCGGGTGCTCCGGTTTCCTCCCACAGTCTGAAAGACGGGCTGGTTAGGGTGTGCTAAATTCTCCTTCGGCGCACCCGAACAGGCGCCGGAGTGTGTGACGACTAGAGATTTTTCACCATATCTTCATTGCGGTGTTAGTGCAAGCCTACTTGTCACACTAATAACAAATGTTAAACACTCATGTTGACCTTGCTGATCGAGAGATTTTGATGCTTTCGATTAGCGGTGAGTCTGGATTCTTTCTGTAAATGTAGAATAAATATTGTAATATATAATCAAAGCATGAAGAACTTTTGGTGGGATTCTCAACCGTGCTCACCCCAAAACCGGAGAATCCTGCCTGAGGACAATGTGGTCTGCCCTCCCACCTCCTATGAATCCCATGGCAGGACAGCAGAATCCCTCCATTGCCTTTACAAGGATAAGCCATTCGGTCAACTGGGAAATGTGGGAATTAAGAAAAACACAAGGGATGGAATTTTAGCGCCCCGCCCGCTGTGGGAACCAGAGCAGATGAGGGGCGGAGCGGGGAAAGATCTGTTGATCTTGGGTGGGACTTTATGGTTCCAGGATGAGCCAAGACAAAATCCTGCCCATGGAACCCTCGCAACTCTACATTATCCCTGTTTCAATACCATTGAATATTGCAAAAGATCTTGGCAAAACTTCATTTAAGGAATAATATGTAAGGAATAGCAGCAAAATGGACTATTATTTAAATGGTAATAAATTGCAGCATGCTGCTGTGCAGAGGGATCTGGGTGTCCTTGTGCAGGAATCACAAAAAGTTGGTTTGCTGTTGCAGCAGGTAATTGAGAAGGCAAATGGAAATTTGTCCTTCGTTGCTAGAGGGATGGAGTTTAAAAACAGCGAGGTTATGTTGTAGCTGTGTAAGGTGCTGGTGAGGCCACACCTGTGTACGGTTTTGGTCTCCTTACTTGAGAAAAGATACACTGGCACTGGAGGGGGTGCAGAGGAGATTCGCTAGGTTGATTCCGGAGTGAGAGGGTTGACTTATGAGGAGAGACTGAGTAGACTGGGGCTATACTCATTGGAGTTCAGAAGATTGAGGGAATCTTTATAGAAACGTATAAGATTATAAAGGGAAAAGATAAGATAGAAGCAGGGAAGTTGTTTCCACTGGCAAGTGAAACTAGAACTAAGGGGCGTAACCTCAAAATACGAGGGAGCAGATTTAGGACTGAGTCGAGGAGGAACTTCTTCACACAAAGCACTGTGAATCTGTGGAATTCCCTGCCCAGTTGAGGCTACCTCATTGAATGTTTTTAAGGCAAGGATAGATAAATTTTTGAACAGTAAAGGAATTAAGGGTAATGGTGAGCGGGTGCGTAAGTGGAGCTGAGTTCACAAAACGATCAGCCATGATCTTATTGAATGGCGGAGCAGGCTCGAGGGGCCTGATGGCTGACTCCTGCTCTGAGTTCTTATGTTAATTCCAGGCATAACGGGGTATCCCCCTCACTCGGAACTGGCCAGTTCCGCTCATTAATGCGCCGATTTTCACAGGAACCACATCGGGCAACTCAGATATTTCGGAACTTGCTGAGTTATTTTGCAATGTCTAATACTTACTGCCTGACTGGATGGACTCAGGGCTAATTACCAAGTTTCCCAATGAGCCGTTCTGCAGTTCGTTTGACAATACTTTCACCACTTCTGAAGGAGCCAGAGGCACGCTTTCTGCTTTGAAAAGCAGGGTGCTGTTTACGTCAATGGATCCATTCCTGAAAAGAAATCAATCACATCAAACCTCTGAGCACCACACAATAGAATCTACTGTGCAGAAGGAGGCTATTCCGTCCATCGAGGCTGTGCCGTCAACAACCCCACCCAGGCCCTACCCCCCCCGTAACCCCACATATTTACCCCGCTAATCCCTCAAGCATCCAGGGCAGGGTGGGGGGTGGGTGGGGGGCAATGGCCAATCAACCTAACCCCTGCATCTTTCGGACTGTGGGAGGAAATCGGAGGAAACCCACGCAGACACGGGGAGAATGTGCAAACTCCACACAGACAGTGACCCGGGGCCAGAATTGAACCCGGATCCCTGGCACTGTGAGAAAGCAGTGATAAACACTTGCTGCCCAGTCTTCATATCTCTTTTTAGCAATAATCTCCTTGTTTCATATCCAGCTTTCCCACACCTACTGGCACACACAAAGGCAGGCTTTCGTCTGTTTCCATGGGGGTGACAAGGTGGCACCTTGGTTAACACAGCGAACCCACAGCGCCAGGGACCCTGCCATCGACCCTGGGTACAAACAACACTAAGAGTAACACCAGGCATGAAGAGTAACACTAAGCACTAAGAGTAACGCTAGGCACTAAGAGTATTCAAACTTCCAAGGTTTAATCACTTGTCCATAAGTGAGAACACAATGCAGGGCAAAGCACTGCAAGCTGTTCAGTTGATCCGTACAGAAAATGTAACAGTTAAAGTCCACCATATCTTGCCTTTTGGAATTTTGATGTTGAAAGGGTCTTATTTTCATTCTGTGGTCAAGGCTGGGAACACAGTGGTTATAGACCTAACACAAGGTTTAGATTAGTCGCTTATCCTGAGCACACAAACGCAGGCCTCACTGAAGGCCTGGTTTACATACTTGCTGACAGAATTGCCTTGTTGTAACTTAATTTCCCATACCAACATCTGCAGTATTTTAACTGCTTTTAACTATAGTTTCACACATTCCAGCAACCCCACGGTGCTTTATTTGAAGTCAGCACCTTTAAACTTTGCAGAACAAATTTAATTGAATTTTTTGGCCTGAGCTGGAATTACAACTTAATTTCCACAGTCCAGGTTCGATCCTGGCTTGGGTCAACTGTCTGTGCAGAGGCCGCCCGTTCTCCTCGTGTCTGCGTGGGTTTCCTCCGGGTGCTCCGGTTTCTTCCCACAGACGTCCAAAAGACGTGCTGGTTAGGGTGCATTGGCCGTGCTAAATTCTCCCTCAGTGTACAGATGCTAGAATGTGGTGACTAGGGGGTTTTCGCAGCAACTTCATTGCGGTGTTAATTGTCTAATAGTGAGGCTGATAAATAACTTTAAATTTAGTAATTTCTGGAATAGGTTGCCAGTCTGTTGCCAGGGGGTGCCACTCCCCATCAAGCTGACTGTTGATTTGTACAGGAAATGGAACAATTAAAGTCCACCGTATCTTGCCTTTTGGAATTTTGATATTGAAAGGGTCTTACTTTCATTCTCTGGCCAAGGCTGGGAACACAGTGTTTATAGACCTAACACAAGGTTTAGATTAGTCGCTTATCCTGAGCACGTAAGCGCAGGAGTCTCTCCCACCGCCAACGAGTTTGGAAGGATTTTACAGGTTAACACTCAACTTGTTTGGCCACGTTATGACTGCACCTTCCTTGGTCTTCAAACAGTGGAAGCTGGGTCCCTGGCACTGTGAGGCAGCAGTGCTAACCACCGTAATTCTGCTCCAATATCTTATAGTCTAAGTGTCTTGGTATTGTTACCACGTGCAAGTCACAGGGCAGACACTGAAGTAAGTTTCAGAAATCTTTCTCTAAATTCCATCATTGCATGGCTGATTAAGAAACTATCTTTGTTCAGTCACCCTGTTACTTACTTGAATCCGTTAATCTGTACGCCAAGGAAATTATCAGGCAGAATCTTACGGTATATTGGATCAAGCTGGAATAAGAAGAAATACATTAGGATTTTGTTGGAATTATTTTAGTAACTAAACACCCGATGTTAACATTTTTAATGTCCATTAATATGGATGGGAGCTATTGGAGATACTTAAGGTTAAGGGTTTAAGTTCCACCCCAGAGACACGAGAGGTCTGACACTCTCGGTACCGAAACCACAGCACTGTGGGGAGTGCTATAAATCAGGGCAATCCGAACCAACCTTTCTCTTTGTCAAGGTCTCAGGCGAGAGGTAAATCTTTCCAGGATTCCGGCTCTATGAATAGCACTGCGGAACCTTCCAACTCCCAATGAGTGAGTGAACCAGCTCAGCTGGAGGTAGGCACTCCCAGCTGCTCAGCACTCCCTTGGTAGTGAGTCAAAGCCATAGAACCATAGAGTTCCTACAGCATAGAAGGAGGCCGTTCGGCCCATCGGGTCTACACCGATGCTCTAAAGCAGCGCTACTTTTCCACACCCTATCTCCGTAACCCCACACACTTACTAAGGCCAATCCATCTTTGGACACGAAGATGCAACTTAGCATGGCCAATCCACCTAACCTACACATCTTTGGACACTAAGGGGCAATTTAGCATGGCCAATCCATGGTGCCACAGTGGTTAGCAGTGCTGCCTCATAACACCAGGGACCTGGTTTTCCTTCCAATATCTGTGTATAATCTGCAAGTTCTCCCCGTGTCTGCGTGGGTTTCCCCCATGTGCTCCTGTTTCCTCCCACACTCCAAAGATGTGCTGGTTAGATGGATTGGCCATGTCAAATTACCCCTTAGTGTCCAAAGATCTGCAGGCTAGGTGGATTGGCCATGCTAAATTGTCCCTTAGTGTCCAAAGATGTATTGGTTAGGTGAATTAGCTATGCTAAATTGCCCCTTTGTGTCCAAAGGTGCGTAGGTTAGGTGGATTGGCCATTTTAAATTGTCCCTTAGTGTCCAAAAATGTGCAGGTTGGGTGGATTGGCCATGCTAAATTGTCCTTCAGTGTCCAAAGATGAGTAGGGTAGGTAGATTGGCCATGCTAAATTGTCCCTTAGTGTCAGGGGGAACCAGCAAGTTAAATACATGGGGTTACAGCAATAGCGCTTGGTTGGGATTGTGTGATCGGTGCAGACTCGATTGGCCTAATGGCTACACTGTAGGGATTCTATGATTCTATGACTCTGTCTACATTTCCTGCTGCCTCAGGAAAAGCAGCCGGCATCATCAAAGATCCCACGCACCCCGGACATTCTCTCTTCCACCTTCTTCCATTGGGAAAAAGATACAAAAGTCTGAGGTCACGTACCAACCGACTCAAGAACAACTTCTTCCCTGCTGCTATCAGACTTTTGAATGGACCTACCTTGTATTAAGCTAATCTTTCTCTATACCTTAGTTATGACTGTAACACTACATTCTGCACTCTCTCCTTTCCTTCTCCCCATGTACTCTATGAACGTTCCTCTGTATAGCACGCAAGAAATAATACTTTTCACTTTACCCAATACATGTGACAATAATAAATCAACTCAAAGCCCTCTGGGGGCGGTGGGGTGGGGGGCGGGTGTGGAGTAGGAGTGATTGGGGAAGGTTGCTTAAACAGGATGGGGAAACCTAATTGGGAAAGTCTTTTGGAATCCTTCAGGCTGTACAATTATCTGATTCCATCCATTAGCTCAAAGGGAGTTCCTCGAATCGGGCCAGCTGATGACTCTTGCCTCTGACTCAGAAAGTTATGGGTTCAAATCCCACACCAGAAACCTGGATGTAGGTAGATAATCAGGTGTAGTGAAAAATCCTCGTGGAGGTGGGTGCCAAATTGTGATGACGGTCAAGGCGAAACAGGCAGCCATCATTCATAACATCGTTAAAGATTATCATTACGATAACCAATCAAATAATTGGCAATAATTTCCTTGGAAAGGGTCCAGAGGAGGTTCACAAGAATGATCCCTGCAATGAAGAGCTTGTCGTATGAGGAACAGTTGAGGACTCTGGGTCTGTACTCGTTGGAGTTTAGAAGGATGGAGGGGGGGATCTTATAGAAACTTACAGGATACTGCGAGGCCTGGGCAGAGTGAACATGGAGAGGATGTTTCTACTAGTAGGAAAAACTCGAATCAGAGGGCACAACCTCAGGCTAAAGGGACGATCCTTTAGAACAGAGACAAGGAAGAATTTTTCAGCCAGAGGGTGGTGAATCTGTGGAGCTCTTTGCCGTAGAAGGCTGTGGAGGCCGGGACATTGAGTGTCTTTAAGACAGAGATAGGTAGGTTCTTGATTAATAAGGGGATCAGGGGTTATGGGGAAAAGGCAGGAGAATGGGGGTGTGAGAAATATCAGCCATGATTGAATGGCGGAGCAGACTCGATGGGCCGAGTGGCCTAATTCTGGTCCTATTCTTATGGTCTTCTCCCCAATGTACTCTATGAACGGTATGCTTTTTCTGTATAGCACACAAGCAACAGTACTTTTCACTGCATCCCAATGCACTTGATAATAATAAATCAAATTCTCCTGAACCCACATCACCTGCCTGAAGAGACAGCTAAAACTGGGAGGAGCCTGTGGACAAATTCTGTGTCATAAAGTTTAGGAGGAGAAACTGCTTCGTTTGTAATATTTACAGAATGTTAATAGCTAAAATTCTGCATTTAATGGGAAAGATAGAATAGAGGAAATCAAAAGTCTATGCTAAATCTGTAAAGTTATCGTGCAGAATAGATTACCGGGGGGAATTTAAACTCACCGTATTGTTTAAACTTGTTGCAAGTTTTTTGAACTCATCAGAGCTCAGGTCTTCCAGGGCTGGATCAAATTCTTTCTCTATTTTGAATTCCAAGGGGCTCTCCTGTTTGGGTGCCAGTTGACTTGTAGTGGTCAGAGCAGTTGTCGTTTTAACTAGGGTTGTTGTCTGTTCTGGAGTTGTTGTTGTTGTTGTTGGAACTGAAGTTGTTGTTAGTTCTGGGGTTGTTGGTGTTATTGGAACAGAAGTTGTTGTTAGTTCTGGTGTTGTTGTTGGAACTGAAGTTGTGGTTAGTTCTGGGGTTGTTGTTGTTGGAATGGAAGTTGCTGTTAGTGCTGGGGCTGTTGTTGTTAGTTCAGGGGCTATTGCTGCTGTTGTTGGAACATTAGTTGTTGTTACTTCTGAGGTTGTTGTTGGAACGGAAGTTGTTGTCTGTTCAGGGATTGTTGTTGTTGGAACAGGAGTTGTTGTGAGCTCCGAGGTTGTTGGTGAAATGTAAGTTGTTGTCTGTTCAGGGGTTGTTGTGGTTAGTTCTGGGGTTGTTGTTGGAACAGAAGTTGTTGTTTTCTCAGGGGTTGTTGTTGTTGTTGGAACTGAAGTTGTTGTTGGAACATATGTTGTTGTTAATTCTGGGGTTGCTATTACTTCTGGGCTTGTTGTACTTGGAACGGAACTTGTTGTTAGTTCCGAGGTTGTTGTTGGAACATAAGTTGTTGTCTGTTCAGAGATGGCTGTTATTAATTCTGGGGTTGTTGTTGCTGGACTTGAAGTTGTTGTTGTTGGAACTGAAGTTGTGGTTAGTTCTGGGGTTGTTGTTGTAACTGCAGTTGTTGTTATTTCTGGGGTTATTGATGTTAGTTCTAGGGCTGTTGTTGTTGGAACTGAAGTTGTTGTTAATTCAGGGGTTGTTGTTGGAACTGTAGTTGGAGTTGTTTCTGGGGTGGTTGTTGTTTGTGCAGTTGCTTCTGGGATTGCTGTTGTTGTAGCTGCAATTGTTGTTAGTTCTAGGATTGTTGTTGTTGGAAGTGAAGTTGTTAGTGGAGGGGTTATTGTTGTAACTGCAGTTGGAATTGTTTCCGGGGTTGTTGTTGTTTGTGCAGTTGCTTCTGGGATTGCTATTGTTGTAGCTGCAGTTGTTGTTAGTTCTAGGATTGTTGTTGTTGGAACTGAAGTTGTTAGTGGAGGAGTTGTTGTTGCATCTGCGGTTGGAATTGTTTCCAGGGTTGTTGTTGTTTGTGCAGTTGCTTCTGGGATTGCTGTTGTTGTAGCTGCAATTGTTGTTAGTTCTAGGATTGTTGTTGTTGGAAGTGAAGTTGTTAGTGGAGGGGTTATTGTTGTAACTGCAGTTGGAATTGTTTCCGGGGTTGTTGTTGTTTGTGCAGTTGCTTCTGGGATTGCTATTGTTGTAGCTGCAGTTGTTGTTAGTTCTAGGATTGTTGTTGTTGGAACTGAAGTTGTTAGTGGAGGAGTTGTTGTTGCATCTGCGGTTGGAATTGTTTCCAGGGTTGTTGTTGTTTGTGCAGTTGCTTCTGGGATTGCTGTTGTTGTAGCTGCAATTGTTGTTAGTTCTAGGATTGTTGTTGTTGGAAGTGAAGTTGTTAGTGGAGGGGTTATTGTTGTAACTGCAGTTGGAATTGTTTCCGGGGTTGTTGTTGTTTGTGCAGTTGCTTCTGGGATTGCTATTGTTGTAGCTGCAGTTGTTGTTAGTTCTAGGATTGTTGTTGTTGGAACTGAAGTTGTTAGTGGAGGAGTTGTTGTTGCATCTGCGGTTGGAATTGTTTCCAGGGTTGTTGTTGTTTGTGCAGTTGCTTCTGGGATTGCTGTTGTTGTAGCTGCAGTTGTTGTTAGTTCTAGGATTGTTGTTGTTGGAACTGAAGCTGTTGTTGTTGGAACTGAAGTTGTTAGTGGAGGGGTTGTTGTTGTAACCGCGGTTGGCATTGTTTCTGGGGTTGTTGTTGTTTGTGCAGTTGCTTCTGGGATTACTGTTGTTGTAGCTGCAATTGTTGTTAGTTCTAGGATTGTTGTTGTTGGAACTGAAGCTGTTGTTGGAACTGAAGTTGTTAGTGGAGGGGTTGTTGTTGTAACTGCGGTTGGAATTGTTTCCGGGGTTGTTGTTGTTTGTGTAGTTGATTCTGGGATTGCTGTTGTTGTAGCTGCAGTTGTTGTTAGTTCTAGGATTGTTGTTGTTGGAACTGAAGCTGTTGTTGTTGGAACTGAAGTTGTTAGTGGAGGGGTTGTTGTTGTAACCGCGGTTGGAATTGTTTCTGGGGTTGTTGTTGTTTGTGCAGTTGATTCTGGGATTGCTGTTGTTGTAGCTGCAGTTGTTGTTAGTTCTAGGATTGTTGTTGTTGGAACTGAAGTTGTTAGTGGAGGATTTGTTGTTGCATCTGCGGTTGGAATTGTTTCCAGGGTTGTTGTTGTTTGTGCAGTTGCTTCTGGGATTGCTGTTGTTGTAGCTGCAGTTGTTGTTAGTTCTAGGATTGTTGTTGTTGGAACTGAAGCTGTTGTTGTTGGAACTGAAGTTGTTAGTGGAGGGGTTGTTGTTGTAACCACGGTTGGAATTGTTTCTGGGGTTGTTGTTGTTTGTGCAGTTGCTTCTGGGATTACTGTTGTTGTAGCTGCAATTGTTGTTAGTTCTAGGATTGTTGTTGTTGGAACTGAAGCTGTTGCTGCTGGAACTGGAGTTGTTAGTGGAGGAGTTGTTGTTGCATCTGCGGTTGGAATTGTTTCCGGGGTTGTTGTTGTTTGTGCAGTTGCTTCTGGGATTGCTGTTGTTGTAGCTGCAGTTGTTGTTAGTTCTAGGAATGTTGTTGTTGGAACTGAAGCTGTTGTTGTTGGAACTGAAGTTGTTAGTGGATGGGTTGTTGTTGTAACTGCGGTTGGAATTGTTTCCGGGGTTGTTGTTGTTTGTGTAGTTGCTTCTGGGATTGCTGTTGTTGTAGCTGCAGTTGTTGTTAGTTCTAGGATTGTTGTTGTTGGAACTGAAGTTGTTAGTGGAGGAGTTGTTGTTGTAACTGCAGTTGGAATTGTTTCCGGGGTTGTTGTTGATGTTTGTGCAGTTACTTCTGGGATTGCTGTTGTTGTAGCTGCAGTTGTTGTTAGTTCTGGAGTTGTTGTTGTTGGAACTGAAGCGGTTGTTAATTCAGGGGTTGTTGTTGTAACTGCAGTTGGAGTTGTGTCTGGGGTTGTTGTTGTTTGTGCAGTTGTTTCTGGGATTGCTGTCGTTGAAGCTGCAGTTGTTGTTAGTTCTAGGATTGTTGTTGTTGGAACTGAAGCTGTTGTTGTTGGAACTGAAGTTGTTGTTAGTTCAGGGGTTGTTGTTGGAACTGTAGTTGGAGTTGTTTCTGGGGTTGTTGTTTGAGCAGTTGCTTCTGGGATTGCTGTTGTTGTAGCTGCAGTTGTTGTTAGTTCTAGGATTGTTGTTGTTGGAACTGAAGCTGTTGTTGTTGGAACTGAAGTTGTTAGTGGAGGGGTTGTTGTTGTAACTGCAGTTGGAATTGTTTCTGGGGTTGTTGTTGTTTGTGCAGTTGCTTCTGGGATTGCTGTTGTTGTAGCTGCAGTTGTTGTTAGTTCTAGGATTGTTGTTGTTGGAACTGAAGTTGTTAGTGGAGGGGTTGTTGTTGTAACTGCGGTTGGAATTGTTTCCGGGGTTGCTGTTGTTTGTGCAGTTGCTTCTGGGATTGCTGTTGTTGTAGCTGCAGTTGTTGTTAGTTCTAGGATTGTTGTTGTTGGAACTGAAGCTGTTGTTGTTGGAACTGAAGTTGTTAGTGGAGGGGTTGTTGTTGTAACCGCGGTTGGAATTGTTTCCGGGGTTGTTGTTGTTTGTGTAGTTGCTTCTGGGATTGCTGTTGTTGTAGCTGCAGTTGTTGTTAGCTCTAGGATTGTTGTTGTTGGAACTGAAGCTGTTGTTGTTGGAACTGAAGTTGTTAGTGGAGGGGTTGTTGTTGTAACCGCGGTTGGAATTGTTTCCGGGGTTGTTGTTGTTTGTGCAGTTGCTTCTGGGATTGCTGTTGTTGTAGCTGCAGTTGTTGTTAGTTCTAGGATTGTTGTTGTTGGAACTGAAGCTGTTGTTGTTGGAACTGAAGTTGTTAGTGGAGGGGTTGTTGTTGTAACTGCAGTTGGAATTGTTTCCAGGGTTGTTGTTGTTTGTGCAGTTGCTTCTGGGATTGCTGTTGTTGTAGCTGCAGTTGTTGTTAGTTCTAGGATTGTTGTTGTTGGAACTGAAGCTGTTGTTGTTGGAACTGAAGTTGTTAGTGGAGGGCTTGTTGTTGTAACTGCGGTTGGAATTGTTTCCAGGGTTGTTGTTGTTTGTGCAGTTGCTTCTGGGATTGCTGTTGTTGTAGCTGCAGTTGTTGTTAGTTCTAGGATTGTTGTTGTTGGAACTGAAGCTGTTGTTGTTGGAACTGAAGTTGTTAGTGGAGGGGTTGTTGTTGTAACTGCGGTTGGAATTGTTTCCGGGGTTGTTGTTGTTTGTGCAGTTGCTTCTGGGATTGCTGTTGTTGTAGCTGCAGTTGTTGTTAGTTCTAGGATTGTTGTTGTTGGAACTGAAGCTGTTGTTGTTGGAACTGAAGTTGTTAGTGGAGGGGTTGTTGTTGTAACTGCGGTTGGAATTGTTTCCAGGGTTGTTGTTGTTTGTGCAGTTGCTTCTGGGATTGCTGTTGTTGTAGCTGCAGTTGTTGTTAGTTCTAGGATTGTTGTTGTTGGAACTGAAGCTGTTGTTGTTGGAACTGAAGTTGTTAGTGGAGGGGTTGTTGTTGTAACTGCGGTTGGAATTGTTTCCAGGGTTGTTGTTGTTTGTGCAGTTGCTTCTGGGATTGCTGTTGTTGTAGCTGCAGTTGTTGTTAGTTCTAGGATTGTTGTTGTTGGAACTGAAGCTGTTGTTGTTGGAACTGAAGTTGTTAGTGGAGGGCTTGTTGTTGTAACTGCGGTTGGAATTGTTTCCGGGGTTGCTGTTGTTTGTGCAGTTGCTTCTGGGGTTGCTGTTGTTGTAGCTGCAGTTGCTGTTTCTTCTGGGATTGTTGTTGTTGGAACAGGAGTTGTTACTGTTTCTGAGGTTGGTGTTGTATCTGCAGTTGTTGTTGTTATTTCTGAGGTTGGTGTTGTATCTGCAGTTGTTGTTGTTATTTCTGAGGTTGGTGTTGTATCTGCAGTTGTTGTTTCCAGGGCTGTTGTTGTATTTGCAGTTGTTGTTGTTGTTTCTGGGGTTGTTATTGGTGAAGTGGAATCTGTGGCTTGTCCTGTAGTTGGGCTCGCTGATATACTTTCTGTGTTATCCACCGTTACCACGGTACCTGCTGGAAAACCATTGAGTAGATATTTATTCAATTTGCCCTCGAGGCAGGATTCCCAATCATTGATCCAGTTATTCGGCTCGTCACAGGAACAATTCCACATTCATCCCGTTGGGATTGTCTTTCAGACAGACAGTGGCAGCAATGGTTCAGTAGAGAAATAGAGAGAAGACAGAGGACGCAAACCCTGAGCGAGTGAATGAATGAGTGAGCATGAGTGAGTGAGTGTGAGCGAGTGAGTGAGTGAGAGTGAGTGAGTGAGTGAATGAGAGTGAGTGAGTGAGTGAATGAGAGTGAGTGAGTGTGAGTGAGTGAGTGAGTGCATGCGTGAATGAGTGTGAGTGAATGAGTGTGAGCAAGTGAGTGAGTTAGTGAGCGAGTGAGTGCATGCATGAGTGAGTGAGTGAGCCAATGAGTGAATGAGCAAGTGAGTGAGTGAGTGACTGAATGAGTGAGTGTGTGTGTTAGTATGTGTAAGTGAGTGAGTATGAATGAGTGGGTATGAGTGAGTATCAGTGAGTGTGAGAGTGAGTGAATGAGAGACTGTGGGTAAGGTCAGTGAGTGAGTAAACGAGTGAATGAGCGAGTGAGTGAGGTGCGTGAGTGAGGTGAATGAGTGAGTGAGAGTGTGAGGTGAATGAGTGAGTGTGTGAGTGAGTGAGTGTGTGAATGAGTGAATAGTGAGTGAATGTGTGTGTGCGTGTCAGAGAGTGAATAAGTGAGAGAGTGTGTGAGTGAGTGTGAATGTGTGAGTGTATGAGTGTGTGAGTGAGTGAGTGTGTGAGTGAGTGAATAGTGAGTGAGTGTGTAAGTGTGTGTGTGTCAGAGAGTGAATAAGTGAGAGAGTGTGTGAGTGAGTGTGAATGTGTGAGTGTGAGTGTATGAGCGTGTGAGTAGTGAGTGAGTGTGAGTGAGTGTGTGAGTGAGTGATTATGTGAGTGAGTGAGTGTGTGAGTGAGTGAGTGAATGTGTGAAGTGAGTGAGTGTGTGTGAGTGAGTGAGTGAATGTGTGAAGTGAGTGAGTGAGTCAATGAGTGAGTAAGTGAGTGAGTGAGTGAGTGAATGTGTGAAGTCTGTGAGTGTGTGAGTGAGTGAGTGAGTGAATGTGTACGGTGAATGAGTGAGGGAGTGGGTGAGTGAGAGAGTGAGTGAGAGAGAGTGGGAGAGTGAGTGAAAGAGGATGAGTTGGGATGGGGATTCGTCAGGATATGGGGAGGTTGTGGGGGGTGACAGAGGGCAAGTATGGTGGGGAGGTTGTGGGGGTTGGGGGAGGGTGAGTATGGGGGGAGGTTGTGGGGGGAGGGGAAGGGCAGGCGTGAGGGGTTGTGGGGGTGGGGGAGGGCAGGTACAATGGAGTTTGTGGGGGTGGGGAGGGTGGGTACGGGGGGAGGTTGTGGGGTGTAGGGGAGGGTGGGTGTGGAGGGGTTGTGTGGGTTGGGGGAGGGCAGGTACGGGGGGGGTGTGGGAGGGTGGGTACGGGGGAGGTTGTGGGGTTGGGGGAGGATGGGTATGGGGAGGGGTTGTGGGGGTGGAGGAGGGTGGGTAGGGTGAGTCGGGTGGGTTGTTAGGGAGATGGTGTAAAGAGACACAGCAATAAACTCCTCTACATGTTCCCCCCCGCCCTCCTCGCCCCCACCCCCCCCCCACCCCCCCAACCCACCCACCCCCACCCCCCCCCAACCCACCCCCCCTACCCCCCCCAACCCACCCCCCCCAACCCACCCCCCCCCCACCCCCACCGCCCCCACCCCCCCAGGAGAAGGGAGTCAACCTGAAATCAAAGCCTGATGTTTGTCAATGGCCCTGCCAGTCGGACCTGGGTCAAGCTGGTACATAGATGGCATTGACTTTGAACAGAAGCCTCAGGATGTCAGGCTGGAGGTAACTGCAGAGACCCCACTTGTAGAAACGGGGGCGGGGGCAGAGGGTTGTGAACGGTGAGGGCTGGGTACTTGCTGATGACCTTGCTGAGTTTGGTGAAAAGCTGACTCAGCCAATAGAGGGACTGTTTTGAGGCCATTCATTTGGTACAAGGACTCTGACCAGACTGGAATTTCGTAAGGTGTCCCTAAAGAGGTGTGGGCCAACGACACTGCTCCATTCCTGTTGGGGGGGATGGCCTAAACGGTCAGCGTTTATCCTTCAGACGGTGGTCCCAACCATATGGTTCTCCCAGCTGTTTACCTCACTTTGCCTCAATCTAACCTGTCTGAGCAGCTCCTAAACACGGAGATAGTCTCTCTGCGAACCACTAACTCCGTGAGCGCGCTCCACTGCTTAATAACTCATTGTGTCAGGATAACCTCTCCTGCTCACTCCTCCCTGGTACCTCTTTCTCCGGAAAGCGCTGCCAGATTCAATGACAACTGCTTGAAGTGTTTCTCTGAAACAGAAAGGACTCTCAAGAAAGGGCACAGATGCATTGGTGAGCACCTCAAAGGGAGAGATGAGCCGAATGGCTTTTTACTGCATTAACTACAGGAATGAGATAGGGAATCTGGTGAGCTGCAATGACAATAATCTCTCCCTCAATGTCAGTAAAACGAAGGAGATTGTCATCGACTTCAGGAAGTGTAAAGGAGAACATGCTCCTGTCTACATCAACAGGGGTGAGGTGGAAATGGTTGGGAGCTTCATGTTTTTAGGTGTCTGGATCACCAACAAGCTGTCCTGGTCCCTCCACACTGACACTATAATTTAGGAAGTCCACCAATGCCCCTACTTTCTCGGAAGACTAAGGAAATTTGGTATGTCCACTACGACTCTCACCAACTTTTACAGATGCACCATAGAAAGCATTCTCTCTGGTTGTATCACAGCTTGGTATGGGCTCCTGCTCTGCCCAAGACTGCAAGGAACTACAAAAGGTCGTGAATGTAGCCCAATCCATCAGGCAAACCGGCCTCTCATCCACTGACTCTGTCTACACTTTCCACTGCCTCGGCAAAGCAGCCAGTATAATTAAGGATCATACACAACCCGAACATTCCCTATTCCATCTTCTTCCATCAGGGAAAACATATAAAAGTATGAGATCATGTACCAACTGACTCAAGAACAGCTTCTTCCCTGCAGCCATCAGACTTTTGAATGGACCTACCTTATTAAGTTGATCTTTCTCTACACCCTAGCTATGATTATAACACTACATTCTGCAGTCTCTTCTTTCCTTCTCTATGAACGGTATGCTTTGTCTGTATAGTGCGCAAGAAATAATACTTTTCACTGTATGTTAATACAGGTGGCAATAATAAATCAAATCAAATATTAACCTCTGATCTTTCTCTACACCCTAGCTGTGACTGTAACACTACATTCTGCACCCTCTCCTTTCTTTCTCTATGAAGGGTATGCTTTGTCTGTATGGTGCGCAAGAAACTATACTTTTCACTTCATACTAATACATGTGGCAATAATAAATCAGATCAAATATTAACCTATGATCTCTCTCTACACCCTAGCCATGACTGTAACACTGCATTCTGCACCCTCTCCATTCCTTCTCCCCTATGTACTCTATGAACAGTATGCTTTGTCTGTACAGCATGCAAGAAACAATACTTTTCACTGTATCCCAATAAATCAAATCGAAAGACAACAGCTTTTTCTACGACTTAGGCACTCCATCCTCCATGCACCCCGCCACCCCCCCCCAGGGTTGGGGGGGGGGGTGCGGTGGTCACCATCAGAGGGACCAGAACATCCATCCGGCGGGAAGGATAGTGAAAGTTCAGCATAAATGTAACAAGCTTCGGGATTTATTTGCTCCCCGTCCCTGCATATTCTGGATTTGCTATTACACAGGGTGGCTTTCTTACTTGTAACGAGCAGCAGGAGGTATGGAGTCAGTAGACCCATGGTCCAATCTTTGCGTTGACACGTGGAGTTTCTGGAAGATAAGAATGGAATACCAATTGAATTTTTTGCTCAGCTCCATCAGTCCTTAAGGATGAACACAACCGAGAATGATGAAACACAAGGCAATCCTATGGAAGTTGGTAGATGTGCAACTTTGCAATGACTCAGTTTAATCACCTTTCCTTTCGCAAGCAATGGAACGAGGGTCTTGTTGCAATATCAGTTTTGCAACTGGGAAAAAAACAAATGATGCACCAGCTTTCACAATTTCTACAACTTGAATGTCATTCCCAGTTGTCTAACAGGTTTGTTATTGTTTATACACGGCAGCATCACGCAAACAAGAAACGGTTAGGGAAATAATAGAAATTTTGGGGTGGCTACAAAATGAATGTAAGCCAGTCCATCATGCAGCTTAGCCTCCTATAAGACTTAGGAGTAGAATTAGGCCACTCGGCCCATCGAGTCTGCTCCACCATTCAGTCATGGCTGATATTTTTCTCATCCCCATTCTCCTGTCTTTTCCCCATAACCCCCTATCCCCCTTATTAATCAAGAACCTATCTATTTCTGTCTTAGAGACACTCAGTGACGCGACCTCCACAGCCTTCTGCGGCAAACAGTCCTGGTGCGGAGATGCCGGCGTTGGACTGGGGTAAACACAGTGAGAAGTCTCACAACACCAGGTTAAAGTCCAACAGGTTTATTTGGTAGCAAACACCACTAGCTTTCGGAGCGCTGCTCCATCATCAGGGTGAGTGGGGAGTTCTGATCACAAAAAAAAATCAGAACTCCCCACTCACCTGATGAAGGAACAGTGCTCCAAAAGCTAGTGGTGTTTGCTACCAAATAAACGTGTTGGACTTTAGCCTGGTGTTGTGAGACTTCTTACTATGCAAAAAGTTCCACAGAGTTCCATCCTTGACTCTGACTACACTTCCCACTGCCTCAGTCAATATCTGTGTGGAGTTTGCACATTCTCCTCATGTCTACGTGGGTTTCCTCTGGGTACTCCGGTTTCCTCCCACACTCCAAAGATGTGCTGGTTAGGTTGATTGGCCATGATAAATTGACCCTTAGTGTTAGAGGGACTGGCAGGGTAAACAAGTGGGGTTACAAGGATAGGGCCAGGGTGGGATTGCTGTCAGTGCAGATTCGATGGGCTGAATGGCCTCCTTCTGCATTGTATGGATACTACGATTCTATTATTCCATCTACACTTCCTGCTGCCTCGGATAAACAGCCAGCATAATCAAGGACCCCAAGCACCCTGGACATTTTCTCTCCTACCTTCTTCCTTTGGGAAAAAGATACAAAAGTCTGAGGTCAAGTACCAACCGACTCAAGAACAGCTTCTTCCCTGCTGCTATCAGACTTTTGAATGGACCTACCTTGCATTAAGTTGATCTTTCTCTACACCCCAGCTATGACTGTAACACCCACTTATAGGAAAGGCGAGAGTGCAGAATGTAGTGTTAGAGTTATAGCTAGGGTGTAGAGAAAGGACAACTTCATGCGAGGTAGGTCCATTCCAAAGTCTGATGGAAGATGTTGGTCTTGAGTCAGTTGATACGTGACCTCAGACTTTTGTATCTTTTTCCCGACAGAAGAAGGTGGAAGAGAGAACGTCCGGGGTGCGTGGGGTCCTTAATAATGCTGGCTGCTTTGCTGATGCAGCGGGCAATGTAGACAGAGTCAATGGATGGGAGGATGGTTTGCGTGATGGATTGGGCTACATTCACAAACTTTTGCAGCTCCTTGTGGTCTTGGCCAGAGCAGGTGCCCATACCAAGCTGTGATATAATCAGAAGTATTGCTTTTTATGGTGCATCTGTAAAAGTTGGTGAGAGTTGTAGTGGACATGCAGAATTTCCTTAATCTTCTGAGAAAGTAGAGGCGTTGGTAACTATAGTATCGGCATGGGGGGGGGGGGGGGGGGGGGACCAGGACAGGCTGTTAGTGATCTGGATACTTAAAAACTTGAAGCTCTCAACCCTCTCCGCTTCATCCCCGTGATGTAGACAGGGCGTGTTCTCCTCAACGCTTCCTTTGTTTTGTTGACATCGAGGGAGAGATTATTGTTGCCGCACCAGTTCACCAGATTCTCTATCTCATTCCTGTTCTCTGTCTCGTCATTGCTTGAGATCCGACCAACTACGGTGGTGTCATCAGCAAACTTGACAATCGAGTTGGAGGGGAATTTGGTCAGAGAGGTGTGTAAAGAGTACGGTAAGAGATCACAGCCTTGTGGGGCACCGATCGTGAAGGAGGTGTTGTTGCCTATCCTTACTGATTGTGGTCTTTGAGTTAGGAAGTTCAGGATCCAGTTGGCAGAGGAAGGAGCCGAGTCCCAGGCCACGGAGTTTGGAGATGAGTTTCGCAGGAATAATAGCTAACTAATCCACCTAACCTGCACATCTTTGGGCACTAAGGAGCAATTTAGCACGGCCAATCAACCTAACCTACACATCTTTGGACTGTGGGAGGAAACCAGAGCATCCAGTGGAAACCCACACAGACACGGGGCAAACATGCACACTCCACACAGACAGTGACCCGAAGCTGAAATTGAACCTGGGTCCCTGGTGAGGCAGTAGTACTAACCCACTGCGCCTCCATGCTGCCAACAGTGCTTCCTAAAATCTCTTTGATCAAACTCTTAGCGTAGGGTTTTGAGGTTAGTGAGTAAACAGCACTTGCCATCCCCCGTGTCGGCCAACACTCGACCTCCCGCTGCCATTTCGGGCTCACTTCAGCGTTGGTTGGCAGTGGGCGTACTTGGAAGGTAGTCTCACCCATGAGAGCTTCCGCCAATCTGATTGGCCGACAGCTCTCCAACCGGGCCAGGCATAGCACTGCAGAGGCCAGAAGCAGCGCTGTCCCTGGAACTAAGTCCCAGGGGTCCCGGAATGGGACGTCTTAGATAGGAATTAATTGCAGAGTCGGGAGTGGGTGGGGGGGTCAGCTATTAGGGGAGTAAGTCAAAGCTTCAACATTCCAGAAGGGAGGGTGCCCCAAATCTGAGGAGGCCTTCAGACTGAGGATTCCTCCCTCATTCCCGACCCAGAGGGAGAAGTGTTTTAGTCCATTTCCCATCCTACTCACACCCGCTCTTGCCAACCTAAAAACTTCGGCTGGGCGGGAACACTTGAGGGCATTAATAGAGACGATATTTCTCAAAACTGGTGCCCCACAAGACTGTGTTCTCAGCCCCCTGCTGTACTCCATATACGCCTGTGAGACCACATTCCCCTCCAACTCGATTTTCAAGTTTGCTGATGACATGGCCATAGTGGGTCGGATCTCAAACAATGGCGAGACAGAGAACAGGAATGAGATAGAGAACCCGGTGAACTGGTGTGGCAACAATAATCTCTCCCTCAATGTTAACAAAATGAAGGAGATTGTCATTGACTTCAGGAGGTGTATGCCCCTGTCTACATCAATGGGGATGAAGTGGAAATGATCGAGAGCTTCACGTTTCTAGATGTCGAGATCACTAACAGCCTGTCCTGGTCCTCCCATGCTGGCACTATAGTTAAGAAAGCCCACCAACGCCTCTACTTACTCAGGAGATGAAGAAAATTTGGCATGTCCACTACAACTCTCACCAACTTTTACAGATGCACCATAGAAAGCATTCTTTCTGGTTGTATCACAGCTTGGTATGGGCTCCTGCTCTGCCCAAGACCGCAAGGAACTACAAAATGTTGTGAACGTAGCCCAATCCATCACGCAAACCAGCCTCCCATCCATTGAGTCTGTCTACACTTCCCGCTGCCTTGGAAAAGCAGCCAGCATAATCAAGGATCCCACATACCCCAGGCATTCTCTCTTCTACCTCTTCCATCAGGAAAAAGATACAAAAGTCTGAGGACACGTACTAACCGACTCAAGAACAGCTTCTTCCCTGCTGCCATCAGACTTTTGAATGGACTTACCTCACATTAAGTTGATCTTTCTCTACACTCTAGCTATGACTGCAACACTAAATTCTGCACCCTCTCCTTTCCTTCTCTATGAACGGTATGCTTTGTCTGTATAGCGCGCAAGAAACAATGCTTTTCACTGCATATTAATACATGCGACAACAATAAATCAAATCAAATCAAATTGAAAGGTCGTGATCTCTTGCCCGCGTCTATCTGTCCAAGTGTGAAATTGTGTCTGGGTTTGCATGGGTGGGTTCCCGCTGGGGTGGGGGAGTGCGGGCCGGGGGGTGGAGTTAGTTCCTGTCTATTCAATTTTACATTCCCCCCCCTCCTCAAACTTTACAACAGGAATGCGAGCTTACAAGCGGTCACACTTTGATCACAATGACAAGTTTCCTTTTAGCTTATCCTCACACATTCACACTGCTGGCATTTCCTAAACACAATCATGTATCTTGGAAGAAGAATTTCTTTCTAGCCTTGGTTCTGTATTTCCGGAAAAGGTGACATGTGAAGGAATTGGGCTGACAGTTCAGTTGGGGCGTGGGGGACGTGGCGGGGTGGGGTGGTGTGACTTTGCCAAGAGGAAACCAACTCAACCCCAGAAACAACAACCTGACCCGGAGTCGACCAGGTGAAGTGATAGGGCAGGTGTTGCGGTCTTTGACCTCAAGGTCATTGCTGCATCGCAAATTGGTCAGTAAAGCTGATTGATCCAGCACCAAACGGAATCACGTACAGCAACGTTGTCAGGTATATTAATCTCTGCAAGTCTTTGGTTCCGTTCCGCAGAAGATAGATTGTTTTACAAAGGCACGGTGTACCTATCACACCTTGTCACTCTTTTCCTAAGTCTACAATTAAACTTCACCACGGGAACGCCAGCTTACAAGCAGTCACGCTGTGATCACTATGACAAATTCCTTTTAGTCTATTCTCACATACTTCTTTTTCCCATCTGGGGGAACGGTGGCACAGTGGTTAGCTCTACTGCCTCAGAGCGGACCTGGGTTCGATTCCGAGCTTGTGCAGTCTGCACATTCTCCCCGTGTCTGTGTGGGCTTCCTCCCACAGTCTGAAAGACGTGCTAGTTAGGTGGATTGGCCATGCTAAATTCTCCCTCAGTGTACCCGAACAGGCGCCGGAATATAGTGACTAGGGAATTTTCGCAGTAACTTCATTGCAGTGTTAATGTAAGCCGAATTGTGGCAAAATAGATGAACTTTAACAGCTCCTTAAACAGCTTTGTGAGCACTCCTTCTATGTCCATCAGATCCTGGCATTAGTCTTGAACCCAAAGCTTCTGGTGATATCCCCTACGCTACAATATCTCCTGACAAATCAATGCATTATCAGACTTAATATACACTTTTCCTTATGAAATTATGTGAAATTCTAATATTGGTTACATATCCTGAATGAAAAAGTTAAAGTAAAGTTTATTTATTAGTCATAAGTGGGCTTACATTCACATTGCAATGAACAGTAAGAAGGCTCACAACACCAGGTTAAAGTCCGACAGATTTCTTTGGTAGCATGAACTTTCGGAGCGCTGTCCCTTCATCAGGTGAGTGATGCAATGAAGTTATTGTGAAAATCCCCTAGTCCCCAACACTTAGGGAGTTTTCATAATGCGCTCTGGCACCTATTCGGGTACACTGAGGGAGAATTTGGTATGGCCAATGCATCTAACCAACCTGTCATTCAGAAACCGGAGCACCCGGAGTAAACCCATGGAGACACGGGGAGAATGTGCAGCCTCCGCACTGACAGTGACACAAGCCAGGAATCAAACTCGGGTCCCTGGCACTGTGAGGCAGCAGTGCTAACCACTGTGCCACCGTGCCACCCTCACATGTACGCTGCCGATATTTGGTCAATTGCTAAATCAAAATATGCTTCAATTTAAAATTTACGTTGATATTCTTTTTAAATTGTTGATGGAAAAAGATAACACCTCTTACCTCAGCAGGCTAAATCCTTTCCAGACGTCCAATTCTGATCAACGATAAAGCAACTCTGCAAGCTAGGGACAGATCTCCAGTGCTATCTCTCCAAAATGATACCTGTTCCTTTGAGGAGGCTGGCTTATTATTTGCTGGAGGCTGAGTTACAAACAGGTATTGTCGGTGTCATGTTTCAGGCTTCATGACGTTGTCCTTTCTGGTCTTTCTCCTTTGGGCCTTTGAGATACACAGCTAATCACCTTGGAATGCCAGCGAAACTAGCCCCACCACTCCCTGATGTTGACTGACTGCATTTTCCTTTCTTTAACAGGGCCACCCAACTCTTTCAGAAGACATTTTCTCCTTCTCCTTAACCAGGTCTCCATCAGACCGCAGGAACCCTCCCCCCCCCAACTCATTGGGCGATGTATGGAATGTATAGTACCCTTCCAACATCTGACCTCTCTCCATTCAAGGTGTTTTGAGCATCGCCTAACACTTTTCTGCACCCCAACACCCCCCCCAAGTTATTTTGTTTGGATTATTACAAATCGGTGAACACGTAGCCCTCCCCCCATTATAGAATCCCTACGGTTCATCCTGTTGACCTGGGCGGCATGGTAGCACAGTGATTAGCACTACTGCTTCACAGCTCCAGGGACCTGGGTTCGATTCCCGACTTAGGTCACTGTCTGTATGGAGTTTGCACATTCTCCTCGTATCTGCCTGGGTTTCCTCCGGGTGCTCCGGTTTCCTCCCACAGTCCAAAGATGTGCGGGTTAGGTTGATTGGCCATGCTAAAATTGCCCCTTAGTGTCCTGAGGTGCATAGGTTAGAGGGATTAGCAGGTAAATGTGTAGGGATATGGGGGTAGGGCCTGTGTGGGATTGTGATTGGCGCAGACTCGATGGGCCAAATGGCCTCCTTGTGCTCTGTAGGGATTCTATGTTCAAAAGTGCTCAATTGTCACACACTCAGTTCCTCTCAGAGAGGTGTCATTTAGTTGCATCAAGGCTAATTGGCTACTGTTGTAACAATAAAAGGGAAAGGCCCAATAAAATGTTTCCTGTCTGATTGTATTGGCACTGAAATAGCTACACTGAGTGTCCCTTTAAAACGCTCCTTAAAATCTCACTCACCTGCTCCGCATATCTCATTCTGTGGCTGAATGTCAAATACTCTATGGTGACATTAGTACACTAAAGACGTATTTTAAATGTGAAGTTATTGCTGTTCAATTCCTCAAGCTTCTTCACTCTCACGTTAATGGATCAAAAACAGTATGGATTTCAATGCAATATAATGAGGACAATTAAAGGGCGGGATGGTAGCACAGTGGTTAGCACTGCTGCTTCACAGCTCCAGGGACCCAGGTTCAATTCCTGGCTCGGGTCACTGTCGGTATGGAGTTTGCACATTCTCCTCGTGTCTCCGATTTCCTCCCACAGTCCAAAGATGTGCGAGTTAGGTTGATTGGCCATGCTAAGAAATTGCCCCTTAGTGTCCAGAGATATGTAGGTTAGAGGGATTAGTGGGTATGATATCTAGGGATATGGGGATAGGGCCTGGGTGGGATTGTGTTCAGTGCAGACTCGATGGGCCGAAGGGCCTCTTTCTGTACTGTAGGGTTCAATGATTCTATGATTCCCCTCCAGCTAACGGGACCTTATAGACCCACCAAAGGCCATCCCCCCATCCCCACACCGCGTTCCCAGATGTGCAGCCAATAAACAACGTAAAAGGCCAATGACTTCAGCGAGATTGGTAGATTCATGTTTTTAGGTGTCCAGATCACCAACAACCTGTCCTGGTCCCCCCCATGCCGACACTATAGTTAAGAAAGCCCACCAATGCCTCTACTTTCTCAGAGGACTAAGGAAATTTGGCATGTCCACTATGACCCTCGCCGACTTTTACAGAAACACCATAGAAAGCATTCTTTTTGGTTGTGTCACAGCTTGGTATGGGCTCCTGCTCTGCTCAAGATCGCAAGAAAGGTCATGAATGTAGCCCAATCCGTCACGCAAACCAGCCTCCCATCCACTGACTCTGTCTACACTTCCCGCTGCCTCAGCAAAGCAGCCAGCATAATTAATGACCCCACGCACCCCAGGCATTCTCTCTTCCACCTTCTTCCATCAGGAAAAAGATACAAAAGAATGAGGTCACGTACCAACCAGCTGAAGAACAGCTTCTTCCCTGCTGCTGTCAAGACTTTTGAATGGACCTACTTCACATTAAGTTGATCTTTCTCTACACCCTAGCTATGATTGTAACCCTGCATTCTGCACCCTCTCGTTTCCTTTTCTATGATCGGTATGCTTTGTCTGTATAGCGAGCAGGAAACAATATTCTTCACTGTATGCGAATACATGTGACAATAATAAATCAAATCAAAAGCCCCACCTGCGACCAATGGCAAGCCATCTTCACCATGTTGTTATAGAACATTCTAGAAATGGTGGGGTGGGGTTTGGGGTAAAGCCATGAAAGGATTTGGAAACAAGGATGGGAATCTTTAAATAGAGGCTGACCAGATTGGGAATCAGTGTATGTCAATGGGAATCGGGGTTTTGGGTGTACAAGACTGGTCACTGAACACATACACCAGGGACAGCGCAGGGAGGAACCTTCGAACTGAACTCATAGGGTGGGGTTTTCCGGCCATGCTCAATCCGAAACCTGGAAAATCCTGCCCAAGGCCAACTGACCTTTCTACAGTCTGGCTCTCGTGAATTGCGGTGGGCGGAATGGGATAACTTGTCCCTTAAGCATCATGTATCAGAGTTAACAGAATCAGACCCCACAAGGAGAGGCCATTTGGCCCATTGCGATGGTTACAGCTCTTCAGTAGAACTATCTAATTGGTCCCATTCTCACGGTGGCACAGTGGTTAGCACGGCTGCCTCACAGCACCAGGGACCCGGGTTCGAGTCCCGGCTTGGGTCACAGTCTGTGCAAAATCTGCACATTCTCCCCGTATCTGCATGGGTTTCCTCTGGGTGCTCCAGTTCCCTCCCACAGTCTGAAAGCTGTGCTGGTTAGGAGCTAAATTCTCCCTCAGCGTACCCGGACAGGCGCCGGAGTGTGGCGACTAGGGGATTTTTTGAGTAACTTCCTTGCAATGTAAGCCTACTAGTGACACTAGTAAAATAAACTTACCTTAAAAACTCTTTCTCCCCAGTCCTGGAATGGGGTAAGATCAAATATGGACAAGGGGTGAACTTCCCGGGATGAATGAGGATTAAAAGAATGTAAAAGCTAACTGAAGAACTATCTTAAATCAAAGCATGGCAGTACAATGGATTCGAACAAAAGTTGATGCGATACCAGGAAATGTCACGCACAGGATGTGGGAAAATCCCAAGAAAAAAAGTCTTTAAAATAACTTATGTAAGAATGACTTTCCTTCTCTATAATCACCTGATGCTCATATGATCATGGGTGGCACGGTGGTTAGCGCTGCTTACCTCACAGTGCCAGGGACCCGGGTTCAATTCCGACCTCGGGTCACTGACTGTGCAGAGTTTGCACATTCTCCCCATGTCGGAATGGGTTTCCTCCAGGAGATCCAGTTTCCTCCCACAGTCCAAAGATGTGCTGGTTAAGTGTTTTGGCCATGCTAAATTATCTCTTAGTGTCCCAAAATGTGTAGGTTAAATGGATTAGCCATGGGAAATCTGTGGGGTTATTGGGTAGGGGGTCAGTCAGAGAGTTAGTGCAGCCTCAATGGGCAGAATGGCCTCTTCTGCATTGTAGGGATTCTATTCTATCCTATTCTATTCATGAATACCGCAAGCAAACCTGCCTCCAACACCCTCTCTGGGGACTCATTCCAGACTCTAACCAATTTTTTGGGTGAAAATCCATTTCCTTATATTGATTGCATCCTTGTCTTGTACCATTCCCTCTGATATCCGGAACCTCTTGTTGGAATGCCCACTATAAACTGCTTCAGGAACTGGATGTGTGATACCATCAGGGTGCTGCAGAAACCTAATCCTTTTCACATGCTTTAGTTTATTTATTCGTGTCACAACTTAAATTAACACTGCGATGAAGTTACTGTGAAAATCCCCTGGTTGCCACACTCTGGCACCTGTTCAGGTTCACTGGGGGAGAATTTGGCACCGCCAATGCGCCCAACCAGCACATCTTTCGGGCTGTGGGAGGAAACTCACGGAGACACGGGGAGACAGGCAGATGCCTCCCAGACAGTGACCCAAACCCGGGAATGAACCTGCCTCCCTCTCTGGCACTGTGAGGCAGCAGTGCTCATAGAGTCATAGAATCTACAGTGCAGAAGGAAGCTATTCAGCCCACTGAGTCTACACCGACCACAATCCCACCCAGGTCCTATCCCCGTAAACATATTTACCCTCCTAGTCCCCCTGACACAATGGGGCAATTTAGCTCGATCAATCCACTTAACCCGCGCGTCTTTCGAGTGTGGGAGGAAACCAGAGCACCCGACGGAAACCCTCGCAGACACGGGGAGAACATACAGACTCCACACAGACAGTGAACTAAGGCCGGAATCGAACCCAGGTCCCTGGCACTGTGAGATAGCAATGCTAACCACTGCGCACCGTGCTGCCCAACTGCTGTGATCTGGAGCTACGGGCACTGAAGGTCCAGACTCCAATTTCCTTCCAGCACACAGCTGACCAGGAATCTCTCTCCCGCCTGACCTTGCTATGCATTGGAAGGAGGTGTAAGTGGGTACTCACACACTCCTACACCCTGAAGAGGAACTAGAACCCTGAGCTTCTGTCTCAGAGGCAGGTCGGCAACCCACTGAACCCCAAACCCTCCCCGGGGACCGAACAATCCAAAAGTTAACAAAGGACAGGAATAGCCGTAAATCTGTAACAGAGCTTGCAACTGGGCTTGTATTCAAATTGCAGTGTACGTTACCAAATGAAATCGAGCACCTTGTCCGCTAATCTAGCGCTATTATTTATTTGTATAAATTCTGTGCCTGGAGACAAAGGTATATCTCCGATCTATGACACTGTTAGCACACACAATAGGTAAACGCACTCAAACTCTCAGTTTACACAAGGACTTGTACCGCTGCGTAAGACCTGTGCCTTGCAAAGCAACTCTCTAAGTGGCCAGCTTCTGAGGAGCGGTTCCCATTGCAATAGGCAGAAATTGCACCTTCCGATCGCGACATTTCCTACTGCCACGGGGGGGGTGGGGGGGTGTGAGGCTGCTGCGACTCTCTGAGCTGAGAATGCAGCCCCTCCCCCACACTCTACCCATCGCCCCCAACCCCCACAGATCCCCACGCCCACCCTTCCCACCCGTCCTCCCAACCCCCCACAGCCTCCTCACCCCAATCCCTCCATAGACTTTGCAGTCTATCAATAAGAACGGTCACAAGTTGAAGTAGAGCATAATTATTCTGTCACACATGGTAGGAAGGAGGTGGGAGAGTGTTTATCGCTCTATCTAATTTGCCTTTTTTCTGGTTTAAATTTATCTTATTAGTGTCACAAGTAGGCTTACGTTAACACTGCAATGAAGTTACTGTGAAAATCCCCCAGTTGCCGCACTCCGGCGCCTGTTCGGGTTCACCGAGGGAGAATTTGGCACGGCCAATGCACCCTAACCAGCACATCTTTCAGACAGTGGGTAGAAACCGGAGGAGACCCACGCAGACATGGGCATAGCATGCACACAGACAGTGAACCAAACACCCATCAGCCTAATCCACACACCTTTGGAATGTGGGAGGAATCCGGAGCACCTGGGGGAAACCCACAGAGATGTTTCATACAATCTCCGAAAGATCTCTTCCAGTGTTAGAGCAGGATTAGCAGGTGGTATACAATACTCAGAGCAGCAAAACTCTCTGACCCAGAGCTTCTAGGTGTCCAGATCACCAATAATCCGACCTGGTCCCTCTATGCTGACACTACAGATAAGAAAGCCCACCAACATGTCTACTTTCTCAGGAGGCTAAGGAAATTCAGCATGTCCGCTACGACTCTCACCAATTTTTACAGATGCACCATAGAAAACATTCTTGTGGATTGTATCACAGCTTGGTACGGCTCCTGCTCTGCCCAAGATCGCAAGAAACAACAAAAGATTGTGAATGTAGCCCAGTCCATCAGGCAAACCTACCTCCCATCCATTGATTCCGTCTACACTTCCCGTTGCCTTGGCAAAGCAGCCGGCATCATTAAGGACCCCTACACACCCCAGACATTCTCTCTTCCACCTTCTCCATCAGGAAAAACATACAAAAGTCTGAGGTCACGTACCAACCGACTCAAGATCAGTTTGTTCCCTGCTGCTGTCAGACTTTTGAATGGACCTATCTCACATTAAGTTGAACTTTCTCTACACCCTAGCTATGCCTGTAACACTACATTCTGCACTCTTTCCTTTCCTTCTTTATAAACGGTGTGCTTCCTCTGTATGGCACGCAGGAAATCATACTTTTCACTTTACCCAATACATGTGACAATAATAAATCAACTCAAAGCCCTCTGGCGGGGGGGGTGGTGGTGGGGCGGGTGCAGAGTAGGAGTGACTGGAGAAGGTTGCTTAAACAGGATGGGGAAACCTAATTGGGAAAGTCTTTTGGAATCCTTCAGGCTGTACAATTATCTGATTCCATCCATTAGCTCAAAGGGAGTTCCTCGAATCGGGCCAGGCTGCAGCTGATGACTCTTGCCTCTGACTCAGAAAGTTATGGGTTCAAATCCCACACCAGAAACCTGGATGTAGGTAGATAATCAGGTGCAGTGAAAAATCCTCTTGGAGGTGGGTGCCAAATTGTGATGACGGTCAAGGCGAAACAGGCAGCCATTATTCATAACATCGTTAAAGATTATCATTACGATAACCAATCTGATAATTGCCCCATTTCAGCACACAAATAATTACAATTCATTGCAAAATGCAGGTCTCCATAATTTATAGAACAAAGATCTGCTAACTCTCCAGCGCAGCGCAGTGCTGTCTTTCACATGAGGTAATAAACTCAGGCTCAGCTGGTGTAATAAAGATTCTCTTGCGCAGCTCAACTGGACGGTTTTCCATTGCGTCTCAACTGATCTTTGTCCCCTTGACCAGCAGTACTTAAAAGGACGATCTTGCCAACAGAGACTACATTCACGGGCGGCAGAGTAGCACAATGGTTAGCGCTGTTGCCTCACCGTGCCAAGGACACTGGTTCGATTCCGGCCTTGGGTGATTATTTGTGCGGAGTTTGCACGTTCTCTGCGTGGGTTTCCTCCAGGTGCTCTGATTTCCTCTCAAAGTCCAAAGATGTGCAGGTTAAGTGGATTGGTCATGTTAAATTACCCCTTAGTGCCCAAAGATGTGCAGGTTTGTTGGATTGGCCATGCTAAATTGTCCCTTAATTTTCAAGGATATATAGGTTAGGTGGATTGGCCATGCTAAATTGCCCCTTAGTTACAAAGATGTGCTGGTTAGCTGGATTGGCCATGCTAAATTGCCCCTTAGTGTCCAAAGATGTGCAGGTTAGCTGGATTGGCCATGCTAAATTGCCCCTTAATGTCAGGGGGATTGGCAGAGTAAATATGCAGGGTTATGGGGATGAGGCCTGTGTGGAATTATTGTTGGTACAGGCTCGATGGGCTGAATGGCCTTCTTGTGCACTGTAGGGATTCAATGACCTGGTTTACAGGTCACTGGGGATGAGTGGTGAGGTAGATTGAGGAAGCAGGAGCAATTACTTCCTGATAATTACAGGCTGGAAATTAGCCTTTCTTCGATTTGACCTGACTATTGACACATCTTTGCTCGTGACACTGATATTAATGTGTTCAACGCTGGACGGAGGAACGTAACGGAAACAAAACTGAAAGACTGGCATTGATATAGCGCCGTTCACGAGAATGGTTCCAACATGAAAATCTGAACAGTAGGGTCCATGCTCACTTTTCCAATCTCACCTCCGCCGCGTACTTTCCAAAAATATTACTCAGTTAGGACGGTGAGTTCTGTTCAATTCAACACTGGGGACAGACACAGCTGATTCAGTGTCAAATGCCACCTAACCCAAACCCAAAACAATCAAATCGTTCCCATTTCTCTCCCCCTCTGTGCCGAACCCCGATTCAGTGCTTCGAGCTTTTGCTGCTGTGGTTCCTGACATGATGTGGAGATGCCGGTGTTGGATTGGGGCGGGCCCAGTAAGAAGTCTCACAACACCAAGTTAAAGTCCAACAGGTTTATTTGGAAAGCACGCGCTTTCGGAGCACCGCTCCTTCGTCAGGTGAGTGACGATGAAGGAGCTTGAGGCTCCGAAAGCTCGTGCTACCTGTTGGACTTTAACCTGGTGTTGTGAGACGTCTTGCTGTGGTTTCTGACAACATCAACAGATGCAAAGCACAAACAAAAGTATCTGTCCACTGCCCAATATAACTGCGCTGTGAGAAATCTCTCATAATGGGTGGCACAGTGGTTAGCACTGCTGCCTCACAACGCTAGGGACCCGGGTTCGATTCCCGGCTTGGGTCACTATCTGTGCGGAGTCTGCACGTTCTCCCTGTGTCTGTGTGGGTTTCTTCCCACAGCCTGAAAGACATGCTGGTTAGATGCATTGACCATGTTAAATTGTCCCTTAGTGTACCTGAACAGGCACCGGAATGTGGCAACTAGGGGACTTTCACAGTAACTTCATTGCGGTGTTAACATAAGCCTAGTTGTGATACAAATAAACTTTAAACAATAACTCAGTTCACCTGGAGTGTGGCGACTTGGGAATTTTCACAGTAACTTCTTTGCAGTGTTAATGTAAGCCTACTTACAACATGAATACACAAATAAACTTTAAATCGACTAATTTCTCCCTCTCTCTCTCAAATGCTATCATTGCTTTGAGCACAATCCGTGACGAATAAGCAATATTATTTTAAATAAATAATTTCCAGTAATTATGCATAATTGTGCTTACCAACTAATTCACAAAAAGGTTCAACTTCAAATTAAGGTCAACTTTTTCTTCTCAAGAGATGTTGGCAAATCGATTTAGATCTCAGATGGTGCGACTGGTAAATAGCTCTCTGAGTGATACTCGCTTCTTATTCCTGCGTGGAGGGCTGTACTAATTGATTCCCTCTAATATTTATTTGGCAAGGTCCCATGTAATTTTGGGGTGTCAGGTTTCCAGTGACATCCTGCTCCACGCAGCTTAAGGTTATGTTTTGTCTTTGTGTGTTTGGTAATGTTTACAGAGTTCGTTGTTCACGTATTCTTTCATTGATTCTCACTCAGGGGAAGATTCATGGGGTCAAAGTTTCTCTCTTGTGAAACGATTAGTTCACATTTTGCACTGGATGCTTGAGGACTATCTGCTACCAACCAATGCGTATCCTGACCATGTCTAGGCGTTGCCTACTCAGACAAAGGAGGCAGCAGGTATGCTATGGTATGCTGTTAAACCTGAAATGCATTACTCACACCAAATCTCTGCTTGCAATCAGTTACTTACGCATCCTTCCAAACAAATTGATCACACACACACGGTTGAGAAGAAAACCAACTACATTCATTTTCCTTAATTCTCTTTTGCAGGCAACGCCTTAACACAACCAGACAAGGTCCAAGCATACATATACATGCGGATTAATGTACGCATATATACATGCGGATTAATGTACGCATATACACATGGGTGTTAATGTACGCATATACACATGTGGATTAGTACACGCACATACACATGTGGATTAGTACACACACATACACATGTGGATTAATGTATGCACATACACATGTGGATTAATGTATACACATACACATGTGAATTAGTACACGCACATACACATGTGGATTAATGTATGCACATACACATGTGGATTAGTACACGCACATACACATGTGGATTAATGTATGCACATACACATGTGGATTAGTACACACACATACACATGTAGATTAATGTACGCACATACACATGTGGATTAATGTACGCACATACACATGTGGATTAGTACACACACATACACATGTGGATTAATGTACGCACATACACATGTGGATTAGTACACACACATACACATGTGGATTAATGTACGCACATACACATGTGGATTAGTACACACACATACACATGTCGATTAATGTACGCACATACACATGTGGATTAGTACACACACATACACATGTGGATTAATGTATGCACATACACATGTGGATTAGTACACGCACATACACATGTGGATTAATGTATGCACATACACATGTGGATTAGTACACGCACATACACATGTGGATTAAAGTACGCACATACACATGTGGATTAGTACACACACATACACATGTGGATTAATGTACGCACATACACATGTGGATTAGTACACACACATACACATGTGGATTAATGTATGCACATACACATGTTGATTAGTACACACACATACCCATGTGGATTAATGTACGCACATACACATGTGGGTTAGTACACACACATACACATGTGGATTAATGTACGCACATACACATGTGGGTTAGTACACATACATACACATGTGGATTAATGTACGCACATACACATGTGGATTAGTACACACACATACCCATGTGGATTAATGTACGCACATACACATGTGGGTTAGTACACACACATACACATGTGGATTAATGTACGCACATACACATGTGGGTTAGTACACATACATACACATGTGGATTAATGTACGCACATACACATGTGGATTAGTACACGCACATACACATGTGGATTAATGTATGCACATGCACATGTGGATTAATGTATACACTTGCACATGTGGATTAATATATGCACATACACGTGGATTAATTTACGCAAAGCACATGTGGGTTAATGTACGCATATTCACATGTGCATTAATGTATGCACGTACACATGTGGGTTAATGTATGCACATGTGGATAAATGTACGCACATGCACATGCGCATTAATGAATGCATATACACATGTGGATTAATGTACACACTTTCACATGTGGATTAATGTACGCACATGTGATTTAATGTATGCACATGCACATGTGAGTGGACGCCATGGAGGGAACAGTGGTTAGCATTGCTGCTTCATAGCGCCACGGACCCGGGTTCAATTCCCGGCTTGGGTCACTGTCTGTGTGAGATTTTGTTTATGCAGAGGGTGGTGGGTGCCTGGAATTCCCTGCCCGAGTTGGTGGTGGGTGAAGAGACCCTAAACTCCTTTAAAAAAGTACCTGGATCTGCACCTTAAAGCGCCGTAAGTAAACTACAGGGCTATGGGGTGGGGTGGAGTGGGGATTAGAAAAGGCACCTGGGTGTCCTTGGGCTGGCACGGACCAGATGGGCCGAACGGGCTCCTGCTGTGCTTTCACCTTTCGCTGGTTCTATGGAGTCTTTACGAGTTTTCATAAAGAGGTCTGAAGTAGTCACAAGGATGTGGAATTTTATGCCTCCCACCTCCCCCCCCCGCCCCCCACCTCCCCCCACCCCTCCCCAGCCCCCACCGCAGTGTGTTTTTTTGGCAGGGATGGCGGTTAACATCATTGGTTGCCGGTCCTTGCCTCGTGGGGTGGGGAGGGGTGGGGGAGGGCGGGGGTTGGGGGGGGGGGGGACATGGTCATCACCGGAAAATCCCACCAGCTGGAAAATTCAACTCCAAAAAAACGACGGCCGGATTTCTCCGGTACTCCGCGCACCTCCCCCCCTCCCGGCCTCTCCGTCGCTGAACTTGGCGCTCAGCCAAAACTCCATTCGCTGCAGCGGGAACGGAGAATCCCGGGCGAGATCGGAGAATCCAGGCCCATTTTCCCTCTCCGCCGACGTTGCTGAGGTTTTTTTCTTTTCTCCCCAGCATTTTCTGTTCTTGCAATATCCTGTCGGGCACAAAGAAATATTGTCAGTGGATATTTCAAAAGGGTACGTGCAAACAATTAACCGTACACAGTCCCTTCAACTCGCCTAAGCCACATAAAGAATGCTTGCAGTGCGTTGGCTACTGGAGGCAGTATTGTTACAGCTTTTGCAATCAATCCCCAGGTAAAAATAACCATGCTTACGTCTGGGTGTGGGTGAGTAATTCTTGAGTTATGAAAAGAACTCGGGGAGAACCCAATGGAAGCAGAAATCAGAAAATTAGAATGTTATGAATTATTTCAAAGACCAAATGTAGGTAATAAAATTTATCCTTTTTGTGTTGATGACGTATAGAACTGTCAAGGAAACAGCTGAGGAGGAAGCCACAGGAGATAATGAGATAATCGGAAAAGCTGAGGTAAATGGGTGAATGAACGTAAAGAGTAAGGAAGGTTGCAAGTTTCTTCTCCTTCTATTTATTCGGTCATGGGGTGTGGTTATCGTCACTGACTGGGCCAGCATTTATTGCCCATCCCTAGAGTCAACCCCATTGCTGGGGGGGTCACATGTAGGCCAGGCCGGGTAAGGACGGCAGATTTCCTCTCCGAAAGGGACATTGGTGAACCAGATGGGTTTTACCGAAAATCCATAGAATAGAAATGGGCAAGCCACGTAAAACGTCCTGGCATCGGTGGGACTGGAAGACCCCACTGGTAGCAAATGGCAGTGCTGAAAAGCACGCTGCGCTGGTTGATGGTGGGGGGAGAAGTGGAGGAGGGTGTGAAAGGGGGGTGGGGGTGAGGAGGGTGCGGGGTGGGAGCTCTGGAACATCCCACCCAATGCTGCAGATCTCAGGAATTTAGAAGAATGAGGAGAGATCAAATCGAGGTATACAAGATGATAAAAGGTCTGGATAAAGTAGATGTGGAGAGGATGCTTCCCCTTGTGGGGTATTCTAGGACGAGACAATATCGTCTAAGGATAAAGGGGCAGCAAACTTAAAACAGAGTTGGAGGAGAAACTAATTCTCCCAAAGGGTTGTGAATCTGAGGAATTCGCTACTCCAAAGTGCGCTGGATGCTGGGACAGGGAGTAAATTTAAGGAGGCGTTAGACAGATTTTTAATTGAGAATGGGTTGAAGGGGAGAAGGCAGGAAAATGGGGACGAGGAGCATATCAATGGCGGAGTGCACTCATAGAATCCCTACAGTGCAGAAGGGGGCCATTCGGCCCATTGAGTCTGCACCAACCACAGTCCCACCAATCCCCATAACCCCACATTTATACCCTGCGATCTTTCTGATGATGGGGAGATGCCAGCGTTGGCCTCGAATGGGCACAATAAGAAGTCCCACAACACCAGGTTAAAATCTAACTGGTTTAAATTGGTAGCACGAGCTTTCGGAGCACTGGCCCTTCATCGGGTGAGTGTTGACTAACACCGCATCCACATCATGGCTACCACTGACACCACAAACTGCTGGCTCAAAGTGGAGAGGATCTCCAGGAGGATCAGGCATATCAACACAGACATCAAGTTTCACCTGATGGTGGGGCAGTGCTCCAAAAGCTCGTGCTACCAAATAAACCTGTTGGACTTTAACCTGATGTGGTGAGACTTCTTTCAATCCCTCTGACACTAACTGGGCAATTTAGCACGGCCAATCCACCTAACCTGCATCATCTTTTGGACTGTGGGAGGAAACCGGAGCACCCGGAGGAAACCCACGCAGACTCGATGGGCCGAATAATTCTGCTCCTATATCTTATGAATCTAACTGGGTGGCACGGCAACACAGTGGTTAGCACTGCTGCTTCACAGCTCCAGCGACCTGGGTTCGATTCCCGGCTTGGGTCACTGTCTGTGTGGAGTTTGCGCATTCTCCTCGTGTCTGCATAGGTTTCCTCCCACAGTCCAAAGATGTGCGGGTTAGGTCGATTGGTCATGCTAAAATTGCCCCTTAGTGTCCAGGGATGTGTAGGTTAGAGGGATTAGTGGGTAAAATATGTAGGGATATGGGGGTAGGGCCTGGGTGGGATTGTGGTCAGTGCAGACTCGATGGGCTGAAGGGCCTCTTTCTAAACTGTAGGGTTCTATGATTCTGTGACCTTTTGAGATCGATGACCTTTTGTGGGAGTTATTCTGAGCATAAAGTTATCTGGAGAGATCAGATCAGAACAGTGAAGGAATTGTACATTGTTTCAGCATGGTAAACATGTTGGTTTGCCTGAGAAGCGATGCGAACCGCATCACTAAATATGGAATTCAGGCATCACAGGTACAGCATTTCTGGTTTGACACCAATCTTTTTCTTGCTGAGGAAAAAAACGGTGTAGAAAATACTCCGGTTTTCAGACTTACGTGTTTAATGCAGACAAGTGTGAGGTGTTGCACTTTGGAAGGACAAACCAAGGTAGAACATACAAGGTAAATGGTAGGACATTGAAGAGTGCAGTAGAACAGAGGGATCTGGGAATACAGATACATCATTCACTAAGAGTGGCATCGCAGGTAGATAGGGTCGTAAAGAGTGCTTTTGGTACATTGGCCTTTATAAATCAAAGTATTGAGTGTAAGAGTTGGAATGTTATGGTGAGGTTGTATAAGACATTGGTGAGGCTGAATTTAGAGTACTGTGCGCAGTTTTGGTCACCTAATTACAAGAAGGATATTAATAAGGTTGAAAGAGTGCAGAGAAGGGATGTTGCCGGGACTTGAGAAACTGAGATCTTGAGAAATCTCGAACACCGCATCCACATCATGGCTACCACCAACACCACAAACTGCTGGCTCAAAGTGGAGAGGACCTCCAGGAGGATCACGCATATCGACACAGACATCAAGTTTCACCTGATGGTGGGGCAGTGCTCCAAAAGCTCGTGCTACCAAATAAACCTGTTGGACTTTAACCTGATGTGGTGAGACTTCTTTCAATCCCTCTGACACTAACTGGGCAATTTAGCACGGCCAATCCACCTAACCTGCATCATCTTTTGGACTGTGGGAGGAAACCGGAGCACCCGGAGGAAACCCACGCAGACTCGATGGGCCGAATAATTCTGCTCCTATATCTTATGAACCTAACTGGGTGGCACGGTGACACAGTGGTTAGCACTGCTGCTTCACAGCTCCAGGGTCCTGGGTTCGATTCCCGGCTTGGGTCACTGTCTGTGTGGAGTTTGCACATTCTCTGCATGGGTTTCTTCTGGGTGCTCCAGTTTCCTCCCACAGTCCAAAGATGTGTGGGTTAGGTCGATTGGCCATGCTAAAATTGCCCCTTAGTGTCCTAGGATGCTTAGGTTAGAGGGATCAGCGGGTAAAATATGTAGGGATATGGGGGTAGGGCCTGGGTGGGATTGTGGTCAGTGCAGACTCGATGGGCTGAAGGGCCTCTTTCTGCACTGTAAGGTTCTATGATTCTGTGACCTTTTGAGATCGATGACCTTTTGTGGGAGCTATTCTGAACATAAAGTTATCTGGAGAGATCAGGTCAGAACAGTGAAGGAATTGCGCATCTTTTAAGGCTCGCCCATTCCAAGCATGCAGCTAACGCACGGTAAACATGTGGCTTGTTTGAGAAGTGATGTGAACCACGTCACTAAATACGGAATTCAGACATCACTAATCTTTTGAGCTCGCAAATGTGGCACAGTGCCAGAAATAGCCCTGTCACATTGTATATATTACCAAGCTCCAACTTCCCCCAGGTATCATCACATTCCAGTTATCTCCCACAGTCTGAAAGACGTGCTGGGCGAGGTGCTAAATTCTCCCTCCATGTAACCCCAACAGGCGACTAGGGGGAGTTCACAGTAACTTCATTGCAGCGTTAGTGTAAGCCTTACTTGTGACTAATAAATAATCTCTGTCTCTGACTTACTAAAAAAAAATCCAAAATGTTATAGAACTATAGAACACTACAGCTCAGAAACAGGCCTTTTGTCCCTTCTTGGCTGTGACGAACCATTTTTCTGCCTAGCCCCACTGACCCTCACCTGGACCATCTCCCTCCACACCCCTCACATCCATGTACCTGTCCAAGTTTTTCTTAAATGTTAAAAGTGAGCCCGCATTTACCACTTCATCTGGCAGCTCATTCCATACTCCTACCACTCTCTGTGTGAAGAAGCCTCCCCCACAATATTCCCTTTAAACTTTTCCCTCTTAACCCATGTCCTCTAGTTTTTTTTCTCCCCTAACCTCAGTGGAAAAAGCCTGCTTGCATTTACTCTATCTATACCCACATTAATTTTATATAGACCTCTATCAACTCTCTCCTCATTCTTCAACGCTCCAGGGAATAAAGTCCTAACCTATTCAACTTTTCTCTGTAACTCAGTTTCTCAAGTCCCGGCAACATCCCTTCTCTGCACTCTTTCAACCTTATTAATATCCTTCTTGTAATTAGGTGACCAAAACTGCTCACAGTACTCTAAATTCAGCCTCACCAATGTCTTATACAACCTCAACATAACAATCCAACTCTTACACTCAATACTTTGATTTATAAAGGCCAATGTACCAAAAGCACTCTTTACGACCCTATCTACCTGCGATGCCACTTTTAGTGAATGATGTATCTGTATTCCCAGATCCCTCTGTTCTACTGCACTCTTCAATATCCTACCATTTACCTTGTATGTTCTACCTTGGTTTGCCCTTCCAAAGTGCAACACCTCACACTTGTCTGCATTAAACATGTAAGTCTGAAAACCGGAGTATTTTCCACACCGTTTTTTTGTCTCAGCGAGCTCAGCTCTCCAATCTTCTCACACTCTGTCAAATTTTTGACAGTCGGGTGGGGGGGCTTGCGGGAGGTGAGGGTGCTGGGGGAAGGTGGAACCAACGCACGCTGGTGAAACTGGTTTCAGATTGCTCGGGGAACCATTGCGCGGGGCGCCCTGTTCTCCCAGCGTAGGGGGAGACCTCCTGCCACCCCCTCCCCACCCCTCCCACCAGGGACATCAACCCCCCCCCCACCCCCACCCATCATTGGTAGCAGTGTAACCCACCCACCCACCCCATAGCAATCCTCCCAACGTGGCCCCCGACATGACCCCCCCACCCCCAGCTCACACACCCCACAACCCCTCCCTTTGCCAATCACCCCCCGACTTGCGTACCCCCTGCACAGCTCCCTCCACCTCCTTGCATGCCCCCCCTACCAGCCCCATCCTCAGTCAGGCCCTACCCCCTTGGCACTGTCCCGGCACAGTTATGGAGGCCAGTGGGCACTGCCAGGGTGCCTGGTGGGTGCTGCCAGAGTGGCAATGCCCAATGGGCAGTGCCCAGCCATGCCCTTGACCACCCCAAGACTTTACTGGCCTCAGGATGCCCCAGTATGGCCATGGCATCTGGTCCCTGCTATCGGGGGCTACCTCATCAGCAAGCAATCTTGCCGACAAGGGGGAGGTTGAGGCAGCTGTGAGGCTGGAGGGCGGTGAACCCAATAATGGAACTGAAATACAGTCAGTCCGAAGCAAATGGGCTTCATGCCTAAATGGGGGAAGCCAATCCCACTGGTGCAACCAAACCAGGGAGATGGCATGTGGGCATGAACTGGTTTTTAGCCCTGCACTCTGGGCATGATCTTACCAGTAAGAAGTCTCGCAACACCAGGTCAAAGTCCAACAGGTTTATTTGGTAACACGAGCTTTCGGAGCACTGTCCCTTCGCTCACCTGATGAAGGAGCATCACTCCGAAAGCTCGTGCCACCAAATAAACCTGTTGGACTTTAACCTGGCGTTTGTGAGACTTCTTACACTGTTTACCCCAGTCCAACGCCAGCACCTCCACATCATGATCTTACCAGCCGTTCATGCCACTGCAGCGAGGTCAGAGAATTTGGCAGCCGGCCAAATCTCCGTCCACTGCGGCGGGATGGGAAAATCTCACCGGTGTGAAGGCCGGTAAGATTCTGGCCGTTATCTTCCCGGCTCCCCATGTGGGCTGACCAGCATGGCGACCCAGCATGTTAGCACCATCAAAACATAGAACATAGAACACCGTGGCTGGCACAGTGGTTAGCAACAGCCTGGCGTAGTCACACTCACCGGATTGAACCTCACGGGGGATAACGTCCCAGACACCACCGTCCCGACACCAGTATCCCAATTCCTGTCCCACCGACAGGACAGACCCAGCAGAGATGGCGCGCAGCATCGAGTTGGGACGGAGTTGCCCTGGGGGTCCTGAACATTGACCCTGAATCTCATGAAGGTCAAACATGGGCAAAGAAACCACCTGCTGATTTCACAGCATGCTGGCACAGTGGTTGGCACGCCTGCTTCACAGCGCCAGGGATCCGGGTTCGATTCCCAGCTTGAATCACTGACCGTGCAAAGTTTGCACATTCTCCCCGTGTCTGCGTGGGTTTCCTCCGGGTGCTCCGGTTTCCTCCCACATTCTTAAAGATTCATTCCCTGTTTGCTGTGCTGAAGCTAGCCCCGTTTCCGATATTGCAGCAGCAACTGCGCTTACAAACAAATCCCCGATTGTAAAGAGAGTCCTTAAAGATGTGGATCATAAGATTATAGAATCCCTACAGGAGGCCATTCAACCCATCGAGTCTGCACCGACCACAGTCCCACCCAGGCCCTATCCCCGTCACTCTACTAATCTCTCTGACACTAAGGGGCAATTTAGCATGGCCAATCCACCCAACCCACACATCTTTGGACTGTGGGACAAAACCAGAGCACCCGGAGGAAACCCACGCAGACATGGGGAGAATGTGCAAACTCTGCACAGACAGTGACCCAAGGCCGGGGATTGAACCCAGGTCCCTGGCGCTGTGAGTGCTAACCACTGTGCCACCGTGAAGTTGGATTGAAGGAAGTCCTTCCTTTGGAGTAATTGTTTGCTTGGCTAAAAATGATGTGGCCAAAGAGATAGGCCGACAGGATTGGGAATTCTTGCCAAAAGTCTTTCCCTGGTTCACCAAATGTTCCGTCTTGCCCACAAGAAGTGGGCAAAATCCCACTCATAGGGCCCGATTTTACCATTTTCATTCTAAGTGCTGAATCTGGACATAATGCAGATCAGATTTAGAAATCTGCTTTCAGGAGCCCCCATCTCCAGTCCCATTCACGCTGCAGGCAGGGATTAGCACTGCCAGAACAATCGGAGCTCTGAACTGGGCATGCGCAGTTGGGAAAAAATCGGAAAAAGCGCGCACATGTCGGATCACAGAGAGCAGAGAAAGCAGCCCAGGAATGACAAACAGGAGTGATGGCCCCCACACACATCACTGTCCCCTTTAACCACCCATCCCCACTACCCACACACATCACTGTCCCCTTTATCCACCCATCCCCACTACCCACACACATCACTGTCCCCTTTATCCACCCATCCCCACTACCCACACACATCACTGTCCCCTTTATCCACCCATCCCCACTACCCACACACATCACTGTCCCCTTTATCCACCCATCCCCACTACCCACACACATCACTGTCCCCTTTATCCACCCATCCCCACTACCCACACACATCACTGTCCCCTTTATCCACCCATCCCCACTACCGACACACATCACTGTCCCCTTTAACCACCCATCCCCACTACCCACACACATCACTGTCCCCTTTATCCACCCATCCCCACTACCCACACACATCACTGTCCCCTTTATCCACCCATCCCCACTACCCACACACATCACTGTCCCCTTTATCCACCCATCCCCACTATCCACACACATCACTGTCCCCTTTATCCACCCCCCACTACCCACACACATCACTGTCCCCTTTATCCACCCCCCCACTACCCACACACATCACAGTCCCCTTTATCCACGCCCCACTACCCACACACATCACTGTCCCCTTTATCCACCCCCCACTACCCACACACATCACTGTCCCCTTTATCCACCCCCCCACTACCCACACACATCACAGTCCCCTTTATCCACGCCCCACTACCCACACACATCACTGTCCCCTTTATCCACCCCCACTACCCACACACATCACTGTCCCCTTTATCCACCCCCCACTACCCACACACATCACAGTCCCCTTTATCCACGCCCCACTACCCACACACATCACTGTCCCCTTTATCCACCCCCACTACCCACACACATCACTGTCCCCTTCATCCACCCCCCCACTACCCACACACATCACTGTCCCCTTTATCCACCCCCACTACCCACACACATCACTGTCCCCTTCATCCACCCCCCCACTACCCACACACATCACTGTCCCCTTTATCCACGCCCCACTACCCACACACATCACTGTCCCCTTTATCCACCCCCACTACCCACACACATCACTGTCCCCTTTATCCACCCCCACTACCCACACACATCACTGTCCCCTTCATCCACCCCCCACTACCCACACACATCACTGTCCCCTTTATCCACCCCCCCACTACCCACACACATCACTGTCCCCTTTATCCACGCCCCACTACCCACACACATCACTGTCCCCTTTATCCACCCCCACTACCCACACACATCACTGTCCCCTTTATCCACCCCCACTACCCACACACATCACTGTCCCCTTCATCCACCCCCCACTACCCATACACATCACTGTCCCCTTTATCCACGCCCCACTACCCACACACATCACTGTCCCCTTCATCCACCCCCCCACTACCCACACACATCACTGTCCCCTTTATCCACGCCCCACTACCCACACACATCACTGTCCCCTTTATCCATGCCCCCACTACCCACACACATCACTGTCCCCTTTATCCACCCCCCCACTACCCACACACATCACTGTCCCCTTTATCCACGCCCCACTACCCACACACATCACAGTCCCCTTTATCCACCCCACTACCCACACACATCACTGTCCCCTTTATCCACCCCCCACTACCCACACACATCACAGTCCCCTTTATCCACCCCCCACTACCCACACACATCACTGTCCCCTTTATCCACCCCCCCACTACCCACACACATCACAGTCCCCTTTATCCACGCCCCACTACCCACACACATCACTGTCCCCTTTATCCACCCCCACTACCCACACACATCACTGTCCCCTTTATCCACCCCCACTACCCACACACATCACTGTCCCCTTCATCCACCCCCCACTACCCATACACATCACTGTCCCCTTTATCCACGCCCCACTACCCACACACATCACTGTCCCCTTCATCCACCCCCCCACTACCCACACACATCACTGTCCCCTTTATCCACCCCCACTACCCACACACATCACTGTCCCCTTCATCCACCCCCCCACTACCCACACACATCACAGTCCCCTTTATCCACGCCCCACTACCCACACACATCACTGTCCCCTTTATCCACCCCCCCACTACCCACACACATCACAGTCCCCTTTATCCACGCCCCACTACCCACACACATCACTGTCCCCTTTATCCACCCCCACTACCCACACACATCACTGTCCCCTTTATCCACCCCCCACTACCCACACACATCACAGTCCCCTTTATCCACCCCCCACTACCCACACACATCACAGTCCCCTTTATCCACCCCCACTACCCACACACATCACTGTCCCCTTTATCCACCCCCCCACTACCCACACACATCACTGTCCCCTTTATCCACCCCCCACTACCCACACACATCACTGTCCCCTTCATCCACCCCCCCACTACCCACACACATCACTGTCCCCTTTATCCACCCCCACTACCCACACACATCACTGTCCCCTTCATCCACCCCCCCACTACCCACACACATCACAGTCCCCTTTATCCACCCCCCACTACCCACACACATCACAGTCCCCTTTATCCACCCCCACTACCCACACACATCACTGTCCCCTTTATCCACCCCCCCACTACCCACACACATCACTGTCCCCTTTATCCACCCCCCACTACCCACACACATCACTGTCCCCTTCATCCACCCACACTCCTGTCCAGACCGATTGCCACCCCTTTCCCTACCTCCCCGCGCGCCCCCCCCCCCCCAACCCCACGCCCCTCCCCCCCCACTGATCGCTCACAGACTGGCAGCAGGCCCCCCTGCCACCCCCACCCCCCCCCCGACCTGAGATACATCTTACCCGTCTCTCTCCTCCCCCCTCCCCCCCAACACCCCCCCCCCCCGCCCGTCCAACCCCCCTGACAACGATCTGGCCTCACTCATCCGCACCCCCACTCCTCCCCTAACCCCTCCCAGAGAATGGTCTGGCTGCACTGCCCTCCGTCCCCCCCCCCTCCTTCCCCCCCACCGCTGATCTGAGTCAGGGAGCCGTTGGAAACCCGGAGTGTGTTCTTCAGCAGCTGGAGTGTCCCGATTCAGGCTTTTATTCAGCGGGTCCGTTACGGCGCGGTTCTGGATCGGGAAACGCGGGGGTAAAGGGGGGAAATGCCGATAGAGTTGGGCGGGCAGTTCGTTAATTCAATTCAACGCGTTGAATTCGCCATTGCGCCCGTTTTGGGCTCGGAGCGAATCGCTGCCACTCATGCCGGGTTTCGGTACGGTGGTAATCTGTGCGGATCGGGTCAATGGCCTCACGCCCGACTTTGCCATATTTTCGCGCTCGTGCAGTGGTAAAAATCAGGCCTGTAGTGGTTTGGACCGTACACTGCCATAGATGTATGTAGAGATCTGTTGGTATATTTTCCAGTGTCGTTATGAATGTCGTTCTGCTCAGCTTATCTGAAAATCTATATTAAAATTCACTACCAAGTTAAAGGCAAAAGTTTTCAAAGCATTGACGCAGAGGAAGCAGGACAGATTCCTTCAAGAGCACGCACATACCAGAGGCAGGGAAATCCTGCCCACAACCCATCCACACCTCAATCGACTGTGAAATCCTGTCTGCTTTACACCACAGCCTTCCTGGTACAAATTGGCCTCTGCTCACCTGAGGAAGGAACAGCATTCCGAAAGCTATTTTACTACCAGGTAAACCCGTTGGACTTTAACCTGGCGTTGTGAGACTGTGTTTAACCCAGTCCAACGCCGGCATCTCCGCATCACGAGTTGGCCTCGGCAGCCACCTACGTCCCCACCAGAACACAACCAAGCTCCCTAGAAGCGCCGTCTCGAAGGATGAGCAAGGTCTATATGCAAATATTTCTTTTGCTGACAAGAACCCATGGTTCCTGCCTCCTCCCTTCACCCCCCCTGTCAATCTTCCCCCTGCTTTATAGGCGAGGGAATTCTAAATTCCTACTGGCCTTTGTGTGAAGAGAGAGCGAGCAGTTTAGGCCAAAGGGAGTTTCGAAGAATGAGGGGAGATCTTATCGAGGTTTACAAGATGATAAAAGAGATGGCTAAGTAGACGTGGAGCGGATACTTCCTCTTGTGGGACATTCTAGGACAAGAGGTCATCGTCTTAGGATGAGGGGCAGCAAATTTAAAACAGAAACTAATTCTCCCAAAAGGGGTTGTGAATCTGTGAAACTCGCTCCCCCAAAATGCTGGGACAGTGAGTAAATTTGAGGAACGGTGGATAACTCAGTGAGAAAACAGCCCCGTCAATGTGTGAACGATTTGTAAAGAATACTTATTAACTTGAAAGAAGGACGAAAACACACACACACACACACACACACACACACACGGACTGTCTCTCACTTGAGGACACTGACAGCGATACACTGTGGGGCCTGACTTCTACCATTTTCGTTCTAAGTGCTGAATCTGGGCGCAATTCAAATCCGACTTGGAAATCTGTTCTCAGGCGTCCCCGTACGCACTCAGCTTGGAAAAAGAAAATCGCAGGTCTGAATCGTGCTGTGGACAGGGCTCAGCGCACCCGGAACGATCGGAGCTCGGAACTGCGCACGCTCAGTTAGAGAAAGAATAGGACGGGCCGCGAAAAGCAGAGAAAGCGGCCCCGGGGCGAAAAGCGGGAGCGATGGCCCCCACACACATCACAGTCCCCCCTTATCCATTTAAATATATGCAAATACATTTAAATCGCCATTGTGCCCGATTTGGGTGTGAATCAGATGACGGTCATTCCCGGGTCTCGGTAAAGTGGCCGTCTGCACGGACGTGGGTGCGGATCGCGTTAATGGCCTTGCACCCGACTTTTCCATGTTTTCGCAATGGTAAAATAGGGCCCTGTGTTTTATACACCATCGTACTGACCACTCACCCCACACTCCCACTGCAGCGAGGTCGGAGAATTTGGAGCCCAGCCAACTCTCCGTTCCTTGCCGTGAGATGAGAAAATCCCGCCAACATGAACAGCGGTAATATTCCAACCATAATTCCAACCATAAAAAAGCCCAATCCATCACTCAAACCAGCCTCCCATCCATTGACTCTGTCTACACTTCCCGCTGCCTCGGGAAAGCAGCCAGCATAATCAAGGATCCCACACACCCCGGACATTCTCTCTTCCACCTTCTTCCATCAGGAGAAAGATACAAAAGTCTGAGGTCACGTACCAACCGACTCAAGGACAGCTTCTTAGAACAGAATCATAGAAACCCTACAGTGCAGAAGGAGGCCATTTGGCCCATCGAGCCTGCACTGACCACAATCCCACTCAGGTTGTATCCCGTAACCCCACATATTTACCCACCTAACCTCCACATCCCAGGACACTAAGGTGCAATTTAGCATGGCCAGTCCACCAAACCCTCACAACTATTGTCCAAAGATGTGCAGGTTAGGTTGATTGGCCGTGCCAAAAATTGCCCTTAGTGTCCTGAGATGCTTAGGTTAGCGGGATTAGTGGGAAATATGTCGGGATATGGGGGGGTCAGGCCTGGATGGGATTGTGGTGGGTGCAGACTCGATGGGCCGAATGGCCTCCTTCTGCACTGTAGAGTTTCTATGATTCTATTGTGTTGGACTGTTGGAGGAAATTGGAGCACCCAGAGGAGGATGTACGAGGAGAATGTGCAAACCCCATACAGACAGTGACCCAAAGCTGGGAATCGAATCCGTGTCCCTGAAGCAGTGCTAACCACTGTGCCAGTGTGCCGCCCATCAGACTTTTGAATGGGCCTACTTTACATTAAGTTGATCTTTCTCTCCACTCTAGCTATGACTGTAACACTCCATTCTGCAATCTCTCCTTTCCTTCTCTATGAATGGTATGCTTTGTATAGAGCGTAAGAAACAATACCTTTCACTGCATCTCAATGCACGTGACGATAATAAATCAAACTGAATAATTCTACATGAAATTATCCCTTGGTTCCCAAAACTACCCACGTTTTGTCTGAACTCTGAAACGCCCATTTTCCCAAACAACATCCAATGTTAAGTCCAAAAGATGTGTGGGTTAGGATGATGCAAAATTGACCCTAGTGTCAGGGGGATTAGTAGGGTAAATAAGTGGGGTTATGAGAATAGGGCCTGGGCGGGATTGTGGTTGGTGCAAACTCGATGGGCCGAATGGCCTCCTGTAGGGATTCGATGAATTCTCTGAGAGTGAATATTTATCACAACCGCGCTAAAGTGCTCACACTTGGGAAATAATGTTCCGGTTCAGCGTAATGGAAAATGACTGCTTCACTCAGGAGACTATAGCGTGCTAGTGTTGACTGTCTCCCTTCTTCTTCTTAATGTTCCACAGTTATACCATTTCTTTCCCCTTTGATTTTATCCCCCTGTGGAGTCGGCTTTTGGAGGTGCATTTTAATTCCCTTATGCCTCCACTTTGGACTTACCCTCACATATAGGACATAGAAACATAGAACATAGAACAGTACAGGCCCTTTGGTCCTCAGTGTTGTGCCGAGCTATGTCCAAACCCTAGATCAAGCTATCCCCTCCCTATCATTCTGGTGTGCTCCATGTGCCTATCCAATAACCGCTAGAAAGTTCCTAAAGTGTCCAACTCCACTATCACAGCAGGCAGTGCATTCCACACCCCAACCACTCTCTGAGTAAAGAATCTACCTCAGGCATCCCTCCTATATCTCCCACCATGAACCTTATAGCTATTTCCCCTAGTAACAGCTACATCCACCCGAGGAAATAGTCTCTACACGTCCATTCTATCTATCCCCCTCATCATCTCATAAGCCTCTATTAAATCGCCTCTCAACCTCCTCCACTCTAAAGAGAAAAGCCCCAGCTCCCTAGAATATATAAAGTTCTTGTTTCCCACTGATAGGCTAATTTGCATCTCTTCATTTCTCTTAGAGGTTATTTATTAGTGCCACAAGTAGGCTTATATTAACACTGCGATGAAGATATTGTGAAAATCCCCTAGTCACCACACTCTGGCGCCTGTTCGAGTACACTGAGGGAGAATTTAGCATGGCCAATGCACCTAACCAGCACATCTTTCAAACTGTAAAGTTTATTTATTAGTAACAAGTAGGCCTACATTAACACTGCAATGAAGTTATGGTCAGTCGCCACACTCTGGCGCCTGTTCGGGTACACTGAGGGAGAATTTAGCACGGCCAATGCACCCTAACCAGCACGTCTTTCAGACTGTGGAGGAAACCAGGGCACTCGGTGGAAACCCACACAGACACAGGGAGAACATGCAGACACCTCACAGACAACGACCCAAGCTAGGAATCGAACCTGTCCCTGATGCTGTGAGGCAGCAGTGCTAACCACTAAGCCACTGTGCCACTCTATCTCTCCAGCCACCTACCTCTAGCTTTGATTTTTTTTCAAATCTTACTTTCCCCAAGTCTTAGCGCCATACCCAGGGTGGCACTGTAGCAAAGTGGGTTAGAACTGCTACCTCACAGCGCCAGGTTTGATTCCCAGCTTGAGTCATTGTCTGTGTGGAGTTTACACGTACTCCCCATGTCTGCATGGGTTTCCTCCAGGTGCTCCGGTTTACTCCCACAGTCTGAAAGAAGTGCTGGTTAGGGTGCATCAGCCGTGCTAAATTCTCCCTCAGTGTACCCGAACAGGCGCCGGAGTGAGGCGACTAGGGGCTTTTCACAGTAACTTAATTGCACTGTTAATGTAAACCTTACTTGTGACTAGTAGATAAACTTTAAAAACTTCATAGCCTTTGGCCAATCTGTATAAACGTCACAGAATAATTGCTGTAGTTTTGCTGCATTATATGTAATTACAGGTTTTTTTTTTGTAATGCTATTTGGGAGCGTACGCTGAACCCTTTACAGGTATTTCTACCTGTGGGTGTGCTGTGTGCTCCTTTAACCATTAATCATCCAGGTTTTAAATAAAATGTGAGAGACAGTGAAGACTTGGGAATCACATTTGACATAATGGTGCATGAATGAGGGGAAAAAAATATCAGTTGTTGATTTGAATGCTTCATATCTCTGCCAGTGGAGGTGGGGGAAGCTCAAACACTCAAGGTGTATCTTGATGAATGGGAGAGGAACAGAGGGATAGAAGCCGTGAACGGCACAGGCTTGGTGGGCCAAAGGGCCTGCCCATGTGCTATATTGTTCTTTGCTCATTGAAACAAAGACGGAAGTCTGCCTTAGGTGCAGGAAGTTAGGACTAACACTCATTTCAAATTAAGAGATTAGAATGAGTCTTACTTCTGAGATTTGACAGTAATTGCAATTATGTCCCTGCAAAGTCACTGGAAGTTATGATTCACGACACAGTGATTTCACATTCAGACCAACATACCTACAGAAGGCTTAACTCTGCACGCACCCCCATTACACAACTGCACTGCGAACATGCACTTCTCCTGAACTGAACCCAGCTAAAACTGCAACCGGCAAACGCGCTTCACTTTGCCACCCCTGCTTTTCCAGGGTTGCCATGGGAAGATTCCCAGATGGAGCCAGGAATTCCGGATGTCAAGTCTTGCACCCCCCCTCCCCCACATTGCTCCTTTCCTATCCACAGGTGGTCCCAGAGCACTGGGACACCCAACACACTGGATCTGAAATGGCACAGCGGGTAGCGCTGCTGCCTCACAACGCGAGGGGTCCGGGTTCGATTCCCGGTTTGGGTCGCTGTGCAGAGTCTGCATGTTCTCCCCGTGTCTGTGTGGGTTTGTTCCATTTTCCTCCCGCAGTCCGAAAGACGCGCCGGTTAGGTGTATTGGCTAAATTCTCCCTCAGTGTATCCAAACAGGTGCTGGAGTATGGTGACTAGAGGATTTTCACAGTAACTTCATTGCAATGTTAATGTAAGCCTACTTGTGACACTAATAAAACAACTTCATCTCTGTGAACTAATTCTGGCAACGTACGTGTGCACATATCATTTTAAATTTTTATTAATTCCTCCACGGGATGTGGGTGTCGCTGGCTAGGCCAGCATTTATTGCCCATCCCTAATTGCCCTTGAGAAGGTGGTGGTGAGCTGCCTTCTTGAATGGCTGCAGTCCATGTGGTGTAGGTACACCTACAGTGCTGTTAGGGAGGGAGTTCCGGGATTTTGACCCCAGCGATAATGAGGGAATGGCCGATATATTTCCAAATGGTGTGTGGCTTGGAGGGGAAGCTTAAAGCTTATTTATTACTGTCACAAGTAGGCTTACATTAACACTGCAGTGAAGTTACTGTGAAAATCCCCAAGTCGCCACACTCCGGTGCCTGTTCAGGTACACTGAGGGAGAGTTTAGCGCGGCCAATGCATCTAACCAGCACGCCTTTGGAGTGTACATAAGAACATAAGAAATAGGAGCAGGAGTAGGCCATCCAGCCCCTCGAGCCTGCCCCGCCATTCAATAAGATCATGGCTGATCTGAAGTGGATCAGTTCCACTTTCCCGCTTTCTCCCCATAACCCTTAATTCCCTTGTCTATCAGAAATCTATCTACCCGTGACTTAAATATATTTAGCAAGGTAGCCTCCGCCACTTCAATGGGCAGAGAGTTCCAGAGATTCACCACCCTTTGAGTGAAGAAGTTCCTCCTCAACTTTGTTCTAAACTGCTCCCCCCCTGCCTTATTTTGAGGCTGTGCCCTCTAGTCCTGCTGTCCTTTCTGAGCGGGAAGAATCTCTACCTCTACCCTATCCATCCCCTTCATTATCTTGTAAGCCTCTATACGATTCCAACAACACCCCCCCTCCCCTCAGCCTTCTAAACTCTAATGAGTACAGGCCCAGTCTATTCAATCTCTCTTCATAAGCTAACCCCCTCATCTCCGGTATCAGCCTGGTGAACCTTCTCTGCACTCCCTCCAAGGCCAATATATCCTTTCGCAAATAAGGGGGACCAAAACTGCACACAGTACTCCAGCTGCGGCCTCACCAGTGCCTTGGACAGTTGCAGCAAGGCAAGGTGTAGGAGGAAACCGGAGCACCCAGAGGAAACTCAAGTAGACACGGGGAGAACACGTAAGTAGCAATAGCCCCCCCCGAGCCTTGAATCGAACCTGTGTCTGTGGAACTGTGAGGCAACAGAGCTAAACCCAGTGATCAACACCAACTCTGGGTGCAGTGATTTTTTTAAAAAATCTGTTCTTTAGTCATCCTCTTTTGAATTTGGTAAAAAAAACACACAACACATGCAATTAAAAACAGTTTCGTTGGTATGCAAATTAGGGATGAAGTATAAAAAACACCTCACTTTGATGCAAGGAAGTGCAGGTTTGAACTGCACCTTAAGTAAAGGGAAACATGTCACAGCCTCTCATGCTCAGAACTTTGTGTTCACCTGCTCTGTGTGTCTGAATGTCTCCCCACACCTGTCGTGACACAGAGCAGGAGCTGCGCCCATCGCCTGGAATGCCTACCGGCAAATTATACCTGGACAATGACAGACAGAAGCTGCTACTTCCTGCTTTGACACATTCCCCAGAGCAGCAAACTCACACCCAGTTATTTAGAGCACATTCATCGAGCTGAGTCATGGTCACAACGTTTCCAAAGGCATTTTCATAGAATCCCCCCACCGTCCCCCCCGTTTCGACCCATTGAGTCTTCATAAACTCTGAAAAAGATTATCTTACCCAGGCCTACACTCCCCACCCTATACCATGGCCAATCCACCCAACTTGCTCACCTTTGGACCCTAAGGGGCAATTTAGCATGGCCAATCCACCTAACCTGCACATCTTTGGACACTAAAGGACGATTTAGCATGGCCAATCCACCTAACCTGCACATCTTTGGACACTAAAGGACAATTTAGCATGGCCAATCCACCTAACCTGCACATCTTTGGACACTAAAGGACAATTTAGCATGGCCAATCCACCTAACCTGAACATCTTTTGGACACCAAGGGGCAATTTAGCATGGCCAATCCACCTAACCTGCACATCTTTGGACACTAAAGGACAATTTAGCATGGCCAATCCACCTAACCTGCACATCTTTGGACACTAAAGGACAATTTAGCATGGCCAATCCACCTAACCTGCACATCTTTGGACACTAAAGGACAATTTAGCATGGCCAATCCACCTAACCTGAACATCTTTGAAAACTAAGGCAATTTAGCATGGCCAATCCTCCTAACGTTCACATCTTTGGACACTAAGGGGCAACTTAACATGGGCAATCCGCCTAGCCTGCACACCTTTGGACAGTGAGAGAAAACCGGAGCACCTGGAGGAAACCCACACAGAAAGGGGGCCAACATGCAAACTCCGCACAGTCACCCGAGCCCGGAATCGATCCTGGGGCCCCGACGCTATGAGGCAGCAGTGCTAACCACTGCGCCATCAGGCGCTCCCTTGAACTGCATGGTTTACTCGGCTATTTCAGAGGGCAGTTGAGAGCCAACTACATTGCTATGGCTCTGGAGTCACATGTAGGCCAGACCGGGTAAGGGCGGCAGATTTCCTTCCCGAAAGGACATTAGTGAACCAGATGGGTTTTTCCAACAATTGATGATAGTTACCATGGTCACCATGAATGAGGCGAGCTTTATAATTCCAGATTTATTAATTGAATTTAAATTCTACCAGCTGCCATGCGGGATTTGTACTCATCTCTACAGAACATTAGTCAAGCTTTTGGATTACCGCATCAAAAAGAGAGAATAGAACCAACGTTTCGAGTCTGGATGACCCTTCGTCAGATTCGAAATGTTGACTCTATTCTCTCTCCACAGATGCTGTCAAATCTGCTGAGATTTTCCAGCATTTTCCCTTTTTGTTTAAGGTTCCATGGGGAGGGGCGATGGACTAGCGTATTACGGATAGACTATTAATCCAGAAACTCAGCTAATGTTCTGGGGACTCAGGTTCGAATCCCGCCACAGCATATGGTGGAATTTGAATACAATTTTAAAAGTCCGGCATCTGGGGTGGTGTGGTTGCACATTAGTTACCATTTCTGCCTCACAGTGCCAAGGACTTGGGTTCGATTCCCAGCTTGGGTCACTGTCTGTGAGGAGTGTGCACATTCTCCCCGTGTCTGCGTGGGGTTCCTGCGAGTGCTCTGGTTTCCTCCCACACTCCATAGATTTGTAAGTTAGAGTGGACTGGCCACGCTAAATTGCCCCTTAGTGCCAGGGGGATCAGCTAGGTTAAATGCGCGGGGATAGGTCCTGGGTGGGATTGTGGTCGATGCAGGCTCGATGGGCCAAATGGCCTCCTTCTGCACTGTAAGCTTCAATGTCTAAGAAACCGATGACCATGAAACCATTGTCGGAAAAACCTAACTAGTTCACTAATGTCCTTTCGGGAAGGAAATCTGCCATCCTTACCCGGTCTGGCCTACATGTGACTCCAGAGCCATGGCAACGTGGCTGATTTGGGATGGGCAATAAATGCTAACCAACTAGTGACGATTATGTCCCACGAATGAATAATAAAAAGCATCCACTGTATTTTGCCTTTGCCTCTGGATTATTAGTCTAGTGATTTTTACCACTGCACTGTCCAGCTGGTACGTAGGTCTTGATGCTTTTTTTCTGATGCAACAAGACTTAATAACTTGAGATTCCCAACAATAAAATGTAAATATTTCACAAGACACTCTCTGTTGTTGATTACACTGGGAGAGTGGGCACAATGTGAGGGGGAGAGAATTTAAATTTTAAGGTTTTAAACAGCCTTCAATATCATAAAATCCCTGCAGCACAGAAGAGGCCATTTGGCCCATCAAGTCTGTACCAACTCTGACAAGGTTATTTTACCCAGGCCCTCTCCCCGACCCTATCCCCACACTTTTAGCATGGCCAATCCACCTAACTGACACATCCTGGGATGCCAAAGGACAGCCAATCCACCAGGGAGTGTCCATTCTTCTGAATCAGGGTTCCAGTCCCCCCGAGGACCTTATGTCAAGCAGCTGAGGATCAACCTGTAAATCTGTCCATAAAATCACAGTGCAGAGGGAGGCCATTCGGCCCACCAACTCTGCACCAACTTTCCTCAGAGAGTGGTTGGGGTGTGGAATGCACTACCTGCTGTGATAGTGGAGTCGGACTCTTCAGAAACTTTCAAGCGGTTATTGGATAGGCGCACGGAGCACACCAGAATGATAGGGAGTGGGATAGCTTGATCTTTGTCTTGGACATAGCTCAGCACAACATCGAGAGCTGTAGGGCCTGTACTGTGCTGTACTGTTCTATGCTCTAAGTTCCAACAACAAACCCACCCAGGCTCTATCCCCATAACCCCATGTATTTACCCTGCTATTCCCCCTGACACTAAGGGAGAATTTAGCCCCGCCAACCCACCTAACCCGCACATCTTTGGACTGGAGCTTTGCTGGAGCTGCACTCATCCAGGCAAGTGGAGAGTAGAAGTTAAAGTTCATTTATTAATGTGACAAGTAGGCTTACATTAACACAGCAATGAAGTTACTGTGAAAATCCCCTAGTCGCCACACTCCAGCGCCTGTTTGGGAATATTGAGTGAGATTTCAGCATGGCTAATGCACCCTAACCTCCTGATTTGTGCCTTGTGGACAGGCTCTGGGGAGTCAGGAGGTGAGTTACTCATCAGAGTATTCCCAGCCTCTGACCTGTTCTTGTAGCCACAGTATTTGCATGGCTGTACCAGTTCAGTTCCTGATCAATGGTAACCCCCAGGATAAAGTTCATGGAGATGCAGTAACAATGCTGTTAATGGTTTCAGGTGGATTATTGCCATTGCTTTCTGAAGCTTTACCGCTGCCAAGATGGTCAATGGCCTTGTTTATGCCCCATAGGTTGGGCTTGTTCTCCAGCTCTCCCATGACAGGGAAGAGTGGATTGGCATTGAGCTTCTTTACTGGCAATGTTCTCCGTCACATACACTTCAAGGTAATGACAATAAGACCATAAAATATAGGAGCAGAATTAGGCCATTTGGTCCATCAATTCTGCTCCACCTTTCAATCACGGCTGATATATTTCTCAACCCCAACCTCCTGTAACCTTTGACCCCCTTACCAATCAAGAACCTATCTATCCCTGTCTTAAATACACTCTGGTTCCATAGTCTTCCGTGGTATTGAATTCCACAGATTTACCACTGTCTGGCTGAAGAAATTCTTCTTCATCTTAGTTCAAAAGGCCATTTGGCCCCTCGAGCCTGTTCCGTCATTCAAGAAGAACATGGCTGATCTTTCCGTGGACTCAGCTCCACTTACCCTCTCGCTCACCATAACCCTTAATTGCTTTACTGTTCAAAACTTTATCTACTACCCTTGCCTTAAAAATATCATATGAGGTAGCCTCAACTGCTTCTGTTGTGGTTCTCAAACCCATAACCTTCCGACTTAAAGCAGAAGAGATGTTACCTGAGCCATGACTGAGACCAGAAACATTCAAATACAAGGTGGTCCTAACAAAAATGTCAACAATAAGGGCATTTATTGCCTTTATTTACCTTAGACAGGTAAATGGTCATTGGATAAACATATGGATGATATTGGAGTAGTGTAGATTAGATGGGCTTTAGATTGGTTTCACAGGTCAGAGCAACATCGAGGGCCGAAGGGCCTCCACTGCACTGTAATGTTCTATGTCCTAAATTGCAATGCACGTCACTGAGTAAACAGGATGGTTCTCCAGATGGGTAGTGGCTGTGTGACTTATTGCTCTCTCTGTACCAAGTGTAACTTACAGGAGGTATTAAACATTTATGCATAAGAACTAGGAGCAGGAGTGGGCCATCTGGCCCCTCGATAAGATCTTTTCATGAACTCAGCTCCACTTACCCGCCCGCTCACCATAACCCTTAATTCCTTTACTGTTCTAAAATATATCTATCCTCGCCATAAAAACATTCAATGAGGTAGCCTCAACAGCTTCACTGGGCAGGGAATTCCACAGATTCACAACCCCTTTGTGTGAAGAAGTTCCTCCTCAACTCAGTCCTAAATCTGCTCCCCCTTATTTTGAGGCTGTGCCCACATCTTCCCCACCACATTCTATCCAGACCTAAAACCTGCAAAGTAATCTACTCCTCCCATTATTCCATCTGCTTAGCTATGTAAAACCTTGATTAGGCCGCATTTGGACTATTACGTGCAGTTACGGTCGCCACACTACCGCAGGGACATGAAAACTTTGGAAAGGGTGCAAAGAAGGTTCACCAGGTCCTGAGGGCGTTGACTATGAGGAAAGGTTGGATAAACTCAGATTGTTCTCACCGGAAAGACAGAGGCTGAGGGGAGACCTGATAGAGGTCTACAAAATGATGAGAGGCATAGTCAGGGTATATAGTCATAGAATCATAAAAACCCTACAGTGCAGAAAGAGGCCATTTGGCCCATCGAGTCTGCACCGACCACAATCCCACCCAGGCCCTAGCCCCGTATCCCTACATATTTACCCACTAATCCCTCTAACCTACGCATCTCAGGACTTGAAGGGGCAATTTTTAGCACGTCCAATCAACCTAACCCACACAACTTTGGACTGTGGGAGGAAACCGGAGCACCCACACAGACACGAGGAGAATGTGCAAACTCCCCACAGACAGTGATCCGAGCCGGGAATCGAACCCAAGTCCCCGGAGCTGTGAAGCAGTGGTGCTAACCATCGTGCTACTGTGCCATCAGAGGCTTTTTTTTTCCCCAGGGTGGAAGTGCCAATTACAAGGGGGGGGAGCAGGTTCAAGGTGAGAGGGGGAGAGTTTAAGGGGGATGTTGCGGGGGGGTAGTTTTTCACGTAGAGAGAGGTGGGTGCCTGGAACGCACTGCCAGAGGAGGTGGTGGAAGCAGGCACATTGGCAACATGTAAGAGGCATCTGGATGGGTAGATAAATAGGGAGGGATACAGACCGAGTAAGGGCACGGGCTTGGGGGGGCCTGTGCTGTACTTTTCTTTGTTCTCTGTTCTTTCATAATGAAAGGAAAATAGACGTTTATACATTCCAGGTCACATCAGGGAGGAAGGTGAGAATTAGGAAGGATTTTGGAAATCGCTCCTGCTGTCAATGTTAAGTGTTAATCTCTCCCTCAGGAACACCACAAAATAAAGCTCGCAAACTGTTCCACTTTCACCAGTGCTGCTTGCAATTTTAAGATGGATTGAAATTGTAACAAGATGCCTTTTGATTCCTGATTAGTACGTGACCTAAAAACAACACACAATACTTTGGATGAGCAGTGATAACGGCCGATTATATTAACCATTATGTTTAAGTCATAATTAGAGGATATTTGAGAGCGTAGCAGGTTGTTAAAAGTTGGCAGTCACACAATTGGGTGGCACGGTAGTGCAGGTGTTAGCACTGCTGCTTCACAGTTTCAGGGTCCTGGGTTCGATTCCCAGCTCGGGTCACTGTCTGTGTGGAGTTTGCATGTTCTCCTCGTGTCTGCATGGGTTTCCTCCCACAGTCCAAAGATGTGCACGTTAGGTTGATTGGCCATGCTAAGAAATTGCCCCTTAGTGTCCTGGGATGTGTAGGTTAGAGGGATTAGTGGGTATAATATGTAGGGATATGGGGGTAGGGCCTGGGTGGGATTGTGGTTGGTGCAGACTCGATGGGCCGAAGGGCCTCTTTCTGCACTGTAGGGTTCTATGATTCTATGAACCGGCCAACATCTTTCTGTTCTGTCAATGCGGGGAGAGTGTTTTTCATTCGCGATTAACTTACAACCAGGCCGAATGGCAATCAAATCAGCTCCCTTGCAAACAAAAACAAGTGTAGCCATCATTGAACCTAGTAAATTTTTTTCTTAAGTTTATCTATTAGCATCACAAGTAGGCTTACATTAACACTGCAATGAAGTTATTGTGAAAATCCCCACACTCCAACGCCAGTTTGGGTACACTAAGGGAGAATTTAGCATGGCCAATGCACCCAATCAGCACGTCATTACTCAGTATAACACCACCCTCACATGAGCACATGACTCACACCCAGGGTCAATCACATGTCCATGTACATTGGACAGAGACGTGTGCACCAGCCAGCACGGAGACGTTTCCTAGCTTGGACCCTATACTATAGACTTGTAAGTATTCTGAGAGTTAAGTTTAAGTTTGTTTTATTAGTGTCACAAGTAGGCTTACATTAACACTGCAATGAAGTCACCGTGAAAATCACAGTCACCACACTCTGGCGCGTGTTCGGGTACACCGAGGGAGAATTTAGAACAGCCAGTGCATGAGTTAACTAACACATCTTTTGGATTGTGGAAGGGCATCCAGAGGAAACCCATACAGACATGGGGAGAAAGTGCAGATGACATACAGACAGTGATCCAAGCCAGGACTCAAATCCTGGTCACTGGCGCTGGGAGGCATCAGTGCCAATCACTGTGCCACTGTGTTGCAACATGACTTTCCAACTCTTGTACTCAATTCAAAGAGGAAGAATTGTCAATGTATTTCTATTTCAATCCTAATGTTCCCTTTTAGAGCAATATCTATAATATTAAAAAAATCTTCAGGCTGCACGCTCCTCCGTTATAAAATTGCCCTAACTTCCCCACACTAAACTCCACCAGACACAGCTTTGGCCACCCGTTTAATCTGCTCAGGTCTCTTTGTAACTTCCTGCTCCAAACCTTCCTACACACCTTCCAAGATGTTAAGGAATTTAAATCTCTTGTCCTTTAAACAATTTTTAAAAACAATGCTGTGTTTAAAAAAAAGATCAGTGCTTGTTATTTCACTCTGTCTGTTGGTGTAAAGCTGAGGGTCATCATCACAGGATTAGTGCTCCATGACAGGCTTCACAACTTTGCATTATCACAGCAGGTTGCTTGTCAGTTCATGATTTGATTGACAGGTCCAAGTGGTTATAAAGGCTTTGAGGTGGGACTATGGATATAAATGCTTATTTTATAAGGGATAAAAAGTTAAATGTATTCATGTGTTTTTTGTCAATAAATGTTTTTTAAACTAATGAATTTAAAGGGATTTGCTTTGATTTGATTTATTATTGTCACATGTATTAACATACAGTGAAAAGTATTGTTTCTTGTGCGCTATACAAACAACATATACTGTTCACAAGAAGGAAATGAGAGAATGCAAAATGTAGTGTGACAGTCACAGCTAGGGTTTGGAGAAAGATCAACTTAATGCAAGATAGGTCCATTCAAAAATCTGACAGCAGCAGGAAGCAGCTGTTCCTGAGTTGGTTGGTATGTGACCTCAGATTTTTGTATCTTTTTTCCCAAAGGAAGAAAGTGGAAGAGAGTCTGGGGTGCGTGGGGGTCCTTAATTATGCTGGCTGCTTTGCCGAGGTAGCGGGCAGTGTAGACAGAGTCAATGGATGGGAGGCTGCTTTGTGTGATGGATTGGGCTACATTCACAACCTTTGATAGTTCTTTACGGTCTTGGGCAGAGCAGGAGCCATACCAAGCTGTGATACAAGCAAAAAGAATGCTTTTTATGTGCACCTGTAAAAGTTGGTGAGAATCATAGCTGACATGTCAAATCTCCTTAGTCTTCTGAAAAGAAGAGACGCTGGGGGACTTTCTTATCTATAGTGTCGGCATGGGGGGCACCAGGACAGGTTGTTGGCTAAAAACCTGAAGCTTTTGACCATTTCTACTTCATCTCTGTTGATGTAGACAGCCAGGACAGTATGAGTTGGCACTAAGTTAGGAGCATTAAAGAGTTGAAGGAAGGGTCAAAGGGCACAAGTTGGTATAAGTTCTATAAAGGGCAATGGGAACCATAGGTTGGAATGGAGTATACAAGGGGCAAGAATGGGGCATTGGGTGTTTGTGGGAGGTGTCATTCATTTTTCCATATCTTCAAAACTCCATAGCACCGACCTTTCACCCAGGCTGCCATCATGCCCAGTCTTCCCACCTTCCAACCCCTCTCCCCCAACCCCACAACTCCCAATTTCACCCACATCAACCTGAAAATCTGAACTTCCGGGATACTTTATTCCCAGGCCCAGTTTGCGGAGTAAGGAACTGTTCCAAGCTGGAAGCAGAACTTCATAGCATCATAGATTACAGATATATAGAATCATAGAATGCTTACAGTGCAAAAGAGGCCCTTCAGCCCATCAAGTCTGCAACAACATGTGAGAAAGACCTAATCCCATCTACCAGCGCTTGGTCCAGAGCACCGAATGTTCTGGCGTGCCAAGTGCACATCCAGGTACTTTTTAAAGGGTGTGAGGCATCCCGCCTCCACCTCCCTCCCAGGCAGCGCATTCCAGACCCTCACCACCCTCTGGGTAAAAAAGCTTTTCCTCACATCCTCCCTAAACTTCCTGCCCCTCACCTTGAACCTATGTCCCCTTATGACTTCAACTAAGGGGAACAGCTGCTCCTTATCCACTCTGCCCCTCATAATCTTGTACATCTCGATCAGGTGCCCCTCAATCTTCTCTGCGCCAATGAAAACAGCCCAAGCCTATCCAAGCTCCCCTCATAATTTAAATGTTCCATCCCAGGCAGCCTCCTGGTGAATCTCCTCTGCAACCCCCTCCAGTGCGATCACATCCTCGAGTTTTAGTATTGCTATTAATGTTTTGTTTGACACCTCATTGAATACCTTCTGGAAATCTACATAGACAACACCTAGATCACCTTAGAAGTTCTCTTGAAAATAAATTGCCAGAGCAATTAAACATTTTTTTTATTATTCATTTGTGGGACATGGGCATCGCTGGCTGGGCCAGCATTTATTGCCGATCCCGGATTGCCCGAGGGCAATTGAGAGTCAACCACATTGCTGTGGCTCTGGAGTCACATGTCAGCCAGACCGGGTAAGGATGGCAGATTTCCTTCCCTAATGGACACTAGCAAACCAGATGGGTTTTTTCTGACAATGGTTTCATGGTCATCAATAGATTCTTAATTCCAGATTTTTTTATTGAATTCAAATTCCACCATCTGCCATGGCAGGATTCGAACCCGGGTCCCCAGAACATTAGCTGAGTTTCTGGATTAATAGTCTAGCAACAATATCACTGAGCCATCACCTCCCCCACAGCATGTCATCTATGACTCTCACCAACTTTTACAGGTGCACCATAGAAAGCATTCTTTCTGGTTGTATCACAGCTTGGTATGGGCTCCTGCTCTGCCCAAGACCACAAGGAACTACAAAGGGTTGTGAATGTAGCCCAGTCCATCTCACAAACCAGCCTCCCATCCATTGACTCTGTCTACACTTCCCACTGCCTCGGCAAAGCAGCCAGCATAATTAAGGACCCCACGCACCCCGGACATTCTCTCTTCCACCTTCTTCCTTTGGAAAAAAAGATACAAAAGTCTGAGGTCACGTACCAACTGACTCAAGAACAGCTTCTTCCCTGCTGCTGCCAGACTTTTGAAAGGACCTACCTCGCATTAAGTTGATCTTTCCCTACACCCTAGCGGTGACTGTAACACTACATTCTGCACCCTCTCCTTTCCTTCTCTATGAACGGTATGCTTTGTCTGTATAGCGTGCAAGAAACAATACTTTTCACTGTATGTTAATATATGTAACAATAATAAATAAAATCAAATCAAAAGACTATCATCACAAAACTGCACCCTTCGAGAAGCTCGTATTTGTTCAAAAGCAGCATGATGGATTGTGGTAACTTTCTGGAACCGAGGTTACACCGATAGGGCTGACCTTTCCACGCTCCTCAATGAGTGACATTAGCAAATTCTCAGCTGTTTGCAATCGCCTAACCCGTATTTCAAGACTTCACGCACATGCTCATTTGTGACCTTTCCTATTATATATCCAGCTTTATAACATACCCTTGCTCTTGGGCCTGGTGTCGTGTTGGTGTGTGTTGCTGTCACGTCACACTTGGCCAGCTAGGCATCAAAACTTCATGTTGATGGTGAGGACGACTTGTATTTATATAGCACCCTCAAGGCAGAAGCCCTGAAGGTTTCGAGTCCAGATGATGCTTTGATAAAGATTTTACAGCATTCTTCTCTTCTGGTTTCAGATTCCAGCATCCTCAGTAAGTTGCTTTTATTAATCCCTGGCGCTGTGAGGTAGCAGTGCCAACCACTGTGGCACCATGCCACGCATCCACTGTGCTGCTCCCCCCACTCATTAAGGGAGGGCAATAAAAACCAGCAAGGCCCACATCCTCTGAATGAATAATAGAAATGGGATTAGTGTAGACCTGCCAGTGTAAGCTCGATGGGCCGAAGGGCCTCTTCTGTACTCTATACTTCCTCAACTGATAATAGCACACGGATGAAGGCATGTTTCCAAAGCATGTCACAATGACCAAGCAAAGTTGTTCATGTGAATCCGGCAACATGTCAACTATGCATTAAATTGGAGTTAGGATCAATTAGATAAATAATAAAGAACAATGGCATAATAGATGCAGCTACTTTTTTAGAATATGTTGTCTGACGGGTGTAGAATCATGCTTAGCATGTGCCAAAGGTTTATTTGTCTTCCAATCGAGATGGGCCCAACCTACACCAATTTCTTCAGAATCAACAACAGCACATTCCTTCAGAGCAAGCTTGAACAGATTTTTGTGACTTCTGCTCCCAGTGAGATTGTGTGAAGTCTGACACTGATTGTGCTGGTTTAGACTATGCCACCTGCGGATGATGCAAAGTCACTTTTTGTGCCAATCACAACTCAATTATTACAAATAAATCAAGCAACCTTAAAAGCTGGGGACCCGGGTTCACTTCCGGCCCCGGGTGACCGCCTGTGTGGAGTCTGTATGTTCTCCCTGTGTCTGCGTGGGTTTCCTCTGGGTGCTCTGGTTTCTTCCCACAGTCTAAAGATGTGCAGGTTAGGGGGATTGGCCGTGCTAAACTGGCGCTGTGAGGCAGCAGTGCTAACCATTGTGCCACCATGCCGCCCTAGTTAAATACCTCCTGTAAGTTACACTCGGCACAGAGACAGCAGTGAGTCACACAGTCACAATCCGTCTAGCGAATCACTCTCTTCAGTGAAGTGCATTGCAATTTGTTACCTTGTATTAGAATGTTTCTGGTCTCAGTCAGGGCTCAGGTAGTAAGTCTGGCACCTTGAGTCAAAAGGTGATGGGTTTGAGTCTCTCAACAGCAGCCAGAGCGCGAGACCCAGGCTGACACTCCCGGTGCAATACTGAGGGAGCGCAGCACTGCTGGAGGTGCAACTTTTCAGAACTGCCAGCTGGATATAAAAGATCTCATGTCACCATTTCTGAAGAGGATGAGGAGAGTATCTCCTGGTATCCCAGCCAATATTCATCTCAGCGATAATAGAGAACAACGAAAAGTACAGCACAGGAACAGGCTCTTCAGCCCTCCAAGCCTGTGCCGATTACAATGCCCTAACTAAACTACAAAAAAACCCTCCTGCCCTTACTATCCCTCTACTCCCTCCCTATTCATCTACCCATCCAGATGCCTCTTAAATGTTCCTGATGTGTCTGCTTCCACCACCTCCTCTGGCAGTGCATTCCAGGCACCCACCACTCTCTGTGTGAAAAATCCGCCCCAGATATCTCCCTTAAACTTTCCCCCTCTCACCTTGAACCTGTGCCCCGCTTGTAATTGACACTTCCACCCTGGGGAAAAAGCCTCTGACTATCCACCCTGTCTATGCCTCTCATCATTTTGTTGACCTCTATCAGGTCCTCCCTCAGCCTCCGTCTTTCCATTGAAAACAATCCTAGTTTATTCAACCTCTCTTCATATCCAACACCCTCGAGACCAGGCAACATCCCGTTGAACCTTCTTTGCACTCTCTCTCTCCAAAGCTTCCGCATCCTTCTGGTATTACGGTGACCAGAATTGCACACAATATTCCAAATGTGGCCTAACCAAGGTTTCCCAACTCTTGTACTCAAATAGTTCTGGTTATCACCACATATTAGCTGCATTTTCTACATGACAACAGCAAGTGTACTGGAAAAAGGACATCATTGGCTGCCATGTGAACTGTGACATCCTGAGGTTGTGAAAGGTGCTATACAAATGCAAGTCTTTCTTTGATACCTTACCATACACTTACTGTTTCAAACACCGGCTGAAATTCTCAAAAAAATGTGTATTGCAAAAAAATTGTGATTTTGTCCATGTAACTCCATGGCTTGAGAGACCAGCTGGCACAGTGGTTAGCACTGTTGCCTCACAGCACCAGGGAACCAGATTCGATTCCCGGCTTGGGTCACTCTGTGTACAGAATCTGCACATTCTCCCCATGTCTGCGTGGGTCCCCTCTGGTTGCTCAGGTTTCCTCCCACAGTCTGAAAGACGTGCTGGTTAGGTGCAATGTCCATGCTAAATTCTCCCTCAGTGCACCTAAACAGGCACCGGAATGTGGCGACTAGGGGATTTTCACAGTAACTTCATTGCAGTGTTAATGTAAGCCTACTTGTTATTAAAAAAAATAAAACTTTTAGCTCTGTTAGTGTTCTGTATTGCGATTAGCCCTTCACCTTTCTTGCAAATACCAACCAAACACCTTTTCATTTGCCTCAGATTTTAACACAGATGAACTAGCAAGAATGCAGAAAAGATTTACTAGGCTGCTACTGGGACTTGATGGTTTGTGTTATAAGGAGAGGCTTTTTCTCTGGAGCGTAGGAGACTTAGAGATGATCTCATAAAATAATGAGGGGCATAGATGAGGTAGATAGTCAACATCTTTTCCCAAAGGTAGGAGAGTCTAGAAGGCATAGGTTTAAGGGGACAGATACAAAAAGGGGCAGTTTTTTGACAGAGGGTGGTGAGTGTCTCAAACGAGCTGCCAGAGGCAGTAATAGAGGCGGGTACAATTTTGCCTTTGAAAAGCATTGATAAAGTTATGTGGGTAAGATGGGTATAGAGGGATATCGGCCAACCGCAGACAACGGGGATTAGCTCAGTGGTTAAAAACTGGGCAGCATGGACAGGTTGTGCCTGTTTCCATGCTGTAAACCCCTATGACTCTACGATGGACAATTAAACATTAACCTCTAATGATTACAAGGTTGTTTCCACTGGCAGGTGAAACCAGAACTGGGGGGCATGGCCTCAAAATAAGAGGGAGCAGATTTACGACTGAGTTGAGGAGGAACTTCTTCACCCAAGGGGTTGTGAATCTATGGAATTCCCTGCCCCTCTGCGCTCTTCTGTATCTTGCACCTCTCACCTTAAACCTATGCCTTCTAGTTTTAGACTCCCTTACCTTTGGGAAAAGGTGTTGACTACCTACCTCATCTGTACCCCTCATTATTTTATAGACCTCTATAAGATCACCCCTAAACCTACGACACTCCAGGGAAAAAAGTCCCAGTGTATCCAGCCTTTCCTGATAACACAACCATCAAGTCTCGGTAGCATCCTAGTGAATCTTTTCTGCACTCTTCCTAGTTTGTCTGTCTTAAATCTGAGGCAAATCGAAAGGGTTGTGGATCTGTGGAATTCCCTGCCCAGTGAAGCAGTTGACGCTACTTCATTGAGTGTTTTTGAGGCAAGGATAGTTAAATTTTTGAACAGTAAAGGAATTAAGGATTGTGGGGAGCGGGTGGGTAAGCGGAGCTGAGTCCACAAGATCAGCCATGATCTTATTGAATGGTGCAGCAGGCCCGAGGGCCAGATGTCCTACTCCTGCTCCTAGTTCTTATGTTTTTATGACTCTATATGCCTAAACATTAAATACGTCCTCTAAGTTACACCATACAGAGGCAGCAATGACGCACACAGCCACTACCTGTCTGGGGAACCATCCTCTTCAGTGAAGTGCATTGCAATTCGTTAGGGCCATCTTGTATTGAACGTTTCTGGTCTTAGTCGGGGCTCAGGTAGCAACTCTTCTGCCTTGAGTCATCAGCTTATGGGTTTGAGTCCATCAACAGTAGCTAGGCCCAAGCTGACACCTGCAGTACATTACCGTGGGAGTGCTGCACTGCTGGATGTGCAACTTTTCAGATCTTACCACCGTGCCAGGTGGATATAAAAGATCTCATGGCGCCATTTCTGAAGAGGATCAGGAGGGTTCTTCCAGGTATCCCGGCCAATAATCATCTCAGCGATATTAGAGAACAAAGTATAGCACAGGAACAGGCCCTTTGGCCCTCCAAGCCTGCTCCGATTATGATACCCTAACCAAACCTCTTTTCCCTCTCTATTTATCTACCTATCCAGATGCCTCTTACATGTTGCTAATGTGCCTGATTCCACCACCTCCTCTGGCAGCACGTTCCAGGCACCCACCACTCTCTGCATGAAAAAGTTCCCCCGCCCATTTCCCTTAAACTTTCCCCCTCTCACCTTGAACCTGTTTCCCCCCTTGTAATTGACACTTCCACCCTGGAAAAAGTCTTTGACTATCCACGCTGTCTGTGCCTCTCATCATTTTGTAGACTTCTATCAGTGGTTAAAAACTGGGCAGCATGGACAGGTTGTGCCTGTTTCCATGCTGTAAACCCCTATGACTCTACAATGGACAATTAAACATTAACCTCTAATGATTACGAGGTTTTTTCCCACTGGCAGGTGAAACCAGAACTGGGGGGCATGGCCTCAAAATAAGAGGGAGCAGCCCCCTTCTTTCCAGTGAAAACAATCCTAGTTTATTTAACCTCTCCTCATAGTCAACACCCTCGAGATCAGGCAACATCCGGATTAACCTTCTTTGCACTCTCTCCAAAGCTTCCACATACTTCTGATATTATGGTGACCAGAATTGCACACAATACTCCAAATGTGGCTGAATCAAGGTTTCCCAACTCTTGTACTCAAAATAGACCTGTTTATCACCACATGATGGTGAGAATATTAGCTGCATTTTCTACATTACAACAGACGTCATTGTCTGGAATGTGAATTGTGACATCCTGAGGTTGTGATATAATGCAAGTCTTTCTTTGATATCTTTACCATCCATTTACTGCGTCAAACACCTGAAATCCTCAAAAGTAAGTACGTATTGCAAAAAAAAATGTGATTTTGTCCATGTAACTCCATGTGTTGAGAGACCAGCTGGCACAGCGGTTAGCACTGCTGCCTCGCAATGCCAGGGTCTCTGGTTCAATCCCCGGCTTGTGTCACTGTCTGTGCAGAATCTGCACGTTCTCCCCGTGTCTGCGTGGGCTTCCTCCAGGTGCTCTGGTTTCCTCCCACAGTCCGAAAGACATGCTGGTTAGGTGCACTGGCTAATGCTAAATTGACCCTGAGTGTCAGGGGGACTAGTTGGGGTAAATGGGGTTATGGGGATAAGACCTGGTTGGAATTGTGATCAGTGCAGATTCGATTTTGGTTTTGTGATGTTGGTTGAGGGATAAGGTTAAATTTGAAAGCCTATTTATTAGTAGGCTACTGCAATGAAGTTACCATGAAATTCCCTTAGTTGCTACACTCCGGCAGCTGTTCGGGTACACTGTGGAGAATTTAGCACAGCCAATGCACCTAGCCAGCACATCTTTCAGATTGTGGGTGGAAACTGGAGCGCCTGGAGGAAACCCACGCAGACACGAGGAGAATGTACAAACTGCACACAGACAGTGACCGAGGCTAGAATTGAACCTGGGTCCCTGCCACTGTGAGGCAGCACTGCTAACCACTGTGACACCATTTCGCCCCATCTAAATAAATATTAATTATTTATAAATATAAAAAAGACACCAAATAATGTCATGGGATCCATCAGAGAAGACAAACATGGTTCCCGCTTGAAGAACGTATATGGAAAACTACACCTCATACAGCAATCCCTGAATACTGCACTCAACTCCTCATTAAGAAAGCCCACCAACACCTCTACTTTCTCAGAAGACTAAGAAAATTTGGCATATCCACTTCGACTCTCACCAACTTTTACAAATTCACCATTCACAACTCCTGCTGGAGGACTTGAACCCACTACCTTCTAAAACCATTGAAGGAGGAGCAGAAGTAGACCATTTGGCCCATTGAGTCTGCTCTATCACTCAATGAGATCACGACTGATTTAATGTCATAATCATGACACGTATAATTAAGGACCCCACTCATCCTGGACATTCTCTCTCCCACCTGCTTCCATCAGGAAAAAGATGCAAGTCTGAGGTCACGTACCACCCTCAAGAACAAGTTCTTCCCTGGTGACATCAGACTTTTAAATGAACCTACCTACGTTGATCTTTCTCTACACCCTAGCTATTTTTGTAACATTACACTGCACTCTCTCCTTTCCTTCCCTTTATATGGGATGTTTTATCTGTACAGCATGCAAGAAACAATACTTTTCATTGTATACTAATATATGTGACAATAATAAATCAAATCACATAATCAACGTCACTTTCCCACCTTATCTCTATAACCCTCGATTCCCTTACTGATTAAATCAGTATTTCAGCCTTGAATGTACTTCCTGATCCAGCCCACTGCAGTAAAGAATTCCACTGATTCACTCCCCCTAAAAAAGAATTTCCTCCTCATCTGTCCTAAATGGGCGACCCCTGTACTCTGAGATGATGCCCTCTGATCCGAGCTTCTGCCACAAGGGGCAGCACAGAGGCTAGCACTGCTGCCTCATACTGCCAGGGACCCAGGTTCAATTCTGGCCTTGGGTCACTGTCTGTGGAGTTTGCACGTTCTCCCTGTGTCTGCGTGGGTTTCCTCCGGGTGCTCCTGTTTCCTCCCACAGTCGAAAGATGTGGTTAGGTTGATTGGCCGTGATAAATTAATTCTAGTGTCAGCAGGGTAAAAAAGTGGCGTTACAGGGATAGGGCCTGGGTGGGGCTGTGGTCGGTGCAGACTCTATGGGCCAAATGGCCTCCTTCTGCACTGTACGGATTCTATGAAACAACCTCTCGATCTTCTGCCTCAGACAACAGTTCTCCCAACTGAGCATGGAACATAAACTCTACATTTCAAACATACTTAAAATGTAAATTATAAATTGGACATTTAAAATCAGTGGAAGTACATTGACACAGTGAAACATGGATATGCCACAGCCTCGTAAATTGCAGGTGTAATCCCTGGAAGCATTTGGTGAATAGCTCCAAACCACCCACCTCCCAACAACAGCTAATGAAAACTTATGTTTTACATTGCCATCTAGTGACCACACTCTCACACAATACGAAAGCAAAATACTGTGGATGCTGGAATCTGAAACAAAACCAGGTGTATCTCCTGCTCTGTCCCAAGACCGCAAGAAACGACAAAGCGTTGTGAATATGGCCCAATCCATCACGCAAACCAGCCTCTGGTCCGTTGACTCTGTCTACACCTCCCGCTGCCTCGAAAAAGCAGCCAGTATAATTAAGGACCCTACGCACCTAGGACATTCTTTCACCTTCTCCCATTGGGAAAGGGACAAAACTGAGGACATGCACCAATCGGCTCAAGAACAGATTCTTCCCTGCTGCCATCAAACTTTTGAATGGACCTACCTCGCACGAAGTTGATCTTTCTCTACACCCTAGCTATGACTGTAACACTACATTCTGCACTCTGTCCTTTCCTTCTCTATGAACGGTATACTTTATCTGTATAGCATGCAAGAAACAATATTTCTCGCTGTATGTTAATACACGTGACAATAATAAATCAAATCAAAATGCTGGAAAATCTTTTGCAATGTTCTAGTGAACCCCTATGCAAACTGGAGGAACACCACCCCATTTTCCAATTGGGCAATTTATGGCCTTCTGACAGAACACTGAGATCAACAACTTCAGAGCTTGAACTCACACCTCCACCCCGTTTCCACTTTTTTCCATGAGACCATAAGACATAGGAGCAGAATTAGGCCACTTGGCCCATCAAGTCTGTTCCACCATTCAAGCATGACTAATATCTCTCTCGCCCCCATTCTCCTGCCTTTTCCCCATAACCCCAGATCTCCTTATTAATCAAGAGCCTATCTCTGTCTTAAAGACATTCAACGATCTGGCCTCTACAGCCTTCCGCAGATTCCCCACTCTCCAGCTGAAGAAAATCCTCATCTCTGTTTTAAGGGATCATCCCTTTAGCCTGAGGTCATGCCCTCTGGTTCTAGTTTTTCCTACTAGTGAAAACATCCTCTCCAGATGCACTCTATCCAGGCCTCGGCAATATCCTGCAAGTTTCACTAAGATCCTCCCTCATCCTTCTAAACTCCGACGAGTACATACCCCAGAGTCCTCAACCCTTCCTCATCTTTCAGGCTGTTAATTATTGAGTCACAATGCTTACATTAACACTGCAATGAAGTTACTGTGGAATTCCCCCCGTTGCCAGAGTCTGGGTCAATGCACCTAACCGGCACGCCTTTCAGATATGGGAGCATCCAGAGGAAACCTACACAGATGCGGGGAGAACACGCAATCTCCATACAGTGATCTAAGCTGGGAATCAATCCTGGCTCCCTGGTGTTGTGGGGCAACAGTGTTAAACCACTGCTGCACATATCCCAGATTGTGAGGTGGAGGAGATTCCAGACATAGGAAGTGGTGAGGCAGGGAGGGATTTAAAAACAAAAGTGAGAATTTTAAATCAGAGTTGTTAGCAGATGGGAACCAACCAAGTTCAGTGGGCGCAGGGGCGATGGGTGAACTGAACTCAAGGGAGAGGACACAGGCAGCAATTTAGGATTCGCTCAAGTTTACAGAGAGTAAAATGTGGACAGGTAGACGGAAGTCAAGAGATGAGGGATACCCGCAGCAAATGAGCTGAGGAATGGTGACAAAAGGTGAGCCATAATACAGAGTTGGAAATAGCCAGTCTTTGTTAGCATGCAGGCATCTGGTCACAAACTAATCTCACGGTCAACTAGTACAGGAGGACAAGTTTAATTTTACTTATTATTGTCACAAATCGGTTTCATTAACACTGCAATCAAGTTTGCTGTGAAAACCTTGTAGTTGTCACACTCCAGGGGCACTGAGGGAAGAATGTAGCACGGCCAACACCTAACCAGCATGTCTTTTGGGCCGTTTCCAGAGTAAACTCACGCAGACACGGGGAGAACATGCAAACTCCACACAGTGACCCAAACCAGGAATTGAACCTGGGTCCCTGGCGCTGTGAAGCACTACTGCGCCACTGCGTCCTGTTCAAACTCGGGTTTTGAAATGCTGAGGCCTTATAAGTAACAATTTCAACTGAAGGCTTTAACAGACACACGGGACACTTCACTGGACAGTCCCAAAATCAGGATTTCAGTGCAAGTTTTAATTTTGTCCAAAACATTTCTCTATACAACAGAAATTTCAGTAAGAAGGAAAGTGAAGACAATATTCCCTCCTCCTGCCCACCAATACAGACTGCATAACTTGTGGGGACTGATGACACCAAGAACATAACCATTACAAGTTGTAAACCAGTGTTGGAATTTGACATGTGGATTCCCGTTGGAGCGTAATCTATTCATGGGACAACGCAGTTCAACAAAGCATAGATATTTCAACATTCAACAGAATGCCCGTATATTTTTCAAGCAGCATGCGCCTTGGAAATACTTTCAATTAGAAAGATAAAGCCCCATGACAGACTTGGTACTAATCAAATTGGGGAGGGAGGAGTCAAACACACTATACTTCCCTCTTCAATTACAACCATGGTCCAAGCGTTCAAGGGGAAAAACAAGATTTTCTTTCCAACTCTCTCTTCCTGGTAAGATTCAGTGCAGTTCCTGTTTTCAAAGTAAAATCACAGACTACAGCTTTGTTTCCTGTTTTTCTTTGAACCTTGCTGAGATGTAAACATCCGATTAATGCAAATGATCAGATTTCCCTAATGCCTAGTCCAATCAAAGCTGTTTTCAGTTGGGCAAAAATTATGACATAGATTCATAGAGGTTTACAGCATGGAGACAGACCCTCGGCCCAGCTTGCCCACGCCAGCCAGTTTTTTTTTAAACCACTAAGCTAGTCCCAATTGCCCACATCCCTCTATAGCCATCTTATCCACGTAACTGTCTAAATGCTTTTTAAAAGACAGAATTGTACCCGCCTCTCCTACTACCTCTGGCAGCTTGTTCCACTCACCACCCTCTGAAAAAATTGCCCTTCTGGCCTCTTCTGTATCTCTCAACTTAAACCTATGCCCTCTAGTTTTAGACTCCCCTACCTTTGGGAAAAGATGTTGACTATCTATACCCCTCATTATTTTAAAGACCTCTATGAAATGACCCCCATGCCTCCTACGTTCCAGGGAAAAGAATCCCAATCTATCCAGCCTCTCCTTATAACTCATCACAGCCAGGTAGCATCCTAATAAATTCTTTCTACGCTCTAATATACATCTGATGTAACTGTGAATAAATTAATGAAGACATGAGGTTACTGACAGGGTCATTAATCTGAAGCTCAGTCATCTTTCCCCTGGGCACTGAAATAAAGTTTAATTACTTCTTAAAGCATGTGAAAGTTTGAAGGACTTAAAGTAGACAGGCGCTTAAATGGAAAGGGACAACATTATTTTGAAGAATGGAGATATGTAGGAAAAACTGTTGATACTAATTTACCGCACACATCACAACGTACACCATTGAACCATAACACTGGGTAAGCTTTTCTAGTCACAAACATAAGAACTAGGAGGAGAAGACAATTCAGTCTCTCAAACCTGCTCTGCCATTTAATATGATCATCTCCACCATCCTGCCTGCTACCCATAACCCTGCATCCCACAACTAATTAAAAATCTATCTCCTCCTTAAATCTGCTTAGCGTTCCACTGTCCACCACACTCTGGGGCAAAGAATTCCATAGATTTGTGACCCTTTGAATGAAGTAATTCTTTAAAGATATTAAATTTTTGTAGTTTATTCATTAGTCACAAGAAGGCTCACGTTAACACTGTAATGAAGTTGCTGTGAAAATCCCCCTCCGGTGCTTGTTCGGGAGAATTCAGCATGGCCAATGTGCCTAACCAGCTCGTTTTTCGGAGTGTGGGAGGGAACCGGAGTACTCGGAGGAAACCCACACCGACACGGGGGAGAACGTGCAGACTCCGCATAGACAGTGACCCAAGCGGGAATCGAACCTGGGTCCCTGGTGCTGTGAGGCAACAGCGCTATCTACTTTGCGACCTGTGCTGCAAGGGGTGGTGGGGAAGAATTTGGGAGGTGGGGAGTGCATAGTACTGAAAACCCTGTCAACAGAAGTGGGAGCAGAAAATCCCCAATCTGGGCACCAGCAGGCCAGGAATGGAACCCAGGTCCTTGGTGCTGTGAAGCAGCAGCGCTAACCACTGTGCCACCGGGAAACATGTCAGTCAATTGGTGCACAGCAAGCTCCCACCAATGTCAAAATGACCAGATAAATCAGCCTTTTGTGGTTGGATTCCCTGTCACTGAGAGACAAGTGTACCGTCCAGGTCATCTGACCAGTTTGGTGTCCAGCTGGCACCGTGACTACAACAGGCAAACTCAGCACAGATTGACGATCGGATCTGATCCTTTCTGGTTCGTACATCTCTATTACCCCCTTGACAAAGTTACTGTGCTGTCAGGAAAGACACCCAGGCTCAATTTTATACAATTTCCACACCTGACAGTGTTTTTTCACCAGAAATCTGCAACGGTGTCGTGTGTTGTCGACTTGCTTTTCGCTTTCAGTGGCGGGCAATGTACTGTCACCTATTTCAATACAATCACCTCCCAATGCATCTTCCTGGTGATTAGGACATATGCACAAAACCTGAGCCAACAAAAAACACCATCAGTTAATTGCGCACTCACACAAAGACATCTGCTACGCCTCCTCCACAAGAGTTGGATCCATCAATTAGGTTGCTTAGAAAAACAACAATTAACCTCCGAAGCAAATTACATGATGCTTTATTTGAGAAGGGAGGAGCGGGAAGCGGGTGAAAGAAGTCTGCTGGTTGTGACTCTCAAATCTTTTGCCGAATCTGCAAGGTCGCCTCTCAAACCCTGAAAATCACTTTTGACATCAGCAAGCTTATAAGTCGTGGAACAAGTAAAAAGAACACAAAAGGTCACTCAGTCAAAACCCTTCACAAACACTCAAGGGAAACAAACGCTTTGCACATTAAAACGCACAGTTGAATTTTAAATTAAACTCAAAAGCTTGACAAAAGGATCTTCTCTCTTGGAAGACTGCATGCCAGAGATTGCATTTGAACTGAAATCTTCTAGGTTATGGGTTCAGTAAGAATCATAGAATCCCTACAGTACAGAAGGAGGCTGTTCGGCCCATCCAATCTGTCCCAATCATGATCTTGCCCAATCCTTATTCCAATAACCCCACACACGTGCCCTGTTAATCCCCTTGACACCAGGCTTAATTTAGCATGGCCAATCAACCTAAACCGCAGATCTTTGGAGCGTGGGAGGAAACCCACGCAGACATAGGAGAACGTGCAAACTCCACACCATCAGAGACACAAGGCTGGAATTGAACCCAGGTTCCTGGTGCTGAGAGGCAGCTGTGCTAGCCACTGTGCCGCCTCTGCTAAGTCATGACCCAGGGTTAGAATGTAGGGGTCAAGTGTGCACTGTTTAAAAGGAGAAGCAAGGGGAATGTGAGAAATGTACACCTCTTATCAGATTGCACACGTAACCTGCCTGTGGTGAGAGCAGAGGCTCTGGAGATTGGGAGCACTGGGCAACACTTTCTGATCTCCTGGCTGACTAGTGTCAAAGTGCTCATGGTGGCTACTTTGCCCCCAAACCAGGAGAGAACAGGCAATCTTGATGGCAACCAGAATGCAGTTTCGACCTTTACAAGCAGTGGAAAAGTTTAACTGGTATTAAGAGCAGGAATCAAACATAAACCTATCCCGCACAGTGGAAATCTATATATTTAATGTTGTGTGGATCAAAGTTTACAATCAAGCCTGCAAGCGACTGCATAAGAGTGAACACTTGACAAGAAGCTGGAGCAGGATTCTTCGCCGCCATGGCCCTTCAGTGGGGAATGGGTGTGATCCCCATGCTCTGTGATGCCAGGGCGTAGCTAACCATCGGTGTGGTGGCGTGGCTCATGGTGATGCCGGGGATTGTCTGCGTGATGGAGACGGTGACGGCCGCCATGGAGACGGGCGTGGCCATCCCCTGGGCGATGGTCTGGGCCAGGGCCAGCTCGGGGGTCAGGTGGGGCCCGGGTGGAGCCGCGCTAGAGGGGGGTGGGCCGGCGCTGGCTGGCACCACCAGGTCTTGCCGCGGCTGCAGTGCCTGGCTGCTGAGCGAGTTGTGGGCCTGCACGATGCTGTGGTTGTAGGCGGTGACAGCGGCCACGGTGGGTGGGGCCACCAGCTGCTCGGCCGTGGTGGTCAGCGTCACCACCTTGGGCTGGTTGCGGTAGTGGGCATTTTGCTCCAGGAGGATCTCGTTAGTGGCCATCAGGTTGGAGGCGTGCTTCTTGAGCTCCTCCACTCGCTTGCGTAGCATCAGGTTCTCCTCCTCCAGGTAGCGGTAGTCAATCGGGAAAGGACGCAGCACAGCGTGGTCGTAGGAGTCAGAGCGCAGGCAATCCACCCACCGTCTCTTCAATAAGTGGCCGTACTCATCGTATAGATCGGCAAAGGAGGGCGAGCAGGTCTTGTCGCGATGCGTACTGGCGCCGTCACCCCCAAAGTGGAGGAACTTGCACCTGGACCCCCGCTGGCAACCTCCGTACAGGTGGTCGCGGCAGACTGGCACCTCCCCCTTTCCCAGGGGCACCTCGCCGTTCAGGGCGCCGAGCTCCGTCGCTTCGCTCACCTCCGGGTGGTGGAATTTGCAACGCTTGCCCCGTTTGCAGACGTTGCGCATGAAGTCCCTGCAGATGTCGCTGGAGCTGTGGCCAGCCTTGTCGCTGCTGAAGGCATTGTCCTTCTCCGGCATCCTGCTGAACCTTTACCGCTGGAAAGAACAGCAGCGGCTCTTTGCAGATAAGGCAGTCTGGGAAAAGAAAGAGGAATGATTTAATCTGATTTGCCACACGTATTAGAATACAGTGGAAAGTATTGTTTCTTGTGCGATATACAGACAAAGCATACCATTCATAAAGGAAAGGAAAGAGTGCAGGATGTAGTCATAGCTAAGGTGTAGAGAAAGGTCAAACGTCATTTACTGCAGAGCTTACTGAAATAGGCTCGCATTTCATAGAATCCCTACATTGCAGGAGTCCATTCAGCCCATCAAGCCTGCACCAACAACTACCCCAGCCAGGTCCTATCCCAAATATTTACCCTGCTAATGCCCCTGAGACAATAATGGGCAATTTAGCATCATTGTAAAGTGCTTTTTACACCAGCAGACATTGCAAAGCGCTCCATATCTAAGAAAAGACTTGCGGAGTTTCCTCCCACAGTACAAAGATGTGCAGGTTAGGTTGATTGGCCATGCTAAATTGCCCCTTAGTGTCCCGGGGAGCTTAGGTTAGGGGGAGCAATGGGTAATACATGTGGGGTTACAAGGATAAGGCCTGGGTAGGATTGTTGTTGGTGCACATTCAATGGGCCAAATGGCCTTCTTCTGCATTGTAGGGATTCTATGCATTATCACTGTTGCAATCTAAGTTTAAGTTTTTTTTAGTTTATTTACTAGTGTCATAAGTCAGCTTACATTAACATTACAATGAAGTTACTGTGAAAATCCCCTAGTCGCCCCACTCTGGTGCCTGTTCGGGTTACAGAGGGAGAATTTAGCACGGCCAATGCACCTAACCAGCATGTCTCTCACTGAGGAAACCGGAGTACCTGGAGGAAACCCAAGCAGACATGGGGAGAATGTGCAGACTCCGCACAGACAGTGACCCTAGTGGGATTCAAACTAGGGTCCCTGGCGCTGTGAGGCAGCAGTTCTAACCACAGTGCCACCCTGCCACAAGAGGAAGCAGTGAAGGGGGTGCTGAGTGCTGAAAACCCTGTCAACAGCAGTGGGAGCAGAAAATTCCGAATCTGGGCTCCTACAGGCCAGCTCTGTGAAACACACCAGGAATTGAACCCTGGCGCTGCGACACAGCATTGTGCAGCCAGGAAACATGTCCGTCAATTGGCGCACAGCAAGCTCCCGCCAACAGCAATGTCAAAATGACTAGATAACCGGCCTTTTGTAACTGGATTAGGAATCAATACTGGTCTGGCTGCTCCCCTCTTCCTTCATCTCCCCACCCCCTCCCCTCTCACCCCCCCCATCCCTCCTCATCCCCGCTCCCCCACCCTCTTCCACCTCCCCCCTTTGCCCTCCTTCCCCCCTCCCTCTTCCCCCTCCTCTCCCTCTTCCAGCCCTCCTCTCCCCCCTCCTACCCCACCTTTCCCCTCCCACCCCCCTTTCCCCTGCCTCCTCCTCTTCCCCCACCCCCACCCTCCCCTCCCTCTTCCCCCATCCTTCTTTACCTCCCCTCCCTCCCCTCACCCCCCCTCCCTCCCTCCTTCACCCCCCTCCCTCCCTCCTCCCTCCCCCTTCCCCCTCCCTCCCCCTTCCCCTCTTCCCCCCTCCCTTCCCCCTCCTCCCCTCTCCCCTTCTCCCCCCTTCTTCCCCCCCCTCCCCTTCTTCCCCCTCCCCTTCTTCCCCTTCTTTCCCCCTCCCCTCTCCCCTTCTTCCCCCTCCCCTCTCCCCTTCTTCCCCCTCCCCCCTTCTTCCCCCCCCTCCCCCCCCTTCTTCCCCCCTCCCTCCCCCCCTTCTTCCCCCCTCCCTCCCCCCTCCCCCCCCTTCTTCCCCCTCCCTCCCCCCTCCCTCCCCTTCTTCCCCCCCCTCCCCTTCTTCGCCCCCCCTCCCCTTCTCCCCCCTCCCCTTCTTCCCCCCTCCCCCCCCCTTCTTCCCCCCTCCCTCCCCTCCCCCCCCTCCCCTCCCCCCCTCCCCCCTTCTTCCCCCCCCCTCCCCCCCTTCTTCCCCCTCCCTCCCCCCTCCCCCCTCCCCCCCCCTCCCCTTCTTCCCCCCTCCCCTTCTTCCCCCCCCCCTACCCCTCTCCCCTCCCCTCCTTCCCGTCTCCCTCCTCCTCCTACCCCTCCCCCTCCTTCCCGTCTCCCCTCCTCCTCCTACCCCTCCCCTCCTTCCCGTCTCCCCTCCTCCTCCTACCCCTCCCCCTCCTTCCCGTCTCCCCTCCTCCTCCTACCCCTCCCCCTCCTTCCCGTCTCCCCTCCTCCTCCTACCCCTCCCCCTCCTTCCCGTCTCCCTCCTCCTCCTACCCCTCCCCCTCCTTCCCGTCTCCCCTCCTCCTCCTACCCCTCCCCCTCCTTCCCGTCTCCCCTCCTCCTCCTACCCCTCCCCCTCCTTCCCTTCTCCCCTCCTCCTCCTACCCCTCCCCCTCCTCTCCCTCTCCCCTCCCCCTCCTTCCCCACTCCTCCTCCTACCCCTCCCCCTCCACTCCTCTCCCTCTCCCCTCCCCCCTCCTTCCCCACTCTCCTCCCCCTCCTTCCCCACTCCCCTCCCCCCTCCTTCCCCACTCCCCTCCCCCCTCCTTCCCCACTCCCCTCCCCCTCCTTCCCCACTCCCCTCCCCCTCCTTCCCCTCTCCCCTCCCCCCTCCTTCCCCTCTCCCCTCCCCCCTCCCCCCTCCTTCCCCTCTCCCCTCCCCCCTCCCCCCTCCTTCCCCTCTCCCCTCCCCCCTCCCCCCTCCTTCCCCTCTCCCCTCCCCCTCCCCCCTCCTTCCCCTCTCCCCTCCTTCCCCTCTCCCCTCCCCCCTCCTTCCCTCTCCCCTCCCCCCTCCTTCCCCACTCCCCTCCCCCCTCCTTCCCCACTCCCCTCCCCCCTCCTTCCCCACTCCCCTCCCCCTCCTTCCCCACTCCCCTCCCCCCTCCTTCCCCTCTCCCCTCCTTCCCCTCTCCCCTCCCCCCTCCTTCCCCTCTCCCCTCCCCCCTCCTCCCTCCTTCCCCTCTCCCCTCCCCCCTCCTTCCCCTCTCCCCTCCCCCCTCCTTCCCCACTCCCCTCCCCCCTCCTTCCCCACTCCCCTCCCCCTCCTTCCCCTCTCCCCTCCCCCCTCCTTCCCCACTCCCCTCCCCCCTCCTTCCCCACTCCCCTCCCCCCTCCTTCCCCACTCTCCAAGATGGCACCGTTATTTATTACCTCCAGGGAGGCCGATGGAGCCTCAGTTTTAGCCTCCTGTCCGAATGGGTGGAGGGAGGAGAGGGATTCCCAGTTACTGATGAAGGGGTGTGTGTGTGTTGGGAAGGGGGTAACCCGCCACCCCAGCACCTTCTCCCTCCCCTCGGTCGCTCTCCCTGTTCCCGGCCCAACTGCACCCACCGTCCCGGCCACTCCTCCAGCGACAACGAGCAGGCGGGGCAAACTGGTCCTCCCAGCCAAGAGGGGCCAGCGGAGGGGCACTCAGCTCCGCGCCGACAAGGAACGAGCCGGTCCTCCCAGCCAAGAGCGGCTGGTCCTCCCAGGAAAAGTGGTGGAGGTGGTTGTTGTTGTTGCCTGTGCTGTGTGTGTGATCGCAGCTCACTTTCCTCCTTTGCATCCCCCCTCCCAACCCCAGTCACCCCCACCTCTGCCCAAAACCCCTCTGCCCACCCCAATCACCCCCCTGCCATCCCCAGTCATCCCCCAATCTGCCCAATCCTAATCATTCTCCCTCAGCCCACCTCCAGTCACCCCCACTCAACCCCCACTCACCCCCAGCCACCTCAGTCACCCCCCCCCGATCACCCCAGTTACCCCCTGCCCACTTCCAGTTACCCCCCACCCTGCCCATCCCCAATCACCCCCCCTCAGCCACCCCAAACACCCCCTGCCACCCCCCCCCTCACCCCCCACTCACCCCGATCACCCCCTGCCACCCCAGTCATCTCCCGGCCACCTCAGTCACCCCCCCCCTCCATTCACCCCAGTTACCTCCTGCCCACTTCCAGTCAGCCCCCTAACTCTTGCCTGACTTTTCGATCAAAAATCTATCCCACTAAACTTTGAATACATCCGATGGTTCAGCTTCCACTGCTGTCCAAGGGAGAGAATTCCACAGACTATTCCACTGAGATCACGGTGGCACAGCGGTTAGCAATGCCGCCTCACAGCGCCAGGGACCTGGGTTCAATTCCTGGCTTGGGTCACTGTGGAATTTGCATGTTCGCCCCGTGTCTGCGTGGGTTGCCCCCAGATGCTCTGGTTTCCTCCGAAAGATGTGCAGGTTTGGTGGATTGGCCATGCTAAATTGCCCCTTAGTGTCAGGGGGACTAGCTAGGATAAATGCATGGGGATAGGCTCTGGGTGGGATTGTGATTGGGGCAGACTCGATGGACCGAATGACCTCCTTCTGCACTGTAGGAATTCTAAGAAAGTCCTCTATCTACCAGTGACCCATGAGGGAGAGAAAAAAATCTCCTTACTTCTGTCTTAAACATCACTCCTTTCCTAGCTCTGCCCTCCCCCAGAAATGGAAACATCATCTCCCATTAGATGATACATGAAACTGAGGCTTCATGAGAAAGATCCCAGGGCACTATTATGAAGAAGATCAAGCAGAGTTCTCCCCGGCCAATATTTATCCCTCACCCAACGTCATAAAAACCTGATTGTCTGCTCATTATCACATTGCTATCTGTGGGAGCTGCTGTGCACATATTCACTACTCCATTCCTTATAGTAGCAACAATACTTCAAAACTGCACTTTGAGTTGCCTAGTGATGGTTAAAAAAAAACACTTTTTAAACACAAATCTTTTTAAAATCCTCAATAAGTCACCTACTCCAATAGCTCCTTACGTGTCTTGGTTTCAACACTTTCATAGAATCCGTACAGTGCAGAACAAGACCATTTGGCCCAACGAGTCTGCACCCACTCTGCGAAAGAGCATCTTACCCACCACCCCCCTGTCCTGCTATCCCCCCTGAACACCATGCGTTTACCATGGCTAATCCACCTAACCTGCACATCTTTGGACACAAAAGCACAATTTAGCACGGCCAATCCACCGAAACTTCGCTATATATCTCTCCAGCGTGGCTTGTTATGTAAAAGTCACTGTATAAAAGCAGATTGCTGTTGGTTAGCCTTTCAAAAAACAAGTTCAAAGTTAGTTAAAATGATCAAATAAATGGATTAAAATGAAATTAAACAGTGTAAGCGGGAGAGCTACAAAGTGGTACAATACATGCAGTTTGGTTATAATTTAAAACTGGATTCTAGAGAACTCTGCACTGCCTTTTATATACACATAGACAGACAGAAGTTAAGTTTAAATTTTATTAGTGTCACAGGTAGGCTTACATTAACACTGCAATGAAGTTACTGTGAAAATCCCCTAGTTGCCATACTCTGCGATCAGTTCGGGTACACTGAGGGAGAATTTAGCACGGCCAATGCATCTTAACCAGCATATCTTTCGGACTGCGGGAGGAAACTGGAGCACGCGGAGGAAACCCACACAGACACGGGGAGAATGTGCCACCTCCACACAGACAGTGACTCAAAGTGACTTTGAACAACAACATGCATTTATATAGTATCTTTAGTGGATCCCAAGATGCTCTGCAAGAGCGTAATCAGTCAAAGATTGCTGCCAATCATTAATCATAGAATGGGTGGCACAATGGTTAGCACTGCAGCTTCACAGCTGGACCCGGGTTAGATTCCCAGCTTGAGTCACTGTCTGTGTGGAGTCTGCACATTCTCTCCATGTCTGCATGGGTTTCCTCCCACAGTCCAAAGATGTGCAGGTTAGGTGGATTGGCCCAGCTTAATTGCCCCTTCGTGTCAGGGGGACTAACTGGGATAAATGCACGAGGTTATGGGGATAGGGGCTGGATGGGATTGTGGTTGGTGCAGACTCGATGGGTGGAACAGACTCCTTCTGCACTGTCGGGTTTCTATGAATCTCTCCAGGCCATTCGACCCATCGAGCCAAATAAACAGTGACCCAAGCCGGGAATCGAACCTGGGTCCCTGGTGAGGCAGCCGTGCTAACCACTGTGCCACCCTATTAAATCAAAAAGTGTGAGCATAAGCGTAAGATTTGAACGGAAAGGTGGAGTTTTGGTTTGTGCTGCAGCTGTTTGTTTGAAATGAGGAACTCCAGGGAAGGCTATTGGCTGGCCAGCTGAGTACAGCAACCATTGGAAAGCTCACAGTTGGCCAGCTGCTGCTCAGCTGATTGAGAACAAGTTCCTGCTGGAGGAGGAGAGGTTGGAGTGAACATGGTGAGGGAGTGAGGGAGAACATGGTGAGGGAGTAAAGGGGTGAGGGTGGGAATGGGGAATGAGATTGAGATTGAGATTTGGGGGGGTGGTTTGAGGGTGAGGGGGGGGGTTTGAGGGTGAGGGGAGGGGATAAAGGGGGTGAGAGGAGGGGATAAAGGGGGTGGGAGGAGGGGATAAAGGGGGTGGGAGGAGGGGATAAAGGGGGTGAGAGGAGGGGATAAAGGGGGTGAGAGGAGGGGATAAAGGGGGTAGGGGATAAAGGGGTGGTGTGGAGGGGGGAGGTGGGACTGAGGGGGAGTGGGGTGGGGGTGGGGGTGTATTCCGTCACATTAAGTTCTCATTTTGGGTGGCACGGTGGCGCAGTGGTTAGCACTGCTGTCTCACAGCGCCAGGGAAACAGGTTCGATTCCCGGCTCGGGTCACTGTCTGTGTGGAGTCTGCACGTTCTCCCCATGTCTGCGTGGGTTTCCTCCGGGTGCTCCGGTGTCCTCCCACAGTCCAAAGATGTGCAGGTTAGGGGGGGCTGGATTGGTTGCCCTTTAGCGTTCAAAAAATGTGGAGGTTTTGAGGGGGGTGCCTGGGGTAAGATGCTGTTTCAAAGTGCTAGTGCAGACTTGATGGGCCAAATGGCCTCCTTCTGCACTCTAGGAATTCTGTTATTCTGGGAGATGGAGCAAAGTACACTGTGTATCTTTTGATGTTGAGTGCATATAGGGCAGTATGTGTCCATTTACAAAACTATCTTTGAGTTCAGGTATTTAAATCAGATGTTTGCCTGTGCGCGTCTGTGCATAAAAGGCAGTGCAGAGTTCTCTAGAACCTAGTTTAAAATCATTGCCAAAATGCCTGTGTTTGCCCCTCTCCCACTTACATAATTTCATTTTTAACCCATTTAGTTGATCATTTTAAATAACTTAGGAAAAGGAAGGTAACTTGGGAGTCCAAAATTTGACTATTCTGTCTTTAAAGGTGCACTGTCTCAATATTATCATTTTATTATGACTAATTCAGTTCCTTTATAATATATGGAGTGGCACAATGGCTAGCACTGCTGCTTCACAGCACCAGGGACCATAATTCCTGGCTTTGGTCACTGTCTGCGTGGAGTCTTGCACGTTCTCCCTGTGTCTGCGTGGGTTTCCTCCAGGTGCTCTGGTTCCCTCCCACAGTCCGAAAGACAAGCTGGTTAGGTGCACTGGCCATTCCAAATTCTCCCTCAGTGGGCTAGAGTGTGGCAACCAGGGGATTTTCACAGTAACTTCATTACAGTGTTAATGTATGTTTACTTGTGACACTAATGAATCAATTACAAGGACCTGTATCTTTGTGGTAGAGCCACATGGTTTCATGTGATGTACCATTTTAACACATTGTTTTGTGTTTTTGGAATGTTGCATAGAATCAGAGAATCCCCACAGTGCAGAAGGAGGCCATTGAGTCTGCACTGACTCCAACAGAGCATCTTATTCCAGGCCCTATCTCTGTGACCACATACATTAATCATGGCTAATCCCTTGAACTAGCGCATCTTTGGACACTAAGGGGGCAATTTAGCATGACCAATCCACCTAACATCTGGAGGAAACTGGAGCACTCCGAGGAAACCCACATAGACACAATATATGATCCAGTTCAGAAGAGAATTGAACATTTATTCGGTGGGGGGGGGAATTGCAAGCTAGCTGGGAAAGGGCACGAAAAGTGGAATTTAAATGGATAACTTTCAAAAGAGCCAGCACAAGCAATGATGGACTGAATAGCCTTCTATGCTTGAATGGTACATCTATCCCAAATGAGCTGACAATTTCCTTCAGCAACAGTCAGGAAGAACTCTAGCCGCCCTCCCTTCCTGCATTTGTAGACTGGCCATGATCAAAAGGGAGACCTTTCTGTAATGCCTTACCTGACCTCCGAGCTCCCTGGTGTGATTTACAGCCTTTAGAAGCCTTTTGAAATGCGATTGCTGTCATAATGGAGGAAATGTAGCAGCCAATTTTGGCACAGTAAACTCCCATTAGCATTTTCTTTTAGGCATTTGTGGGACATGGGGCAACGCTGACTGGCCAGCATTTATTGCCTATTCCTAGTTGCCCTTGAACTGAGTGGCTTGCTAGGCAGTTGAGAATCAACCACATTGCTGTGGCTTTGGAGTAACTTGTATGCGTCCATGGTCCACCCATATACAAACAATAGTTGACTGGGTATGGATGGTAGATTTCTTTCCCTAAAGGACATTAGCGAACCAGATGGGTTTTTCCAACAATGGACAATGGTTTCATGATCACCAGTAAATTCTTAATTCCAGAATTATTTCTATTGAATTCAAATTCTGCCGTATGTCATGGCGGGATTCGAACCAGGGTCCCCAGAACATTAGCTGACTCTCTGGACTAATAGTCTCGCGATAATACAGGGGCAGAGGGGTTTAGCTTACCATCTCAGCCTTGGGATGACATTGCTGACGGTGCAGCACTCCCTCCCCAAGAAGACAGACCGTTCAATCCACATCTCTGCTGCACACGAGATTCCATCTATCCTGCTTTTTAAAGTCCTATAAATTACTTTGACGTTTAATTTGGGGTGACGAGACAAAGTGTGAACAGAGACAGGAAGGCAGACCCGAGTCTACCTCATCCAGAATGGGAATCGAACCCACACTCTTGGCATCCTCATTCTGAATCTCATACTAGCCACCTAGCCAACTGAGCTAACCAGCTCCCACGCTTGAGAGGGATTTAAAAAAAGGGTTCTCTGAATGGGTCCATTACACGTTTGGTGCAACACAGAGGAGGGTTTATTAGGTAATAAAGCAACGCTTGGCAACCAACTGATTGAGTCACAGACAACCTTTACTTTCTGGACACAACAGATACTGGGTCTGCTCCAACTTCTGTCTTCTATCACCGGTGAAGGATTGTGTAGATGGCTAGTGCAAGGTTCAGAATGTAGATGGCAAGAGCACGGGGTCAATTCTCTTTCTGTCTGGGGTAGACTAAGAACAACGGAATCCCTATAATGCAGAAAGAGACCATTTGGGCCATTGAGTCGGCACTGATTCTCCGAAAGAGCATCTAACCGAGCCCCCATCCCGGTAACCCTGCACATTTACTATGGGCACCTGACCTACACATCTTTGGACATTAAAGGGTAATTTAACAAGGCCAATCCATCTAACCTACACACCTTTGAACACTGAGGAGCAATTTAGCACGGCCAATTCACCTAACCTGCATGTCTTTGGACACTAAAGGGTAATTTAACAAGGCCAATCCATCTAACCTACGCACCTTTGGAGTGTGGGAGGAAGCTGGAGCACCTGCAGGAAACCCACACAGACACGAAGAGAATGCGCAAACTGCAGACAGACAGTGGCTCAAGGCCAGCATTGAACCCGGTCCCTGATGCCGTGAAGCAGCAGTGTTTGCCGCTGTGTCGTCTTGCCCTGCTCCTGCAATTGTAAGGCAAGTGAAAGGACCAATGACAAAATGAACTCTCAGTGAAAGGAGTTCAGGACAATGAGCCACGGACCTGTTTCCTAACCGAGTTCTAGTGGAATGGAGCGCTGGTTCTGGATCCATACACCATTCGCAGTTGCGTCCATGGTCCACCCATTTACAAACAATAGCTACGCACGTCGTGGACTACAAATAATGAAGTTAATGTGCAAACATGATGTCGGAACAGAAGGCCATTGGGCCTCTCGACCTTGCTCCACCATTCAATCGTATGATGATCGAATGGTGGAGCTGGTTCGAGGGGGCTCAATGGCCTCCTCCTGCACTATAGGGAATCATAGACTCCCTACAGTGCAGGAGGAGGCCATTCAGCCCATCAAGTCTGCAACATCAACAATCCCACCCAGGCCCTATACCCGTAACACATATTTACCCTGCTAATCCCCTGACGCAAAAAGTTCCATGATGCCGGTGTTGGACTGGGATGGGCACAGTAAGAAGTCTCTCAACATCAAGTTAAAATCCAAAAGGTTTATTTGGTAACACGAGCTTTCGGAGCGCTGCTCCTTCATTGGGTGAGCGAACCTGATAAAGGAGCAGCGCTCTGAAAGCTCGTGATACCAAATAAACCTGCTGGACTTTAACTTGGTGTTAAGAGACTTCTTACTACGGAGACAATTTAGCACAGCCAATCCACCTAACCAGTACGTCTTTCGGACTGTGGGAGGAAACCGGAGCACCCGGAGAAACCCACATGGGGAGAATATGCAGACTCTGCACAGGCAGTGATGCAAGCGGAGAATGGAACCTGGTGCTGTGGGCAGCTGTGCCCCTCAACCTTCTCTTTTTCCTTTCACAACCTGTTTCACTTTCCTAATGGGTATAAGCTGATATATTTCTGTGGTATTTCTGTTATATGATATATAACCATGATATATTTCTGATTTATTTTCATGCTGTCTGTTCAACAAATTGAATTGTTAATGTGAAATGTTGCATTGTATATGTTTGCACAATCGTGCTTTAGGTTTTGTGTTCTAACTTGTGTGTGACCTCAGGAAGGCGATGACTAACACTGTAACCTTCTACTTTACAGAGGTTCCGTTTCTGCGGCGACCTGGATTGCCCAGACTGGGTTCTGGCTGAGATCAGCACCTTGGCAAAAATAGTTGAGTGTCCAACCTTCTGAATGTCATTACGCTGTGAACACTAACCTAGCAATTGTGTCAAGGGAAATAGCTGCTGTTCAAATGGAACTGACTCAATATTCTGCAAGGTTTCAAACTATCAGATATGCACATCAAACGGTTGACCTTTAGACATCATCTGCAAAGTGTTTTCACAATCGATAACATTGACAGTTATGTCTGACGTATTGGGGGCTGTTGAAGGAGAAGTGACAATTCCCTTCTTCTCAAACAGGAAAAAGTCACCTCCTCGGGAGTTCCCAAAGCATGTCACATTTGATTTATTATTGTCATGTGTATTGGGATGCAATGAAGAGTATTATTTCTTGCGCACTACATAGACAAAGCAAACCGCTCATAGAGTACATGGGGGGAAGGGGTGGAGAAAGTGCAGAATATAGCGTTGCATTCACAAGTAGAGAAGGAATTTTCCTGTCCAGCTCGCCACGGGAATCGTAGCGGGTGGGCCATGGAAAAGACCGTTGACTCCAGTAAAATTTTCCTGTCTTGCGGCGAGCATGGCTGGAAAATTCTGGCCAGCATGTAGAGAAAGATCAGCTTAACGTAAGGTGGGTCCGTTCAAAAGCCTGATGGCAGCAGGGAAGAAGCTGGCTTTGAGTTGGTTCATATGTGTTTCCAGACTTTTTTGTATCTTGCTCCCAATGGAAGAAGTTGGAAGAGAGAATGTCCGGGGTGTGTGGGGTCCTGAATTATGCTGGCTGCTTTTCCGAGGCAGCGGGATGTGTAGACAGAGTCCAGGAATGGGAGGCTTGTTTGCTTGGTGGATTGGGCTGCGTTCACAACTCTCTATGGTTTCTTATGGTCTTAGTCACAGGAGGAACCGTACCAAGTTTTGATGCATCTGGAAAGGATGCTTTCTAGTTTAGTTTATTTATTAGTGTCACAAGTAGGCTTACATTAACACTGCAAAGAAATTACTGTGAAAAATCCCCCTGGTCTCCAGCACCTGTTCGGCTACACTGAGGGAGAATTTAGCATGGCCAATGCACCTAACCAGCACGGACTGTGGGGGGGAAACCAGAACACCCAGAGGAAACCTACACCGACATGGGGAGAATGTGCAAACTCCACACTGACAGTGACCCAAGCCAGGAATCTAACCCAGGTCCCTGGTGCTGTGAGACAGTAGTGTTAACCGCTGTGCCACTGCGCCACCCACTATGGTGCATCTGTAAAATTCAACCAATGAAATACTTTTTGATGTATAATTGTTGTAAACAACATGGCAGGAAATTTGTGCACAGCAGGCTCCCAAGAGCAGCAATGTGTGATGACAATGAGTTGATCTGTTCTAACTGTTGGTTGAGGAATGAATGTTGACCAGGATGCCGGGATGGTGTTCCTCTTCATAATGATGCAGTGGGACATTTTAGCACCCACCTCGAAGACTAGATGGGCCCTCGGTTTAACCATAACCCAAGCAGACACGGGGAGAACGTGCAAACTTTACACAGACAGTGGCCGGAATTGAACGCAGGTCCCTGGCGCTGTGAGGCAGCAGTGCTAAACACTGTACTTAGGTCAGCTTAAAGGAGGAGGGCTCCCCCTCTGCGTTGTGTGGAGTGAAATGACGGATTATGTAGAAACTACAACATGAAAACCAACTGTTCAATCCTAGTCTACATTTTCCTTTTTAACCTTTGTTCCACGTGCCGCCCCAAGGCGTATGGTCCATGCACGACCTTGCCAGCCTTTACCCAGGTTGAATGCCAGCACGATATTGAGTACTTGGTGCATTGCAGCTAAACCCCCAAGAAAAACAGAAAAGACTCAGCAGGCCTGATGGCTCTATTCTCTCTCAATAGATGCTAACATTGCGAGCCAAGGTGACCTTTCATCAGAGCAGAATCCCCTCCTGCCCCAAATCCCACTCTTGCCTGATCATAAAATCCGTACAGTGCAGAAGGAGGCCATTTGGCCCATTCAGTCTGCATCAACTCTCCAAAAGAGCATCTTACCCAGGCCCTATCCCCATAACCTCATACATTCAGCATGGCCAATCCGGCCAATCCACCTAATCCACATATATTTGGACACTAAGGGGCAATTTAGCATGGCCAAACCACCTAACCTTCACATTTTTGGACACTAAGGGGCAATTTAGCATGGCCAATCCACATAACCTGCACATCTTGAGACATCAAGAGGCAATTTAGCATTGACCAATCCATCTAACCTGCACATCTTGGGACACAAAGGAGCAATTTAGCATGAATTGAACCCTTTAAACCCTGTGCCAGAGCTGAACATGGTAGTCCAGACCAAGGGCAGGATTTCATGACCTCACTCACCGTGAAACCAGAAAATCCCACCTGAGATCAACGGATCTTTCCATTGTCCGTCCTTCGCCCGCTCCGATTCCCGTGACAGAGCGGACGGGTAAAATTCCGACTCAAGGCTCCGAACAACTGAACAGTCATTTCCTCCCATTGGCTCTCCAGGTCTAGTTCGAGATTATGGTGAGGAAAATCAATAGTTAAAATATCAAACACTCTGTCAGCGTGATGCACAATTGCGCAAATAATAATACTGACAACTTTGTCTTGCTGGTGTTTATGGCCTGGATTGCTTCATTGCCTACTTTCTGGGTCAAAGGATTTCTCATTCATGGTACAATGTGTGTGAAGTGAATACAGGAATGATTTTTAAGGTTGTATTCCTTTTAATAGCACTGATTTCTCTTCCAGTCTTCAGTGAAGATGAAGTTGCTGTGTGTTCAGGTACTGAAAGACCTGCTGGGAGATGGAATTGATGTAAGTATCAATCTTAATATAGGACTTGTGTAGCTGAGGTCTTAAAGGGATAGCATCAGTGTGAGGGTCAGTTCCATTTTCCTTTTTAAGGCCTTCCGCCCACCTCTCAGATTGTAAACTCGCTGTGTTACACCATCATTTCCTGATCCTATAGCGAGAGGGATGGAGTATAAAAGCAGGGAGGTCTTGCTGCAATTGTACAGGACACTGGTGAGGCTGCACCTGGAGTACTGTGTACAATTTTGGTCCCCTCGTAAGAGAAAACTGTGGGTGTCTTTCAAAAAAAAAGCAGGAATTTACATGAGCACAGGCCCCTGATTCTTTCAGAAAACATGGATAATTCCTGTCTTTTGTTAGTAGAATAACAATCTTTATTCTTAAAGTATTTTGATTTATCCTTCAACAAAATGGGCATTCGGCTGTGATAATTTACAAATCCAATAGAATCCCTGCAGTGCAGAAGGAGGCCATTTGGCCCATCGAGTGTACCGCGACCGCAATCCCACCCAGGCCCTATTCCCATAGCCCCATGTATTTACCCCAGCTAATCCCCCTGACACTAAGGGGCAATTTAGCATGACCAATGCAGCTAACCCGCACATCTTTGGGAGGAAACCCGCACAGACGGTGACCCAAGCCGGGAATCAAACCCGGGTCCCTGGCGCTGTGAGGCAACAGTGCTAACCACTGTGCCACCATGCTGCCCCCCCAACCTCCCCACTTCTCCCCCACCTCATTGCGATTGTTTCTGAAAGAGTTGGTCAACGTATTGGGTTTCTGACAAGTTCCTTTGCATCTAGCATGTTTGAACATTCCTTGTGTCAGCTATTACTCACTGCCTGTCGGTTCTCTCCTGCCAGTATGAGAAGATTGCAAAGCTCACTGCAGATGCCAAGTTTGGTAAGTCCCGGCCAAGCTTTTTCATGTGTATTGTCCAGTTGTCTTTGCAATGCTCAAGTATTATTTGCCTTTTGCATTTGCATTCGTTCATTCAGTGCCGTGTAATGTGATATTTGCATATTATACATCATGCTGTTAAGGGAATATTATTCCGTGCAGAATGCAAGAGGCTCCCTTTGATGTGAACATGCAAAAAGAATGAAAATGTCTTGTGTTTTCGTTGTGTTTGACACGAGCACCAGATTATTTCAACGCTTTACAGCCGATGAAATACTTTTTGAAGTGTATAAAGAACAAAGAAAATTACAGCACAGGAACAGGCCCTTCGGCCCTCCAAGCCTGCACTGACCATGCTGTCTGACTCAACTAAAACCTCCTACCCTCCCAGGAACCGTATCCCTCTATTCCCATCCTATTCATGTATTTGTCAAGATGCCCCTTAAAAGTCACTATCGTATCTATCGTAGAGGTGGCACGGTGGCACCGTGTAACACAGCGCCAGGGACTCAGTTCAATTCCAGCCTTGGGTCACTGTCTGTGTGGACTTTGCACATTCTCCCTGTGTCTGTGTGGGTTTCCTCCGGGTACTCCGATTTCTTTCCACTGTCTGAAAGGTATGTAGGTTAGGTGGGTTGGCCATGCTAATTTGCCCCTTCGTGTCCTGGGATGTGTAGGTTAGAGGAATTAGGGGGATAAATATGTGGGGTAACAGGGGTAGGGCCTGGGTGGGATTGTGCTTGGTGCAGACTCGATGGGCCGAATGGCCTCCTGCACTATAGGGTTCTGTGATCCTATGACCTGTAACCTCTGTTGTACTGCACAAAGCGCAGCAGCCTGTTTGCACACTGCAAATGTGATGAAGATGGATCATTGGTTTTGTAATGTTGATGACATGTTGGCCAGGACACCAGATATTGTGGTGTGCTCTTCCTCAGACTAATACCAAGTGATCCTTAATATCCCTCTGAGCAGGCCAGTGGGGCCTTGCTTTAATGTCTCCTCCAAAAGCCAGTGCCTCCTGACAGTGTAACACTCCCTTCGTACTTCACTGGAGTGTCATCCATAATTTATGCGCTCAAGACCTTGTGACTCAAGAGGTGTGTACACTAACAGGCCACTGCTCGTGGTCTAAACTAGCAAAGGGCAACCTTGCCACATGAGTGGCCCCCCCCCCTCCGCAGTGGGCTGCAAGATTGAAATCGGGCTTGTTCACTAATCATGACCCCTGTGAATAAAATTAAATATAGAAACATAGAAAATAGGAGCAGGAGGAGGCCATTCGGCCCTGCTCTACCGTTCATCACAATCATGGCTGATTGTCCAAATCAACGGCCTAATTCTGCACTCTCCCCATAACCTTTGATCCCGTTCGCCCCAAGTGCGATATCCAGCCGCCTCTTGAATACATTCAGTGTTTTGGCATCGACTACTTCCTGTGGTAATGAATTCCACAGGCTCACCACTCTTTGGGTGAAGAAATGTCTCCTCATCTCCGTCCTAAATTGTGTACCCTGAATCAGACTGTGACCCCTGGTTCTGGACTCCCCCACCATCCTCCCTTCATCGACCCTGTCTAGTCCTGTTAGAATTTTATAGGTCTCCATGAGATTTCCCCCCTCATTTGCCTGAACTCCAATGTAAACAATCCTAACCTGGTCAATCTCTCCTCATACATCAGTCCCGCCATCCCCATAATCAGCCTGGTAAACCTTCACTGCGCTCCCTCGAGAGCAAGAACATCCTTCCTCAGAAAAGGAGACCAAAACTGCGCACAGTACTCTAGGTGTGGCCTCACCAAGGCCCTGTATAATTGCAACATGTATTTAATACCTGCCTAATACTTCATAACGAGTTATAGAAAATGCTTATTCATATATTAATTGAACTATCCATAACTCCAAATGATAAAAACAAAATAAATATTTATATCCATAGAATTCCTGCACTGCAGACGGAGACCATTTGCCCCATTCTGCACCGACAACAATCCCACCCAGGCTCTATCCCCATAACCCCACACACTTACTCTGCTAATTCCCCGACACTAAGGGGCAATTTTAGCATGGCCAATCAACCTACCCTGCGCACCTTTTGGACTGTGGAAGGAAACCGGAGCACCTGGAGGAAACCCACACAGACACGGGGAGAATGTGCAAACTCCACACAGACAGTGACACGAGCCGGGAATGGAACCCGGGTCCCTGGCGCTGTGAGGCAGCAGTGCTAACCACCATGCCACCCATATGGTGTCTTTCTCTTTAAGACGGTACAGCAGAATTGACGTGTGGAATTAATGGAAACTGAGAGCGAGAGCTCACACCAGAGGGTGAAGTTCTTGTTTTCTCTCTCTCTCTCTGTCTCAGGCAGAATCATCCAGAAGTCATGTTATCAGTTTGTACAGACTGGAGCATTTGCTTCACGGCAGCCTAGGGATGCAACTCCAGTCCGTTACAAAATGAAAAATCTTTGCAAAGTTGCACAAAAGGACAATTTAATATTGCCAAAAAAAAAATTAATCCTCGGATATTTATTTTTGAATTGCAGAAACCAGTGATATAAAGGCCACTATCGCGGTGCTAAACTTTGTGTTATCGAGTGCTGCCAAGTATGGTGTTGATGGCGAATCGTTATCTAGTGAATTGCAACAACTTGGTCTCCCGAAAGGTATTACTGCTTTCCGACCTGATACAACACAGCTCGAGTATCCTTCATCGAAACTCTGTCCAAAGCTCTGCCGATTGTATTCCTGGCTTCGGGTCATTTCAGCTATCAGATACTGCTTCCAAAGTGACGTGACGATAGTCTAAGCCTAGGCTAGCTACAGTCTAAAGGGAAAAAGAGCTAGAAAAGTAAGATGTATCACTGAATAATAAATACATGACGTGGAGATACTGACATTGGACTGGGGTTGGGCGCAGTAAGAAGTCGGGTGGCACAGTGGTTATCACCGCTGCCTCACAGCGCCAAGGACCCAGGTTCGATTCCTGGTTGGGTCACTGTCAGTGTGGAATTTGTACACATTCTCCCCGTGTCTGCATGGGCTTCCTTCGGGTGGTCCGGTTTCTCCCACAGTCTGAAGGATGTGCTGGTGAGGGTGCATTGACCCGAGCAGGTGCCGGAGTGTGGCGACTAGGGGAATTTCACAGTAACTTCATTGCGGTGTTAATGTAAGCCCTACTTATGACAAATAAATTTTAAATAAATGAAATAAAATTTAAGCCTCACAACACCAAGTTAAAGTCCAACAGGTTTACGTGGAATCACGAGCTTTCGGAGCACTGCCCCTTCATCAGGTGAATGGAGAGAGGTTCACAAACACGGCCCCTATGTCTCAGTGAACATGCGTCCACTCACTTGATGAAAGAGCAGCACTCCGAAAGCTCATGATTCCAAATAAACCTGTTGTACTTACTGTAATAAATACAAGGTATGGAAATATAGAGACTCATCTCTGTCACCTGTTCGGTTACACTGAGGGAGAATTTAGCACGGCCAATGCAGCACGTCTTTCACTCTGGGAGGAAACTGGAGTACCCGGAGGAAACCCGCGCAGACACGGGGAGAACGTGCAGACTCCGCACAGACAGTGACCCCAAGCTGGGAACCAAACCCGGGTCCCTGGCGCTGTGAGGCAATGGTGCTAACCACTGAGCCATCTTGCCTGCCGCCCCTAATACTGGTTTAAGAAAAACCCATCTGGTTCACTAAAGTCTTTTCAGAAATTTGGCACCCTGTAAGTGACTGTAGATCCGCATGTTCCTCAGAAATAGGCAAGCAAACCACTCCCTCGTATTTACCATCACCAGGGCAATCCAGCATGGGCAGTAAATGCTGGCCTTGTCTGTGCCGCTTGTAATGTTAGGAATGATTGTTCAATAATGTTTAAAAAAGAAAACAAAATCCCAACTCCTCTTGTAATTGGAAAAAAGCAGCAGAGGGATGGCACAGTACCCTAAAAATACTCTCACGTGTACATTTAAAAATAACATTTGCAGTAGTTAACAAGTCCCTGAGTAGTTATTAAAATGACTTGCTTTGCAATTGCTGTCTATTTTTCCTGAAATTTGAGCCCATTAAGTTTTAAGTCTGACCAAAACAATTCCGATCAAGTAATTATGTCACCAATTGTTTCAGTGTTAATACTGCTGTGTGTTCTTTTATTTTGCTCAATCCCATGCAGACCCTATTCCTGTAACCCTGTACATTTTACATTGCTAGTCCCCCTGACACTAAGGGGCAATTTATCACGGCCAATCCACCTAACCCATACATCTTTGAACTGTGGGAGGAAACCAGAGCGCCCGGAGGAAACCCACATAGACTCCGCACAGCCAGTCACCCGAGGCTGGAATTGAACCTGGGACCCTGACGCTGAGAGGCAGCAGTGCTAACCACTGTCCCACCCCAAATCATTATTAACTTGCAGAATTTTCTCTCTCCATTTTATAAACCGTAAACAGTCATTATTTAAGAGCCGTTTCGAATGATGTATCAACAGGAATCTCTGAACGTGATAGGTACTCACCTGATGAAGGGACAGCGCTCCGAAAGCTCATGCTACCAAATAAACCTGTTGGACTTTAACCTGGTGTGGCGAGATTACTTACTGTGATTACCCCAGTCCGACGCTGGCATCTCCACATCGTGTTTGGGAGTGTTTGTAAAGTAAAGTTTGATGAGTAAGCTGGTTGGTTTTGGACAGAGTGCTCCCAATACGAAGATTCCACCATATCCCCCCATTGACTTTTTGATAATATCTTCAGTACTGGGGCTGGAATCTTCCTAACTGGATCTCATGCTTAATGTTTCAGAACATGCTGCTGCCCTCTGTAAATCTTACGAAGACAAACAAACTGCCCTTCAAGACAGACTAAAGGAGAGCAGTCTCAGGTGTAAGTGGTGATATCTTTATCTCAAGGTTGGGCAATGAGCCTGGATTCACTCCAGTTTCGATCTGATTTATCATTGCCACATGTATTAACATACAGTGAAAAGTATTGTTTCATGTGCACTAAACAGGCAAAGCATACCATTCATAGAGAAGGAAAGGAGAGAGTGCAGAATGTTGTGTTACAGTCATAGCTAGGGTGGAGAGAAAGATCAACTTAGTGCAAGGTAGGTCCATTCAAAAGTCTAACGGCAGCAGGGAAGAAGCTGTTATTGAGTCGGTTGGTACGTGTCTCTGAAGGAAGAAGGTGGAAGAGAGAATGTCTGGGGTACGTGGGGTCCTTAATTATGCTGGCTGCTTTCCCGAGGCAGTGGGAAGTGTAGATGGAGTCAGTGGATAGGAGGCTGGTTTGCGTGATGGAGGTGGCTTCGTTTGAATCTTTTGTAGTTCCTATACAGACTAAAGGTACCATTCGTAGAGAAGGAAACAGAGTGCAGAATGTGGTGTTACAGTCATAGCTAGGGTGTAGAGAAAGATCAACTTACTGCAAGGTAAGTCCATTCAAAAGTCTGATGGCAGCAGGGAAGAAGCTGTTCTTGAGTCGGTTGGTACGTGACCTCAGACTTTTGTATCTTTTTCCCAATAGAAGATGGTGGAAGAGAGAATGTCTGGGGTGCATGGGGGTCCTTAATTATGCTGGCTGCTTTACCAAGGCAGCGGGAAGTGTGGACAGAGTCAATGGATGGGAGGCTGGTTTGCGTGATGGATTGGGCTTTATTCATGGCCCTTTATAGTTTCTTGCAGTCTTGGGCAGAGCAGGAGCCATCCCAAGCTGTGATACAACCAGAAAGAATGCTTTCTATGGTGCATCTGGAAAAGTTGGTGAGAGCCGTAGCTGACATGCCAAATTTCCTTAGTCTTCTGAGAAAGTAGAGGCCTTGGTGGGCTTTCTTAACTATAGTGTCAGCATGGGGCGACCAGGACAGGTTGTTGGTGATCTGGACACCTAATAACATGAAGCTCTCGACCCTTTCTGCTTCGTCCCCATTGGTGTCGTGGTGCATCTGTGAAAGTTGGTGAGAGTCGTAGCTAACATGCCAAATTAGTGTGAATGAAATGTTGCCAGATTCGCCAGAGAGGTTGCACGTTATGGAAACGGATAGGGATTTATTTTACCCCCTCCCTGTTCTTTTTTAAAAACTGTGTGGCCCTAACGGGACTTGTGGTATTTTACTCTCGTGTGCAGTAAACAAACTGGACTCGGTGTCGTGGAGGGTGGATTACACCCTGAGTTCCAGTCAGCTGAAGGAAGTGAATGAACCCCTCGTCCACTTGAAGATCAACGTTCGGAACGTTGACACGGGCACTGTGGAGCCCACGGTCGTCTCGGTGACATCCAACAAGTTCAGGGTCCTGCTTACAGGTCGGTCAAGTCCACCAACAAATGGGGGTGAGGAAAATTTGGGGGGGGTTGTCAGAAATTTGACAAAGCCCATTTCATGCTGTGTAAACCCTTGCTTTGTTTAACTCATTAAGACTAACATTTCTAACAAACGTGCCTGCGTTGCTGCTACTGCTTCTGTCCTCGGGTTACTCTTCCGCAGCTAGGTAGTCAACATCTTTTCCCAAAGGTAGGGGAGTCTAAAACTAGAGGGCACAGGTTTAAGGGGAGAGATTCACACAGAGGGTGGTGAGTGTCTGGAATAAGTTGCCAGAGGCAGTAGTAGAGGCGGGTACAATTTTGTCTTTTAAAAAACATTTGGGCAGTTACATGGATAAGATGAGGATAGAGGGATATGGGCCAAACATAGGCAAATTGGGACTATCTTAGAGGTTTAACAAAAAAGGATGGCATGGACAAATTGGGCCAAAGGGCCTGTTTCCATGCTGTAAACCTCTGTGGCTTTATAAAATCATAGAATCTCTACAGTACAGAAATAGGCCATTTGGCCCATTGAATCTACACTGACTCTCTGACAGAGTATCATAAATGGGCAGCGGAGTGGTTAGCACTGCTGCCTCAGCACCAGGGACCTGGGTTCGATTCCCAGCTTGGGTGGAGTTTGCACGTTCTTCCCTTGTCTGTGTGTTTCCTCCGGGTGCTCTGGTTTCCCCCCACAGTGTGAAAGACGTGCTGGTTAGATGCGTTGACCTGAACAGGTGCCGGAATGTGGCGACTTGGGGATTTTTGCAGTAACTTCATTGCAGTGTTAATGTAAGCCTTATTTGTGACTAATAAATAAACTTTAACTTCTAACTTTATAAACAATCACCACTCCCACATTCTAACCCCGTAACCCCAACCGTTTATGTTGCTCATCCCGCTAACCTACACATCGTGCAGGCCATTTGGCCCATCAAGTCTGCGCCAACTCTCAGAATATCTTACCCAGGCCTCACCCCATCCCTATCTCTGTAAAGTAGCTTTGGGACCTCTGTGTCCCTCGAACTCTGACATCTTGTACATTCCATCCCCACAACCACTTCCTTTTGCAACACAATTGCCTGACAAGTCTTCAACCATCCCCAAGTTCCCTTCCCAATAATCTTTACCCCTCCACCTCTCACATCTTTGCTCAGGCACTCCTTGAAACCTACGTCTCTGAGCAAACACTAGGCCGAGCAGCTTAGGGTGGCACAGTGATTAGCACAGCTGCCTCACAGCGCCAGGAACTCGTGTTCAATTCCCAGCTTGGGCCACTGTCTGGGTGGAGTTTGCACATTCTCCATTTATCCGCGTGAGTTTCTTCTGGGTGCTCCCATTTCCTTCCACACTCCAAAGATGTGTGGGTTAAGTTTTTGAATTTGATTTGATTTATTATTGTCACAAGTATTAACATGAATTGTTTCTTGTGTGCTATACAGACAAAGCATACCGTTCATAGAGAAGGAAAGGAGAGAGTGCAGTTGATTGGCCATGCTAAATTATTCCTTAGTGTCAGGGGGCTAGCAGTGTAAGTACATGGGCTTACGGGGGTAGGATGGGATTGTTGTTGGTGCAGACTCAATGGGCTGAATAGCCTCTAGGGTTTCATAGAATCCCTACAGTGCAGAGGGAAGCCATTCGGCCCATCGAGTCTGCACCAACCACAATCCCGCCCAGGCCCTATTTGCATAATCCTATGCATTTACCCTAGCTAGTCTCCCCGACACTAAGGGGCAATTTAGTATAGCCAATCTACCTAACCCGCACATCTTCAGAGTGTGGGAGGAAACTGGAGCACCCGGACAAAAAGCACGGAGACATGGCAAGAATGTGCAGACTCCACACAGACAGTGACCCGAGGCCAGAGTTGAACCCAGGTCCTTGGCGCTGTGCTGCCCATTCTATGATTAATGTTTGGTGCCAGTCTTTGTTTGATTACACTCTTGCAGAGCACCTTGGGATCCATTTAAGGCACTATGTAAATGCATGTTGTTCAGAGTTACTCTGGGTCACTGTCTGTGTGGTGTTTGCACATTCTCCCCGTGTCTGCATGAGTTTCCTCCGGGTACTCCACTTTCCTCCCAGTCTGAAAGATGTGCTGGTTAGGTGCATTGGCCCTGCTAAATTCTTCTTCGATGTACCCAAACAGGCGCTGGAGTGTGGCGACTAGGGGATTTTCACAGTAACTTCATTACAGTGTTAATGTAAACCTACTTGTCACAACTAAATAAATTTAAACTTTGAGTCCTCAAGGGTTTATGACCACTTTTGTCTTGTCCCCTCAGAACTCAAGCAAGCGCAGGCGCTGATGAATGCCTTGAACTAAACGACTTTATACAAAATGGTCAACTCTTCTGGTGAACTGCGAGTTTCCTGGATTTGCAGGAATTTGGAGGAAGAGAGGGCTAACGTTCAGATACAGTTTAAAACAAAACAGTGACTCTTGTTACCCTCTGGGCTGCAGATCCAATGGAGTTTGAACATTCCAGCAAAGCTAGCGTGAATGACATTTGTATATCTGAAAGATTAGGACCTGAATTCGTATCTTGATGAAGCACTTTCTGGAGAAGGATTTGTGTGTAATGATTTACGTAGAACCTAGAGGCAGGAGTAGGCCATTCAAGCATTTAGTAGCTCCTTCAGCACTGCAATGTCTTGGGGATATCAAGGGTACAAGCAAAATTACCACCGGGAAATCGCAACGAGGAGTTAATGTCTCTACCTGGCTGTCTGAGTCTTGTCATTGGGGCATTTTATACGGCGAGGCTGACTGAACTCTGCCCTCTGACCCAACGATTGCACGCCAGTTGACTGACCAAGTAGGTGCAGTGGTTTGGAACATTCTCCAGTCGCCCCTGGAGATCTTGGCTGGGATTTTACTGGCACGCCCGCCCCGAGGCTCGTAGCGATCGCGCCCGAGGCCAACAGAGAATGCCATTCTGCGAACCTCGGGGCGGGCGTGCTGGTAAAATCGGGGGGCCCTTGGTTCGAACCTGCCTAAGACAACTCGGGTGAGAAGCTTCCTCTCAGCAATGACTGTTTAACTTACAGAGATGGTCACCCCAGGTTGTTTGAGGCCTCCTTAATTTACAATGTCTGAAATTTAACAATGTTTACAAGGACACCGGGGCTGGGAAGTGGAAGCGTTACTAGCTGGATGTGGAATTGGGACACAGATGTAGCCTCTTTTGTTTAATGACACGCATTACCTTTGAGAAGGTGACACTAGTCAGGAGCGCGAACAATTTATTTCATTGCCGGATTGTTATTTGACCTCTTAGCGGTTGATAAACAAGGAGGCTTGGCCCAAGTATCTTTGCATTCGAGCTAATTGTATCTTAAAACCTGTGAATTCAGGGCAGCATCCGTCACTGGAGTTTCCCAGAGATGTGGAGCCACTTGAAGGAGCAGGGTTAATCTCTGATTTGAAGTGTTTTTTGTTTCTGGAAGGCTGCAAAAGAATTGCGGCCAAGGGTATGAATGAAATGGTGTTGTCGAAGGGTCGGGGGTGGGGGTAGGGGGTTTGTTTCACTCCCCCCCGGCTTGAAATGACCACCAGCCTTTTTCCTTTTTGCTCAGGTCTTGACCACTTTGGTAAGTTGCAGGAGATGAGCCAGTCAGTAAATTCTTCCCACACTTTATATTTTAAAAAGAGCTTGTGTCTGTCCTCATTTATAGCAACACAGCAGGTTACCATATTGACCATCCAGTATCCCTGTGAGTGGGCATGGTGGTTAGCACTGCTGCCTCTCAGCGCCAGAGACCTGGGTTCGATTCCCGGCTTGGGTCATTGTCTGCATGTTGTCCCCATGTGTTTCCTCCGAGTGCTCCAGTTTCCTCCCACAGTCCAAAGAGGTGCGGGTTAGGTGGATTGGCCATGCTAAATTGGTTGGGGTATTGGCACGTTAAATATGTGGGGTTATGGGGACAGGGCCTGGGTGGGATTGTGGTCAGTGCAGACTCAATGGTCCGAATGGCCTCTTCCTACACTGTAGGGATTCTATGTCTTTTGAACCCTTGCAACCTGGCTTCAGAAGCAGCTAGGGCATTGATAGCTGTGCTATCACCTGGCTGTGTTAGGTTGAAATGCCTCAGATTTGGCTGCTGTGTAAATTGGTATATCTCTCTCTCTCTACTCTCCCCCTCCTCCTATTTTCTTCCGGGGCAGTGGGAACATATGAGTGAAGCTTTGGCCGCTGTAAGAATGTTAGATTCAGGTACCGGTTACAACAAAATGCTCCAGTTCCCGCTTTTGCCTTGAGCGCAAAGGTTCAGAATCATTCTCGGGCTGCAAAATGAAATAAAACCTTCATGAGGTTGGGCTCGGAACGATTGAGATTTCTTGGGTGGATTGAGAGTTTCCTGATACCTGGGGGTGCTTTTCATTGCTGGCTTCCTCTTTACGAGGTGGTCCAACTGGCAGCACGGTGGTTAGCACTACTGCCTTGCAGCACCAGGGGATCCAGGTTCAATTCCGGCCTTGGGGTCACTGTCTGTGTAGGGGGGGGTAGGGTCTGCATTACGTCTCATACTGCTGAACCAGATAGGGCCGTCTTGCGTCCTGTTTTGAGTTGAACTTGGAATCATTGGCCCTGTTTATAAAAAAAAATCTAATCTAACTAGCAGAGACAATCAGAATGGGAGATGTCCCTGTATGTTTCGTGGACTGGGTAACTCGGGAGTGTTTGAGTTCCCAATGTCCAAGGGTTTCCGAGTGGTTTGTAATCTCAGTTTCACCTTCAGTGTCAGAAATGTCACCAAGAGTGTCTATCCCCAAACTAGTGTGCGCGCTGTGGGTAAGTGTTTACATATACGTGTCCAATAAAGATTAAAAAAAGAAGTGTGTCTCGGAAAAAGTTAACTCGGATTCAGTTTTATAATACATTCTGCTTCCTGTAGATATCCATGTGATGTTATAGCAAAGTGACATTCTTAATCAGGGTTGGTAATTCAGTATTGTGACTGGGTGGTATTAACTACCCAGTATTTGTGTATGGTCACATTTGGTCACGGCAAAGATCTTTAACTACTTTACCAGTGGGTTAATATGCTACGTACAGATTTTTTTTGGGGGGGGAATTTTGAGCACTGAGGGTGGAATTGTCCCTTCCCGCCTGTTGCGGGAATCGTTGCGGGAGGGACATGGACCACGCAACCGTGACCTCGGGTGGGACATTCTGGCGAGCCCAGCTGGAAAATCCCACCCAAAATTTGACTGAAGTTTCTTTAGGGTTTTTCGTACGCATGCGTGAAATAAATACTGTCCAGCCACTTAATGGCAGTTTGTAAATTTATAAATTGTGAAAATAAAATTGCAGGCTTATCTGAATGGAGGTCTATCTGTTTGGTCATTCCTGCATGTCAATGGCTGAAATGTGAGCCAATTAGAATCCGTCACAAGAAGTAAGAGCTGCTATTGGTCATCTTGCCGCTCATTTAACAAGGTCATGGCCAATCTTTGATCCCTATCCCGTCTCCCTACGCTCTCCCGTCTCCCTGATTCCCTTCTGTGTCCATAATTCTATTGAATTGAATACAACCAAATGTCGTTTGAGACAGGAATCCGATAGGCACTTCCATCCCTGGATTTCTCAGAGCAACGAAACCCGTTCGTAGAATTCCCTAGAGCACTCAGCTTTGGACTGTGGGAGAATTGAACACTATATTCCAAGTGCAGCCTAACCAAGGTTCTATAAACTGCAACATTGCTTGCCAATTTTTAATGATGAATGGTAAAACGCCCTCCCTGAGCTTCTCTGCCTCTTTCTACTCTAAAACACTCCTTAAAACTTATCTCTTTACCCAAGCATTGAGTTCCGTTATCTTTCTGTCAAATCTTGATTAATAATGCACCTGTGAAATTCCTTGGGAACCGTAGGCAATGGTAAAGGGACAATAAAAGAGCAAATGGTTCTCTTACACTAAAATCAAAAGACCAGATATTTTGGTATTATTCATTTGTGGGACATGGGCATCACTGACTGGCCAGCATTTATTGCCCATCTCTAGTTGCCCCTTGAGAAGGCGGTGGTGAGCTGCCTTCTTGAATCGCTGCCATCCACGTGCTGTGGGATTGACCCACAACGCCGTTACGGAGGGAATTCCAGGATTTTGACCCAGCCACTGCAAAGGAACGGCCGATATATTTCCAAGTCAGGATGGTGAGTGGCTTGGAGGGGAACTTGCAGGGGAATTACAACACAAAAAAAAGTTGTTTAGTGGATATTGTCAGTAGGATAAATCCACTATACAATGCCTCAAAATGGATGATTTCTGGTCAACATCTCCAACATCCTGAGCCTGCAGATGCACAGTACAAACACTTCTAAAACTGTTACTCCAACCATGAATTAATGCTGTAATAAGTCTTCAGAGGCAGAAGTCCCTTCACCAGAATCCCTTTGTTTACAATTCCACCAGCAGAGTGCTATCAGTCTACCTTCCGGAGAGCTGGAGGAACTCCCGGTTAAATAAAAAGACTCACTGATTGGACCATCAATTGACTCCTTAATCAGGTTTATTTTTGTTCAGGGTCTACACTGTTCAATTTCACTACATTGAGAAGCAACAGTTTTTGGTCTCTTCTTGTACACTGTAGCCATCACCACCAGCAGGCACAGGGACACCATCATGAAGCCAAAGGCTACTCCTTACACAGCGCAAGTAGGAGATTCAGCAGCACCACTTGCTTCATGGTGTTTCTTGGACTGAAGACCTCATCTTCCAGGATCACTCACTCATGTTCTCCTTAATCAGGGAGCACTTTTTGTCTGACCAAATAAACAAAATTAAATTAACTTAGGGATTCAGGGAGTTCACACTCCAATAAACCAACCTCAGAGGCCTGATTGAAGTCATTACAATTGCCCACCCATTTGTGAATCAATTTATAAAGCACTGATCTTTCTCTACACCCTAGCTATGACTGTAACACTACATTCTACACTCCTTTCCTTCTCTGTGAACAGTATGCTTTGTCCATATACCGCACAAGTTACAATACTTTTCACTGTATCCCAGTACACGTGACAATAATAAATCAAATCAAACTCTAGCTATGATTGTAACACTACATTCTGTACTCTCTCCCTCTGTTGTAGATGTTGTATTCTCTGTAAATCATGGACAGGAACTAATGTGATATGTGTAAGTGTTCTGTGGGGCCACATTTCACAGCTGCACTGATGTGATGAACAACCTGATTTGGCTTCTCAACTGGCAAAATTAAATAGAGTCTCTGAGCTGTACAGACTTTAAAAGTGCGATTGTTAACAAGAGCCACGTAGCAGCTCCCCACTGGTAAAAGATCCAGTCTCATTACTTTGAAGAGAAGGAGCTGTCCTGGGACCCTGGTCAATATTCCTCAACCAACAACACAGGCACAGATTGTCTGGCTGTTCTGATGTTGCTGTTTATGGGATCTTTCTGTGCTCCTGACCTTACAATCGTGGTTACACTTCAAACCGACTTCGGGATCTCCTATAAAAGGTTCTTGTTTTCATCGAATCCCTACAGTGCATCGAGTCTGTACCAAGAACAATCCCACCCAAGCCCAATCCTGTAATCCCACATACTTACCCCACTAATCCCTCTAACCTATGCATCCCTGGACACTAAGGAGCAATTTAGCACAGCCAATCCACCTAACCTGCGCATCTTTGGACTGTGGGAGGAAACTGGAGCACCTGGAGGAAACCCATGCAGACATGGGGAGAATGTGCAAACTCCACACAGACAGTGACCCAAGCTGGGAATTGAACCCGGGTCCTTGGCGCTGTGAGGCAGCCGTGCTAACCACTGTACAGCCACTCCGCCTTTCATTCCTCAAAGTTTGAAGCAATCCCACTTTTGGACTCAGAACGGTTTGATTTATTATTGTCACTTGTATTAACATACAGCGAAAAGTATTGTTTCTCGTGTGCTATACTGACAAAGCATACCATTCATAGAGAAAGAAAGGAACAGACTGTAGTGTTGCAGTCATAGTGTAGAAAAAGATAAACTTAATGCAAGGTAGGTCCATTCAAAAGTCTGACAGCAGCAGGGAAGAAGCTGTTCTTGAGTCGGTTGGTACATGACCTCAGGCTTTTGTATCTTTGTCCCCAAAGGAAGAAGGTGGAAGAGAGAATGTCCGGGGTGTGTGGGGCCCGTGATTATGCTGACTGCTTCTCCGAGGCAGCAGGAAGTGTAGACAGAGTCAATGGATGGGAGGCTGGTTTGAGTGATGGATTGGGTTACATTCACGATCCTTTGTAGTTTCTTGCGATCTTGGACAGAGCAGGAGCCGTACCAAGCTACACCAGAAGAGGATTCAGGAATTATTGCACTGGCTTTCATATCTCCTCTGGTCATAAAAGATGCTTGTTATGTTTTTTTGCTTTCCGAATCACACTTTTTAAGACTCAAAATGCTGAGGCTAGGAGCAACCTAGTGACACAATGGGGAGTCTGAGCCAGAAGCTCCCAGTTCGATTCCCGTAACTTGCAGCACAAGGAAAGTGCATTCATAACACAGTCAATCAGGTCTGGATGCAGGGATTTTGTTTCCTTTGGCTGAGTAAGGGTCTGGAACAAGAGGCCACAATCTCAGGATACAGAGTTGGCCATTTAGGACTGAGATGAGGAGCTGTGGAATTCTCTACCACAGAAGGTTGTGGCGGTCAAGTCACTGAATATATTTAAGAATATACGGGCGGCACAGTGGTTAGCACTGCTGCCTCACAGCGCCAGGGACCCGGGTTCGATTCCCGGCTTGGGTCACTGTCTGTGTGGAGTCTGCACATTCTCCCCGTGTCTGCATGGGTTTCCTCCGGGTGCTCCGGTTACCTCCCACAGTCCAAAGATGTGCGGGTTAGGTTGATTGGCCGTGATACATTGCCCTTTAGTGTCAGGGGATGAGCTAGGGTAAATGCATGGGGTTATGGGGATAGGGCCTGAGTGGGATTGTGGTCGGTGCAGACTCGATGGGCTGAATGGCCTCCTTCTGCACTGTCGGGATTCTGAGAAGGAAATAGGTTTCTATGTTCAAGGAATATGGGGAGAGTGCAGGAGTAAGGTATTGTGATAGTGGATCATGTTGCAAATTTATTTACAAGTCGGCTTACATTAACACGGCAATGAAGCTATTGCGAAACTGTCGAATGGCAGAGCAAGCTCGACGGGTCGAATGGCCTCCCAAAAGGAAGGGACAGTAAAACGGGAAATAAAAATACTGGTCTGAACTGGTCTTATGTACTTTAAAAATGAATACCCAGCAAAACAGGGAAATAAGGATACTGGTCTTGTACTAATTCCTGCTCCTTTTTAACTACGTTTCTGTGCCAGTGACAGGTGGGAGAGTTGGCTGCACCCGACAGGGAGAGAGTTTACCACCACAGCTCCGGAATACAGCATGCCGGTGACCACAGCCCCTCTTATTGTGTGAGTGAGCAGCTCCTACCAGTGCACAGCCTGGCACAGGCAGAGCCTGCTCCTTTAAGGCTGGCACAGGCAGAGCCTGCTCCTTTAAGGCTGACACAGACTGAGCCTGCTCCTTTAAGGCTGGCACAGACAGAGCCTGTTCCTTTAAGGCTGACACAGACTGAGCCTGCTCCTTTAAGACTGACACATGCAGAGCCTGTTCCTTTAAGGCTGACACACGCAGAGCCTGTTCCTTTAAGACTGACACAGGTAGAGCCTGCTCCTTTAAGACTGACACACACTTAGCCTGTTCCTTTAAGGCTGACACAGGCAGAGCCTGCTCCTTTAAGACTGACACATGCAGAGCCTGTTCCTTTAAGGCTGACACACGCAGAGCCTGCTCCTTTAAGACTGACACACACTTAGTCTGTTCCTTTAAGGCTGACACAGGCAGAGCCTGCTCCTTTAAGGCCGACACAGACAGAGCCTGCTCCTTTAAGGCTGACACCACTACAGTGAGAGCAGAGACTACAGATCCCAGCTTGCTCCATTTCAGTGAGTGAGGAAGTGAGAGGCAGACTGGCCAAAGGAAGGAGCATTGAGAGAGAACCCGCGGTTGGTGCACACTGAACTTTCCATTGCATTGCAAAATCTGATTGTAGCAGCCTTTTCTTTCTGTGTGATTTGTCCCACAGCATTCTGATCTTGCTGCATTTCTGTTGCAGTTTTATTCTGATCCTGTTGTAAGCCTTTGTACTTTCCACTGGGAAGGCCCAGCTGTTTTGTAACAGGATTTGCTCTGGAATCGGAAGCAGCAATGAATCTCCCAGTGTGTGTGGGTGTCTGTGTGTGTGTGTGTCTGTGCATGATGTAGAGATGCCGGCGTTGGACTGGGGTAAACACAGTAAGAAGTCTCACAACACCAGGTTAAAGTCCAACAGGTTTATTTGATAGTAAACCCACGAACTTTCGAAAACGGTGTTCCTTCGTCAGTTGTGTGGAAAGTTCTGATCAGAGAAAGGCATGTAAAAACACGCAGTTTACATAATACTGCGTGTGTGTGTGTGTGTGTACAAAGAGTAGCTGAGCTGCAAACGCTAGGGTTTTATTCTCATCTGGAAGGATAGCATTGAGCTCCAAACTGCTTTTGTGCGTCCCCCACCCACTAAGGGGTAACTAAGGGGCAATTTAGCATGGCCAATCCACCTAACCTGCGCATCTTTGGACACTAAGGGGCAATTTAGCATGGCCAATCCACCTAACCTGCGCATCTTTGGACACTTAGGGGCAATTTAGCATGGCCAATCCACCTAACCTGCGCATCTTTGGACACTTAGGGGCAATTTAGCATGGCCAATCCACCTAAACTGCACACCTTTGGACACCAAGGGGCAATTTAGCATGGCCAATCCACCCAATCTGCGCATCTTTGGACACTAAGGGGCAATTTAGCATGGCCAATCCACCTAACCTGCACATCAGAGTGTTGCCGACAGGGGGAGGGTCATACTGGGCAGCGAGCACAGGGGTTGGGTGATTGGGACACTGTGTGCGATGGGACCCGGTCATCAACATGTTATTCATGTTGAGGTTTGTGGAGGTCAAGGTGAAAGTCCAGGAGGCAAAGGTCACGAACCTTTGGAACCTCCTTCCCCAGAGCAGTTGGAGGCAGAGGCAGTGACTAGTTTTAAGGCAGGGATGGGGAGACCTTTGACTACGAAGGGAGACAAAGGTTACCGGGAGGTTGGCGAAATGTGCAGTTGAGGCCACAATTAGCCATGATCTCAGTGAATAGCAGAGCAGGCTCGACGGGCTGAATGGCCTGCCTCTGCTCAGAATTTGTACGTCCCTATTAAAGTATGAATGCAAGTTTCAGAGATTGGGTCACGTACCAAATTGAAGATATCATTTTTAAGGTGTGATGTGGCCTGTGTCACCTTGCGGCTAGAATTAGCACAAAGGGAACAGACCCACGTCAAAATTAAAACGTCACTTGATGTTACAGCGAACGGGATGGAAATGAGAGAAAGTCTGCTCCTTGCTGGAATCCCCATTCAATTCACACCACTTACCTGATATCCCAAGAGGTCAGAGCCTTTTTTTAGAAAGAATATTAGATTTTCGATTGGATGTACTAAACCCTCGTCACTGCAAGTCCAAATTTCTCATTCTCAAACTACGTGTACAGCTATTTTGGAATGGGTGGCGCAGCTGACTGCTTAGCCAGCCCATGCCCCAAGAATCAATAAACAAAAGAATCTTGGAATTGCTTCTTTAAGATTAGTTTTCCATACTCCAATGTCTTTGGTCCTGATAAACTTTTATCTTCATTTCTAGATTGAATTCTAACATGCCTGAAGGACCCGAGCTCCACTTGGCAAGCCAGTTCGTTAACCGGGTCTGCAGCGGCACTGTGTTTTCGGGGAGAGTGGAGAAATCGGCGGTGAGCAAAAACTGCGAGGTGCCTTTCAGCTGCGCCGCCTATCTCATCTCCGCGGTGTCCAGAGGCAAAGAGGTCAAGCTGACCCTTACCCCCATCAAGGAGGAGGATGGGAAGGAGGACACCAAGCTCGACGCGGCGGAGGGCGGGAACACCTTGCCGGCACCAATGGACATAACCTTCCGCTTTGGAATGTCTGGGTCCTTCAAGCTGACCAGTGAGGATGAGGTCCCCAAGCACGCTCACCTCAAGTTCTTCACCAAAGGGAAGCCCGTACAGGTGTTGTGCTTTGTTGACCCGAGGAGGTTTGGGAGCTGGGAGGTCAACGGGACCTGGCAGTTGGACAGAGGACCATGTGTGCTGCTGGAATATGAGAAGTTCAGGTAGAAGTGTCCCTTCTGTTTTCTCGCCCGCTATCCAGTGGGTGTGTGTCGTGAACTGTAACGGCTCCAGTGTATCTGCTTAACCCTTCAGAGGATCATAGAATCCCTACAGTTCAAAAGGAGGCCATTCTGCCCATGGGGTCTGTACTGGCCACAATCCCATCCAGGCCTTATTCCCGTAACCCCACACATTTACCTGCAAATCCCCATGACACTAAGAGGCAATTTAGCATAGCCAATCAACCTAACCCACACATTTTTGGACACTAAGGGGCAATTTAGCATGGCCAACCCACCTGACCCATGCATCTTTGGACACTAAGGGGCAATTTAGCATGGCCAACCCACCTAACCCATGCATCTTTGGACACTAAGGGGCAATTTAGCATGGCCAATCCACCTAATCTACACATCTTTGGACACTAAGGGACAGTTTAGCATGGCCAATCCACCTAATCTACACATCTTTGGACACTAAGGGACAGTTTAGCATGGCCAATCCACCTAATCTACACATCTTTGGACACTAAGGGACAGTTTAGCATGGCCAATCCACCTAATCTACACATCTTTGGACACTAAGGGACAGTTTAGCATGGCCAATCCACCTAATCTACACATCTTTGGACACTAAGGGGCAATTTAGCATGGCCAATTCACCTAACCCACACATCTTTGGAGTGTGGGAGGAAACTGGAGCACCCGGAGGAAACCCACGAAGACATGGGGTGAAAGTACAGACTCCACACAGACAGTGAGCTGAGGCTGGAATTGAACCCACGTCCCTGGCTTGGTGAGGCAGCAGTGCTAATCACTGTGCCGCCATCATCGTTGTATATATCTTTGAACGTATTCCATTCAATATTAGCACTAGACAGGGTAGATGGAGGGAGAATGTTCCTGATGGTGGGGGAGTCCAGAACCAGGGGTCACAGTCTGAGAATTCGGGGTAGAACATTTAGGACGGAGATGAGGAGACATTTCTTCACCCGGTGAGCCTGTGGAATTCATTACCACAGGAAGTAGTTGATGCCAAAGCATTGAATGTATTGAAGAGGCAGCTGGATATAGCACTTGGGGCGAACGGGATCAAAGGAGAAAGCAGGATTAGACTATTGAATTGGATGACCAGCTATGTTGATCAGATGTGCGGGTTAGGTGGATTGGCAATGCTAAATTGCCCCTTAGTGTCAGGGAAAGACCAGAACTCGAGGGCACAACCTCAGAGTGAAGGGACACTCCTTTAAAACAGAGATGAGGAGGAATTTCTTCACCCAGAGGGTGGTGAATCTGTGGAGCTCATTGCCGCAGAAGGCTGTGGAGGCCGGGTCATTGAGTGTCTTTAAGACAGAGATTGATAGGTTCCTGATTAATAAGGGGATCAGGGGTTATGGGGAAAAGGCAGGAGAATGGGGATGAGAAAAATATCAGCCATGATTGAATGGCAGAGCAGACTCGATGGGCCGAGTGGCCTAAATCTGCTCCTATAGTGGCTGGGCATTATGTTCATATGTATGTTTTGACTATGAATGTTGGCAAATCTTTCTTATCCACACACACGTGTGTGCTCGCACCTGGTGTTACTGCTTCATAGTTAAGAATTGGTGTCTTCCTTAAGGCAGCTGTGCTGAGGTTACAGACTGTCCTGACTGAGCTCCTGACTCGATCCCATCCGGAGGTTGAACATGTGGCCATTGTGATGTGTGTGTGCGCACGTGTGAACATGGGTGTGTCCATTTCCCGGAACACGGCTGTCGCCGGGGGGGTTTATAGTTTGAGGGGGCACCACTCCACATCAAGGCTGGCTGACCAGGAGCCTCTCCCGCTCTTGCACGCCAGCCAGTGGGTTTTTTTTGGAAGGATTTTGCAGGTTGACACTCGACCTGTTTGGCTGCATTATGAACACATCTTCCTTGGCTGTCTCATCCTGAGGTTGGACTCAAACCCGGAGTTTCCGGCTCAAAGGCAGGGACGCTAACCCCAGTGTACCACTAGAAGTTCTCTGCTGTCTGGTACACTGTGTGTAATATTGGCAGACTGACCTCTTACAGTGACTAAACCGAATGATTGGCATTTGTCTGACCTTCATCTCAGGCTCTGTACGCTTGGTTCTTGTCTTTTCATGTCTAAATTATTCCCACCCCTATCCCCAGCGTTAAGTAATGTGGTCCCGTCCATCCAGCCTGTAGTGAGGTCCAGCTCTGCTGGTTCAAGTCTCTTCCTTGTAGACCATTTGTTCTGAAATGTCCATCCACAACAGCGTACATGAGCTCTGCACCACTGCATGGCCAAATGACAATCTTTAAAAGCACTTGGACCACTGACATGCTCCTCTTGATCGCTGTATCTCCAGTACCTGGATCCCAGACTATGAAATTCCCTCCGTAATTCCCTCTACTCTCTCCCACCCCATCTCTGAGAATTCATTTTAACCCAGCTGGTATGTAGCCTACTCATCGCCTCTCCCTTGTTGCGCATCCATTTACCTTGCTTACAGCACGGCCATTCAGCCCATCAAATCAGTGCTGTTGTTTGTCCACATCATGGTTTTCCTGCCTCTCCCCTTCATCCGACTCCATCAGAATTTTGTTGTTCCACTGTTTTGCCCCCTCCATATTTACCTCGCCTCGCTTTAGGTTGGATCTCCGCTTTGCCTGGATGAGTTAGGGTTTGGTCTCCAATGACACTTTGAGAACTTGACTCCATTCAGGGCAAAGCAGCCCATTTGATTGGCATCCGTTCACCACCCTCCACTCCCAATACCATTGGCAGTGGCAGCATGGTGTGTGCCAACCACAAGATCCAGGAACTCACAGGGCTGTCTTGATGGCACCTTCCGAACATATGAACACTACCATCTAGAAGGACAAGGGCAGCAGATACATGGGAACACCACCGCCTGCAAGTTCCCCTCCAACCAACTCACCATCCTGACTTGGAAATATATCGGCTGTTCCTTCACAGTCACTGGGTCAAAATCCTGGAACTCCCTCCCTGACAGGATTAGTGCTGTAACAGTTAGCAATTTATTTATTTTTACTTATTCAGGATGGCACAGTGGTTGGCACTGCAACCGCTCATAGAGTACAGAGGGGAGAAGGAAGGAGAGGGTGGTTGGCAATGCAGCCCCACAGCACCAGGAACCCAGTTTCGATTCCCAGTTTGGGTCACTGTCTGTGTGGGGTTTGCACATTCTCCTCGTGTCTGTGTGGGTTTCCTCCAGGTGCTCTGGTTTCCTCCCACAGCACAAAGACGTGCGGATTAGGTGGATTGGCCATGCTAAATTTATTATTGGGATAAATGGGGTTACGGGAGTAGGGGCTAGGTGGGATTGTAGTTGGTGCAGATTCGATGGACCGAATGGCCTCCTTCTGGGATTTTATGAGTCTACTTTTTCCTTTGGTCATGATTTTCCAGCCCTTCCTGCCAGTGAGATCTTCCAGTCCCGCTGAAGGCGACCCCCACCCTGATGGACTCCTTGGCGAGTCAACAATAGACTTCGGATGGACTGGAAAATCCTGCCAATAGTGAGTTGCCTCTACTGCCGGAAAACACAGGAAAATCCCGGCCAAGGCTTTCCATCTGAGTCCAATTTAGTTTCTGCGGCGATCAGTTTAATTTTTATCCTTTCTTGTCATCTCTGTCAGGTCAAACGTGCTGTCAAATCTATCGGACAGAGCCTTTGACAAGCCAATCTGTGAAGTGCTGCTGAATCAAAAATACTTCAACGGAATCGGGAATTACCTTCGAGCAGAGATTCTGTTCAGGTGAGGAAGCGGAGATCTATGATTCTATTCGTTCATGGGATATGGGCACCGTTGGCTGGATCTGTATTTCTTGCCCATCTCTGAGGGCATTTAATTGTGAACCGCATTGCTGTGGCTCTGGAGTCACATGTAGGCCAGACTGGGTAAGGACAGCAGATTTCCTTCCCGAAACCTCGCATTAAGTTGATCTTTCTCTACACCCTGGCTATGACCATAACACTACATTCTCCTTTTCCTGCTCAATGAATGGTATGCTTTGTCTGTATAGCGCGCAGGAAACAATACTTCTCACTGTATTATTAATACATGTGACAATAATAAATCAAATCAAAAGGCAGAAACTCTCATGTTAAAGATGCTTGGATACGCATGGGGTGTAGTAAGCTGTATAGTGGACAGACCAATAGCTGGAAAGTGAGTTTAGCTGGATGGCACCTTGTTGGCACAATGAATGGGCAGCGCTCCCAAAGTTTGTGGCTCGTTCTACCAAATAAACCTGTTGGACTTTAACCTGGTGGTGTGAGACTTCCTACTGTCACCTTGTTGGCCAGCATTAACATGATATTTTCCTTCTCTATCAACAGTATGCTTTGTCTTTATAGCGCGCAGGAAACGATATTTTTCAGTATATACTATAGATGTGACAATAATAAATCAAATCTAAATCATAAAGGATGTAATCATAAAGAAGCAATTTCAGGATTTTTTTATGTTGGTTCATGGGGACATGGGTATCACTGGCTGGGCAGCATTTATTGCCCATCCCTATTTGCCCGAGGGCAGTTGAGAGTCAACCATATTGCTGTGGCTCTGGAGTCACATGTAGGCCAGACCAGGTAAGGACGGCAGATTTCCTTCTCTAAAGGACAGTAGTGAACCAGATGGGTTTTTCCGACAACTGTTTCATCAGTAGATTCTTAACTCCAGATTTTTATTGAATTCAAGTTCCACCATTTGCCGTGGTGGGATTCGAATCCTGGGTCTCTGGATTACTGGCCTACACCACGATGCCACTGATATAAAATACACATTTTATACTGACCCAATGTCCACTTCAGTCTTCAGTAATTGATGGGCATGGTCGAGGCTGGTCAGGTCTCAGGTGGGCACCGGGCAAACCTGACCAGTGTCCCACCCTTCCCACATGGAAGAACCTTTCTTACGGAGCAAGTGGTTAACGGGCATCCAATTGCACCAGCGGGAAGGGTCAGAGAATCCCACCCATCATTTTGGGAAGAGTGGAATGTGCAGAGGGATGTTTTGGTTTGAGGGGTTCGCTCCAGAGGAAAAGTTGAGGGCCCCTTTTGTTTTGGAGGTTCTGAGGAACCCCAATTTCAGCTTTTTCCAGAATGAAGAGTTACGGTAATCCCTACAGTGCAGAAGGAGGCCGTTCGGCCCATCGAGTTTGCACCAACAGCAATCCCAACCAGGCCCCACTCCCGTAACCTCACACGTTTACCCTAGCTAATCCCTCTGACACTAATGTAGTGTGGCCAATCCACCTAACCTGCATATCTTTGGAGTGTGCGAGGAAACCGGAGCACCCGGAGGAAACCCACGCAGACACGGGGAGAACGTGCAGAATCCACGCAGACAGTGAGCCAAGCCGGATGTATCACAGCTTGGTATGGCTCCTGCTCTGTCAGGATTGCAAAAAACTACAAAGGGTCATGGGCGAAGCCCAGTCCATCACGCAAACCAGCCTCCCATCCATTAACTCCGTCTACACTTCCCGCTGCCTTGGCCAGCATATTCTAAGACCCTACGCAACCCGGACATACTCTCTTCCGTCGAGAGAAAGATACAGAAGTCTGAGATCACGCACCAATCAACTCAAAAACAGCTTCTTCCCTAATGCCATCAGACTTTTGAATGCACACATCATAAATTGAGTTGATCTTTCTCTGCACCCTAGCTATGACTGTAACACTACATTCTGCACTCTCCTTTCTTTCTCTAAGAACGGTATGCTTTTTCTGTATAGCACACAAGAAACAATACTTTTTACTGTATCCCAATACATGTGACAATAATAAATCAAATCTAATGTGCCCTAAGTGTTCCCTAATTAGTCTGAGCTGCTCTTAATGTCAACTAAAGCATGCACTCAATTGTTACGGCATTCATACTATTAACACGAGCTATATATCTGAAATTAAGAATCTACTGAGGACCATTGTTAGCAGGAGAGAATCTCAAAGAAATCACTCAATGCTCAGGGTTGGTCCTCGCATCAAACGGTTTATTTTCGCCAGCAGGGCGATGTCTTCTGTTAAACCCAGTGCCTCTTTCCGACGAACAAAGAAAGAACATCCATTCGTATACATTTTTCAAATATCTATACAGCCCACCACTGGACATTATCCAAAAATAATTGATTACAGATTACATACAGTAGTCACATATCCAATGAAAAAGGCATTATGTAAGGTGGGCTTGTGCATGATCAGGTCTGGTCCCATGGATACATTATCAATATTATCTTTCTTTCTCCCATCTGGAGTCCTTGAGTGTACAATACTCCGTGTCCAGTGGGTCTCCTTATCATCTCCCGAGACTGTCCTCCCTAATCCTCCGTGTCTGGTTTTCATCTGAGACCTCAGGTCATAGACTGGTACCAGTCACCAGTATCTGTGGTCTATTGTACACGAGCTTGTGCTCAAGCCAGTTAATGGTGTTCAGGAATGTGGCTAAAAGCTAGCATCCATCTTGTGTTGTTTTAATATCCTGAGCTCCTGTTAACATGGTAGAGTTTTTATGCATGTCCTTTATGATTGTATAACGGTAATAAAGGCGACGGTGCAGAGGGACCTCGGGGTCCTTGTGCATGAGTCGCAAAAACCCAGCCTGCAGGTGCAGCAGGTGGTCAGGAAGGCGAATGGGATGCTGGCCTTCATAGCGAGGGGGATTGAATATAAAAGTAGGGAGGTCTTGCTGCAGCTGTATAGGGCATTGGTGAGGCCGCAGCTGGAGTACTGTGTGCAGTTTTGGGCGCCGCACCTGCGCAAGGATATTTTGGCCTTGGAGGGAGTGCAGAGGAGGTTTACTAGGCTGATACCGGAGTTGAGGGGGTTGAGCTATGAGGAGAGGCTGAATAAACTAGGCTTGTACTCGTTGGAGTTTAGAAGAATGAGGGGAGATCTCATTGAGACGTATAAGATGATGAATGGGATGGATAGGATAGAGGTGGAAAGACTCTTCCCGCTCAAAAAAGACAGTAGGACTAGGGGGCACAGCCTCAAGATAAAGGGGGGGCAGTTCAGAACGGAGTTGAGGAGGAACTTCTTCACTCAAAGGGTGGTGAATCTCTGGAATTCTCTGCCCGTTGAAGTGGTGGAGGCTGCCTCGCTAAATATTTTTAAGAAGCGGGTTGATGGGTTTTTGATAAGAGAGGGGATTAAGGGTTATGGGGAGAGGGCGGGAAAGTGGAACTGAGCCACGACAGATCAGCCATGATCTTATTGAATGGCGGGGCAGGCTCGAAGGGCCAGATGGCCTACTCCTGCTCCTATTTCTTATGTTCTTATGTTCTTAAATTCATACATTTTTATTATATACTATTTATTCCTACTAGTATAAATTGCTGTACAGGTACATTTGAAGATAAATTGTTATACAGGCACCTAAACCAAGGATATTGTTCCCTCTAAACCTATTCTTAAAATCTCCCTTCAACAACCATTAAACCATTGTTGATTGTCGTAAAAACCCATCAGGTTCACTAATGTCCTTTAGGGCAGGAAATCTGCCATCCTTACCCGGTCTGGCCTACATGTGACCCCAGAGCCACAGCAATGTGGTTGACTCTCAGAAAGGTAGGGGAGTCTAAAACTAGAGGGCAGAGAACGTAGAACATTACAGCACAGTAAAGGCCCTTTGACCCTCGATGTTACGCCAACCTGTGAAACCAATCTAAAGCCCATCTAACCTACACTATTCCAATATCATCCATACGTTTATCCAATGGCTATTTAAATGCCCTTAATGTTGGCGAGTCCACTACTGTTGCAGGCAGGGCATTCCATGCCCTTACTACTCTCTGAGTAAAGAACCTCCCTCTGACATCTGTCCTATATCTATCACCCCTCAATTTAAAGCTATGATTAGTTTAGGTTAGAGGGTCATTAGATTGGTTCCACTGGTCAGCGCAACATCGGGGGCCGAAGGGCCTGTACTGCGCTGTAATGTTCTATGTCCCCTCGTGTTAGCCATCACCATCCAAGGAAAAAGGCTCTCACTGTCCACCCTATCTAATCTCAGAGGGGAGAGATGCAAAAGTGTCCAGAGGGGCAATTTTTTCGCACTGAGGGTGGTGAGAATCTGGAACAAGCTGCCAGAGGTAGTAGTAGAAGCTTTTAAAAATCATTTAGTTAATTAACAGGGGCACAATGAGGATAGGGGATATGGGCCAAATGCAGGCAATTGGGATTAGCTTAGGGGCTTTAAAAAAAAGGCGGCATGGACAAGTTGGGCCAAAGGGCCTGTTTCCATGTTGCAAACCTCAATGACTCTATAACCGCCCTCGGGCAACAAAGGATGGGCAATAAATGCTGGCCAGCCATGCCCCATGAATAAGAACATAAGAACATAAGAAATAGGAGCAGGAGTAGGCCAACTAGCCCTTCGAGCCTGCCCCGCCATTCAATAAGATCATGGCTGATCTGTCGTGGCTCAGTTCCACATTCCCGCCCTCTCCCCATAACCCTTAATCCCCTCGCTTATCAAAAACCCATCAACCCGCGTCTTAAAAATATTTAGCGAGGCAGCCTCCACCACTTCAACGGGCAGAGAATTCCAGAGATTCACCACCCTTTGAGTGAAGAAGTTCCTCCTCAACTCCGTTCTAAACCGCCCCCCCCTTTATCTTGAGGCTGTGCCCCCTAGTCCTACTGTCCTTTCTGAGCGGGAAGAGTCTCTCCACCTCTATCCTATCCATCCCATTCATCATCTTATACGTCTCAATGAGATCTCCCCTCATTCTTCTAAACTCTAACGAGTACAAGCCTAGTTTATTCAGCCTCTCCTCATAGCTCAACCCCCTCAACTCCGGTATCAACCTAGTAAACCTCCTCTGCACTCCCTCCAAGGCCAAAATATCCTTGCGTAAGTACGGCGCCTAAAACTGCACACATGAATAAATAAAAAAATAAACAGCCTTGTCAACATGTACGATCTATATGGGGCAGAGAGAGGAGATTTTTAAGAATTTTCTCCCAGTTCTTGTTCCAACTTTTTCACTCATCCGTACAAGTTTATTACTGGCACCAACAATGTAAGGATTTGGTCTTTATAACAATGGCAGGTCTGGATTTGGTTAATGCCAGTAAATGCAGGACTTTGTAGATGCCTCTCATTGCAGCGGTGTGTGGATTGCAGTCAGGGGAATGGGGTATCCCATTCGGGGCATATCAACGAAGAACAGTACAGCACAGGAACAGGCCCTTCGGCCCTCCAAACCTGTGCTGATCATGATGCCTGCTTAAACTAAAACTGGATACACTCACAAAGTCCGTATCCTTCCATTCCCATCCTATTCATGTGTTTGCCTAGCTGCCCCTTAAATGCCGCTGTTGTACCTGCTCCCACCACTCGGGGGCAGCGCGTTCCAGACATTCACCATCCTCTGTGTAAAAAAAACTTGCCTCGCACATCTCTAAACTTCTCCCCAGGCACCTTAAACCCATGTCCCCTGGTACGTGATTATTCTACCCTAGGAAACAGCAGTTGACTATCCACTTTGATCTTGCCTCTCGTAATATCAGGTCGCCCCTCAACCTCCATCATTCCCAGTGAGAACAAACCGAGTTTATCCAAACGCTCCTCACAGCTACTACGCTCCGAACCAGACAATGTCCTGGTACACCTCTCCTGTACCCTCTCCAAAGCCTCCACATCCTTCTGGTAGTGTGGCGACCAGTATTGTACACAATATTACAAATGAGGCCTAACTAAGGTTCTGTACAGCTGCAGCATGACCTGCCAATTTTTGTACTCAACGTCCCAACCGATGAAGGCAAGAATGCCGTATGCGTTCGTTACTACTTTATCCGCTTGGATAAGGTACTCAAGGTAGAAGGGTTCTGTGAGATGGGCAAATGCTCAGAATAATTAATCTCTTTCTCTCTCCAATTTTGCTTTAGGTTGAAAGTTCCCCCTTTTGAAAAGGCGAGGACTGTGCTGGAACCTTTATTGTGCAAAGAAGTGGTAAGCTTTCAAATCTACCTGCACTGGTGCAATCCTAAGTTGGAGTGTTTGTGGTTTTGCTGTGTACTTTCACCATACAGTCACAATTCAGATAGTGCAAAGGCTCCATTGATCTCATAATAGCCAAAGCAGCACAAGTATAGAGAAGTGGGCTTTTAAAGGAATGTGCATCTGCTTAAGAAAATAAAATCCGCAATAGAAACTCCAAACTTTATATTATTTCATCTCAGCATGGATCCTGAGGTCTGCCCACGCTGGATACTGAGCGGTTTAGCATGGCGAGTGTTAGGGCAAGGGGTGGTAGTGGTAGGAAGGCGTGGGTTAGCATAAGTTGGCATGGTGCTATAAAGAGCCTTGGGGAGCGGGTGTAGGGACATAGATTGGCCTGGGGGACGTGAAAGGCATTCGGGAGTGGGGAGAGGGGCATAGGTTGGCAAGAAGGGTATGAGAGGTCATTGGAAGTGAGGAGAGGGCATAGGTTGGCGTGGTGTGTAGGAAAGGCCATTGGAAATGGGGAGAGGCCATAGGTTGGCATGGAGGGTAAGAAAGGCTAACAGGAGTGGTAAGGGAGCATAGCTTGGCATAGAGGGTATGAGTGACCAATGGAGGTAAGTAGAGGATCACAGGTGACATAAGGGTCCATCAAGGAGACACGAGGTGGCATGGGTTAGCATGATTGGGACATAAAGACATGCGGGGGGGTAAATGTGGTGAGGTTGGTAAGGGTTATTTTATTTTGCACTTTGGACTCATGGCACTTTTGGACAGTTGTGCCACACCCAACACCCAGCCTAGCTGGCAGCCTCTGGACCATTTCCACAGTGCATCCCCCTCCCCAACACCCCCCCCTCCCCACCATCCAAACCCCACTGCTGTCATTTCGCCTACCCACCCCCCACCGATCGAACATCCACATTCCAGAGCACGTCCTCCCGGCTCAGCTTTGTGGAGTGAGGAAGTCTTTCCCCCTTCATGCCCCCAGCCTGTGGGGAGTGAACGATCGGGCCACAGAATACTCTTGAGTTACTGGCCGATAGTGGGAAGAGCAGTTTGGGTGGAATACGGAATATCTCAGTCAATCGGCCTGATTCTATGGATGAATTGTAAGTCGGACATTGGGAGAGGTTGGTGGATATATCAGCCAGATTAAATTAGAATCATAAACTCCCTACAGTGCAGGAGGAGGCCATTCAGCCCGTCAAGACTGAACTGACAACAATCCATCCGGGCCCTATCCCCATAACCCCATGTATTCACCCTGCTAATCCTCCGACACTAGAGTAATTTAGCATGGCCAATCCCCCTAACCCGCACATCTTTGGACACTAAGGGGCAATTAAGGGGCGGAATTTTACTAGCATATCCACCCGAGGTTTGTACGATCCTGCCCGAGGCTAAGGAATGTCGTTCTCCGATTCTGGGGGCGGGCGTGCCAGTAAAATTCCGGCCTGTTTCTACCACACAAACGATACATTATGTGTTGGCGAGGGGCGGGTTTTTAAGTTGCTGAGTTGATGTGTTGATCCATGAATGATGCTGTTTAGCCTCAGCAGCCCTGCTTAAACTTGACCACCCCCTCCCCCGCCCCCTATCCAGCAGCGACCAAAATCCAGAGTCGGACTTCAAAGGTGAAAGCCATCTGCCACTCGTGCTTCTTTCTGGCAAGTTCTAACCCATTTTGCGCCCGTGTTTGTCCCACAGAATGTAGTTGTTTTGATATTTCATTCTCTCACATCTCGCTGCGGCATTGGACTCCACGTAGTTGCCTTTTGAATATTTCATATCCCCATCACTTATTGTCGGAATGTGAGGAATGGAATGTCCCATTGCTCTGGGGGAGGGGAGGAGCGATGTGTCTTATGCAGTGGCAAAACATCTAATTTTTAAAGTCTTTTAATTATCCTCAAGGGTACAATAGCTACAATCCTTGTGTTGTTTGGCTAGTCTGAAAGACGTGCTGGTTAAGTGCATTGGCCATGGTAAATTCTCCCTCAGTGTACCTGAACAGGCGCCAGAGTGTGGCAACTGGGGGATTTTCACAGTAGCTTCACTGCAGTGTTATATACGCCTACTTGTGACACTAATAAATAAGCATTTTAAACTCTTTTTTAAAATTCATTCATTTAATTTGGGTGGGGTTGACTGAGCCAGCGCTTATTGTACATAAAGTTATTGTTGGTATACACGAATATTGTAATGAAGTTACTGTGAAAAGATCACAGTGATGTGATGATACTGTGCCTTTGAGAAATATATTTTTGCCATGTTTCTTGTTAGGGGTAGGTTTAAAATTCAGTGCTGTTTCACACGTTGTCAATTTGTCTGCACCACACAGTTCACATGCTGAGAATGCAGGCTAATCATTGATTTTAGCTGGGGATGTGTTCGTTTGAATCCGAGTTAATGCATCTTTGTTTATTTCGGGTTTTTTTCCCCCCATGGGATTTCAGAGTAGGATTTTGACCAGGTTCATTGAGAGAGATAGCCATATGTTAGTAGGCGGAGCTGAACTTGCAGGAGAGATAGTGGATGTGATGTTACAGGCCATTTACAGCCCACTGCCACTACAAGCGAGGATGGAGAATTTGATGCTCAGCCAAATCTCCGTCCACTGCAGAGGGATATGACCGGCGCAACTTGTGGGCAGAAGGGCCTGTTTGTGCCCTAGTTTTTCTATGTTCTGTGGGACCGGAAAATCCCGTTGACGTGAATAGCTGGAATATAGTGTTCTTAAAAGCAAGAGCAGTTTCTTCCTGGTCCTTAAAGAATCACGAGATGTCTCTCTATCTGAATCTCTCTCTGGAGACTGCTATTTAGGGCTGTCAGAAGACCAGTGTCTCTCTGTCTCTGCCTCTCTCTCTCTCCCTGCCCCGCCCCCAAAGGCTCCAGGACTGTTAACAAGTAGCAGCACGTAAGTCTATGTGTCTCTAACTGATCTTGAAGTAGCGTTTAAGTCTATAAGAAGAATATTGTTTAAATTGGAGCTCATAGAGATGGGTTAGCAGTTAAGAAATGTATTTTGTTATGTTTAAGTATTTCAGTTGGTAAAAGTTAAGCTAATTCATTTGTTATAGCTAAACTGCATTGTTGAATAAAGTTTGTTTTGATAAAAGCTTCCTGGTGTGCCAATAGAATCACACCTGGAGTGAATCACCTTATCCTCACACTAATACTAAACACCAAAGCAGGATAGATTGGGATAGAAATTTGTTTGACAAGGCGAGATGACAAGACAACCTGAGTGGGAACAGACCTAACGTAGCTTTTTTAAGTCAAACAATTTTATTGTAAATCAACCGATTCCTTCCAACCTCGTTGTTGCTTTGAAGCAGTGTCAACATGTGTCTCTTAATATCCTCCCCTGCCTCTCGATTCCAGGCTGCTGAGCTGACTCTGAGCAAGAAACTAAAGTTGAAACTGGAGAATCCTGATCTTCTCGAGCTTTGTCACATGCTTCCGATGGAGGTCATTAATTTGGGTGAGTCGCTGTGTCTTTATGCACTCCTTCCCGTATCTCCAACACAAATGATACCACATCCATTGAATCCCTACAGTGATGGAAGAGGCCATTCAGCCCATTGAGTCTGTACCGACTCTCTGAAAGAGCCCACCACCACACCCACTTGCCCTATACCCATAAGCATGTCTATTTAGCATGGCCAATCCACCTAACCTGTACATCTTTGGACACTAAGGTGCCATTTAGCATGGCCAATCCACATAACCGGCACATCTTTGGACACTAAGGTGCCATTTAGCATGGCCAATCCATCTCACTTACACATCTTTGAACACTAAAGGGCAATTTATCATGACTAATCCAGCTAACATGTACATCTTTGGACACTAAGGGGCAATTTAGCATGGCCAATCCACCTAACCTGCACATCTTTGGACACTAAGGGGCAATTTAACATGGCCAAAAAGCCTAACTTACAGATCTTTGGACACCAAGGGACAATTTAGCATGGCCAATCCACTTAACCCGCATTGTCTTTGGACTGTGGAAGGAAACCAGAGCACCCGGAGGAAACCCATACAGACATGGGGAGAACGTGCAGACTTCACACAGACAATGACCTGAGGCCATAATTGAACTATGAGGCAGTAATGCTAACCACTGTGTACTGGAGCCACAGTTATAGATTGTAAGCAAGGTTGTGATTGTTGATTTGATGGCCTTTTCTGTCCCTCATTGAGAATGCCTGTTTTAAAGGAAGCTGTGATTTACCTGACACAAATGGAACAGTTTAACGCCCTCTCTGCCTCTCGCCCCACCACAGACGGCAAAGGCTACGACCCAGAGCATTCAGACGGCTCCTCTGCCTTTGAAAAGTGGCTGCGTTGTTATTATGTTGATGGGATGCAGTTGCTGCGTGACAGTAACGGGAGAACCATTTGGTTCCAGGTAAGTGGAGCGGTTTTACTGCCAGTTCGAAAGCTCTGTCTCACGTCAGCCACCTCTCCCTGCCCCGCGACAACCTCACAGGATGTGTTTCACACCATTCTGTGGCAGGTCCAGACTGTCTACTGACATGTTTCTGTGTGTAGTACCAGGTGAGATGAAAAATCATGGGAGGAGGCCATTCAGTCTGTCAGATTTGTGCCAGCCCTTAGAGCACTCCAATCAGTCCCACACTCATCTCTGCTCTTAGTGTTATAGAGTCTGTAAAGCTCAGAAGGAGGCCATTCAGCCCATCAAGTCTGTATCGACTCTCTGAAAGAACATCTTACCCAGGCATGTCCCCTCCCCATCCCCTGCCCCATCCTGTTTACTCTGCACATTTGGCATGGCCAATCCACCTAAACAACACATCTTTGACCACCAAGGGACAATTTAGCATGGCCAATCCATCTAACACAGTAAAAAGTCTGACAACACCAGGTTTTAGTCCAACCTATTTATTTGATAATATACTCACAAGCTTTCGAGGGACACCTACCCACATCAATCCATCTAACCCATACATCTTTGGAACTAAAGAGCAATTTAGCATGGCCAATCCGCCTAACCCATACATCTTTGACCACCAAGGGACAATTTAGCATGGCCAATCCACCTAACCCATACATCTTTGGAACTAAAGGGCAATTTAGCATGGCCAATCCACCTAACCCATACATCTTTGGAACTAAAGGGCAATTTAGCATGGCCAATCTTTCGGACTGTGGTAAGAAACAGGAGCACCTGGAGGAAACCCACGCAGATACAGGGAGAATGTGCAGAGCCTGCACAGACAGTGACCCAAGGCTGAAATTGAACCCGGGTCCCTGGCGCTGTGAGGCAGCAGTGCTAACCACTCTGCCACTTGGGTAAGACAACTTTCAGAGAATCAGTGCAGATTCAATGGGCTAGAGAGCCTCTATCTGCACTGCCGGGAATCTATGGTCCAAAACTCCTTATGACTTTGAACATATGATGATGATGATGATAAGGCAGTCCAGAGAAGGTTTGCTAGATTGACCCTGGGTATGGAGGGATTTTCTTATGAGGAGAGATAGAGTGCGTTGGGGCTGAACTCTTTGGAGTTTAGAAGAATGGGTGGCGACCTTATTGAGACAGATCGGATTCTCAGGGGGTTTGACAGGGTAGATGAGAGTTGTTTCCTGTTGTGGGAGAGTCTACAAGAGGAACCACTTCAGAGTAAGGTGGTTGCCTGTTCAAGATGGAGATGAGGAGGAATTTCTTCTCTGAGTGGGGAGTGAATCTGTGGAATTCTTTGCCGCAGGGTGCTGTAGAGGTTTAAGTATATTCAAAGTTGAGATAGACAGATATTTAATCAGCAAGGGAGTCAAGGGAATGGGGATAAGGCGGGAAAGTGGAGTTGAGGATTGTCTTTTCAGATCAGTTGTCATCTCATTGAATGATGGAGCAGACCTGATGGGCCAAATGGCCTGCTTGGGCCCCTATATCTTATGGTGCGAGGGGAACCACCTCAATGTTACATTTCTAAAGCTGACTAGTTAGAAAGAGGAATAACTGTTGTGAGTGAGCAAGAAATTGAGACTCAACTAAATGGCACGGTGGCACAGTGGTTAGGATTGCTGCCTCACAGCGCCGGGGACCCGGGTTCAATTCCAGCTTGGGGTGGCTGACTGTGTGGAGTCTGCACATTCTCCCCATGTCTACGTGGGTTTCCTCCCACAGTCCAAAACATGTGCAGGTTAGGTGGATTGGCCACGCTAAACTGCCCCTTAGTGTCAGGAGGATTGGCTAGGGTAAATACATGTGGATACGGGGATAGGGCCTGGGTGGGATTGTGGCCAGTGCAGGCTCAATGGGTTGAATGGTCTCCTTCTGCACTGGGCTGAATGGCCTATTGCTGTCCTATCCCATCCTGTGCTGTGGTTTAATTTAACAAACTTGTTTCTTGATTTTATTCCAGGGTAACCCAGGACCAATGGCACCAAAAGGTGAGAATGACTCGATTCTTTAAGTTCCTTTTCAGTTCCAGACTTATTATTTAAGAAAGAGAGAAAGACACGTGTTTGAGGTTCTCCTGAACCTGCCTCTGCTGCCGTGGGTACTGCTGCTGAGGTCCCGTTGCTGTTCTCACCTTTTTGTGGTATCTCCCCCACCCAGGCTCCTGCCCCCTGGCCCCCCGGTGGTGCAAATTAATTCTCATTTAGTTTATTTATTAGTAACATAAGTCGGCTTACATTAACACTGCAATGAAGTTACTGTGAAAATCCCCCAGTTCCGCGCTCCGGCGCCTGTTCGGGTACACTGAGGGAAAATTGAGCACCCAACCAGCATGTCTTTTGGACTGTGGGAGGAAACCGGGGCACCCGGAGGAAACCCACGCAGAGACGGGGAGAATGTGCAGACTCCATACAGACAGTGACCCGAGCTGGGAATCGAACCAGGGTCCCCGGCGCTTTGAGAACATCTTTTGCCTGGGCACTTGATGACTACCTTCTTCCCCTTCTCTCCATCCTCACCCTCAACCCACACCTCCAATCATAGAACCTCTACAGTGCAGAAGCAGGCCACTCAGCCCATCAAGTCTGCCTAATCCCTACAACCCCACGTGTTTACATCACCAATCCCCCTAATTTACTCATTTTGGGGCAATCTATCATGGCCAATCCACCTAACCTGCACATCTTTGGACTGTGGGAGGAAATAGGAGCACCCAGAGGAAACCCACTCAGACACGGGGGGGGAACGTTCTCCCTGTTGGAGCGACAGGGTAGCACCGTGGGTTAGCACTGCTGCCTCACAGGGTTGGATTCGCAGCGTGGGTCACTGTCTGTCTGGAGTCTGCACGTTCTCCCCGTGTCTGCGTGGGTTTCCTCCGGGTGTTCCGGTTTCCTCTCACAATCCAAAGATGTGTGGGTTAGGGTGATTGGCCGAGCTACATTGCCCCTTAGTGTCCCAGGATGCGTTGGTTAGAGGGATTAGCGGGGTAAATATGTCGGGTTAAGAGGATAGGGCCTGGGTGGGATTGTGGTCGGTGCGGACTCGATGGGCCGAATAGCCTCCTTCTGCACTGTAGGATTCTCTGATTTTCGCCTTTTTGTTCCATTGTGCTTGTAAAACCATTGGCATCAAATGCTTTGATTGTCCGTCAACTCCCATTTAGTCAGTTCAGTGTGTGTGGGGGCTGGACCCCTTCCTTAGCAGTGAGGCTCCACTTGTGACTGTATTCTTTAACACCAAATCTTCTCCCTTTCTCTCTCTCCTCCTCCCCCTCTCTCCCTCCCCCTCACTCCTTCCCCCTCCCTCCTTCCCCTCCCTCCCTCCACCTCGCTCCCCCATCCCTCCACTTCCCTCTACCTCCCTCTCCCTCCCTCTCCCTGTCTCTCCCTCTCCCTCCCACTCCCTCTCTCCCCCTTCCTCTCCCTCCCTCCCTCTCCCACTCCCTCCCACTCCCTTCCTCTCCCTCCCTCTCCCTCCCTCCCCCTCCCTCTCTCTCCCTCCCTCCCCCTCCCTCTCTCTCTCCCTCTCTCCACACCCCTCCCACCGGCTCGAAGCATCTAAAACTCCCAAAGCCAAGTCGTGGAGAAGGAAGGCAGTGGATGAAAGTGGAGAAAAGTCATTATTATCACCTGAGGTGAGGTTCATTTCAAGTTAAAGTTTATTAAGTAGGTTTTCATTAACGCTGCAACGTTCCCTAGTTGCCACATTCCGGCTCCTGTTCGGGTTCACTGAGGGAGAATTTAGCACGGCCAATGCACCCTAACCAGCACGTCTTTCGGACTGTGGGAGGAAACCGGAGCCCCCGTTGGAAACCCACGCAGACACGGGGAGAATGTACAGACAGTGACCCGTGGCTGGAATCGAACCCGGGTCCCTGGCACTGTGAGAAAGAGTACATAGCATAATTGGTCCCAGCCATATTAATGTGATGAGTGTTTATAAATAACCACGTCTGACTGGAATTCTCTACCACAGAAGGGTATGGAGGCCAAGTGACTGCATGTATTCAAGAAAGAGATCGATTTTTTTTCAGATTGAAATAGCACCAAGGGAGATGGGCAGATACAGAGACAGAGCATCTGCCATGATCATAACACCGTGACACAGCGGTTAGCACATCTTGGGACACTAAGGGGCAATCTAGCATGGCCAATTCACCTAATCTATACATCCGGTAACACAGTGGTTAGCACTGCTGCCTCACTGCACCAGGGACCTGGGTCTGATTCCTGGCTTGGGTCACTGTCTGTGCAGAGTTTGCACATTCTCCCCGTGTCTGCATGGGTTTCCTCCGGGTGCTCCAGTTTCCTCCCACGCACAGTCCGAAAGACATGCTGGTGAGGCGCATTGGCCGTGCTAAGTTCTCCCCCAGTGTACCCGAACAGGTGCCGGAGTGTGGCAACTAGGGGATTTTCACAGTAACTTCATTGCAGTGTTAATGTAAGCCTACTTGTGACGCTAATAAATAAATTTTATAAAGAGCAGGCTCGGAGGGCCGAATGGCCTACTCCTTGTTTCTATATTTTATTAACAAGAGTTGTCATGAGTCCGCTTAAAAGTTTATTCATTGTCACGAATACTGGTTAGAATGTGAGTCTTTACAGCTAACCAAGTCTGAAAGGTACAGACAATGTGAGTGTCAGTCTAACGCCGGCATCGCCACATCCTGAAAAGCAGGATGGGAGAACTGCCCCCAGGATGGATGAAGAGTTACATTTTTTATTTCCAGACCAAAAACCCTGGGGCGGACTTTTACACAAGTTCAATTTTTCCACAAGTGTACAGGGTATCCCTATTCCTCAGCTCTGACGCGTCCTATCGAAGGAATCCTGCGTGTCGAGAATTATGTGGTAAATGGGATGACTTCATCTTAGGCCTGAGGTTCCTGGTTTTCTCAAATATTTCACACCGATCTAACCCAATTGTTGAAAATAGATCCCAGACACTGTTCCCAGCCAGTTCCTTACCGAAACCAAGAGGTCCCACATGTCTATAAATTAAAAATGCACAGAAAAAAATCTCGTTACAATGTGAAAGCTTATTTAACCCCTTAGTTTGTCTTGTGCTGATGGAAATGTACTGGTTTCTTAAGACAATTAAACAAAAAAGTCAATCTTGGGCATCATTGGCATTTAGAATCATAGAAACCCTACAGGGCAGAAAGGGGCCATTTGGCCCATCGAGTCTGCACCGACCACAATCCCACTCAGGCCCTACCCCCATATCCCTACACATTTACCCTCTAACCTACGCATCTCAGGACCCTAAGGGGCAATTTTTACCACGGCCAATCAACCTAAGTCTCTCATCTTTGGACTGTGGGAGGAAACCGGAGCACCCGGAGGAAACCCACGCAGACACGAGGAGAATGTACAAACTCCAGACAGACAGTGACCCGAGCCGGGAATTGAACCCAGGTCCCTGGAGTTGTGAAGCAGCCGTGCTAACCACTGTGCTACCATGCCACCCTGTGTTGGCAAGACTGGCCTCTTGGCAACACGGAAAGCCATGGGTGTATTGGGGACAGGGCATGATGAAATTGGATATGGGGTGGAAGGCAGAGTTCAGTCTAATGGTTACCTTTCAGCAGGTGGTGTTTGCAAGAGGATGTCAGAGAGTCATAGAGATATACAGCACAGAAAAAGGCCCTTCGGCCCAACCCGTCCATGCTGACCAGGTTTCATAGAATCTTACAGTGCAGAAGGAGGCCATTCAGCCCATTGAGTATGCACTGACCACAATCCCACCCAGATCTATTCCCCATAACCCCTTACATTTTCCTTAGTTAGTCCCTCTGACAGTAAGGAGCAATTTGGCATGGCCAATCCACCCTAACCAGCACCTCTTTCGGACCGTGGGAAGAAACCAGAGCACCTGGAGGAAACCCACGCAGACACAGGGAGAATGTGCAAACCCCACGCAGATAGTGACCCAAGACTGGAATTGAACCCGGGTCCCTGGCGCTGTGAGGCAGCAGTGCTAACCACTGTGCCACCCCTAACCACTGTGCCACCGTGCAGCTAATTTCAAAGATTTCAGATGATGCAAATCTCAAGAATATAGTGAACAATGAGGGAGATTGGAACAGACTTTAGGAGAACACACAGGCTGGCAAAGTGGGCGGATGCAATTTTAAGTTTATTTATTATTGTCACAAGTAGGCTTACATTAACGCTGCAATGAAGTTACTGTGAAATTCCCCTAGTTGCCACACTCCGGCGCCTGTTCAGGTACACTGAGGGAGAATTTCGCACGGCCAACGCACCTAACTAGCACGTCTTTCGGATTGTGGGAGGAAACCGGAGCACCCGGAGGAAACCCACACAGACACGGGGAGAATGTGCAGTCTGTGCACAGACAGTGACCCGAGGCTGGGATTGAACCCAGGTCCCTGGCGCTGTGAAGCAGCAGTGCTATCCAATTGGCCTGCCAATATCTTTGGCAGGCTAAGTAGAGAAACCTGTTTCAAATAAAGAGCTTCAGGCATCCGTGCCTTTATTACTCGTGGAATTGAATCGAGGAGCGAGGAAGTGCTATCTGATAAAGCATTCATTAGAAAGCATTGCTCTGCCTTTAGCTGGAGTATTGTAGAATCATAGATTCAGAAGATTGATATAATGCAGAAGGAGGCCTTTCGGCCCACCCAGTTTGCACAACCAACAATCCCACCCAGACCCTATCCCCATTATCTCATGTATTTACCCTGTTAATCCCCCTGACAATAAGGGGCAATTTAGCATGGCCAATCCACCTAACCTACACATCTTTAGACACTAATGGACTATTTAGCATGGCCAATCCACCTAACCTACACATCTTTAGACACTAATGGACTATTTAGCATGGCCAATCCACCTAACCTACACATCTTTAGACACTAATGGACTATTTAGCATGGCCAATCCACCTAACCTGTATGTCTTTGGACACTTGCAAAAGAAGGCAACGTGAAGAAATACTATTTAACACAGTGAGTTGCTGTGCAGCCTGAAGGGTGGGAGAAGCAGATTCAATAATAACTTTTATAAGAAGCTTGGATAAATACTCGGAAGGAAAAAGTATTGTAAAGTTAAAGTTTATTCATTAGTGCCACAATTAGGCTTACGTTAACACTGAGATGCAGTTACTATGAGAATTCCCTAGTCATCACACTCCGGTGCCTGTTCGGGTTACACTGAGGGAGAATTTAGCATGGTCAGTGCACCCTAACCAGCACGTCTTTCAGACTGTGGGAGGAAACTGGAGCACCCAGAGGAAACCCACGCAGACACAGGGAGAATGTGCAGACTCCACACAGACAGTGATCCAATCTGGGAATCGAACCCGGGTCCCAGGGGCTGTGAGGCCACAGGGCTAACCCACTGTGGGGTTGGGAGAAAGAATGAGACTTATTGGATTCCAGTACCAAAGACCCAGTGGAGACATGATGGACCATCTAGGCTCCTTTTGTGCAGGGTCATTTTTATTGCCTTTGGGAAGGGGGGGATGACCTTCCCCCTTGTGCCATAGTGTGGATAAACCCACAGTGCTGGTCGGTGGAAAGTAGTCTAATCATATTGTCACTGGACTAGTAACCCAAAGACCCAGGGTAATGCTCTGGGGATTGAGGTTTAAATCCCACCGTGGCAGATGGTGAAGTAAAAATCAGAAATTAAAAGTCTAATGATGACCATGAAATGATTGTCGTTAAAAACCCATCTGGTTCACTAATGCCCTTTAGGGAAGGCAATCTGCCCTCCTTACCCGGTCTGGCCTACCCGTGACTCCAGAGCCACAGCAATGTGATTGACTCTTCACTGCCCCCTCGAGGGCAACTAGGGATGGACAATCTGTGCTGGCCCGGCCCATAAAAGAATTAATTTTTTTTTTTGAAAGCAGCGACAAAGGGGAACAGTTAGGTATGTTATATGTGGGATCTTGCTGTGCGCTGTTGGCTGCTATGCCGCCCCCATCACAACAGTGACTGCATCACAGCAATGCTGTGTAACACTGTGGGGGCATCCTCGGGACGTGAAGGGCGCTAGATAAATCATAGAATCTCTACAGTGCGGAAGGAGGCCGTTCGGCCCATCGAGTATGCACCAACCACAATCCCAGCCAGGCCCTATCTCATAACCCCAGGCATTTACCATGGCTAGTCCCCCTGACAGTAAAGGTCAATTTAGCACGGCCAATCCACCTAACCCGCACATCTTTGGACTGTGGGAGGAAACTGGAGCATCTGGAGGAAGCCCATGCAGACACGAGGAGAATGTGCAGACTACACACGCAGTGACCCAAACCGGGAATTGAACCCGGGTCCCTGGTGCTGTGAAGCAGCTGTGCTAACCACTGTGCCACCATGCCACCCAAAATGCCAGTTATTTCCTGGTAATGTGCTAGGCCTTGGTCCCCCAACTGTTGACCATGGGATTTTTTCTGTTGTTGCCAGGACTCTAAACCCAGGAAAGGGAAAGTGAAGCCGGAGCGGCAGAAGACTCCAAAGGTCCCAAAGGATCTTCCCCAGAAGCGGCCTCGGAGCGCCAAAGCGGCTAAGGAGCAAATCGCGGAGGGGCTGCAGACGGACGCGGGAACAGGGAAGAGGACAACTCGCCGCAGCAGGAAGAGAATGGCAGCAGAACCATCGCCTCCAGCAGAAGCTGCAAAAGGTAATAGTGTGAACAGTCAGGCGACAAGGCAGAAAACCCTGGAGTTATAGCCAGAGGCATCAGGATGGCACAGTGGTTAGCACTGCTGCCTCACAGCAACAGGTATCCGGGTTCGATTCCCAGCTTGGGTCACTGTCTGTGTAGAGTCTGCACATACCCCAAGTGTCTATGTGGGTTTCCTCCGGGTGCTCCAGTTTCCTCCCACAGTCTGAAAGATATGCAGGTTAGGTGGATTGGCCATGCTAAGTTGTTCCTTAGCGTCCAAAGATGTGTAGGTTAGGTAGATTGGTCATGCTAAATTGTCCCTTACTGTCCAAAGACGTGCTGGTTAGGTGGATTGGCCATGCTAAATTGTCCCTTAGTGTCCAAAGACGTGCTGGTTAGGTAGATTGGCCATGCTAAATTGTCCCTTAGTGTCCAAAGATGTGCAGGTTAGGTGGATTGGCCATGCTAAATTGTCCCTTAGTGTCCAAAGATGTGCAAGTTAGGTGGATTGGCTATGCTAAATTGCCCCTTATTGTCCAAAGATGTGCAAGTTAGGTGGATTGGCTATGCTAAATTGCCCCTTATTGTCCAAAGATGTGCGGGCTTGAGGGCTTGGCCAAGCTAATGCATGGGGTCATGGGGATAGGGCGGAGAGTAGGCCTGAGTAAGATAGAGGGGAAATATTTCTCTCCAGCCCGCCCCTGGATTGTAGCGGGGGGGTGGGAGGGTGGGGAGCATGCATAGGTCCACTAACCTCGAATGGGATTTTCCGATTTTGGCCAGAAGAGCCTGCCCAGAGAATCAGTGCAGGATTGATGAGCTGAATGGCCTCTGCTGCACTGTAGGGGTTCTATGATTTGAACTGCATTCCCTGTGGAAAATTTAGTAAACAAACACCGGGGTGGGGGGGGGGGGCAAATCTTAACTTCACTTATAAATCAAATGAAAAATCAGATCATTTCTTATGTGAGAAATAAAAGAATGACCAGGAGGTAACTAAGCATGTAGATGAAGGTAGAGCAGTTGATGTTGTATACGTGGATTTTAGTAAGGCGTTTGATAAGGTTCCCTGTGGTAGGCTCATGAAGAAGGTAAGATGGTGTGGGATAGAAGGAAATTTGGCCGATTGGATAAGTAACTGGCTGTCTCATAGAAGACAGAGGGTGGTGATGGATAGAAAATTTTCAGACTGGAGGCCAGTTACTAGCAGTGTACCACAGGGATCAGTGCTGGGTGCTCTGCTTTTTGTGATTTTTATCAATGACTTGGAAGAGGGGGCTGAAGGGTGGGTTAGTAAATTTGCTGATGACGCCAAGATTGGTGGAGTAATGGATGAGGTAGAGGGCTCTTGCAGGCTGCAAAGAGACATTGATAGGATGCAGAGCTGGGCTGAAAAGTGGCAGATGGAGTTTAACCCTAATAAATACGAGGTGATTCATTTTGGTAGGACAAACTTGAATGCAGATTACAAGGTCAATGGCAGGGTCTGAGGAATGTGGAGGAACAGAGAGATCTTGGGGTTCATATCCACAGATGCCTGAAGGTTGCCACTCAAATGAATAGAGCCGTAAAGAGGGCTTATAGTGTGTTAGCGTTTATTAATAGGGGGTTAGAGTTTAAGAGCTGTGGGGTTATGCTGCAACTATTACCAGACCTTGGTGAGACCACATTTGGAATATTATGTGCAGTTCTGGTGACCTCACTATAAGAAGGATGTGGAAGCATTGGAGAGAGTGCAGAGGAGATTTACCAGGATGCTGCTTGGTTTGGAGGGTAGGTCTTATGAGGAAAGATTGAGGGAGCTGGGGCTTTTCTCTTTAGAGTGAAGGAGGATGAGAGGCGACTTAATAGAGGTTTATAAGATGATGAGGGGGATAGATAGAGTGGACGTGTAGAGACTGTTTTCTTGGGTGGATGTAGCTGTTAGTAGGGGACATAACTATAAGCTTCATGATGGGAGATATAGGAGGGATGTCCGAGGTAGATTCTTCACTCAGAGAGTGGTTGGGGTGTGGAATGCACTGCCTGCTGTGATAGTGGAGTCGGACACTTCAGAAACTTTCAAGCGGTTATTGGATAGGCACATGGAGCACACCAGAATGATAGGGAGTGGAATAGCTCGATCTTGGGTTTGGACATAGCTCGGCACAACACTGAGGGCCGATGTACTGTTCTATGCTGTGTCACCCCCTAAAGTAGCCATTAATCTCGATAATGCAATGGGTTTGAACCTGTTTGCGTTTTGAGCAGACGCCTCCTCCCAGCTTCAAGGCAGCTTTTGAAGCGAGCTTTCATTGAACATTTCGGTTTATTTACAGTGACTCTTGACAAGAGTCTTTGGTGACCTAGATTACTGGGGAGCTCAGCGGGTTAGAGATCTGTGCTTTCATCTGCGACGCTGACAGCGACTTGGCACCTTCCTCAGAAAGAGAGACGCGGCTCCGACACACTCGAGACGGGAGTGAGGTCAGATGGGTTGGTTCCTTTTGGCAGGTCGCTGAGGATCTGTGGGACCAAAATACCTGGAAGTCTTTTTAATCTCACCCCCTCCCCTCAGAATATCATTCAGATTTTCTGTGATTGGTTATTTAGTTTATTTATTAGTGTCACAAGTCAGCTTACATTAACACTGCAATGAAATTACCATGAAATTCCCTAGTCGCCACACTCTGGCACCTGTTCAAGGACCCCACACACCCTGGACATTCTCTCTTCCACCTTCTTCCTTTGGGAAAATTATACAAAAATCTGAGGTCACGTACCAACCGACTCAAGAACAGCTTCTCCCCTGCTGCCAACAGACTTTTGAATGGACCTACCCTGCATTAAGTTGATCTTTCTCTGCACCCTAGCGATGACTGTAACACTACGTTCTGCACCCTCTTCTTTCTTTCTCTATGAACAGTATGCTTTGTATAGCACGCAGGAAGCAATACTTTTCACTGTATTTTAATACCTGTGACAATAATAAGTCAAATCAGTACACTAAGGGGCAATTTAGCACGACCTAACCTGCACGTCTTTTGGACTGTGGGAGGAAACTGGAGCACCCGGAGGAAACCCATGCAGACACGGGGAGAATGTGCAAACTCCACACAGACAGTGACCCAAGCCAGGAATTGAACCCGGGGCGCTGTGAGGCAGTAGTGCTAACCACTGTGCCACCACCCTCTCCTTCCTCCTCCCCTGTGTACTCTATGAGTGGTATGTTTTGTACTTTTAACTGTATCCCAAACCAAATCAAAACTTGTTCTGTTAGCCGCACATGTTAAAGGCTTCTGTCTGCCCAGATTATTGGATGGAATAGACTCAAAGGAAGAAAGTAGAGCCTGTGACTGAAATTGGCTTGACTGCTTAAGATCTCTGATGAATGGGCAAATTGGAAGCACGTTTTGTCATCCTGAACGCCGTCTGCGACAGAACTACAGCATCTACAACCCGATACAGTGATCGAAGCAGATACCTACCCAGCCAAACTCTCTGCCCTGGTCAAATTTCTATTACTTTACAGATGATGATTATTTTTATTTATAAAATTTTAAAGTTTTTATTTTATTAGTCACGAGTCGGCTTACATTAACATTGCAATGAAGTTACTGTGAAATTCCCCTAGTCGCCACACTCTGACGCCTTTGGGGACACTGAGGGAGAATTTAAAGTTTTATTAGTCACAATTAGGCTTACGTTAACACTGCAATGAAGTTACTGTGAAAATCCCCTCGTCGCCTGTTCGGGTACACTGAGGGAGAATTTAGCATGGCCAATGCACCCTAACCGGCACATCCTTCAGACTGTGGGAGGAAACCGGAGCACCCGGAGGAAACCCACGCGGACACGGGGGGAATGTGCAGACTCCGCACAGTCACCCAAGCCGCGAATCGAACCCCGGGTCCCTGGCGCCGTGTGGCAGCCACTGCACCACTCAGGTGTGTTGCTCCTGATGTTATTTGTCTCTCTCTCTTGTTCCGCAGAATCCGAAATCCCAAACAAGCGACCGAGGAAATCCAGGACCAAATCGGGAAAGGGACAAAAAGCCCCACTCGAAAGGACAAATCCTGGGGAATCCTTGGATTGAATTGGTTTTATCAGGATACAGACAGAAAGGGATTGGATGAAGATGAGTAGAGAGGGTGGACAGTACCAACAGACAGTGGACGGGGACCTCTTTGACCCAAGATGGCTGTTGGGGTTCAGTGCCTAGACAATAACAAAGCCTGGAACTTTCCAAAACTGTAGCATCCTATCCCTCCTGTCTCAGAATGCACAGGTTAAGACTGACCTCAAAAAAGGAACAGAAATGTCTTTTTTTAAAAAGTATATTCTATTTTTTTAGTGTAAGCCTAGTTGTTTTTTAATCGTAATAAAATCAAATCAAAAGTTTATTTATGAGTGTCACAAGTAGATTTACACTGCATCGGACAGAGACGTGTGCACCAGTCAGCACGGAGACAGTCCCTAACTTGGACCTTTTACTATAGATTTGTAAATAGTTCTGAGAGTTAAACTTAAATTTGTTTTATTCTTGTCACAAGTAGGCTTACATTAACACTGCAATGAAGTTATTCTGAAAATCCCCTAGACGCCACACTCTGGTGTCTGTTCGGGTACACTGAGGGAGAATTTAGCACCTAACCAGCACATCTTTTGGACCTCAGAAGAGAAAATGCTGGAAAATCTCAGCAGGTCTGGCAGCATCTGTAAGCAGAGAAAAGAGCTGACGTTTACTAGTCCAGATGATGCTTTGTCAAAGCTACATCTTTCAGACTGCGGGAGGAAACTGGTGCACCCGGAGGAAACCCACGCAGACACGGGGAGAACGTGCAGACTCCGCTCAGACAGTGACCCAAGCTGGGAATTGAACCCTGGTCCCTGGTGCTGTGAGGCAGCAGCGCTAACCGCTGTGCCATCCACTAATTGGAGAGTTTAATGAAGGTTACAGTCCATATATGAATGCTCTGTCTGCTTAAAGTCCTCCTCTGGGGAGGATAAGCAAAGGTTTTCGTCACAAACTTTTAGTGGGCCTGTCGGATCTTGGGGTTATCACACATCGAAGCCTGCAGAGTGTAATAAAAATATATTTTCTTGGCAGTAACCTCTTAGTTTTGCTCCTTCCATCTCGAGGCAGGCAATCCAAGAAGGTTCAAGAATATCTCTTCACATGAGGACTGTGGTGTTTCTGGGAGAAGAACTGTCACTAATATAAGGGCCTGGCACATGTAGGATTAACGTGTGACTCAGTATAGTACCACCCACAAGACAGCACGTGTCACACATCTCTTGTGTGTACCAGCCAGCACGGAACCAATGCCTAGCTTGGACACTTGACTGTAGAGTTATAAATAGTTCCGAGTTATGTTTAAGTTTATTTTATTAGTGTCACAAGTTGGCTTAAATTAACACTGCAATGCAGTTACTGTGAAAACCCCCTAGTCTCCACACTCCGGCACCTGTTCGGGTACACTAAGGGAGAACTTAGCACGGCCAATGCACCTTAACCAGCATGTCTTTCGGACTGTGGGAGGAAACCAGAGCACCCGGAGGAAACCCACAGACCCTGTGCAGACAGTTACCCAAGCTGAGTTCACAAGAGCGGTTGAGAGTCAGCCACATTGCTGTGGCTCTGGAGTCACGTTGCTAGACTGTTAATCCAGAAACTCAGCTCATGTTCTGGGGATCCGGGTTCGAATCCCACCACAGGTGATGGAATTTGAACTCAATAAAAAAAATCTGGAATTAAGAATCTACTGATGACCATGAAACCATTGTTGATTGTGGGAAAACCCATCTAATTCATTAATGTCCTTTAGGGAAGGAAATCTGCTGCCCTGACCTGGTCTGGCCTACATGTGATTCCAGAGCCACAGCAATGTGGTTGACTCTCAACTGCCCTCCAAGGGCAATTGGGGATGGGCAATAAAAGCTGGCCAGTCAGCGACACCCATGTCCCACAAATAAATAAAAAGTTTCCAAAGGGAGAGCCACAGCCAGGCTGGCTAATCCAAGTGGATAAAAGCAGGCAATGCACCTTTGGAGTCAGACTCGATCCCACGCCTGATCTCAGCTAGAGGGCCTGGGAGATGGTACATAGACTGGTGGGTGGCACAGTAGTTAGCACTGCTGCCTTGCTGCATCGGCGACCTGGATTCGATTCCCCACTTGGATCACTGTCTGTGCCGAGCCTGCACATTCTCCCCGTGTCTGCATGGGTTTCCTCCCACAGTCCAAAAGACGCGTTTGTTCGATACATTGGCCGTGCTAAATTCTCCCTCAGTGTAACCCGAACAGGCGCCGGAGTCTGGCGTCTAGGGGGATTTCACAATAACTTCATTGCAGTGTTAATGTAAGCCTCACTAGTGACAAATGAATAAATAAACTCTTGGGAGCAGCCGCACTTTGCGTCGCCCCCACCCTCTCCGCGTGGGAAGGAGGGAGGGCACGACACATTATATTTTTGTCGCAGCAATAAATTCAAAGGGTTTGTTCACAACTTCCGGAGATGAAGCAGCTTCTTTCTTATCCTCTCGAGATGAATGTGGCTTGACTCAGTCAGCAATTGGACACTTCAAAGATCTCAGCAAGGCTGCAGATTGCTGTGGAGCCTTTCAAATGCTAATGCTGTGCCAGTTTAATATACAGTGCCACTCAAAACATCACTGCCTGCAGAAGGTGGATAACAGGATAAGTACAACTACTAATGACTGCGCACCTCCAGAGCTAAACAGCACTCATTGCTGAGGGAAGCTGAAGGAAACTCTATTGCTGAGCTCTACCTCGATAGAGAAAAAAACCCCACCCCAGACACTCAAAGGTCACCTGGCTGGACGCTGTTGGTGCGATTTGACAGAATTACACTCCGGGTTTTCCACACATCAGGAGATGTCAAAGCTCCCTGCAACTAATGAGGTCTAGTCACTGCAGCATCGCACAGCAAGGGTCCAGAACACCACAGCACTGAGCTAATGATGACATCGGCCCTGGTGTGATATTGGTTCAGAGATAAATGTTGGCCTAAACACTTGGGAGAACCCGAGTCACCCCCAGCACAATTACACACTCACTCACACACACACACACAGACACACACGTGCAACATTCACACGCAACACTCACACTCATACTGTCACACACACACATAACACACACACATTCATACATATTCACACCCACACACAAACTCTCATTCACTCCCACACACACATACACGCGTTCTCACATCACACACTCACATACACACGCACACATTCATATACACACACTCATACAGACACACACACACACTCTTGCACACACACTTTCTCACACACACACACTTTCTCACGCACACTCTCTCGCACTCACACACTCATACAGACACACACACAAATTCACATAGACACTCACGCACACTCTCACACATACACACACTCTTTCTCACAAACATGTACACACGCACTCACACACTCACTCTCACACACACACTCACACAAACACACGCTCACACGCGCACACCCTCACACAAATACACATATGCACACACACACCAACTCATACGCACACTCTCACATCACACACACATTTACATACTCAGAAACACATTCACACACACGCGCACATTCTCGCACATACACTCTCACACACACAAACACACACTCATATACACACCCGTATACTCACATACATTCACACATACTCATACACACACTCTCTCACACACACACACTCACACACACACACACACAATCATACATATACTTTTTTATGCACACACTCCTTCTCCCTCCCTACCTTCCCCCATTCCACTCTCCGCTCTTTTTCTCTCTCCTCTCGCTCCCTTCCTTCCGCCTCTCTCCTTCTTTCCCCTCCTTTCCTCCCCCCTTCCCTTCCTCCCTTCTCTTCCTCCCTCCCTCTCTCCCCTCATTTCTTCTCTCCCTTCCCTTTCTTCCTTCCCTCCCTCTCTCCCACCCTCCCTTTCTTCCCTCTATCCCTTCCTCCCTCCCTTCCCTTCCTCCATCCCTCTCCTCTTTTCCTCTCTGCCTCCCTTCCCTCCCTCCTTTCCTCCCTTTCCTTCTTTTCAAATCTGCTCCCAAAACAAAAGAAATCTGCAGCTAGAAGTTAGATGTGCCGGCCTGGTTGCACAGGTATGAAATGGGTGACCTTAATGGGTGATCACTCAAAGCCACCTGAACATGTAGACATCAAGAAATTGCTTGAATAATCCATAACAAGTGGGTCTGTACTGAGAGTCGGAGCTTTAGAGGTGATTCAAGGAGAAATGTATTCATCTAGAGGGTGGGGGGGCATTTGAAGTTCACCCTTGTAGAAACTTGGCATGTCCGCTACAACGCTCACCAACTTTTACAGATGCACCAGAGAAAGCATCCTTTCTGGTTGTATCACAGCTTGGTCTGGGCTCCTGCTCTGCCCAAGACCGCAAGAAACCACAAAGGGGGTTGTGAATGAAGCCCAATCCCTTATGCAAACTAGCCTCCCATCCACTAACTTTGTCTACACTTCCCGCTGCCTCGGGAAAGCAGCCGGTATAATCAAGGACCCCACACACCCGGGACATCCTCTCTTCCACTTTCTTCTTGTCGGGAAAAAGATACAAAAGTCTGAGGTCACGTACCAACCAACTCAAGAACAGCTTCTTCCCTGCTGCCGTCAGACTTTTGAATGGACCTACCTCACATTAATTTGATCTTTCTCTGCACCCCAGCTATGACTATAAATATAGGACGGATGTCAGAGGTAGGTTCTTTACTCAGAGGGAAGTAAGGGCGTGGAATGCCCTGCCTGCAGCAGTAGTGGACTCGCCAACTTTAAGGGCATTCAAATGGTCATTGGATAGACATATGGATAATATTGGAATAGTTTAAGTTAGAGGGTCATTAGATTGGTTCCACGGGTCAGCACAACATCGATGGCTGAAGGGCCTGTACTGCGCTGTAATGTTCTATGATCAGATCACATGAAAAATAGTCTGGTCCATAACAGCTGGACTCATTCTGCCTTCATGTCTGTTTATAATTAGGTGATGCTATGGCAACATATTAAGCTTGGAATCAAGAAAACAAAAAAGCGACAAGACCCCCCCCCCGCATCTTTCAGTGTCAGCCCAGCTGTGTGTCAACGTGGAGTAAGTAGTTTGTAATTCCTGCCTCGGTGTGCCTGACAATGTGTGGGGAGGAGGATAGACCCCCTACAATATTCAGGAGAGAGGGTACAGAAATTCTAATCTGGGAGGAGGCTGATTACAATGTGATGAGAGGGGAACCAGCCAGGGGTAGAACAGAACCAGGTCACTGACAGTCATAGACTCCCCACAGTGCAGAAGGAGGCCATTCGGCCCATCGAATCTGTGCTGACTACAATCCCACCCACCCCTTGTCTACATATTAACCCTACTAATACCCCCAGACTCTAAGAGGCAATTTGTCAAAGCTAATCAACCTAAACCAGCGCAGTTATTTAAGAGTATAGTTAACATGTATAGTAAGAAAATTAGCAAGAAATTTTATCAATTACAAACAACAACAAACACCCACTGTAATGTATAACCCTTAATGAATATATATATAAGCAGTCCCAATCAAAACCACCCTCCATAAATAACCCCTTTAAACAGTTTCAAAACATCATAGACTAAGGCTCACGTGACACTGGAAATTGAGTCCTTTGGTTGAAGTCCACAGTTCTATGGATTCACTCCAAACAGTTTGAAGAAAAGACAGCTTCCCAAAACACCAGAGAGATTCTCGTCCAGCCCCCAACAACACCCTTCAGGAAGACAAGGCTTGTTTGCAGCTAACCAACAGAATTTTCCAAAAACAACAGGGAGAGAGGGAAAACACTACTTTTTAGCTTGCTGTCCCTTCCAAAAACTTCAACTCTAACTGCAGCCAAACAGAAAATGAAACCTTAAACTCAACAAAACTTACTGCCCAAAACACATGACCGTCCTCCTAACAATGCAGGACCATAAAACTAAACCCAGAGTAAACACAGACAACCCCATTTAGGCCACTTCGGTAGCAATAAGTAGCTTAAATAGGGTCAGCCCGGCAACATAATGACATCAGCTAAGGCAGTGAACTGAGGAGCACTGACTGTGAGAGCTGCAGAGATCACGATTTAAAAAAAATCTCTTAAAGGTACACTAGCGTCACAACTGGCAGAACAGTGGGTGATCATTAAGGAAGAACTGCTTCAGGTACAAGCCATGTATAGTCCAATAAATCCCAGAGGTAGGCTAAAAGGTAGACTATCTAATTTGATTTGGTTTGATTTATTATTGTGACATGTATTAGTACACAATGAAAATATTGTTTCCTGCACGCCATAGAGACAAAGCATACCATTCATAGAGTTCATAGAGGACAGAATGTAGAATATAGTGTTATAGTTGTAGCTAGGTTGTAGAGAAACACAGAAGCCACAAGCAGGAGTAGGCCTTTCTGCCCTTCCAGCCTGCTCTGCCATTCATTTTGATCATGGCCGATCATCAAATCCTGACCCTCCCCTTCCTCCATATCCTTTGACTCCTTTAGCCCCAAGAGCTATATCTAATTTCTTCTTCAAATCAGAAAAGATTTTGGCCTCAACTACTTTCTGTGGCAGTGAATTCACCCTCTGGGTGAAGAAATCTCTCCTCATCTCAGTTCTGAAAAGTTTAGTCCTTATCCTCAAGCTATGACCCCCTAGTTCTGGAAAAATCAGCTGGGAATCGAACCCGGGTCCTTGGCACTGTGAGGCAGCAATGCTAACCATTGTGCCACCATGCTGTCCCCACTAGTGGTTGACTGAACAACCCATCCCAATAAGATCTTTTGATATCAGTTGTTGCTAAGGAAAAGGAGTCAGTCGAAATATAGCTTGGTGTAGCTCCTGCTCTGACCAAGATCGTAAGAAAGTACAAAGGATCCTGAATGAAGCTCAGTCCATCACTCAAACAAGAATCCCATCCATTGACTTCCCACTGCCTTGAGAAAAGCAGCCAGCATAAGCAAGGACCCCACACACCCCAGACATACTCTTTCCACCTTCCACCGGCACAGTGGTTAACCCTGCTGCCTCACAGTGCCAGGGACCCGGGTTCAATTCCTGACTTGGGTCATTGTCTGTGTGGATCTTGATGTGGAGATGCCGGCGTTGGACTGGGGTGGGCACAGTAAGAGGCTTCAACAGGTTAAAGTCCAACAGGTTTATTTGGAATCACGAGCTTTCAGATTGCTGCTCCTTCATCCTGTGAGGGTGTAATGAAGGAGCAGTGCAGAGCGTAGTGCTAACCACTGTGCCACCGTGCCGCCCGCAATCAATCATAGAATCGCTACAGTGCAGAAGGAGGCCATTTGGCCCATCGAGCCTGCACCAACAACAATCCCAGCCAGACCCTATCCCCATAACCCCACGTAATTCCCCTGACACTAATGGTCAATTTAGCATGGCCAATCAACCTAAACTGCACATCTTTGGAGCGTGGGAGGAAACCGGAGCATCCGGAGGAAACCCACGCAGACATGGGGAGAATGTGCAAAGACAGTCACCTGAGGCTGGAATCGAACCTGGGTGCCTGGTGTTGTGCGGCAGCAATGTTAATCACTGTGCCACCACGCCACCCAAGTAGGGCAAAAGTATTTAAGTTATCTACCTAGAGCAAGCTGCACTCTGAGGTGCTTCAATACAATTGGGATACAGGTAATATTCACTGTATACATTCATGAGTCAAACAGGCCAAGGGGGTTCTATACAATTCCACTTTCCTCAGCTCTCTGTGGCTGAAAGGCCTCTTACCCAAGCTGGGAATCGAACCTGGGTCCCTGGCGCTGTGAGGCAGGAGGGCTAACTATTGTGCCACCCTGCTGTCCCCACTAACTGCCCCAAGCCTTGATGTGTAGTCCTGGGGTTTGAACTACAACACATCGGGGGCAATTCCTCACTCTGGAAAAACAACAAGTTCCGTGCCATGCAACCTGTCCCTCGTAGAAAAATTTAAGCAGAGAATTTAATTTTGATTGATTTGATTTGATTTATTATTGTCACAGGTATGGGTATACAATGAAAAGTATTGTTTCTTGCGCGCTATACAGACAAAGCATACCGTTCATCGAGAAGGAAAGGAGAGAGTGCAGAATATAGTGTTACAATCATAGCTAGGGTGTAGAGAAAGATCAACGTAATGCAAGGTAGGTTCATTCAAAAGTCTGACAACAGCAGGGAAGAAGCTGTCTTTGAGTCGGTTGGTACGTGACCTCAGATTTTTGTATCTTTTTCCTGATGGAAGAAGGTGGAAGAGAGAATGTCCGGGGTGCGTGGGATTATGCTGGCTGCTTTCTCAAGGCAGCGGGAAGTGTAGATGGAGTCAGTGGATGGGAGGCTGGTTTGCACGATAGACTGGGCTACATTCATGCTAGTTGGCCAGAAGTCCACCGGCAATGGTCTGTACGTAACGTCCTAGGGAGTCCTATGGGAGAAGGAGATGGTGGATCCTATCAAATGGTTCCCCTGAGCAGGACGTCAAGGTCAGATATCTGGACACTTTGTCACCAGAATAACCTTCAGTGGCAGATTTTACAAGGCGTAAAAACACAAGAGGTGCAAATGGATAATATTCAAGGGGTGTAAATGGGAAAAGTGAATCTCCGCCTGCCTTCTGTCACTTATCCTTGGGGGAAGGACACGGCCGAGATGGTGCTTAACACACGGCCTGGTTCCAATTGCTGATAAGACCGTTCTAAACTGTAGTGACCTCCATAAATAAGTTTGTGTGACTGCTCCATTGGCAGTGAGGAGGAATATCTGTGTGTTTACATTGGCTGCAGTTCTCCTTGCACATAAAACCCTAGATGTGCCATAAATGAGTCTCGCCTGGTCCCTCATCAGTCCTCATTCCGAGACCACTATCTTTCTCCACCGATTTCTGTTCTCCACTGACCTCCCCCCCCCACCCCACCCCACCACCCCCACTACCACTCTCAAAGAGAAGTCAGTCCACATCCTGATGTTATCTATCCAATCATTTTGGAGCTTGCATTATCTGTTTTTTCCAAATGTTCCCCCCCCCAACACCTATTCCCAGATAGTCCAAGATATCTGACCTTAGAATAGAATAGAATCCTTACAGTGCAGAAGGAGTCCATTCGGCCCATCGAGTCTGCACCAACAACAATCCCACCCAGGCCCTATCCCCCTAACCCCTATGCATTTACCCTGTTAATTCTCCCTGGCAATTTATCATGGCCAGTCAACCTAACCCCAGCATTTTTGAACACCAAGGGCCAATTTAGCATGGCCAATCCGCCTAATTTGGAGTGTGGGATGAAACCCACACAGACACGGGGAGAATGTGCAGGCTCCACACAGACAGTGACCCAAGGCCGGAATTGAACCCGGGTCCCTGGCGCTGCGATGTAGCAGTGCTAACCGCTGTGTCACCACGGTGACGCCACTGGATTAATAATCCAGAATATGAATTCAAATCCCATTTTATAGAAATTGAATTCAATTAATAAAATCTGGAATCTCAAGCTAGGCTCAGTAATGCTAATCATGGAACTGTAATTGATTGTAATGTTCTATAGAGCAGGAAATCTGCCATCCTTACCCAGTCTGGCCTACATGTGACTCCAGAGCCACAGCAATGTGGTTGTCTCTCAGCTGCCCTCTGGAATGGCCCAGCAAGCCGCTCAGTTCAAGGGCAATTAGGGATGGATAACAAATGCCAGCCTTGCCAGTGATACCCACGTCACACAGACAAACGGCAGCACAGTGGTTAGCACTGCTGCCTCATGCCAGGGACCTGGGTTCAATTCCAGCCTCGAGTCTGTGTGGAGTTTGCATGTTCTCCCCATTTCCTCCGGGTTCCTCCGGGTGCTCCGTTTTCCTCCCACAGTCCAAAAGATGTGCCGGTTAGATGAATTGACCATGCTAAATTGTCCCTTAATTAGCAGAGGGACTCTACTTTCTCAGAAGACTAAGGAAATTTGGCACGTCCGCTAGAACTCACACCATCATTTACAGATGCACCATAGAAAGCATTCTTTCTGGTTGTATCACAGCTTGGTCTGGGCTCCTGCTCTGCCCAAGATCGCAAGAAACTACAAAGAGTCCTGAACGAAGCCCAGTCCATCACACAAACCAGCCTCCCATCCATTGACTCCAACTACACTTCCTGCTTTCTTAATTAAGGATCCCTCGCAACCCGGACATTCTCTCTTCCATCTTCTTCTGTTGGGAAAAAGATAAAAAAGTCTGAGGTCACGCACTCAAGAATAGCTTCTTCCCTGCTGCTGTCAGACTTTTGAATGGACCTGCCTTATTAAGTTGATCTTTCTCTACACCCTAGCTGTGACTATCACGCTACATTCTGCACTCTCTCCTTTTCTTCTCTATGAATGGTATGCTTTGTCTGTATAGTGCACAAGAAACAATACTTTTCACTGTGTAGTAATACATGTGACAATAATAAAATCAAAGCAAATCAGGATCAATATGTGTGGTTATGGGGAGAGGACCAGGTGGGATTGTTTTTGGTGCAGACCCAATGGGCTGAATGGCCTCCTTCTGCACTGCAGGGATTCTATGAGTCTATGAAAATTCCGTTCTGTCTGTGTTAAATGATGTTTTGTACAGATTGGAAGAACTTAGGCAATGAACCTTAAATGAGTGTATACATCAAAATGATTACAACAGAGAAAAATATTGGCTCGCAACATTTAACACCCTCAGTGCTGTTAGGGAGGGAGTTCCAGGATTGTCACTGGATATCAGTCAGTCCATGTAGTGTAGGTACACCCTCGGTGCTGTTAGAGAGGGAGTTCCAGGATTGTCATTGGACATCAGTCAGTCCATGTAGTGTAGGTACACCCTCGGTGCTGTTAAGGAATGAGTTCCAGGATTGTCATTGGACATCAGTCAGTCCATGTGGTGCAGGTACACCCACAGTGGTGTAGGTACACCCACAGAGCTGTTAGGGAAGGAGTTCCAGGATTGTCATTGCATATCAGTCATTCCATGTAGTGTAGGTATGCCCTCAGTGCTGTTAGGGAGGGAGTTCCAGGATTGTTATTGGATATCAGTCAGTCCCGTGTGGTGTAGGTACACCCACAGTGCTGTTTGGAAGGGAGTTCCAGGATTGTTATTGGACATCAGTCAGTCCATGTGATGTAGGTACACCCACAGTGCTGTTAGGGAGGGAGTTCCAGGATTGTTATTGGACATCAGTCAGTCCATGTGGTGTAGGTACACCCACAGTGCTGTTAGGGAGGGAGTTCCAGGATTGTTATTGGACATCAGTCAGTCCATGTGATGTAGGTACACCCACAGCGCTGTTAGGGAGGGAGTTCCAGGATTGTTATTGGACATCAGTCAGTCCATGTGATGTAGGTACACCCACAGTGCTGTTAGGGAGGGAGTTCCAGGATTGTTATTGGACATCAGTCAGTCCATGTGATGTAGGTACACCCACAGTGCTGTTAGGGAGGGAGTTCCAGGATTGTTATTGGACATCAGTCAGTCCATGTGATGTAGGTACACCCACAGTGCTGTTAGGGAGGGAGTTCCAGGATGGTCATTGGATATCAGTCAGTCCATGTGGTGTAGATACACCTCAGTGCTGTTAGGGAGGGAGTTCCACTATTGTTTAAGACGGGAATTTTCACAGTAACTTCATTGCAGTGTTAAGGTGAGCCTACTTGTGACTAATAAATAAACTTAACTTAAGCTCAACATAGAATTTTCCTCTAATTTTCTGTTCCGTGTTGGCGTGGTTAATCAGAGGGTGATTGTGCGTTGCCGATGCCCTATTCAAATGTTTGAAATCATAACTGAGGGGGTAAGCTGATCCCAAACGAAACTGTCCTCTTAATAAAAACCAGGTGAAAGAGTGTGCTTATTATTCCGAGCGGAGTGCCTCTTACTGCCTCCTGCACCCTGAGCGAGGTCCTGTCAACTCGCCAACGAGAACCATTGATCACAGTCAGACTGTTCGATGTCAAAGTTCACTGGGACCTCTGATGTCGCTCGAAAATAGGTTACCAGAGAGGGACGGGACGGGGGAGGAGGGTGCTGGGTTCTCTCTGCTCGCGGTCAAAGTTCACGATAATGTTTCCTGTCACCCATAAAAGGCGGGGGGGGAAGAAAATGGACTTTGAGTCAGTAGGGAGGAAAGCGGGAGGCAGGTAACAGCTACGCAAGCAGGATTCATTCCCGGTAAAGCGAGGTCCGACTTTCGATTTAGTGCAAAAGAGAAGCTTGTCAGGATTCCCGGAATGGAGTTGGAAATGCCTCTGTGGTTCCTGGGAGGCGGCTATTTTTGGGCTAATTTGCAGCCTTCAGAACTGAGATAAAGCCACAGGAAAGAACAATCGTGCATTTAATTCGGAGTGGCTCGCTTTAGCCGAGGGGCGGACAACTACGTTTGATAACTTGGGGCGGGATTTTGCGAGCTGGCTCGACTCGAGACTGGAAGATCCCGCCCGAGGTTAATGGACTATTGTCCGCCCCTTGCCCGCTCCAATTCCCGTGGCAGCCGGGGCAGTAACATTCCAACGCTTATCCGAATATTTTCCATTCGAAGATTGAGACGGGTACAACACAAGCAGAATATTCCTTTAGGGAAGGAAATCTGCCGTCCTTACCGGGTCTGGCCTACGTGTGACTCCAGAATAATGCGGTTGATTCTAACTGCCCACAACTGTAGCTGGGGAAGGGTAATAAATGCTGGCCAGCCAGCGACATCCATGTCCCACAAATAAAAGAAAAAGAAAGTCATTCTGTAATCATAGGATCCCTACGGTGCAGAAGCCAATCGGCCCATCGAGTCTGCACCAACTCACCCAGATTCTATCCCCGTAACTGTATTTACTCCGCTATTTCCCTCTAACCCACACATTGTGGGACACTAAGGGGCAATTTTAGCATGGCCAATCCACCTAACTGCACATCCCTGGGAGGTGGAAGGGTAGCACAGTGGTTAGCACTGCTGCCTCACAGCGCCAGGGACCCGGGTTCGATTCCGGCCTCGGGTCACTGTCCGTATGGAGATCTCCCTGAATCTGACCACAATCCCACCCAGGCTCTTTTCCCGTAGCCCCACATGTATTACTCTGCTAATTTAAGAGCCATTTTGCAGGGCTAATCCACATCTTTGGACGGTGGGAGGAAACAGGAGCACTCGGAGGAAACCCACGCAGACACAGGGAGAACATGCAGACTCCACACAGACAGTGAGCTAACTAGGAATCGAACCCGGGTCCCTGGTGCTGTGAGGCAGCAGTGCTAACCATTGTTCAGTTTGATGGGCCAAATGGCCTCCTTCTGCACTGTAGCTATGGGAGAAAACCAGAGTACGCAATAAAGACACCAAAGAGAGCACTGGGATTTGAACCAGGGACCTTTTGATCTGCAGTCAAACACTCTACCACTGAGCCATATCCCCTCAGGTACAGACTGATAGTAAAATACTGGGGTGAGTGAGTGCTGGAGTTTATTCTTCCACAGACTAATTCAGGAGAATTCCAAGATTGCCCCTTCAAGCTCAACCTGTCTTGTCCGAGTTTCATAAGCTGGACACCGCACTCCATATGGGATCTCCTGTAACATTGAAGAATCGCTTCCTCAGCTCTGCATTCCAAACCTCTCGAGATTTCCTTCCATTAGCCGCTGAAATTGCTTTTCTCTAGTGCTTGTGTAAATGGACTCCTTGGTCCCTTTCACAGCTCTCTGTCTCTCACCATTAAAACGTACCCAGACCCCAGGACGGATAATCTTGCACTTCCCCTGAACTGAAAATTATCTACAATACATTCACTGCGCCTGTCCTTGTCACTTTGTGACTTATTTCCTGCTCTCGGCTGTACTTAACGGAATCTACAAACCTCTCCTCCACCCAGATCATGAATGTTAATGCTTTTAAATTCATTTAAAAGTCAGTTGTGGGGTGAGGAATTTTGATACTGGCAGTGCGCTGGAAAATAGCTTTTCACTGATTGCCCTTGAACTAAGTGGCCTGTTCGGTTAGAGGGCGTTTTAAGGGTCAACCACCTTGTTGTTGATCTGTAGGACAGTGAGAAGTCTCACAACACCAGGTTAAAGTCTAACAGGTTTATCTGGAATCACCAGCTTTCGGAGTGCTGCCCCTTCCTCAGGTGAGCACTCCCTGAATGAAGGAGCGGCACTCCGAAAGCTGGTGCTACAAAATATATCTGTTGGAGTTTAATCTGGTGTTGTGGGCCCTCTTACTGTGCCCACCCCAGTCCAACACCAGCATCTCCACCACGTCTGTAGGCCAGACCAGGTAAGGATGGCAGATTTCCTTCTGTAAAGGACAAAAGTGAACCAGATGGGTTTTCAAACAATTGGCAATGGTTTTGTTAGAGTTTTCCCCATGGTTCTGCATCTTGAGACACCACTGGGCAATTTTTAAAAGTCTAACAAAGATTTTTAGTGAAATTTGAATTTGAACCCGGGTCCCCGGATCATTACCCCGGGTCTCTGGATTACTAAAAGCTCCGCAGGCCTGAGCACTGATTCTCTGATGGACTGTTTGTATCCCTCCATTCCCAGTCTGTTCATGTGACTATCCAGGTAAGTCTTAAACCATCCCAGCGTGCCCGCCTCCACCACCCTACTTGGCAGCGCATTCCAGGCCCCCATCACCCTCTGTGTAAAAAACATCCCTCTGATATCTGTGTTAAACCTTGCCCCTCTCACCTTGAACCCGTGACCCTTTGTGTTCATCACCTCCGACCTGGGAAAAAGCTTCCCACTGTTCACTCTATCCATACCCTTCATAATTTTGTACCCCTCTATTAGGTCCCCCCTCATTCTCCGTCTTTCCAGGGAGAACAACCCCAGTCCACCCAATCCCTCCTCATAGCTAAGACCCTCCATACCAGGCAACATCCTGGTAAACCTCCTCTGCACTCTCTCCAAAGTCTCCACATCCTTCTGGTAGTGTAGTGACCAGAACTGGACGCAGTACTCCAAATGTGGCCTAACCAACGTTCTATACAGCTGCAGCTATATATACCCAAGGGGCAACTTTTTCACACAGAGGGTATATGGAATGCAGTGAAAGTGTTTGAGGCGGGTACAATTACAACATTTAAAAAGTACACGGATGGGAAAGGATTGGAGGGATATGGGCCAAACGCAGGCAATTGGGACTAGCTGGGCAACATGGATCAGTTGGGCCAAAGGGCCTCTTTCCATTCCGAATTGCTCTATGTCTCTTTGGCCTGTATGCCCCAAGACCGGAAAACCTCATCCGAGATTGACATGGTCTGTGTCCCATCCGCTACGATTCTTGTGGCGGACAACATGGGAAAATTCCTACGATTTCATCTCTTTTTTAATTTGGAACCGATACAACAACCCGGGGACACATTGAACCACCAAGAACTCAACTCCTTGTTATTCTTTGAAAGGTTTACTGTCATCAAGAAGCAATCATTCCATCATCTTCTGTCAAATATCAGCCTTAGAGCAGGCCCAGGGATCACAGTGACACTTGTCAGCCTCACTAACTGCTGCTGTGAGTACAAATCAGAGCTCTAAAAAAACAAATTCCCAAAGGAAATTAAAAGTGTACATCTTATCGTTTTAAAAATACCAAGAGTGAGGTAGACTGTCATCCAATCTTGTCGCTTAGAGTCACAGAGGGTTACAGCATGGAAACAGGCCCTTCGGCCCAACTTGCCCATGCTGTCCTTTTTCTTAAACCGCTAAGCTATTCCCAGTTGCCCGCGTTTGGCCCACCTCCCTCCATGCCCATCTTACCCATGTCACTGTCTAAATCCTTTTTAAAAGACAAAATTACAGGGTGGGGAGGCATTTATAAATGATTGGAAATGATGCCTCAGATCGCCCTCAAAATGATCACAGAATGGAATCCCTACAGTGCAGAAGGAGGCCATTCTGCCCATCGAGTCTGCGTTAACCCAAAAAGTCGCTGGACCGTGGCGACTCGGGGAATTTCACAGTAACTTCATTGCAGTGTTAATGTAGGCCTTACTTGTGATTAATGAACTATAAGGACTTTTGAATGGACCTACCTCGCCTGATCTTTCTCTACACCCTAGCTATGACTGTCACACTGCATTCTGCACTCTCTCCTTTCCTTCTCTATGAACGGTATGCTTCGTCTGAGAAGTGCGCAAGAAACAATACTTTTCACTGTATGTTAATACACGTGACAATAATAAATCAAATCAAATCAAATAAATCGTATCAAAAGTGATCTTTCTCTTGTGCTAAAGGTGTTGTAACCTCTATAATCAGTTGTCCCACATTTGGAACTCATTGACTTATGAACCATTATTGTTGGTTTTCAGTTCTAATCTGGAGGCTCATGTGATGAATGTGCCAGATTGTTCAAAACACTTCAATAAGTATTTCACACAGTGTGGATCCCAATCACGAGATTTGGAAGGTGTAGACAACCCCAAAATAAACACACCATCCTGCTGATAGAAAACATTTGGGGTTAAACGATGACATCATCCAGCGAAGACATACATACATTAATCATTTAGAACTAACAGCAGCTGGTGGGGGGGGCTGCGGACAGACAGACTGCTAAATATACAGAGAGAATCTTCAAAGGAAACCATAATATAATTGGCCACCTTTCCACAGAAGCAGGAGGGGGTAGATTCCACCAAGCAAACCAGTCTTAACCTGGGCAGAGAAATGGCAGATGGGAGTTTAATCCAGACGAGTGTGAGATAATGCATTTGGGAAGGTCCAATGCATGTTGGAATTATACAGCAATTGGTAGAACCCTTAGCAAAATTAGCAGGCAGAGGGATCTGGGCGTACATGTCCACCGATCACTGAAATTGGCAACGCAGGTGGATAAGGTAGTCAAGAAGGCATATGACATGCTTGCCTTAATTGGTCAGGGCATTGAGTATAAAATTTGGCAGGTCATGCTGCAGCTGTACAGAACTTCAGTTAGGCCTCATTTAGAATATTGTGTACAATTCTGAACACCACACTACCAGAAGGATGTGGATGCTTTGGAGAGGGTACAGAAGAGGTTTACCAGGATGTTGCCTGGTCTGGAGGGTATTAACTAAGAGGGGAGGTTGAATAAACTCAATTTGTTCTCACTGGAGCATTGGAGGTTGAGGGGGCAACCTGATAGGGGTTTATGAGTCATGATGTGGATATGCTGACGTTGGATTGGGGTGGGCGCAGTAAGAAGTCTCACAACACCAGGTTAAAGTCCAACAGGTTTATATGGTTCGGAGCACTGCTCCTTCATCAAGTGAGTGGCTTCTAATCAGTGCCCCTGGTTAAAAGGGATTGATTGTATTAGTGTCTCAAAATTAAAGCAACTTTTATCGAACTGCGCCCTCAGTATTAGAAGCTCAGTGCTTTCCCAAGTGTTACTAGTTTAAAGTTTATTTATTAGTGTCACAAGTAGGCTTACGTTAACACTGCAATGAAGTTACTGTGAAAATCCCCCAGTCGTCACACTCCGGCGCCTGTTCGCGTACACTGAGGGAGAATTTAACTAATCCACCTAAGCAGCATGTCTTTCAGACTGTGGGATGAAATCAGAGCACCCAGAGGAAACCCATGCAGACACAGGGAGAATGTGCAGACTCTGCACAGACAGCGATCCAAGCCGGGAATCGAACCCAATGGCGCTGTGAAGCACCAGTGCTCACCACTGCGCCACTGTGCTGCAGTGGTGGCAGTTTTCAAAGGAGAACAATGATATAATTAAAATTAAAGATTTATTTATTAGTCATAAGTAAGTAATTAGTCACATTAACATTGCAATGAAGTTACAATGAAATTTCCCAGTCGCCACACTCCAGCGCCTGTTTGAGCCAATGTACCTCACCAATAAGCCTTTCAGAATGTGGGAAGAAACCAGAGCACCCAGAGGAAGCCCATGCAGACATGGGGAGAATGTGCAAGCTTCACACAGACAGTGACCCGAGGCTGGAATTGAACCCAGGACCCTGGCAACCAGTTTGTGGAAGCAGGGTGAGATTCCCCCTAGCAGCTTGTAAGCTGGCCCTAGCTAGCAGACCAGAAGCAAGAGTGTAGAAACCTTGGGGGAGGCAGTTAGAGCCACTATCTTCACTGACCCAAGAACAGACATTTCCCAGAATAACTACTCAATTAAACACAGTGTGGCAACTATACGCTGGCCTTTATTTGTAGATCTAATGGATAGGATGTTATTTGGCAGGAGTTCAGATGTTACAAATGTACTTTGGATCAGAAGGGTAATTCCTGCTGAATCCTTGGCCCCAACTCACTTCCTGAACCCATTCACGTGGTTTTGTTGAAGAGAGCAGCCATCAACTTAAAATGATTAGTGAGTCCTTTGGAAAGTGTACCCATGGAAACAATTTGTATCAATTAGGCACAGCATGATGCCAGGATCAATAACAAGCCTACTTAATTTGAACCAGGGAGACATTCGTATCCTTTGAAGGGGGAATACCCGCTGTTGGTACGATTTACTTTAGAGCGATATAGACTCAGAAACCACCAGACTAGAGTTGCTGAGGTAGAACATAGAACAGTCCAGGCCCTTCGGCCCTCGAGCTATGTCCGAACCCAAGATCAAGCTGTCCCACTCCCTATCATTCTGGTAGGAATGCTGGTTGACAGATGCTTTCCTGTTTGATAGACTGGGAAGGACTGGGACTGGGGGAGGAGGTCTTTGCCGGAATGGGACTTTGAACTGGGCAAATGTACCACCCGCTTGCTGGTACTCCTCTTCCCAGGGATTAGTGAGCCCCTGGAATATTTTGGATACTGACTCCGTTCGTTCCCTTAAGTGGGACCATCAGGTCCCAATTCCTCCCTATAGCAGAGATCCCATCATATCGGAAGGAAGCAGATATACTTTGGCCATTGGTCTCCCACCCTTTCCTCCAATCGTTTATGGACTTCAGAGGGGAATTTCCCAGGGCATTTTTTTCTCTTATTGCCCCTTCTTTGCCTCTACCAGGAAATTACACAGCTCTGCGGGGGGAATTAGAACCATAGAATCCCAACACTGCAGAACAGGCCACTCAGCCCATCGAGTCTGCACTGACTCTCTGACTGAGCATCTGATCCAGTCCCCGTAACCCCACGTATTTACCCTGCCAATCCACCTAACCTGCACATCTTGGGACACTAAGGGGCAGTTTAGCATGGCTGATCCACCTAACCTGCTCATATTTGGACACTAAGGGACAATTTAGCACGGCCAAGCCACTTAGCCTACACATCTTTGGAGTGTGGGAACAAACTGGAGCACCTGGAGGAAACCCACGCAAGCCAGGAATCGAACCCGGGTCCCTGGTGCTGTGAGGCAGCAGCACTAACCACTGTGCCACCAACAAATTATCTATCTCTTCCCTGATTGCCAAGGACATTTGGCAGCGATGAGATATCTGGAACCTTAATGGGAGGCACAGTGGCACAGTGGTTCCCCTTAAGCGCCAGGGGCGAGGGTTCGATTCCTGACTTGGGTCACTGCCTGTGCGGAGTCTGCATGTTCTCCCCGTGTCTGCGTGGGTTTCCTCCGGGTGCTCCGGTTTCCTCCCAGAACCAGAAAGACATGCCGGTTAGATACATTGGTCGTGCTAAATTCTCCCTCAGTGTACCCAGAGTGTGGCGACTAGGGGATTTTTCACAGTAACTTCATTGCAGTGTTAATGTAAACCTACTTGTGACACTAATAAATAAACTTTAAAGCTTAATTTCGCAATAGCAGAAAGGACAGTCCGAATAATCATCCACTCAACTTATTTCCTACCAGGGAGAATGAAGTAATCTCAATTATTTGCTTTCCCAACCTTATTGCTTTGTACTGTGTTCAGTCTGTTTATCTACGCTCATTTGCATTCCCTATGTAAACTATTGCTTGGAGACATGACTTGCTATTTTACTTCAAAGGTTGCTGCTCATGATTACTAACTGTCAGTCTGTTTAATCATCATTAATTGGGGAATGTCTCGCAGTCACAAAGTAAAGCTTCATAGATTTAATTGATTCATTTTTATTCCAGTCCACCAAACGATATTCAAGCTCCCAAGAACCAGATTCATATCACAGGACAGAATCATAGAATCCCTGTGGTGCAGAAGGAGACCATTTGGCCCATTGGGTCTGCATCGACTACAATCCCACCCAGGTCCTATTCCTGTAACATAACTTGACATTTTTACCCTACTAATCCCCCCGAGTAGACAGAAGGATTGGAATGAGGCACTCACTGAGTGTTAAAATGGGCGGCGTGGGCTAGTAGGGCGGAAGGGCCTGTTTCCTGTGCTGTGTTGTTCTTTGTTCTTTGATACTGAGGGTCAATTTAGCACGGCCAATCCACCTAGCCCGCACATCTTTGGACTGTGAGAGGGAACCAAAGCACCCAGAGGAAACCCATGCAGACACGGCGAGAATGTGCAAACTCTACACAGACAGTGACCCAAGCCGGGAATCGAACCCTGGCCCCGGCGCTGTGAGGCAGCAGTGCTAACCGCTGTTACCCACTAACCACTAATCACTGTTCATAACGGTGACCATAAAACTACCATCTTTTGTCACAAAATCTCACCTGGTTCGCTAAGGTCCTTTAGGGATGGAAATTTAACAACAACAGATTAATTTTGCGAGATCTGGCCTGTATCAAGTACAAACTGAAAGTAGAACAGCAGACTGTGCAACACCCTAATGACATCACCCTCAAATCATGTGATCAGCTCTTAAAGCAACCTGCAACCCTTTTAAATATATAACATATTGACTCTTCTTTGCCCTTTGAAATGTGACATTCATGGGCAAGTAGGGATGGGCAACAAGTGGCCACACCCCTGAGGGAATAAAGGGAAGCAAAATCCTCCTTACCTGAGCAGGCAAGTGTGTGGGAAGGACGGACACGGGATCAGAGGGAAGCCCAAAGATGTGTGGGTTAATTTGATTGGCCACGCTAACTTGACCCTTAGTGTCAGGGGGATTGGCAGGATAAATATGTAGGGTTATGGGGATAGAGCCTGGGTGGGATTGTGGTCACTGCAGACTTGATGGGCCAAATGGCCTCCTTCTGCATGCAGAGATTCTATGAAGAAGGAAATTAGGGGATTAGCAGAGTAAATATGTGCGGTTACGGGGATAGAACCTATCGGTGTAAAGTCAATAGACCAAATGGCCTCCTTCTGTACGCTAGGGATTCTATGATTATGAACTTCTCACCAAGTTTCCAGGACTAGTTTCCCTCGGGCAGTTCAAATCGGAACAATTAATTGTCCCTTTAGGAACAGAACAGATCATTAAAGCCAAGGAATGCTTTTAGTGCAACACTTCACTTGGTCTCCAGTCGGAGAAAGGTTAACACACTGCCCTCACACAGCCTGGGATGTGGGCCAAGGGGATTTTCACAGTTACTTCATTGCAGTCTGAATGTAAGCCCACTTGTCACTAACAAATAAACTTTAATTTTAGACAACTAACGTCATGGATTCTGAATTTAGTGATTTAAAAAATAGGGAAGATAAAATCTAACTGAGCTTTTGTTGCAAGTTTTAATTGATGGGCTAATATTAGTTCGGAGGACAGTTGGAGTGGACGAGGCTTTTCCTTTCTGAGGGAAAGGCCAAACACCAGGCAACAGAAGTTTACTTATTAGTGTCGCACTGCATTAACACTGCAATGAAGTTACTGTGAAAATCCCCTGGACGCCACACTCCAGCACCAGTTCGGGTACACTGAGGGAGAATTTAGCACTTAACCAGCATGTCTTTCGGACTGTGGGTGGAAACCAGAGCACCCAGAGGAAACCCACGCAGACATGGGGAGAACATACATAGATAGTGGCCTAAGCTGGGAATCGAACCCGGCACTGTGAGGCAACAGTGCTAACCTCCATTCCACCGTGCTGCCCCAAGAAAGTATTGAATAAGAATTTAATTCACCATCTTGTCAGGCAGTGAAGGGCAAATGATCCTTTGACCTGACCCTGAGCAAACACAGCGCAGATACAAATGACTTAAATCAGTGGCACAGTGGTTAGCACTGCTGCCTCACAGCGTCAGGGACTCAGGTTCAATCCCGACCTTGGTTGACAGTGTGTAGTCTGCACATTCTCCCCGTGTCTGCATGGGTTTCCTCCCTCAGTCCAAAGATGTGCGGGTTAGGTTGATTGGCGGTGCTAAATTGACCCTTAGTGTCGGGGGGGGATTGGCAGGGTAAATGTGTGGGGTTACGAGAATCGGGCCTTGTGGTCAGTGCAGGCTCGATGGGCTGAATGGCCTCCTCTGTATCGTAGGGAATCTATGGGTAACAAAGGTGCTCCCTAGAGAATATAAAGCAAAGTCGGGCGCCTCGAAACTTGGCAACATCGCATGGCAACCTACCACTCAGCTGGTTAGATGTTGCCTTGAGTGCCCAGTTCCACTCCCCCTATACCCCCACTCTGATGAGGGAGCGAGCGCTAAGCTGATGAGGTGTAACTTTTGTTCCAGTTGGCATGTCACGGGTCGGGGTCACGCTGCCAGCTCACACATGGATCAGTGAGGGACTTACCCTTTAAGACAAAGTTTGTGTTTGACAGACCATTATGTTGTACAACAAAGATTTGCACTGAGATTAAAGGATTTTCCACCGGCGCAGTATTTAATACTGCCACCAGAGGGCAGTTGGCCTTTCATGAGGTGAATAGAACAAGTCAGGAGTGTCCTCCCCACTTGCCTGGGGTGGGTGCAGCTCCAACCACACTCAAGAAGCTCGACACCATCCAGGACAAAGCAACTTGATTAACACCCCATCTTCCAACTTAAACATGCACTGCATCCACCGTCGATGCACAGTGGCAGCCGTGTGCACCATCTACAAGAAGCCTTAAGTCGTCAAGGTTCCTTCATCAGCACCTTCCAAGTGTGTCACCTCCGCCCTCTAGAAGGATAAGGGCAGCAGATACATGGGGGACACCACCGCCTGCAAGTTCCCCTCCAAGCCTCTCACCATCCTGGCTTGGAAATATATCGGCCGTTCCTTCGCAGTCGCTGGGTCAAAATCCTGGAACTCCCTCCCTAACGTCAACACGGACTGCAAGAAGGCAGCTCACCCCCGCCTTCTCAAGGGGCAACTAGGGATGGGCAATAAATGCAGTCCCGGCCAGGGACACCCATGTCCCACGAATGAACTTAAAGAAGCCATTGACGGGGTGATTGCCAATAGTACGGGGGCTGTCACATCATCGTTTGCTCAACACAAGTCCTGATATTGAAGACATCTATTTCAGACCATTCCAGTCACATCGCCGTTACACAGCGGCAGCACAGTGATGCTGTTTCTCCGATATCGAAATCTCTGGATCACCATTCACCGAGCCTCGTGATTCACTGAGTCAAATGCTTCTGTTACATTGGTAAATCCTGGCATTGCTCCTTGCAGTTTTCCAGCAACAGTTTAAAGTTTATTTACTGGTGCCACAAGTCGGCTGACATTAACACTGCAATGAAGTTACTGTGAAAATCCCCTAGAAGCCCACATTCCGACGCTGAGGGAGAATTTAGCACGGCCAATGCACCCTAACCAGCACGTCTTTCGGACTGTGGGAGGAAACCGGAGCACCCGGAGGAAACCCACGCAGACACGGGGAGAATGTGCAAACTCCACATGGATAGTGACCCAAGCCGGGGATCGAACCCTGGTCCCTGAGGCAGCAGTGCTAATCACTGTGCAACAATCTGTGGTGGGAATTGAGCTCTTATACCCAGAGCATTACCCCTGCATTGACTCTGGGTTTGATTCCGGTCTTGGGTCACTGTGTGGAGTTTGCATGATCCCCCCGTGTCTGCATGGGTTTCCTCCAGGTGCTCCAGTTTCCTCCCATGGTCCAAACATGTGCAGATTACGTGATCTGGCCATGCTAAAATTGCCCGTTAATGTCTCAAGATGTGTAGGTTAGGTGGATTGGCCGTGCTAAATTGCATCTTAGTGTCCAAAGATGTGCAGGTTAGGTGGATTGGCCGTGCTAAATTGCATCTTAGTGTCCAAAGATGTGCAGGTTAGGTGGATTGGCCATGCTAAATTGCATCTTAGTGTCCAAAGATGTGCAGGTTAGGTGGATTGGCCATGCTAAATTGCATTTTAGTATCCAAAAATATGCAGATTAGGTGAATTGGCCATGCTAAATTGCCCCTTAGTGTCCAAAGATGTGCAGGTTAGGTGGATTGGCCATGCTAAATTGCATTTTAGTATCCAAAAATATGCAGATTAGGTGAATTGGCCATGTTAAATTGTCCCTTAGTGTCCAAAGATGTGCAGGTTAGGTGGATTGGCCATGCTAAATTGTCCCTTAGTGTCCAAAGATGTGCAGGTTAGGTGGATTGGCCATGCTAAATTGCCCCTTAGTGTCCAAAGATGTGCAGGTTAGGTGGATTGGCTATACTAAGAAATTGCCCCTGAGTGTCAGGGGGATTAGCAGGGTAAATACATGGGGTTATGGGGATAGGGTCTGGGTGGGATTGTGGTCAATGCAGCTCGATGGGCTGAGTGGCCTCCTTCTGCACTGTAGGGATTCTATGATTACAATGGTGACAATATATGACTGGAAGGAGCTTTGGGGATGTCCAGAAGTTGTGAAAGGTGCTATATAAATTCATTTACTTGCATCCAACGAAAGGCCTTCGAAGGGGAGGAAAGATTGTTGCGGCTTTTCGGGCAGAGTGGTACCAGCCTCAAGGTGGCTCCACTCCATCACGTTACCGAGCAAGGCCTGGTCCCCTTTCCCCCCCACCTATCCGCCAGCACTTACCGCCACCGAGACACGGATTCACTTCTTGCGAGCAGCAAACGCGGTGCACTTAACGCACACATGGGACACGGAATAAAACACACGCATAAATAATAGCAGCAAAATGAGACGTGTTCCTAATTCCAGCAGACAGCTGGCTCGGACCTGGGCCATTTGACCGTGATGGGACCTGACAGTGTGTGTAAAGTAACCTCGCATATTTCGTCAGGCATCTTAATTAGACAGCCTTGCTCGAGAGGGAGGCTAAGAGTCAGCAAGCAGTGTTTCGGGTCCAGTGAGCAGGAATGTTTGCGAGTTGGGGGGGGCGGGGGGGGGTGGGGGTCACTGCGCACCAGCCAGATCTCCATTAAAGTTGGGCGGTCATGCAATATGCATCGGAATGTTTAAATAATAATCAACCCCGAAAACACGTAATGATTAATCTCGTTGGCTCGAAATGTCCGTGTGTGCGTTTGGAAACACCTACCCCCCCCCACCAACCCCACACACGCAACACTGCTGTGTAATAAACTGTGCTGTATGTAAACGTCTAAAGACAGATTATAACCAGCTGCTTTTGAAAGGCAGCAAGATTTATTGTTGAAATTCACAGTTCCTCATTAAAGAATTTGTCTTTATTAAAGAGTCTACGCATTCTCCCCGTGACTGCGTGGGTTTTCTCCGGGTGCTCCGGTTTCCTCCCACATCCCAAACAACGTGCTCTTAGGCTGATTGGTGTTAACAAATTGTCCCTAAATTAGTCTTCACTCAATCTTCCCCAATAGGTGTAGACAAAGGTCATGGGTAGAGGAGGGCGCTCAGTTAAAATGGCGGTGTGGGCTCGTTGGGCTGAAGGGCCTGTTTCCCGTGCTGTGTTGTTCTTTGTTCTTTGTAATTGTCTTTTCAGAAGGGTAATTGTCCTGAGTTAGATTTTACCCAAATTGCACTTGTGTTTCTAACCATCAGGACAGATAGGGATGACATCAAATTCATATTCCCTGCTGTTGATAATGTGTCATTTTTAATATATCGATTTTGTTTTCAATAATCTATTAAATATCTTACCTGTGTGTGCTACTGCAGTTCCAAACAAAAAGTTAACAAAGTCTTTTTCGTCACAAGTAGGCCAACATTAACAGTGCAATGAAGTTACTGTGAGTATCTCCTAGTCACCACACTCCGGTGCCTGTTTGGGTACACTGAGGGAGAATTTAAACTTTATTTTATCAGCGTCACAAGTAGGCCAACATTAACACTGCAATGAAGTTACTGTGAAAATCCCCTAGTCGTCACACTCCAGTGCCTGTTCGGGTACACTGAGGGAGAATTTAAAGCTTATTTTGTTAGTGTCACAAGTAGGCTTACATTAACACTGCAATGAAGTTACTGTGAGTCTCTCCTAGTCGCCACACTCCAGCACCTGTTCGAGTATACTGAGGGAGAATTTAAACTTTATTTTATGAGTGTCACAAGTAGGTTTACATTAACACTGCAGTGAAGTTACTATGACAGACTCCTAGTCGCCACACCCTGGCATCTGTTTGGATGTGCTGAATTTAGCACGGCCAGTGCACCTTAACCTGAATGTCTTTTGTACTGTGGGAGGAAACTGGAGCACTTGGAGGAAACCCACGCAGACATGGGGAGAATGTGTAGTCTCCACACAATCAGTGGCCGAAGCTGGGAATCGAACCTGGATCCCAGACGGAGGGATTTTTAACTGAAATATAAGAATGGAATGCAGGGTTTGTAATTATGAGATAAATCCTGGGTTAAAGACCCCTCAGCCTCTCATTGGATAAAGTCAATATTTGTCCAGCTTAAGATACGATTGAAGGAAAGCTGGTGCTCAGTGTTAGGTCGCAGACCACCACCTTACAGGCTTTATGTGGTCTATTAAGGAAAGTGTACATACTTCTGATCAGCCATGCATCCTGCACCATCTCAGATAAGATGCATTCTCTGCAGATGCTGGGGGCTCTTTGCAAATGCAAATACTGTAATGGGAGTGACCCTTGTGTGAGGTCTCCTCTCCAAGTGTGGAAATTAAGTTACGACAAACAACCCTGTCAAGTAATGGAAAATGCTTACACGGCTTTCAGTGAGACCAACGCTTGAGTACTCAGGATAAGCGACTAATCTAAGTCTTGTGTCAGTTCCATAAACGCTAAGTTCCTGGCCTTGGTCACAGGATGAAACAAAGACAAGTTACCACGATAAATAGCGAAATAAAAGATATGTTATGTTAATGAAGGAGACTATTTTCTAATGGATAACAAAGGTGCAAAAAGCTATGCTATGATTGGTGGATTAAACATGCAAATAAAGGATTAAAAAGGTGCTTGATTCTCATTTGCTGTAATTAACTATAACTGCTAATTATCTGTATGAATCAACAGGACATCATACTGAGATTCACTGTGTCTGTTCTCCTTGTTAGCAGGTAAGAAAAGCTTAAAAGATTTGAGTACTCACCATGTATTGTCTGGCTAATCCTCAACACAAGATCACTTTCCTTTGGTGCCGCAGAACCATCTGGAAAGACAGTGGCCTAGTGATATTGTCAGTGGACCTCCAGTAGACAATGGTCTAATGGTGTTATTGCTGGACTATTAATCTAGGCACTCAACTAATGTTCTGGGGACACAGGCTTGAATCCCACCACAGCGGAAGATGGAATGGTAGCACCCAGTCCAAAGATGTGCGGATTAGGTGGATTGGCCGCGCTAAATTGCCACTTAGTGTCAAGAGGACTATCTGGGGTAAATACCTTGCATTAAGTTGATCTTTCTCTACATCCTGGATATGACTACATTCTGCACTCTCTATGAACAGTATGCCTTGTCTGTATAGTGCGCAAGAAACAATTCTTCTCATTGCATACTAATACATGTGTTAATAATAAATTAAATCAAATTAAGAATATAGGCCTAAACTGTTCAATCTCTCTTCATACGACAAACCCCTCATCTCTGGAAACGATCTAGTGAACCTCTTCTGAATTGTTTCCAATACCACATCTTTCCCCAAGTAAGGGGACCAAAACTGTACAAAATATTCCAGGTGCTGCCTCACCAATGCCTTGTATAATTATCTTATCTTTCTGGGCAAGCGTTTTCCATTTATTTGTTGAAGATTAACATCACCAGATATCCTGGGGAAAAGCTCGAAAGCTTATTTACAATGGACTCCTGCCCAGAGTGTGGCCTTAACATCGAATACCGTCCGACAATTCAGAGGCAATGCAGCTCATATCTTTGGACATTTTGAATGCATTCGCTCAGAGCTCCCGTTCTTTTGTAATAAGATCTTGTGTTTCAAGTCTTTAAGGAAAGGCATTGGGTGCACATCGATGGCAAGAAGTAGATTCAATGCAACCCAACTTACCACACCTCTACTTTCTCAAGGAGGTTCAACATGTCCACTACGACTCTCACCAATATTTGCAGATGCATCATAAAAAGCATCCTTTGTGGATGTGTAAAAACTTGGACATTGAGGTTGGCCTTTTGGAATAGGAACTTTCTGATTATGGAGTCAATTGATGGGCGAATCAGTGAGTCTTTTTATTTAACCAGGAGTTCCTCCGGCTCTCCGGAAGATAGACTGATAGCACTCTGCTGGTGGAATTGTAAATAAAGGGATTCTGGTGAAGGGACTTCTGCCTCTGAAGACTTATTACAGCAATAATTCATGATTGGAGTAACAGTTTTCGAAGTGTTTGCTTTGTGCATCTGCGGGCTCAGGATGGTGGAGATGTTGACCATCCATTTTGAGGCATTGTATATGGGATTTATCCTACTGACAATATCCACTAAACGACTTTTATACGTCGTAATTCCCCTGCAAGTTCCCCTCCAAGACACTCACCATCCTGACTTGGAAATATATCGGCCGTTCCTTCGCAGTCACTGGTTCAAAATCCTGGAATTCCCTCCCTGACGGCATCGTGGATCAACCCCACAGCACATGGACGGCAGTGATTCAAGAAGGCAGCTCACCACCACCTTTATCTAGAAGGACAAGGGCAGCAGATACAAGGGAACACCACCACCTGCAAGTTCCCCTCCAAGCCACTCACCATCCTGACTTGGAAATACATTGGCCGTTCCCTCATAGTCACTGGGTCAAAATCCTGGAATTCCCTCCCTGACGGCATTGTGGGTCAATCCACAGCACGTGGACTTATTACAGGGTGTATCACAGCTTGGTATGGCTCCTGCTTTGACCAAGAAACGACAAAAGATTGTGAATGAACTCTAGTCCATCACACAAACCAGCCTCACATCCATTGACTCCATCTGTGCTTCCCACTGCCTCGGAAAAGCAGCCAGCATCATCACAATCCTTGCACCCCGGACATTCTCTCTTCCGCCTTCATTTGTTGAGAAAAAGATACAAAAGTCTGAGGTCACGTACCAACCGATTCAAGAACAGCTTCTTCCCTGCTGCCATCAGACTTCTGAATGGACCTACCTCGCATTAAGTTGATCTTTCTCTACACCCTACACCCTAGTGTTACACTGTAACACTACATTCTGCACCCTCTTCTTCCCTTCTCTATGAATGGTATGCTTTGTCCGTCTAGCGCGCAAGAAACAATACTTTTCACTGTACGTGACATTAATAAGTAAAATCAAATGAAATTCCTCTTCCTTCCCAGAATCACAGCAATGTTACAGCGCAGAAGGAGGCCATTCAGCCCATTGTGTTACAACTAGCTCTCCGGAACAGTGATTCCCAACCAGTGGGCTGTGAAGATCCCCTTGGTGTGCCATGAAAACAGTCAAACTTCACGTAACCGAGCTAAAACTAACCTCCCCCTGTGGACAACCTCTCCAAGACCTGGTGAATCTCAGGCCTTCTGTGCACGCGTGGGCTGGAAGAGAGCCGCACATGTGTGGTTTAGATTTCTGATATTGATTGGGCCCGTGTCCACTGAGCTGGAGACAAGGGTCTCCGTGCGCCAAAGAAGCGAAAACTCAAAAACGTACAAAAACCCTGGGAGAAGCCAGAGAAGAGGGGAACCTCGAAAGTTTGTGAGTTTACTATCAAATAAATCGGTTGGACGTAAACCTGGTGTTGTCAGACTTCTTACTGTGTTAGAAGCCAGAGAGAGACAGAGAGAGGTTTAAAAACCACAGGCAAGAGGACAGAGATGTGTTAAAAAAAACCAAGTTCCCAGAGAGGGAAGAAGACAGAAAGAATGGGAGGAATGCCTCAAGTTGTTTCTTAGTGTAGAGATGTGCTCTGACATATACAAGTGGGAACCACTGCCCGAGTAGAACTATTCACCCAAGTGTCTCTCCCAGACCGTCTCCCTGAAGCCTGCACATTCTTCCTTTTCAGTTAACCGTTGGGCGGCAGAGTGGCACAGTAGTTGGCACTACTGTCTAACAGCGCTAGGGACCCAGTTCGATTCCCGGCTTTGGATCACTGTCAGTGTGGAGTTTGCACATTCTCCCCGTGTCTGCGTGGGTTTCCTCCGGGTGCTCCGGCTTCCTCCCACAGTCTGAATGAAAGACATGCTGGCTAGGTTGAACGGTTATGCTAAATTGACCCTTATTGTCAGGGGGATTAGGACTGTAAATATGCGGGGTAACGGACATAGGGCCTGGGTGGGATTGTTGTCAGTGCTGGCTCGATGGGCCAAATGGCCTCCTCTTGCAGATTCTGTGGCTGGAATTTTACCATCACATCGGGGTGGAGGGTGGGGGAGGGGGAGGGGGGGTGGCGTTGGTTGGTGGGGAATGAGTCTCACAGAATGCCATTCACCATTGGCCTTGGGTAGGATCTTATGAACTCTGGGCTAGTAAATTTCCCAGTATATGAATCCAAATAGCAATAGTTCCTGCGGTTGGCACGGTGGCACTGCTGCCTCACAGCGCCAGGGACCCGTGTTCGATTCCCGGCTTGGGTCGCCGTCCATGTGGAGTTTGCACATTCTCCCCGTGTCTGCGTGGGTTTCCTCCCACAGTCCGAAAGGTGAGGTGGACTGGCCGTGCTAAATTGCCCCTTAGAGGATTAGCAGAGTGGGGTCACGGGGGGGGTAGGGCCTGGGTGGGATTGTATTTGGCGCAGGCTCAATGGACCAAATGGCCTCCTTCTGCCCGACAGGGATTCAGTTCTATTCTACATTGCAAGGATGAAGGTCAGATTGGGGGTTCAGGGTCAGGGACTTGGTGTGATTTCCTTCTCACTTACGCGGTCCCTAGGCCTGGCTCTTGTTTTATACGCGTGCCATCAGCATTCTTACTGCCTCGGACAGAATCGTACGAGCCTTGAGCAGGTGAAGCAGTAACATTCCAGCACGTGAATCCAAATCACAGTGGTTCCTGTTTAAGAATGCAAGGATTTAAAAGAACAATGGTTGGATTATTTTCTGTGCCAATTTTAAAGACATCCAGTGGGAGATGAAAGTTAAAAGAATGGATCGGAATTGGAGGGTTTTAAGCAACAGGCTCCTGACCCAATTTGGAGGCCCTTGGTGTGTTGCCCTGGTGATGAGGGCGCAGCAGGTTTAGGGACACAGCCAGCCCAGGCCACCTTCAGACCACATGGGTGCACCTGCCCTGAAACAAGGCATTTTTCTTTCAACGGGGAACCCAGCAATGAAATGAGGGAGGGACGGAGTTAGAGTGAAACTGACAGTGACTTTTATCCTCCCCCTTTCGCATGAACCGCAGAAGAAAACATTTGGCAGCTTCGCCAAGCACTGAAACTCAATCCAGAGGGTGCAAGATAGTTCCAATTTCTAAAGCCTGGCACTGTGCCAAGTCGACAGTGTTTACGATGGCTCTTGCGTGTCTCTCCTGATGCCTATTCTCTCTGTAAGTAGGCAGATCATAGAAACCCCTACAGCACAGAGAGAGGCCATTTGGCCCATCGAGTCTGCACCCACCACAATCCCACCCAGGCCCCTACCCCCATATCCCTACATATTTTACCCACTAATCCCTCTAACCTACGCACCTACGGTCAACTTAGCGTGGCCAATCAACCTAACCCGCACTGTGGGAGGAAACCGGAGCGCCCAGAGGAAACCCACGCAGACACAGGGAGAATGTGCAAACTCCACACATGATGTGGAGATGTCGGCATTGGACTGGGGTAAACACAGTAAGGAGTCTCAACAACACCAGGTTAAATTGATAGTAATTTGATTTACTATCAAACAAACTGGTTGGACTTTAACCTGGTGTTGTGAGGCTTCATACTGTGTGAACTCTACACAGACAGCGACCCGAGCCGGGAATCGAACCCGGGTCCCTGGAGCTGTGAAGCAGCAGTGCTAACCACTGTGCTACCATGATAAGTGAATACTGCCCCACTCGCTCCGAACCCAGGACTGTCTGCAGAATGCTCAGCACGCCAACGACAATACCGTGGGCGTACCGGTGGCATAAAAGGGGCTTGCCAGGAACATACTGTGCGGCACGGTGGCACAGTGGTAAACACTGCTGCCCTCACAGCTCCAGGAATCTGGGTTCGATTCCCGGTCTGGGTCACTGTCTGTGCGGAGTCTGCATGTTCTCCCCGTGTCTGTGTGGGTTTCCTCCGGTTTCGTCCCACAGTCCGAAAGATGTGGGGGTTAGGTGGATTGGCCGTGCTAAATTGACCCTTAGTGTCCCGGGATACATAGGTTAGAGGGATTATGTGGAGATAGGGGGAGAGGGCCTGGGTGTCGGTGCAGACTCGATGGGCTGAATGGCCTCCTTCTGCATTGTATGATTTCTATGCTACCACGGGCATGCCAGAAATATTCCATGGGGCATACAAGAGGCATACCAGGGGGCATACCACAAATGCATGTTCAGAATATATAGGAGCAGAATTAGACCACTCGGCCCATTGAGTTTGCTCCGCCATTCGATCCTGGCTCATATGCTCCTCATCCCCATTTTCCTGCCTTCTCCCCATAACCTTTCAACCCATTAAAAATCTGTCTAACTCCTCCTTAAACTTACTCACTGTCCCAGCATCCAGCGCACCTTGGGGGAGCGAATTCCTCAGATTCACAACCCTTTGGGAGAACGAGTTTCTGCTAAACTCTGTTTTAAATTTGCTACTTCTTATCCTAAGATCTCTCGTTCTAGAGTGCCCCACAAGAGGAAGCATGCTCTCCATGTCTACTTTATCCATAACTTTTACTACCATGGGCACGCTGAGACCATACCAGGAACTTATCATCATCCTTCGCCAATGTTAATGCCAAGTTCCAGCGACAATCCCGCCCCCCCACCCCCCACCTAGCCTCTATATGTTTTGGTCCATCTCTCTGGGGTATCTCTCCTTATCCATCACCTGATTTTAATTCCCCCAGCGGGATCGGGGATGGAAGTGGGTGGGAGGGCATTAAAAATAGTTCCCTGGATAGCATACATGTGCCCCAGCTCCATCCTGCCCCGGGCTATTTTCCCAGAGGGAGTGTGCGACGGGGGTACCAACAATAATGAATGTCCCGCCAACTGATTAATTTGGAAGCCACAGGAATGTAGGAGAAAGAAGCCGGAGTAGGCCATTTGGCCCCTTCAACCTGCTCTGTCATTCAGGGAGATAATGGCTGATCTTGGGATCAGTTGGGTATAATATGTCGGGATAGGGGGGTAGGGCCTGGGTGGGATTGTATTCGGTGCAGACTCGATGGGCCGAAAGGCCTCTTTCTGCGCTGTAGGGTTCTATGATTCTACAATTCTATCTCAATGCCATTTCCCACACTACCCTTGATATCTTCTGCGTAGAAATGTATAGACCTCCAGATCCCTTGAGGCAACATGTAAAGGCAGTTTCCAGGTGTTGGATGGGAGGCCCCGTGGATGGGAGAGGGTGCAGAAAAGCTTTGTCAGGAGGTTGCCTGAACAAAGAACAAAGAACAACACAGCACGGGAAACAGGCCCTTCGGCCCAACGAGCCCGCGCCGCCATCTTAACAATGTATTTTTCCTACACCTCCCTTGACCCGTGTCTACGCTTATGGCACCCTCTTTGGAAACCAGGTTCAGGGGAGAATAATTTAAGGACAATTTGTTACACCAATCAGCCTAAGAGCACATCTTTGGGGTGTGGGAGGAAACCGGGGCACCCGGAGAAAACCCACGCAAGCACGGGGAGAATGCGCAAACTCCCACAGACACCGGCCCAAATCCATGTGTCTGCACAGCAATCAGTGATAGTCACTGAGCTATTGTGGTGCCTGTCTGCTGGTCCAGTTTTAAGTGTACACAAACGACACGAAGTACTAGGCCACTCTCAAAACATCCAAGAGCAGGTTTGGAGGGTATTAGCCACGAGGAGAGATTGGACAAAGGTGGTTTGTTTTCACTTGAACATCGGAGACAGGGGGTCGACCTGATACAAGTTTACAAAATTACGAAAGGCACAGATAGAATGGACAGTCAGAATCCTTTGCCCCAGGGTTGCAAAAAAAGGTTTCCAACTGAGGCCTAGTCCGAGATTGTTCGCCTGCCTTGAGATCAATACTTTGAGAAGTATAGATTGGGTGGACTCTCAGAGGCTTTTCCCCAGGGCTGAAATGGGTGCCACAAGAGGACGCAGGTTTAAGGTGCTGGGGAGTAGGTACAGAGGAGATGTCAGGGGTAAGTTTTTCACTCAGAGGGTGGTGGATGTATGGAATCGGTTGCCCGTGATGGCGGTGGGGGTGGATTTGATAGGGTCTTTTAAGAGTCTTCTGGATGAGTACATGGGACTTAGTAAGATTGAAGGTTATAGGTAAGGTAGAGATGTTCAGCGCCACTTGTGGGCTGAAGGGCCTGTTTGTGCTATAGTTTTTCTATCTTTTATGTTCTATGTTTTACGCCCTCCAACCTTTGCCATGTCTCCCTCCACCCAGCTCGCCACAGCCGAGGTTAGGAATGTGCCACAGCACTGCACTGAGGAAGGATAACAGCAAGCCTGCCCACCTAGTGATCCAATTAGGCCTGGCCTAGTAATCGGGAGTTCGGGAGTTCAAAGCCCACCGCAGGGGCTGGGAGTTTAAGTTAAATTCTTTAAATTATTAAATATTTATTTAAATAAATGTGAAATTAAAAAGTGAGGATTAATAATGGTAGTCACAAAAGCAAAATACTGGGAAGGGTGGAAACCTATAATAAGAACAGAAAGTTAGGGAACGCCATGGTGAATAAGCAGAGGGATCTGAGTGTATATTTGTTCGAAGAAAGCAATAGCCTGATGGTATTAGTGCTAGATTATTAATCCAGAAACTCAGCTAATGTTCTGGGGACCTGGGTTCAAATCCCGCCACGGCAAATGGTGGAATGTGAATTCAATAAAAAAATCTGGAATTAAGATGACCACGGAACCATTGCCGATTGTCGGGAAAACCCATCCGGGGGTTCACTAATGCCCTTTAGGGAAGGAAATCTGCCATCTTTACCTGGTCTGGCCTACATGTGACTCCAGAGCCACAGCAATGTGATTCTCAACTGCCCCAGGATGGGCAATGAATGCTCAGCAGGTTAGGCAGGACCTGTGGGGAGAAACAAGAGAGTCTGTGACCTTTGAACAGATTGTCATGGAAACCTTTGCATTCGCTGGGAAAGTTTGCTGTACTTGCCCGATCTAGCCTACATATGACTCCATGCCAACGGGGTTGATTCTTGATACAGGGTGGCACGGTGGCGCGATAGCTGACAGCTCCAGGAACCTGGGCTCAATTCCCGGCTTGGGTCACTGTCTGTGCGGAGCCTGCACATTCTCCCCGTGTCTGTGTGGGTTTCCTCCGGGTGCTCCTGTTTCCTCCCGCAGTCTGAAAGATGTGCTGGTTAGGGTGCATTGGCCGTGCTAAATTCTCCCTCTGAACAGGCGCCGGAGTGTGGCGACTAGAGGAATTTCACAGTAACTTGTGTAAGCCTACTTGTGACACTAATCAATGAGCTTTAAAACTTTAAGCTCTTCTCCGCCCTCTGAAATATCCCAGCAAGTCATTCATTTTTATTCGAGAAGGTGGCTCGATGCCAGCACCCTCAGGCTTCCCAGTAATGGTCCCATTTTGTGAATGAATATTTTAAAAATCCGAGAACATAACAGCAATTCCATCCCACCTCTTCTTTTGTGAGGGAAATCTTAAATGAAAAGCCATTATAGGCTTTCCGCATTGACACTATAGTTAAGAAAGCCCCACCAACGCCTCTACTTTCTGAGAAGACTAAGGAAATTTGGCGTGTCCGCTACGACTCTCACCAACTTTTCCAGATGCACCATAGAAAGCATTCTTTCTGGTTGTATCACAGCTTGGGATGGTCCCTGCTCTGCCCAAGATCGCAAGAGACTACAGAAGGTCATGAATGTAGCCCAACCCATCACGCAAACCAGCCTCCCATCCATTAACTCTGTCTACACTTTCTGCTGCCTCAGCAATGCAGCCGGCATAATCAAGGACCCCACACACCCCGAACATTCTCTCTTCCACCTTCTTCTTTAGGGGAAAAAGGTACAAAAGTCTGAGGTCACGTACCAACCAACTCAAGAACAGTTTCTTCCCTGCTGCCATCAGACTTTGGAATGGACCCACCTTATACAAAGCTGATCTTTCTCTACACCTTAGCTGTGACAGTAAAACTACATTCTGCACTCTTTTCTTTCCTTCTCCCCATGTACTCTATGAACAGTATGTTTTGTCTGTATAGCGTGCAAGAAGCAATACTTTTCTCTATATCCCAATACAATAGGGGCAGCACGGTGGCACAGTGGTTAGCACTGCTACCTTACAGCACCAGGGACCTGGGTTTAATTCCAGCCTCAGGTAACTACTTGTGCATAGTCTGCACATTCTCCCCGTGTCTGCATAGCTTTCCTCCGGGTGCTCTGGTTTCCTCCCACAGACCAAAAGATGTGCTGGTTGGGCGCATTGGCCATGTTAAATTCTCCCTCAGTGTACCTGGACAGGCGCCGGAGTGTGGCGACTGGGGGATTTTCACAGTAACTTCATTGCAGTGTGAATGTAAGCCCACGTGTGACATTAATAATCTTTTTAAAAAAGTGACAATAATAAATCAAGCAGTTTAATTCTCACATTTATTAATACCAAGTTTTAAAAATATTTAGATTTATTTAAATAATTGGCCTTTGAAATTCTCAGATAGAATAGTGATGGAGTATGTCTGGTTGGATGATAACAGGCTCCCCCTGCTTGCGTGGGTTTTCTCCGGGTACACTGGTTTCCTCCCACACCCCAAAGATGTGCTCTTAGACTGATTGGTGTAACAAATTGTCCCTAAATTAGTCTCCCCTCAATCTGGTTTCCAATGTGGAGTGCCATAAGCATAGACAAAGGTCATGGGTGGAGAGGGGACTCACAATGTTAAAATGGTGACGTGGGCTCGTTGGGCCGAAGGGCCTGTTTCCCGTGCTGTGTTACTCTTTGTTCTTTGCTTTTGTTATAATCCAGGTCAGAAACTCCAAGGTATTTTATGAAGTCAGCCTAGGTTAGAAGTGGTCATTGGGGGGTATAAAAGACAGGAGCAGTGGCACAAACAGTAAAAGAACATCTGCCATCTGCTAAGTAACAGCTTAGTTCAACTCTTAGAGAGGGACTTGCTGAATCTCTCATATCTACATTCATGACTTAAAAGAAAGCCTAATCTCAATCGCAAAGGCACGAAGAGAAGATAATGAAAACAAAAGAAATCAGCAAAGAAGACAGAAGGTTCTGAAAGATGACAAACCTGGTTAAAATTTTGAGAGTGACTAAAGATTATGTTTTTTATTACTGAGCAGAAATTGTATTTATCTAAACAGCATTCCATTAGAATCATATTTTGTTGGGTTTGTTAATAGTTTAGTTAACTTGTTCACTGTTAGTTAGATAAATAAAGTGTTACTTTTACAGAGAGAGTCTCAGGGAGTTATTTTAATTTAAACTAAACGTTCCTGAAGAGCAGATATTACCCCTTCTCACGCACTCTTTAACAGATTATAAAGTTTCATTCCAGAAAGGCGAGAAAGACTGCTTCTAACTAGCCAGCAGACAAAAATGAAGGTAAGAACTCTTGTGAGAAAAATAACTGTCCCACCTGACCTGTCAATCATTCTTCCCCCAACAATTCAAAAAGGTTGTAAAAGCCAGGATAGTGCATTAGGCCCAGATTTAAGATTTTCAAAAATTACATGACTCTAACAACAATAATGGACTCAGACAGGTTGGCAACAAATGCAACAGGCGCTCTTAAAGGAAAAACATGATTAAAATGCATTTCTTAAAGGTACAGTACCACCATACCTTAAAGGGTTAATTCACGATGACAAATTGAACAAACCTGCATTTGAGTTTGGATAATCCAACGACTTGATAGGGTGGGCATAGAAAGATTGGACTGTCTGATTGGTCTTGTTTACCTCACAAAATCACAGAATCCCTACAGTGCAGAAAGAGGCCATTCAGCCCATCAAGCCTCCACCAACCACAATCCTACCCAGGCCCTATTTCAGTAAACCCCCATATTTATCCTGCTAATCCCCCCGACACTAGTGTCAATTGAGAATGGCCCATCAACCTAACCCCACGCATCTTTGGGGGGAAACCAGAGCATCTGGAGGAAACCCACGCGGACACGGGGAGAACATGCAGACTGCACACAGACCGAGACCCGAGGCCGGAATCGAACCCAGGTCCCCAGCACAGTGAAGCAGCAGTGCTAACCACTGTGCCACCCGAAAGTGCAGTGGAAATGATTCCCTCCCTCGACCTAAATGTGCTGGGGCTCAGCTGAAAATTTCAAGGCGTGAGGGGTTAGGTAGGTAAATTTATACAAGATTTGGAGATAAGACATGTATGTGAATTAAGGCAGTTTCGATTTAACTGAGTGCTGGAACAGGTTCCAGGGACAGCATGACCCTACTCCTGTTCGAGTGTAGGTAACTTTATCTCTCAAAGGGTCAGTTGTTATAAAACAGACAGCAGCACGAAAGAATATTCATGAGTCATAGACCCTAATCCAGCACAATTTGGAATTCCAGAAGCATTGAAAATATAACACATTAGCACCTCTTGATCCATCTGAGCTGTGATGACGGAGGGTTGGTAATTTCTTGAGAGATCCAGTGTTAGGTAGATTACAGAATTTCATACCTCAGAGTAAGTTATCTAAAACAGAGGTCACCAACCATGTTAGACTAATTCAGTTTGTGAAGTTTCAATGTGCGTTTGAGAGCCACTTGTTGTCTCCGGATCGCTAGGTTAGAGGCAGATATCTCCCCATTATGTTGGGGTGGCACGGTGCCACAGTGGTTAGACTGCCACCTCACAGCACCAGGGACCCAGATTTGGTTCCCGGCTTGAGTCACTGTCTGCATGTTCTCCCCATGTCTGAGTGGGTTTACTCCGGGTGCTCCGGTTTCCTCCCACAATCCAACGATATGCTTGTTAGGTGGATTGGCCATGCTAAATTGCCCCTTAGTATCCAAAGATGTGCCGGTTAGATGGATTGGCCATGCTAAATTGCCCCTTAGTATCCAAAGATGTGCCGGTTAGGTGGATTGGCCATGCTAAATTGCCCCTTAGTATCCAAAGATGTGCCGGTTAGGTGGATTGGCCATGCTAAATTGCCCCTTAGTATCCAAAGATGTGCCGGTTAGGTGGATTGGCCATGCTAAATTGCCCCTTAGTGTCCAAAGATGTGCAGGTTAGGTGGATTGGCCATGTTAAATTGCCCCTTCGTGTCCAACGATGTACAGGTTAAGTGGATTGGCCATGCTAAATTGTCCCTTAGTGTCCAAAGATGTGCAGATTAGGTGGATTGGCCAGGCTAAATTGCTCCTGAGTGTCCAAAGATGAGTGGGATAGGTGGATTGGCCATGCTAAATTACCCCTCAGTGTCCAAAGATGTACAGGTTAGGTGGATTGGCCTGGCTAAATTGCTCCTTAGTGTCCAAAGATGTGCGGGATAGGTTGACTGGCCATGCTAAATTGCCCTTTTGTGTCAGGGGGACTAGCGAGGGTAAATACATGGGGATAGGTCTGGGTGGGGTTGTGGCCAGTGCAGACACGATGGGCTGAATGGCCTCCTTCTGCACTATAGGATTCTATGATTTTATTAAACAATATCATGGGCTGAATTTACCGTCCTGCCTGCCACGGGAATCAAAGTGGGCGAGGGATGGAGAGGTCTGTTGAGCTTGGCGAAAGGAGGCCATTCCACCCATTGAGCCTGCATGATAACAATCCTACCCAGGCCCTATCCCTGTAACCCCACATATTCACTGTGACACTAAGGGGCAATTGTTTTTAGTCTGGCCAATCCCCCTAACCTGCACATCTTTGGAGTATGGGACGAAACCAGAGCACCCAGAGGAAACCCACACAGACACGGGGAGAACATGCAAACTCTGCACAGACTGTGCAGCTTCTTCCCTGCTGCCATCAGACTTTTGAACGGACCTACCTCGCATTAAGCTGATCTTTCCCCACACCCTAGCTATGACTGTAGCACTACATTCTGCACCCTTTCCTTTCCTTTCCTTCTCCCCCATGTACTCTATGAACAGTATGTTTTGTCTGTATAGTGTGTGCAAAACACTACTTTTCACTATATCCCAATACAATAGGGGGCAGCGCAGTGGATAGTACTGCTGCCTCACAGTGCCTTGGATTAGAGTCTGTGCAGAGTTTGCATGTTCTCCCCATGTCTGCGTGGGTTTCCTCCCACATTCTGAAGGAAGTTCTGGTTCAGTGCATCGACCTGAGCAGGCACTGGAATGTGGCGACGAGGGGAATTTCGCAGTAACTTCATTGCAGTGTTAATGTAAATGTTATTTAGTGACTAATAAATGAACTTTACTTCCTCAATCCTCAATCTCTCAATTCCTTCTCTATGAACGGTATGCTTTGTCAGTACAGCGCGCAAGAAACAATACTTTTCACTGCATCCCAATACATGTGACAATAATAAATCAAATCAAATCAGAAATTATGTCCAACGCCTCTGCAATTTCCACACTCACTTCCCTCGGTGTCCTCGGATGAACCTCAGACTGGTCTTGTTGCCTTATTGCCTTTCAATGCAGAAGGTAAAAAGAGGTATTTTTATTAATGTCCTTGTTTCGGAAGGAATGTGGCCTGAACCACAGCTTTTTTAAAAAAAAGCCCACTTGGGGATGAGTAATTTCCTGAGATGTAGTGTGGGAAATTGTTGAGACATGAACCTATTTCCTGGGTCAGAGTTAACATTCTCTGGGCGGTTAAGATGAAATCTACCATCACTTCAATACTTCAACGTCAATCTAGTGATCTTTAAAAAGGACAACAAACATTATCCCTCGACATATTTTAAAAATTATTTGCACAGGATTGTACAATAGGCAGCGGATACTAAGGATTAGTTTGTTAATGATCCCGGTTAGGTTCCCACTACGTTTAAACCAGGAGATTCCCACTGGTAAAAGATAACTTGAATGGTGATATTGGTTGGAGATTGGTATTACTCCCTGTTCCCCAGTCTGACCTCTCTTTGTGTCTGGAAGTCAATGAACTGGCCTCCAGACAATGCGGAGGCCCACGAGATATTAACTGGAATAGACAGGAGGAAGCCCAAGACATTACTCTGAGTGCAGCCAGGAAATTGGGAACAGCACTTGGAATTTCAGATCACTGGGAAAAGGGAAGTTAGGATAAATCATGAACATGTATAATTTCTTCCCAAAGCATTTTACAATCTATGAAAGCATTTTCGAATTGCAGTTGCAGCCGTAATTATAGAGTGCAGTGCAGAAGGAGGCCATTCAGCCCATTGAGTCTGCACTGACTCTCCGACAGAGATCTAACATTGACCCACCCCCCTGCCCAATCCCCATAACCCCATATATTTGTAATGGTTTATCTCCCAAACCTACACATCCTGGACTCCCAAACCTACACATCCTGGGACACTAAGGGGCAATTTAATATGGTCAGTCCATCTAAATGGCACGTCTTTGAAAACACAGGGGTAATCTAGGATGGTCAGTTCCCCGAACCTGCACTACTTGGGGCACTGGGGGGCAATTTAGCACGGCCAATCCACCTAACCTGCGCATCTTTGGATACTAAGGGGCACATTCTCCCCGTGTCTGCGTGGGTTTCCTCCGGATGCTCCGATTTCCTCTCACAGTCCACAAGGTGTGCAGGTTAGGTGCATTGGCTGTGCTAAATTGCCCCTTAATGTCCTGGGATGTGTAGGTTAGAGGGATTAGAGGGGGTAAATGTGTGGGGTTATGGGGACAAGGCCTGTTGTCGGTGCAGACTCGATGGGCTGAATGGCCTCCTCCTGTAGAGGTTCTATCTGGGAGATATCAATGCTATTCACTGCTAATATTCCCAAGTCAAGTATTGTATGTGTTGGTGGACCTGACTTAACAATGTGGATCTGTAAGAGGCAGTTGATTCAGTATTGAATGAGTGCAGGCCATCATCGATCAGTGGATTGATATTCCATGCCAAGGCTTGTGCAGTTATTGGAGAGGGAAGACTTTGATTACCTCCATTTGGGTTGGATTCAAACCAAATCCTGGGAGATGAAAGGGGAACGTTAACAATGCATCCCGACTTCAATTTGCTCTCAGTGAAATGAAGAGGTCTCAATTTCTTTTTGCAAGCAAGGACTTGGAAAACGCAAATATCCTTGTTAATCCCTCCCAGGCCAGTGTCTGACCAATACTTCCCCACTGGTCATTTCTCACAGTCAGTTTTATCTGACCGTGTTCGCTACACTATCAGCTAATAGACATAGGTCCCCCATTAGTGAGTGAATTCCCCAACCTCACCCCGCGGTTGGGATTCTCCAGTCCCACGACTGGAAATTTGGCTGAGTACCAAGTTCTCTGTCCTCACTGGCAGTGGTGGTGGGGTCAGAATTCTGACCAATGTATTCATCCTGAAATTCTCACCCTGACCTGTGGCCTCCTCCATCCAGACTCCCAACATCCGGGATCTGAGGCTCCTTCAATTCCGTTGTCTTTACCATAGAATCATAGATTCACCACAATACCAAGGAGGCTATTCCGCCCATTGAATCTGCATCGACTCTACCCAGATCCACACCCCTGTCCTAACCTGGTACCTTCCACCTAACCCGCACACCTTTAGACACTAAGGGGCAATTTAGCATGGCTAATCCACCCAACCTGCACATCTTTGGACACTAAGGGACAATTTAGCATGGCCAATCCACCCAACCTGCACATCTTTGGACACTAAGGGACAATTTAGTGTGGCCAATCCACCTAACCTGCACATCTTTGGACACTAAGGGACAATTTACCATGGCCAATCCACCTAGCCTGCACATCTTTGTAACAAAGGGGCAATTTTGCATGGCCAATCCATCTAACCTGCATATCTTTGGACACTAAGGGGCAATTTAGCATGGTCAATCCACTTAGCCTGCACATCTTTGTAATTAAGGGGCAATTTACCATGGCCAATCTACTTAGCCTACACAACTTTGGACACTAAGGAGCAATTTAGCATGGCCAATCCACCTAACCTACACATTTGTGAACTGCGGGAGGAAACTGGAGCACCCAGAGGAAACCCAGGCAGATACAGGGTGAACGTGCAAACTCCACACAATGAGTTACCCAAGATCGGGATTGAATCCAGGTCCCTGGTGCTGTTGGGGGGAGGAGTTGCTCTGTAATTGTGAGGAAAGCAATGTAGCTTTTTGTTTCATGACTTACTCTCAGCTGTAGCTGTACATATTCCCTTTTTTTGAGGTACACATAAATCACTCATGTTTTCCATTAACTCTTAGCCAACAGGATATGATTTTTCAATCAGTGAATCCCTGGTGGCTTGTGAATTTACTGAGCTCATCACCCTTGGATGAGGGCCCATTGGAATGGTTGCTTTCGATGAGCTTGACGTGCCTATGGCGATAGCTGGGAATCAGCTGTCATGGCCCTGACAACAAGCAATCTCCACCCGAGGAGAAAGTCTACAAGACCAGCACTCGGGGCAATTTAGCATGGCCAATCCACCTAACCTGCACATCTTGGGTGGCATGTTGGCACAGTGGTTTGGACTGTTGCTTCACAGTGCCAGGGTCCTGGATTTGATTCCCGGCTTGGGTGACGGCCTGTGCAGAGTTTGCATGTTCTTCCCGTGTCTGCGTGGGTTTCCTCCGGGTGATCCAGCTTCTTCCCACAGTCTGAAAGACGTGCTGGGTCGATTCATTGGTCATGCTAAACTGCCACTTAGTGTTCCAAGATGTGCAGGTTAGGACAATTGGCCATGTTAAATTGCCCCTTAGTGTCTTAAGATGTGCAGGTCAGGAGGATTGGCCATGCTAAATTGCCCCTTAGTGTCTTAAGATGTGCAGGTCAGGAGGATTGGCCATGCTAAATTGCCCCTTATGTCACAAGATGTGCAGGTTAGGTGGATTGGCCATGTTAAAGTGACCCTTAGTGTCCCAAGATGTGTAGGTTAGAAGGATTGGCCATGTTAAATTGCCCCTTAGTGTCTCAAGATGTGCAGGTTAGGAGAATTGGCCATGTTAAATTGCCCCTTAGTGTCTCAAGATGTGCAGGTTAGGTGGATTGGCCATGTTAAATTGCCACTTAGTGACCACGATGTGCAGGTTAGGTGGATTGGCCATGTTAAATTGCCACTTAGTGACCACGATGTGCAGGTTAGGTGGATTGGCCATGTTAAATTGCCACTTAGTGACCACGATGTGCAGGTTAGGTGGATTGGCCATGTTAAATTGCCACTTAGTGACCACGATGTGCGGGTTAGGAGGATTGGCCATGCTAAATTGTCCCTTAGAGATGATGCATCTCAAAATGTGTCAGTTTGGGCATAGACAACACTATGATGATAGTCCTTGTTCAAAAAAATATTCTCCGTATGATCTGGGACTATTATATTCTTGATTGGATGATTGGGCGTCAGGGTGGCACAGTGCTAGCACTGCTGCCTTAGAGCGCAAGGTACCCAGGTTCAATGCAAGGTTTGGGTCACTATCTCTGTGGGGTCTGCACATTCTTCCTGTGTCTGCATGGGTTTCCTCCAGGTGCTCCGGTTTCCTCTCACAGTCCGAAAGTCTTGCTGGTTAGGGTGCATTGGCCGTGCTAAATTCTCCCTCAGTGTACCCGAACAGGTGCCGGAGTGTGGTGACTAGGGAATTTTCACAGTAACTCCATTGCAGTGTTAATATCAGCCTACTTGCGGCACTAATAAATAAACTTAAACCTTGTGTTTTGTGAGATGTGTGCGTGGTTACATTGTGCAGTCTCTCTCTTGCTAATCCCAGTCCAGGGTACCACTTGCATGTCTAACAACAGATTACAGCCTCAATGCCTTCCTTAAGTTTCCAAGTTAAAGTGCTTTCCCTAGAAAGAAGGCCAACGCCCTTCAAAAATTGCGTACATGACTGCATACTCAGGGATTAGTGCTGGGCCCACTGTTATTTGTCATTTACATTAATGATTTGGATGAGAATTTAGGAGGCATGGTTAGTAAGTTTGCAGCTGACACCGAGATTGGTGGCAGGGTGGACAGTGACGAAGGTTATCTCAGATTGCAAAGGGATCTTGATCAATTGGGCCAGTGGGTTGATGAATGTCAGATGGAGTTTAGCTTAGATAAAGGCGAGGTGATACATTTTTGTAGATTGAACCAGGGCAGGACTTACTCAGTTAATGGTAGGGCGTTGGGGAGAGTTACAGAGCAAAGACATCCATGGGTACAGGCTCATAGCTTCTTGAAACTGAAGTCACAGGTGAACAGAATGGTGAAAAAGGCGTTCTGCATGCTTGGTTTATTGGTCAGAACATTGAATACAGGAGTTGAGACGTCTTGTTGAAGTTGTACAAGACATTATTAAGGCCACACTTAGAATTCTGTGTACAGTTCTGGTCACCCTATTATAGAAAAGATATTATTAAACTAGAAAGAGTGCAGAAAAGATTTACTAGGATGCTACCGGGACTTGATGGTTTGAGTTATAAGGACAGGCTGGATAGACTAGGCCTTTTTTCCCTGGAGCGTAGGAGACTTAGGGGTGATTTTATAGAGGGGCATAAATAAGGTAGACAGTCAACATCTTTTCCCAAAGGTAGGGGAGTCTAAAACTAGAGGGCATAGGGCTTAAAGTGAGAGAGGAGAGATACAAAAGGGTCCAGAGGGGCAATTCTTTCACGCAGAGGATGGTGAGTGTCTGGAACAAGCTGCCAGAGGTAGTAGTAGAGGCGGGTATAATATTGTCTTTTGAAAAGTATTTAGACAGTTACATGGGTAAGATGCGTATATAGGAGGACATGGGCCAAATGCAAGCAATTGGGACTAGCTTAGTGGTTCAAAAAAAGGGCGGCATGGACAAGTTGGACCTATTTTCATGCTGTAAACCTCTATGACTCTATACAGAAGGCCCGTCAAAAGTGTTGTAAATCTTCCCAAGATAACAAGGCAAAAGTGAGGCTGCCTTATCTTTTTGTCATCTTCATGTACACTTCCAAAGCTGCAACTGAGAACTCTCAGATCTTGCGAAGCCTTTGATGTTTCTCTTGAGTTGACAGATGTGGAGAGCGCATCTTTGATCTTCCTGTGTATGTGTCTGTCTCCAGGCAACAAAGGATGCTCGTGTGGTGATTAGAAGTTGTTGTACTATTGTAGCTTTACAGTGCTGGTGTGATGTGACTTAATAAAAGAGAGACGAGTGAAATGAGTTCAAATGCTGTGTAGACACTGGATCAGGGGATGGGTCAATTTCAGGAGACAAGTGTATTTAAAACCATAAACAGATTTGTAGATGGAGAAATGGGGAACTTGTTAACAAATCCATTCATGGGATGGGGCATTTGTCTTCCATTTCTAATTGCCCTTTGAGAGGCATGGTCGGCCATGTTTTTCCTTATTCTCTGTGGGCATGTGGACATTGTTGGCTGGGCCAGCAGTCATTGCCCATCCCTCGTTGCCCTTGCGAGGGCAGTTGAGAGTCAACCACATTGCTGTGGCTCTGGGATCACATGTAGGCCAGACCAGGTAAGGATGGCAGATTTCCTTCCCTAAAGGGCATTGGTGAACCAGATGGATTTTTCTGACAATGGTTTCATCAGACTGTTAATCCCAGATTTTTATTGGATTCAGATTTCCCCATCTGCCGTGATGGGATTCGGACCCTTGTCCCTAAGGCATTAGTGTGGGCCTCTGGATTAGTAGCCCATTGGCAATACCACTACCTCCCCTAAACCCAACAGCAGATTAGCAATGATTTAATTGAACAATTTGAATGACTGACTATGGAATTCCTGTCCTTACATTCCTGGGATAAGGTGACAGTACTAATAACCCTCTAATCGCTGATGGCTTCATATTAAATTGCCAAATAAATTCCCATATCTTCGGGGATTTTGTTTTATTTGCAAGACAATTCTCTGCCTCCTATTTTGATAGAAAGGTGCATTAAGGTTAGAGAAATTATATAGTGACATTAACGTTGTAAAACATGCTGAAGAATCCCGCTTCTGACACCCATGAAATTTATTTCCATTCTGGATTATGCTCACCACAAATCTTTATCAACAACTCATAACTATGTATAGTTGAACAGGTTTATTTGGAACCATGGGCTTCCAGAGCGCTGCTCCTTCATCAGCTGGAGGTTAGTTCACAAACACGGCATATATAGACAAAGACACAATGGCAAGATACTTTGCAGAAACTTGATGTCTATGTTGATATTGCGATTTTCTTGGAGATCCTCTCCAATTTGATCTTGCAATTGTGTCAGTGTCTACATTTGCCATGTTTGTGAACCTACCTCTCCACACACCTAATGAAGTAGCAGTGCTCCAAAAGCTCGTTATTCTAAATAAACCTGTTGGACTTTAACCTGGCGTTGTGAAACTTCTCACTGCACCCACCCCAGTCCAATGCCAGCATCTCCACATTATGTATGTTTGATCTGATTTATTATTGTCGCATGAATTGGGATACAGTGAAAAGTGTTGTTTCCTGCACGCTACACAGATAAAGCATACTGTACATAGAGTACATAGGGGAGAGAAAAAGGAGAGGGTGCAGATTATAGTGTTACAGTCATAGCTAGGGTGTAGATAAAGATTAATTTGGCGCAAGTTAGGTCCATTCAAAAGCCTGATGGCAGCAGGGAAGAAACTGTCCTTGAGTCGGTTGGCATGCGATCTCAGACTTTTGTATCTTTTTCCCAATGGAAGAAGATTGAACAGAACATGTCCGGGGTGCGTGGGGTCCTTAATTATGCTGGTTCTTTTCCAAGTTAGCGGGAAGTGTAGACGGAGTCAAGATGGGAGCCAGTTTGCGTGATGAACTGGGCTTTGTTCAGAAGCCTTTGTAGTTTCTTACGGTCTTAGCCGGAGCAGAGAAAAAAAGATTATTCATTAGTGTCACAAGTAGACTTTCATTAACACTGCAATGAAGTTACTGTGAAAATCCCCTTGTTGCCACACTCCGGCGCCTGTTCGGGTACACTGAAGGAGAATTTAGCACAGCCAATACACCTAACCAGCATGTCTTTCCGACTGTGGGAGGAAACTGGAGTACCCGGAGGACGCAGACTTGGGAAGAACGCGTAGACTCTGTACAGTGACCAAGCTGGGAATTGAACACAGGACCTGGCACTGTGAGGCAGCAGTGCTAACCACCGCGCCACCCCTAGAATGGCCCCTCCATAGAACCATTCCAACACATTTTTGCAACACCTTTCCCAAAGCCTTCACATTCTTCCTAAAGTACAGCGCTTGGGAATTGATATAGAGTCCAGACAAGGCCGAGACCCTGTTTTGTAAACATTCACGCTCGCTTCCTTCCTCGCTGTGCCTTGCCTGGAGACACTATATCAGTGTGAGTTGTTGCTATTAGTCTTAAGTAAAGAATGGGAACAGGGTGATTCCAATGGAGAATGTAATGATAGAGGAGGATGTAATGTGAGCGTTTGTACATGAGCTGTGCCAATTAAGAAAGATCCCAAATGATCTCTTACCGGCTGAATCTGAGAATTAATTGGAAATATTAATGACCTTGATAAGTAAGGTTTCCCTGTTGCAGGAGATCGTTCAAAGGCAGCTTAACGAAGACACAAAAATATGGCACAATTCTAGGATTGGGAAGCAGAGACCTTTAGGGGTGGTTCTCCCATCCCGCAGTGCAGCGGACCCAGACACTGGAGCAGAGGCCGTTTCTGGGGTTCCCCACTGGGCGCTCTGGCCTCCATGATTCTCCAAGCGCCGGATTCCCCGGCACCATCAGCTCCTTGCCAGAAATCAGCATGGAGCTACGTAAATTACTTCAATTCTGATTTTAATATATCTTAAGTAGCATTAACAGGCCCCGGGGCTGAGGTTTCCGGGCCCCCTAGCATCTCTCCGCACCCCTCCCCCCACTCCAGCGGGCTTTACAACAACTCCCCACTTGTGGGGAGCTGGCAGTCCTGCTGGAGTGATTTGGGGGTGAGGGGGGGGGGCATCAAGGCACCCCAGGGTGTCAGGGCACTGCTGAAGGAGAAAAGCGCCTATGCCCAGGGGGCACCTCAACACTGCCCACTGGGCATTGGGCACTGCCAAAGGGTTGGGGTGTAATGGGGTTGGATCCTGATGGGGCCAGTGATTGGGGCTGGGCATCAGTGTGGGGGGGCGGTCAGTCTTCTGGGAGGGGGTCAGGACTGCGAGTGGGAAGGTAATCAGGAGATTAGGGCTGTGGGGGTTGGGGGACATCGAGGCGGGTTGGAGGCGCGGATGGGGGAGGTGGGTCGAGGCTGGCCAGGGCGTGTTCATGGAACCTTCAATCAGGCGGTGGGGGAGTCGGAGGGTCAGCGATAAGGAGATGGGTGGCTGGTTGTGCTACCTCAATCAATTAAGGAATAAAATTAACCCTTGGGATCATGGGCATCCTTGGCAAGAATTGTATTTATTCTTTCATTCCTAACTCTTCTTGAGAAGGTGGTGGCCCCCTCTAACCCCTGAACTTCTTGTGGTGTAGGTACACCCACAGTGCTGCTAGGAAGAGGGGGGGGTGGGGTTCCAGGATTATGACTCAGAAATAATGATTGATTGATTGATTGATTAATATCACATGTATTGAAAAGTATTGTTTCCCGCGCGCTATACGGACAAAGCATACTGTTCATAGAGAAGGAAAGGAGAGAGTGCAGAATGTAGTGTTACATTCATAGCCAGGGTGTAGAGAAAGATCAGCTCAATATGAGTTAGGTCCATTCAGAAGTCTGATGGCAGCAGGGAAGAAGCTGTTCTTGAGTCGGTTGGTACGTGACCTCACTTCCCAACAGAGGAAGGTGGAAGAGAGAATGTCCGGGTTGCGTGGGGTCTGTGATTATACTGGCTGCTCTTCCGAGGCAGCGGGAAGTGTGGACAGAGCCAATGGATGGGAGGCTGGTTTGCGTGGCGGACTGGGCTATGTTCATAACCCTTTGTAGTTTCTTGCAGTGTTGGGCAGGAGCCATCCCAAGCTGTGATACATCTGGAAAGGATGCTTTCTATGGTGCATCTGTAAAAATTGGTGAGAGTCGTAGTGGACGTGCAGAATTTCTTTAGCCTCTTGAGAAAGTAGAGGCGTTGGTGGCCTTTCTTAACTATAGCTTCACCGCGGAGGGACCAGGACAGATTGTTGGTGATCTGAACACCTAGAAACTTGAAACTCTCGACCGTTTCCACTTCATCCCTATTGATGTAGACAGCAGCATGTCCTCCACTGCGCTGTAATCGACGGCAATCTCCTTCGTTTTGTTGACATTGAGGGAGAGATTATCGTTTTTGCACCAGTTCACCAGGCTCTCCAGGCGGGATTTTTTAGCCGTGCTTATCCCAAGGCAGGAAATTTCCACCTGAGGTCAACAGACCTTTGCACGTCTGCTGCCAGCCCACTACAATTCCCATTGGGAAAGAGAGAATTCCTCCCCCACCTCTTCCCTGTACTTCACCTTGTCAACGTTTGAGATCTGACCCATAGAACCATAGAACATTATAGCACAGAAACAGGCCTTTTGGCCCTTCTTGTCTGTGCTGAACCGAACCATATCTCTGCCTAGTCCCAGTGACCCGCACCTGGACCATATCCCTGGACCATAACGCCGTGCATTGTCCTTTAAGCTGTTAGCTGAGTAGCAGAAAACTCTGCCCCATATTATTAATAAAACAAACTGGATCCAAAGCAGCACTGTAACTTTTTTGTTCACAGCTCAAACGTTGCAAAGCTTTTCTTTTATGAGTAAGTTATTAAAGATGGCAAACACAGTAAACAGTGAAGGACTGTTAAAGGTTACCCAGCTAACCATTCCTGTAACAAACGAACTGAGTCATTTACCTTAAAGAAATTTTACCCAAAAAATATACAATCTCACGCTGTGATCCGCTTGTTAATTATTTACTGTTCTTATGCATGGCATTCCTTTCTGCCCACTGCAAGGTGAGGTGTTAGGCTGTTGGCTGATGTGCCCACATTGAAATCTCTGTACTCCTCCAATTTACACACCCCCCAATTTTTAATCACTCTGCTTTCAGCAGACTGGAAGCTCTGGGGTTCTCTCCCTGAACCTTCCCCACCTCTCTCCTCTCTCCGCTTTTAAGCCACCTCTTGTAACCTCTCCCAGTAACCAAGTTGAGGCGAGCTTTTTTAATCTTTCCTTATGTGATTCACTATCGAATTTTGGGTGACAGAACGCACGCAATGTGTTCTGGAACACTTCAATGCATTAAAGGCACTGTGGTTGGACGGCATGGTGGCACAGTGGTTGGCACTGCTGCCTCACAGCGCCAGGGACCGGGGTTCGATTCCCGACATGGGTCACCGGCTGTGCGGAGCCTGCTTGTTCTCCCCGTGTCTGTGTGGGATTCCTCCGGGTGCTCCAGTTTCCTCCCACAATCCAAAGATATGCAGCTTAGGTGGATTAGCCATGTTAAATTTCCCCTCAGTGTCCAAAGATGTGCAGGTTCGGTGGATTGGCTATGCTAAATTGTCCCTTAGTGTCCCAAGATGTGTAGGTTAGGTGGATTAGCCATGTTAAATTTCCCCTGAGTGTCCAAAGATGTGCAGGTTAGGTGGATTGGCCATGCTAAATTGTCCCTTAGTGTCCAAAGATATGCAGGTTAGGTGGATTGTTCATACTAATTGCACCTTAATGTCCCAAGATGTGCAGATTAGGTGAACTGGCCATGCTAAATTGTCCATTTGTGTCCCAAGATGTGTAAGTTAGATGGACTGGCCATGCTAAATTGCCCGACAGTGACCCAAGATATGCAGGTTAGGTGGATTGGCCATGCTAAATTGTTCCTTAGTGTCCAAAGATATGCAGGTTAGGTGGATTGGCCATGCTAAATTGTTCCTTAGTCTCCCAAGGTGTGTAGGTTAGGGGGTTACGAGGTAAATGCAAGAGGTTATGGCTATAGGGCCTGGATCAGATGCTCTGTCAGAGAGTCGGTACAGACTCAATGGGCCGAATGGCTTCCTTCTGCATGTAGAGAGTTTATGATTCTACACTTATAAATGCAAGCTTTTAGCAGGGAGGTGGGAATGTAGGAATAAGAGTAGGCCATTCTGCCCCTCAAGCCTCCTCCACCATTCAAACAGATCATGGCTGATCATCGATCCCCCTCCTCCCACCCCCCCCACCCCCACCCTCCCCCACTCCCCAGTGCCACGTTCCTGCACTATCTCCAAATCACCTGATAACATTGGTCTCCAGAAAGTTATTAATTACTGTTTGGGACATGTTCAGTGACTGAGCTTCCACATCCGTCTGGAATAGAGAATTCCATAGATTCACCACCCTCTGAGTGAAGGATTTCCTCCTCATCGCAGCCTTCAGTGGACTTTCCCTTATTCTGAGATATTGGGTGAAGTTTTCCAACCGTTCACGCCGTCAGGATTTTCCAGTCCCGGCGACGGCGCAACCCCAACACAGGTTTCCAGGCGGCGTAGGTGGATTCATTGGGGAACACCGCGGGGAGGCCAGAAAATCTCACCGCCTGGTGCTAGACTCACCAGCCAGGGGCAACACTCCACCACATCCGCCCTGTCACAGCCCTGAGTGACTTGTATAAGTTTCAGTGAGGTCACCCCCTCATTCCTCAACACTCAAGGAATACAGACTCAGCCTTCGCAATCTCTCCTCCTCATAAAATAATGCCAGCGCGGCACGGTGGCACAGTGGCTAGCACTGCTGCCTCGCAGCGCCAGGGATCCGGGTTCAATCCTGGCCTCGGGTGACTGTCTGTGTGGAGTTTGCACGTTCTCCCCGTGTCTCCCACAGCCCAAAGATGTGTGGGTTAGGTGGATTGGCCATGCTAAATTGACCTTAGTGTCAGGGAGACTAGTAGGTTAAAAACGGGAATAGGGCCTGGGTGGGATTATGGTCGGTACAGACTCGATGGGCTGAATGGCCTCCTTCTCCTCCATAGGATCCTATGATTAAGGTTAATCTGGTGAACCTCCATTGCACTACTTCTGAGTTTAGGGGACCTAAAGTGTGCAATATACCGGAGAGTTGTATTAGTGCTAGACTATTAATCCAGAAACTCAGCTAATGTTCTGGGGACCCGGGTTCGAATCCTGCCACAGCAAATGTTGGAATTTGAATTCAATAAAAAAAATTCTGGAATTAAGAATCTACTGATGACCATGAAACCATTGTCAGAAAAAACCCATCTGGTTCACTAAAAAGTTTATTTATTAGTCACAAGTAAAGCTTATATTAACACTGCAATGAAGTTATTATGAAATTTCCCTTGTCGCCACAGTCTGGCACCTGTTCGGCTCAATGCACCTAACCTGCACATCTTTCAGAATGTGGGAGGAAACTGGATCACCCGGAGGAAACCCATGCAGACACGGGGAGAACATGCAGACTCCATACAGACAGTGACCCAAGCCCGGAATCGAACCCGGGTCCCTGGCGCTGTGAAGCAGCAGTGCTAACCACTGCGCTGTCCTACCCGATCTGGCCTACATGTGACTCCAGAGCCACAGCAAGTGGCTGACTCTCAACTGCCCTCTGAAACGGCCTGGTTGTTGAAGAAGGGGGCAGCTCACCATCACCTTCTCTGGGGGCAACTAGAGATGGGCAATGGCCCAGCCAGTGACGCTCATGCCCCACAAGTGAATAATAAAAATCATGAGGCCTCACTAAGGCTCCATGTAAGATATCCTCGCTTCTCTTCGCAGAGAAGGGCCAACATACCAGTTGCTTGCTGCACCTGCATGCTGGCTTTGAGATGTTGTTTTTTTAGCTCTGTTAACAACTCTCCTGATATGTGAACGGCTAAAAAAAACCATTAATCGGGGGCCATAAATAACTCAAAATAGAATGAATTGTTTATCCATGACTCTTTGGAGCAGCAAGCTAACCCTCTGATCTACACATGACAGACCACCCAGTTTGTGGGTGGGCTTTCTAGAAATTTCCACAACTGACACCATAGGAGTGGTTTTGTTTGCAATAAAAGTCTGTCTTTTCCACTTATTTCAGCTTACGGAATGGAGACATGGGCAATCGAGGCTAATACTGATCCTAATCGCTTTTTATCAACAGGAAACGTGAGATTGCTCTTTATAATTCCTTTCCCTATCCTCTGGGGAGGCCCAGTGGCACTATCGCTGGATGATTAATCCAGAAACTTAGCTAATGTTCTGGGGGCCCGGGTTCGAATCCCGCCACGGCAGCTGGTGGAATTTGAATTCTTCTGGAATTAAGAATCAACTTATGATCGACTGTCAGGAAAACCCATCTGGTTCACTTATGTCCTTTAGGGAAGGAAATCTGCCATCCTTACCCGGTCTGGCCTACATGTGACTCCAGAGCCACAGCAACGTGGTTGACTCTCAACTGCCCTCTGACACGGTTTGACAGGCCACTCAGTTCAAGGGCAACTAGGGATGGGCAGTAAATGCTGACCCATGTCCACAAACAAATTTTTAAAAATTCAGGTGGCACAGTGGTTAGCATTGCTGCCTCACAGCGCCAGGGACGCAGGTTCAATTCCAGGGTCACTGTCTGTGTGGAGTTTGCACATTCTCCCCGTGTCTGCGAGGGTTTCCTCTGGGTGCTCCGGTTTCTTCACACAGTCCAGAAGATGTGTAGGTTTGGTAGCATGCTAAATTGCCCCTTAATGTCAGGGTGACTAGCAGGGTTATGGGGATAGGGCCTGGGTGGGATTATGGTCAGTGCAGACTCAATGAGCCGAATGGCTTCCTTCTACACTGTAGGGATTCTATGATTCAGTGATGGCCATGAAACCATTATCGGAAAAACCCATCTGGTTCACTAATGTCCTTTAGGGAAGGAAATCTGCCGTCCTTACCCGGTCTGGCCTACATGTGACTCCAGAGCCACAGCAATGTGGTTGACTGTCAACCAGCCTTGGACAACAAGGGATGGGCAATAAATGCTGGCCAGCCAGTGACACCCATGTCCCACAGATGAATGAATAATAAAATATAGGTGGAGGGTGGGGAGTAGGATGTGATTGAGGCCCTAGATTACAGTCGTGTAGTGATGTTATGACTTCAGACTATGTATTAGATCTCTTTCTGGCTCAGAAATATCACATATCACACACCAACTTGATCAAACTTCCATTGTGTGCTGCATCCACTGTAACCCACATGTTAGCCAGGGCCTGTGTTTATTAAAGGGGAGGCGATGGCCTCGTGGTATTGTCACTAGACTATTAATCCAGAAACTCAGCTAACGTTCTGGGGGCCTGAGTTCAAATCCAGCCATGGCAGATGGTGGAATTTGGATTCAATATAAAAAAAATTAAGAATCTACTGATGTTTTTGAAACCATTATTGGAAAAACCCATCTGGTTCACTAAGGTCCCTCGAGGGAAGGAAATCTGCCTGACCTGGCCTACATGTGATTCCAGAGCCCCAGCAATGTGGTTGACTCTCAAATGCACTCCAAGGGTAACTAGGGATGGGCAATAAATGCTGGCCCAGCCAGTGACACCCATGTCCCACAGATGAATTCATAGAAACCCTACAATGCAGAAAGAGGCCATTTGGCCCATCGAGTCTGCACCGACCACAATCCCACCCAGATCCTACCCCCCATCCCTATATGTTTTACCCACTAAGCCCTCTAACCTACACACCTGAGGACACTAAGGGCAATTTTTAACACGGCCAATCAACTCAACCAGCACATCTTTCGGACTGTGGGAGGAAACTGGAGCCCCCGGAGGAAACCCATGCAGACACAGGGAGCGTATGCAGACTCCACACAGACAGTGACCCAAGCCGGGAATCGAACCCAGGTCTCTGGAGCTGTGGGGCAGCAGTGCTAACTGTGCTGCCCAAATTAAAAAAAAGGAATAAGTGAGAGATATTAGGAAGCGTGACCAATCATTTGGACAGATGCGGGATGTAAAGTGAGTCCAATGGGAAGCAAGTCGGAAAGATGGATAAACTCAGAGTGGGATTTTCCCAAAATTAAAGTTGTTTGCCAGCTTTCCAAATTTTCCTGCCACTTCCGCAATGATTCCTGCTGTGGATGGGATAATAAATTGTCCCTAAATTAGTTTCCCTCAATGTGGATGGCCATAAAACATTGGATAAGGGTCATGGGTGGAGGGGGGGACTGGCGGTGTTAAGATGGCGGCGAGGGCTCATTGGGCCGAAGGGCCTGTTTCCCAGGCTGTTTTTGTTCTTTGATCTAGATCCCAGCCTTATATAAGGATTCGCAGGAAGCCTGGTGGTGCAGTGGGTCTCTACCTCTGAGCTCTGGGTTCTAATCCCATCCCAGGAAGTGACGGCCAAGGAAGAGGTGTTCACAACGCAGCAAAACAGGTCGCGTGTCAACCCACAAAACACCGGCTAGCAGTAAGAGCGGGAGAGACTCCTGGTCAGCTTGATGTGGAGTAGTGCCCCCTCAAGCTACCATCCTTTCCAATTCCCCCCGCCTTGGACCTATCCCGAATGTGCACCTTCTCCGTCACTGGGTCAAACTCTCAGAATCCCCTACCTATCAGCACTGTGATATCGTCACAAGCCCTGAAGTACTTTGTGAAGAAATCCCACCACCATCTTCCCCGGGGATCTCGGGATAGACAATGCAGGACAGAGTCCGGCCTGCATTTTTTGAAAATTCTTTTGTAGGACATCGCTGGTTGGGCCAGTATTTATTGCCCATCCCTAACGGCCCTAGAACTGAGTACCTTGCTGGGCCATTTCAGAGGGCAGTTGAGAGTCAACCTCATTGCTTTGGCTCTGGAGTCACATATAGACAGACCAGTGACCAAGAATTACTGGCTATGGAAAGTCAGCCTTCGTACGTCACTAGGTGCGGGATGGAAGAAGATATAACGATTGAACTGCGCAGAACCCAAGGTAGTGGCAGTGATGGTCAACAGTAAGGGGAGTGAAGGGGTGGGGAGCAGTGCACAACATGGAGAGTTGAGCATTGGGTCGGGTTGTAGAATTGGAAGCTTTGACGGTGACCGGCAGGGGGTGAGGCTATGGATGGATTGAAAGAAGTGGATCAGATGGCCAGCCAATGTGAGCCGGGAAGGATTGGAGCACTGGGCTTTCCCAAAACCTGCCAGCCCGGGAAAACTATTTTCCTCAAGTGACCTGTGGCCACCATTAGCGCGGGTTAGAACACAGAACAGCGCAGCAAGGTACAGACCCTTTGGCCCTTGATGTTGTGCCGAACTGATCAAGCTATCCCACTCCCTATCATTCTGGTGTGCTCCATGTGTCTATCCAATAACCGCTTGAAAATTCCTAAAGTGTCCGACTCCACTATCACAGCAGGCAGTGCATTCCACACCCCAACCACTCTCTGAGTGAAGAATCTACCTCGGACATCCCTCCTCTATCTCCCACCATGAACCTTACAGTTATGCCCCCCTAGTAACAGCTACACCCGCCCGTTTGAGTGGGAATTCACACACGGTTTGCCAGGAATTGGCCTGGGCTGTCACACACACACATCAAAGTGAGATTTCTCCTGTTGGATATCTGAGAGGGAGAGTGGGCGGCAGTCGTCCTGGAGAAACCTCTGTCAGGGAGGTCAGAGGTCAGGCTTCCTGTCCAGCTCAGAAACAAGGAGATGGAGTTTACGCTCTCCCCTCCTGTTGGGTTTTAAGGTGTGGGTTGGGGAAAGGAGGGGATGGCATTCATTGGTGGAGTAGACTCGATGGGCTGAATGGCCTAACTTCTGCCCCTACATCTTATGGACTATGGTCTTCCGGTCAATCAGTGGCCATTCTGGCACTTTCTTGCCCACCTCAGAAGGGGCAGGAACATCCTGAGCTCTTGAAAGGCGCTGCGTAACTGAACCTTTGCACATTCCTGTATTATTAATGTGGGTTAATAAGAGACTCCCGTGGTTAAATGGGATAATTATGGAAAGGTTTATCAGCCGCAAACTGATTAATCAGCAGCCGTTCCTCAGAGCTGGCATCCGATCAATGATTTAAGTGAGGCACACCCTCCACTCTCATTTCAGATGCAGCTGTAACTGGCTACTGTTATTCAGCAAGATCTCCGGGTAACGCTTTCCATTGCAAACGCCTCCCCCCCTACCCCCCCATTTCTTTTTATCTGGAGAGTTTTTGCAATAAGGAAGGGCCAAGATCATTGTGTTGTGATGAAGGATAAAGAGAGAAGAGTAGGTCCTCTCTCCACTATAGGCAGAGGTGAGTCTGCGGGATGTAAGGAAGTGTATCGGATCCTGGTTTCAGAAGGGCAGCACACAAGAACACCTTGTTGGAACGGCAATTTACCGTGCAGTTTGTCAGGCCGGATCAATTCAATAGAAGGAGATAGATCTTACAGCTTATTATTGACCCAAAGCAAAGAAAGCAACATTTCCGATTTTAGCAGATGAACATGTAAGGAGGCTCTTCATTGGCTCTCCCACCCAGCATCATGGCTTAGTGCCATTCTCCTACCTTTTTCCACTGCATACTTTCTCTATTCAAGTGGGCAGCATGGTGGCACAGTGGTTACCACTCCATGCAAACGGTGACCCCAAGCCGGGGATCGAACCGACTTCCAGGCCCGGTGAGGCAGCAGTGCCAACCGCTGCACCCATTGATCCCATAAAAGACATCAATCCATCAAAGTTAGCACTCCACTTCAGCCAGACATTTTCAGAGCTGATTCAATGGTGAGCCTTGAAGCTCAGCCGAGCATTCACAACCAGGCCGTCCAACAGCTGCTTGGCCCATCTGTTTCTGTTGATGTTGCGGCCTGACCCACTGAATAAAAAGCATTTTTCCTCATTTCCCCAGGGTTTTGTTCACTCACCAATGACCATGGACCTGTTGGTGTCTCCTGGTTACCAACTAGTTCCTCCTTATCAAAACCCTTCCTAATTTTGGACATCTTAATTTCCTTGCCTGACAGGGGGCAATGAATGCTTCTATCATCTCCCTCAGCTCTGATATTCTAGCGTAGAACTTTCATTGGCCTCCAAGCTTCATGATGAATCAATTAGGTTTGTGAAGAAGCGTAGACAGAATCACACAAAAGGCATATACAACATTAGAAATATGGAATGGAGTTTACTGCCCCCCTGGGGCTTGCTTTCCACTCTGAATGTGTAGTGCAATATACATGTAATGTGTAATTTCATACAGAGTTATGTAAAACACAATGTCTAGCTTTTAAGCTTTTTGATGTAATCGCTTTCACAGTTTGGACTGTATCAATGCAGTGATTATGTTACTGGACTAGCCATTGAATAGATGTAGGCTAATTCAGAACCTGGGTCCAAATCGCAACATTGCAAGTTGGAGAAATTTATCTCATTTTTGACTTCTAAAGCAATTTGGAAATGAAAGAAAGTTAACATGAGGAAGATGTTTGTTCATGCTATAATGGGTTGACACGGTCTGAGATGGATGGGCGGCACAGTGGTTAGCACTGCTGCCTCACAGCGCCAGGGAGCCGGGTTCGATTCCTGGCCTCGGGCCACTGGCTGTGTGGAGATTGCACATTCTCCCCGTGTCTGCATGGGTTTTTTCCAGGTGCCCCAGTTTCCTCCCATGGTCTAAAGATGTGCACGTAAGGTGGATTGGCCGTGCTAAATTGACCCTTAGCCTCAGGGGGATATGCAGAGTAAATACGTGGCGTTACGGGAATAGGGCCTGTGTGGGATTGTGGTCAGTGCAGACTCAATGGGCCAAATGGCCCCCTTCTGCACTGTAGGGGTTCTATGATTCTCTCAGAGTGGGGTCATTCTTTAGATAAATTGGATAAATATGTGAAGGAGGCCATTTGACCCATTGTACCTGCGCCAACTCTCAGAGAGGGCATCCCACCCAGGTCCTTCCCTTCCCCCTATCCCGGTAACCCAATCACTTACCAAGGTCAATCACAGAGTCCCTACAGTGTAGAAGGAGGCCATTCAGTCCATCGAGTCTGCACCAACTGACTGACAGAGTATCTTGTCCAGACCTTATTGCCCACCATATCCCCATAACACCACACATTTACCATGGCCAATTCACCTTACCTATTTACCTTTGGACACTAAGGGGCAATTTAGCATGGCCAATCCACCTAACCTGCACATCTTTGGACACTAAGGGGCAATTTAGCATGGCCAATCCACCTAACCTGCACATCTTTGGACACTAAGGGACAATTTAGTATGGCCAATCCACCTAGTCTGCATATCTTTGGACACTAAGGGACAATTTAGCATGGCCAATCCACCTAACTGGCACATTTTGGGACACTAAGGTGCAATTTAGCATGGCCAATCCACCTAAACTACACACCTTTGGACATTATGGGGCAATTTAGCATGGCCAATCCACCTAACCTGCATATCTGTGGACACTAAGGAGAAATTTAGCATGGCCAATCAACCCAGCTTACACACCTTTGGACACTAAGGAGCAATTTAGCATGGCCAATCCACGTAACCTGCGCATCTTTGGACACTAAGGAGAAATTTAGCATGGCCAATCCACCCCACTTACACACCTTTGGACACTATGGGGCACTTTAGTATGGCCAATTGAGCTAAGCTACGCACCTTTGGGCTGTCTGCAGGATACAATTTGCAGGGCTAAGGGGAACAATTAGCTGAACCTCTCAAAGAACTAGCACCGACATGGTGGACCCCCTGTGCAGTGTGATTCCAGCTCCCTTCCAACACTAATCAACTCGAGTCCATTAATGATTTCCAGCATTACCACGGTCACCTCAATTCAACAACACTTCATTGGCTCGGAAGTGCTTTGGGACGTCATGGGGTCACACCAGATTTTCATTCTTTCCTACTTAATGCGGTCGGCAACATCATTCCCTTAAAGCTTAATCCATGCAGACACTCATTTGTACCTAGTCATAAAACTCACCAAATATTGTTGAAACTGTGTGTGCCATTTATTATCCAGTCAACAGGTCAGATCAGCCAACCAAATTACATTTAATTCTGCTGAACTTCATGACCACTTAGAGTCCTCTTAATGCTTGGCTTTACACATTGCGTTCCCCTGGAAACGTCAACACTTTGGACAGCAGTTTTACTGTGTTCCTACTCAAGATTAAACCTGTTGAGGATTGTGGCAACTCTTTCTGTTTGTGTCTTGAGCGTGCGCTTCGCGACTCAGAATCATAGAATCCTTGCAGTGCAGAAAGAGGCCATTCAGCCCATTGAGTCAACAATCCCAACCCTATCTCCGTAACCCCATGCATTAGCCCTGCTAATCCCCCGACACTTAACGGGCAATTGAGCACGGCCAATCCACCTAACCCGCACATCTGAAGTCATCGAGTTCAGGAAGCGTGCCCCCGTCTACATCAACGGCAATGAAGTGGGAATGGTTGAGATCTCCAAGCTGTTAGGTGCCCAGATCACCAACAACCTGTCCTGGTCCCTCCATGCCGACACTACGGTTAGGAAAGCCCACCAACGCCTCTACTTTCTCAGGAGACTAAGGAAATTCGGCATGTCCGCTACGACTCTCTCCAACAGATAAACAGATAGAAAGTATTCTTCCTAAGCTGTACCACAGCTTAGTATGGGCTCCTGTTCTGTTCAGAGAAACCGGTTGGCTTTCTCTCCAGATCTTACTACGCACTGCCAAAAAAAAAAGGACGTGTTTCACGCCATCTTGCGGTGGGGGGGTGGGGCGTGTCCTTAACACACCGGGAAAGCCTTGCTGGATGGAGACTGGGGAGGCATCTTTAAAGGGGGAGCACAATCGTAACAGCAATACACCTCCCCTCCAACCCTCACGGAGGTCTCAAAGGTTCCCCTCCCCACAATCGCTAACCTTGAGCAGAAACCATGCGTGGGATTTTTTCAGCCATGCACACCCCAATCCCATAAAATCCCACTGGAGGTCAACAGATCTTGTCACGGTCCGTGTCCCTCCTGCTACGATTCCCGTGGTGAGCGGAGCGGGAAAATTCTGCCCCTTAATGCTGAGTTGGAACCCTTTCTCAATCACTTTGGAGGGTATCCTGTCAAGGTTGGGGCTGGTTGGATGTATGTCCTGCACTCTCACAGGCTCATTGAGACAGAGATCGATAGGTTCTTGATCAAAGGGGATATGGAGGAAAGGCGGGAGAATGGGGATGAGAAAAATATCAGCCATGATTGAATGGCAGAGTGGACTCGATGGGCTGAGTGGCCTTATTCTGCTCCTATGTCTTATGGCCTTATCTCACTCAGCTTGTTTAAGCAGATACCTGAACATTGATGTAGAGATACCTATCTCTACAATTCTCCTTATCTGCCTTACTCATTTAATACAAAGTTCGGTCAGGCCAGGGAGATTGTTTTGTACTTATTTAGAACCGTGGTTTACAGGATAATTTTCATCCAGTCATTTCATTGAATACATAAGAACATAAGAACATAAGAAATAGGAGCAGGAGTAGGCCATCTAGCCCTTCGAGCCTGCCCCGCCATTCAATAAGATCATGGCTGATCTGTTGTGGCTCAGTTCCACTTTCCCGCCCTCTCCACATAACCCTTAATCCCCTCTCTTATCAAGAACCCATCAACCCGCTTCTTAAAAATATTTAGCGAGGCAGCCTCCACCACTTCAACGGGCAGAGAATTCCAGAGATTCACCACCCTTTGAGTGAAGAAGTTCCTCCTCAACTCCGTTCTAAACCGCCTCCCCTTTATCTTGAGGCTGTGCCCCCTAGTCCTACTGTCTTTTTTGAGCGGGAAGAGTCTCTCCACCTCTATCCTATCCATCCCCTTCATCATCTTATACGTCTCAATGAGATCTCCTCTCATTCTTCTAAACTCTAACGAGTACAAGCCTAGTTTATTCAGCCTCTCCTCATAGCTCAATCCCCTCAACTCCGGTATCAGCCTAGTAAACCTCCTCTGCACTCCATACAGGAGTTAGGATGTCTTGTTGAGGTTGTACAAGACATTGGTAAGGCCACAGTTGGAATGCTGTGTACAATTCTGGTCGCCCTGTTATAGAGAGGATATTATTAAACTAGTAAGAGTACAGAAAAGATTTACTAGGATGCTACCGGCACTTGGTGGTTTGAGTTACAGGGAGAGGCTGGATAGACTGGGACTTTTCTCTCTGGAGCGTAGGAAGATGAAGGGTGACTTTATAGAGGTCTAGAAAATAAAGAGGGGCATAGACAAAATAGAGAGTCAATATCTTTTCCCAAAGGTAGGGGAGTCTAAAACTAGAGAGCTTAGGTTTAAGGTGAGAGGGGAGAGATACAAAAGTGTCCAGAGGGGCAATTTTTTCACACAGAGGGTGGGTACAATTTTGTCTTTTAAAAAGCATTTAGACAGTTACATGGATACGATGGATATGGACCAAACTTGAATAATTGGGACTAGCTTAGGGGTTTCAAAAAAAAAGGGCAGCATGGACAAGTTGGGCCGAAGGGCCTGTTTCCGTGCTGTAAACCTCTATAACTCTAGGAGTCAACACTGGGACTCAGTTTAACCCAGACATCAGTGAGCAATCTCTCTCCCCTTCTCATCAGGGTGTCTCGAGGTTCTGGTCATTGAACTTAAGGCTCTTTTTTCAATGCTAATTAGTTCCTTCTCTCCAAGATTTGTTTCTGAAAGCTTTCCGACTCAGTTTTCACCTGTCTGACGAGAACTAAGGTCCAAAACTGAGATTCAACGGAAGCGAAGAGTGTTGGAAAATGGCCGAACACAGGAGTTGTTTGCAACCGCTGGTACATAATGCAACGATACGCACGGACATCTGTACCAGCGGAAGGAGTAGGCCATTCAGGCCCTGCAGCCTGCTCCTCAATTTGTTATGTCACGGCAGTTTTCGCATCGTCTATGGGGAAGCACAGTGGCCCAGTGGTTAGCACTGCTGCCTCACAGCGCCAGGGATCTGGGTTCGATTCCAGTCTCAGCTCACTGTCTGTGTGGAGTTTGCACATTCTCCCCGTGTCTGCGTGGGTTTCCTCCGGGTTCCTCCTACAATCTGAAGATGTGCAGGTTAGATGGATTGGCCATGCTAAATTGCTCTTTGGTGTCAGAGGGATTAGTAGGGCACGTATGTGGGGTAATGGGGATAGGGCCTGTTATCAGTGCAGATTTGATGGTCTGAATGGCCTCCTTCTGCACTATCAGGATTCTATGATATGATACTACATTAAGTTGATCTTTCTCTACACCCTAGCTATGAATCTGACACTATAAACTGCACCTGCTCCTTACCTCCTCGAGTGAATTGTGGAATCCTACAGTGCAGAATGAGGCCATTCAGCCCATTGACTCTGCACCGACCACAATCCCACCCGGGCCCTATTCCCATAACCCTGTGATACTAGGGGGCAATTTAGCATGGCCAATCCACCTACCCAGAGCATCTTTGGACCGTGGGAGGAAACCGGAGCACCCGGAGGAAACCCACGCAGACACAGGGAGAATGTACAAATTCCACACAGACAGTGACCTGAGCCAGGATTCAAACCCAGGTCCCCCATGCTGTGAGGTGGCACTGCTAACCACTGTGCCACCCTCATGAAGGGTATGCTTTGTCTGTATAGTGTACAAGACACAATACTTTTCACACGTATCCCAATACATGTGACAATAATAAATCAAAAGTCCTGGCATGGGACTCAAAGTAAGAAGTCTCACCACGCCAAATTAAAGTCCAACTCGTAGCAAATGTCACTAGCTTTTGGAACTGGCTGTTCCTTTGTCAGGTAGTTTGAACAGTCAGCCAGTTCCTCAGGCTCACAGCCTTCTGAGAGAAAACAGTTCTCCTAATCTCCGTCTAGAAAGTTAATCCCCCTATTCTTAAACTGTGTCACCCAATTCCTGTCTCCCGCACAAGAGGAAACATTTTTCCAGTATTCTCCTTTGAGGGAAGGGATACAATGGCCTTAATCATAGAATCCCTACCTTTCAGAGAGAGGCCATTTGGCCCATCCAATCTGCACCGACAACAACCCCACCCAGCTCCTATCCCTGTAACCCCGTGTATTTACTCTAGCTAGTCCTCCTGACACTAAACGGCAACTTAGCATGGCCAATGCACCTAATCTGCACATCTTTAGGCTTTGGGAGGAGGCTGGAGCACCTGGAGGAACCCAACACAGACACGGGGAGAATGTGTATATTCCACACAGATAGTGAGCCAAGGTGGGAATCGAACCTAGGTCCCTGGTGCTGTGAGGCAGCAGTGCCAACCACTGTGCCACCCGGCCGTCCCTGTGTGTGTGTGTGTGTGTGTGTGTGCGCGTGTGTGTGCATATGAGTGCACACACGTGTGTGTGTGTGTTTGTGTGTATGTATTGCATGTTTGTATGTGTGTGGGAGTGCGTGTTTCTGTGTATGTGTTTTCCTGTGTGCATGACCATGCACGTTTGTGTGTGTGCGTGTTTCTGTGTGTGTGCATGAGAGCACGTGTGCGTGTTCATGTGTGTGTTTGCGTAAGCGTGTTTATGTGCGTGTGTGTGAGTATGTGTGCGTGTTTGTGTGTGTGCGTGCTTGCGTGTGAGTGTTTGTGTGTGTGCGCGTTTGTATGTGTGTGCGTGCTTGCGTGTGCGTGTTTGTATGTGTGTGCTTGCGTGTGCGTGTTTGTATATGTGTGCTTGAGTATGTGTGCGTGTTTGTGTGTGTGCGTGCTTATATGTGCATGCTTGCGTGTGTGTGTGTGTGTGTGTGTGTGTGTGTATGTGTGTGTGTGTGGTTCCATATCATTTATAACCCCAGGGTGACCCCTTCCTGACTCCTGACAGAGATTTTGGCTATGTGTTTGTGCATTTCGGAGCTCCATAGAGGGGTGGGGGTGGGGGAGGGAGGAAATGACCTTGTTACCCTTCCTGCACTGCCCTCCCCACCTCGACTGACCTCGCGATACCCCAGCATGGCATCGAGAAAGAGAGAGGAGGCAGCTGTGATATTTTGTTTGGCCGCCGTCTGCTTGAGTGTCCGTAACATGCCGGAGGGGGTAGGGGGTTTGCGGGGGGGGGGATAATAGTGAATGGGTAATTGAATTTTGCTCTGCAGCCCCCTATTAAACCGACCACCCCCCCTCCAACCCTCCCCCAGAGAAAGCTCTTCAGTTGAATCTGATTCCAGTGGTTAGCTGTTCCCCCCAAGCCATTACATAGCAGACTAATCGACTGAGAGATTCTCCAGCGGCCCCAGGAAGCGTTTGTTATGTTTCGACTTCCATCACGATGATATCATCAGAGACAAACCAATCTTGGCCCCTGCTATCTGTTTATCTGCTGTTTATAGGTTAATGAGACTCTGTCTGTCATTGGTACAATAATGACCATCTGCTAGATAAAAGCTGCCTCATTCTTTCTCATTGTTTGTACTGCATTTCATAGCCTTCCTTGCCTCAGTGTTAAAGCTCTACCCTATAAGGTGCTGGGGTCCCACTTCAGATCCTTTAAGATTTGCCATCCTTAATGCCCCAGGACCAACCTGCTTGGCGATGTTACAATTCAGGGTAGACCATTTAGTTCCGAGATGAGGAGGTGTTCCTTCGCCCGGTGAGCCTGTGGAATTCATTACCACAGGAACTAGTTGACGCCAAAACATTGAATGTATTCAAGAGGTGGCTGGATTCGGGGCAAATGGGATCAAAGGTTATGGGGAGGATTAGGCTGTTGAGTTGGACGATGAGCCATGATTGTGGTGAATGGCGGAGCAGGGCCAAATGGCCTCCTCCTGCTCCTATCTTCTATATTTCCATGGCCTCTGGCTTGGTGGGTGGCACTCCCGCCTCCAATTCAAGGTTCGAATCCCACTCCAGACTGTTCCCAATGAACGGATATTGGGGCCCTGATTCTCCGAGGCTGTGGATGGTGCAGGATTGGCTGGAAAGGTGGTACAGCCATACCTGTCAGCTTGCCGGCAATCTGTGCACCATACGGTGCAGAAGGACACTTGACCTGCTGGTGCCTGTAGTATTAAAGTAGTGTTACATTCACAGCGAGGGTGTAGAGAAATAATTCACATACTCAAGGAATAAGGTTGATTTCATTGAATCGTAGAATCCCAGAATGAAGCCATTCGGCCCATCAAATCTACACCAACAACAATCCCACCCAGGCTCTATCCCCAAACCCAACATATTTACCCTATTTTCCCATGGACACTAAGCACCAATCCACCTAACCAGCACATTTTTGGAGTGTGGAAGGTAACTGGAGGAAACCCATGAAGATACAGGAAGAATGTGCAAACTCCACGCAGACAGTGACCCAAGCCAGGAATCGAACCCAGGTCCCAGGGCTGTGAGGCAGCAGCGCTGACCACTGTGCTGCGCATCAAACTAATATGCGATAGGTCCATTCAAAAGTCTGAGCAGCGGGGAAGAAGCTGTTCTTGAGTCGGCTGGTACGTGACCTCAGGCTTTTGTATCTTTGTCCCAATAGAAGAAAGTGGAAGAGAGAATGTCCGGGGTGCGTGGGGTCCTTAATTATGCTGGCTGCTTTTCCCGAGGCAGTGGGAAGTGTAGACAGAGTCAATGGATGGGAGGCTGGTTTGCGTGATGGAGTGGGCTACGTTCATGACCTTTTGTAGCTTCTTGCGGTCTTGGACAGAGCCGGAGTTGTACCACGCTATGATACATCCAGAAAGGATGCTTTCTATGATATATCTATAAAAGTCAACAACTCCCTCATTTGTGTTGAGCGCGAGACGTGATGTCTCCAAATGCTAGTAGAGTTTTGCCTTCCCTGACTAGGCGCAGGGTGCGATCAGGAAAGCTGCAGGGGAGGCCGGCTGAGAGGAACATCTAGAATGTTCAGGAGAGTTCATTGGCAACGCAGAAAGGAGAAAGCGAAAGACGGGGTCATCTGGGAATAAAGGCCTTCGTTATAAGAACGGTTCACAGTGTCAACTGAAACCTCGACGGAGCGACTTAATGGGCCTAAGCTGAAAGAAAGGAGAGATTGTACTCCATGTTGTAAAGGTTACAATATACCCAAGATGTTAATACAGTTGATGTGCAATAATGGACTTGCCATTGATTTTTACTGAGTGCTCATGTTCTTCTCCTGCAAGTTAGAGTGTGTTTGGAACATAGGGTGTCTATTTAAACGTTTGTATTTTTATATCTTGCATTCACTGCTTCATTTTTTATTTATAATTTTTTTTTTCACTGGGACTACCTCCCAGTTGATTTTGCACCCTCTAACCCTCACTTCTTGCACCCCTCAGTCCCCCATGGCCCTTCATACTTCACGTCACCTCACCCAAAACCCACTCTCGGCAGGAATGCTGTGAAGGTAAAAGAACTACAGATTTCCCTATACAGACTTGACAATTAAGAGAATTCGTGCAAACTTCGATTTTTTTTTAAATCACAAATGCTTAACCTCTTATTAAAAACAAACAAACCTCTATTCATACCTCACATCAAAAATAGCTAATCATTTAATAGCCTGCTTAAGCTGTCAATCAAACAATGAACTCCGTGCACTCCACCGAGATAATAGAAGCTTTTGGAAATCAGCCAAATATTCATAATAATATTCCTTAGGGAAATGTCAATAAATCAACGGCTGGAACAGAGATTGTTAAACTATAACTGAGACCGGCAGCCTTTCTTCACCTATTTTTAAAGAACTGGGGTTTTAAATAACTTCACTTTGTGATAGTTATACAGATATTATCGATTCCTCATGAGTCTTCCTGGCTATTCCATAAACTTGTAACTTCTGTAAAAATTATTTTCATGCAATGTAGATGTTGCAGACTGGGCTAGCATTTCTTGCATATCCCGAGCTGCCTTTGAACCGAGGCAGTTGCTCACCATTTCAGAGGGCAGTATGAGACCCCACCAACACCTCTACTTTCTCAGGAGACTAAGGAAATTTGGAAAGTCCACTACAACTCTCACCAACTTTTACAGATGCACCATAGAAAGCATTCTTCCTGGTTGTATCACAGCTTGGTATGGGCTCCTGCTCTGTCCGAGACTGCAAGGAACTACAAAAAGTCATGAATGTAGCCCAATCCATCACACAACCCAGCCTCCCATCGATTGACTCTGTCTACACTTTCCATGGCCTTGGAAAAGCAGCCAGCATAATCAAGGGCTCCACACACCCCGGACATTCTCTCTTCCATCTTCTTCCCATGGGAAAAACAGACAAAAGTCTGAGGACACATAGCGACTCAAGAACAGTTTCTTCCCTGCTGCCACCAGACATTTGAATAAACCTACCTTGTATAAGTTGATCTTTCTCTACATCCTAGCTATGACTGTAACACTACATTCTGTGCTCTCTCCTTTCCTTCTCTATGAATGGTATGCTTTGCCTGTCTGGTGTGCAAAAAACAATACTTTTCACTGTATATTAATACTTGTGACAATAAAAAATCAAATCAAAATCAAATCAAAGAGTCAGACATATTGCTGTGGCTGTGGAGTCACATGTGGGCCAGACCGGGTAAGGACAGCAGATTTCCTTCCCTAAAGGACATTAGTGAACCAGATGGGTTTTTCCAACAATTGTTTCAGTATCGCTATTGTTGATTTGATTTATTATTGTCACATGTATTAGTATACAGTGAAAAGCATTGATTCTTGTGCAGTATACAGACAAAGCATACCGTTCATAGAGAAAGAAAGGAGAGATTGCAGAATGTAGTAGAGTTTAAAAGAGTTAGAATGAAGTTTTAGAAGCATAGAACGAGAATAAAAGTGTGCTGGGCACAGCTTACAAGAAGTCACCTCACTCCAGCGCCATTTTAGTTTTGAGGCTAGCTCGTTTTAGCTCCAGATTTTATTAATTTGAAATTAAACCCCTCAAGCTAGCAAGGTGGGATTTGAACCCACGTCCCTGGTGTGTGAGCCTGGACCTCTGGCTTACTAACCCAGTGACATTACCAACACACCGCAGGTTAAGCCCTCAGAAGCAGTCAAGTCTCTTTGAGGTCAAAGGTTTTCCTGATTTTGGATTTTCTGCTCTGTGAATCATGCCCCTCCCCCTTTCTCCGACTGGCCAATAAAAGGGATTCTATTGGAAATGGGGGCAGGGCTTCGGTTCCTAGCCACCATTCTGGAACAGTTGCACGGCTTTGTAGAAGCCCAGGTCACGGTGTTCAGCTCTGGGGTGAGATTTTAATGAGATCCGTTCTTCAATAATCACCCCAGGGGCTGTTTATTTTCTAACCTCAGAACCACAAGGGAGTTTTACGCTCACCCCAACATCCCCCGCCCAAAACTTTCCCAGTGAGGAGAAATCCGGGGATCCATTGTCAAATATTGCCTGATAATGCTCCTGTGATGCAACTCCAGATCTTTTGCTACATTAATGGCATGATTAAAAACAGGGAGGCATGGTGGCATGGTGGTTAGCACTGCTACCTCACAACGCCAGGGACCCAGCTTGGGTCACTGTCTATGTGGACTTTGCACGTTCTCACCGTGTCTGCGTGGGTTTCCTCCGGGTGCTCCGGTTTCCTCCCACAGTCCAAAGACGTGCGGGTTAGGCAGACTGGCCATGCTAAATTTCCCCTTAATGTCCAAAGATGTCTAGGTTAGGTGGATTGGCCATGCTAAATTGCCCCTTAATGTCCAAAGATGTGCATGTTAGGTGGATTGACCATGCTAAATTGCCCCTTAATGTCCAAAGATGTGCATGTTAGGTGGATTGACCATGCTAAATTGCCCCTAAGTGTCCAAAGATGTCTAGGTTAGGTGGATTGGCCATGCTAAATTGCCCCTTAGTGTCCAAAGATGCGCGGGTTAGGCGGATTGGCCATACTAAATTGCCCCTAAGTGTCCAAAGATGTCTAGGTTAGGTGGTTTGGCCATGCTAAATTGCCCCTTAATGTCCAAAGATGTGCATGTTAGGTGGATTGACCATGCTAAATTGCCCCTTAATGTCCAAAGATGTGCATGTTAGGTGGATTGACCATGCTAAATTGCCCCTAAGTGTCCAAAGATGTCTAGGTTAGGTGGATTGGCCATGCTAAATTGCCCCTTAGTGTCCAAAGATGCGCGGGTTAGGCGGATTGGCCATACTAAATTGCCCCTAAGTGTCCAAAGATGTCTAGGTTAGGTGGTTTGGCCATGCTAAATTGCCCCTTAATGTCCAAAGATGTGCGTGTTAGGTGGATTGGCCATGCTAAATTGCCCCTTAGTGTCCAAAGATGTGCGTGTTAGGTGGATTGGCCATGCTAAATTGCCCCTTAGTGTCCAAAGATGTGTGGGTTAGGTGGATTAACCATGCTAAATCCGCAGGGTTATAGGGATATGATGGAGGGGAGGGATGCTCTTCCAGAGAGTCGGTGCTTACTCAATGTGCTGAATGGCTTCTTTCTGCATTGCAGGATTCTAAATCATTTTTGTTGTTGCCACAGTAATTACCATTTAAAAATAAAATGTTCTGCCTGTAATGTGTGAGGAATGTTGTGGTTTGTAAGGTTGGGGATTTGCTGTGACCCGTTGGTGATAGTGAAAAGCAGACCTATCCCTCGCTCCCACAAACCGAAAACCCATGAAGCATTTTGGATTGGGTTCCCAGGAGCCAGTGTTACTGTAATGCATTGTGCAATATTGCCTTGTGCTCGCTATGCACCCTAATTACTCTGCTTCCTATCTGTGCCAAATGGCTTTGTGTGGCCTGTTGGAGGGGAATAATTAAGATGGAAAAACAAATCTCAACCAACCTAACACTTAGTTTGATGTTCACCCTGATTCGACCCAATTAGTGAGCCCAAGTTTATCCTCCACTAACTTCTGTTCTTTGGCCTACGCACTAAACGTTCCCACGCCACTTAAACATCGACAATGAACGCACCTCTGAGTCTGTGTGTGTATGTGTTAGAAAGTACATGTGTTTGTGAGAGTGTGTTTGTGTATGTTTGTATACGTGTGTGCATGCGTGTGTGCATGTATGTATGTTTGTGTGTGTTTATGTATGTTTGTATATACTTATATATGTGTGTATACATGTGACATTTGCATACGTGTGCACATTCATATGTGTGTGTGTCTATGCATATTTCTGTGCATACATTTGTATACGTATATATATATGTATATGTTTGTATGCGTGTGTGTGTATGAATGTTTGTGTGTGTTTATGTATGTTTGTATATATTTATATATGTGTGTATACATGTGTATGTTTGCATACGTGTACATGTACATGTGTGTGTGTCTATGTATATTTCTGTTGTGCATTTGTATACGTGTGCATATATGTGTGTGTATGTTTGCATGTATGTGCATTTGTATATGTGTGTGTATGTGAGTGTGTGAATGTATGTTTGTGAGTGTATGTTGTGTGAGTGTGTGACTGTGTGTGTATGTGGTGTGTGTGAGTGTGTGGCTGTGTGTATGTGGTGCGTGTGTGTATGCATACATACGTGTACTTCTGTACTGACACCAATCTCCTGGAATATCAAAGAACACTACACATAGGAACAGGCATTTAGACAGTTAAATGGGTAAGATTGGGATTTGGGCCAGACATGGCAATTTTTAAAAAAAGTTTTAAAGTTTATTTATTACTGTCACAAGTAGGCTTACATTAACACTGCAATGAAGTTACTGTGAAAATCCCCTAGTTGCCACACTCCGGCACCTGTTCAGGTACACTGAGGGAGAATTTAGCACGGCCAATGCACCCTAACCAGCACATCTTTTGGGCTGTGGAAGGAACATAAGAACATAAGAAATAGGAGCAGGAGTAGGCCATCTAGCCCTTCGAGCCTGCCCCGCCATTCAATAAGATCATGGCTGATCTGTCGTGGCTCAGTTGCACATTCCCGCCCTCTCCCCATAACCCTGAATCCCCTCTCTTATCAAAAACCCATCAACCCGCGTCTTAAAAATATTTAGCGAGGCAGCCTCCACCACTTCAACGGGCAGAGAATTCCAGAGATTCACCACCCTTTGAGTGAAGAAGTTCCTCCTCAACTCCGTTCTAAACCGCCCCCCTTTTATCTTGAGGCTGTGCCCCCTAGTCCTACTGTCCTTTCTGAGCAGGAAGAGTCTCTCCACCTCCATCCTATCCATCCCATTCATCATCTTATACGTCTCAATGAGATCTTCCCTCATTCTTCTAAACTCTAACGAGTACAAGCCTAGTTTATTCAGCCTCTCCTCATAGCTCAACCCCCTCAACTCCAGCATCAGCCTAGTAAACCTCCTCTGCACTCCCTCCAAGGCCAAAATATCCTTGCGTAAGTGCGGCGCCCAAACTGAAGAAACTGGAGGAATCCCACGCAGACACGGGGAGAACATGCAAACTCAGCTCAGACAGTGACCCCCAAGCCAGGAATCCAACCGGGGTCCTGGGCGCTATGAGGCAGCAGTGCTAACCACCGTGCCACCGTGTCGCCCACTGGGACTAACTCAGTGGTAAAAAGGAAGGGCAGCCTGGACAAGATGGGCTGAAGGGCCTGCGTCCACGCTGTAAACCTCGATGACCCTATGGAGCGTCAGCCTTAAGCTTTTGGTGTTCGTGCCCTGGATTGGGATTTGAACCTCTGACTCAGCTGGGAGGGCGTTCCCTACTGAGCCTATGCTGACAGTGTCAATGTTGTTTCCTATTACATGTGGAATTTCGAAATTCCTGGCCTAACATTGAAAAAAAAACGTCAGCAGCAACAAACAAACAGGGACCAGCAGTTGTCAGGAAAAACAAGAGAGAGAGAGAATGGGCAGTGTTATACTCAGAGACGTCAGGTTCCCGATATCTAACTGGAAAGTCCCGCATTTTGCCCGTCACGCGAGGCTTGGTCGCAGATTTGCAGCCAACGTCTCCTGCACCGGGGAGATAGCATTCATTTTCCCTTCGACAAATGCGACTAGACAAGGGTGTAATTGTATTTTTATGAACTGTTTCATGTAGTAGGAATGTTACTGGGCCACATCAATCGACTGGGCCTGTTCGCAATCATAGAACCTCGGGGGGACGTGGGGGCTGGATTGTGAGCGAGTACCTTTCGCAAGTCCACGCAAAGTCTCCCCTGGTAGGCTGGGGGAGACCAGGTTGCGGAGGGCAGGACGGGGGGGGGGAGGTTGTTTAAGGATCCATCGCGGTGAGATGGCCCAGGTTAGGAATAGTAAGTAGTCTCACAAAACCAGGTTAAAGTCCAACAGGTTAATACACAGAGTCGCTGAGCAGAGACCGATAGCCAAGTTCTGCACACACGAGGGTGGCCTCAACCGGGATCTTGGGTTCATGTCACACTATCTGTAACCCTCACTTGCCTGGGCTTGCAAAATCTCACTAAGTGGCTGGAGACAATACACCCCTGTGCTTAACCCCCTCTCCACTCACATTGTCTGTACCTTAAAGACTTGATTAGCTGTAAAGACTCACATTCCAACCATTATCTTGTAACTGAGTTTGTGTCTATATATGCCCATTTTGCAAAACAAACCCTGCACTCACTTGATGAAGGAGCAGTGCTCCGAAGGCTCGTGCTACCAAATACAACCCTACAGGGCAGAAAGAGGCCCTTCGGCCCATCGAGTCTGCACTGAACACAGTCCCACCCAAGCCCAACCCCCCATATCCCTACACATTATACCTGTTAATCCCTCTAACCTACGCAACCCTGGACACTAAGGGGCAATTTCTTAGCACGGCCAATCAACCTAACCCACACATCTTTGGACTGTGGGAGGAAACCGGAGTACCCGGAGGAAACCCACGCAGACACGAGGAGAATGTGCAAACTCCGCACAGACAGTGACCCGAGCCGGGAATTGAACCCAGGACCCTGGAGCTGTGAAGCAGCAGTGCTAACCACTGTGCTATCGTGCCACCCTATCGGACTTTAACCTGGTGTTGAGAGACTTCTTACTGTGCCCATCCCAGTCCAACGCCGGCATCTCCACATCAGGTTAGGAATGCGAGTGTAGCTGAGATTCATACTGAACAGATGTCAAAGAGCTGTTTGATTGTCAGGGGCAAGGGACTTATTCAGAGTAGGCAGGCGGAAGACTCAAGCTCAGGCTCCCTCCCATATCTCCCACACCTCCCTGCCCAATAAGATAAAGCTGCCACAGGCCCAGCTGACCATAGGCTGCTCTCCCCTTCAAAGAGGGAAAGCTGACTGGCAGTGATTTAACCTGAGCATCACCACACCTCAGGTGAGGGGCAAGGTTGAGAAAGCCGGACGGCACGGTGGTTAGCACTGCTGCCTTACAGCGCCAGGGTCCCGGGTTTGATTCCCAGCTTGGGTCACTGTCTGTGCCGACTCTGCACGTTCTCCCCGTGTCTGCGTGGGTTTCCCCCGGTTTCCTCCCACAGTCCGAAAGACGTGCTGGTTAGGGTGCATTGGCCGTGCTAAATTCTCCCTTAGTGTACCCAAACAGGCGCCGGAGTGTGGCGACTAGGGGATTTTTGCAGCAACTTCATTGCGGTGTTAATATAGCCCTACTTGTGACACTAATAAACTAATCTTCATGAATAACTTCGGCCGGTCCGGGAATTGAACCCACGCTGTTGGCATCACTCTGCATCATGAGCCAACCATCCAACCAACTGAGCTAAACAGGCCCCATAAACCCACTGGGCAAGAGAACGACAAGTTCCACCAATAACTCAGCCTCTCTCTCTCCATGTTGCTGCCTGTTTAGTCTATCACATCCACTGCTCTCCGTTTCACCTTGTGTTTAAAGTTTGATTTGTATTTTATAATGGAGACAGTAACTTGAGGCCTTGCCTGCCCTCTAGGGTGGGTGTAAGGGACCCCCGCAACATTATTCAATGAAAAATGGGAAAAGGAGTGGGGGGAGAGGGGCGGATTTCTCCCCTGGTGCTGCCCTGAGCAGTAATTAACCCACCGCCCTCCCCTCCTGCAAGAACTCAGAGCAGGAGTCGGCCATCTAGCCCCTCGAGCCTGCTCCACCATTCAATAAGATCATGGCTGATCTTTTCGTGGACTCAGCTCCACTTACTCACCCTCTCACCATCACCCTTAATTCCTTTACTGTTCAAAAATTTATCTATCCTTATCTTAAAAACATTCAATGAGGTAGCATCAACTGGACAGGGAATTCCACAGATTCACAACCCTTTGGGTGAAGAAATTCCTCCTCAACTCAGTCCTAAATCTGCTCCCTCTCATTTCGAGGCCATGCCCCCAGTTTCCAGCCAGCGAAAATAACTTCCCTGCTTCTACCTCATCTATTCCCTTCATAATCTTTTATGTTTCTATAAGATCTCCCCTCGTTCTTCTGAATTCCAATGAGTAAAGCCCCAGTCTACTCAATCCCTCCTCATAATCCGACCCTCTCATCTCCAAAATCAACATATCGGCTTTTCCTTCGCAACCGCTGGGTCAAAATCCTGGAATTCCCTCCGTAACGGCAATGTGGGTCAACCCAAAACACTGCAGCGATTCAAGAAGGCAGCTCACCACCACCTTTTCAAGGGGCAACTAGGGATGGGCAATAAATGCTGGGCCCAGCCAGCGACACCCACGTGCCACGAATGAATAAAAAAAAATTTGCTCTTTGTGGGATCTTGCTGTGCACAAATTGGCTGCTGCGATTCGCCCGTTGCCAGACTTTCAAAGGGGAAAAAAGAAATGCATCGTTGAGGTCACCGAGGTGGAGGCTTGTGGGATCTTGCTGTGCACAAACCTCTGGCTGCCTTTTCACAACAGCCACCAGACTTCCAAAAATAGAGTTCGCTTTCATCCGTCGTAAAAATGCCGCAGGCGTTTGGGTTCTAAATGCAGTTTCCTTTCTTGAGGAAACGGAGAGCCTGAAAAATGTTATTTTGTTTTGTGTTGTTTGCATCTGATTCCAATCAATCTCAAAGCCCCGAGTCTTAACCTGGCTGGGCTCCACGGGATTTGATCCAACAACACCAGCGGCAGCCCGCTTTTCAATCTGCATTGATGAGACAGGCGTTCGCATCTGAACCACCTCCCCTCCCAGCACCCCGAATCCCCCCCCACCCCCATTCCCCCCCCCCACCCCCGAATCCCCCCCACCCCCATTCCCCCCCCACCATTACCCCCCCACCCCCAATCCCCCCCACCCCCATTCCCCCCCCATCCCCGAATCCCCCCCACCCCCATTCCCCCCCCACCCCCGAATCCCCCCCCACCCCCATTCCCCCCCCCATCCCCGAATCCCCCCCCACCCCCATTCCCCCCCCACCCCCGAATCCCCCCCCACCCCCATTCCCCCCCCACCCCCGAATCCCCCCCACCCCCATTCCCCCCCCATCCCCCCCCACCCCCATTCCCCCCCCACCCCCGAATCCCCCCCCACCCCCATTCCCCCCCCCACCCCCGAATCCCCCCCCACCCCCATTCCCCCCCCCACCCCCGAATCCCCCCCCACCCCCATTCCCCCCCCCACCCCCGAATCCCCCCCACCCCCATTCCCCCCCCATCCCCGAATCCCCCCCCACCCCCATTCCCCCCCATCCCCGAATCCCCCCCCACCCCCATTCCCCCCCCACCATTACCCCCCCACCCCCATTCCCCCCCCACCATTCCCCTCATCCCCAACCCCCCCATCCCCCCCATTTCCCCCTGACCACCATTCCCCCCACTACCATACCCCCCCAATCCCCCCCACCACCCCCATTCTGCCCCCACCATTCCCCCAATCCCCCCCACCACCACCATTCCCCCCCCACCACCATCCCCCCCCCATCCTCCCCATCCCCCCCATCCCCCACCACCACCATTCCACCCCCATTCCCCCACCCCCCCCCCCCCCACCCCCGCAACCTTCTTCCGACGGGTTTGAGTTGATGTCCAACCTCCAGTCTGTCATGGCAAGGCGGGCAAACAGAATAGAAGAGGGGTGGGCACGGTGGTTAGCACGGCTGCCTCACAGCTTTAGGGTCCGGTTTCCTCCCACAGTCCGAAAGATCTGCTGGTTAGATGCTAAATCCTCCCTCGGTGTAACCCTGAGTGTGGCAACTAGGGGATTTGCACAGTAACTTCATTGCAGTGTTAATGTAAGCCTAACTGTGACACGAATAAAACAAAACAAAATAAAAACAAAAGGGTGTGGTTGCCTCAAACCGCAGTCCTTCAACCCATTCCTTCCTCACGGGATCATTCAGCTCATCAAAGTATAGGGTCATCATGTTAATGTTCTCATTATTTTCTCAGCAAGCATTACACCACACTTGGCAGTGACTTAAAACATCTGTGATTTATTTTAAAACAATGTCTGCCGCAGACATATGTTTCTGTATAAAACAATTGCATAAATCTCTCCTCACAGAACGCATTCAGCTCCGACTGTACTCGAACAATAGAATTTCCTCAAAACATAGCAAGCGGCTTGCCAAGCTGAAAGACCTAAGATTTAAATATGTCGCAAAGACTCGAATTCAGCGTCAAAACATCCTGGCTCCCTCGCTATAAACCACTTCAACTCCCAGAGCCTTTCATACAATCCCCACAGTGCAGAAGGAGGCCATTCGGCTCATCGAGTCTGCACCCACCACAACCCCGCCCAGGTCCTATCCCCATAACCCTATACATTTACCCTAACTAGTTCCCCCTGACACTAAGGGGCAATTTAACACGGCCAATCTAGCCAACCCTTTAAAGCAGAGGTGAGGAGGAATTTCTTCAGCCAGACAGTGGTGAATCTGTGGAACTCTTTGCCACAGAAGGCTGTGGAAGCCAAGTCATTGAGTGTCTTTAAGACAGAGGTAGACAGGTTCCTGATTAATAAGGGCATCAGGTGTTATGGGGATAAGGCTTTGATTTTGATTTGATTTATTATTGTCACGCGTATTAACATACTGTGAAAAGTACTGTTTCTTGCACGCTATACAGACAAAGCATATCTTTCATAGAGAAGGAAAGGAGAGAGTGCAGAATGTGGTATTACAGTCATAGCTAGGGTGTAGAGAAAGATCAGCTTAATGCGAGGTAGGTCCATTCAAAAGTCTGATGGCAGCAAGGAAGAAGCTGTTCTTGAGTCTGTTGGCACGTGACCTCAGACTTTTGTATCTTTTTCCCAAATGAAGAAGGTGAAAGAGAGAATGTCCAGGGTGTGTAGGGTCCTCAATTATACTGGCTGGTTTTTCGAGGCAGCGGGAAATGTCAACAGAGTCAATGGATGGGAGGCTTCTGTAGTTCCTTGCGGTCTTGGGCAGAGCAGGAGCCATACCAACCTGTGATACAACCAGAAAGAATGCTTTCTATGGTGCATCTGTAAAAGTTCGTGAGAGTCGTACCATGCCAAATTTCCTTAGTCTTCAGAGAAAGTAGAGGTGTTGGTGGACTTTCTTAACTATAGTGTTGGCATGGGGGGACCAGGACAGGTTGTTGGTGATTTGGACACCTAAAATCCTGAAGCTCTCAACCCTTTCTACTTCATCCCCATTGATGTAGACAGGGGCGAGTTCTACGCTTCCTGAAGTCAATGACAATTTCATTTTGTTGACATTGAGGGAGAGATTATTGTCGCCACACCAGTTTACCAGTTTCTCAATCTCATTCCTGTTCTCTGTCTCGTCATTGTTTGAGATCTGACCCATTACGGTGGTGTCGTCAGCAAACTTGAAAATCGAGTTGGAGGGGAATTTGGCCACACAGTCCCAGGTGTATAAGGAGTATAGTAGGGGGCTGAGAACACAGCCTTGTGGGACACCGGTGTTGAGGATGATCGTGGAGGAGGTGTTGTTGCCTGTCCTTACTGATTGTGGTCTGTGAGTTAGAAAGTTCAGAGTCCAGTTATAGAGGGAGGAGCCGAGGCCCAGGCCACAGAGTTTGGAGATGAGATGAGATAATGGTGTTGAAAGCTGAGCTGTAGTCAATAAATAGGAGTCTGACAAAGGTGTTCTTGTTATCCAAGTGTTCCAGGATTGAGTGCAGGGCCAGGGAGATGGCATCTGCTGTGTACCTGTTGTGGCAGTGGGCAAACTGTAGTGGATCCAGGTAGTCTGGGAGGCTGGAATTGATTTGTACCATGACTAACCTTTCAAAGCACTTCATTATGATGGATATCAGAGCCACCGGCTGATAATCATTAAGGCACGCTGCTTGGTTTTTCTTAGGTACCGGGATGAATGGATACTAGGGAACTTGGGGAAATAAATAGATGTCTTAAGGAGTGTAAATATTACAGAGAAGGAGGTGCTGGAAGTCATAAAGCGCATCAAGATAGATAAACCCCCCAGGACCTGATGAAGAGTATCCCCAGACATTGTGGGAGGCTAGGAAGAAAATTGCAGGTTCCCTAGCCAAGATTTTTGAATCATTGATAGTCATAAATGAGGTGCCTGAAGATTGGAGAGTAGCAAATGTTGTGCCTTTGTTTAAAAAGGGCTGCAGGGAAAAGCCTGGGAACTACAGGCCAGTGAGCCTCATATCTGTGGTGGGTAAATTGGTGGAAGGTGTTTTGAGAGACAGGATCTACAGGCATTTAGAGATGCAAGGACTGATTAGGGACAGTTAGCATGGCTTTGTGAGTGGAAAATCATGTCTCATAAATTTAATTGAGTTTTTTGAAGAGGTAATCAAGAAGGTAGATGAGGGCAGTGCAGTCGATGTTGTCTACATGGACTTTAGCAAGGCCTTTGACAAAGTACTGCATGATAGGTTGTTGCATAAAGTTAAATCTTACAGGATCCAGGGTGAGGTATCTAAATGGATATAAAATTGGCTTCTTGACAGAAGCCAGAAGTAGTTGTAGAGAGTTGTTTTTCAAACTGGAGGCCTGTGACCAGCAGTGTGCCTCAGGGATCAGTGCTGGGCCCACGGTTATTCGTCATTTATATTAATGATTTGGATGAGAATATAGGGGGCATGGTTTGTAAGTTTGCAGATGACACCAAGATTGATGGCATAGTGGACAGTAAAGAAAGTTATCTCCAGCTGCAATGGGATCTTGATCAGTTGGGCCAGTGGGCTGACGAATGGCAGATGGAGTTTAATTTAGACAAATGTGAGGTGATGCATTTTGGTAGACTGAACCAGGGCAGAGCTTACTCAGTTAATGGTAGGATGTTGGGGAGAGTTACAGAACAAAGAGATCTAGGAGTACATGTTCATTGCTCCTTGAAAGTGGAGTCACAGGTGGACAGAGTGGTGAAGGCAGCATTCGGCATGCTTGGTTTCATCGGTCAGAACATTGAATACAGGAGTTGGGACGTCTTGTTGAAGTTGTACAAGACATTGGTAAGGCCACACTTGGAATACTGTGTGCAATTCTGATCACCCTATTATAGAAGGATATTATTAAACTAGAAAGAGTGCAGAAAAGATTCTACCGGGACTTGATGGTTTAAGTTACAAGGAGAGACTGAAACGACTAGGACTTTTCTCTCTGGAGCATAGGAGGCTGAAGGGTAACCTTATAGAGGTCTATAAAATAATGAGGGGCATAGACAAGATAGAGAGTCAATATCTTTTCCCAAAGGTAGGGGAGTCTAAAACAAGAGGGCATAGGTTTAAGGTGAGAGGGGACAGATACAAAAGTGTCCAGAGGGGCAATTTTTTACACAAAGGGTGGTGAGTGTCTGGAACGAGCTGCCAGAGTAGTAGAGGCGGGTACAATTTTGTCTTTTAAAAAGCGTTTAGACAGTTACATGGGTACGATGGGTATAGAGGGATATGGACCAAACCTGGGCAATTGGGACTAGCTTAGGGGTTTTAAAAAAAAAGGGTGGCATGGACAGGTTGGGCCGAAGGGCCTGTTTCCATGCTGTAAACCTCAATGATTCTATGAATGGGTTTGAGAAAAATATCAGCCATGATTGAACAGACTCGATGGGCCGAGTGGCCTAATCCTGCTCCTATGGTCAAACCCACACGTTTTTGGAATGTGGGAGGAAACGCACACAGACACAGGGAGAACGTGCAGACTCCACACTGACAGTGACCCAAGCCAGGAATCGAACCCAGGTCCCCGGGGCTGTGAGGCAGCAGCGCTAACCACTGCGCCACCGTGCCAGGAACAAAGGGAGTCGAGAGAGAAGGGGGCAGATTGTGGCAGGGGAGAAATGGGGAGGAGGCTGCCGAGTAGCGGAGGTTTGTTCTCGAGCGAGTAGGTGACTGGGGAAGAAGGACAAAGAGAATGACAGAGAGGGCGATTGCAAAGGCAGCGGACAATTGATCGCCAGCTTGGAGAGAAGATACACAGAGGATTCCCTACAAAAATCCAAAGGGAATAAGGGATTTAAAACTCTGCAAGATGGTAGTGGGAACCTACGAGGGAGTCAAACTCCCAGGTGTATACTCCCAGTATTGTTTATACTGTTAATAATTAATCCTGAGGGAGATTACGAACAACATTATCAAACTTACATGACACAAAGCTTTGTGACCTTAAGTGAACAGCAGGGTGGGACAATGTAGATGGATTGGCTGAAGAAATACAGACAACTTTTGCTGAGGAGACCCACCGATTAATGCAGCAGGCGTTACACCAGAGTGTCAATCCTGAGCGAGGCTGTAAAATATATAAATAACGGGGGCACGACTAATTAGCCATTCAGCCAATGTACACAAGACTTACCGAGAGGCACTGTGGCACACTGGTTAGCACTGCTGCCTCGCAACACCAGGGACCTGGGTTCGATTCTGGCCTCAGGTCACTGTGTGTGTAGAGTTTGCACATTCTCCACGTGTCTGCGTGGGTTCCCTCCGGGTGCTCCGGTTTCCTCCCGCACTCCAAAGATGTGCAGGTTAGGTGGATTGGCCGTGCTAAATTGCCCCTTAGTGTCAGGGGGACTAGCTAAGGTAAAATGCATGGGGTGATGGGGATAGGGCCTGGGTGGGATTGCGGTCGGTGTAGACTTGATGGGCTGAATGGCCTCCTTTAGGATTCTATGAACTGTGTGAAGTTTGCACACTCTCCTCGTGCCTGCGTGGGTTTTCTCCGGGTGCTCCGGTTTCCTCCCACAGTCCAAAGATGTGCGAGTTAGGTTGATTGGCCGTGCTAAAAATTGCCATTTGTGTCCTGAGATGCGTGGATTAGTAGGTAAATATGTAGGGATATGGGGGTAGGGACAGGGTGGGATTGTGGTCGGTGCAGACTCGATGGGCCGAATGGCCTCTTTCTGTGCTGTAGGGTTTCTATGATTCCAGCATGCTGGGGGGTATTTCTGGTGTTCAAATGGCTCTGGTTAGTGGTTATAGACATTCTGCAGCATATCTTTACGAGCAGGGGTGGATTGGAGCTGTGGGGAGATGGAATTACTGTCCTTGCTTTCTCTCCGTCAAATGAGGAATGAAGGTAAGCAGTTTATTCGAGGGGCGGGTCAGTGTGTTTGGAGCAGGGGAACTTTCAAAACTGAGACACACTGACCCACCCCTGGTTGTGCTGAGTTGCACATTCTGGGGATCACAGAATCCCTACCATGCAGAAGGAGGCCATTTGGCCCATCGAGTCTGCACCGACCACAACCCCACCCAGGCCCCTATCCCCATATATTTACCCTGCTCATCCCCTCGACATTAGGGCCAGTTTAGCCAATCAACCTAACCCGCACATCTTTGGAGGAAACCCACACGGGGAGAATGCGTAAACTCCACACAGACAGCGACCCAAGCCGGGAATCGAACCCAGGTCCCTGGCTCTGTGAGACAGCAGTGCTAACCACTGTATCACCGTGCCACCCATGTGGGGGGATGTTAGAGGTTCTCTTATGGGATGTGTACAAATCGCTAGCTGAGCCAGCATTTATTCCAGTTCCAATTCTCCCCTGCGTCTGGTGACATGCTAAGGCAAACTGTTGTCTACGGCTAGTAATTCCCGGAACTTGTCACTAGTCTGTTGCCAGGGGGCTTGTAACTTGAGGGGAGCCACTCCACATCAAGCATGGCTGACCAGGAGTCTCCCGCTCTCACCACCAGCCATTGGCTGTTTGCATCAGTGCCTTTAGCACATGCAAATAGGGGATAGGTGGGACACTGGGTTGATTGTATCTCTGCAACATTCAATACCATCGCCTTCCATTGTTCTGTGGGACAGCTCTTGTGAGGCTCCATGCAATGGTAATGAAGCTAATATTATCTTCATCAATCGCACTTCAGGTAAGGAGGGTTTTTTTCCCATTCATTCATGGAACATGGGCGTCACTGGTTGGCCAGCACTTATTAGCCATCACTCGTTGTCCGAGGGCAGTTGAGAATCCACCACATTGCTGTGGCTCTGGAGTCACATATAGGCCAGACCGGGTAAGGACGGCAGATTTCTTTCCCTAAAGGAGGTTAGTGGGTTTTTCCAACAATGGTTTCATGGTCACCAGTAGATTCTTAACTCCAGATATTTCAAATTGAATTCAAATTCCACCATCTACTGTGGTGGGATTCAAACTTGGGTCCCCCAGAACATTAGCTGAGTTTCTGGATTAATAGACTTGCGGTAGTACCACGAGGCCATTGCCACCCCAATCATAGATCATAGGATCCTACAGTGCAGAAGGAGGCCATTCAACCCATCGAGTCTGCACCGACCACAATCCCACCCAGGTCCGTTCCCCCAACCCCACATATTTTCTCTGCTAAGCCCCCAGACACTGGAGGCAATTTAGCATGGCCAATCCACCTGACCTGTCCAACTTTGGACACTAAGGGGCAATTTAGCATGGCCAATCCACCTAACCTGTACAACTTTGGACACTAAGGGGCAATTTAGCATGGCCAATCCACCTAACCTGTACAACTTTGGACACTAAGGGGCAATTTAGCATGGCCAATCCACCTAACCTGTACAACTTTGGACACGAAGGGGCAATTTAGCATGGCCAATCCACCTAACCTGTACAACTTTGGACACTAAGGGGCAATTTAGCATGGCCAATCCACCTAACCTGTACAACTTTGGACACTAAGGGGCAATTTAGCATGGCCAATCCACCTAACCTGTACAACTTTGGACACTAAGGGGCAATTTAGCATGGCCAATCCACCTAACCTGTACAACTTTGGACACTAAGGGGCAATTTAGCATGGCCAATCCACCTAACCTGTACAACTTTGGACACGAAGGGGCAATTTAGCATGGCCAATCCACCTAACCTGTACAACTTTGGACACTAAGGGGCAATTTAGCATGGCCAATCCACCTAACCTGTACAACTTTGGACACTAAGGGGCAATTTAGCATGGCCAATCCACCTAACCTGTACAACTTTGGACACGAAGGGGCAATTTAGCATGGCCAATCCACCTAACCTGTACAACTTTGGACACTAAGGGGCAATTTAGCATGGCCAGTCCATCTAACCTGCACATCTTTGGACACTAAAGGGCAATTTAGCATGGCCAATCCACCTAACCTGTACAACTTTGGACACGAAGGGGCAATTTAGCATGGCCAATCCACCTAACCTGTACAACTTTGGACACTAAGGGGCAATTTAGCATGGCCAGTCCATCTAACCTGCACATCTTTGGACACTAAAGGGCAATTTAGCATGGCCAATCCACCTAACCTGTACAACTTTGGACATGAAGGGGCAAGTTAGCACGGCCAGTCCACCTAACCTACACATCTTTGGACACTAGAGGGGAATTTAGCATGGCCAATCCACCTAACCTGCACATCTTTGGACACTAGAGGGGAATTTAGCATGGCCAATCCACCTAACCTGCACATCTTTGGACACTAGAGGGGAATTTAGCATGGCCAATCCACCTAAGCTACATATCTTTGGACATTAAAGGGCAATTTAGCATGGCCAATCTCTCTAATCTACACACCTTTGAAGTGTGGGAGGAAACCGGAACACCTAGAGGAAACCCAAGCAGTCATGGGGAGAACGTGCCAACTCCGCACAGACAGTGATTTGAGGCCGGAATCGAACCCGGGTCCCTGGCGCTGTGAGGCAGCAGTGCTAACCCACTGTGTCACCGTGCTGCCTCCAGGTAACTGTCTTCTATTTATGGCTCCTAGCATTGGATTCCCTGACAAGAAGAAATGTTTTCTCCACATCTGGCTGCATCGTGACCTTAAACACCTTGACTGGGTCCTCGTGACGCACATTAGCTCAGAGTCACATAAAGAGAGCTCACAAAATGGGATTAGACCTCTCATTTGGAGCAGTCAGATTAAAGTTTAGGATTTCAGAAAGAGGTTTGAAGGACGAACGGTATTAAGTCAGAAATATGTACAGGATTGAAGGCAGATTGTGATGACAATAAGTCTGAAATTAATAAATATTTTAATAAACAGATCTGCATAATAGATTTACTATTTTAATAAAGGAACAGAAAGATATTTAATAAATCAAGATGCTTCAAGTAATGATTTAATGAACTTTGATGTGAAAAATTATTCCATTAATAAGAAATGATTTGCTAAATTATATCTAAAACTGTTTGACCCATAAAAAAAAGAGGAAAGAGGGTCTTAAAAGAAGAGGGGGAAGTGAGGGCATTAGAGTGAGAATTCAAAGATATAGGGCTCACAGGGAGATACAGATGAAGGCCATTCAGCCCTGCAAGCCTATTCCACCCCTCGATAAGATCATTGTTAATCTGTGACCTGATTCAATTTTATATTATTTACCCCTTCACAGGAGGCAGACCATCACTGGTTAGGCCGCTATTTATCGCTAATTCCTGATTGACCTAGAGGGAGTTGTGGAGAGCCTTCTTCTTGAACCGTTGAGTTGATGAACATACAGATTCAGAGCAAGTGTAAACTGCAACCTGCTCCACCATTCAGTAAAACCATAGCTAATCTGATTGCTCTACACATTCCACCTAGTGCTGATAACCTTTGACCCCCTTGGTGGTCAAGTACAACCCTGATGTCATTTGACCCCTCTGGTAGTCAAGAACAACTCTGATAACCTTTGACCCCCTTGGTAGTCAAGTCCAACCCTTGATGACCTTTGACTCCCTTGGTAGCCAAGAAGTATCCTTGGTAACCTATGACGTCTGCCTGCCCACCCTCCCCCCCCCTCCGGTGGTCAAGAACTATCTCTAATGACCTTTGACATCCATACTGGTCAGAATTCTACCTTAAAATGTTCCAATGACCCTGCCTCCACTGTTCCCTAGGGAAGAGAGTTCCAAGGATTCATGAACATCTAAAATAGAAGAGATCCGTCGGATTTGCCTCTCAAGTGGAAGCTCCTTATTTTTAAATTCGCTCCTAGTTTGACCTTCTACGTGGTGTAGTGACACTCACATTGCTGTTAGGAAGGGAATTCTAGGATTTTGACCCTGTGATGGATCATACAACCAAAAGAAAAAGGAACAGGAGTAGGCCATTCAGCCCTTCGAGCAGATGGTGGCATGCCCAAGGGCACTGCTATTTTTACAATGCCTTTCCAAATCAATCAGTTTTGATAATCCTAGGGCGAGGTGATGGTGTAGTGGGAATGTTGCTGGACTAGTAATCCAGAAGTCCACACGGTGCTTTGAGGAAAAAAGGGTTCAAATCCCACCACGGCACTTAAATTCCATTAATAAAATCAGGAATATAAAGGTAATCTTAGTAATGGCACAGATCTTTGTAAATGCCTACCTGTTTCACTGTTTGGGGCCCGGCTGTATTATCGCTAGACTATTAATCCAGAAACTCAGCTAATGTTCTGGGGACCCGGGTTCGAATCCTGCCCACGGCAAATGGTGAAATTTGAATTCAACAAAAAAAATCTGGAATTCAGAATCTACTGATGACCATGAAACCATTGTCAATTGTTGGAAAAACCGTCTGGTTCACTAATGTCCTTTAGGGAAGGAAATCTGCTGTCCTTACCTGGTCTGGCCTACATGTGACTCCAGAGCCACAGCAATGTGGTTGTCTCTCCATTGCCCTCAGGACAAGGGCAACAAGGGATAAATAATGGCTGAGCTAGCGATGTCCCATGAATGAAGAAAATATAGTGTCCTAGAGTGAAGAAAATCTGCCGTCCTTACCCGGTCTGGCCTACACGTGACTCAGAGCCACAGCAATGTGGTTGACTCTGAGATGCACTCTGAAATAGCCAAGCAAGCCACGTTGATGGGCAATTAGAGATGGGTGACAAATGTTGGCCTTGTTAGCGATGCCTACAGCCCACAAACAAATTTTTAAAATGCAACCATTGACAGATCCTGGCAGTCCACAACACACTGACCGTGTCCAAACTCGCTCATCCGGCATGGGGTCAAGCAGTTGAAATCTGGGTCAGTTAAATTGGCAGCCTTTGTGTTCATTGACCTGAGGAGGGATAGACCATACTCCAATGCTCTTCCAATCGTCCTGCAGACTGGGACTCTAATCTTTCCTCTGTTTGCTGCAGCAGATAGTGGGGGTGAACCAACCAGATTAACTACCTGTATCAGAGCAAAGTAACTGTGGTACTCACCGTGGGCTCAGGGAAGAGCTTAAGCTGACGAGGCTTTAAATAGAGAGAGAGAGTTACTGAGAAAATGTACCTGTGATCAGAACGCTTTAATGTGAACCAAATACATCAACTGCCATTACAGATTGCATCATTGGGACAGGTGCAAATTGTTTAGTATTTAGAACAAAATTAAGAATTTAGTTCAAAACCATTCAATTCCATTCAAATCATTCAAATCAATTCCATTCATTTTAATTCAGTTCAAATCAGTTTGAATCAATTCAATTCACTTCAAAACTCCCAAATCAATTCAATTCAGTTCAAATCATTCAAATCAATTCCATTCATTTTAATTCAGTTCAAATCAGTTTGAATCAATTCAATTTACTTCAAAGCTCCCAAATCAATTCAATTCAGTTCAAATCACCCAAATCAATTCAATTCATTTTAATTCAGTTTGAATCAATTCAATTCACTTCAAAACTCCCAAATCAATTCAATTCAGTTCAAATCACTCAAATCAATTCAATTCATTTTGATTCAGTTCAAATCAGTTTGAATCAATTCAATTCACTTCAAAACTCCCAAATCAATTCAATTCAGTTCAAATCACTCAAATCAATTCAATTCATTTTGATTCAGTTCAAATCAGTTTGAATCAATTCAATTCACTTCAAAACTCCCAAATCAATTCAATTCAGTTCTATTCACTCCAACCAATTCATTTTAATTTAGTTCAAATCAGTTTGAATAAATTCAATTCAGTTCAATCACTCCAATCAATTTAGTTCAGTTCAAATCAATTCAATTCACTTTAAAACTCCCAAATCAATTCAATTCATTTCAACTCTGTTCAAATCATTCAAATCAATTCAATTGAATGGTAAGCGTGTTTGATATTTGTAGAGCAGACTAAGGAAATTTGGCCTGTCCACTACGACTTTCACCAACTTTTACAGATGCACCATAGAAAGCATTCTTTCTGGTTGTATCACAGCTTGGTATGGCTCCTGCTCTGCCCAAAAGTCAAAAAATTAAAAAAGGTCATGAATGTAGCCCAATCCATCACGCAAACCAGCCTCCCATCCATTGATTCTGTCTACACTTCCCACTGACTCGGAAAAGCAGCCAGCGTAATTAAGGATCCCATATACCCCGGACATTTTCTCTTCCACCTTCATTGGTCGGGAAAAAGATATAAAAGTCTGAGGTCACGTACCAACCGACTCAAGAACAGCTTCTTAACTGCTGCCATCAGACTTTTGAATGGACTTATCTTGAATTAAGTTGATCTTTCTCTACACCCTAGCTATGACTGTAACACAATATTCTGCATTCTCTCATTTCCTTCTCTATGAATGGTACACTTTGCCTGTACAGCATGCAAGAAACAATACTTTTCACTGTATACTAATACATGTGACAATAATAAATCAAATCAAAATCAAATTAAATCATTTTAATTCAGTTCAGATTAGTTCAAATCAATTCAACTAGGTTCAAATCGCTTCAATTCAATTGAAATCACTCAAATCAAAGCAATTCATTTCAATTCCATTGAAATCAATTCAAATAAGTTCAAACCAGTTCAATTCTTCAACAACAAACTAAGGGTCATCAATTTAATCAATTTTCTGTGAACTTGAGCTCCTCCAAAACTCTGCTGCCCCATTCTAACCCACACCAAGTCCTAAAACCAAACCGTTTTCACACCAAGTGCTATACCTCACGGACCTGCCTTAATTTTAATGTTTTTATCCTCCTTTTCAAATTCCTTCGTGACCTTGTCCTCTTCCTTTCCCTGCAATCACCTTTATATCATACAGCCCTCCAAGAACTTTGCATCTAATTCTGGCCTCGTGACCATCACCACTTTTGGGAGAGGTATGGCCTAGTTCTATTATCACTAGACTATTAAACCAGAACCTCAGCTATTAAGAATCTACTGATGACCATGAAACCATTGTCGATTGTGGGAAAAACCCATCTGGTTCACTAATTTCCTTTAGGGAAGGAAATCTGCCGTCCTTACCCGGTCTGGCCTACATGTGACTTCAGAGCCACAGCAATATGGTTGACTGTTAACTGCCCTTGGATAACTAGGGATGGGCAATAAATGCTGGCCAACCAGCGTCACTCATGTCCCACAAATGAATAATAAAAAAAAATCCCCCTACCTACACATCTTTGGACACTAAGGGGCAATTTAGCATGGCCAATCCACCTAACCGGCACATCTTTGGACACCAAGGGGCAATTTAGCATGGCCAATCCACCTAACCTACACATCTTTGGACACTAAGGGGCAATTTTCATGGCCAATCCACCTAAACTGCACATCTTTGGACACTAAGAAGCAATTTAACATGGCCAACCCACCTAAGCTACATCCTTGAACACTAAGGGGCAATTTATCATGGTCAATCCACGAACCCGCATATCTTTGGACACTAAGGCACAAGTTAGCAAGGCCAATCCACCTAACCTGCACATCTTTGGATATTATGGGGCACATTAGCATGGCCAATCCACCTAACCTGCATAGTTTGGACTGTGGGAGGAAACCCACAACTCTTTGTAGCTTCATGCACTTTTAGTCTGTTGCTATGATCAAGAGTCAAAGGACCTGAACCCTTCACTTCGCTTTCTCTCCTGCTGAGATTTTCCAGAGTGTTCTGTTCTTGTTTCGGATTCCAGCATCCGTGGTCTTTTTCTTATTTTTATTACCATCCCAGTCATCCAATCAGACCCCTATTTGCATTTTCCTGGTCAAATATGCCTTCAGTCTCCTGCTGCGTTAGGATTCGACGCGATTTAAATTTTTGAATGAATCAAACTCCCCTGTTAGCCAGCAGTGACGGGCCAGAGGCTGATTTGCAGGCAGATGATAGCCATAACATTCAGCAGAAAGTGAAACCCAACGCTCCTCTGAGCTGTCTTGACACTGACTCATTTTCTCACACGCTCAACGCGGTGATATCTAGCGGCTAGTTTAGATGGAAATGTAACTGCACAATTAGGTCTTGTTGTCAACATTTGGTGGAATTTGTACTCACAGGAACGCGTTACATTTTCCACCTTTGTTACTTTTCAGACTCGGATGATGGAAGGACGGCTGCCTTTAGAATCATAGAATCTCTGCAATGCAGAAGGAGGCCATTCAGGCCATCCAGCCCCACACCGATAGCAATCCCACACAGGCCCTAGCAGGACTAGAGGGCACAGCCTCAAGATAAGAGGGGGGGGGGCAATTTAGATTAGAGTTGAGGAGGAACTTCTTCACTCAAAGGGTGGTGTATCCCTGGAATTCTCTGCTCGTTGAAGTGGTGGAGGCTACCTCGCTAAATATATTTAAGACACAGGTAGATAGGTTTCTGATAGACAGGGGAATTAAGGGTTACGGGGAGAAAGCGGGAAAGTGGAACTGATCCACTTCAGATCATCCATGATCTTATTGAATGGCGGGGCAGGCTCGAAGGGCTAGATGGCCTACTCCTGCTTCTATTTCTTATGTTCTTATCCCCGCACTTTGGGTTCATGTCACACTACATGTGACCCCCACCATTTGGCCTGGGCTTGCAAAATCTGACCAACTGCCCTGGTTTGAGGCAATACCCATCTCTTTAATCTGCGATCATCCCTCTCTCCACTCGCACAGTCTGCACCTGTAAAGACTCGCACTCCAACCATTATCTTGCAAATGTGTCTATATACGCCCTGTTTGTGGACCCAACTCTCCACTCACCTGATGAAGGAGCAGTGCTCCGAAAGCTTGTGATTCCAAATAAACTTATTGGTCTGTATCCTGGTGCTGTGAGATTTCTTACTGTGCCTATCCCCGTAACCCCGATGTGTTTACCCTGCTAATCCCCTCTGACACCAAGGGGAAATTTACCATGGCCAATCCACCTAACCCACACAACCCTGGCTGACCTGGAATCTCTCCCTCACTTACCGCCAGCCATTGGGGTGTTTGGAAGGATTTTGCAGATTGACACTCTACCTGTTTGCCCCCGTTACGGATACACTTTCCTTGACCGCCAAGCCATGGGGTGGGACTCAAACCTGGAGCTTCTGGCCAAGGGATGCTAATCCTACTGCGCCACAAGACTCCTCTCTGAGGTATTTGCACTTATCCACTTGTGGCCTTCAGATGGGGCCTGCCTTTAATTGTTCCTTCATTGTTGGATATGCCTTCAGTTACTGAGACCCAGGGATCTGGAATTCCCTCCCTAAATACCCACCTTTTAAAACCTAGCACTTTTGCCACACACACACACACACACACACACACACACACACACACACACACACACACACACACACACACACACACACACATGTCCCAACGTGGCTCAATGTTTAACAGTACCCCTGTGAAACGCATTGGGCCATTTTACTAGCTTTTTCTAATTCATTTGTGGGACATGGGCATCGCTGGCTGGACCAGCATTTATTACCCATCCCTAATTGACCCTCAAGAAGCTGATGGTGAGCTGCCTTCTTAAATCACCACAGTCCATGTTCGATGGGTTGACCCACAATACCACTAGGGAGGGAATTCCAGGATTTTGACCCAGCAACTGTGACGGAACAGCCGATACATTTCCAAGTGAGGACGGTGAGTGACTTGGAGGGGAACTTGCAGGCGGTGGTGTTCCCATGTCCTTCCAGATAAAAGTTTATTTATTAGTGTCACAAGTAGGCTTACATTAACACTGCAATGAAGCCACTGTGAAAATTCCCTGGTCGCCACACTCTGATGCCTGTTTGGGTTACACTGAGGGAGAATTTAGCACGGTCAATGCACCTAACCAGCACGTCTTTCAGACTGAGAGAGGAAACTGGACCACCCAGAGGAAACCCATGCAGACACAGGGCAAATGTGCAGACCCCACACAGGCAGTGACCCAAGCTGGGAATCGAACCCCAGTCCCTGGAGCTGTGAGTCAGCAGTGCTAACCACTGTATCTCCACGTATATGGAAGTGGTCATGGGTTTGGAAGATGCTGAGTAAGGATCTTTGGTGAATTGCTGCAGTGCATCTTGTAGATGGTACACACTGCTGCTACTGAGCATCAGTGGTGGAGGAGACTGGATGTTTGTAGATGTGGTGCCAATCAAATAGGCTGCTTTGTCCTGAATGGGGTTGGGCTTCTTGAGTATTGGAGCTGCACCCATCCACACAAGTGGGGAGTATTCCATCATACTCCTGACTTGTGCCTTGTAGATGGCTTTGGGGGATCAGGAGGTGAGTTACTCACTGCGGTATTCCCAACCTCTGACCTGCTCTTGTACCCACTGTGTTTATGTGGTGAGTCCAGTTGAGTTTCTGGTCAATGGTAACCCCAAGGATGTTGACAGTGGGGGAAATTCAGTGATGGTAACACCATTGAATGGCAAGAGTGATGGTTAGAGTGTCTCTTACTGGTGATGGGCATTACCTGGCATTTGTGTGGTATGAATGTTACTTGCCACTTGTCAGTCCAAGCCTGGCTATTGTCCACATCTTGTTGCACGTGGAGTACCTGAGTTGTGAATAGGTTAAAAATACTACATAAACACCTATTTAGAAATACTTTTATACCTTTCTCCTACCAGTTCTCCTCCAAGTTCCACTCGCCATCCTGACTTAGAGCAACATTGCCATTCTTTCATTGTCGCTGGGTCAAAATGCTCGCATCCATCTATAGGTATACCTACACCACACAGGCTGTAGCTTTCAAAGCGGTAAGCTCACCAGCACCTTCAGAAAGAATGTTCCCGATGGTGGGGGAGTCCAGAATGATGGGAGGATAAGGAGTAAAGCTTTTAGAACTGAGGTGAGGAGAAATTTCTTCACCTAGAGAGGGTGGTGGATGTGTGGGATTCACTCCCACAGAAAGTAGTTGAGGCCAAAACATTATCCAATTTCAAGAAGAAATTAGATACAGCTCTTGGGGTTAAAAGGATCAAAGGGTATGAGGTACTGGCACAGTGGGTTAGCATTGCTGCCTCACAGTACCAGAGGCCTGTGTTCGATTCCCGGCTTGGGTCACTGTCTTTGCACATTCTCCCAGTGTCAGCGTGGGTTTCCTCTGGATGCTCCAGTTTCCTCCCAGCCGCCAAAGATATGCGGGGAAGGTTGATTGGCTATGCTAAATTGACCCCAATGTCAGGGGATTAGCAGGGTAAATATTGGGGGGGCAGTTTAAACGGGGATAAGGCCTGGGTGGGATTGTGGTCAGTGTAGACTCTGGGCTGAATGGCCTCCTTCTACAGTGTAGGGATTCTACGAAGGGGGGGGGAGGGGATGAGAAAAATCAGGATATTGAATTTGTTGATAAATGAGTGATGGAACAGTATTGAAGGGCTAAATGGCCTACTGCTGCTTATATGTGTCAAGGGCAGGATAGCTGACCCTGTATGCAAAGCTCATAGCCCAAGATAGATAAAAAACATACATGGGATCCACACTGTCTGCATGAATCAATATGCTTGTGGTTTTTCTTTTGGGAGAGAGCCCCTATAATTACGATCAGTTTTTTCCCAAAACCAGCACTACATTAAAGACCCCCTAAAGTGACAGAAATCCCTGGGATTGAACCAGGAACAAGGTTACGGCGGCTGAAAGAATTCAGTGCGGTTGGGCTAGGGGTTCCCCCGGGAGTCATTTCTCAAAACATTCTGTTCCTAACCTACAATAATGGCAGGAATATCGAGACTGCATGGAATTGTGGCAAGCCGGAGTATGATTTACAGCAGGATTGTAGATAGATCACCCAGGGAACAGAACAATAAAACACTGACTGAAAAAAAAACATGCAAAGTTTTTCATCATGTACTCATCAGAGCAGCTTGCAAAAAAATAGCAACAGTAAAATGAACAGAATTTGTACTGCATGGGAAGAGTATGCTGATTGGTAGAGGTGTTACCATGGGAAATGTGGCATAAATTCTCATACAGCACAAACTTTTCCCTTTATTGTTAGCATTTTCTTATGAGCTGTTCTGATGGGTGCAAAATGGAAAACTTTGATAGCATTTTTTTTTAAAAAAGCCAATACTCAAGTCCTATAGTACCAAATGACTTTAGTAAGTGCAAAGAATGACGCATTAGCCCTAATTTTATTGTCCCACCATGGGAATGGGAGTGGGAGAGGTGCAGAGCATAGAAAGGTCCATTGTCTCAGGCCGGGATTTTACAGTTTCAGGATGAGCGAGGCTGTAAAATCCGACCCACCGTCTACAAGTCACTTTAGAATCATAGATTAGAATCCCTACCTTGCAGAGGCGGCCATTCAGCCCATCAGATCTGCACCGACTCTCTGACAGAGCATCTTAGCCAGGTCTGCTCCTTCCATCCTATGCCTGTAACCCACAAATTTAGCATGGCCAATCTAGCTAACCAACACATTTTTGGACATTAAGTTACAGAATACTACAGTGCAGAAGAGGCCCATCAAGCCTACCCCAACACAGCTGTATATGGATTTAGCATGGCCAATCCCCATAAACCTGTACATCTTTGGGGGCTAAGGGGCAATTTAGCATGGTCAATCCACCTAACCTGCATATCTCTGGGGACTAAGGGGCAATTTAGCATGGCCAATCCACCCACACATTTTTGGATTTTAAGAGAGAGCAATAATTGCATTTTTCCCACATTTGAGTACAATAGACTTTCCCCCAACATAGCTGCGGGCAGCTACAAGAGGAAAGAAGAGCACATTTTTGGCTTGAGATCCAAGTGTTATTTAAGGGAACTGTCAATGCAAGGGACAGTAACGGCAGCAGCTGTAACATCAGGTCAACAAAACCAGGCTCATCGCAATGAGTTAGTGTGCGAGTTCCACAGCGAATAAAGGAAGGTAAATGGAATGTTGGATTTTATTTCAAAGCGAATGATGTACAAAAGGAGGGAAGTCTTGTTAAAATGATATAAGCCACTAGTTAGAATACAGTGAACGGTTTTGGTCCCCTTATTCAAGGAAAGATATATTGGAATTGGAAGAAGTCCAGACAAGGTTAATTAGGTTGATCCCAGGTATGAGGGGAGATTGAGTGAGTTGGGCCTATAATCATTGGAGTTTAGAAGGAGAGACAACCTTAGAGATGGACTCAGAAATACAGCATAGAAACAGGCGCTTCGGCCCAACTCATCCATGCTATACAGAATCATAGAATCCTACAGTACAGAGGGAGGCCATTTGGCCCATTGAATCTGCACCGACCATCTCACGCAGGCCCTACCTTCATAATCCCATGCATTTAACCTAGCTGGTCTCCCTGACACTAAAGGTGGCAATTTAACATGATCAATCCACCTAACCAGCACACCTTTGGACTGTGGGAGGAAACCCACACAGACACGGTGAGAATGTGCAAACTCCACACAGGCAGTGACCCGAGCCAGGGATTGAACCCGGGTCCCCGGTGCTGAGAGGCAGCAGTGCTAACCACTGTACCACCCAGATAAAGAATAGAATTCTCAAATGGTTTTGGCAGTGTAAATACCAAGAGGTGGTTTCTCCTTGTGGGAGAGCCTAGGGCATCATCTCACAGTGGTCACCCATTTAAGAGAGGGATTTCTTCTGAGGGTAGGGAATCTGTGGAATTTATAACTGCAGAGGGTGGTAGAGGCTGGGTGGTGTGTCCAAGGTGGAGGTGGACAGTTTTAAGGGTTATGGGAATAAGGCAGGAAAACGGAGTTTAATGATTATCACATTTGATCAGTCATGACAGAGCAGACTCAATGGGCCAAATAGAATCATAGGAAGGCCATTCAGCCCATTAAGTCCACACCAATCACAATCCCACCCAGGCCCTATCCCCCACACATTTACCTGCTGACACTAAAGGTCAATTTAGCACAGCCAGTCAACCTAACCTGCACATCTTCGGACTGCAGGAGGAAACCCATGCAGATACAGGGAGAATGTGTAGACTCCACATAGTGGCCCAAGGCCAGCATCAAACCCAGGTCCCTGGCACTTGGAGCAGCAATGCTAACCACTGTGCCCACCCTTCTGGCCTATTGCTGCTCCTACATCTTGTGACAATAGATATGGACATATTATACCTAAAAAAAATGACATAAGAACATAAGAAATAGGAGCAGGAGTAGGCCATCTAGCCCTTCGAGCCTGCCCCGCCATTCAATAAGATCATGGCTGATCTGTTGCTGCTCAGTTCCACTTTCCCGCCCTCTCCCCATAACCCTTAATCCCCTCTCTTATCAAAAACCCATCAACCCGCGTCTTAAAAATATTTAGCGAGGCAGCCTCCACCACTTCAACGGGCAGAGAATTCCAGAGATTCACCACCCTTTGAGTGAAGAAGTTCCTTCTCAACTCCGTTCTAAACCGCCCCCCTTTTATCTTGAGGCTGTGCCCCCTAGTCCTACTGTCTTTTTTGAGCGGGAAGAGTCTCTCCACCTCTATCCTATCCATCCCATTCATCCCATTCATCATCTTACACGTCTCAATGAGATCTCCCCTCATTCTTCTAAACTCTAACGAGTACAAGCCTAGTTTATTCAGCCTCTCCTCATAGCTCAACCCCCTCAACTCCGGTATCAGCCTAGTAAACCTCCTCTGCACTCCCTCCAAGGCCAAAATATCTTTGCGCAGGTGCGGCGCCCAAAACTGCACACAGTACTCCAGCTGCGGCCTCACCAATGCCCTATACAGCTGCAGCAAGACCTCCCTACTTTTATATTCAATCCCCCTCGCTATGAAGGCCAGCATCCCATTCGCCTTCCTGACCACCTGCTGCACCTGCAAGCTGGGTTTTTGCGACTCATGCACAAGGACCCCGAGGTCCCTCTGCACCGTCGCCTGCTGCAGTTTTTCGCCCCGTAAGTAATAGTCCTTCCTACCATTATTCCTACCAAAGTGGACCACCTCGCACTTGCCAACATTAAATTCCATTTGCCATTTCCTGGCCCATTCGCCCAGCCTATCTAGACCCTTCTGCAGACTCTCCACACCCTCCGCACAATTTGCCGTTCCCCCAATCTTGGTGTCATCAGCAAATTTCGACACCATACACTCGGTTCCCTCCTCCAGATCATCTATATAAATGGTAAAAAGCTGAGGCCCCAGCACCGACCCCTGGGGCACTCCACTAGTCACCATCCGCCAATCCGAATAGCACCCGTTGACCCCCACTCTCTGCCTCCTATTTGACAAACAATCCTCTATCCACGCTAACACCCTACCCCCAACTCCATGTCCCTCGACCTTCTGCAATAACCTCGAGGTACTTTGTCAAACGCCTTCTGAAAATCTAGAAAGACCACATCCACCGGCTCTCCTCTATCCACCGCCCTAGACACATCCTCATAGAACTCCAGTAAATTTGTCAGACACGACTTCCCTTTAACGAAACTGTGCTGCGTCTGCTCTATCAAGCAATTTCCTTCAAGATGCCTCGCAATTTCCTCCTTAATGACAGATTCTTACATTTTACCTACCACAGACGTTAAACTAACCGGCCTGTAATTCCCCGCCTTTTGCCTGGGACCCTTCTTAAACAACGGCGTAACATTAGCCGTTTTCCAATCATCCGGCACTTCCCCGGAATCCAGCGACGTCTGGAAAATAACCACCAAGGCATCCACTATCACCTCCGCCATTTCTTTCAGAACCCTCAGATGCATTCCATCCGGTCCTGAGGATTTGTCCACAATCAGCCCCTCCAGTCTGTCGAGCACCGCCTCTCTAGTAACAGTAATGTCATTAAGACCCTCCAGTCCTACCACCTTTCCATCGCTAACACCCGGCAAATTATTCACATCCTCCTCCGTGAAGACAAACAAAAAAGTTATTCAATACCTTAGCCATATCCCCATCCCCTACCACTAGGTCCCCTTTCTCATCCTCTAAAGGACCAACATTCACCCTAGCCAGCCTCTTCCTTTTTATATATTTATAAAAACTCTTGCTATCCTTTTTTATATTAAGCACTAGCCCAGCTTCATAGTTTCTCCTACCCTCCTTTATCAACTTCTTTGTCAATCTTTGTTGACATTTAAACCTCTCCCAATCCTCTTCTCGCCCACTACTCTTAGCTACTCTAAATTCCTCCGCTTTTAGTTTAACACTTTCCTTCACCTCCTTCGTTATCCACGGCTTATTACCTCTCCTCCTACTGTCCTTTTTGACCATCGGAATAAATTTCTGCTGAGCACCAAGAAAGATCTCCTTAAAGATCCTCCACTGCTCCTCAACAGACCCTCCCTCCAACGCGCTCCCCCAGTCCACATTCGCCAATTCTTCTCTCATCCTACCGTACTCCCCTCTATTCAAACAAAGGACGCGTGTCCGGGACCAAATTACACACTTCAAAAGAACAGTCCAGGGGGGAAAAACCAGATAGAGAATTATCTTTGAAATAAACAACTCTGACTGTTTACATGAACAGGCTGTTCAAAGGATTGAAGAGTAGATATGTTGCTGTGAGATTGGATCCAGACATATAATTGATAAGTACAAAGGAAACTGATGTTTGGAGAGTTCGAAGAAAGACTTTTACAGTTTCTAGTTTTGCGTACACTCCAGATTTATTAACTACCAAAATTACTGCATTGAATTTTGTATTATTGAGGTCTTCATCAGGGCTGATACTGATCCAGACACAAGTTCAGATCCCAACACTAACTGGGTGGCACAGTGGTTAGTATAACTGCCTCAGTGCCAGGGTCAAGGTTCGATTCCCAGCTTGGGTCACTGTCTGTGTGGAGTGTGCACGTTCTCCTTGTGTCTGTGTGGGTTTCCTCCTACAGTCTGAAAGACATGCGGGTTAGGGTGCATTGTCCATGCTAAATTCTCCCTCAGCGTACCCCAGAGTGTGGCAACTAGGGGATTTTCAGTCACTTCATCGCGGTGTGAATGTAAGCCTACTTGTGACACTAATAAATAAACTTAAAACAAACTCAAATCACCAAGCCCAAAGCAGATCAAACGGTTGCTTGGTAAGAACATCTTTGTATGTTGAATGACAACACAAAGTGGAATGCACAGCCTTGGATGGAAGACAGACCAGGATACAGAGTTATTCCAAGAAAGCATTTCCTTTTCCATCACGTGATTGGGATGTAGATCATCCACTTCGGCAGAGGTACAAGCTCCAGCTCTTAGCATCATCAACCCCCTCGACAGCTCCCGCTATACTTTGTTCAGGAGGATGTTATTGATAAGAACAAATGTATGTGTTTAAGATAGCTTTAAAGTTTATTTATTATTAGGGTCACAAATAGGCTAACAGTGCACCGAGGAACAAACTGAGAATCAGGAATGAATGGCAAGTGGGGCAGGAGTTGTAAGTTTCAGTTTCACGAGTAGGCTGACATTAACACTGCAATGAAGTTACTATGAAAATCCCCTAGTCACCACACACCGATGCTTGTGCGGGTACATTGAGGGAGAATTTTACACAGCCAATACACCCTAACCCACTGTCTTTCAGGCAGCTGGAGGAAACCACAGCAAACCCACAAAACACATGGTCTCCATACAGCGACCCAAGCCAGGAATTGAACCCAGCTCCCTAGCACTGTGAGGCAGCAGTGCTAATCACCGTGCTGCCCAAGAAGCCTTTGAATACTACAAAGATTCAACTGTCTTGATGCTAGGGTGTGAATCTTAACTCTACTCTGGGTGAGTATGTGGTTAGAAAGGGAGAGAAACCAAACTGGACGTTTGTGACTGACCACTCATAAAAAAGCATTGTAAATAATCTCTCAACAAACTGCCTAGTGTCATTTCACACATCTCCAAAGCAGAATTTTCCCATCCCACCAGCCTGGGAATTATAGGAGGTAGGACACAGACCATGCAAAGATCCGTTGACCACAGCTGGGATTTTCCAGCGAGTATGGCTGGAAAACCAAGAGCAATTTCTCACTCGTTAACAAAGTTGGTTCTCTTTACAGAACTGACTCAATTTCCAGTGATCTTTGTGCAAAATAAAAGCCTTGTGATGGAAAAGAGAGAACAGAGGGAGGGTTTAAAGATATGTGGGTTAAATTGACTGGCTATGCTAAATTGATCTTAGGGGGTTACAGGTATAGGGCCTGGGTGGGATTGTGGGTCAGGATGTGGATGTGCCGGCGTTGGACTGGGGTAAACACAGTAAAAAGTCTGACAACACCTGGTACTAAAACCAGGTGTTGTCAGACTTTTTATTGTGGGTCAGTACAGACTTGATGGGCCAAATGGCCTCCTTCACTGAGAAAACACTTTATTCTAATAAACTAGGTCAACGACTGTCGTGGATTGTAGCAAGTGAATGGTCCTTAGCTCAAACCATTTCTGTTATTTATAAAAAAAAAATCAGGTTATGTATGGGTGTTGATTAAAAAAGTATTTTTAGCAACAAATAAAACTACCAGTTTATAAGTTAGATAAATATAATCTTGCTATGGGGAGAAAGATGGGAGTGGGACTAATCAAAAAAGGTGCGATTGCAAAACACTATGGGTTTATTGTGATCTCGATCATAGAAGTGCAGGCAGCCATTCAGCCCATCGAGCAATTCTATCCAGGCCCTATCCCCATAATCCTGCATATTTATCCTGCTGCTAATCTCCCTGACACTAAGGGGCAATCTACCTAACCTGTACATCTGTGGACTAATGAGGAAGCCCACACAGACACAGGGAGGACATACAGACTCCACCTCAGTGACCCAAGCCAGGAATCAAACCTGGCCCCTGACACTGAGGCAGCAGTGCTATATTTCAAACTGGTGACACTGCCCCTTCTGAATCAGAAGGTTGTAGGTTCAAATCTCACTCCAGTGACCCGAACATACAAAATCTAGACTAACACTTGTGCAGTAGTGCTACATTGGTGGGAGGTGATGCCATAACTGCTGGGGAGAGGGGCTGCAAGTTCATTTGAAAAACCCTCTGCTTCTTAGTAACAGAATCCCTACAGTGCAAAGGGCCATTAGCCTATCAACAATTGCACCCCAGCCCTAACCCCACATATTTACCCACTAATCCCCCTAACCTACACAGACCAAGACACTAAGGGGCAATTTAGCACAGCCAACACACCTAACCAGCTCATCTTTTGGACTGTGGGAGGAAATCAGAACATCTGGAGGAAACCCACACAGACATGGGGAGAACATGCAGACTCCACACAGATAGGAATTCGAGGCAGGCATTGAACCTGGGTCCCTGGTGCTGTGGGGCAGCAGTGCTAACCACTAGGCTGCCCTAAATTTTATTTTAAACCCAGTGCAATTGAAATATTTTATGGAAATTTTGAACTAAAAATTAACTCTCAAGTTACCCAATTACTGAATAACCCAAACTGGAAATGTTAGCAGTTTGTCCTTGTAACTGACCCTTTAAAGTTAATTAAATCACAAGTAAGGCCTATATTAACACTGCAAAAGGAGTTGGTGAAATTCCACTATACTAAAATAGTCCAACACCTGTTTGGGTCAATTCACCTAAACAGCAGGTCTTTGACTGTGGGAGGAAACAGGAGCACCCAGGAGGTAACCCACGCAGACATGGGGAGAACATGCAAATAGTGACCCAAGCCAGGAATTGAACCCAGGCCCCTGGCACTGAAGCAGCAGTGCTAACCACTGTGCCACCCCACAACCAAAGCCCTTCAACTAAAGGAGAACAAACTATTCCCTATCCCCTGCTGTCCATGCCCCCCAGTCTTGAACGCAATTCTAATGTGCCCTAAAACAGAGTGGCATTTAATAGGAGTTATCTGACAATCACCGTGCTCAATTTAGAAAAGACGACAGTTCCATTCCCAGGCACCAACAGGAAAAGTACATTTGACTTCTCACAATATTTCAGTGATGAGTTGACCTGGAAGAAATATCCCGCGAGCAATTTCAAGAGTTACCATCAATTTCCAAAATCCAACAGTTGTATTAAACATTACGTCCAAAGGAATCTGTTTCTCTGAGCAGTACTTTCAACCCTTTGACCTGGTTTTTATTGACCGACTACGTGGATAGCACAAAGCACCTTGAAGGTACGCAAAACCCAGCGATCCAGACCAGCCAAGAACGCATCTGGAACCTTCTAGAGTGTACAATTGAATTGTGGGAGGAGGAGAAATAGTGAATGGGTAACAGACTCATGGTATTTATTCTAACTCACACGGGGAGGCAATGGCCTTGTGGTATTATCGCTGGACTATTAATCCAGAAATTTAACCAGTGTTCTGGGGACCCAGGTTTGAATCCCACCATGGCAGGTGGTGGGATTTGAATTCAAATTTTAAAAAATCTGGAATTAAGAATCTACTGACAACCACGAAACCATTGTTGGAAAAACCCATCTGGTTCACTAATGTCCTTTAGGGAAGGAAATCTGCCATCCTTACCTGGTCTGGCCTACATGTGACTCCAGAGCCACAGCAATGTGGTTGACTCTTAACTGCCCTCCAAGGGCAACTAGGGATGGGCAATGCCAGTGACACACATGCCCCACAAATGAATAAACTCAATCCATTGTTAAGTCTGACCCTTTAGTAAGGGGAATGTTACAAGTCATTTAGTGTAGAAAATTAGACCAGTCATAGCTAACCAACTACCCATTGGGAAAAACCCAGAGATTAAAATACTGCACCCAAAAATAGGAGATGTTGGAAAATCTCAACAGGTCTGACAGCATTTGAGGGAATAGAGCCAATGTTTCAATCTGGATGTTGGTGGCACTGTGGTTGGCACAGCTGTCTCAGTGCCAGGGACCTGGGTTCCATTCAGGCCTTGGTCACTTATGTGGAGTTGCACATTCTCCATGGTCACATGGGTTTGAGTTGAGTTATAAAAGGAGAGATTAGATAGAATGGGATTTTATTTTTAACCCTGGAGTGTTGGAGGCTTAGGGGTGATCTTATAGAGATCGATAAAATTGAGGGCATAGATGAAGGTAGACTTGGAATAATGTACAGTTCTGGTCACCCTATTATACAAATGATATTGAACTAGAAAGCATGCAGAAAAGATTTACTCGGATGCTACTGGGACTTGGTTTGAGTTACAAGAGACTGGATAGACTGGGATTTTTCCCTCTGGAGCATAGGAGGCCTGGGGTTATTTTATAGACTTTTAAGATCATTGGGGGCATAGATCAGCTAGACAGTCAATTGTTTCCCAAAAGGTAGGAGAGTCTAGAGGGCATAGATTTAAGATGAGAGGATACACAAAGGGTCCAAAGGGGCAATTTTTTCAGAGGATGGTGAGTTTGTCTGGAACAAGATGCCAGAGGTAATAGTAGAGGTGGGTACTACTGTCTTTTAAAAAGCATTTAGACAGTTACATGGGTAAAATGAGTATAGTGGGATATGGGCCAAATGTGGGCAATTGGGACTAGCTGAGGGGTTTAAAAGTGGGCAGCATGGACAAGTTGGGCTGTTTCCATGTTGTAAATCTGTGTGTGTGTGTGTGTGTGTGTGTGTGTGTGTGTGTGTGTGTGTGTGTGTGTGTGTGTGTGTGTGTGTGTGTGTGTGTGTGGGTGCATTGGCAATGCTAAATTCTCCCTTCGTGTCAGGGGGATTAGCAGGGTAAATGCATGGAGTTACAGGGATACAGCCTGGGTGGGATTGTGGTCAGTTCAGGCTTCAAGGGCCAAATACAAATCGAGGTTCTGAGGAAGGGTCATCCAGAGTCAAAAGATTGGCTCTATTCTCCATAGAGATGATATCAGACTTGCTGAGATTTTCCAGCATCCATAGTACTGTGCCTTGATCTTGGGTACTTAGATTGCACAAGGTTTACAACTTTCACCTCGTTTTATCATAGAAACCATTCAGTGCAGGAGGCGGCCATTCGGCCCATCAAATCTGTACCAACCAAAATCCCACCCAAGCCCTATTCCCATACATTTACCCTTATAATCTCCCTGACACTAGAATTAATTTAGTATGGCCAATCAACCTGCACATCTTTGGAGTGTGCGAGGGAACCAGAGCACCCTGCGGAGGAAACCCACACAGACACAGCGAGAACATGCAAACTCTGGAATTGAACCTGGCTCCCTGGCACTGAGGGGCAGCAGTGCTAACCACTGTTCTGAGAGACATATTGCCCACACAAAATCACTAGAACAGTTTCTCCTGCGTAGGTAGTTACGAGCACCATTCGGCCACATCAGAATGAGAAGTCAGCCATTAAAACAGTGCCGGTTCCACAGCACTGGAGAATCATACACAACTGCAAGAAAGCTATTTAACATTCGATCTTTTATAATACAGTTTCACATTCTAGAAGGATCAGCAACTTACATCCGAAATCCTGTAGTCCTTGTACAAGCAAAGCAACCACACTCTTAATACTTTAAGTACTCAACACCAAAGTAAGCAAAAAAAATACAATTGCACCTTTTCTTAAACTACCGTATGAGGCTAGGATCAGCATTTCCCAAAACACAACTGAACTAACATTTAAGTTATAATACAGATTACAATTTTAATTGCACAAAAAATCCTCGATGCATAAATATTCTTCATTACACCAGTACAAAAATACTTGTACTCAATATTGTTCAAAATACTTTTAACAAGAACAGCTGATATTTGGCAAGACAGGTTTTTTTTTCCCCTCCTCCAAAAAGAGACAAGTTAACAAGCCAAGGGCACTAAACAACAAAAACAAAAAAAAAGGTGGCGGGGGGGAGAGGGGTAAACAGAACACAAGAAAATGCTGTGGCAACTTCCAAAATGTACTGGTGGACATCCAGATGTCATCAGCTGGGAGATCTCTTCAATGGCAACACACAGTCTGCTGGTTACGCCCTCCGAGCATCTGGCCGACTGCTCGATTCCACACTGCCTTGCAAAATGGTTAACTCAACGGAAGGAGTGGAGAGAGGGAGGGGGCAAAGGTCAAACTGATGGATGCATTAACAATACATTTACAATAAAATGGAAAAAAAATTACATTAGCCATGGTGTTCGTGTCGCAATACTTCACAGTTCCTTCAATGTCAACCTTTAATTCAAATTTTTGTTTTTGACGTGTCACAGCAGGGGTGCCAGTGCCCCTTGGCACCACCCAGGTCAGGCCACTGGGTTTCAGATCCTCCCCACCTGGAACAGTTCACCAGTAGAGTCCTTTAAACCCACAGTCCTCGGTGACCACACTTTCCCCCCCCCCCACCCACCACCCTCTCCCCACCCACCCCCCACACACAAGCGGAGTGGAGACCAGCTGGATGTCCAAAATCTCCTTCAGTAACTTGAGCCTGAAAACCAAGTCCAGTCTGTCCTTGCACATCACTCCTTGGAGAAACTTGTTTTCTTGGATACGGGCAGTCTAGAAGAAACACAAGCACGTTGTACATCAAGAGGGTGTGTTTAGCTGCTGCGGGCAACCCATTCCAAACATTAACCCCGCACGTTCAATGCAATTTGCCTGGTTTTGAGGGCATTGACCGCAAAGAGAGGTTGAATAAACTTGATCCACTGGGGCACACCAGTGGAGTGCCCCAGGGATCTGTTCTAGGACCCCTGCTGTTTGTCATTTTCATAAATGACCTGGATGAGGAAGTGGAGGGATGGGTTAGTAAGTTCGTCGACGACACGAAGGTTGGTGGTGTTGTGGATAGTCTGGAGGGATGTCAGAAGTTGTAGCGAGACATAGATAGGATGCAACACTGGGCGGAGAAGTGGCAGATGGACTTCAACCTGGATAAATGTGTAGTGGCCCATTTTGGCAGGTCCAATGGGATAAAGGAGTATAATATTAAGGGTAGGAGTCTTAGTGCAGAGGAGCAGAAGGACCTTGGGGTCCAGGTCCATAGGACTCTTAAAATCAGCCTCACAGGTAGAGAATGTGGTCAAGGGGGCATATGGTGTACTAGCCTTCATTAATCGAGGGATTGAGTTTAAGAGTCGGGAGGTAATATAAGACCCTTGTCAGGCCCCACTTGGAGTACTGTGCACAGTTCTGGTCGCCTCACTACAAGGAGAATGTGGAAGCTATAGAGAGGGTGCAGAGGAGATTTACAAGGATGTTGCCTGGATTGGGAGGCATGCCTTATGAAGATTGGTTGAGGGAGCTCAGTCTCTTCTCCCTGGAGAGACAAAAGTTGAGAGGTGACCTGATAGAGGTTTATAAAATGTTGAGGATATTGATAGGGTGGATTCTCAGAGGCTATTTCCCAGGGCTGAAATAGTCACTACGAGAGGACACAGGTTTAAGGTGCTGGGGAGTAGGTACAGAGGAGATGTGAGGGGTAAGTTTTTCCACTCACAGGGTGGTGAGTGAGTGGAATCGGCTGCCGTCAGTGGTGGTAGAGGAAAACTTGCTGGGGTCTTTTAAGAGACTTCTGGATGAGTACATGGGATTTAATGGGATTGAGAGTTTATAGATAGGCCTGGATATGATCGGCACAACTTGTGGGCCGAAGGGCCTGTTTGTGCTGCAGTGTTTAAGAAGGATTGTTTTCACTGGAAAGACGGAGGCTGAGGGGAGACTTGATAGAGGTCTACAAGATAGAGGCACAGAGTGGATAGTCAGAGGCTTTTTCCCCAGGGTAGAAGTGTCAGTTAAAGGAGGCACGGGTTCAAGGGGACAGAAGAAAGAGTTTAAGGGAAACTGGAGGGGTTTTCCAAGCGGAGTGTGAAGGGTGCCAGAGGTGGAAGCAGGCATGTTAGCAATATTTAAGAGATATCTGGGTCAGCACATGAACAGGGAGGGAAATAGAGGGATATGGGCACAGGAAGGGCAAAAAGCTTAAGTTTGTGTGTCATGTATGGTGACAGTGGTTAGCACTGCTGCCTCTCAGCACCAGGAACCTGGAGTTTGATACCTGGCTTGGGATCACTGTGTGGCGTCTGCACACATTCTCCCCGTGTCTGCATGGGTTTCCTCCTACAGTCTGAAACACGGTTAGGTGCATTGACTCGAACAAACGCCAGAATGTGACGACTAGGGGAATTTCACAGAAACTTCATTGCGATGTTAATGTAAGCCTTACTTGTGACTAATACATAAACTTTAACAAAAAGGATCAGTAGAGGTTTGGAGGGCTGAAGGGCCTGGCTCCTGTGTGGTTCTGTCCTGTATGACCATCACTGAATCCCCCCACTAACCCAATCCCATTTTCCCGCACTTGTTCCTATCCCTGAACATTATCCAAATATTTGAAAATTTTAGGAAGGTTTCCGGCCTCCCACTGCCTATCCAGGGAACAAAATCCAGATTCCTCTGAAAAATCTCCTGCCTCTTACCCTTGTTGTGGGAACTTTGTATACACAGCTGCTTTTGAGGCCTTGGGAAAGTGTCATTTTTTAATTTCCAGATCACCCACATTCATTCAGACCATCTTCTGGGGTTTTTTTTTTAAAAAATTCATTCCTGAAATGTGGGCATCACTCAAGGCCAGCATTTGGCGCCCATCCTTGAACAGAATGGCTTGCAAGGCCATTAAGGGAACAGTTCAGAATCATATTAATGCAGAAGGCAAGGCACTGAAGATGCCTTTTCACAGGATCCCTACAGTGCAGGAGGCCATTCGGCCCATCGACTCTGCACCGACCACAGTCCCGCCCAGGCCCTATCCCCATACCCCCACGCATTTACTCAAGCTAGCCCCCAACACCCCAAGGGACAATTTAGCATGGCCAATTCACCTAACCCACACATCTTGGGAACGTGGGAGGAAACTGGAGCACCCAGAGGAGTGTTCGGAGTCTGGCCAATAGAGGCCACTCCATATCTTGGCTGACATTGGGATAAATCCGATTGGCTGTGCCCAATTCCCCTTTTCTCTCTCGAGCTCAAGTTTATTTATTAGTCACAAGTCGGCTTACATTAACACTGCAATGAAGTTGCTGTGAAAGAAATCACCTGGTGGCCACACTCCGGCACCTGCTCGGGTACACCAAGGGAGAATTTAGCACGGCCAATGCACCCTAACCAGCACGTGTCTCAGTGGGAGGAAACTGGAGCACCCAGAGGAAACCCACGCAGACATGGGGAAAACACGCAAACTCTGCACAGACAGTGGCCCAAACCAGGAGTTGAATCTGGGTCCCTGGCGCTGTGAGGCAGCAGCACTAACTACTATGCCAACATGCGACCCCTCTGAGGCAGGGCGAGGCAAAGCAATTGGTTTCACGTCAAGTCCGGCACCTGCTCTGCTAGTCAAGGTTGCAAATGCCAGGTTTGGAGCTTGATTCGATAGTGAACAGGGAAGCCAGATAAAGTCACACATTCCCATCTTTTCTTGTAACCACCAATAAACCTGGAGAAGGGAGGAGAGCAGGGAAAGCATGCTGGCCAGCTGTAACGTACTTACTAAATACTTAACAAAACTGACGGGACTTCCATCCTTGCGGGGAAGCTTCAGACGGAGGATACCAGCGCATCTGGAAGGAAAAAAGAACAGCAAATCACTATTTGCAAGATAACCAATTTCAGGGTACAATAGTTAGGTCTCCACTTCAATGTATTTAAGCAACATCTTCCACAGTTGCATTAAGACCTGCATTATATACCACTGTGAACTGATTCAAAGGCATGTATGAGTGTATTAGAGAGTTTCATTAGTAAAACAGCTAATTACATCATGTCATCTCCAAGTACCAATCTGGGCTGAAGTCCATTATAACATGGTGGGCTTACTGTCTGTACTATCAGTGTGGCAATTACCATAAGGAGATTGCTAGTAAACATGGATTGTCCCATGAAGATAGACACCCAGACCACTTTTGGGGGGGGGGGGGCAGTGTGGGGTAGGTCAGTAGTACCGAGGAAGGCAGCTTCTTACGATAAACTGGTTTGTACCGAAAAGACCATTCTAGATTGATTCTGTAACACCGTGGATGTGACAATGAGAACATAGTTTGCTACTCTTGGCCACTGCTAAATCCAGACTTTGGTGTTTCAGGACGTCAAATTGCAAACATCTGGCTTTCATCAGGGCAGAGGTGATCAGCGGATGCACAAACAAAAAGCAACAACATTTGGGGAAAGAGCTTCTTGTTGGTCAGTAGCACTAAGCAGCATCTTACAAGAAACCAGCTTGAACCCAGAGACCAGTCCGAGTTCATCCTTCCACTTCAGGCACTTGCTGAGCAACTGTGTGCTAATCTTGGACATTGCTAAATCCAGACTCTGGAATTCTTCAGGCATTGGTAAATTTCTGATTAATCGCGAGTCTGTGCATCAAATGGCAAACATCTGGTTCTCACTGGGACAGGAGGTGATCAATGGCTGGTAGATAGGAGGACTGCTTTTTATAAAATGGACTGTACTAACAGCTGACATTTTATCCGTCCACATTCAAAATTAACTAGTGATCTCTAGATTAACTCATGAATCATTTAAAAGGAGCGTTTAGATGTCGTAGCCAACTTTGCATTCAGTTTTTAAGAAGCATCTATGAAGGGGTAGTGGGAGGAGAATGATACCAAAGCTATAGGGAGTGCAGGAACAGAGTGACCCAGGTACAAATGTGCATTGATCAAATCTGGCAAGACAGGTGAAGTTTGAAAAAGCATATGGTATTTTTATGAGTAATTTCTTAGAATACAAAAGCAAGGAGGCTATGTTGAACTTAGAAGACATCAGTTTGACCTCAGTTGAAATATTTCCTACATCTTTCATGCTATAGGAAAGATGTGAATGCACTTGGAGAGAGAAGAGATTTACAAGGAGTGGGTCCAGGATGAGAAACTTCCGTTACGAGGATAGATTGGGATTGTTCTCCTGGGAGAGAAGGTGGCAAAGAGAAGATTTGATGGAGGTGTTCAAAATTGGAAGAGGGGGGGCTGCTGTACAGAGTAGAAACTGTTCCTGCTCATGAGAGGAAGAAGAGAGGCACACATTAAAAGTCATTTGCAAAAGCAGCAAATGTGATGCGAGAAGAAGCTTTTCCCCCCCACACAGCAAGTGGCTGGGGCCTGGAAGTGTGACGGAGGCAGGTTCAATCGAGGCAGTGGAGTGGACGTTATTTGAATAGAAACGGTGTGCAGGGGTACAGGAAGAATGCAGGAGAAATGACACTAAGCCATGATGCCCGTTTGGAGAGCTAGTACAACTATGGGCTGAATGGCCTCTTCCTGTGCCATGCTTTGTAATTAATCTTCCTGGCGTATTAAAGTCAAATTCAAACCAATTACAGCAGCCACCTACACTAGAAGAAAAACCCAAGCCCTTCTTCAAAAGGATCATTTGTTACAAACTACAGCACAAATTGGACAGTTATTTCCTGATCAAAAGGATTACGTTGAAACCAAGCGTGGGCTCACGATACATTAAACTTAGTCAGTCTCCCGCCCAGAATGGAGACATTAAGAGAATACTCAGTTATATTTAGTAATCTGATCTCCACACCACATGCTGACCAAGCAATAAAGCTTTCACATTAAGGGACAATTTACCCCTTGGCATAAAGTTTAGTGAAAAGGGAGATCTATAAACACTATGGAGCTGTTCAGGTAACATTGAATGAAATACTTAAAGCCCATGGGTACTAGATATTGAATCCTAGAATCCTTACAGTACAGAATGAGGCCATTTGGCCCATCAAGTCTGCACCAACCACAATCCCACCCAGCCTTGATCCCCCTAACCCCACATATTTACTCTGCTAATCCCCCTGACACTAAAGGGGGCATCTATCATGGGCAATCACACTAACCTGCGCATCTTTGGACTGTGGGAGGAAACCCAGTTAGAAGTCTCACAACACCAGGTTAAAGTCCAACAGGTTTATTTGGTAGCAAACGCCACTAGCTTTCGGAATGCTGTTCTTGTGTCAGGTGAGTGGACCATCAGATCTCCCTGACGAAGAAGCAGTGCTCTGGAAGCTAGTGGTGTTTGCTACCAAATAAACCTGTTGGACTTTTAAACTGGTGTCGAGGCTTCTTACTGCGTTTACCCCTGTCCAAAACCAGCATCTCCACATCATGACTACAATCGGAGGAAACAGACGTAGGGAGAACATACAAACCCCAGTGACCGAGGCGGAATTGAACCTGGGTCCCTGGCACTGCGAGGCCACAGTGCTAACCACCATGCCACCCTGGAGTACAGGCCACTAAACCGATGCTGCAATGGGCCAACCAAGGATTTGCTGCTTCAAGCATGTGATGACGTGTGAGCCAATGTGATCCCGGGCCCATTGCCCACCAGTCTTGAATTACATTTTGAAATCAGAATAAAAAAGGGAGTCTCCAGTCTACTTGGGATTACACTCAGCAAGGCTATGATCACTGGGCCTCAGCTGGCATTGGGTGGGTCACCATGCTCGATACCAGGCTCCCAAAGCCCCCTGCTCAGACAGGGCAGGCACAGCAGTGGACGAAGGAGGCAGTGCTTGGAGGTGGTCCCAAGAGCCAGCCTGACAAAATGCAGCACTGACATCAAATTGTGCTGGGATGAGAGGACACTTGGATAGACTCCCAGGCAAATCATGCTCAAGGGTGGTGGGGAGAACTAGATGGCAAAAGACTTGGGCGTGAAGGATCCCGACATTGAGACTCAAGAGCAAAGAGGAAAAGCAAGCCTGGCAATAAGAACACACCACGGCCCAACTTATACATAGGGCCAGGTATCAAAAATGACAACAGCCCTACAACTGTGGCACAGTGGTTAGTACGCTGCCTCTCAGTGCCAGGGACATGGGTTCAAATTCTGGCTTTGGGTCACTGTCACACATCCTTCCAGTGTCTGCGTGAGTTTCCCCCCAGGTGCTCCAGTTTCCTCCCACATTGAGACACACGCTGGTTAGCTGCATTGACCCAACCCGGAGTGTAGCGACTAGGGGAACTTCATAGCAACTTCATTGCAGCGTTAATGCAAACCTCGCTTGTGACTAATAAATAAACTTTAACGATGTGGGGTTACAGGGATAGGGCCTGGGTGGGATTGTGATCAGTGCAGACTCAATGGGCTGAATGGCCTCCAACTGCACTGTAGGGATTCTATGATTAAGTCTGCCGATCTCAAATCCACCTCTGCTTTCTTTCGGCTCATGGAAGACAATCATCCTCGCCAGTGAGGGACAGACAAAATGGATCTGTTTCACGTGAAACATTTTAAATCTGATCAGTTTTGTTGAGGGAGGAAATGGTCCAGTGGGATTATCCCTAGACTATTAATCCAGAAACTCAGCTAATGTTCTGGGGACCCGGGTTCAAATCGCACCACAGCAGATGATGGAGTTTGAATTCAATAAAAAATATCTGGAATTAAGAATCTACTGATGACCATAAAACCATTTGTCAGAAAAACCCCATCTGGTTCACTAATGTCCTTGAAGGAAATCTGCCGTCCTTACCAGGCCTGGTCTACACTTAAACCCAGAGCCACAGCAATGTGGTTGACCCAACTGCTCTAAGGGCAACTAGGGATGGGCAATAAATGCTGGCCCAAACAGCATTGCACGTGTCCCACAGATAAGTAAAAAGTCTGACTAAAATGTATGGTTTCAAACTTCAAAATTACTACTTAAAGGATTTCTGATTGAAGTTATTACACTTTAGGCAACTACTCTTCAATCTCACGCCAATTAAAAAGTGTAAAGATTTCCACTTTACTACAGCAGACCATACCACCCCCCATTATCTGCAAATACCCACACTAGCTTGCTTCACTCTGTCCACACTTGGAGGAATCCTCAGTTGCAACTCAACTCTGGCCAATAGGATTGTGACAACTTCCAAGTGGAGGTGGAGTCAAACATTAGCAGCAAGCCTTGACTACAAAATCCAATAGGGAACATGCTGGACAAGCACATTGTATGAAGAGCAAACATGTGCTATAAAGTTAATTTATCAGTCACAGGTGGGCTTGCATTAAGTGCTGCTATGAAATTAGGAGATTTTCACCATAGTTGACTCATTCCGATTCTGTTTGGGTGCACTGAGGGAGAATTTAGCATGGCAAATGCACCCTAACCAGCATGTCTTTCAGACTGTGGGAAGAAACCTATGCTGCTCTGGAGTAGGCTATAGGGCGCAGATTGCAATATGCACCAGACAGATTCATAGACTCAGGAAATCAAGGGCCACGTGGAGCAGGCAGGAAATTGGGTGTTGAAGCCATGCATGGATCAGCCATGATCACATTGAGAATGGTCTGCTCCTAGTCCTAAGAAATACCATGGAATAATCTTGTTCCCCTCTCTCCAAGGGATACGGGAAATGCCCTCAGACTCAGTTACGTCGTGTCCAGTGCAGGTACCTCAGTATGACAAATTAGACACAAAGATGGCTACCACAAATCAGGTGACTTCTGACATTGGACTACAGACAAGTGTCTGGCAGCTACCAAATTAAATATGGACATTGGTGATGACGCCTCCCTCATCCGTTTGTGGCATTGACACATTTTATTGTCCAAGGATGGGCCTCAGACTGCTTCCTATTGGATCAAAGATCCAAGAACCAATGGCCATTGCCATTCCCAGCATACCAAGATGGCCTCCCACATTCACACCTGAGTGGGTGATGGACCTCAAGTGTTAGCCAAACTGGTCATGTGATCAAAACTGGGTTCAGGGACTGCACCCCCAAGTCTGACAACACAGCTCATGAAACCAAAGTAATTAATCTGTTCTATTTTTCTTTGAAGTGCACTCAGCTTCTTAATTAAGACTACAAGACCCTCAACCTGCTGTGCACCCTTCACTTTACAAGGCCCTCACTCAAATCAGAATCCCCACAGAACAGGAGGAGGCCATTCAGTCCATCGAGTCTGTACCAACCACAATTCCACCCCATAACCTCAGTGTATTTACCCTAGCCAGTCACCCTGACACTAAGGGGCAATTTAGCACGGCCAATCACCCAACCAGTACATCTTTGGACTGAGGGGAAACTTGAGCACTTGAAGGACACGGGGAGAACTTGCAGCCTCCACACACCAGAACCCAGAGTCACAGCTTAAAGACTATAGGGTTTCTTATCTGAAAGAGATAAGCCCCGTCCATCACACAAGTCAGCCTCCCATCCACTGGCTCTGCCTACACTTCCTGCTGCCTCAGCGAAGCGGCCAGCATAATTAAAAGGACCCCACACACCCCAGACACACTTCCACCTCCTCCCATTGGAAAAAAGATACAAAAGTCTGAGGTTACGCACCAACTGACTCAACACTTTTTCACCTGCTGCCATCAGACTTTTGAATGGGCCTACCTTACATCAAGCTGATCTTTCTCTATACCCTAGCTATGATTGTAATACTACATAAAGAAAGAAAGGGGAAGGTGCAGAATGTACAGTATGCTTTGTCTGTATAGTGTGCAAATACTTTTCACTGTATATTGGTGCACGTGCCAATAATAAAATCAAATACATGCAATCCCTACAGTGCAGAGGGAGGCCATTTACCCCATCAAGTCTGCACCAATCCCACCCATACCCCATCCCCAAAACCCTACACAATTACCCCTTCTAATCCATTAAACGTAACATCCTGGGACACTAAAGAGGCAATTTAGCACAGCTAAATCAACCTAACTTGCACATCTTTGGACTGTGGAGGAAACTGGAGCACCTGGAGGAAACCCATGCAGAATTCTGCCCCCCACCCCCCAGTTTATGAAACATTCTTGCCCAGAATGGAGGAGGCAGCATTGCTGAATATTTTGAGGCTGAATTATACAAAGATATTTGACCGAGTCAAAAAGCCTACGGGCAGGTAGCCAAGTAGGGCAGAGACTAGTGTCAAGATCTTGTTGAATGGCCTTGCTTATTTCTGATGCTCAACTTGAAACCATTCAAGAAACCACAAGTCTGCCACATCTGAAACCAGACATTTCAAATCAGCGACTAATCTTAGGAGTTTTGTTAGAACTGAACTTGATTACACACCAATGAGGCTGTGTGTCAGGCACTCAGGAAAATACCTAATGTAGGAATAACAATTTATACTTCATAAGATGAATCATTAGTTGGCAAGTGGACCCTGATTGGCAAGGTGTTGCCATGGAGAATGCACCAGGTAGCTAACTGACCGTTAACTGCCAAGCTTTGTTTAAATTTAATCCAGACAGGCTGACTCTGACCAGTCTAGATATTGCCCCGAGGAATGAACCAGAGAATGGCCGTCCCCTTGAAACTGTAGAATTCCTACAGTGCGGGAGGTGGCCATTTGGCCCACACCCAGCTCCTATCCCCGTCGCCCTACTTATTTAGTCTGCTAATCCCCCTGATACTAAGGGGCAATTTAGCACGGCCAAGCCGCACATCTTTGGACCGTGGGAGGAAACCGGAGCAAACCCACACAGACATGGAGAGAACATGCAAACTCTAGAGTCACGGAGGCCAGAGTCAAAGAACAAATAACAAAAACAGCCCGGGAAACAGGCCCTTCGGCCCAACGAGCCCACGCCACCATTTTAACATTACCAATCCCCCCCCCCTCCACCCATGACCCTTATCTATTGTTTTATGGCCATCCACATTGAGGGAAACTAATTTAGGGACAATTTATTACTTCCAATCAGCCTAACAGCACATCTTTGGGGTGTGGGAGGAAACCGAACCACCCGGAGAAAACCCATGCAAGTATGGGGAGAATGCGCAAACTCCCAGACACTGGCCCAAATCCACGTGTGCACAGCAAACAGTGATAGTCACTGAGCTGTCGTCTCGCCCAGTATCTGGTCCAGTTTAAGCACACACTAACGACATGAAGCACTAGGCTATTCTCGAACATTCAAGAGCAGCCCCAGTACAACCCATCGTGTGTATGCCCCTTGTTGGGCAACAAGACAGACCAACTTAAAACCTGTTAGTTAAAAGAAAACATCATGCCATATCCATTTACATTACCAGGGACATCCCAATGCTAATGAACCTTATTTAATACAATCTCCTATATTCACTCATCTCCAACCCACTCATGTGCCTGTCTAAGTTACTCAAACAACTAGTGTGTTTGCCTCCACCACCTTACTTGGCAGAGCATTCCATACCCCCACTACCCTGTGTGAAAAACCTCCCTCTAATATTGTTATACCTCTCCCCCCTCACCTTAAGCCCATGGCCCCTCGTACTGTGTGTCTCTAACAGAGGTAAGCTATTTCCTATCTATACCCTTCATAATCTTATATACCTCTATTAGATCCCCCCTCAGTCGCCGTCTTTCAAGAGAAAACAGCCCCAATTTGTTTAATCGTTCCTCATAACCCAGTCCTTCCATACCAGGCAACATCCTGGTAAACCTCCTCTGCACTCTCTCCAGAGTCTCCACTTCCTTCCGGTAGTAAGGTGACCGGAACTGGACGCAGTACTCTAAATGTGGCCTAACCAACGTTCTATACAACTGCAACATTAGACTCCAGCTCTTATATTCTATACCCCTTCCTATAAAGGCTAACATACAATAGGCTTTCTTCACCACACTCTCCACTTGTACTGCCATGTTCAAAGACTTGTGCACTTGCACCCCCAGGTCTCGCTGCGTTTCTATACTCTTTATGGGCTTACCCTTTATCATATAACTCCCCCCTACATTATTCCAGCCAAAATGCATCACCTCACATTTATCCAGATTAAACTCCATTTGCCATATATCTGCCCAATATACCAGCCTATCGATATCCCGTTGTACTGCCAGACACTGCTCCTCACTGCCTGCCAATCCAGCCATCTTGGTGTCATCAGCAAATTTGCTGATCATACCACTTACTCCCTCTTCCAAGTCATTTATATATACACTACAAAGAGAAGAGGAACCTGGGTTCCTGAAGCAGAGAGGCTGCAGTGCCAATCACTGCTACCCTATGGGGAATGGGGGCCTTTTTAGATCAGAGGTGGTAAATCTTCCATTAAGTTGCCCATATACAGGTTATAAAATGACCAGATGCAAGACTGGGTCAGCACATGGCACAGTGGTTAGCATGGCTGCCTCACAGCGCCAAGGACCTGGGTTCAATTCCCAGCTTGGGTCACTGTGTGGAGTTTGTACATTCTTGCCATGTCTGTGTGGGTTTCTTCCCACAGGTTTGAAAGACGTGCTGGTTAGGGTGCATTGGCCGTGCTAAATTCTCCTTCAGTGTACCCCAACAGGTGCTGGAGTGTGGCAGCTAGGGGATTTTCATAGTTAACTTCATTGCAGTGTTAATGTAAATCTTACTTGTGACACTAATAAACAAACTTCAGCTCAGGACCAAAAAAAGGGAATGCGATACATCCAACCAGATTCATCCCAATATCAGCCAAGATGTGGAAGTGGCTTCAAATCAACTGGACTCCACGCACACAGTGGAGTGCGTGTCGAAAATGTGATTGGCACATTGGAAATCACTGTGCAAAGTGGTGGGTCCAATTTCAGGCTGAAGGCTGCAAATGAGGTGAGAGTCTCAAAAATAAAACAAAAACCTTCCCAGAGGCTTCGAGGCTCCAGTTGCTTTTGATTCACACACAAGGAGGGGAAAAAAAGACACCAAATCTCCAGTTTAGTGCTGGGAAAGGTGTAAGAATTGGAGAAGTGGAGGCTCCAATGAGCATAAAAGCTGATCTTGGGCAGGTTTATGATTTTAATTCAAATCAAATGCCTCCAAATGCGTGCAGATGTTACCTACATTTGGATCATAAAGTGGCAGCGCTGTAAAATAAAGAATGCATCAAGTTTGGGCAACTGGCAAATTTTTACTGGATAATTTGGATTCATATTTAGTGTGGGATTGCATAGGACTGGATCACTACTGTCCTAGAACGAAGAGATATTCCACATTGGGCAATCCCAGTTCAAGTTCATTGAATCCCTATAGTGGAGGCTGTTCTGCCCATTGAGTCTGCACCAACTACAATCCTACCTAGGTTCTAACCCCGTAACCCTCCCTGTTAGTCCCCTAAGGGGCAATTTAGCACAGCCAATCCATCTAACCCACCCATCTTCCAGATGATGGGAGGGGGAACCAGAGCACCCAGAGGAAACCCACACAGACACAGCGAGAATGTGCAAACTCTGCACAGTGACCCAAGCCAGGATTTGAACCTGGGTCCTTGGCACAGTGAGGCAGCAGTGCTAACCACTGCGCTGCCCCAAGTTAACTGTACTATCCAGTCCAAGGTGCAAATTAAAAGGGGAGAAGGGAAAATTTATGGAGTTCGAATCCAGAATTCATTGCACAGAGTAAAAAAAAAGGATGTCAGAAACAGATGGAATGGGCACTTTCCAAAATTAGATTGGACGTTTTTATTCATTCGTGGGACATGGGCTTACTGGTTGGCCAGCATTTATTGCCCATCCCTTGGCAGTGTGTGTGTGTGTGTGTGTGTGTGTGTGTGTGTGTGTGTGTGTGTGTGTGTGTGTGTGTGTGAACGGCAGTTGAGAGTCATCCACATTGCTGTCTCTCTGGAGTCACATGTAGGCCAGACTGGGTAAGGACGGCAGATTTCCTTCCCTAAAGGTCATTAGTGAACCAGATGGGTTTTTCCGACAATGGTTTCGTGGCCATCAATAGATCCTTAATTCCAGATTTTATTGGATTCAAATTTCACCATCTGTCGTGGTGGGATTTGAACCCGGGTCCCCAGAACATTAGCCAAGTTTCTGGGTTAATAGCCTAGCGATAATCCCACTCGGCCATCACCTCTCCAATTGGATTGGTCTTTGGGAAGACAGCCAGAATTTTCCAACCTTGCTTGTGATTCTCCAGTCCTGCTGCAGTGAATGGAGATTTGGCTGAGTGCCAAATTCTCCATCCTCACTGGCAGCAGGGTGTATAAGAGTCCAGAGAATCCCAGTCAACACCCAACAATGAGAGAATGGGATTAACTAGTTTGGGATGGCACAGTGGTTAGCACTGCTGCCTCAACGCCAGGGACCCAGGTTCAATTCAAGCCACTGTGTGTGGAGTCTGCACATTCTCCCCGTACTGTGTGGGTTTCCTCTGGGTGCTCCAGTTTCCTCCCACAATCCAAAGATGTGGGAGTTAGGTGGATTGGCCATGCTAAATTGACTCGAGTCGGGGGATTAACAGGGTAGATGTGGGGTTACGGGAATAGGGCCTGGGGTGGATTGTGGTCGTTGCAGACTCGATGAGCTGAATGGCCTCACTTGGCACTGTAGGGATTTTATGGTTCCAGTAACTCAGCTTAAAATGGGCCAAATGGCTTCACTGTGCTGTATGATTTCCTTCATTTCCATCCCTGTAAATGCACAGGCATCTCAAGTTTGTGTATATGCTTTGTCTGTATAGTGTGCAAGAAACAATATTTTTCACTGTATCCCAATAATAAAATCAAGTTGAACAGTCAAGTATATGTGGCTTCCTACATCTGAAAATTCTCAAAAGCATCTAACCATTCCACTGAATGGATGAATATAGTACAGGGGCAATAGGTCGCCTTTTTTGGATGGTTGGAAAGGGATAGCAAGGGAAAATAGTTAAGTCAGAGACACAATGAAGCACAGTATTATGGGGCTTTGGAGAGAAACAAGAGGGAACCACACCAGATTTAACCTAATCATAGGAAGCACCAAACCACATCTTTAAAAAAAAAACCACCCAGGAGAATATTCTCAATTGGGCATCAACAAAAAGACTTGCAAATTTGTCAAAGATATAGGAGAGAAATTTCCCAATTCCGCCCACCATGGTCTGCCCCTCACCTGCTCTGATTCCCAAGGACCTCAGGTGGGATCTTCCCATTTTGGGAAGAGTGTGGATGGATACCCCTACCCTTGGGGTTTTGTCAGCAGTGTAGGCAAAAAAACAAATTGGAGATATTAAGTCAGCAGGTACAACTGTGGAAAGCAGATGTCATTCCAAGTAGAATGGAGCTGGACACTTCAGGAACTTTCAAGCGGTTATTGGATAGGTTCACAGAGCACACCAGAATTATAGGGAGTGGGATCGCTTGATCTTGGATTTGGACATAGCTTAGCACAACATTGAGTGTTACGTTCTTCAAAAAAAAGGGTTTGGATCAGAATATGGCAAAAATCTACAAAGACCCAGATTGAGATATGAATAGGTAAAGTAGACAACAAAAAAGCCAACGAAATAGCAGCCTCCATATCGGGTTTGCTTTGACCACGTCTGGAAATTGTAGAATCCAGAGAGTGAAGGAGGCCATTCAGCCCATCAAGTTTGCGCTGATCACAGTCCCAGCCAGGCTCTATTCCCACAACCCCTCATTTACCCTGCTAATCCCCCTGACAGTAGGGTTAATTCAGCATGGCCAATCAACCTAACATCTTTGAACTGTGGAAGGAAACCCAGACACAGGGAGAATGTGCAAACTCCAGACAGCGACTTGAGGGCAAAATTGAACCTGGGTCCCTGGCGCTGAGACACAGCAGTGCTAAGAAATGCCTTGCCGCTTCTTAAAGGTATGGTAAAACAGCTTGTTATTGGTGTTCCTGTCTTCTGCTTCTGATTAATCCACTCATTTTTGTCCCCTGGGGCAAGTGTTCCCATTCTGCCTGCCACGGGAATCGGAGTGGGCAAGGGGCAGACCATGGGAAAAGGTCCAGTGACCTCTGGTGGGATTTCCTGGTTTCAGGGCAAGCACCCATCATGTCCAGTCCATATTTTCAGGAAGGAGGTATTGGGAGTTGGAAGGGAGAATTATGTAGATTTACCAGAACAATGTCCAAAAGCAAAGACTACTCAGATTACAGAATTGTATTCCCAGGAATGCAAGTTGAGTGCTGTTTCAAAAATGGAACTAAACCAGTAATTGGAATGTAAAAAACTTCACTACAGAGTCTACGACTAGGGGGTATAGCCCAAACATTTGCAGCAGGGCCTTTCAGAGGTCCAGAGAGACGAAACTTCACAAAAAGGCTGGTCGGAGGTTGGAACTCATGTCTGCAAAAGGGTGGTTGATATCAAGTCAACTGTTAAAGTATAAACCTTAGGCTGCAAAGATTCTGCTGTGTTAACTGAAGGTACTGAGAGATAGAGTGTGGAGTCAAGTCAACAACAATCTTGGGTGCTACAACCTTGAGGGGCTAAAGGCCTACTCATCTATGGCCTACGATGCACCTCCAATATTATTGTTCAATGACAATAAACTCTCCCTCAATGTCAGTAAAATGGAGGAGATTGACCTCAGGAAGTGGAGAGCATCCCCCTATTTATACCAATGGGGATGATAGTTGAAAGTTACAAGCTGTTAGGTGTCCAGATCACCAATCTGTCCTGGTCCCTCTGCACTGATGCTATAGGTAGGAAAGCCCATCAATGCCTCTGCTTTCTTAGAAGGCTAAAGAAATTCAACATGTCCACTACAGATCTCACTAATGTTTACAGATGCACCATAGAAAGCATCTTTTCTGGTTGTATCACAGCTTGGTATGGGCTCCTGCTCTGCCCAAGACCACAAGGAACTACAAAAAGTCATTAATTAGCCCAATCTACTCAAACCAGCCTCCCACCATTTGACTGTCTACACTTCCTACTGCCTTGGAAAAACAGTTGGCGTAGTCAAGGACTCCAGGCACCCCGACATTCCCTCTTCCATTGGGAAATAGATACAAAAGTCTGAGGTCAAGAACAGCTTCTTCCCTGCTGTCAGGCTTTTGAATGGGCCTACTGGGCAGAATTCTCCAGCCAAGCTGGTCAAAAAGCTGGAGATTCCTACCCAATTATCAATAGGCCTTCACGTTGTCCGCAACCTGCCCACTACACTGGTAGTGGCAGACAGGGGCAGGAGAATCCAGCTGGTATTTAAAGCTGATCTCTCTCTACACCCCATCTGTAATTGCAACACTACATTCTGCACTCTTTCCTTACCCCCCTTATACTCTATGAACAGTATGCTTTGTCCAACAAAACACTTCACCAAATCCCAGTACATGCAACAAATAAAATCTTGCATGTCTAAATACGTAGAAGTACACCACAGCAAAACAAGTCAGAGAAGGGTGACTCAAAAGGTTAAGGGAATACATGAACTGCATAGTTTGACCCATGATAATATCACAAGGAGGAATGCCTACATTGCACTGGCGGAGATTTGCAGTTGAAGGTTAGGTTGCTAACAGTACAAAAATCAGATGTTGCATTCCTTGGATTCTCAACTCATCTGGCTTTGCACCTACAAGCTTCCAACTGGGCTCTGAATGGAATAAGATATTCGCTTCATCCCTGGCCAAGTAATAAGGAGGCTGTCCAGTGGTTTCAGCTGTGACTGGATTGGAAGCACGCTCACCGAGACTACAAGCTCTCCCTCAGGGAAGGGGCAGTGAGAGCTGGCACTCCAAAGGCATGGAGTCAGAGGTTTACAGCATGGAAACAGGCCCTTCGGCCCAACTTGTCCATGCTGCCCTTTTTAGAAAGCCCTTAAGGGGGCCAAAAGACCTGTTTCTGAGCTGTAATTTTCTATGGTTCTAATCTCAATTGCCCACATTTGAGCCAGGTCCCTCAATAGCCATGCAACTTTCTACACGCTTTTTAGAAGAAAAAAAATTGTACCTGCCTCTACCACCACCTCTAGCAGCTTGTTCCAGACACTCACCACCCTCTGAAAAAACTGCCCCTCTGGACTCTTGTATCTGTGCCCTCTCACCTTTAACCTGTGCCCTCTAGTTTTAGACTCCCTTACTTTTGGGAAAAGATATGACTATCTACCTTGCCCATGTCCCTCATTATTTCATAGACCTCGAAGATCACCCCTCAGCCTCCCACACTCCAGAGAAAGAGTCCCAGTCTATCCAGCCTCTCCTTATAACTCAATCCATCAAGTCCCAGTAGCATCCTAGTAAATCTTTTCTGCACTCTTCCTAGTTTAGAAATATCCTTTCTACAATAGGGTGACCAGAATTGCACATGGTATTTTAAGCGTGGCCTTACCATTGTCTTATACAATTGCAACAAAACATCCCAACTCCTGTATTCAATGTTCTGACCGATGAAACCAAGCATGCAGTGCTGAGGGAGTGTGACACTCAGGTGTGGTTTTTTTTTTAAAAAAGATATGTTACAGCTCCCCCCCCCACTTAGGTGGTCATAAAAGATGCCATGATGATTCTACTTTAAAAGTCTGTGGTGGAGAGATTTGCCCCAATTTTAAGTTTGGTGATTCTCTCTAATGAGGATGTTACCTGTTGATTCCTGTGTTCAATACCATTTACCCCTGCGGAAACTGTCCCCCTTATTGTGCAGCAAGACCAGGACTACTTCAGGCTGGTGCTGACCACTGGTTAATGACAGGTATGACAAACGACAATGACTAGCTCCATTCCTGACTCCCTCAAACCCTGCTCACTGTCAACGCAGCACAAGTCTGGGATAAGGAATAGGCAATTTGGCCCCCTCAGCCAGATATCGGATTTGACCTCAACTTCCCTTCCCTCCCTCTCCCCCACCCTGCATCATACGTAAATCAAGAATCTCACTCAGCCTCGAATGTATTTAACACCAGGTTAAGTCCAGCCTCTGATTTTTGGGTGAGCGTTCTCCAAGGAGACCTTCACAACAATGCAGAATCGCTGAGCAGAAACTGATAGCCAAGTTCTGCATATGAGGATGACCTCAACTGGGATCGTGAGTTCCTATTACACTATTTGTAACTGCCAGAACTTGCCTGGGCTTGCAAAAATCTCTAACTGTCCTGACTGGAGACAATCCATATCTCTTTAACCTGTGCTTAACCCTCTCTCCACTCACATTGTCTGCACTTTTAAGACTTGATTACCTATAAAGAATTGCATTCCAACCATTATCTTGTAGTTGAGTTTGTGTCTTTATATGCCCTGTTTGTGAACAGAACTCCCACTCACCTGATGAAGGGGCAGTGCTCTGAAAGCTAGTGCTACTAAATAGACCTGTTGGACTTTAACCTGGGGTTGAGGCTTCTTACTGTGCCTATTCCAGTCCAACACCAACATCTCCACATTATAGTTAATACACCAACTGCAGAAGACTTGCCTGCGGTTCTAGTGCTCAAGCACCATCCAGACAAATAAGCCTGTTTAATCAGCACCATCTCCACTTCAAGCATTCAACCCCTTCATCATTGATACAGTGGTTACAGTGTGTACCATTTACAAGATAGAAGATGGGCCAAATGGCCACCTGCTCCACCATTCATCACAATCATGGCTGATCGTCCAACTCAATAGCCTAATCCTGCTTTCTGCCCATAACCTTTGATCCCATTCACCAAGTGCTATATCCAGCTGCCTCTTGAATACATTCAATGTTTTGGTATCAACTACTTCCTGTGGTAATGAATTCCACAGGCTCACCACTCTTTGGGTGAAGAAATGTCTCCTCACCTCCATTCTAAATGGTCTACCCCAAACCCTCAGACTGAGACCCCTGGTTCCAGATTCCCCCACCATTGGTAACATCCTCCCTACATCTTCCCTGTTTGGTCCTGTTAGAATTTTATAAATCTGAGATTCCCCCATAAGATGCACTGTAGCAACTTACCAAGGCTCTGTCAACAACTGGCCAAACCTATTGCCTAGAAGGACAAAGGCAGCAAACATGGGATCACCACCACTTCCAGTTTCTCCAAGTTACTCAACACCCTGACATGGAAATATAAACTCAAACCTTCTCTGTTGCTGGGTCCAAATCCTAAAGTGCCCCACCCTCACAGCACTGTGGGCATCCCTACAGCTCATGGGTGGCACAGTGTTAGCACTGCTGCCTCATGGCAGCAGGGACCCAGGTTCAATTCCAATTCCCAGTTTGGGTCACTGCCTCTATGGAGTCTTTACATTCTCACGTGTGCGGGGGTTTCCTCCGGATTCCTTCCACAGTCCAAAAGACGTGCTGGGCAGGTGCTAAATTCTCCCTCAGTGTGCCCAGTGTGGCAACTAGGAGATTTTCACAGGAACCCTACTTGTGACACTAAATCTATAAAACGTGGATCGGAGCAGTCCAAGAAAGCAGTTCAAGGGCACTTCAATCTGGCCTCTCTTGCGACACAAGAATGAAAAAAAATAAATATGATTGCATTGTTGGAGTGCTTGCTTGAGCAATTTAGCAACTAGTCCCTACAACAAGTGACTAGCTCTTCAGAAGAGGGAATGAGAACCCTACAAAATTCAAGCCTCTTTCTTCTAGACTTTACATGGAGTGCGATATATTGTACTCATGTGAATGGTGGAATGAACCAACTTGAGACACTGGAGTGGATGCACTTGAACCAAGTGCTATATTGTGGCCATGAGTTAATGCTTTTCAAAGCTGTTCACTAATAGAACCGGAGAGACTAAGTTGGTCAGGATTGTATTCACTGCAGTTAAGAGTAAGAGAGGATCTCATAGAAACTTTATAAAATTCTAACAGGGTTAGACAGGGTAGATTCAGGAAGGATGTTCTCGATGGTGGGGGAGTCCAGAAGTACAGGGTCATAAGTTTGAGGATAAGGGGAACTTTTAGAACTGAGGAAAAATGTCTTCACCCAGAGGGTGGTGAATGTGTGGAATTCATGACCATGGAATGTAGTGAGGCCAAAACATTGAGATTGAGGAATTAGTTATTGCTCTTGGGGCTAAAGGGATATGGTGGAAAGGTGAAAAAAAAAATCAATGATCAGCCATCATAATAAATGAATGGTGGAGCAGGCTCAAAGGGCCAACTGCTGCTTTCTATATTTACAACACAAAGGGGCCATTCAGCCCATCACATCTATGCCAGTAGAAAAACCAGTCTAACCCCACTTTCCAGTATTTGGTCCATAGCCCAACCGGTTACTGTGCGAGAGTCCTACATTTTCTAAATGAGTGAGGGACTGCTGCCTCTACAACCCTTTCGGGTAGAGTTCCAGGCCCCCACCACTCAGTGGAAAGCTTTCCTCATCTATCATTGAATCTATATCCCACCACCACCTCCCTCCCCATCCAACTTTAGAACATTACAGCACAGTGTAGGCCCTTCGGCCCTCGATGTTGCACTAACCAGTGGAACCAATCTAACGGCCCTCTAACCTAAACTATTCCAATATTAACCTCGTCACTGCCAAGCTAAATAGGCCCTTCCCATGCCTACTATTTTGCCTCCCTTCCATCCCCACAACTTTGTACATCTCAATCAAATCTCCCTCAGCCTTTTGACATCACTGGAAATTTTCCAGTCCTGCCAACATCCTCTAACCTCTAGTCCAATTAGATTCTTTCTCTAATGAGAACTGCACACACGATAGACTTAAGACCCTGGCAACCAGATAAAATAAAGCAGCAAATTAAAACGGTGGTCGCCTCACTGAACATGTACGATGAAGGATTTAGGATTAATTTTAGTAAGTCAAAAGCTGAAGAGAAGTTTGAAAAAATTGCCTTATTCATTCATGGGACATGGGCGTCGCTGGCTGGGCAGCATTTATTGCCCATCCCTCGTTACCCAAGGGCAGTTGAGAGTCAACCACATTGCTGTGGCTCTGGAGTAGGCCAGATCAGGTAAGATGGCAGATTTCCTTCCCTAAAGGGCATTAGTGAACCAGAAGGGCTTTTCCAACAATGGTTTCACAGTCATCATAGATTCTAGTTCCAGATTTTTTTTGAGTTCAAATGCCACCTGCCATGGTGGGATTTGAACCCTTAACATGGATGGAATGGAATTCAATTCTTGGGAGCACCACACTTTAGGAAGAGTATATTGGCCATAAGGAGGAGTGCAAGGGCAATAAAGCTGGCCAAGCCAACAACAAACATCCCATGAAGAATATTAATATAGAGCAGCATGGTGCAGTGGTTGGCACAGCCAAAGGTGTGGGTTAGGTCTATTGGCCATGCTAAATTGCCCGTCAGGGGCACTAGCAGACAGGATAAGTGAAGTTATGGCTAGAGAAGGATCAGTTACAAGGGGACAAGTTAGGGGGAATTGAGGAGAATAAACAAACTTTACTCAGGAGGGTGTGACAGTCTGAGCTGACTGGGAGGGTGGAGGCGGCAGGATGCCTCATATCCTTTAAAAAAGAACCTGGATGAACACTTGGCATGCCAGAACATCCAGGCTCAATGGGCCAAGTGCTGGGTAGGTGAGGACTTTGTGTCGGTGCAGATACAATGGGCCGAAGGGCCTCTTCCGCATTGCAGTATTCTGTGAAATGGGAATAGGGCCTGGGTGGGATTGCTGTTGGTGCAGATGGGCCAAATGGCCTCCTTCTGCACTGTAGGGATTCTATGATTGCACCAAGACCCGTGACATTTAGACAGACCAGTTCACCATCATGAGTCTCAGATGGGCCAATATTAATCAGTGAACATTGGTACAGTAAGCATCTGACTCCCTAGGGCTCCTTAAAGCCACACTTGTCAAATACTTGATGTTGAGGGTTGTCACCTTCATCCTTTGGAATGCTGCCACTCAGCTCTTTTGTCCATGTTTGAACGAATGTTACAAAGTCAGGAGCTGAGTCATCCCAGAAAAACCCAAACTGGGCATCACTGAGCAGGTTACTGAGCAGTGTCACTTGATGACCCCTTCCATCACTTTACTGGTGATGTAGAGTAGACCGATGGAGCAGTAATTAGCTGGGTTGGATGTGGTCCTGTTTGTGTACAGGGCGTACCTGGGCAATTTTCCACATTGCTGGGTAGATGCCAGTGTCGTGACTGTAGTGGAACAGCTTGGCAAGGGGCACATCCACCTCTGGAGCACAAGTCTTCAGTATTGTTACAGGGCAACAAGCCATTACCACTTTTGACCAGGTCATATTTTGCATTTGCCCCTTCACAACAGTTCCTTCTTTTCAATCTCTTCCAAGGGTCTTGGGCGGCAGTGGTTAGCACTGCTGCCTCTCAGTGCTAAGGACCTGGGCTCAATTCTGGCCACAGGTCACTGTGTGGAGTTTGCATCTGTGTGGGTTTCCTCCCCCAATCCAAAGATGTGCGAGATAGATGGATTGCCCATATTAAGTTGCCCCTTAGTGTCAGGGGGATCAGTGTAAACACGTGGGGCTATATTCTAGGTGGGATTGTTATTGGTGCAGACTGGATGGGCCAAAAGGCCTCCTTCTGCACTGTAGGGAATCCTGTAGTAAGAGGTCTCAACACCAGGTTAAAATCCAACTGGTTTATCTGGAACCACAAACTTTCCTCAAATCCCCCTAAAATGTCCCACTTTTCACTTGTCCCCTCGCAACTGACCCTTCGTAGCCATGTGAGTGGAGGTTAGGTCACAAACATGGCATATACAGAAAGACAATGGCAAGATACTTTGTAGAAACTTGGTGTATCGATGTGCACGATCTTCTTGGAGATCCTCTCCGCTTTGATTTTGCGATTGTGTCTTTGCCGTGTTTTGGTGACCCTCTCCCTCCCCGATCTGATGAAGGAGCAGCTTGCGATTCCAAATAAACCTGTTGAACTTTAACCTGGGTGTTGAGAGACTTCTTACTGTGCCCACCCCCCGTCCAACACCAGCAGCATAGGGATTCTACAATCTTAAACACTTTTGCACGCTCTGCCTTTTTAAAAGGTAGCCAAGGATCCCCATATGCTTGTGTATCTCACATTTGGAAATTGTGTGCATACAAACAACCCTAAATTTTCTGTTCCTGAAAATATTTTGCCAAGAGAGAGGGAGTCAGGGAAAAAAAATGCATCTCACTTTTGCCAGGAGCTGTGAAAGCTATGAAAACACAAGCTTATCAGCTCACAGTACGGTTTCAAACTAATGAAATGGCAGCTTCCAGCTCTGAACTTATGATGCCTAAAGTCTTGAAAGCTTTGCTTTTAATCTTGGCAATTTTAATTACTATGGTAACCAACTTTTGTTAGTCCACGCCTTCATTTTTGAGAAGCTTAAGTGTCACGTAAGAGTGAACTTTGGTCCCTGAACCAAATGGGATTCAGAGTTGTATTAAAAAGTTTTGTAAAAAGTTACCGCACAAAAATTAGTTTTCAATGGGTTTGAGTCCTAGAAATTTCATCCTCATTCACTGTACAAACACACTTAGAAGATTTAGAATCAGGATGCCCACAGAGCAGAGAGGGGCCATTCAGCCCATCGAGCCTGCACTGATAACAATCCCACCCAGGCCCTGTGCCTGCAACTCCATGTATTTACCCTGTTAGTCACCCTGACACTGAGGGACATGGTCAATGCACCTAACCAGCACATCTTTGGACTGTTGGAGGAAAAACACACAAACATAGGGAAAAGATTTGCCTGTGAGAAGTTTTCATGGGCACTTGAACCAGGATTAAACCCAGGTCCCTGGTGCTGAGGCAGGAGTGCCAACCACTGTGCCACTCAAGATGGGCTGCAGAGGCTTGAACTGAATATCTGTGGGTTCTGGATTGGTTGGACTCTTCAGTCAATATACCCTCTTATGGTGGCACAGTGGTTAGCACTGCTGCCTCACGGAGCCAGGGACCTGGGTTCAATTCCCGCCCTGGGTCACTGTGTGGCATCTGCATGTTCTTCCCATGTCTGCATGGGTTTTCTCTCAGTCCAAAGATGTGGGGGTTAGGTTGATTGGCCATGCTAAATTGTCAGGGGGGATTAGCAGGGTAAAATATGTGGGGCTATGGGATAGGGTGTGGGGTCAGTACAGAATTGATGAACCAAATGGCCTCGTGTATTCTAGGGATTCTGTGAAAACTCAACAGCCCATCTGTGGTTCTGGACAATTTTCAGGCAGGGTACAACCACCATTAGGAAAAGTTAAACTTTGACCTCATCTCCCGGGGTAACTCCAGTGTCCGGCTAGCCCAGAGTAAAAAATGGAGCTGGACAATATTGGGAGTTTCTTGCACATTTTAAATGCCTTGCCAGGAACACTCACTCCAACTCAGAAAGCTGTTCATTCACTTGAGTTGTATCAAATTACAGGACCTTATCTGTAAGTTTCTGCTCCAGAATTCATCAGGAATCTATCCAGCCTGACAGTGCAGAGTAAGTTCTTAGCCAAAAATGGGAGTGTGTGTGTGTGTTGAAGTTGTTTCCTTAGCGTTTTGAACAGAACACACCTGGAGCCATATGGACCTAATCTTGGGATTGAGGGGGGGGGGGGGGGGGGGGGGGGGTGCGCAGAATGTGCGCATTGGACACCGGACCCCTGCCCTCAAGACAGAGGTGGAAATTGCCCAAAAAGTTGACTTCTAGAAGTTTCGAAAACCTCCGGGTAGCAATTCCCCTGCTGTCTGGGGCATTCCAGGCTCCGACCCCAGCCCGGATAGTTGCTGTGCAACTGTTACAGGTTGTAACTGAGGGGCAAGAGGACTTACCCCTCCTCCCTCAAATCATGCCCCAACACCCAAAATATACCTCTTCCTCCCCCCACCCTTCCAATACACCTGGCCACCCAACACACACCCCCCCCCACCCCCCCCCCCCCACATCCTCTCTACCCCCCAAAACCACAACCCCTGGCCACCCACTCACCAGAAAGTTGGCCTCAACACTTCCCATCCACAAGCTAGCACCATAAACTAGTTAGAGGCACGTCCAGTCTTTCCCCTGACTTTAGAGCAAAGAAAATTACAGCACAGGAACAGGCCCTTCGGCCCTCCAAGTCCACACCTGCCATGCTTCCTGTTTGAACTAAAGCCGCACCCCCCCCATCCTTCCATGGATCATATCCCTCCATCCCCATCCTATTCGTGTATTTGTCAAGCTGCCCCTTAAAAGTCACTATTGTATCCACTTCTACTCACTGCCAGGGGCGTTCCAGGCACCACTCCAGGATTCCTGCAGGGATGCCACACACTTTAAAAAGTATTGGAGCACCTGGGAGATAGGCACAGCACTGGCAGCTCGGAGTTTTAACTCAGGTGTTCAATTCCTGGCTCTGGTCACTGTGTGGCGTTCCAGAGAGTTATTGCAGCAATGTCCTATATAGATCCAGCAAATTTGGTTAGTAGGTGGTCTCTAGTTTGACCTTGGCTGTTCTCAAATGTTTCCAGAAGATCACGAGACCTATCTATAGTGGCTCCCAATGCTGGCTTGGGGACAGAATCTGGTTATCACGTAGACATGCAGTACTTTTTGATACTGGCTCTGGAGATGGTATCTCGTGCCAAAGCCAGCTCAAACCATGTTCAGTGTATTCCATGTGCTGCATCAATTCAACATCTTTGATAAGGATCTGGCACAGGAGGAGCTTGGGTGACAAACAAGTAGGCCAATTGGCCCCTCGAGTTTGCTCCGTCATTCAGAAAGACCATGGTTGATCTGATTGTAACCGTAACCCTCCATTCCTGTGTCTCTTTCACCCTCAAGGGTGCCACAGTGACAGTTTGACAAACACACAAAGAAAGCACAATCTGCAGTTGGTGATTGGATTTACAAATTGGTCAAACTTAAAGCTGTGTAGCGGTAGAGGTTAGCTGCCTCAGCACCAGGGAATCAATCAGGTTCAATTCCTGACTTGGGTTGCTGTCTGCATGTTCTTCATGTATTTCCTCTGGTTTCCTCCCGCAGTCCAGGAGACGTGGTTAGGGTGCACTGACCGTGCTAAATTCTCCCTCAGTGTACCCAAACAGGTGCCAGAGTGTGACAACTAGGGATTTTCACAGTAACTTCATTGTAGTGTTAATGTAAGCCTACTTGTGACACTAAAAACTTTAAAGCTTAATCAATAACCTTTTACCTTGTTAATCAAGAATCTATCCAGCTCTAAAACTATTCAAAGACTCTGCTCCCACTTCCTTTTGGAGGAAGAAAGAGGTTCATCACTTGCAGAAAAATTTACCTAATTATCCTGTCTTAAAAAGAATGCTTTATTTTTAAAATCAGTGACCCCTGGTTCTAGATCTCTATGATGTGGAGATCTAGAACCAGATAGCACTTTAGTATTATGTAATCTGTGTGTGTCTTTATATGCCCTGTTTGTGATCAGAACTCCCCACTCAAACGAATGAGCAGTGCCCCGAAGGCTAATGGTGTTTGCTACCAAATAAACCTGGACTTTAACCTGGTGTTGAGAGACTTTCTACTCTAGATCTCTGACCAGAGATGACATCCTCTCCATATCCACCCTGTCACTGCCCCTCAGGATCTTAAAAGTTTCAATGAAGTCACTTCTTACTTTTCTAAAAACTCTAGTGGATACAAACCCAATCTTTCCTCATAATGCAATCTGCTCATTGCTGGTATTCAGCACATTTACACATTTGCTTGGGGCGAGTGCTGTACACAATATTCCAGATGTGATCTCACCATGCTCTGTATGACTGAAGCATAATGTCCCTACATTTATATTCAATTCTGATCACAAATGCATAACATGCCATTAACTTTCCCAATTACTTGCTTCACTTGTATATTAGCCTTTTGTGATTCACGCACTAGAACACCCTGATCCCTCTGTACCGCAAGAGCGCTGCGATCTCGTAACATTAATAAATAAAACAAAAATCTCTGCTGAAATCTGTAATGTCACAAGTAGGCTTACATTTACACTGCAATGAAGTTACTGTGAAAATCCCCTAGTTGCCACACCCTGGCGCCTGTTCGGGTACACAGAATTTAGCATGGCCAATCCACCTAGCCAACACATCTTTTGGACTGTGGGAGGAAGTTCGGAGTACCCGGGAGGAAACCCACGCAGAAACGGGAGACCGTCTGTGTGGAATCTGCACAGACAGCGACCCAAGCTGGGAATCGAACCCAGGTCCCTGGAGCTGTGAGGCAGTGCTAACCACATCTTGTGGGTCACGGTTGTCAACAGGTCATTTGTATAGATGTTTGACAGGATTAGGGGAGCGCCGAGCCCTGTGGCAGACCAATGGCCATTCTTCTCCATGCACTTTACCCCTGGGTCCAAGACGGGGCTCCAAATCTGTCGCAGAGCACGTGTTTCAACAACTGCCCTGACACAGGTAGGAAGCATTCTGGACAGAATGAGCAGGCTGGCAAGCCACACCATCATTAGGCAGCTCCAAGGTCCAGGAACGTTATGCTGGTCTCCGGGTTTCTCTACATTACTGGAAACTAGTAAGCAGGGGACGGTCTCTCCTCAAGTGCTGCTAAGATACTGAGGCACACAATAGCTGGCTTCCAACGCAGCATCTCTTCCAGATTTTGGAGCAAATGATTTACCCCACACCACATCTTTTGGGAATGGGTTTGAGCTTGGATTCTTTTGTAGAACCAAATTAAGCAGATACGAGTAGGGGGCCTTTTCAGGAATACTGTTGTGATCTTATCCCACCACTTGGCCACATTTCAAGCCCCTAAACTTTTTCTCCAGCTCTGAAGGGGATTGGAATTACTGTGTTTTGCCCTGTCAGCAGCATTGCCATTATAGATCAGATTTCTTTTCCAATCTCCCTGTCACACGGGAGTGAGTGACTAGCAGCTTGTTCGGGGAGATGGAAGGCCAGTTCTGGACAGCTCCAGCATTTGACTGGGATGAGTGAAATTGGCCTTGCCATACTGACACTATAGATTCAAAAACCCACCAACGCCTCTACGTTCTCAGGGGACTAAAGGAAATTTGGCATGTCAGCTGCGATTCTCACCAACTTTTACAGATGCACCATAGAAAGCATTCTTGGTACCACAGCTTGGTCTGGGCTTCTGCTCTGCCCAAGATCACAAGGAACTACAAAGGGTCGTGAATGTAGCCCAATTCATCACGCAAACCAGCCTCCCATCCATTGACTCTGTCTACACTTCCTGCTGCCTCGGAAAAGCAGCCAGCATAATCAAGGACCCCACGCACCCCGGACATTCTCTCTTCCACCTTCTTGTCAGGAAAAAGATACAAATGTCTGAGGTCACGTATCAACGTGGAAATAGCTTCTTCCCTGCTATCAGACTTTTGAATGGACCTACCAAGGTGATCTTTCTCTACACCCTAGCATGGCCAGTCCACCAAACCTTTTGGACTCTGGAAGGAAACTGGAGCACCCAGAGGAAACCCACACAGACACAGGGAGAACACGCAAACTCCACACAGTGACCCAAGCCAGGAATTGAACCTGGTTCTCTGGCACTGAGGCAGCTCTGCTAACCACTGCTGGCCTACAATTCTGCACTCCTTTTCTTCTCTATGAACAGTATGCTTTGTCTGTATAGCATACAAGAAACACCACTTTTCACTGTATACGCGTGACAGTAAATGAAAATCGCTAGCTGACTTGTTTCCCTATATGGAGACAAGTGATGGAGATGTGTCCATGGGTCAGTGTGGCAATAGCCACAAGGCATGACTGTACGCAGCTTGGCAATCGGCTCACTAAGGTACTTCTATGGGGATATATAGTTACAATGATGCAGCCCGAGGTCTCACTGCATTTTGGCTAAACTGATTTCTAGAAGTGCCATCATCACTGCATGGTGACAGTCAATGTGAATGAACAGTGACGTGTGTTTCATGGGAAGTGGGCACCCCCACTGGCTGGGAGAGCAGTGACAACCCATCCCCAAACACCCTCCATTTCAGAGGGCCAACCGCATTGCTGTGACTCGGAGTTACATGTAGGCCAGGCCAGGTAAGGGCAGCAGATTTCCTTCCCTAAAGGGATATAAGTGAATCAGATTTATTTTAAAAACGAGGATTGACAATATTTCATGGTCATTTCGACTAATTTATAGAATTCAAGTGTCACTCTCTGCCATGGTGGGATATGAACCAGGATCAGAATTCCTACAGTGCAGGTGGCTGCCATTTGGCCCATCGAGCCTGCACCAGTCCCACCATACCCCTCCCCATAACTTTATCTATCCTGCTAACCCCCCTGACACCAAGGGCCAATCCACCCAATTTGCACATCTTGGGAGTATGGGAGGAAACCCACACAGAGGATGTGCAAACTCCAGGGACCCAAGTTGGGAATTGAACCCAGGCCTCTGGCGCTGTGAGGTAGCAGTGTTAACCACTGTGCTACTGTCCCTCGATTACTAGCGCAGTGACAATATCCCTACACCACTGCCTCCCCTTTACCATGTGTGGGAAGTCACCCAGGGTTAGACACTGCTGGTTGGGGCTTGACCATCAAGGGAACTGACCCAGGGGAGGAGAATTTCTCACCCCATCTGATTGAATGGAGCATTCCCCATTGCTTGGGGGTCATATCTTGGGTTTTGCAGGAGGTTGGGGGGGGGGGGGGGGGGGGTGTGGTCATTACTGGAGACCTACTCTAGGAGCTGACCACCACCACTGTGTGGGTGGAAGTCTCCCAGATGGGTGCTGGCTGGATGAGATGGGATTGGTAGGATCTAGGAGGTTAGTATGTGACTGCAATATGCAAACATCCAACAGGAACACTGGTCTCCTGCACACTGTAGGGATTCATTTAGCCCATTGAGTCTGCACTGACAACTATCCCACTCAAGCTCCATCCCAGTAACCCCACATATTTACCCTGCTAGACCCCTGGCTCCAAGGTGCAATTTCAGCATGGCCAATCCAACTAACCCACATCTCTTTCAGGGGTGAGGGAAGGCAACCAGATAAATATAGGCAGCTAGCTATTGTTCAGCACACGTAGGTCAAACCCTGTTGTGGACTGTTAGGCTTTAACCTGGTGTTGAGATTTTTACTACAAGGCACTAACCACTGTCCCACTTGGAGGAGGGTTTTTCCCTCTTGGTTCCCTCACCACCTGCCACAGGAGCAGGATAACAGCCAGCTCAGTCAGGTGGAGGTGCTACCAATCCAGTCTTGGTGATGGACACTGACATTCCCCACCCAGAGTACACTGTGCCCTTGATACCTTCACTGCTCCCACCAACTGGGGTGTTCAACATGAAGTACAGATCTGTCATAAATCACAGAACCCTATAGTGCAGAAAGAGGCACTTTGGCCCATCGAGTCTGCACCGACCACAATCCCACTCAGAACCTACCCCCATATCCCTACATATTTTACCTGCTAATCCCTCTAACCTACGCATCTCAGGACACTAAAGGGCATGGTCAATCCACCTAACCCACACATCTTTGGACTGTGGGAGGAAACCAGAGCGCCCGGAGGAAACACAGACACTAGGAGAATGCGCAAACTCCACACGGACGGTGACCCGAACCAGGAATCGAACCCAGGACCCTGGAGCAGCAGTGCTAACCACTGTGCTGCCCCATCTATCATGAAACTTCAAATGAGTCCAGAGGACATTTCCAGTCACTTGATATAGGGTGGGATATGTCAAGTAGTATCGCAATCTGCCCCATTTAGAAATGTTCATCCTTTTTCACTCAGCTTTGATGTACAGCTCTCCCAACAACCCATCTGCATTGCTCAAAGCTGGACTTAGAATTCCAGTCCCTTTAGGGCTGGATTTGAATTTTGGTTACTTAAACTGGGGTAGGAGGCAGTGCCCAACTCTCAAATTCAAAAGTAATTCAACAACCCCAAGTCAAAACCAGTAAGTGACCACAGCAACTCCAGTATTCCAAGGAACAGCATGAATACTTTGGGTCTCTGATTAGCAGGATACAGATTTCAGTAAGCACTAGTCAACCAGATCACCACTCAACAAAACCAGTGCTAAGGTCATCGCAGAAACTCACTCAGATCTGGCTGGGTCTTTGTAGAATCCCTACAGCGGCCATTTGGCCCATTGAGTCTGCACCAACAATCCCACATTTTTACCCCACTAATCCCTCTATCCTGCTCATCCCAGGATACTAAGAGGCAATTTAGCATGGCCAATGCGCCTAACCCACACATCTTCTATAAGAGAAAACAGAGACAGGTCAGACGGGAGAAAGGAACCCCAAAGATTATTCCACTAGCAGCTCCCGAGGGTAAAGATATTTCAGGTTTTAGACAATCCAGGAGCTCAGTGAAGAGAATTAGTGGATATGTAATCATAGTTCTTTAGGGGATCATGATTGGCATGGCCTTATTCTAATACATGTGACAATAAAAAATCAAACCGCATTGCTCAACATCATAACAAAACTTAGTAAAAATACCGGAGATTAAATGGAACAAAATCAGGTGGAGATATAACCAAGATGTCCTCTGTTCAATTCCTCCTACTTGCTTACAATGCACGTTAGCAAAAAGTGGGGAATTGTTTGTTTTTTCTTTGAAAACATAGGGTAAACAGGACCAGCTAGAGCCACAAACTAACCTTGGAAATATGGCCACCACATTCAAAACTAGACTCCAAAGTCAGTGGCTCAAATCATGGGGAAGTTGTGGGAGCTTCGAATGCAGCCAGATTGTGGAGTTCATTTTAGATGAAAAGATATCTTCAAGTGTGTACCAACTGAGGGTCCGTGAGGAGAAGCAGAGGCAAGGGGAGGAGGCAGAGGCAGCAATGGCATGCAGATGGAGTGAAGCAGTGTCCTGGATATTGCATTGACAAGGACATTACCAGATAAGATTATACCCTTCAAACTTGTGGACCTGGTTCTTGGTTATTCTTCTGACTATCCACTCTGTCCATGCCCCTCAATCTTGTAGGCTTCTATCAGGCTGCCCCTCAACCTCCATCATTCCAGTGAGAACAAGCCAAGTTTCTCCAACCTCTGCTCATAGCAGATACCCTCCATACCAGGCAGCAGCCTGGTAAATCTTTTCTGTACTCTCTCCAAAGCCTCCACATCCTTCTGGTAGTGCAGTGACCAAAATTTGAACACTATTCCAAAAGCAGCCTAACCAAGGTTGTAACATGACTTGCCAATTTTTAAACTCAATGCCCCAGCTGATGAAGGCAAGCATGCCTTCTTGACGTGGCTGTTAGTGTACGCTTAAACTGGACCAACTGACGGGCAACACGACAGCTCAGTGACTATCACTGTTTGTCATGCAGTTACAGGGACCTGGGTCGGATCTCCGGCTTGGGTCAATGTTTGAGTTTGCACATTCTCCTTGTGCTTTGTGTTTTCTCTCCGGGTGCTCCAGTTTCCTCCCACACCCCAAAAAACATGCTTTTAGGCTGACTGATGTCGATAAATTGTCCCCAGATTGGATCTCCCTTAATCTGGTGCACATAATTCCCTAAATTTGCACCCCTTTAATCGTGGAGTCCACTAGATGCTGACAAAAGTTGTAGGCAGAAGAAGGACTTGAATAAGGCACTCAGTGTTAAAACGGGCAGCGTTTCTTGTGCTGTTCTTTGTTCTTGACTACCTTCTCCAGCTGTGTTGCCACTTAGTGGCCAGTTTATCTGTACACCCAGATCCTGCTGCCTATCAATTAAGGGTTCTGCCATGTGCTGTACATTTCCTGTCTCTATTAGACCTTCCAAAATGCATTACCTCATTTCATATAATCTTAAAATCACTGCAGTGCAGAAGGAAGCCATTCAGCCCATCAAGTCTGTACCAACCACAATACCACCCAAGCTCTAATCCCATCACCTCCTGCATTTACCCCAATCCCTCTGACACTAGGGTCAATTTAGCAAAGCCAATCCACCTAATCTGCACATCTTTGGAGTGTGGGAGGAAACCCATGCAGACACAGGGAGAACACGCAAACTCCACACCATGACCCAAGCTGGGAATTGAACCCAGGACCACGGCCGAGGGAGGCAGCAGTGCTAACCACTGGGCCACCCTTAAACCACGTTTGTGTCGTCATCTCATGGCGCTTTCAATGGTAGATGGCGAGTTTGTATTAAATGAAACACCATCTGCTGCGGTGGGATTCGAACCCACGCCCTCAGACCCTGGGGCTCGGGATTGCAAGTCCAGTGACACCACCAATTTGCCACTGCCTCCCCACATTTGTACCTGTGACAATAATAACAACAAGTCAAACAAACAATTGAAGAAACAGCAGAGAAAATCCCATTTGAAGCAATGCAAAGTTCCACACACACCACCAGGGGAAAAAAGAAAGGTTATTAAACAACAATGCATCCAACATGGAAAGGAAAAAAAAATCTAGATTTTGTTTTACTTACTGAATGTGTCTAATAATCCATTCTTGCTTGGAGTTACCCTGCACAACCACAAGCCATTGAGCCCTGAAAATAAGGCGTGTCTAGTTCATTCTAGACTAGTTACAGCACCGGTTACTGCCCCCCTAGATCCAAAATGAAAGTAGGGTGATCCATGCAAAAAAAAAATCTCTTGTCTTAATGCAGTAAAGGGGGGGGGAGGGGAAATGCGGCAGATCAGTCGGACAGGGCCTGTGTATTAGTAAGAAAACAGTGGCCGATCAGGTTCAAAATGAAAGGGTTCTTCGTGAGCACGACAAAAAACAAAAAGGGGCGGGGGGGAGAATAAATCAGATTCAAAGGAAGAGAGAGTCAGGACCTGTGCAGAGAGGTGCTGGGAGTGATCTGTTGCTGCCGCAACTACCATTAGTTACCTGAGCGTGAAGTGCAGCAGCTGCAGCAGCAGCGGGGTAGGTGAACGCAGCATGTGGAATGGCAGGGGTCAGTTCTGTTGTGTACAGTGGGTAAGGAGCCCAGGCCTCTGGAGATGCAGGGATCAGTGCGGTTCCCGCAAGGTCATCTGAAACATGGAGAACAGGGTTTAACAAGGTCTGAGCCAGACACCCTCGAGAAGGGGGGAAAAAGTTGTTAGCGTCGCAAATCTCTGACTGTAACTCCAGCGAAAGCCGTGTCCAGGCGACAAAATACCTGCCCCTCAGCATGGAAACAGGCCCAACTTGTCCATGCCACCCTTTTGTAAACCACTAAGCTAGTCCCAATTTGTCCCTCTGTACCCATGTAACTGTCTAAATGCTAACAAATTGTACCCACCTCTACTGGCAACTTGTTCCAGACACACCACCCTCTGAAAATACCCTGTTGGTTTTTTAGATGTTGTTTCGAAATAAGTGGAGATGCCAACACTGGACTGGGCAGAAGTAGTCTCTCAACACCAGGTTTATTTGGAATCACAAGCTTTTGGAGCACTGCTCCTTCATCAGGTGAGTGGAGAAATAGGTTTCACAACATGGCATATGTAGACAAAGGTACCATTGCAAGATTACGTTGTTTTCTTGCACTTGTGTCTGTCTATATATGCTGTGGTGTTTCTGTGAAACCTATTTCTCCACTCATCTGGTGAAGGAGCAGTGCTCCAAAAGCTCGTGATTCCAAATAAACCTGTTGGACTATGCCTGATTTTTAACCACAACACCAGGTTAATGGTTTCAATGAAAAGAAACAAAATGCTGGAAAACCTCAGCACCTGTGGAGAGAAAGACCCAATTTGGAGTCTTGGCTGAAGACTAATCAGAATCCCTACAGTGGGGAGAGGCCATTCAGCCCATCAAGTCTGCACTGACAATTCCAGCCAGATCCTATCCCCATAACCCCACATATTTGCCCTAATGCCAGGACACTAAGGGGCAATTCAGCATGGCCAATCAACCTAATCCATCCCTCTTTGGATGGTGGGAGGAAGCACCTGGAGGAAACCCACACAGATATGGGGAGAATGTGCAAACATCTCAGACAGTGACCCAAGGCCAGAATTGAACCCAGGTCCCTGGCACTGTAACCATTGTGTCACCGTGCTGTCCATAATCCAGCCTCAAAGTGTTGGCTCCATTTCCTCTCCGCAGGTGTTATCAGGCCTACTGAGATTTTCCACCTAAGGATTGCATCGTTACCCCTTCAAGTCTTACGTAACTTGATGTACACAAATTTCCTTCCCATAGTATAACAGAGAAAAACTGCCTCCACCAAGATCAGAGGATTGTCACCTGCGATTGTGGGGATCCCTGAAGGTTTCACCCCCTATACCCCAACCACTGGTTGGCCAACACAGCCATCCTGGTGGGGCCCACTCTCTAACACCAATCGGAAAGCAAAGAGGTGCCATTATTATTATTCAGTTGGATGCTCTATTGCCAGCCATTCACTTCTCCTTGTTTATAAATTCAAAGAAAATGATAAACGGAGGTGGGGGATTCTCCCATCCCACCACAGGAATTGGACCTCGCAAAAAAGGTCTGTTGATCTCAGGCAGGATTAGCCAGTTTTTGGGGTGAGCGCAGCCAGAGAATTCCACCCATAAAATGTATTCAAGAGGCAGCTAGGGGCAAATGGGATCAAAAAGAAAATAATGAGGGGCATCGATCAGCTAGATGGTCAATATGTTTCCCCAAAGGCATAGGTTTAAAGTGAGGGGGAGAGAGAGACAAGTGTCCAGAGGGTGGCAAGTGTCTGGAACAAGTTCTCAGAGGTAGTAGTAGAAAATTGTCTTTTAAAAAGCATTTAGATAGTTACATGGGTATGATGGGCATACAGGGATGTGGGTTAAATGTGGGCAATTGGGATTAGCTTGGGGTTTTAAAAAAAAGGGCAGCATGGGCAAGTTGGACCGAAGGGCCTGATTCCATGCTGTAAACGTCTATAAAACTCTAAGTTGAGGGAAAAAGGAGGATTAGGCTATTGGGTTGGATGATCAGTCAGGACCGCAATGAAAGGCAGAAGCAGGTTCAAAGGGCTGAATGGCCTCCTCCTGCTCTTATGTTTCTATAAATTTTTTTTTTGAATAAGTGCCCCAATGATTTGCACACGACAATCCTGGAGATTGACCTTCTGTTCCAGGAGGGTCCAGGGCAATCCTGGAGATTGACCTTCTGTTCCAGGAGGGTCCAGGGCAATCCTGGAGGGCTGTCAGAGGTTCACAGCAAAGAAACTGGCCCTTCAGCCCAACATATCCATGCTGCCCCCTTTTTTTGTTTTAAAAGCCCCTAAGCTAACCCCAATTGCCTGCATTTGTCAACCCTGCAGGGGAGAATTTGGGATTGGCAGAACTAAAATGGTGGTTTGTCAATTTGGAGAGATATTTTTGTCTCGATTAAACAATTGAGCAGGCCACCTCACCCAGGCAAAATCCACAATTCCAATTGGTCCAGAATTAGCCCAATTAGTTTGTTTTGGTTGCTGCCAGAGCAGAGGAATTGGGAAATTTAGGTTAATTCCGGTTTTCTGAAAGCTCTCTCGTTTATTGTAACCAATCCCAGGACGGCAACCAGAACAGAAAATCCCTTTTACATTCAGCATCCTATTACCCCAGGCATGCGGCCCACATATTTCAAAGAGAAAGCAAACTTTCCCATTCAGAAGTCCAGCTACAATATTCCACAATTAGGTGGCTGAAAAAGTTTTATTAGTGCCACAAGTATGCTTACATTAACACTGCAATGAAGTTACTGAAAATTCCCTAGTTGCCACACTCTGACACCTGTTCAGGCACAGAGAGAGAAGTTAGCATGGCCAATGCACCCTAACCAGCACGTCTTTACGACTGTAGGAGGAAACTGGAGCATCTGGAGGAAACTCACACAGACATGGGGAGAATGTGTAGACTCCACAAAGTGATCCAAGCCAGGAATCAAACCCAGTTCCCTGGCGCTGAGGCAGCAATGCTGACCAGTGCCATGCCATATTTTTCTCTTTCCTAGGCCAAAGAACAGCCCAGTGGGCTAACTTTACTCAATGCCCTCAAAGCAGACAGTTGGAGTGTGCACATTCTCCCCATGTCTGCGTGGGTTTCCACCCACAGTCCAAAAGATGTGCAGGTTGGGTGCATTGGCCATGCCAAATTGCACCTTAGGTGTCCTGGGATAAGAAAGAGAGGGGGATTAGTAGGGTAAATATATGCTGCTGCAGGGATAAGATCTGGGGTGAGATTGTTGCTGGTGCAGACTCAATGGGCTGAATGGCCTCCTCGTGCACTGTAGGGATTCTATGGTTTCACCAGAACGGGACTTGCAGGTTGAGCTGCTTTCTGCTTACACTAGCGAGGAAGCTTCAAGACCGGGGTGACTGACGCACAGCCGGAATATCAGTTGTCTTCATTACAACAGCAGGTGGGAGACACAAAAGGTGTCAGCTTACAAATACTTGAGTTTGTGCCAACATGGCATTAACCAGTCATCACCGCTCTGGTTTCAAAATTAATCCCTTTGTTCCCTGCAAGGCAAGCAAAAAGCTCACGGAACGCAAGGCTCCAGAAACATGAGGGGGTCAGGTATCTCTCATGGGCTCAGGATCCCTGATGCCTGGAGCATTTTTGGGGCCTTGCCCCATGCCAGAGTCTGGGACCCCAATGCAAATTGCGCAACGTCAAATATGTGCGAGCTTGCTGTCAAGTTTAAAACAAGCCCCAAGACTGGAGGGCCAATGGAAGGCCCAAAAGCAGAAAAGTCAGCACCCCCAATATTAAAAGAAAGACAAAATATTGGGAAGGGCAGCATGGTGGCACAGGTTGGCACTGCTGCCTCAGTGCCAGGGGCCTGGGTTTGATTCCCAGTTTAGGTCACTGTGTGAAGTCTGCATGTTCTCCCCATGTCTGCATGGGTTTCCTCCCACAGTCTGAAAGACGTGGGGGTTAGGTGCATTGGCTGTGCTAAAATTTTTCAGTGTACCCAGAGTGTGGCAACAAGGGGATTTTTCACAGTAGCTTCATTGCTGTGTTAATGTAAGCCTACTTGTGACACTAATAAGTAATAATGAAGCCTGTAAAACTGCATGATAGATAAATTTCTAGACAGGGGTCTCCCAAAAACAGAGGAACGCTGTGGGAGAGTTTAATAATTTAAAATTGGGAAAACCTATAAGTGACCCAGACCGAGGGGCAACAGCTCCTCAGGAGAATTGGAGGATGTCTTCCTTGGGCCTTGTTTAGGCTTCAGTGGCAAGAGTGGCTTCAGGGATGAGGGATGGCCCCCTGCTCCCCTCACATTAAGTGAGGAACTCTAGTCAGCATCTGCAGAATGGCTGAAATATGCCTTACATTTGTCCCAGTGGACTGACACCCCACTGATCCCTGCCTGGAACAGAAGGGCTCGCGGGTAAGACCATAGCGGGAAGAAGGGGGAGAAGAGAAGGGGGAAGACTGGCACATTGATCACAGAATCCCAGCAGTACAGAGGGTGGGCTGACTTCAAGTCTGCACAGACCACAATCCCACCCAGGCCCTAATCCCTACAACTCCACATATTTACCCTGCTAATCCCCTGACACTAAGGGGCAATTTTGTCAGGCCAATCCGCCTAACCCACACATCTTTGGGCCCTGGGAGTAAACCAGAGCACCCAGGGGAAACACAGGTAGATGGAATTGGGGTTTCTACAAGTTGTGGGCTTGTCCTCTGCTCTGGCTGCTTCAGGGAGGATAAAAATTCTCTTAAATTTTTGTTTGGTCTTATTCAAAGCCTCAAAGCTGAGGCAGATGGGCATTCTCCTCCAAAACAGGCCCTGACCACAACACTAAGTTAAAGTTGATGCCAAGTAGACTCTTTCCATTAACAGCAGGGAGTGCATTACCTCATTCAATTTGGTTTTAAATCTATTTTAGCTACACTATAAGAATCTACAGCCCTATAATGAAGGGAGGAACTTCAAAGAATCTCGAGTGCAGAAGGCTGCCATTCGGCCCATCGAGGCTGTACTGACCACAATCCCACTGTCCTATTCCCATGTATTTACCCTACTAGTCCCACTAAAGGGGCAATTTAGCATGGCCAATCAACTTAACCTGCGCATCTTTGGATTGAGGGGAAACCCACGCAGACACAGGGAGAGCGTACAAACTCTGCACAGTGACCCAAGCCAGGAATTGAATCTGCGTCCCTGATGCTGTGAGATGCTAACCCACCAAGCTGCACCAAAGTGGTTTCAAAGTAATCTAGTTAAAGAGGTGAGTTAAAGCTTCTGCCACTTAAAGCCCAGGAGAGAGAAAATGAAGATTCTGTTCTGGCCAACATGGAAAAGTGGGCATCTGGAGACTAATTCAGTGCACAATCCTCAAGAGACCTTTTGGCCAGATACGCAAAGTTACCCTTAAAAGTTTATTAAAGCCACCACCTAAATTTTGCTGCTTAAATCTAATGAGTAATCATATCCCCTACAAGAGAACATTTTTGAAAAGTTTGTTTCAATTAATAAACGAGGCCAAAAGATCCCAGATTCAAGTCCAGTTCTAAGGAATTAAGAGCATCTTCCCTGTGGAAGATCTTATCCTTCTTGCATCAGAACATAGAATCTCTACAGTGCAGGAAGAGGCCATTTGGTTCATCAAGTCTGCACCCATCCAGGCCCTATCCCCATAACCCTATGCATTTACCCTGCTAACACCCCTGACACTAAGGGGCAATTTAGCATGACCAACCCAACCTACACATCTTGCTGGAAAAGGCCTTCGCATCAACCGGTGATTGTGGTTAAACTGGTACCATTGCTTGTATCCAGGACAAGGGTACTGGAGAGAGGATGACAGTGGTTAACACTGCTGCCTCTCAGTGCTAGGGACCTGGGTTCAATTCCAGCCTCAGATCACTGGAGTTTGCACACACTCTCCATGTCTGTGTGGGTTCCCTCCGTTTTCCTCCCACACTCCAAAAGACATGCGGGTTATGTTGATTGGCCAAGCTAAATTGACCCTAGGTGTCCAGGGATTAGGAGAGTAAGTGTGTGGGGGTCACAGGGCTAGGACAGGACCTGGGTGGGATTATTACTGGTGCAGGCTCAATGGGCCAAATGGCCTCCTCCTACACTGCAGATTCTATGCTTCAAAGTAGTAATGTTTGATGATAGAGGCTGGGGAACTACACTTTATTCATTGTGGGACATGGGTGTCGCTGGCTGGGCAGCATTTATTGCCCATCCCTAGTTGCCCAAGGGCAGTTGAGAGTCAACCACATTGCTGTGGCTCTGGAGTCACATGTAGGCCAGACCAGGCCTGTAGATTTCCTTCCCTAAAAAAAGGATTAGTGAACCAGATGGGTTTTCCAATAGATTTTTAATTCCACATTTCCATTACTGAATTCAAATTCCACTGTTTGCCATTCGAACCCAGGTCCCCAGAACATTCACTGAGTTTCTGGATTAATAGTTTAGGGATAATACAACTAGGCCATTGCCTCCCCAACACGGGTTGGGCGTTCCCACAGCACTGATGGCAAAAAATGCTCGTTCCAATTGAACGTAGGAAACCAGTTTAGGATGACTAAGCAGAGATTGCAATTGTGCATCAAATAAAGAGAATTGCTACAGTATAGAAGAGGCCATTCGGTCCATTACATCTGCACCAGCCGAGAGAGCGTCCCAACCAGACCATCCCCATAACACCTATGTCTTATCTCACTAATTCCCCCTAGTCATCTTGGGACACTAAGGGCCTATTTAGCATGGCCAATCCACCCAGCCTGCACATCTTTCAGAGTGTGGGAGGAAACCAGAGCACCTGGAGGAGACCCACGCAGGGAGAACATGCAGACTCCAGTCACCCAAGGTGGGAAATGAACCCGGGTCCCTGATGCTGAGGCGGTAGTGCCAACCATTGTGCCAACGCCCAAGGCAGGAATCGAATCTGGGTCCCTGGTGCTGTGAGGCAGCAGTGCCAACCATTCTGCCACAGTGCCACTCCAAAGGAATACACTTTTGAAAAGGGGAAAAGAGTCTATAATAAATGGCAGAAACGTCCTTACAAGGTTTTAGTAGGTTATTCAACTGCTGAACGTGTTTCACTTTGCCCAGACGGTACACTCTGGTAAAGTGCGCCGTCTTGGAACATGGTTAGGAATGGGGGAGGGTGCCCTGAGAAACTGTTTGAGAGAGAGTGCCAGTCCACCACTGAAGAAGCGCACCTCTCAGCCACATGTGGGGTGGTACTGACTGGCCTTGGAGCAATCCGTGATCCGCATCCCATCCTAACGGCTGGAGGAAGCACGGTGGTGGGAGGCAGCAGTGGGGACCTAAGGGTGGAAAGAAAGAGGAATGCTCCTTAAATTTCCTACTGCGGCACAAGAAAATTGACACAATGCATTACTCAGTAAGCGTCACCCACATTGCCCTCTGCAGTCCTGGGGATGGTGGGGCGGGGGGCACAAGGGCTAACGGATTGCCCGAGAGAGAATGAAACACAGACTGGACGGCGCAAAGATGAAACTGGGTACTTACAGGGGTCCCGTGCGATGAAGTGCGCCCCCAAGGCTGGGTGCATATTTGTGGGGTTGGGTGTCGCCATCAGCTTGCTTTTGGCCATCTTTGTGTTTGCTTTTGCGAACTCCAATCGGAGAGTTTGAGGATTCTCGGGGTCAAACCTGATGCCCTAATAAAAGGAGGGAGAAAGGGTGGAATCTTAATTATTAAACTTCCTCAACAGCATCCAAAAAACATAGGCAGCATTTAGCCTATTGACTACTCAAAAGATAGGAGGATTCACAACTCAAGTTTTGATTTGATTTATTGTCACATGTATTGGGATACAGTAAGTATCTTCTTGTGTGCTATACACAAAGCATAGAATACATAGGGGAGAAAGAGCTAAATGTAGTATTAGTCATTGATTTATTACCGTCACTTGTATTAGTGAAAAGTATAGTTTCTTGTGCACTATACAGGTTGCAGATTTCTTCCAACTGACTTTTTTTTTTAAAGAAGTTTTTAATTTGTCACCTCATCAGCTTGTAATTTGCTTATTTAAGTAAGCATACCATTCATAGAGAAGGAAAGTGCAGAATGTAGCATTACAATCTAGCTAGGAAGTTACAAAATGAGATATTTATCTGTTGGAGACAAACTGACTACAAATCAAACATTCTTCAGTAAAGTTTATCAATCATTGAACGCTACAGTGCAGAAAGAGGCCATTTAGCCCATTGAGTCTGCACCAACCACAATCCCACCCAGGCCCTATCCCCATATCCCTACAAATTTTACCAACTAATCCCTCTAACCTACGCACTCAGGACACTAAGGGGCATTTTTGCATGGCCAATCAACCTAACCCCCACATCTTTGGATTGTGGGAGGAAACCAGAGTACCTGGAGGAAACCCACGCAGACACGAGGAGAATGTGCAAACTCCACACAGACAGTGACCTGAGCCAGGAATCGAACCCAGGTCCCTGGAGCTGCGAAGCAGCAGTGCTACCATGCCACCCCTAATTAGTGTCACAAGTAGGCTTACATTAACACTGCAATGAAGTTACTGTGAAAATTCCCTAATCGCCACGCTCCAGTGCCTGTTCAGGTACAATGAGGGAGAAGTTAGCATGGTCAATGAATCTAACCAGCACGTCTCTTGGACTGTGGGAGGAAACCCATGCAGACACGGGGAGAATGTGCAGACTCTGCTCAGACAGTGACCCAAGCCAGGAAATGAACCCTGATCCCCAGTGCAGAGGGGCAGCAATGCTAACTACTGTACCGTCCTTAACTACAACATTTCCGGCAAATGTTTCAAAAGATACCTAGTTTGCCACATTACACACCGTTTGGCTTCAGAGATTTGTGCAAAACCCTAGCAACTGATGGAGTGCAGTTACCCAGTCTGGCTTACCCGTTACTCCAGATCCACAACAACTCAACTACTGAGATGGCCTAGCAAGACTCACTCAAGACAGTGGCTCACCACCACCACCTTCTCAAGGGCAACAAATGCTGGCCAGGCAGTGATGTTCATGTCTCATGAATGAATAAAAAAATGCACTGAGTTGTCACCTCAATGGGAGCCAAAAAGATTGTTAACAGTTACACCCATTTCCAAAGCTTTGTATGGTGTGTCCCATTACCAATTTGCATTGAAATCAATGGTAGGACAGCCTACCAAAGTACAGACCAAGGAAAGTCGACCTCATTTCAAGAGCAGACTCTAGATTCAGTTGCGGGAGTTGGGGGGGTGGGGGGGGGGGGGGGTAAACAGTAGAATATCTTCAGAAAGATCAGGACCATTTAGAGTTCCTTAAATTTAGTAAAACATCTTCTGCGCAGGAGTATTGGACCAATGGGTCACACCAACCCTGGAGGTTAGGCCAAATGAAATGGGTTTTAAAAAGGACATCTTGAGTGAAGGTTGGAGGAGGGAAAAGGCAGATGACACTAGAACTACAAATGGTGCAGTGGATTGGGAAATGGGAAGGGATCCCCATGGAAAAGGGGATCAGGAAGACCATGGAAGGGTTGAAGAAAACACTACAAATACATGACATTGCTTGCTGAGACACCTTTCCGGATGTTGCTGATTCCATGCAACAAACACATGCTCAGTAGCGCAGTGGTTAGCACTGCGGCCTCAGTGCCAGGGACCTGGGTTTGATTCTCCTCTGTGTGGTGTTTGCGTGTTCTCCCCATGTCTGTGTGGGTTTCCTCTGGGTGCCCCTGTTTCAACCATTCAAGTCTGCGCTGACCACAATCCCAACCCAATCTCCATAAATTTACCCTAACTAGGCCCTGATACTAAGGGGGAATTTAATATGGCCAATCTAACGTACACATCTTTTCAACTGAGGGAGGAAGCATCTTCCTCCTACAGTCCGAAAGACATGGTTAGGTGCATTGGCCATGCTAAATTCTCTGAGTACCTGAACAGTGGGGCAACCAGAGGATTTTCACAGTAACTTCAATGCAGTGTTAATGCCAGCCTACATGTGATGCTAATAAATTAAAGTCCAGAGGGCCTCCAGTGCTACATCACTCCACCGTTTGAAGATTTTCACACCATAAGTCTCCAGTCTTGTAAAAGGTTGCCACAGTGGTGTTAGATATCCTTGAAAACGGAGAACGCTGTCCATTGCAGGCAACTTCAGCAACAGTTAAAGCAATAATCTGCATTGTAATCCATTAGTCACGCTGGCCCTGGCAAGCGACCAGCAGGGCCTGAAGGAAGTCATTCGTCAACTTGCACTGCCAATGTGTCAGCGCTTAGTCACGAGAAAAATTGCAAGCAAGGTCGGAACATGGGGATGTTTAGTTGTTCCACACCTGCTGGGGTCTGTGGAGGCCCCATCAAGCTGAAGTTAATTAAATTGACAGTGACTCTACAAAGCTCCAAGAACGTGGAGCAATAGTGGGTCTCGCTTTACTGCACGCTTTCTACTCAGAGCTATTGAGAACACTTTTATAGGAGTTCCAGGATTGAGGGGGAGACAGGGGGATAAAAAGAGGGGAAAGCAATAGTGGCCACATTCAACCATGTGTACTGGGGAGTCCAGAACCAGGCCGCTCATGGTCCGAGGATTCAGGGTAGACCATTTAGGATGGAGATGAAGAGACTTTCTTCACCCAGTGAGCCTGTGGAATTCATTATCACAGGAAATAGTTGATGCCAAAACATTGAATGTATTCAAGAGGCAGCTGGATATCGCACTTGGTGAATCGGATCAAAGGTTATGGAGAAAGCAGGATTAGGCTATTGAGTTGGATGATCAGCCATGATCATGATGAATGGCTGAGCAGGTTCAAAGGGCCAAATGGCCTCCCCTCCTATCTTAAGATGGAGCATAAGGCCATTTGGCCCTTCGACCCACTTCCTCCCCATAACCTTTGATCCCCAAGTGCTGTATCCAGCCACCTGAATGTTTTGGCATCAACTACTTCCTGTGGGAATGAATTCCACAGGCTCACCAGATGAAGAAATGTCTCCTCACCTCCATCCTAATGGTCTACCCCGAATCCTCAGACTGGGACCCCTGGTTCTGGACTCCCCCCACCAATCAGGAACATCCTCCCTGCATTGACCCTGAACAGTCCCGTTAGAATTTTAAGTCTCTCTGGGATTCCCCCCCTCATTCAAGAGGTCATGACCCAATTTCCTCTTGGAACATGGCCCATACAACACAAATCAATCCCATTCCAGATAGGAATGCCCCAATAGCAGGTTTGGGAGAAAGGGGAATGTTAAAGCAAGCACCCTGTCCACCTGCCACCATCTGGATGGCATTCACAGCTAGAGGCAGGGCTGGCAGACAACTTGCCCAGTGTGCCAATCCTTCCATTGTAGTATGTTCCCAGCAATAGGAGACATCTGTGCCAAGCCTTACCTGCACAGGGGTGGTGGTGGTAGGAAGGGGAATCCATACTGGGCCTCCAGGCCCAGAGGGTCATTCCCCACTTTTCCCTCAAGGCCTCAAACCCCACCCTCCATTTCCCCCTCTCCTGCCCCTTTCCCCCCCTCCGAAAACACAATTACAATCAACTGTAGATCAGAGTGTAGTACTGGCGGTGGCCACCACTCCTAGTGGCACCTCTCGCACATCATGGGCCTGGATTGGTTGGCGACAGGACTTCCTGTCCCTCACAGGATAGAAACCCCACTTAAGACCAACTAATTGGTTACTGAAGACTGTAGAACAGTCATTCTTCCCCTGGGTAGTGTTGTTTCTCTACTACCCCCCACCCCCCCCCCGCCCCCCGCTTTATTGGGAGGGTGACACCCAGGTAGGGGCACAGCACCCTGTATAGTTCAGCCTTGTAGGTGGTCATGCATTTTTAGAGGTAAAATTCCACCTGACCTTGTATATTGAATAATGGAGAGAACCACAAGTGGGTGATGGAGGAGAGGATGATGGGAAATTTCAACTAGCTTTGTAAACTTTCGAAATCAAAACTCTATTAGAATGGGAGATTGCGTCACATCTTTGGTCCATCTGTAATGGACCATGTCCCTACCCCAGCAGTGGGCAACCTGCAGCCTGGGGAGGAGGGGGAGCCACAAAATTCTCCATTTCAAGGATATCTAACACCATTGAGGCAGCCGTTTTGCAAATTGGAGACTTGTTGGTATGAAAATCTTCAAATGGAGTGATACAACACTGGAGGCCTTCTGGACTGCATTTAAGTTCGTCAGTGTCACAAGTCGGCTTACATTAACACTGCAATGAAGTTACTGTGAAAATCCCCTAGTCGCCACACTTCGGCCAGCGCCTGTTCGGGTACACCAAGGGAGGATTTAGCATGGCCAATGCACCTAAATCAGTACATCTTTTGTATTGTGGGAGAAAACCCACGCAGTCACAGGGAGAATATGCAAACTCCACAGTGACCCAAGCTGGGAGTTGAACATGGGTCCCTGGCAGCTGAGGTAGCAGTGTTAACCACTGTGCCACCATGCAGCCCTTCGAGGTTGTGGGGGGGGTGGTGTGGGACAGAAATATAGGGTTGCGATTGCAATCAGATCAGCCATGGACCAGTAGGAGCAGACTTGAGGGAGAAGTTAGCATGGCCAATCTACCCAAATCAGTATGTTTTTCAGACTGTGGGAGGAAACCCACGCAGACATGGGGAGAATGTGCAGACTCCACACAGACAGTGACCCAAGCCAGGAATCAGACCTGGGCCCCTGGCACTGAGAGGCAGCAGTATAACCACTGTGCTGCCCTTTACTCAGGGGAAGGGTTGGGGACAGGCACAGACCAACGATGGGACAAATGAATATTGAAAACTTACTGCATTGCGCAGACACAGTAATCGCTCTCCAGCTGGAGGGAGAGACTCAAACTAGAAAGCAAAAGGCATGCAGCATCTTTCTGCTGGATTACTCAACGGATACATCCACACAAAAGTCTTCATGAGAGAGATTCATACTTACATTTAATGCATTCTTCGCTGCCTCTGCTCCAGCACGATTATCGAAGGTTACAAACCCAACTGGCTGGAAAAGGGAATGGGAAAAAAAATAGGATGGTCAGTAACTAGGTGTTAGATATTTAAATGTCAATGTTTCTTTTAAAAAAAAAGTGTTACATTACACACCTCTTGTGTGAGTAATAGAGTTAACGCCCGAACATTCAGAAATAAAGTCACATATCCACTGGCTACATGTCTTGAGCGATACAATCTGGGCCCCAAAATCAAATTGCCCCCAACAGATTCTCCTTGCTCTCAGAGATCCCAGATCTTTCAAACAGGCATGTTAAAGTCAGAGGCTGGACTTCAAACATGTATTTAATGCTGCTTCAGAAATCAGAATCCCTACAGTGCAGGAGGCAGCCATTTGGCCCATTGAGCCTGCACTGACAGCAACCCCTATTCTGCACCACCCACAACCCCCCCCCACACCCCCCCAACCATAACCCCCTGTATTTACCCTGACAATATCCCCCCCGACACTAGCGGGCAATTTAGCATGGCCAATCCGCTCAACTCGCACATCTTTGGAATGTGGAGGAAACCCACACAGACACGGGGAGAATGTGCAGACTCTGCACCAACAGTGGCCCTGTGGCAGGGAGTAAACCAAACATTCTTCAAATAGCCCAAACAAGATGCTCAAGTTGACTTTTTTTGTTTCAATCCAAAGCCCAATTTAAAGTCCCAGCAAGGGAGACATTCCAGACCCAAACTGATAAATGGAGGCTCACCACTTCCTGTCTTGGGCTTTACCTACACGATGCAAGCTGATTGGAGCAGGTGCAATGCCTGCTCCAAGACTTGATCTCATTTGCATCTTAGCCAAAACGCTGCTTTTAAAAATTGCAGCCAATGAAGCTTCAGTGTAACCTCATGACGTCAACCAAGTGTAAGGTACCAAAACTACACTCGAACTTAGCCAAAAGGCCAAGCAGCAAGTGGACACCAATATTCAGAACAAATCCATATTTGATCCCAAAGGACCAGCCAAGGTAAAAACTCTCTCAAGGCAAGGCTCAGCTGCCTTGTTGCATTAAGCACATTTTGGAGCATCGCACTAATGTGCCCTCCCTCCTGTGACTGACCCCAATTGGAGGACTGGGTGAGATAGCCCACCCACCCCCCCACCCCCCAGGAGTGAAAATTGAGTGGGTGATGTGAAATGAGTGCCCTGCCAAAATTGAGTGAAAACAGCAGGATAATAAGCCTCAATAATTAAACAAAAATCTGTATTTAACTTAAAGCTAATGAATGAAGATACTATCTTCTGTTTATTGTCAGAAGTAGGTTTACATTAACACTGCAATGAAATTATGGTGAAAATCCCCTAGTCAACACACTGGTATATGTTCAGGTACACTTAAAATAGATGCACTATAGAAAGCATCCTTTCCAGATGTATCCCAGCTTGGTATGGCTCCTGCTCTGCCCAAGACTGCAAGGAACCTCAAAAAGGGTCATGAACGTAGCCCCAGTCCATCTCACAAACCAGCCTCCCATCCACTGACTGTCTACACTTGCCACTGCTCAGGAAAGTGGTCAACATAATTAAGGACCCCACAAACTTCAGACACTCTTCCACCAGGAAAGAAGATACAGGAGTCTGCGATCACATACCAAGTGACTCAAAAACTACTTCTTCCCTGCTGCCATCAGACTTTTAGAACATAGAACAGTACAGGCCCCTTGGCCCTCAATGTTGTGCCGAGCTACGTCTGAACCCAAGATTGAGCTATCCCACTCCTTATCATTCTGGTGTGCTCCATGTGCCTATCCAATAACCGCTTGAAAGTTCCTGAAGTGTCCAACTCCACTATCACAGCAGGCAGTCCATTCCACACCCCAACCATTGAGTAAAGAATCTACCTTGGACATCCCTTCTATATCTCCCACCATGAACCTTATAGTTATGCCTTTTAAATGGACCTACCTCCCACTAAGTTGATCTTTCTCGACACCCTAGCTATGACTAATACTACATTCTGCACCTTCTCTATGAAGAGTATCTTGTCTGTATAGTGTGCAAGAAACAATACTTTTCATTACGTTAATACATGTGACAATAATAAATCAATTGAGGGAGTATTTAGCGCGGCCAATGCACTTAACCAGCAGCTCTTTCGGACTGAGAGGGGAAACCAGACCCAATGATGAATGTTGCACGATGCTGCCATGAATGGGGGTCACACAAAGGCTCACTCCTTTCCCACTCAAACGGAGCTGGGATAAGGTGAAGGGAAATGGTAACCAAGCTGTACTCAGGGCAGACTGAAGCTGATCACTCCATTCCCAAAGCAGAGAGAGAGAATAACCGGCCCACACATCGTGGGGGCCCTTGGACTTCTGTGGAGCACGATGCTGCCAGGGTTGCCATGACAACCTCTGAGCGCACCATTCAAAATCCCGGACGGTGACCCACGGTTTCGACAACCCCTGGTGTTGTTTTAAACTACACATCTGAAATATAATTTAAAAAACAATTTGCAGACATTCTCCAATCACTGCGAGATTCAGGGTCAAAATTATTGGAGTGCAGCCTTGTAAAAAACATTAAGTTATCCGACAGCTTGTCCAGGTCAGGAATTTCAATTTTTGATCAAGTTAGTGTTCCAAGACACACTGGATGACCACACCCCGGATCATCTCACCAGCCTATAAAATTCACGGTTTGGAAAAAGTGACAGACCAATGTGAATTCATCTCCTCAATGTGCAGGATGTACCACTGGCAGCAACTCATTCCTCAAGACATTCCAGTAGCTCCACGTCCAGTAGTTGCAAGTTAAAGAAACTCCTTCTCAATGCCCTGAGCGCTGTGGTCACATTTTTGCTCATCGACAGCTCCCCAAACCAAATCTTACTTTCCAGACTCAAGAGTTTCAGTTGAACCCCCTCACTTTACTAGGGTGTCAAGCTCGCAATGGTTGATAGTTTATGACCAATCTGCGCCACTGGGTTGACAGCAGTACAATATTGGAGAGTACAATCCTACAACGGGGGTGCCACAGTGGTTAGCACTGCTGCCTCAGCACCAGGAACTCTGATTCAGATCCCAGCCTGGGTTAAAATTTTAATTTAAGCCTTGCGGTTAAAATAACGCCACAATGAAGTTCCTGCGAAATTCCCCACACTCCAGCACCTGTTCGGGTATCACAGATCAGAAATGCTGCAGTGGAGAAAGACCACTGGGCCCACCACGTCTGTACTGACCACAATCCCACCCAGGCCCTACCCCCCACATATTTACCCGCTAATCTAACCTACACATCAAGACACTAAAGGGGAAATTTAAGCATGGCCAATCTAACCTATGCATCTTTGGACTGTGGGAGGAAACCGGAGCATCCAGAGGAAAGACACAGACAAGAGAACGTGCGGACTCCATATGGACAGTGACCCGAGCCGGGAATCGAACCCAGGTCCCTGGAGCCGTGAATCAGCAGTGCTAACCACCGTGCTAGCCAGGTGTACAGAATTTAGCATGGCCAATGCACCTGACCAACATGTCTTACCTGGCTGATGATCCAGATAAGCGAGGCAGTGATAGAGGTAACAACAGGAAGTTGTACAGACAGGATTTGTTACAGTTAGGGAATTATGGATAAAACTCAATGAGCGGCACAGTGTTTAGCACTGCTGCCCCTCAGCACCAGGGACCCAGGTTCGATTCCCAGCTTGGGTCACTGCCTGTGTGGAGCCTGCACATTCTCCCCATGTCTGTGTGGGCTTTCTCCAGGTGCTCCGGTTTCCTCCCACAGTCCAAAGATGTAGGGGTTAGGTGGATTAGCCGTGCTAAATTGACCCTTATAGTGTCCAAAGATGTGTAGATTAGATGGATTAATGGGTAAATACTTGGTGACAGGGAAGAGGTCTGGATGGGATTGCCCCTTAGTGTCAGGGGTTCACATGGCGTTACGAGGATAGTGCCTGGGTGGAATTGTTAGAAGCACAGACTTGGTGGGGTGAATGACCTCATTCCACACTGTAGGGATTCTATGTTCACACCCTCAGCTATGAAAAGACAAAAATGTTGCTGGATAATGCTCAGGCTGCCAAGAATTAAAATGGGTGGAGGAAAAAAAGCAAAGCTTTTTAAAAAGTTAATCTATAAGTCACAAGGCAGGCTTACATTAACACTGCAATGAAGTTACTGTGAAATTCCTAGTCACCACACCCTGGCATCTGTTCAGGTCAACATTCCTAACCAGCACGTCTTCAGACGTGGGGAGGAAACCAGAGCACCTGGAGGAAACCCATGCAGACATGGGGAGAACATGCAAACTCCACAGACAGTGGCCCAGGGCTGGAATTGAACCCAGGTCCCTGGTGCTGTGAGGCAGCACTGCTAACCACTGTCACCCCCATATTTTGTGGATACGTTCCACTGCAGTATCCTCACACCTGAGGGGAAAATCATACAGATAGAAACTACGCAGCTGCTGCTAGGGTGATTAAAGCCTGGGATGTTTCACAATTATTGTTTTGGTGACCATTGCACAATTGGGAGAATTGATCATACACCAACACACCAAGCTACCTAGGACACCTACTGTCCAACCCACTGGACACAGGTAAATGAGGGGACAGAACCTTATGGGTGGGCCCTGATAAAATCTCCATCTGTGGGTCTGTCTGCCAACACACCTCTGCATTGTTCACCTTTTGCACTAACCTGCTAACGTTTACAATCAAATTGATTCAGTAGTAATGTTGAACAGAGTATAGATGATTGATAAAAAGAATTCAATTGATTTTTGACACTATGAAATTAGCTGTGGTAACTTTTGTCCAAGACTTCGATGCCTGCCCATGGGCAAGGATTTTTTTTCAAGGTTTGGTGATCCAATTCACTCAGCCTCACAGGATCAAGGAGGGAGGATTGTGGCCAAGTAGCCCACAACTGGAACAGCTGGGCCAGATTCACAACTGGACAATTAAACAGCAGCCAGGCCTGATGGGAATTCAGACAGGCCAAGTTGAATCAGAGGTCACAGGCAAGCAGGGGCCAGTCCAGGCCTAAAGGTGCTCAGTTCTTACCAAGGAAAGTGTGTTTGTATATCCCCCAATTTCAGCCAGACACTCTGGAACTGTGAATTCTTGCTGCTACCTTGTATGGAAAAGGGGTTACAGGAGGAAGGATACCCAGGGACCTTGGTGTCTTCCATATATGGAATCAGCAATCCCTTTGGGTGCTGTGGACCCTCACCCAGAAATCAAACTGGCTGGAAGCCAGAGAACCTTCCAGAAGGGTGTGAAAAGGGGGATAAAAGAGACACCGAGAGGTCATTCCAGCAAGACGACGCTGGCAGCAGAGGCACAGCAAAGAGACCAACCTTTGTTACGTGGAAGACTCCAAGTTCAGAATTCAAGTTGCAAGACCAAGATTTGTACTGGGTGAAGTGAGCCCAGCCAGTTCCATTCCATGGGTAGTATGCAGGTCTCAAATTTGGAGTGTAAGAAGTTTATTTTAAGTATAAATTGGGGTCAACTCTGACCAGCTTGCACTGAAATTTTTACCCAGGTCTGCTTAGTCGTGTAACAAAAAGGACAGAAGCTTTTCCCAGGTTGGAAGAGTCAATGACTAGGGGTCGTAGGGTTAAGGTGCAAGGGGCAAGGAGAAGTTAGAAACAAGAGGGTGGTGAGTGCCTGGAACTCGCTGCCAGGGGAAGGTGGAAGCAGATATGATAGTGAGCTTTAAGGGCTGTCTGGACAAATACATGAACAGGATGGAAATAGAGGGGTATGGTCCCTGGAAGGGTAGGGGGTTTTTAGTTAAGTCGGGCAGCATGGGAGACTGAAGGGCCTGTTTCTGTGTTGTAATTTTTTTTGTTGTGTAATTAGATTTTGAGAAAGCTTTGGATAAAGCCCTCGAGAGGTCAGTAAGCAATTAGAGCACATGGGAATTGGGAAAAAAAAACAAGAGGAGAGTCATTTTCAGGTTGGCAGGCTGTTGATTAGACTAGCTTGGGTAAATACATGGGGTTATGGGGATAGGGTCTGGGTGGGATTGTGGTCAGTGTGAACTTGATGGTCCGATTGACCTCCTTCTGCACTGTTGGACTCTATGATCAGTGGGTTACCACAGGAATCAGTGCTCAGGCCCCAGCTAGTCACAATCCACAATGGATTTGGACATGGGAAAAATCAAAGTTCGGAGATGACAGTGAGGGAGAGTTTGAGGATGCAATGGATCTAAGGGGAATTGGGAGGATAGCCAAGTGGGGAAAGTAACTGGCAGATGGAGTATAACGGTGGAGAAACGAGGGGGTAAAAACACATTGATGGGAAGTAGAAATACACTGTCTTAGAGGGGTTGGGAAGTGCAGAATTCAGAGAGGAATTTTGTCCTTGCTCACTAAAAACAACATGCCTGCACAGCAAGTAAGTTAAGATAAATGGCATGTTAGCCTTTATTACAAGAGTGTAGGAGAATGACTTGCTGCAATTATATAAAAGCTTTGGTCAGGCCAGACCTGGAGTGCAGAGTTTTGGTCTCCTTGCACATCAGAGGCCATGCAAATTTTCATGAAAATTAATTAATTCCTGGGATGAAAGGATTGTCCTTTGAAGGAAAGACTGATTAGATCAGGACATATTTCTCTGGGGGGTTGTGATCTCATTTACAATGTATAGAATTCGTACAGGGCTTGGCAGGGTAGATGCAGGAAGAAGTGTTTTTGTTGCCCTAGATTATCTAGGGGGAATGGTTAATATGTCTGCCTCAGTGCCAGGGACCCAAGTTTGATTCCAATTCCCAGCTTGGGTCTGTGCAGAGTCTGCATGTTCTCCCCATGTCTGCATGGGTTCCTTCCCCCAGTCCAAAAGACGTGCTGGTTAGGTGCATTGGCTGTGCTAAATTCTCCCTTAGTGTACCCAAACAGGTGCTGGAGTGTGGCACCTAGGGGATTTTCATACTAACTTCATTGCAGTGTCAATGCAAGAACATAACTAGGAGCAGGAGTAGGCCATCTGGCCCCTCGAGCCTGCTCTGCCATTCAGTAAGATCATGGCTGATCTTTTCATGGACTCAGCTCCACTTACCCACCCACTCACCATAACCCTTAATTCCTTTACTGTTCAAAGGAACATTTTTGCCTTAAAAACATTCAATGAGGGAGCCTAAACTGGGCAGGGAATTCCCATATTCACAACTGTGTGAAGAACAAGTTCCTCCTCAACTCAGTCCTAAACCTGTTTCCCCTTTGAGGCCTTGTCCTCTAGTTCTTGTGGAAAGCCTACACGACACTAACAAACCTATTGTTGGGATTTTACAGCCTCGTTCAACCAGAGACTGGAAAACCCTGCCGAGATCTATGGACATCTCCACTGAATCTGAGCAGGTGAGGGATGGACAGTGGCAGATGGAGCAGGAGAAATCTGGCAGTGTGTCAGAATTAGTCATTTAGTGCTGGGGTGGGAAGGCATTCCCCCCACCCCAGAGGGTACAAAGGTTCAGGAGTATGTTTGGAGAAATATTTCTGTGTGTTAAAAATCAAGGGGCAGGGAAAATGGAAGATCAGAAAATGTTTGCACTGAATAGCAGAGCAGGCTTGAAGGGCTGAATGGCCTCCTCCCATTTCCAATTCTTCAGAGTTAGCTGGCACTTGGAAGTGGCAACTAACATTTGTGTCACGTGAGGAGATGGAATGCCATCCAAATCTCAAGTGGGTACAGATGCTTGTGTGTTTGAGTCACAAATGGAACTCAAGACACTGCAACGAGCAAACATCCGCATTGCTGACCTTCGAGTACAGGCAAGGTCATTGACGACATAATTAAAGATGGCTAGACCAGGGATAGCAGCTCAAAGTATTGCTACAGCAAGGCTTGGCAGCAGGGATCAACTAACCACTGTAGTCATCTTTCTAGGCTGTTTTGAGTAGTGGAGGAATTCCATCCCAAGTTACATTGAATACAATTTTACAAACACTTTAATATTAAGGTAGCGTTCGATCCAATATGGCAAGGACAGTCTCCTCATCTCTGGAGTTCAGTTCTTTAACAGAATTCAGAACCATTCAACCCATCAAGCCTACACCATAAATCCCACTTGGACCCCAGCCCCAAAAAATTTGCCCTAATCCCAGGACACTAAGGGGCAATTTAGCATGGCCAATCAGCATATCTTTCGGATGGTGGGAGAAAGCTGGAGCGCCTGGAGGAAAACTCTTGCAGACAAGGGGAGAACGTTCAAACTCCACACCGACAGTGACCCAAGCCAGGAATCAAACCCATGTCCCTGGAAGTGCAAGGCTGCAGTGCTAATCACTGTGCCACCCCCATCATGTCCAAACATATGCAGGTTAGCTGGATTGGCCATGCTAAATTGCCCCTTAGAGTTGGGGGGACTAGCTAGGGTGAATGCATGGGGATAGGGTGGGATCGTGGGCAGTGCAGACTCGATGGGCCAAATGGCCTCCTGCTGCACTGAAGGGATTCTATGTTTGGACTAAGGCCTAGAGCCAAGCAGCCCTGGCAGACCCCAGTTAGCAGGCTGTTGCCAAGTGCCACTTGATTGACTGCATAATTGACTAAATCTGCCATCATAAAATGATGGAGCACAGACTGGGCAGCTTTCCACTGACAGATACGCACTGTTTCCAGCTGTACTGGAATAGTGCCATACAGCTAGTTATGGTGTACACATCTGATCTACCCCCTCCCCAGTGTGCGCAATCATTTCTGGATACCCAAAATGAGTGAAAACACAGACCATTCAGTCCATCAAGTCTGCTGTCACTGAGATTGTGATAATCCTCAACTCCATTTTGCCACGTTATCCACTTCCTTTACTGTGGGAAAATCCGTCTATCTCAGCCTTGAACATGCTCAATGACCCACCTCCGTTGTAAAGAATTCCATAGATTCATAATTCCTCCTCATCCATAAACCATCCATTGACTGTCTACACTTCCCCCTGCTTCAGCAAAGCAGCCATCAAGGACCCCACGCAGGCCATTCTCTTCCACCTTCTTCCGTCAGGAAGAGTTTAAAAAACTGAGGTCGTGGTACCAACCAACTCAAGAACAGCTTCTTCCCTACAGACTTCTGAATGGACCTACCTCACACTAAGTTGAACTTTCTCTACACCCTGGCTGTGACTGTAATACTACATTCTGCACCTTTCCTATTCCATGAATGGTATGCTGTCTGTATAGCGTGCGAGAAACAATACTTTTCTCTGCATCCCAATATATATGTGACAATAATAAAATCAAATCTTGGGCGACCTCTTATTCTGGAGATTGTGGCCATTCAAAATGGAGATGCCAGCATGGGACTGGGATAAGCACAGTAAGTCGTCTCAACACCAGGTTAAAGTCCAACAGGTTTATTTGGAACTACGAGCTTTTGGAGTGTTGCTCCTTCCTCAGGTGAGTGGAGAGGTAGGTTCGCAAACGCGACATATATAGACAGGTGCAGCAAGATTCCAACTTTATTCCCTGGCGTGTAGAAGAATGGGGGGAGATTTGATAGAGGTGTATAAGATTTTGATGAGTATAGATAGAATGAACGCAAGCAGGCTTTCTCCACTGAGGCTAGGGGAGAAAAAAAGCCAGAGGGCATGGGTTAAGGGTGAAAGGAGAAAAGTTTAAAGGGAATATTAGTGGAGGGGGGGGGGGGGGGGCTTCTTCACGCAGAGTGGTGGGAGTGTGGAATGTGCTGCCAGATAAAGTGGTAAACGTGGGGTCACTTAAGAAAAACTTGGACAGGTTTATGGATGAGAGGGGGGTGAAGGGGTATGGTTCAAGTGCAGGTTGGTGGGAAAAAAATGGTTTGGCACAGACAAGGGCCAAAAGGCCTGTTTCTGAGCTATAATTTTCTACGGTTACCCTCATCTTCCAATTGTCTTTGCCCATGTATGCTGTGTTTGTGAACCTCCCTCTCCATTCACCTGGTGAAGGAGCAGCACTCAAAAGCTCAGTGATTCCAAATCAACCTGCTGGACTTTAAATCTGGTCCAGAGGCTTCCGAGATTATACCCTAGGGAAAACCATCTCAGCATCTATTCTATTTGTGGATGCCTTTCATTCTCTCAACTACACATTTCAGCTGCAAACTTTGAAAGCGTACAGCTAATTCCAGGCAGTGACATGCTCCAAGCACCAATTCCCAATCTCAGTAGTTATTGATAGCCAGTTGGCCATCCATTCCACTACACGTCCCACTTGTAGTCACAAGCTGGTTAGGCACTTCCGAGGGCTGTATTACATTCGTTGCGACATCAAAGGATTAGTTGAGCAACCCCTTTTGGATTCTGTGCAGCCTGTATTTTCCAGCTTCAAATCCTTGCAAACATCCGTCTAGCCAGATGCAGAAAGCTAACTGGCTCAATATTTTCCCCCCCGAGCTGGTGTTCACTCCTTTTGCGTACAGGATCAGCTCTGTCCAGCCCACCAGTCCTCTTGGCACCATTACCCACTCAACTCGAGTACTCCCACCTACACTGATTTACAACCTTGAGGAGCAAACCCCTACAGCTCAGAAGTCTGCCAACGCTCAAAACACATCTGCCAAGCTCTTTTGTCTTCATGAAGTGATCGTCCCACTGGCCAACATTCCTATCATCCCACCTTTTAATATTTCAGCAACCATGATGCTCCCACTATCTAAGATAAAAATGGCACTGAAGTTACACGCAACCCCAAGGCCGAGACAGCTGGTCTAAACCTCATGTTCCTCAACAGGCAGTCAGAAACATTAGCTACAGAATTCCTGAATGGAGGCATTAGCACTTCATATTGCTGCTCCATCAGGAGTTGCAGCGACTGTGGCCAATTGATTTTTCAGAGAAAAATAGGTGCAGAAGTAGGCCATTTGGCCCTTCGAGCCTGCACAGCCATTCAATATGATCATGGACTTTCTATATCTCACTCCTGCTTTCTCTCCATATCAAAGAACACAGCACAGGAAACAGGCCCTTTGGCCCTACAAGCCCACACCGCCACTTCAACACACTGAGTGCCTCATTCCAATCCTCCTCCTACCTACGACTTCCGTCTACATCTCAGACTCCACAATAAAAGGGGTGCAAATTTAGGGAATTAGGTGCACCAGATTAAGGCAGATCCAATTTAGGGACCATTTATTAACACCAATATACCCCTTGATCCCTTTAGCGAGGGTCCAGCTCCCCCTGAACATATCTAACAAACTGGCTCCAACAGCTTTGGGGTAGAGAATTCCACAGGTTCGCAACTCAGTGAAGAATTCTTCCTCATCAGTCCTGAATGGCTTACCCCTTATTCTTAGCTGTGACCCCTAGTTCTGGGCTTCCTCAACATTGGGAACATTCTTCCCACATCTATCCTGTCCCATCAGGATTTTGTAGATTTCTATGAGGCTTCCTCTCTTCCAGGCACGTATTACAACTTAAAGACAAGTCCATTTGGTACAAACACTGAATCGAAGCAAACTTGTTGGATTACATGGTGGACACATGCAGGGTCAACGCGATCAGGACTGGTATCCAAGATCAACTAGCTTTTGCTTATTCATTCATGGGTGTGGGCATCACTGGCTCATCCAGCATTTGTTGCCCAAAATTGCCCCCAAGGTGGTGGTGAGCCACTTTCTTGAGCATCTGCAGTTCATGTAGATGTGGAGTATGAGAAGGAATAGGCCACTTGGCCCCTCTCCACCAATCATGATCATACCTCAACTCCACACTCCCACCTACCCCCAATAAAGTTGCACCCCCTTGTTAAATCATAGAATCCCTACAGTTGATTTGAACTTGTTGCTGGACTATTACAAATGAATGCAGATGAGTGGTGCAGATGTAAATTGGCTATACTTCCCCCACGCCTGTTCATAATGCAGGGCTTTTCACGTGCATTTGTTCATTGACTTGCATGTATCCCTTTTTACTCAAGTCATTGTGGATTGGGCAAAAGTTGCCCTGTTTATAGAATCCCTACAGTGCAGAAGAGGAGATTTGGACCCTATCCCCATAACTTGCGTATTTACCATAGCTAGTCTCCTTGACCATTAGGCCCATTGAGCCTGCACCAACCACATTCCCACCCAGGCCCTATCCCTGTAACCCCATATATTTACTTGGCTAAAACCCTGACACTAAGGGTCAATTTTAGCATGACCAATCAACCTAACCCGTACATCTTTGGACTGTGGGAGGAAACTGGAGCACCCAGGAGGAAACCATTCAATAAGATCGTGGCTGATCTGAAGTGGATCAGTTCCACTTTCCCACTTTCTCCCCATAATCCTTAATTCCCTTGTCTGTCAAAAACCTGTCTACCCGTGACTTAAATATATTTAGCAAGGTAGCCTCCACCACTTCAACGGGCAGAGAATTCCAGAGATTTACCACCCTTTGAGTGAAGAAGTTCCTCCTCAACTCCGTTCTAAACTGCACCCCCCCCCCTTATCTTGAGGCTGTGCCCTCTAGTCCTGCTATCCTTTTTAAGCAGGAAGAATCTCTACCTCTACCCTATCCACCCCTTTCATTATCTTATACGTCTCTATAAGATCCCCCCCTCATCCTTTTAAACTCCAACAAGTACAGACCCAGTCTATTTAGTCTCCTTTCATAGTCCAACCCCCTCATCTCCGATATCAGCCTAGTGAACCTCCTCTGCACTCCCGAGGCCAAAATATCCTTGCGCGAGTGTGGCGACCAAAACTGCACACAGTACTCCAGCTGTGGAACCTGTCTATCCCTGTTTTAAACACACAATAACCTGGCCTCCACAGCCTTCTGAGACAATGAATTCCACAGATTCACCACCCTCTGGCTGAAGAAATTCCTCATTGATTCTAAAGAGTCACCCCTTTACTGAGGTTCTACCCTTGTAACCTCGTTCAGTTTACTTATTAGTCACAAGTAATCTTACATTGATACTGCAATGAAGTTGCTGTGAAAATCCTCTAGTTGCCACACACCAGCACCTGTTTGGATACACTGAGGGAGAAGTTAGCACGGACAATGCACCCTAACCAGCACATCTCGACTCTAGGGAAGGAAGCTGGGGCACCCAGAGGAGCCCACGCAGACATGAGGAGAACATGCAGACACCACACAGTGATCCAAGCTGGTACTCAAACCCAGGTCCCTAGTGCTGTGAGGCAGCAGTGCTAACCACTGCACCACCCATAGAAGGAAATTATATTTAAAAGAGACAGACAATAGCAATGCAAAAACTTTGCATCATCAGTAGACTTTTTTTCCCCCCCACGTTTTCCCTCATGGGCTCCAACTCATGTATCCGTGAGGGAAAACATGGGAAAAAAAGTCTATTGATGATGCAAAGTTTTTGTATTGCGATTTGACACTTAGCTTTCCAAATTGGATAAAATGCTTGCTGTTTTGGTTTGTACATTTAGTTGCTGTGCAACCATTTGGGTCACACCTTAACTTCCAGACCCAAAAAAAGAAAAGTGGGATGTCAAAAATTGAGGAGTTTTGTTAGTTTTTTTTAAATAACGGCACAATGTTCTTGGCTGCACACCTATCCGTGTTAGTGTTTTCTGGTCCCTGAACGGGAGGGGCCATTGAGATTACAAGTAGATTGTTACATTACAATGCTTCCTGCTTAACCTATGAGTCAGTCAGTCAGTTGACTGTGCCAGTCTGTACCTCGGTAAAATAGTTCGCTCACTTTTTGAGTGCTGCTTAGAATTGTCCATAAAAAAGGCAGCTGGGGGCTTTTGCATCAAAGTGGAATCCTACCCACGTTGTTAGAAAGTTGCTAACTGACTCATTTCTGACCTCCCGCGGGACACAGCATAAAAACGAGACAGTCTGGTTTGCTCGAAGGGACTGGTTCTTTCAACTACGAGCTTTGTGATTTCGAATACCATTCACTGCAAACCTCACTCCAGTTTCAATTGATCTTTTTGCAAAGAGAGAAACCTCAAAATACCAAGAAAGCTTCGCAAAGCAGTGTCACTCCAAACTCTTAATAGATTGCGTCTTTGCAAAAAGAACAGAACATTACAGCACAGTACAGACCCTTCAGCCCCCAATGGTGCACCGACCTGTGGAACACATCTAAAGCCCATCTAACCTACACTATTCCAATATCATCCATGTGTTTATCCAATGACCATTTAAATGGTCTTAGGAGGAAGCTAAAGAAGCCAAAAAGAGAACATGCTGGAAAATCTCAGATCTGACAGCATCCATAAGGAGAGAGAAGAGTTGATGTTGGGAGTCCAAATGACCCTGTGTCAAAGCCAGGAAGTGCTGCTCTTCTCTCCGACAGGATTTCCACCCGTCTTTTATCCCCCCCCCCCATCCACCTCTCTATGACCCATCTTTCATTCCCTCCCCCTACAGGAGAAATATCTCCCATTTTCTATGCTTTTTAGTTATGACTGTCATCTGCTCTCGAAACCTCAGCTCTTTTTTCTTTACAGATGCTGCCAGACCTGCTGAGATTTTCCAGCATTTTCTCTTTCGGGTTCAGGTTCCAGCATCCGCAGTAATTCGGTTTTACCCTTCTTAAAGCAATATCAAAGAACAACACAGCATGGGAAACAGGCCCTTCGGCCCAACGAGCCCACACTGCCATTTTAACATTGAGAGTTCCCTCTTCCACCCACGACTCATCTATGCTTATGGCATTCCACATTGGAAACCAGATTGAGGGGAGACTAATTTAGGGCCAATTTGTTACACCAATCAGCCTAAGAGCACATATTTGGGGTGTGGGAGGAAACCAGAGCACAGGGAGAATGCGCAAACTCCCACAGACACTGGCCCAAATCCATGCATCTGCGCAAACAGTGATAGTCACTGAGCTGTCGTGTTGCCTGTCAGCTGGTCCAGTTTAAGCGTACACCAAGCGTGAAGCACTAGGCTACTCTTGAAACACACAAGAGCAGCCCGCGCACGACCCACCGCATGTATGCCCCTCGTTGGGCCCACCAACACTACATATTCTGTAACAGAAACAGATCAGATCAAAAAACCAAAATTGTGGGTACAGACAGATCCTAGAAATCTTGCAGCAAAATCAGAGCTCTGAAATTGTAACCAAGGCTTTGAGACATCTTCAAATCCAGCCAGAATTAAAATGCTGCCCAAAACATACACCATTGCTTGGAGATTAGTAGCTACAATAGCAGAGAGTGACTTTTCGTTAAGATCAGACGCAAGATCTCACCACTCTGCGTGCAACTTCTGCCCAGCAAATGATCATGTTTCTAGTCTGTGAAAGGTAAATCTAGTCAGAATCTTGCACCAATTCTGGTAAGCAAGCTCGACTGGCCCAGGAGGGTGACGTGAAATGCATTTAGCTGTAAAATGCTATTGTGCCAGTTGGCCAGTACTGAGAAGGGCTCGGTGCTGCCAAGTACCAGGGGGCGAGGGGTGGGCACTAAGTGAAGGGATGCTGTGGTCTGGTGCTTTTAATGGGCTCCCGCGAGTCAGAGAGAGCTCTTTTCTCAGGGGGCTGCAGACCCCCACCAGAGATAAAAACACAAACAAATTAGGCCTCAGTAGCACATTCATATACAGCATTTCACAGTAACTTCATTGCAGCGTTGTGACTAAAAACAAACAGCACAGAAACAGGCCCTTCGGCCCAACCCATCTAGAGTCAGAATCCTAGAACCCTACAGTACAGAAAGAAGCCCTTTGGCCCATCGAGTCTGCACCGACCACAATCCCACCCAGTCCCTACCCCCATAGCCCTACATATTTTACCCTCTAATCTACGCATCCCAGGACACTAAGGGGCAATTTTAGCATGGCCAACGTAACCCGCGTATCTTTGGACTGTGGGAGGAAACCGGAGCACCCTGAGGAAACCCACGCAGACACGGAGAGAATGTGCAAACTCCACACAGACAGTAACCCGAGCTGGGAATCGAACCCAGGTCTCTGGAGCTGTGAAGCAGCAGTGCTAACCACTGCGCTACCATCCCACCACCCAGTGCTATCCAGGTTTCCTGAACTGCCTGTATTTCCCTCTGAATCTTTCCCATCCATGTATCTGTCCGAATGTCTTTTAAATGTTGTAATTGTACCCACCTCTACCAGCTCATTCCATACAGGCATCACCCTCTGACAAAGTTGACCCTCAAGTCTCTTCAATCTTTCCCCTCACCTTAAAAATTTATGACGTCTAATTTTGGACTCCTCTCCCCCTGAGGAAAAGACCTGACTATGCCCCTCATGATTTTATAGACCTCTATCAGATCACCCCTCATCCTCCTACACTCCAGGAAGGAATCCCAGCTTATTATTCAAAGCTAAAAAAGGGGGTCAAAAAAAAAAAATCAGGAGGGCAGCAGAATTCTTCAGTCCTTAGACAGTTCATTTCAGACTGACTCAAGGTTGTAGCTAAAACATAAAAGTTGGCCAAGCACTAGAGTAGGCGGACCTCGTGAAATTACTTTATTGGCCATTTAATGTCAGCTGACACTTCTCCAGCTGAAGCATCACGCAATGACATTGAGATGTCTCACACATCTGGGTTGGACACATGTCTATCTAGTGTCATAAAAATTCTGGCCTCCTTCTCTCTCCACAGATGCTGCCAGACCCGTAGAGATTTTTTCCAGCATTTTGTCTATTTCAAATCTCTCATGCATAGAGTGAAGTAAATCACATCCAGAATCAAAAAAAAAGTGTTGCTTTGAGATTTACAAAAGGGTTTCACAAGACAATGCAGCAATTTATTTGGCACAGGCTTTGCAGTTGGCACAGTGGTTAGCACTGCTGTCTCACAGCACTAGAGAACCAGGTTCAATTCCGACTTTGGGTCACTGTCTGTGCAAAGTCTGCACATTTCACCTCCCCCCCGTTTGTGTGTTTTTCCTCCCATTTGGGGAGACAAGCCGGTTAGGTGGATTGGCCGTGCTAAATTTCCTCTTAATGTCAGAGGGACTAGAACAAATGACAGTTTTTTTTTACGCTGTGGTGAAATGCTGCAAAAAAAAAGTCAAGATAGAAATTTGCCACCATTTGTAGTTCATAGTTTAAAAAAAAAAGTAGAACTTGAGGCAGGAATTACTTGTCACACCAGAATGAGGTTTCAATATTGGAGGCTGGAAATTAGAAGAGACCAAAACGCTTGGTGGCTGACCTTCTAAACATTTGCAAATTACTGATTTAAAAAGATAAGTTTTGCAAAATGAATTACTAACTTGCTCCAGATCAAAGTTTTTTTAAAAAAAAATTTATATTTAACGAAAGCAAAGCAACCAGCGTCAGAAGTTAACTGTCAGTCACTGTCAACTGGTGCATTCTGCATACACAGTCCACTTCCCAACCAAAAATCAGCACCAATTCCCATACAGCATGAAGTCACTGTTTCCCCTGATATTGGTATTTTTGTGAATTGCTCTGATGGGTACAAGATGAAAAAGCTTTGACACAAAGTCCATTTTTAACAACACTCAAAGAATGGATTGTTGTACCTCATCATAATTACCTAAATTCCTCTCCAGCACATAAGAGCTTTATAAAGCTCTACCATATTCAGTAGATATCTATAAACAGGCCAAAAGTTTAAGAGCTCCAACTGCAATGATTTACAGAAGTGTATGATCACATTTCTCACCAATTTGTATATTAATAAATTAAAATTTTCCATGAACAGGGAATTGCAAGAATGTCCAAAAAAGTATTTAATCCACGATAAGCTCCAATCCAGTATGGTTAGTCCAATTTTAAGTGTCCACTACAACTCTTGCCAATATTTACAGATGTACCATAGAAAGCATTCTTTCTGGTTGTATCACTGCTTGGTACATCTCCAGCTCCTGACCAAGACAACAGGAAACTACAAGGGTTGTGAACATAACCCAGTTCATCACACAAACCAGCCTCCCATCCATCGACTCCAACTACACTAATCCCCTGCCTTGGAAAAGCAGCCAGCACAATCAAGGACCGCACGCACCCTAGACACTCTTTTCTGCCTTCTTCTGTCAGGAAAAGATACAAAAGTCTGAGGTCACGTACCGTCTCAAGAACAGCTTCTTCCCTGCTACTGCCAAACTTTTGATTGGATCTACCTCACACTGACTTTTCTCTATACCCTAGCTACGACTGTAACACTACATTCTGCGTTCTCTCCTTTCCTTCTCTATGAAGAGAATGCTTTGTCTGTATAGCACGCCAGGAAATAGTTTTCAATTTCCATTAATACGTGACAATAAATCAAATCAAAATAACTGATGACCGAGAGTCATTTACAAGTTCCATGGGTGTTACAGCAAGAGAATATAAGGCTGCCTGGAAGTGTTGCCTGCATTGTATGTAGCTGAACATTACAGTTGAGGCCTGCACAATTGCAGAAACTCAAGCTTGACAGAACTGTGGCACAGCTGTTAGCATTGCTGCCTCTGTGCCAGGGACCTGGGTTCGATTCTGGCCTTGGGTGACTCTCCACATCCTTGGTTCTCTCCACATCCACATGGGTTTGCTTCAGTTTCCTCCCGTTGATTAGCTGCACTAAATTCTCCCTCAGCGTACCCAAACAGGCACCGGAAATGTGGCAACTAGGGGATTTTCACAGTAACTTCATTGCAGTGTTAACGTAAGCATACTTGTGACGAATAAATAAACTTTAAATCCAGGACTATGACCAGTTGAGGGCTCTCAGCCCCTTTTCACAACTGATTAAAAAGTGCAGAAAGTAGGTTTCTCACTCACTGCCCCCTTTACCCCCACCCCTGCCAACTTCCTTTTGCTCGAGTTGGTCAAATTGTTCTCAAAAGGACTAAACCAAACCAGCACAGCAGAAACTCAACCAGTCCAGTTAAACATGCGAGCAGTTCCGTAGATGCTTCTGCCCCAATGTTAAAGGACTAATTCAAAGAAATCATTTGCCAGATTGAAAAAAACCTCGTACAATTCTATTGCTCAACTACCCTGCTTGCCAGCCTTGTTCAATGAGTACCAGAAAGCCCCCTGTGGATTTCCAGGGTCAGAGAAAGGTTATACATTCATTAACTTTAATGCAACACACACAGATCCACTACAGCTGACTTTAGATGGCTTCAGAGTCCAGGTACAGTCCAGCCTTAACTACTTCCGTTAAAGGAATTACAGATAAATATCTGGATCCATTCGCGTCAAGATCAAGAGGCTACCTTAGGATTGACAAAGGGTCAGATACAAATACTTTCCAACTCGTTCCTGCAGCTTAGTAGTTGAATACACTGCCTTTACAATTGGCAGCAGGAAGTCTTAACATTTTAAATCAGTGTTCTTTAGGGAAGAAAATCTGCCATCTAACCGTGACCCCAAACCCACCATAAGTGTGGTTGACCCTGGACTACCCTCAGCACAGTGGCTAGCATTGCTGCCTCACAGCACCAAGGACCCGGGTTAGACTGCAGCTTTGGGTCACTACATGGAGTTCGCACATTCTCTGCATCCGCACGGGTTTCCTCTGCTCTGGAGATGTGTGGATTAGGTGGACTCGCCATGCTAAATTGCCCCTTAGCATCCAAAGATATGCAGGTTAGCTAGATTGGTCATGCTAAATTGTCCTCTAGTAGCCAAAAGTTGTAGGTTAGGTGGATTGGTCATGATAAGTGTGCGCAGTTACAGGGAGAAGGCCTGGGTAAGATCTGTCAGAGAGTCAGTGCAGACCCAAAGGCCTCCTGCATTGTAGGGATTCTATTCTCAGATGGCTTAGCAAGCCATTCAGTTCAGGGGCAGTTTGAGATGTATTAAATGCTGACCCAGCCAGCAACACCTACATCCCCTGACACAGGATAAAAGAAAAAAAAATGGAGCTTTGGCCACTGAAGAAGCTTAATTCAAAGTCAAGTCATTTCTAACTCAGTAAAATACTTAAATTTGTAAGGACGTAGAAACTGAGAGCAGGAGGCAGCCATGGCCTCAAGCCTGCTTTGCCATTCAACCAGAACATAGCTACACTTCCAAACACCATCTTCCCCATGTACTGGGAGGATTTAAACATCTTGCTTTTAACATTCACTATTAGAGGTTAAAAGTTTATACCTAGTGAAATAATAAAGAACCTGAGGAATACTTTGATCACAAGATTGACTGCTGCTGAGCTCCCTCTGGTCCAAAATTGTCCCACCTCACTCAACCCCAACTCTCCGCCAGACTAAGAAAAAACCCATCAAGGACAAATTCAAAAATCCTTGTTCATAAACCTCTGCATGGAAAACTTGCCCAACTTCACCAGACACCTGGTAGCAAAAATCCCAAGCATCTTGATTCAGTCTTGCCCAGTAAGAGTTTTGGCAGATCTTGGGTGGATGGAAGTGTGACTGTCTTGACGTGGGATGACAGGGTAGTTAGCACTGTTGCCTCTCAGTATCATACCCTGCCAACATCTCTTACCCCACATGTGGCAGTGACAAGCATTGCTGCCTCACAGCACCAGGGACCTGGGTCTGATTCCTGGTTTGGGTCACTGTCTGCATGGAGTTTGCACTTTCTCCCTCTGTCTGCCCGAGTTCCCTCCAGGTACTCCAGTTTCCTCCCACAGTCCAAAAGATGTGCTGATTAAGTGGATTGGCCGTGCTAAATTCTCCCTCAGTGTACCTGAACAGGCACCAGAGAGTGGCAACTAGGGGATTTTTCCACAGTAACATCATTGCAGTGTTAAATGTAAGCCTACATTGTGACTAAAATAAATTAAAAATCATAGAATCCCAACAATGCAGAAGAGGCCATTCAGCCCATCAAATCTGCACCAACTCTGAAAGGAGCATCTTACTCTGGCCCTCCTCTTTCTCCACCCCCCCCCCCCCCCCCCCCTGCCACACCCTAACCATCTAACCCATCTTTGGACACTAAGGGACAATTTAGCATGGCCAATCCACCTAATCTGCACATCTTGGGGACTGTGGGGTAAAACCCACACAGACATGGGGAGAATGTCCAAACTCCACATGGACAGTCACCTGGAGGCTGGAATCAAACCTGAGTCCCTGATACTGAGAGGCAACAGTGCTAACCACGTCATCCCACGTCAAGACAGTCACACTTCCATCCACCCAAGATCTGCCAAAACTCTTACTGGGCAAGACTGAATCAAGATGCTTGGGATTTTCGCTACCAAGACACTATCCCATTGGAATGGCAGACAGGTTATACTACAATAGCTTCAAGTGGTGTAACCTTAGAGCAGTATAAACAACTCAATCCCCACTTTACACAAAGGCCTCACCTTTGTTATATCAAATTACAAAAAGTGAAAAAATGCAGAATTCATATCTACATACAAGGAAAAAATCATTACCTGTTTTGATGTGAGCTTGATTAGCGATCCTTCATATCCCTGTGTGGAGGAGGTAAAGAAATACATTGTAAAAATTCCATTATTGCAATGTAACACATCCCTAAGTGAAGAGATACTGCCTGTTGTAACTGGGTGAAGCTAACACCAAGCGAGATTGAAATGGACAACTTCAATATCAGATATCCCAAAGTCAAAAAAGTTAAAACTCCATCAGAAAGTGAAGGTGGAGATTGAGACCCAAACTCCTCTTGGAATTTAAACTGCTGAGCACCTCTAGGCTGTCAGAGGTAACCTCTTTGGACAAGCAAGAGTTGTTAAATTGAAGGCACCCACTTTAAAACAAATATTGCACACACGATTGGGTTCAGAGTCTTCACATAGGGACTTTTATTCATTCGTGGGACATGGGTGTCGTCACTGGTTGGCCCTAGTTGCCTGAGGGCAGTTGAGAGTCGACCACATTGCTGTGGTTCTGGAGTCACGTGTAGGACTGACCAGGTAACGACAGCAGATTTCCTTCCCTAAAAGGACATTAGTGAATCAGATGGGTTTTTCCCAATAATGGTTTCATGGTCATCAGTAGATTCTTAATTCCAGATTTTTTCATTGAATTCAAATTCCACCAAGGGCCTTTTAAGAGACTTTTGGATAAGTACGTGGAGCTTAGTAAGATAGAGGGTTGCCTAGTAGAGATAGAGGTATGCCTAGTAAGATGCTTAGTATAGAGGTATGCTTAGTAAGATAGAGGTGTGCCTACTAAGAGGAATATGTTCAGCGCAACTTGTGGGTCAAAGGGCCTGTTTGTGCTGTAGTTTTTCTATGTTTCCATCTGCTGTGGCAGGATTCGAACCCGGATCCCCAGAACATTAGCTGAGTTTCTGGATTAATAGTCTAGTGATAATACCACTGGGCCATCGCCTCCCCTTGCATAGGGACTTAAGGCAGGGTTTTCTGGTCTTGTCCATAGCAAGTCCCAGCCTAACTCCATTCACTTTTAGTGACACTGGATAGCTACAAATGTGGACAGAAGATTTCAGGCCTCCAGTGAAGTACCTTAAAGAAAGTTGGAATGGTTGGGAAAAAAAAAGTTAGTGGGCCAGTTTTTGTTTATTCATTCAAGAGCATGAAAGTATTGCTGGCCAGGCCAACATTTACCAGCCATCCCTAAATTCCCTCTTAAAAATGGGGGGACAATTAAGAGTCAACCACATTGCTATGGCTCTGGAGTCACATGTACGACAGACCCAGCAAGTCACTCATCTGAAGGAGCAGTGCTCCAAAAGCTCATGACTCCAAATAAGCCTACTGGACTTTAACCTGGTGTTGAGATTTCTCAAACAATTTAGACAAGGGTTTTTTTTGAGGGGGGTTGGGGGAAGAGAAGGGGAAACCTAGACAGCACAGTGGTTAGCACTGCTACCTTATGCCAAGGAATCAGGTTTGATTCCTGGCTTGAGTCGCTGTGTGGATTTTGCATGTTCTCCCAATGTCTGTGTGGGTTTCCTTCAGGACCTCCTGTTTCCTCCCACAATCCCAAAGATGTGCAGGTTAGGTGGATTGGCTACTAAATTGACCCTTAGTGTTGGGGGGGGGGGGGGGGTGGTTTGGCAGGGTAAGTACATGGGGTTATGAGGGAGAGGGTCAGGGTGGGATTGTGATCAGTGCAGAACCGATGGGCCAAATGGCCTCCCTCTACACTATTGGGATTCTATTCCGAGTGTCAGGGGTTGCTGGGGAGACTCAATGATGATTCACTTGACTCAAAAGGATAAAATACAATTTTTTAAAAAGCCAATTAGACTGGGACACTCGGTTTAGAGCACGAGGGCTTGACTGCAAAGCTGCTTTTGCTCAAAGAGCGTTCCCATTGTACAACAGGAACTAATCCTCTGCAAGAGCGTGTCAAAACCAACTACAAAATCTTCAAGGCATTCATCACTACTGTACTGATACAGCAGACATTAACCTATGGATACATCACAAAGCTGTGATTTGCTAGCCTACAAAGCTACGACAGCCCAAATTAGTTCCTTTTTAAATTTATGGGTGGTGGATGTCACTGGCTAAACCAGCATTTATTTCCCCTCAAGGTGGTGGCAAGCCGCCTTCTTGAACCACAGCAGTGTGTGGTGTAGGTACACCCACCACACTGTTAGGGAGGGAGTTCCAGGATTTTGACCCCAGTGAAGGAACAGCCTCCACGTTTCCAAGTCAGGACGGTGAGTCACTTAGAAGGGCAACCTCCAGGTGGTGCTCCCAGGCATCTGCTGCCCTCGACTGCTACCATCTAGAGTTTGGAAGGTGCTGCCTAAGGAACCTTGGTGAGTTGCTGTAGTGTATCTTGTAGATGGTTACACACAGCTGCTGCTGTGGTGGAGGGAGTGAATGGCACCCCTTCCACAATCAAGCGGGGCTGCTTGTCCTGGATGGTGTCAAGGTTATTGACTGTTGTTGGAGCTGCACCCATCCAGGCACGTGGAGTATTCCATCACTCCTGATTTGTGCCTTGTGGATGGACTTTGGGAAGTCAGGTGGAGAGTTACTTGCCACAGGATTCTAGCTTCTGATCTGCTCTTCATAGAGCAGCCATTCAGCCCATTGAGCCTGCACTGACAACAATCCCACCCAGACCCTATCCCCATAACCCCAAATCTTTACCCTACTAATCTCCCTGACACTGAGTAGCGATTTACCAATCAACCTAATCTGCACATCTGGGAGGAAACCAGGAGGTAGCCATAGTATTTGCAGTTAGTCCAGTTCAGTTTCTGGTCAAAATGGACTATTTATTTTAAAATGGTTTAAAAAATTGCAGTATGCTGCAGTGCAGAGGGATCTGGTGTCCTTATGCAGGAATCACAAAGTTGGTTTGCAGGTAATTAAGGCAGCAAATGGAATTTTTCCCTTCATTGCTGGAGGGATGGAGTTTAAAGATACTGAGGTTATGTTGCAGCTATATAAAAGGCGCTGGTGAGGCCACACCTGGAGGAGTAGTGTACAGTTTTGGTCTCCTTGAGGAAGGATACACTGGCACTGGAGGGGGTTTGGAGGAGATTCACTAGATTGATTCTGGAGTGGAGAGGGTTGGCTTGAGGAGAGACAGACTATACTCACTGGAATTCAGAAGAATGAGTGATCTTATAGAAAGATATTGTGAAGGGAATAAGATAAGATAGAAGCAGGGAGGTTGTTTCCACTGGCGGGTGAAACTAGAACTGGGGGCATGGCCTCAAAATAAGGGGGAGCAGATTTAGGACTGAGTTGAGGAGGAGCTTCTTCACACAAAAGGGTTGTGAATCTGTGGAATTCCCTGTCCAGTGAAGCAGTTGAGGCTACCTCATTGAATGTTTTTACAGCGAGGATAGAGAGATTTTTGAACAGTAAAGGAATTAAAGGGTTTTGAGCTTGTGGGTAAGTGGAGCGAGTCCACAAAAAGATCAGCCATAATCTTATTGATTGGCAGAGCAGGCGAGGGGCCAGATGGCCTACTCCTGCTCCTAGTTCCTACGTTACCCCCAGGATATCAATAGTGGGGGGGGATTTAGTGATGGTAATCCAGTGCTCCGTCACATTCAATGGGGAGATCCTCTTGTTGGGAGGTGGCTGCCTGACGCTTGTTTGGGCTAAGTGGCTCCATACCAACATGTAATCGTTGGCTAGGCTTTGCTGCACTTAGACATGGACGGAGTGGGACAGTGGTCAGGGAGAGCGTGCTTACTGCTGTCCTTCACCTAGTGACCCGTGACAATAAACAAGCTTTTAGCTCTGAGCTTGCAATCGATTGTAGAATGATTCTCTTAATGGGAATTCCACAGCAGTGTGGAGCTGCAGCAAAAAATGTTAAAATTCTCAGAGTGATCACGCACATTAATAACCCTCACAGAGCCAGACAGCCAAAAAACTCCCTAACCCTCAAATCACTGTTGAAGAGGACACAAGGGTTGGGGTCATGCAGTGCAAACAGTTAGTTATCAGGAATGTTTGGATGGGCTGGGGAAATGGGGCTGATTTCTGGCATCAGTGGTGGCTGAGGGGAGGTTTAATTGAGTACAAAAATGATGGGTCTCGATAGGGCCCCTTTGGGGGGTCAGGGGCAGCAGGAGAATGGAATATGTTTAAACAGGTAAGGGGGTTAGAGAATCATAGAATCTACAGTGCAGGAGGCTGCTATTTGGCCCATTGAGCTTGCACTGATGACAATCCCACCCTGTCCTATCCCTGTAATGTCACATTTACCTTCCTAATCTCCCTGATTAAAAAAAAGGGGCAACTTACCACAGCCAATTAACCTAACCCACGCATGTTAACTGTGGGAGAAACTAGAACACCTGGAGGAAACCCCCACACAGACATGGGGAGAAGGTGCAAACTCCACTGACATTCTTCCCGTGTGTGTGGGTTTCCTCCAGCTACTCCAGTTTCCTCCCACAGTCCAAATGATGTGCTGGTTAGATGCATTGGCCATGCTAAAAATTCTCCTTTAGTGTACCCGAACAGGCAGCGGAGTGCGGCAACTAGGGGGATTTTCAAAGTAACTTCATTGCGGTGTTAATGTAAGCCTACATGTGACACTAAAAAAAAAGACTTGGATAGCCTTTTTTCTGGTTAGTGGGAGACATGAGCTAAACTGCTTTCTGTGCAATAAATATGAAATTAGCAATTAATCACAAGAAAAACTAAAGCAGCTTTTGAGGGCCAGTTCAGTGATTCTGACTGTTTGAAATGGTTGCATCTCAGTTCAACTTGATGATGGCTTCTAACAGCATATTGAGAAAGTTCATCAGGGAATCAGCCTGAACCATAATCCCTACAGTTGATAGAGGCCATTCAGCCCATCAAAACAGCATCAGCCACAGTCCCACCCAGGCCCTATCCCTGTAACCCCACACATTTACCCTGCTAATCCCCCTGACACTAAGGAGCAATTTATCATGGCCAATTTATCTAACCCACACATCTTTAGACTGCAGGAGGAAATCAAAGCACCCAGAGGAAACCCATGCAGATATGGGGAGAAGGTGCCAACTCCACACAGACAGTGACCCAAGCTGAGAATCAAACCCAGGTGCATTGGCCTAAGCCCACATCTATTGCCTATCCCCAATTGCCCCTCTAGTGATGAGCTGCCTTCTTGAACTGCTGCAGTCCATGTGGAGTAGGGCCACCCACAGTGCTGTTGGGGAAGGGAGTCCCAGAATTTGGACCCAGCGATGAAGGAATAGCCGGTATATTTCCCGGTCAGGATGGTGAGTGACTTGAAGGGGGAACCTTCAGGCAGTGCTAACCAGGTGGGTTCCAGGCTCCCAGCATCACCTGTGCAGAGATCATTGAATGCGGCTCCACAGTTCAGGATTTCTGTACTCAATCTACAACTCAGCTAAATCTTGAAGCTGCCATCAGGTTGAGAATGACAATGCCAACAGCTCAGACACCAAAAGAGACTTCTTTTGTTGTTGCCACTTGCATGCTGACCAACTGGGTTTAACTCACCCCCATGCTTAACAGCTGGCAATGGAGATTCTTTAAATTTGTTCATAGTATGTGGACATCACTGGCTAGGCCAGCATTCATTGCCCTCCAGATGATGGTATTGAGCCCCCTGCAGTCTGCGTGGTGCAGTATATACATACAATGCTTGTTAGACCCATGCATAGTGGGCACACGATGAAGTCCTTAGCGCAGAAGAGGCCATTCAGCTCAGAGTCTGCATCAACTAATGTTCTTGAGACGGCGGCAGTGGTTAGCACTGCTGCCTCAGTGTCAGGGACCCTGGTGACTGTGCAGAGTTTGCATGGGTTTCCTCCCACAGTCCAAAGATGCGCAGGTCAGGTGGACTGGCCATGCTAAATTCCACCATCAGGGAGATTAGCAGAGTAAATACATGGGGTTATAGGGAGGGGATCTGGGTGGGATTGTCGTCAGTGCAATTGGCCTTCTTCTGCACTTAAGGATTGCATCTCTTATCCAGGTTTCCCGCAATCCTTTAATTGGATTTAAAAATCAGATGTTTTAAAGTTTGAGATTATTTACTTTGGTGCAATATTAAAAGCTTAGAGATGGTCAATGAGAAACAGAACAATGTCACCACAACAGGGGCCCACTAACTTAAAATCAAACCCATGGACCAAAGTGACTGTTAAGCATTTGTTAAAAAGAACATTAAGTATTAGAACACATTCAGTGCCAAGTTATGGTGCAAGATTGGCAGCTGTTACCGGAAGCCATAGTTCAAGCTAAACTGAAGTTCTTTTAAAAGGAAATTAGTACCTAAAATGTTAATGTCTGGATAGACTGGGACTTTTTCCCCCTCTGGAGCACAAGAGGCTTAGGGGGTGATCGTATAAAAGAATGAGGGACTTAGATCAGCTAGATAGTCAATAGCTTTAGATCCCTACCTTTGGGAAAAGATAGAGGGCGTAGGTTAAAGACAAGAGGAGATACACAAAAGGGTCCAGAGGGGAAATTGTTTGGAGGGCGGTGAGCATCTGGAACGAGCTGCCAGAGGTAATAGTAGAGGTGGGTACAATTGTCTTTAAAAAGCATTTTAGACAGTTACATGGGGTGTAGAGGGATATGGGCCAAATACAGGCAATTGGGACGAGCTTAGTGGTCAAAAAGGGCAGCATGGACAAGTTGGGCTGAAGGGCCTGTTTCCCCATGCTGTAAACTTCTGACTCCAAAATCAAATCATGTTGAAAATTTACTCAATTTCAAGAGCCACTTATATACTGACCAAATCAACTGGGTTGAACATTTTACATACTGCTAAGGGTAGCAGTCTGCTTGGTGTTTTGTTAATTGTTGGTAATTGTCATTGGCCTGGACCAGCACCTGGAGTCAGAATCCTTATTAATACAAGAGGCCATTCAACCAATTGAGTCTACACTTGAGCACAATCCCATCTAGGGTCTATCCCCATAACCTCTTGCATTTACCCTAGCTAGCCCCTCTGACACCAAGTGGGTGACTTAACATGGCCAATCCACCTCCCACAGTCCAAAGCAGTGCCAGTTAGGAAACTTGAGCACCTGGAGTAAAACCCTTGCAGGCACGAGGAGAATGTGCAGAGTCTGCACAGAGTCACCCAAGCCAGGAATTGAACCCAGGTCCCTGGCACAGTGAGGCAGCAGTGCTAACCACCGTCACCCATCTGTAATTTCCCCTGGGTGGTGAGCTTGAACTGCAGTCTGTGTGGGGTTCATGCACCCAGTGCTGTTTGGAAGGGAGCCTCAGGATTTGGCCCAGTGAAGGAACAGCCAACATATTTCCAAGTCAGAACGGTGAGCAACTTGAAGGGGAACCTTTTGGTGGTGGTGTTCCCAAGTATCTGCTGCCCTTGTCCTTCTAGGTGTTAGATTGCAGGTTTGAAAAGGTAATGTCAAAAGGAGCTTTGGTGAGTTGCTGCAGTACATCTTACAGATGATACACATGGCTGCCAGTGTGTTGGTGGTGGAGGGAGTGAATGTTGAAGATAAAGCATCCTGCTTGATTGGCACTATGCTGGATGGTAGAGTTGAGTTGTACTCTTCAGGCAAGTGAAGGCTATTCCATTACACTCAGTCTGTCCACCAGCTACAAGGCAGCCAGGAGGCGAGTTACTCACTACAGGATTCAGCTGAGCTTTTTGTAGTCATTTATAATCGCTAGCCCAGTTTCCTGTCAATGGTAACCCCTGGGATGTTGACAGTGGGGGAGTCAGTGATGTGGATTCCATTGCATGCCAATGGGTTAGATTCTTGTTAACTGCCTGGTACTTGCCACTTATCAGCCAAAAGTGCCATGCTGTCCATAAGCTGGACTTGGACTTTATTCATTTGCAGGCTAGATCAGTATTTATTGCCTATCCCAACAGGAGTCACTGTCCCACTTCTGGCCTTGAGGCAAGGTCACAGATGAAGCAGCTGAAGTTGCTTAGGCCTAGGACACAAGTCAGAGGAACTCCTGTTGTGGTGTCCTTAGATAATTGGCCTCCAACAGCCACAACTATCTTTGTGTCAGATACAACTCCAACCTGCTTAGGTGACACTCAGCTGGGGTTCCACCGTCACTCAGCTCCTGTCCTCATTACAGCTTTGGTTCAAATATTGACAAGAGTTGAACACCAGAGGGGAGGAGAGAGAGTGACTGCCCCTGACATCAAGGCAGCATAGGGTCCCTCCCACTAAGGATGGGTAAATTAGATGGATTGGTCATGTTAAATTGCCCCTTGGTGTCCAAAGATGTGTAGGTCAAGTGGATTAACCATGAGTCAGTACAAACTTGATGGGCCAAGTGGCCTCTTCTGCATTGCAGAAATTCTATGATGGACAGGACAGGGCCTCACCTCAGACCTCAATCCTGACACTGCCATGCTCCCATGACACCAAAACATCAGCCTGGATCTGTGCCAAAATTCTATAGTAAATGAGTAGATGGGATTTAATGGTATTGGGAGTTAGATCGTTCTATGGCCTGGTAGGTATGGATATGATTGGCGCATGTTCTATGTTCTACACCTGGGCCTGTAAGCCAAGGGGAGTAGGGGGAGGAGATTAAATTTTGGTATAGATTGTCAGTGCGTGGTTTATCATGTGACAGAGGTGCAGAAGCACGGTATTAGGTTAACATTCATAGTCCATTAATTACAAAAACTCTTGCTCTGCTCAAATGCAGAACCCAGAGAGACGACACAGATTCCTACATCAGCACGCACTGCTAATCAATCCTTACCTTGAATGGCCGAAAGAGAAGGTAGAGTTCACGAGGTTTAATATCCATGGGAAGCCCACTGACAAAAAGCGTACGGACCTACAAGAGAAAAAAAAACAGCAAAAGTTCAGTAAAAATGCTTGCCACCCTCTCCAGGTTATAGCTACTGGTACAAACTACAAGTAGGCTTACATTAACACTGCAGTGAAGTTACTGTGAAAATCCCTTAGTCGCCATATTCCAGTGCCTGTTTGGGTACACCACGGGAGAATTTAGCACAGCAAATGTACTAACCAGCACGTCTTTCAGACTGTGCAAGGAAACCAGAGTACGTTGAGGAAACCCGTGCAGACACAGGGACAGCGTGCAGACTCCACAGATATAGTGGCAAGCCAGGAATCAAATCCAGGTCCTTGGCACTGAGGCAGTGCTAACCATTGTGCCACCCACTCAAACCTAGTAAAGGCCACTCAGCCCATCAAGTTTGCACTGACCACAATCCCACCCAGACCCTATTCCCATAACTCCATATACCCTAGCTAGTGTCAGGGGGGCTAAGGGGCAATTTAGCATGGCCAATCCACCTATCCCGCATATCTTTGCATTGTGGGGAGGAAACCCACGCAGACACAGGGAGAACATGTAGACTCTGCATAGGCAGTGACCCAAGCCAGGAATTGAACCCAGGTCCCTGGCACTGAGAGGCAGCAGTGCTAACCACTGCCACTTGGACTAGTGCACGATTCTCCTCTACTGTATGACTGCAACAAGGCAGTGGATTCAAATTTGCCATATGCGTCTAAAGTCACAAGGTTCGTTGGTAGATCAAAACATGGAATGTTGGTTCTGAAGAGGAAGGATGATTAGAGACGGTCAATACAAGTAGGCCAGAAAAGCAGCCCCATCTGGTTCAGGTATCTCAAGGTGCACTGGAAGCAACATCTTCAAGATGCACAGCTAACATGTAGCCAGCATTCCCATAAACAGTGCCCACTGGATCAAGTTGACACCACTTTGTAAACGCCAAGTACAACTGGCTAGCCCAGAACATAAAGCCCAGTGACCAAGATCACCAATCTTATTAAAGAGACATGAGTGCCACTGGCTGGCCAGCATTTACTGTCCATCCCAATTACCCTTGAACTGAATGGTTTGCTCGCTCATTTCAGAGGGCAGTTGAGAGTCAACCACATTGCTGTGGCTCCAGAGTCACATGTTGGCCAGGAGTAGATAAGGATGGCAGGTTTCCTTCCCTGAAAGGGACATTTGTGAACCAGATGGGTTTTTCCCAACAATCGATGGTTTCAGGGTCATCAGTAGATTCTTCATTCCAGATTTTAATCCATTTTCACCATCCTCCATGGTGGGATTTGAACCCAGGTCCCCAGAACATGAGCTGAGTTTCTGGATTAATAGACTGGCAATAACACAAGGACATCTCATGTATTTCTTCGGATTGGAGTGAGGTTAGCACATTTCACTTGCAGATTAACACACACACACACACACTGTGTGGCTCAAAGAATGATGTACAACTGCAAAGCTATATATTAGGGGCAGATTACAGAAGTGCAGGAAATTTCTTTGAGATGGTCAGGACACATTTTGGTGGCATCCTTTCTGGGCAGAGAACTACTCTTGCCACACACTTCTGGGGACGGTACACACATTTACCCTGCTAACCCCTGACACTAGGGTCAATTTAGTATGGCTAATCAACCTAACCCACACCTTTGAACTGTGGGAGGAAACCCGAGAGGGAACCCACAGACACGGGGAGAACATGCAGACTACAGTGACCCAAGACCAGAATTGAACCTGTGTCCCTGGTGCTGTGAGGCAGCAGTGCTAACCACTGTGCCATCCCCCCTCTAGGTGCGTTTTTATTGAAAAACCAACACTTTATTCACACAATTAAAATACTTAAACCTGACAAAGTATAATTCTTAGCAGCTCTCCCATATTAGATCCAATTTAAGCAATATCCCCATAGACAAATCCCATTTCAGAACCAACTGGCACCAAAAACAGATACACTCACAAGAATGCTAGATTTTCAACATTTCAATCTCTGTACAGATACAGAAAGGCCTGACTCATGCAACAGTCTCCAGAGAAAAAGAGCTACTTCAAGCAGGACTTCAGAAGAAAAAAAAGACCTAGTTTCTGGCAAGTCCCAGTCTCCAGACTTCAAATGAGTGAGCAAAGCTATTTCTACTCTTTACAAATTCCAAACAGCAACCAAGCTGGGATCCTCTAGTCACCCGATCTTATCAATCCCACCACCCACTGGAAAAACAGAAAACACAAACAACCTTGACCATATTAAAAACAATTAAGATCAATTATGCTGCTGCAGTAACAGACCTGCCAGATCCACACAAAAATGGCACCGATACACAAAAACTGATAAGTAAAACAGATCTGGCACAAGAAATATGACCCAAACAGTTCTAAAGACACAGCATCACCTCAAAAAGGCTGCCAGATACAGACAAAATGGCACTGGTACACAAGTGGTAAAAAACAGGAACCAAATACATTTCTTAAAGGCACAGTATCACCATTTGTGGGGTCCATTCCTTCCTTTGAGCAGATGAGGACAGCACTGGTATGCAGTTTAAAATGAGTTTTTGTTGAATAGAACAGAGTAAAAAGTCAGACCTGCAGCAGAGCCAGTCTTTGTACTGAGCTTGAACAGACTGTACAAACAAAGCAAAACATCAACCCTCATTGTAAATGTTTTCTGCAAACTGTCTGACAAAACACAGGTCTCGCAGTTGCTGTTACCAAAGCTAACTTTTGTGGTATACTTTTCAGGGAATGTGGTCAATTTTCAGTTAATCCAGCCTTCTGAGTTTTAAGATGTAGTCAATTTTAATTTTAGCATAGTTAATTTTAAGTTATTTCTTTTGAATTAAGTATTTTATTAAACAAAGTCTTTGCATAGACTGCAGCAACAGGTACGTATGTGTAGGATCCCTCAACACCTCAAATATAGTATATGCTTTTCAAAAGATTGCACACACAAAGGTAAAGTTGCCATAGTCTCAGAATCCCCACGGTGCAGGAGGAAGCCATTCAGCCCATTGAGTCTGCACAGACCACAATCCCACCCTGGCCCTACCCCATAACCCTACTAGCCCCCTGATGTAAGGGGCAGTTTAGCATGGCCAATCCACACATCTTTGTACTGTGGGGGGGAAACCAGAGCACTGAGAAAACCCACGCAGACATGGTGACAATGTACAAACTCCATACAGACAGTGACCCAAGTGGGACTGGAAACCAGGTCCCTGGCGCAGTGCTAACCACTGTACTGTCCCACCCTGTTCTACAGCACCATAAGCTTTTGAAGGGGACAGTTAACTGGTGATGATTTAAGCCAAGGGTCACCACACCTCAGGCCAGGACTAAAGTTAAGGCAGGGCCTTGAAGTTACCATACAGCCAGATGACCATAGAGAACAGCAGCCTATGAGGGGGTTAGTTGACGTGCTGAGGGTCACCACACCTCAGGCCAGGGGCAAGGTTGAGAGTAACTTCATGAATAACCTCAGCCGGTACAAGAATTGAACCCACGCTGTTGGTGTCGCTCTGCATTGCTAACTAGCCACCATCCAGCCAACTGAGCCATGTGTGCAGTGCAATTAAAGTCACATCTACACATTTCCATCCACTATAACTGAAATTTAAATTAAAAAAAAAGAGACCAGCACAGCCAAACCTTCCCAGACAAAAGCTGGACTGAATACTCAGCTGAAGCCGGTGTAATATTCAGGCTTTCGGATTATATGAAAATTCCAATTGCTTGCCCATCTGTTGAGTTGGAATGCATTACAACATGAAAAATCAAAGGCAGTAACTTGTTGCTGCTCTGTGGGGGGAGGAACAGTTAAACCACAACTTTGTTCTGAGCACACTTGTGACAGAAAAAGTAGTCTAACCGTCTTTGCAAACCAAGAACAAACACCAAGTTACCGAGGCTGCCGCTTCAGCACCAAACGGCTCAAGTCCGCTCATATCCAGTAACTTAGCAAAAAAAAAATGCTGACCCACACTCTGGAAGCACGAGAGAAAAAAAATTAGCCAAGTCCCAGGACAATACAAGGGGCGTATAGAGTTCAAAAGATATTGCTGCGTTTCAAGAGACAGGTTTTAAAATGTGGTCTGGATAGTTTATTAGTTAAGCCTGGAGTGGCAGATGGAAAGTGAGGAAAGTCCGATCGTGTTGCTGGTCTGTCAGAGTATTCACACTGATGTTATAGCAGCCTCTCAATATCTCCAGGAGACAAGCTATTTTGCAGGTATCTCAGGAGGCTTTTTTTGAAAAAAGGTATGAATTGAGGGGTGTTAACAGTAATTAGTCAGAACCAGGGTGGCACAGTGGTTAGCACTGCTGCCAGGGACCCAGATTCGATTCCCAGCCTCTGCAGGGTCTGCACAGGTTTCCTCTGGGGTGTTCCAGTTTCCTCCCACAGTCCAAAGACGTGCTGGTTAGGTGCACTGGCCGTGCTAAATTCTCCCTCAGTACTGAATGTGGCGAAGAGAGGATTTTCAGAGTAATTTCATTGCAGTGTTAACACAAGCCTACTTGTAGCAAACTGCAGACAGACTACAAACATTTTCTCTGCACGAGTGACAATTGGTTACACAGCCCCAACTAGCCCCATGGACTAGCAAAGCTGGCATGGGCATTATCTCTATTCCATTGGCAGCGAGGGAGAATTTATCTTGGTCAATGCACCTAACCAGTATGTCTCTTGGCTTGTGGGAGGAAACCTATGCAGACATGGGGAGAATGTGCAGACTCCAGATGGGCCTAAGCTGGGAACTGAACCCAGGCACTGAGGCAGCAGTGCTAACCAGGTTCATTACTGTTAGTATACAACACCTTTGTATCTTGTATGTTCTGCACCACATTTAGCCAAGAGTCAACCCACACCCACAAATACTTCTGACCAAAGGTTTTAAAGCATCAGCAACAAAATACCCATTTAGTTTATCTGGGGCTCGAGACATTTAAATGCCATTGTAAAATTAAACAGCTGTCAAGGATCAACTATAACAAGCCAAAGGTTGTTTTGTGCAGAATAGGGATGGACACCAGGAATTTAAATTTCATTTTAGTGTTTCTGCAGAGGTATTAATGCTTGAAGGTTGCCAATTCAGAATTTGATAAATAAGCTATTGCATTTTGACCACATGACCATCACATTCATTGGACACCGTGCTGAAATCCTACTTGCAGGGGGAAGTCTCAAACTACCACATCTTACTATAGAATCCCTATAATGCAGGAGGAAGCAATTTGACCAACTGGGTCTGCACTAATTCTCCAGCTAAGCATTCCACCCAGGCCCCTTCCTGGTGACCCCACATTTACAGAACCCTTAGGAGGCTGCCATTTGACCCATTGAGTCTGCACTGATCACAAATCCACCCAAGCCTATCCCCATAACCCCACATATTTACCCTGATGACTTGCCTAACACTATGGTCAATTTAGCATGGCCAACCTAACCTGCACGCCTTTGGACTGTGGGAGGAAACCTGAGCACCTGGAGGAAACCCACACAGATGTGGGGAGAATGCGCAGACTCCACACAATGCCAAGGCTGGAATCAAACTGGGTCCCTGATGCTGGTGAGGGAGCCCTTGTGCCAACCTAATTCCCCTATCCCACACATCCTAGGACACTAGGGGCAATTTCTTATAGCCAATCCACTAACCTGCACATGTTTGGTGAGTGGGAGGAAATCCATGCAGACAAGGGGGGGGGGAACATGCAGACTCTGCACAGGCAGAAACCCAAGCCTAGAATTGAACCCAAGCCCCTGATCCAAGATGGTGCTGGAACAAGGGGACTTCTTGCGAGCTGTCCCCTTTAATTCTTACACTTGTTCTATGCTTTTAAAACTCACTATCCTTTCAAACTCTATTCTCTACACCCTAGTTATGACTAACATTACATTCTACACCCTCTCCTTTCCTTCTCTATGAAGAGAATGCTTTGTATAGCACAAGAAACAACACTTTTCAATGTATACTGAAACATGTGACAATATGAAATGGCGCTGAGAGAGAGAGCAGTACTGCCACCATGCTATGGTTGGTCATTTGGCTTCCAGTTACATGACACCACCATTGGGGACAGAAACTTTAGTGTCACAAGCAGGCTTACATTAACACTACAATGTAGTTATTGTAAAAATCCCCTAGTCACCACACTGACACCTGTCCAGGTACATGGGAGAATTTAGCATTGCCAATGTACCAATTACTACCAATATAAACAGCTCCCACATCAACGAGAGGCAGGTGCAGAGAAACAGAGGGGTAGAAAGGTTCCCCCCCCACACAACCATCAAATTGGGTAACAGATGCTTCAAGAAGTTGCCTGTGTAATGTAGCAATATTGAAGACCACAGCATTATGAAATGGTACTGCAAGTTAAGACACATTGCAAAGTATTCATATTGATTTTTCAATGCCATGCTCAATTTGAGGGTGAGAAGTGAGGGTCACAAACTAGTGTCCCAAACTTAAATAAAAAGGTGAGAAAATAGGTTAAAAGGCAAGATAGAGGGACAATAGCAGATCTCCAAGATATGGACTATGAAAAGGATGCACCAACCATGGTTAAGAACCAAGTTGAAGATATGTACAATTCTTCAAAAGATTTGTGGCAAGTAAGAAGACTGGGCAGATTTTAGAAACCAAATGAGAGAAGGCTAGCTTGAAATATAAAATAGCAGGAGTTCCTACAGGTGTTTGATGGTAGGGCAGTGGATATTATCTTCATGGACTTCAGTAAGGCCTTTGACAAGGTCCCTCATGGCAGACTGGTGCAAAAGGCAAAATCACATGGGATCAGGTGAGCTGGCAAGGTGGATACAAAATTGGCTTGGTCAAAGACTAATAGCAACAGAAGGGTGCATTTCTGAATGGAGGGCTGTGTTGGAGGAAAGTGTAACTGGATTAATTAGTTAAAGTTGCGGATGACACAAAAGTTGGTGAATTTGTGGATGGCAATGAGGATACAGCAGGATGTAGATCAGTTGGCAATTTGGGCAGGGATATGGCAGATAGTTTAATCTGGGCAAATGAGGTAATGCATTTTTGGAAGATCTATATTAGATTGGAAATACAGTAATGGCAGCACCCTTAGGAGTATTGATAGGCAAAGGGATCTAGGTGTACAGTTACAGGTCACTGAAAGTAACAATGCAGATGGAGAAGGTAGTTAAGAAGGTATACGGCATGCTCGCCTCCATCGGCCAGGGCATGGAGTTTAAAAGTTGGCAAGTCATGTTGCAGCTTTATAGAACCTTGGTTAGGCTGCACTTGGAATATAGTGTTCAATTCTGGTCACCACACTACCAGAAGGATGTGGAGGCTTTGGAGAGGGTACAGAAAAGGTTTACCAGGGTGTTGCCTGGTATGGAGGGCATTAGTTATGGGGAGAGGTTGGAGAAACTTAGTTTGTTCTCACTGGAACAATGGAGGTTGAGGGGAGACCTGATAAAAGTCTACAAGATTGAGGGGCATGGACAGAGTGGATAGTCAGAAGCTTTCCCTGCTCTCCCCCCCCCCCACAAAGGTGGATGAGTCAAGTATTAGGGGGCATTGGTTTAAGGTGTGAGGGGCAAAGTTTAAAAAGGAGACGTACAGGCAGATTTTTTTTAAAAAAAAACAGTAGTGGGTGCCTGGAACTCATTGCTGGGGGAGGTAGTGGAAGCAGATACAGTCGTGACTTTAAGGAGCATCTCGACAGGTATATTTGGTCAGTGGTGTTGTGGATGGTCTGGAAGGATGTCAGAAGTTGCAGCAGGACATAAATAGGATGCAGGACTGGGTGGAGAAGTGGCAGATGGACTTCAACGCGGATAAATGTGTAGTCGTCCACTTTGGCAGGACCAATGGGATGAACAAATACACTATCAAGGGCAGGAGTCTTAGCAGTGTGGAAGAGCAGAAGGATCTTGGGGTCCGGGTCCACAGGACTCTTAAAATCGGCCTCGCAGGTGGAGGATGTGGTCAAGAAGGCGTATGGTATACTGGCCTTCATTAATCGAGGGATTGAGTTTAGGAGTCAGGAGGTAATGCTGCAACTTTATAAGACCCGTCAGGCCTCACTTGGAGTACTGTGCGCAGTTCTGGTCACCTCACTATAGGAAGGACATAGAAGCTATTGAAAGGGTACAGAGGAGATTTACAAGGACGTTGCCTGGATTGGGAGGCATGCCTTACAAAGATAGGTTGAGGGAACTGGGACTCTTCTCCCTGGAGAGACGAAGGTTGAGAGGCAACCTGATAGAGGTTTACAAAATGTTGAGAGGAATAGATAGGGTGGATTCTCAGAGGCTATTTCCCCGGGTTGAAGTCGTCGCTACGAGAGGACACAGATGTAAGGTGCGGGGAGGCAAGTACAGAAGAGATGTTAGGGGTAAGTTTTTCACTCAGAGGGTGGTGAGTGAATGGAATCGGCTGTTGTCAGTGGTGGTGGAGGCGAACTCACTGGGGTCTTTTAAAAAAACTTCTGGATGAGTATATGGGATTGGGGGTTATAGATAGGTCTATGGATTGGTAGGTGTTGATGTGATCGGCACAACTTGTGGGCTGAAGGGCCTGTTTGTGCTGTAGTGTTCTATGTTCTATATGAATAGGATGGGAATAGAGGGATATGGTCCCTGGAAGGGTAGGGGGTTTTAGTTAAGTCAGGCAGCGTGGTCAGTGTAGGTTTGAAGGGCCGAACAGCCTGTTCCTGTGCTGTAATTTTCTTTGTTCAAAAAGGAGGAAAGTAGGCATTGCTCCCTTAGAAGTAAAGACTGGGAAAGTAATAATGGGGAACAAGGAAATGGCAGAAGATTCAAAGAGATATATTGTATTTGTTCTCAAGGCAAGAATTCTAAGAACGCCTGATCAAGGAGATGCCAAAGCAAACCACAATTAGGGAAAGGTATTGGGAAAATTAGGAGAAATAAAATTGATACGTCTCCGAGATCTATTGACCTATTAAGGCCCTTGGATGCAGATTTGGCTGCGAAGATTGTGGGTTACATTCATTGTGACCTTAACAATTCCATAGATTTGGAACATTCCCAGTGGATTATAAAAACCAATGTAAAATCAATAATGCAACATCACTATTCAGAAGACAGATAAGGCAGAAAGCTATAGGCGAGTTAGCCACCTCAGTCATTGGGAATCCATTATTTGGTAGGCACAGTGGTTAGTATAGCTGCCTCGACACCAGGGATCCTGGTTTAATTCCAGCCTTTAGGTGACTGTGTGGAATTTGCACATTCTCCAAGTCCATGTGGGTTTCCTCTGGGTGCTCTGGTTTCTTCCCACACTCCAAAAGATTGAGGTTAGGTGGATTAGCCATACCAAATTGCCCCTTCATACCAGGGGAACTAGCAAGGGTAAATATATGAGGTTATAGGGATAGGGCCTGGGTGGGATGGTCATTGACAGGCTCAATAGGCCAAATGCCCTCTTGCTTTGTATGTACAAGATTGGTGACTTAGTATCCAAAGATGGGCAGATTAGGGAGATTAAAGAAGTTATGGGGATAGAGCCTGGGCAAAATTGCTCATTGTTAGTGCAGACTTGATGGGCTGAATTGGCCTCCTCCTGCACATCAGGGTTTTGGAGTAGGTAACTGCCAAGTCAATATGGTTTGTGAAAGGAAAAAACCTATTAACTAATTGATCAGAGTTTGTGAAGAAGTTAATAAGCAAAATGGATAAAGGGGAACATGTTGATGTGGTGTACTTGGGTTTCCAAAAGTATTTGGAAAAAAGCTGCTGCGTGGCAGGTCACTACACAAAATTAAGTGCTCATGGCATAGGGAGTGACCTGTTGACATAGACAGAGAATTGATTAACTAATGGGGAAGCAGAGAGTCAGCAGATGGGTTTATTTTTTTACATCAGCAATGAGCGAACAGTCACAGGATCAATGCTGGCACCTCAGCTGTGCACCAATTCTATCAATGACTGAAGGGATCGAATATATGGCAGCTGAATTTACTGACGACAGACAGACTGGTAGGAAAGCAGAGCACATAAAACATTAACAAAAGGCTTATAAATAGATTAAGCCGGGAGAGAGAATAATTGTGGGGAAAAGCAGAACTTGGCCAATCTTGCAGGAAAAAGCAGCATTACAAATGGGAATGAGATTGCAGAACTAGTACAGAGATGTGCACACCCAGGTACACAAAATAAAAGTGACCCCAAGCAGGTACAGCGAGTGATTAGGAAGGCAAATTGAATGTTTATTGCAAGGAAAACAGAATATCAAAGAAAGAAGTCTTGTTAAGAGGGGGCAGCACAGTGGTTAGCACTGCTGCCTCAGTGCTAAGGAGGCAGGTTCAATTCTCATTTTGGGTCAGTGGGGAGTCTGCACGTTCTCCCCGATTTCTTCCCAGTCTGAAAGGTGTTAGTTAGGGTGCATTGGCTATGCTAAATTGTCCCTCCGTGTACCCGAACAGGAGTGTGGCAACTAGGGGATTTTCACGGTAACTTCACTGCAGTGTTAATGTTAGCCTACTTATGACACTAACTTTTAAAGATAGGTAAACTTTAGAAGGAGGGAGACTATACTTCATTCAGGCCATTGGTGAGACTGCACTGAAATAGTGTACTGCATTGGCCACCTTATTTTAAAAAAGGGAAAGGTGCAAGTGTGTTAAGCAGTTCAGACAGTTTACTAGACAAATACATGAATAGGATGGGAATGAAGGGACATGGTCCCAGTAAGGAGAGAGGGTTTTAGGTTAACTGAGCAGCTTGGTCAATGGAGGCTTAGGAGGGCCAAAGGACCTGTTCCCATGCTGGAATTTATTCTTAATGTAAGGCTACTTGTGACACAAACTTCAAAAAGTTGAACAGGGCCTTTTGCAGGGGGGGGATACTGGATCTGGAGTACCATGTAGAATTTTGGTCTTTAAAAGAGCGTGTGACATAATTGCATTATAAACAGTTCAAGGAAAGTTCACAACTGACTCCTGGGATGAAGGGGGTGTCACGTGACAAAGTTGAGGCTATGCCCAATGGAATTTGAGTTGCGATATTATTGAAAGGTCCTCGGGGACCTCAGGGTAGATGCTGAATGTTAGAATTACAAAAATTAGGGGTCTCGAAGAGATCAAGTGAGCATTTATTTCCAAAAGCTGATGGGCTGTCCTTGCCCTAGAAATTGGGTTGCAGTTGGGGAGGGGGGGGGGGGGTCACTAACTTTACTCAAGGCAAGACTACGATCAACTCCATTTTGATGAACAATTTAAAAGGTTATGGGGATGGGTTTGAGGGCCCAATCAGATCAGCAGCACCCACTCCTTTTCCTCCCTTGTGTTACGACCTATAAATAAATGAACGTCATATCTGCAGTTGTTATACAAGAATGACAAGGCATTCAACACAATCCAATTGGGTTACAAAAGCATGGTCAGCTACTTAGAAGGGCAAACTCATTTGATTAGCTTTATTACGTGCAGTTCTGATCGCAACACTACAGGAAGGACATGCAAGCTTTGGAGAGAGCGCAAAGGAGGATGTTGCCTGGTCTTGAGGGCATTGACTATGAGGAGAGGTTGAATAAACTAGGATTGTTTTCACTGGAAAGATGGAGACTGAGGAGAGACATCTACAAAACTAATGAGGTGCATAGGTAGGATGGATAGTTGGCAGGGTACAAGTGTCAATTATGAGGTGGGCACAAGTTTGAGGTGGGGGGGTGGTGGTGGGGGGAGTTTAGGGGAGATGAGGGGGAGGTTTTTCCATGGTGATGGGTGCCTGGAATGCACTGCCAGATGGGTAGATGAGTAGGGAGGGGAATAGAGGGATATGGAAAGGTTAAGAGAAGATCTTCAAGTTTAGTTAGTGCATCACAATCAGCATGGGCTTGGAGGGCTGAAGGGCCTGTGCTGTGCTGTTCTTTTTTGTTCTGTATCCACAGGAGAAGAATGTGGCTCAAAACTAATTTTGCATATCCAGGGTTGCATCTAGATGCTGATAATATTTGCGAGCACGTTTAGTCAACATTGATCAACTTTGCTACACTTGACATTACTGGCACTGTCACAACCGCAGCAGGGTTTACCCTGGAACAGTCAGGCAAGTCCAGCATCTCAACAGGACGGTTTCACAAGTTCAACTTCCAACTGCCCGAAAACAAAGTCATTCACCCCCAGAAGAAAAATTTTGGGAAAAAAAGGTTGATTTTACACTGGTGGAAAAGGGTTACCTTTCAGAGGGCAAAACAGTTCCTTGATCCAACTGTGACAGGTTCATATCCACCACACTGGCTGGCAGCCAGTTGAACTATTGCAAAGATTCAGAATGGAGGTGGATTACAACTGGTGTTAAACAGTTTACTGCTACACTGAGTATGCAGTCCTGGCCTAACTGGAGCAAACATTCCTTGGAAGCTATACCTCAATTGTATTGAAGCCAAAGCTTCAGATTTAGCCAGCTGTGAAGCCACTCTGAACAGACACTCAAAACTAGTCCTGCGAATATATCCTATTGAGAACACATGGTAAAAAGCAACCCAGTAAATTTTTAGATTCACTGATAGCACTACTCGTGTATGGCTGAGAGAGACATGCCAAAGCTTTACATCGAGCACTCATCAGGACAAACATGGGGCAATAGAGTCAGGAGGTTATAGGCCCTTCAGCCCAACTTGTCCATGCTGCCTAGTTTTTAAAACCACTAAGCTAGCCCCAATTGCCCATATTTCACCCATATCCCTCTACACTCAAATCTTATCCATACAACTGTCTAAATGCTTTTTAAAAAGACACTTGTATCTATCTCCACTATTGCCTCTGGTAGTAGTTCCAGACACACCCTCTGGACCCTTTTGTATCTCTCCTAGAACAAGAGGTTACAGATGTAGGTTAAGAGGCAGTAGATTGAAAACAGACAAGAAGGGGCTACTTCTCACAGGGTGGTGAACATGTGGAACTTGCTGCCCCAAAGCACAGCAGAGTCTGAATCATTAAAGAGTTTCAAAGAGATAGATATATTTCTGATATAAAAAGGATATGGGGAACTACAAAAGGTCGTGAATGAAGCCAAATCCACTAACCAACTTCCCATCCATTGACTCTGTACAGTTCACACTGCCTCAGCAAAACAGCCAGCATAGTTAAGTACCCCACACACCCCAGACAATTTCTTCCATCAGAAAAGATAAAGTCTGAGGTCATGTACCAACCAACTCAAGAACAGCTTTTCAGTTGCCAGACTTCTGAATGGACCTACCTTATATTAAGCTGATCTTTCTACACCCTAGTTATGACTGTAACATTCCATTTTGCATCCTGTCCTTTCCTTCTCTATGAAGGCTATGCTGTCTGTATCACACACAAGAAAATACTTTTCACTGTATGTTAATACATGTGACTATCAAAATTGGAGGCTCTAAAATCAGCCATGATCTGGTTGAATGGTGAAGCAGGCTCAAAGAGCTGAATTTGTCAACTTCAGCTCCTAATTCCCATGTTCCTGTTTGCCTAAATGCAGGAATGCCAAATTTCAAAAGTGAAACAATAGGTGCTATGTGTGAATAGGTGGCTTTGCAAGTGAATCTCATTGAAAAACTTACATAATACAGAAAAGTCTGGATAGAGTGGACATGGAGAGGATGTTCCCAATAGGAGAGACTAGGACCCAAGGGCACAGTCTCGGAATAAAGGAGCAACCCTTTTGAACTGAGATGGGGGAGGAATTTTCTTCAGCCAGAGGGTGGTAAACCTGTGGAATTCATCGCCACAGAGGTGGCTGGGTCATTGAGTGGATTTAAGACAGGTTCTTAATTGGTAAGGGGATCAAAGCAGGAGAATGGGGTTGAGAAACTTATCAGCCATGATTGAATGGCAGAACAGACTTGATGGGCCAAATGGCCTAATTCTACTCCTGCATCTAATGGATTTGATAAGTGTTAAAGAGGTCTGCTAATCAGCAAGTTCACATGCAATATTATTTTACCCTTCAAAAATTCTTTTGCTTCTGGCCTGATGAGTAGGACCAAAAAGCTTTGACTGCACTTCTCTTTTTCATTGCTGCTACAACTGTACAGCCACATCAATACACAATGGAATACCAATACTCAGAATTAAAGTATTTTCAGGTTCTCACAGCACCAGGGACCCAGGTTCGATTTTCAGCTTGGGGCACTGTGTGCGGTGTTTCACATTCTCTGCGGCTTTACTTCAAGTGCTCCAGTTCCCCCTCAGGCCAAAAAAAACGTACTGGTTAGGTGGATTGGGCCATGCTAAATTCTCCCTCAGTGTACCTGAACAGGTGCTGGAGTGTGGCAACTAGGGAATTTTCACAGTAACTTCATTGCAGTGTTAACGTAAGCCTATGTGACAATAATAAACAAACTTAGTGGCAGTCACAGGTGGGAGGCCATAGTTTCAAGGTGAGGGGCAGGTGGGTGGAAGAAAATGAGGAAAGACCTCTCTCTCTCTCTACCCACCCCCCTCCCCCCCCCCCCCCCCACATTAGTGATGATCTGGAATTCATCTTTGGGAGGCTAGTAGAGGCAGGTTAGCTCCCTTAGTATCATCTGGATGAAGACTTGGCACAGTAATATATACAAGAATCATCTTGGTGAACAGCTGGTGGCCAGAAGAGAGTGGATTGAGGAAGTCATGGCTGTGTTGTGTTAAGAGGTGATGATTTAAAAAGCTACATCGATTGATGTTCTCCTGTCTACAAATGGCAACAACATATCCAATCCTAACAATAATATATCCAACATTCAAGGCCATGGGCCAAGTGCTGGCAGATGGGTTGAGAGAGAGTTTAGGTGTTTCTATTGGTGCAGACAGTGGGCCAAAGGGCCTCTTCTGCACTGTATGATTCTAGGACCAAGATGCAATGCAAATAGAGTCAGAAAACAAATCAAGTAGCTTGTGTGAAGGGACAAGGATGCACGTCGGCTTTCCATTTGCATCGAGCAAGTCATTTCAGAACTCTGTCCTCTGGCATCTTGGAAAGTGGGAGAAACCGGCACAAGCTGCGAAAAAACAGACGAAGTGGCGGAACGAAGAATGCCTGTTTACTTCAAGTGCCAATTTTCCTGGAGGAATGAGATTTTGGCAAGCTCACATAGCCATGAGCAATTTTGGCAGTGTTGGTATTTAGTCACTGTGGGGATGGAGATACACCTTGGACAGCAGAAAACCCCCCAGAACTAGGGGGTCACTGAAGAATAATGGGTAAGCCATTCAGGACTGAGATTAGGAAGTTCTTCACTCAGTTGTGAATGTATGGAATTCCCTGCCCAGTGAAGTGGTTGAGGCTACCTCATTAGATGTTTAAGGCAAGGATAGATAGATAGATTTTTGAACAGTAAAGAAATTAAGGGTTATGGTGAGCGGGCAGATAAGTGGAGTTGAGTCCATGAAAAGATCAGCCATTGAATGGCAAAGCAGGCTCAAGGGGCCAGATGGCCTACTCCTGCTCCTAGTTCTTATTTAAGAGACTTCTTCACTCACTTGTGAACCTATGGAATTCTCTACCACAAAGCTGTTGGAGCCAGTTAGATATGATCAAGGAGAAGCTGGATGTGGCTCTCGTAGTTAAAGGGATACGGGAGAGAAAGTGGGAGACTGAACATGATCAGCTGGGATCATGCTGAATGGTGCTGCAGGCTCAAGGGGCTGGATGGCCTTCACTTGCACCTATTTTCCACACCAAAACAAAAACACAGCTGCAACTTAGTGTACAAGAACAGGATTGGTCACCACCTGCTCTTCCTATTCAGGGAGGACTGCAACATGCTTAAGTCATTTGTAACTGTGAGCGATGCCAAAGCCCCAAGTTATTAACAAACAACATCAGCAAATTTGTCAGTTCCTCTATGTAAGCTATAGATAGGAAGTTGAGGATGCAAAGTGTCCGAAAGAGGCCAAAAAATGTGGCAGCTGGAACGTGTCAGACTGGGGGGTTGGTTGTCTGTCTTGGCAGGAAGCTAGAGAAGAGCCTCACGTTTAAATGGAGATACTAGCACAGAGGGATTCAGGCATCACAGCAATTAGTAATTGGGAAATAGAGAATTGGCCATTATTGCAAAGGGAAAACAGAGCAAGAGTCTTGCAACAATTGTTCAGGGCATTGGTGAAACCTTTACTCATTCATGGGGTTTAAGGTGTCACTGGCTAGGCCAATATTTATTGCCCATCTGTTTTAGAACATTGAGTTCCCAATGGTGGGGGTGTTCAGAACCAGGGGTCACACCTTGAGGATTTGGGGTAGTTCATTTAGGAGAGATGAAAAGATATTTCCTCACCCCATGAGGAGTCTGGGGAATTCATTACCACAGGAAGTAGTTGATGCCAAAACATTGAATGTATTCAAGAGGTGGCTGGATCTCGCACTCGGGGTGAATGAGATCAAGAGTTAGGGGAGAATTAGGCTATTGAGTTGGACGATCAGCCATGATTGTGATGAATAGCGGAGCAGGCTCGAGGGGCCAAATGGCCTCCTCCTGCTCCTCTGATGTTTCATCAAGTGGGTCTGGAGTCACATATAGGCCAGACAAGGTAAGGACAGCAGATTTCCTTCTCCAAGGACATTAGTGAATCAGATGGAGTTTTACAATGGTTCATTATTTGACTTGAAGTGAGAATATCATCTGTTGTGGTGGGATACAAACCCAGGTCCCCAGATCTTACCTCTGGTCTCTGGGTTACCAGTCTGATGACTACCTCTAAGTGTACTTTTCTTTATTGCCCATCCCCAGGTACCCTCAGGACGATGGTGAACCACTGCAATCCCAGAAATGCATGTACACCTACCATGATGTTAGCAAAGGGAGTTCCAGGATTTTGACCCAGAATTTTTGTTCCAAGTCAGCAGTTTCACTGAGACACACCTGGATTGGAAGCCGCACAGAGAAGGCTCCCTAGGCCAATTCCTGGGTCAGAAGGGATGCCACAAGAAAAGGTTGAGCCTGTAGAGTTGAGAAAGGAGAGCAGTGATGGTACTTAAATTGACAGCGTAGATGTTGATTCCCATGTCCATTGACAACTAGGGGAACAGTTCAAAATTTAAGATGGAGGCAGGAGGAAATTGATGATGTGCCTGATTCCTCTTCCAGAGCTGCAGCAGTTGGGCTGTTGAATGCAGGTGTAGTATAACATGGATAAATACGAGGTTACCCACTACAGTAGCAATAATAGGAAAACCAATTGTGAATTCAGAGAGGTGGGTACTCAACAAGACCTTGGAGTCCATGTACCAGTCACAGAAAGTAAGTGTGCAGGTACAGCAGGCACTAAAGGCAGCAAGTGATGTGTTGGCCTTCATACAGAGTGGATTTGAGTATTGGATAGGGGTGTTTTACTGCAATTGTATAAGGCATTGGTGAGACCAGGCCTGGAGTATCATGTGCAGTTTTGGTGTCCTTGCTAAAGAGGGGCTACAGCAAAAGTTTACCAGGCTGATTCCTGGAATGGCAGGTCTGTTTGACAGACTAAATTGGTTAGGATTATATTCAAGTTTAGAAGAGAGAGGGGTTCACATAGAAACCTAAAATTCCAACAGGGTTAGACCGGAGATTCAGAAAGAACGTTCCTGATGGTGGGAGAGTCTAGAGCTAGGGGTCAGAGTTTGAGGATAAGGGATAAACCTTTCAGAACTGAGGGGGAGGAGAAATTTCCTCACCCAGAGGGTGGTGAATGTGTGGAATTTACTACCACAGAAAGTAGTGAGGCCAAAACAGATTAAAGGAATTAGACACAACTCCTGGGGCTAAAGGGATCAGGTGGGGAAGGGGGTAAAATTAGGACATGATTAACCACAAATCGAAATGAATAGCAGACAGGTCCAAAAAGGGCCTAACTCCTGCTTCTAGTTTCTAGGAAAGGCCAAGTTAGGCGTATATTTGAGCGAAAGGAGTTAAGGCAGCAAGGCCATGAGCAGATTGGCTGAAAGCCCCATGAGCCAAGTGGCACCCTCCCAGAGGCCGATTCCCACAGGGCCAGTGAATTCTGCTGGAGACCAAACCTGGCTAACTCTCATAGCATTCACTTTCCGACAAGGAGGCTCACAATGAATCAAGTCACGTCAGTTAAAGCAAGGGATTTTATTCTGGTGCTGCCACAGCAAATTGGTTACGTTTCACGAGGGAGAATGGAATAGAGCTGTACTGATTCAAGCAAGGGGGAAGGGGGTTGTGAGAAGGAGGAGGAGATTTGAATACAGTATAAAAGTCAACATGGGGTTTGTACAGCCATGTGGCCAGTCCTTGTGCTACTTCATAAAGCATCTTATTCCAGGGTTTCCAAACTATTTAATAGTCTAGCACCTGTTTGGGTACACGGAGGGAGAATTTAGTACAGCCAATGCACTTAACCACTGTGTCTCAGACTGTGGGGAGGAAACCCACACAGAGATGAGGAGAATGTGCAAACTCCACAGACAGTGGCCCAAGCCAGGAATTGAACCTGGGTCTCAGGTGCTGAGAGGCAGCATTGTTAACCACAGTGCCGTCCACTCAGGATCCCTGCAGTACAGAAGGCTGCCATTCAGCCCATCAAACCTGCACCAACAACCACCCTAAACAGACTCTAACCCCATGGATTTACCCAAACTAGTCCCTCAACACCAAGGGACAATTGAGCATGGCCAATCAACCTAACCTGCACATCTTTTCTGGCTTGCACTCATCAGGACAAGTGATCAACAACTTACACTGCATGGGAACAGGGTGCCGATTGGTTGGTTGACAAATAGGCAGATCCTCCAGGGAAACACACTGATCAATTGAGAGATCTTATGTTTAGTTGTTTGCTTCAGTCTGTGCAAAAACGAGGGGCATCACGCGATGGGTCGTACTTGGGGCTGCTCTTGAATGTTCGAAAATAGCCTAGTGTTTCATGTCATTAGTGTGTGCTTAAACTGGACCAGATACTGGGCAAGACAACAGCTCAGTGACTATCACTGTTTGCTGTGCAGACACATGGATTTGGGCCGGTGTCTGTGGGAGTTTGCTCATTCTCCCCGTGCTTGCGTGGGTTTTCTCCGGGTGCTCTGGTTTCCTCCCAAAGATGTGCTATTAGGCTGATTGGAAGTAATAAATGGTCCTTAAATTAGTTTCCCTCAATGTGGAATGCCATAAGCATAGATAAGGGTCATGGGTGGAGGGGGGACTGGTAATGTTAAAATGGCAGCGTGGGCTCGTTGGGCCAAAGGGCCTATTTCCTAGGCTGTTTTGTTCTTAATCTAGTGAACCATTATTGTTCAGGTTAACTTCAAGCTCTTGCACATTCCTACTCACCTCCACAACAGCTCAGTTACGCCACTCCTGCCACAAGGTCAAATGCCACCTGTTTCCTCCTCCTGCCATTTGGTCACTAATATTTTGTCCCCCCACCCTTGATATTTGACTAAATGCACTGACCTTTAAATGCAGGGACGACCCCCCCTGGTTGGAGTGACACATCCAGTAGGTCCAAGCCACTGCCACTTGGTGCTGGGTCAACAACCCAAGCCCATTCCAAGTCAAACTGTTACTTGGTGCCAGGCAAGAGCTGCCAGCCAATCTGATGAGAGGGCACCCTCTAGTATCAGGTTGGACCACCAGAAACAGTGCCCACTGCTGGCACTGCAAGTCCACCACCTCAACAGGCAGCCAGGTTAGATGGTGCCTAGGGTGGCTTCAGCTTCACAACCAGTGGACAACCTTCCACTGGCAAACTACCCATCAGGAGGGCACCAGTGATTTAACTGATTGACATACTTTTTGCTGCACACTAGTGTATTGTTTCTTGCGCGCTATACAGAAAGCATAGCGTTCATAGAGAAGGAGTGTGTAGCATTAGTCTAACTAGGTTGTAGAGAAAGGTCAGCTTAGTGCAAAGTAAGCCCATTCAAAAGTCTGACAGCAGCAGGGAAGAGGCTGTTCTTGAATCAGTCGGTATGTGACTAATCTTTTTCCCGACAAAGTGATTGAAGAGAGAATGTCTGGGGCGAGAGGGGGGTCCTTAATTATGCTTACTGCTTTGCCGAGGCAGTGGGAAGTGTAGGCAGAGTCGATGCACAGGAGGCTGGTTTGCGTGATGGGCTGGGCAGAGGAGCCATACCAAGCGGAGATACAACCAGAATGCTTTCTATAGTGCACCTGTATAGTTGGAGAGAGTCGTAGCTGATGTGCTGAATTTCCTTAGTCTGAGAAAGTAGAGGCATTGATGGGCTCTGTAGTGTCAGCACAGAAGGAATCAGGACAGGTTGTTGGTGATCTGGACACCCAAGAATTTAAACTCTTGACTATATCTACTTTGTCCCTGTTGACGTATACAGGCAGCATCTTCTCTACCCTTCCTGAAGGGAATGACTACCTCATGTGACCCAATTTCATACCAATCCCCCCCCCCAACCCCATCTGACTTGGTCAGAGGGTGTAAAATTCTACCTCATTTCAGTTCCTGACACACACAACTGTCATTGGCACTGAGCATAGGCTTGGCCACTCAATTTGGAAGGACCAGATGGGGAATAGGTGCCAATTAGACAGTGCTGAATTTAAGCATGAAATGCTGCCAGTTGACAAGGCTACATATCCGAAACAAACATGCCAATTTTGTAGACATTAAGCAAGCAGAGTTTGTGGTTCAAAAGGTAAATGGGACATAGGACAGACATTAAACAATTGAAGGCTTGTTTCTCGGAGTATTCCATTCTACATCGACACCAACTGGACCACAACTTATGCGGGATGTATAAACCTGTCGTGTGAAACTGCATCTATAGAGGGAAATCGACAGGGTAGATGTGGAGAGGATGTTCCCTCTTGTGGGAGGGTCACTGTTTAAAAAGTGGCCCCATGAAAAAGTGAGAATTTCATTTCCTTGGAGGGTCACAAGTCTGTGGAACTCTTCAAAACCTTGGCAAAGCAGCCAGCATAATCAAGGACCCCACGCACCCCAGACAAATATTCCCTTCCACCTTATTCCGTCAGGAAAAAAAGATACAATCTGAGGTCATGCACAAACCAACTCAAGAACAGCTTCTTCCCTGCTGCCATCAGACTTTTGAATGGACCTACCTCACATTAAGTTTATCTTTTTCTACATTAGCTATGAATTAACACTACATTCTACACACATTCCTTTTCTTTATGAACAGTATGCTTTGTCTGTATAGTGTGCAAGAAACAATACTTTTCACCGTATACCAGTATATGTGACAAAAATAAATCAGACTCCAGATATAGATTCTTGGTAAAACAAGTGGGTGAAAGACAAAGGTCAGATCATCATATTGAACAGCAGAGCTGTGCATCTAGTCTGCATGTTGCATTATGACAAGCACAGAACGGTGCTCCAATAGCTACCACTTTTTTTAAAAAAGGCCAACTCACGTAAGCTCCATTTCCCAATGGACTGTCTGCAAGGGTATCTCGGGACAGAGAAGGGTCTGGTCACTGAACAGCACGTGACTCTTTTCCCAGGAGCGCATGGACTCCTTTGTGCATCGTGTGTTGGGGAGAGTACAATCAACCCAAAGCCCGTTCAGGAGTTAATACGTAATCTGGGAAACTCCTGAGACTAAGGCAAATCAAGTACCTGTCCATGCTAGTCAGTCAGTCATATAATCCCAACTGGGCAGCACGGTGGCAGTGGTCAGCACTGGGGGTCCGAGTTCGATTCCTGACTTGTCTGTGCAGAGTTTGCACAATCATTCTCCCTGTGTCTGTGTGGGTTTCCTCCAGATGCTCCGGTTTCTTCCCACAGTCCCAAAGACATGCTGGTTAGGTGCACTGGCCATGCTAAATTCTCCCTCAGTGTACTCGAGCAGGTGCCAGAGGGTGGCAACTAGAGGATTTTCACAGTGATTTCATTGCAGTGTCAAAGCAAGCCTACTTGTGACACTAATGAACAAACTTGTGGTTTAGTCTCTTTAATGCGATTAAGATATTTTACTGTGTTAATGGTGCTATATAAATGCAAGTTGCCATTTTCCAGCCCTTCCCAGTAGCAGGATCTTCCAGCTTCTGGTTTTTTTTTAAGATGGGACAGGTTTAAGAACAGAAATATTTATCTCCCATTATGTTCAGGTACATTATCTGAAGGTAACAACTGCTCAAAAAAAAAGACATTCAAATCAGGAGTCTAGATCCAAACCTTGGCTTTGAGTACAAATTTATTGAGCCCATCCCCAATCAAACCTTGTAGTTCAGTCCATCTCCTGCACCTTTTACAGGGCTCTAATGTCACTAGCAAGAGCCAAAACTACAAGCAATATAGTCAAAAGATGTTAACTACAACAATCCATTTTCTACTGACAGCCCCCTAGATACACAACCCAACATCTCAGACTTCAGTCAGTCAATTACACTGCCAGTCTATTAATCTCCTGACCTCTACCCTTAAATGGACATCCCTGCATGAAGCTTGGAATTTATCTAGCCTTTACGCACAACAATACCATTTAAGGCAAACAAGCTCACTGCCAAGCTAAGGCCCATTCTTTCCAATACATCTTAAGCAGCTCAACTTCACATCACATGACTCATCCTGTTCACGTCTGTCCCAATTGAGGGTCACAGCATTTACACCCTTCATCTCAAATCATTAATTTTAAAAACAGCAAAGTTAGGACAACATTGGAATGTGTTGTGTTGCAAGTCACCAAGCCAGGAGTAGAATGGCATACATTCTTCAAGTTAACTTTCAGTACACACAAGCAATGATCTACACAAGTTGTTGATACACCAGCTACTTAATACTGGCTGACCCCAAAGTCCAAGCCCTACCTAACAGCACAAATGGTGTTCGAGTTTATTAATTAGTGTCACAAGTAGGCTTACATTAACACTACAATGAAATTACTGTCAAAATCCCCTGGTCACCACACCTGTTCAGGTGCACAATTTAGTACAACCAATGCACCCAACCAGCATAGTGGCACAGTGATTGGCACTGCTGCCTCACAGCACCAAGAACCTGGGTTCGATTCCTGGAATCTGCACATTCTCTGTGGGTTTCCTCCAGGTGCTCCTTCCACAGTCCAAAGATGTGTGGGTTAGGTGGATTGGCCATGCCAAATTGCCCCTTAGCATCCTGGGACACTTGGGTTAGAGGGAGCAGCAGCAGCAGCAGCAGGGTAGACGTGTGGGGTCACGACCTGGGTGGGATTGTCAGCTGTGCAGACTCGATGGGCCAAATGGCTTCCTGCACGGTAGAGTTTTATGATACTTCTGCGATAAATGGTGCTCATGATCTTTCAGCCTGCGGGAGGAAACCAAAACACAGACACGGGGAGCATGTGCAAACTCTGCACAGACATTGACCCAAGCTGGAATCGAACCCAGGTCCCTGGCGCTGAGAGGCAGCAGTGTTAACCACTCTGCCACTGGTGGATGGACATGGATTGCAACATTCAGCCCTGGAGCAATGGGGAAAGATAACAAATGCTGCCCTTGCCAGAAACGTCCCTATCTTTTTATTCATTCATAGGATGCGAAGTATTTGTTGGGATCGGCCAAGGGCTCAATACAGTCTGTCATTTCACACCACACGGCCAAGGAGATATCATACTCAGAATACAGAAGTGTTAAGGACATCCACTTCAGAATTTGAGAACTATTTTGCATGTTGTGTAATGCAAATAATCTGTACGCTTCAGATTAGAGCAATAGTTCTTCATTGCAGTGTTAAATGTAAGCCTACTGTGACACTAAAACATTAAGCCTGTACCTAGAAAACACCCACCATTCAAGTCTAGATTTGGTACAAATTGTAGACACTTAATTAAACTTGCTCCCACGGGTCAGAAATTGTCCTTAACTAGATTAGATGCAGTTTTACTTATTTTCTACCTAAAAAAATGAGACCAACTTCTATTACAAACGAGGCCAATTATTGTATTTATGTAGTGCAGAAAAATCAGATGTGTCAGAAACTTGAAGCTACTTTTAATACTTTTACTGATCAGATAAACTTCTAAACCAGAGGGGCAAATGCTAATTCTTGGTGGTTTGATAAGTTCTGTTAGGATTCTGTGCCACAAGGTATTCCCTCCACCCCAATTTACAGATCAAACATCACCAAAATTGACAAATCTAGGAAGATTCATATTGCTACATACAGATTAAACATCAATTGTTTTGTTCAATCATGGATGTCACTGGCTGGCCACATTATTCATTAGAACACAGGTCAGACCACCATTCAGTCCATCCGAGTCCACACTGCCCACAATCCCACCTAAGCTCTATCCCCAAGTATTTACTCTCGCCAGTCCCCCTGACACCAAGGGGCAATTTAGCATGGCCAATCTACCAAGCCTGCACATCTTTGGGAGGAAACTGGAGCACCCAGAGGAAACCCACCCAGACACAGGGAGAAGGTACAAACTCCACACACTGACCCAAGCTAGAAATTGAATCTGGGTCTCTGGCAGAGGCAGTAATGCTGTCCACATTATCACCATCCCAAATAGACCAAACACAGCAAGATTCACAAAGCTTGAATGAATGAATGAATGCTGCTGTCAGCACCCTCTTTAACCTTGACCCCAACAGTACAAACATCACCCTAATTTCTATTTTCTTCAGCTCTGAAAGTCATCCAGACTCGAAGCATCGCTCTATTCTCTCCCCACAGATGCTGTCAGACCTGCGGAGATTTACCAACGTTTCTGCATTGTAGCCAGATTTGCTGGTGCTACAAAAAGGGCAAGAAAGCAAGTTGCGAGGAGGATACAAAGAGTCTGTGCAGCAATACAAAGTAAATTTGGAAAGCTTCTCTACTTTCCTTCTCCACTGTGTACTCTATGAACAGTATGCTTTGTCTGGATAGTGTGCAAGAAACACTTCACTACATACTAATGCGATGCATCAAAAAAAAGATAGGGTGTGACCTGGAAGGTGTTCAAATGGAGGGAATAGAAACAGGTTTAATAGAAAGATTCTGGAATGTTGTGAATTGGGGGATCTAGGTGTCTTTGGATATGAATTATACTAGTGTAGAGGTACAACAGATAACATTCAATTTGCCTTCCTAGATATCAACGGCAAAGTGTAGAAAATAGGGAACAGTCACTTGGCAGCGCTGAACTCGAGGATTGCTGGAAAAATGACACTCTGCCAAAACTGTGTTGCGCTCGTTATTGTCACATGTATTAACAATAAGTATGGTTTCTTGCACACTGCACAGACAAAATATACCATAGAGAAGGAAAGGAGAGAGTGCAGAATGTAGTGTTACAGTCATAGCTAGGGTGTCGAGAAAGATCAACTTAATGCAAGGTAGATCCGTTCAAAAGTCTGACAGCAGCAGGGAAGAAGCTGCTCTTAAGTCAGTTAGTACATAACTTCAGATTTCACACCCCCCACCCGAAGGAAGATGGTATGGTTCTTGTGGGGGGGAGGGGGTTGTCTTGATTCTGCTGGCTGCTTTTCTTGTTGCAGTGGCAAATGTAGACAGAGTCAGAGTCAAATGGATGGGGCTACATTCATGACATTTTGTAATTCCTTGCAGTCTTGGGCAGAGCAGGAACCCATCCCAAGCTGTGATACAACCAGAAAGAATGCTTTCTATGGTGCATCTGTAAAAGTTGGAGTTGTAGCTGACATACCAAATTTTGTTTGCGGTATTGGTGGGCTTTAACAAGTGTAGGCACGGTCAGATGCAAGAAAACTAAAGTCCCAATGAGTGCAAGACAAAAAGCTTCAACTCTGTGCCCCTCTAACACTGTGGTTTTAGCACCAGTGACGGCGGTTTAATGTCTGCCCTCAGGTGACTGTGGAGTTTGCATGTTCTCCCAGCGTCAGCATGGGTTTCTTCTGGGTGCTCTGGTTTGCTCCGACACAGTAAGAAGTCTCACAATACCAGGTTAAAGTCCAACCAGTTTATTTGATAATAATCCCACGAACTTTCGGAGATGGTGTTTGGAAGGTTCCTCCGACACTCCAAAAGATGAAGGTTTGGTTGATGGGTCAATTTAGCATGACCATAGTGTCAGGGGATTAGCTGGGTAATTACATGGGTGGAGCCTGGCTGGGATTGTGGTCAGTACAGATTCAACGGGCCAAATGGCCTCCTTCTGGATTTTGTGTCCCATCACACAAAAGTAGGAACATCACATTTACAACCTGTACAGAGCATTGGTTAGTCAATGCCTGGCCTCATTAAAAAGAGGGATATGCCTGCATGGGAGACCCTTTGAGGTAGGCTCACCAGCCTGGAAAGGAGGGAGGGATGATCGAAGCAGCTTGGGTCTCCACTTGGCTCAGAAGAACAAGGATTACCCCCTTGTGAATCTTGCCAGGTTTGGTGGGCATTTCCTCCCACAGTCTGAAAGATGTGCTGGTTAGCTGCTAAATTCTCTGTCTTGCATGCAAACTACCTTTTTGGTGTAGGGGCAGCACAGCTGCCTTTCAGTGCCAGAGACCCGAGTTCGATTCCCACCTTGGGTCACTGTGTGGAATCTACGTGTTGTCCCCGTGTCTGTGTACAGCTGCCAGAGTGTGGCAACTAGGGGATTTTCACAAATTTCATTGTGGTATTAATGCAAGCCTTACTTGCCACACCAAAATAAACTCGAACCCAAAAATCCCAGAGCGGCAAAGAGCCACAACTCAAAATGCCCGGAGCATCACAAACCGTCCCCCCGGCCCAGAACGGAAGCAGCCAATGGGCACTGTTTAAAAAGTGATCCGCCTTTCACCCAAAACTGAAAAATGGTTTATTTTGGAGCGCACAAGTATTTAGATGAAATGAACAGTTCAAAATAGCTGTTACGACTTGCAAGTCATTTCATGGAAGCTCTGATCCAAAAATAGCAGTTTTTGGCAGTGTTGTTTAAATCTCCTGTGAATCATCTTACACCCAGTCTTATTCTGCTCGATAAGCAGGCAGCCCAATCGCAGCCAAGTTTACATGTACGTTAGATATAGCCATGTATGGATATGTCGGTTGTACAAGGAGGTTGGGTAGATAAGACTTAAAGAGCCCAAAACAAAAAAAAAATTACCCATTATGGTAATCCTGGCATCAAAACCTGGACCTTGAGCATTAGTTTTGTTGTAAAAGCAAGGAAGACAAGTCTTCTAAACTGTTTACTGCTTTTCTGGGGCAATGGAAGAGACGCAAGGGACATTCAGCATTACAGATTCTAACAGTTAAGTAGCAGCGTAGAATAAAGCCATTTGATTCTTACTACATGTCTCTTCCTAATGAGGCGTTAGATACTAGCTCAGCGACAAACAAGTGAGGAATCATTGAATCCTGACAGGTGCAGAAGGAGGCTATTTGGCCCAGAGTCTGCACCGACCACCCTATTCCTGTAACGCCATGGTTACCCTGCTAATCCCCCTGACGAGGGTCAAGTTAGCATGGCCAGCCAAGCTAACCTGCACATCATTTGACTGTGGGAGGAAATCTGGGTGCCTGGAAGAAACATGCAGACAATCCCACCCTATCCCCACTTATTTACCCTACTCATCCCCTCACACTAAGATAATTAGCATGGTCTACCTAACCCACACCTCAAATCATTGATCTCCTTCTGCACTGTAAGGATTCTATCAGCCCATTGAGTCTACACTGACCACAATGCCACCCAGATCTTGTCCCCATAACCCCATCCATTTACCCTAACTAGTCCCCCTGACACTAAGGGGCAATTTAGCATGGCCAATCCACCTAACCTGCACATCTTTGGATTGTGGGGAGAAACCCACACAGACATGGGGAGAACACGCAGATTCCACAGTGACCCAAGCCAGGAATCGAACGCTGGTCCCTGGCGCCGTGAGGCAGCAGCACTAACCACCGTGCTGCCCCTACACCAATAGGGGTAGCTTGCATGCAAAACAGCACGCAGCACTGCACTAGGTCAAAATGTCAAGGAGGCTCTATAGCAACCAGAGTGAGCTCACCTTTGGAATGCACCTTCCACTCCCTTTAACGTGCTCAGCTGACCTTGTTTCCTGCAGCATGTGAGTCAATGCAGCTATTGAAGTGGAAACTTACTGCAGCAGAGTGCAAAGATAGCACCCAATCTCAAATCCATCCCCTCCCTCCCATCAATTTAAAACAGACTAGGGATCGGAGCTTATCGAGGAGGGGGGGTGGAAAATAATAAGAGTTAAGTTGAACGAATGAGAATGTGCCAGTTGGTTGGTAAATTTAGAATCTTCAGATGCAAGCCCTTTGGAAAAATGTTTTATTTCTAACAGATAAAACTGCCAGCTCCACCAACAAAGTTAAGCAACAACTAAGAATACATAAGCAAGAAGTCACAAAAGCTTCGTGTAAAGAGGTAGGTTTTAAGAATCAGAATCCCGCTGCCTCGGCAAAGCGGCCAACATAATTAAGGACCCCCCCACATCCCAGACATTCCATCATCTTCCTTCAGGAAGAAGGAAAAAGTCTGTGGTCACGCACCTACTAACTCAAGAACATCTTCCCTGCTGCCATCAGACTTGATTAGACCTACCTTGCATTAAGATGATCTCTCTCTACACCCTATGACTACCACTACATTCTGCACCCACTCTTTTCCTTCTCTCCCATGTATTCTATGAACAGCATGCTTTGTATAGCATACTAAACTATTTTTCCACTGTATTCCAATAAATCAAATCCCTACTATACAGAATAGGCCAGTCAGCCCAAGTGTGCACTGACAGTACCACCCAGATCTATCCCCATAACCCCACATTCACCCTGCTAGCCCCCGACAGCAATTTAACACAGCCAATCAACCGAACCCGCACACAGTCTTTTGACTAAGGGGAAACCCACTCAGACACGGGGGAAAAATGTGCAGACTCCACATAGTGGCCCAAGGCCAGAATTGAACCCAGGTCCCTGGTGCCATGAGGCATCAGTGCCAGCTCAAGAAGCAGCTAATGAAAATAAAGTGAGAGGTTCGAGAACAGAATCATGCAAGTTTGGGGCCTAGACAGCTACAAACAATCCAAAGAATGGCAGCAGAGTGGTTAGCACTGCTGCCTTAGTGCAGGAGACCCAGGTTTGATTCCAGCCTCAGGTCATTGGGAGAATGTGCAGTCTCCACACAATGTCTGCATGGGTTTCCTCAGTCCAAAAGATGTTGGTTAGGTGGACTGGCTGTGCTAAACTGCCCCTTTGACAGACTAGCAGGGTAAATATGTAGGGTTATGTGGATAGGACCTGGCTGGGGTTGGTGGAAGTGGCTCAAAATTGTAGTGGGCTGTGGTGCTGGTGGAAGAGCACAACAGCAAGCATGAAACAGCTGAGGGGCCACGTCCAAAGGTGTGCAGGTTAGGTGGACTGGCCATGCTCAATTGCCCCTTAGGGTAAATGCATGGGGATAGGGCCTGGGTAGGACTGTGGTTGGTGCAGACTCGATGGGCTTAATGGCCTCCTTCTGCAGTGTAGGGATTCAGGAGATAGAAATTACAAGAGACTGTGGCGGCATCTGACAAAGAACCAAAACAGATTTGAAGCACAGGCAGTGGGGATTGTGGACAAGGGCAGCAGGGCTCGGGGATACAGAAGTGCTGTTAGATTACGTGCTGTGTATTCATCAAGAATGAGGATTTGAAGAGAGGTTTCAAAGTGAACGCTTCAAAGGAGTGTCCAGGGAACCACAGTCTGAAGTGACACCCAGGCCACAAAAATTTGTATTGTCACATGTACTAATATAGTTACAAGTATTGTTTCTTGCACACTATGCAGACAAAGCATACCGTTCATGGAGAAGGAAAGGAGAGGGTGCAGATTGTAGTGTTACACAGTTATAGCTAGGGTGTAGAGAAAGATCAACTTAGTGCGAGGTAGGTCCATTCAAAAGTCTGATGGCAGCAGGGAAGAAGCTGTTCTTGAGTCAGTTGATTTGATTTATTGTCACATGTATTCAGTGAAAAGTATTGTGTGCTATACAAGCCTACTGTACATAAAGGGAAGGAGAGATCATAGAATCATAAAACCCTACAGTGCAGGAGGCCCATCGAGTCTGCACCGAACACAATCCCACCCAGGTCCTACCCCAACATCCCTACATATTATTCCCACTAATCCCTCTAACCTACGCATCCCTGGACACTAAGGGGCAATTTTAGCCTTGGCCAATTGACCTAACCTGCACATCTTTGGAGAGGGTGCAGAATGTAGTGTTACACTCATAGCTAGGGTGTCAGGGTTAGAATGCTCATTAACACTAACATTTCATTTCCACGATATTGGTACATCAGAATTGATTTCTGTGCAATGATTCCGGAATCTGTTGTTAGTGCGTCATCCAGGATACAGGCATGATTTTAACCCAACCCCCAGGGCAAGGACAGTGGTTGGTGGTGGTGGTGGTGCAGGGCAGGGAGGTGGTTAAGGTCACAGAATTGGGTGGAATGATTTTTAGTATGCCCAAAGATTTTGACTTCATCCAACCCAAACCCCAGGCAAGATTTAAAAAACTAGTGCTGCATCTTATTCAGTTGGTCTGAGTTTTACATTGCTCCTAGGGTTCACCGTGAGGTCATTTCAGCAGGTCCACTAATCCAAAATCAAAATCCCTCCACTGCCATTCAGCCCATCGAGCCAGCACCAACAATCCCACCCAGGTCCTAACCCTATAACTCCATGTAGTTACCTTGCTAATCTTTCCTTCCCAAGGTGCAATTTAGCATCATACTGTGAAGATTCCCCACTTGCCACACTTCAGCACCTGTTTGGGTAGACCAAGGGACAAATTAGCAAGGCCAATGCCCTAACCAGCGCATCTTTGGACTGTGGGAGGAAACTGGAACACTCAGGAAACCCAGAATGAACAAACTCTGCACAATCACCCAAGCTGGAAGCTGAACCCAGCCTCCCTGACGCTGAGCAGCAACAATGCTAACCAATTGTGCTGCCCACAAATGGGTTACTTGTTATGGATGCAGTCAGTTCCAGAAAACAGCTCTTCATAGTCCAGATACTAAACCCCAAATTGCTGCTACATTCCAAGGATATCCTGCTGTTAACAGTTGTACTCCCAGTTACTCAGCATCCTTATTCCCACAGGTCATTTACAGGTTTAAATACAGACTCTAAGACAACTTTGCCTCAATAGCAAGGGTGGCACAGTGGTTAGCATTGCTGCCTCACAGCACCAGGTTCGATTCCCAGCTTCGGTCATTGTGCAGAGTCTGCACAGATTTCCCCCCACACAGAAAAACAGGACAGTATGGACCAGTTGGGCCGAAGGGCCATTTCCACACTGTAAACCTCTAACGCCAAGACTGAAAGATGTGCAGGTTAGGTGCATTGGCCATGCTATGTTTTGTGTACCTGAATAGGGCCTGGAGTGTGGCAGTTAGGGGATTGTCACAGCAACTTCATTGCTGTGTTAATGTAAACCTACTTGTGAACTAAAACTTTATAGCTAGTGCTGACCCAAGTGGTAAATAATTTGCATTGCTTACTGGACCAAGAGTAAATTTTAAAACAAGTTTGCCCAACATTTTCTAATTTCAAGAGATCAAATATTAATAGGACGGTTCTGAACAATGCTATGACACAATTTTGGCTTTCTGGATCATTAATTTAGACAGTTAGAGGTTCCTCCACCACCCTGCTTCAAGTGGAAGTGTCATTACAAGGGGTCACAGATTCAAGAGGGGGGTGGAGGGGGGGGGGGCGGAAGGAAGAGTTTGAGAGAGAGATATGGAGAGGACGCAGACAGTGGTGGATGCCTGGAATGGGCTGCCAGAAGTGGTAAAAGCAGGCACATTAGCAACAGTTAAGAGGCATTTATCTGGATGAGTACATAAATAGGGGAGGGAATAGAGGAATATAGATCAAGTAAGGGCAGGTGTTTAAGTTTACTTAGTGCTTTATGACTGACAGGCTTGGAGATCCAAAGGGACTGTTCCTGTGCTGTAAAGTTTGTGTCACAAGTAAGGCTTAGATTAACATTACAAAAGTTACTATGAAATTCCCCTAATCACAATTTGGCACTTGTTCGGGTCCATGCACCTAACCAGCACGTCTTTCAGACTGTGGGAAAAAACAAGAGCACCCAGAGGAAACCCACACAGACATGGGGAGAACATGCAGACTCCACACAGACAGTGACCCAAACCGGGAATCGAACCCAAGTCCCTGGTGCTGAGAGGCAGCAGTGCTGACCACTGCGCCACCCACTTACAGAATTGTACATGGGACCATCTGAAATGAAGTCTCAGCACTAACAGGTTGTTGCAGCTTTTAAGTTCCAAAGACCAGAAGCAATGGGTTTTAAACAGTGTGTTGACCACAGCCAACGTCCCAGTGGCCAGGATACAAAAATCGACTATTGGATATTGGGTGCACAGAGCTGAGCTTGGCTAGCACATCCAAGTCTACCAACTATCACAGTCTTGACTCAGGAGTGAGATATTGATGGCCAATATTCCATGGATCAGAGCTGGAAATCTATACTGTAGATTGTTAAGAGGCCATTGTACTGGCAGTGTTGATACCAAGAGCAAAACACAACTGCTGCAGAAAATCTAGGAGCAGCAGCAGGCCACTCAGCTCTTTGAGCCTGCTCCACCATCCAACTCAATAGCACTATGGAAGAGGCCATTCAGCCCTCAGCCTGCTCTACCATTCATTACAATCATGGTTGATCATCCAACTCAGCCTGAAGGCCATTTGGCCCCTCAAGCCTGCTTCACCAATGAAGATAGCTGATCAAATATATTTTATGGAATCTCCAAGTGTACTTTGAACTGTATATTTCAGTAACTTTAAACTGTTTTCTTTCCAGATACTTGCATGTTATTTTCCAGCAGGTTGGTAGAATGCTCTTTAAAAAAGGAGCATCTCAGGCCAGTTACGTGGAGGGAATACACACATTTCCAGGAACCTGTACATATGGGAGCAGAGAGGCCAAACAAAACTGGGGAAATGGAATGAGGCTTCCTCCAGTCTCAATGAGCTTCTATTTCAGGAACAAGCAACTGGTGTTAAATAGTTGATGATGTGACAAAACTGGGAGTGTACAATCTTGTCTCATTGACGCAAGTGTTCAGGGAGGACACTGCACTTGTTGTTGAGGTGCACAGGTCAATAAACCTCCGGGTAAAGACCATCGATAGCCTTTTGAACAGAAGGGGAACAACACAGGAAATACAGCAAGATCATTCTTAAATAGGTTGCTGACCTGCTCCTTAATAGATAGCCCTCCCCCACCTCCCAACTTCTGAATATTAACTACATGACAGCACAGTGCAGTGGTTAGCACTGCTGTCTCTCAGTGACCTGGATTCAATTCCAGCCTTGGGTAACTCTCCATACAGAGTCTGCATGTTCTCCATGTGTGTGTGGATTTCGTCTGGGTGCTCCGGTTTCCTCCCACAATTCAAAAGGTTAGGTGGATTGGTCAGGGTAAACTGCTCAAGTGTCCAAAGATATACAGGTCAGGGGATTAGCATGGTAAAGATGTGGTTACAAGGATAGGGCCTGGGTAAGAGTGAGTGCAGACTCAATGGGCTGAATGGTCTCCTTACACTGCAGGGATTCTACAATTAGATGCAGACCAGCCTCCCATCCATTGACCGTCAACATTTCCCACTGCCTCGGCAAAGCAGCCAGCATAACCAAGGACCCGACACACCCTACTGTCCGTTGGGGAAAAGATACAAAATCTGAGGTCACATACCAACCAACTCAAGAACGACTTCTTCCCTGCTGCCAGACTTTTGAATGGACCTACCTCATTAAGTTGATCTTTCTCAACACCCCAACTATGACTAACACTACATTCTGCATTCTCCTTTCCTTCTCTAAGGAAATGTTTTGTCTGTATAGTACACAAGAAACAATACTTTTTACCTGCATACTAATACATGGGACAATAATAAGTCACATCGAAGACTGATCCAATGCTGGACACAATCTTCTGTTGCAAAAGCAAGAGTTACGAAGGGAAATTTTCACCCTGTTCCTCATTCCCCTTGACTTACAGTCAGATTGCAATTTTAAAAACCATTCCTCCCAGCAACTGGTGCAGACTCCCAGAGCAGGGGCTGCTAAATGCCTGCCCAAGGCATTTCTTCAGGCAGCAGAACAGACCCGAACACTAACGCACGAACTGTTTCCTGCTGGTACAAGCCAGGTTGGAACCTTTCCAGGTCCGTACCGGCCCAGGACACAAGTGGATTTCTGGAATTCCACAATCCAATCCAGCAAAAAGGACTCACGTCCATCACCCGAACCTCACGGAAGGAGAAAAATGTCATCTCTCTTGTGCCCAAGTTAAAATTTCTCTGCCTTTTACAGCCCAATGTGAAAAAATCTCTCCAAGTCTAAGAGAAACTGGCTATATACACTTGCTGTGCAGGTCTCCCTAACCCACTGACCCTGGGAGTGGGGTCTTGGAGATGGCTTCCAGTTGCCAACATGAGTCTCAGCTGTGCACTCACCTGACAACTTACACAAAAGTTTAGTGTCACAAGTAGGCTTACATTAACACTGCAATGAAGTTACTGCAAAAGTCCAAATCACACATCTGTTCGTGAATGGAGAATTTAGTACAGCCGAGGCACCCCACCAGCACGGTTTTTTCCCCAGATTGGGGGTGGAAACTGGAGCACTCGGAGGAAACCCATGCAGGCATGGGGAGAACATGCAGTCAGCAACTCAAGCCAGAATCAAACCCAGGTCCCTGGCGTTGCAGTAACCACTGTGCCACACCAAGTTATGGCAAAATGCTCAAATTCTGAGCACGACAGATAATCAGCACTCTTTGGGACACAAATGGTTACAGCACAAGAGGCCACTCGGCCCACTATGTCCGTGCTGGCTTGCTGAAGACCCACTCCACCTTTGCACCCCCACCTCAAATACCAGGATTAAAATTTTCTTCCATCTACATAATAGGCATTCTAGATTTTAGGCATCAAAAAGGGCTATTCCTCATGCCTTTCATTAATTTCCTTAAAATCAGAGACGTTCCACAGAGGAGTCATACTGGACTTGAAATGTTAAGTTTATTATTGTGCAAGCCTACTTGTGACAACACTGAAATTACTGTAAAATTCCCCTCATCGCCACACTCCAGTGTCCATTTGGGTACACCAAGGGAGAATTTAGCATGGCTGATGCACCCTAACTGGCACATCTTTCGGACCATGGGAAGAAAACGGAGCACCTGGAGGAAACCCATACAGACATGGGGAGAATGTGCAGGCTCCGCACAGTGACCCAAGCTGGGAATCACACCTGGGTCCCTGGCGCTGAGAGATAGCAGTGCTAACCAGCCTCTCCACAAATGCTGCAAAACATGCTGAGTTTTTTTCCAGTTCCGTTCCCATAGAATCCCTACTGTGCAGGGAGCAGCCATTTGGCCCATTGATTCTGCACCGACTCTCCAAAGGAGCATCCCACCCCCTCTGCACATTTAGTACAGCCAATCCACCTAACCTACACACCTTCTGGACACGGAGGCAATTTAGCATGGCCAATCCACCTAACTATCTGCACACTCCAACCCTCGGATTTATCCCCCAATGGGAACAGTTTCTTCCCGTTGTTCTAATCTTGCTGTGTATAACTGAAGTTCAGACCGTTAACAATTTGCATGCTTTCCCCACACCTTTACATTCATTCCCAAAGTGTGGCACCCAGAAATACACCAGAAGCCAGACCAGTCTTCCCTATAACCTCACCACCTTACTTGTAAACTCTGCACTCTGCTGTAATAACCACGCTTTCAACCAGACTGGCTGTCTTCAGTGGTTTATACACATGTACACCCAGGTCTCAGTTCAGACTTGGCCCATTGAGCCTGCACTGACTATCCAACGGGGATCTTACCCATGCCCTATCCCTGTACTCCAACCCCACTAATCCCCCTCACCTGTTTCGAGATACTTGACCCTGGCCAATCCACCCAACCTGCACATCAGAGTGTGGTAGGCAGCTGGAGCACACCCACAGACTCCCCCCATTCCTGTACTGATCGTACTGTTTATTTTCAGACACAGTCTCTCCACATTTTTCCACACCAAAATGAATCACTGCATTCAACTTGTCAAACTATTGGGTCTTTTTGAAGTTCTACATTATCTTCCCTTTGGCTCACATTGCTTCCAAGTTTTGTATTGTCCGCAAGATTAGTGACCAAGGTCTAGGTCACTAATATACATCAGAAAAGAAAGGCTTCTGTCACCCCTCTACAAGTACTCATCCAGCCAAAAACATCACCAGTTTTATATTCAGCTAATTCTGTTGCCGCAGTCCCATTTCAGTAACCTTGCTGTCAGTCAAACGACATGTATCAAATCCCTTTTGGAAGCCCACATACACCACATCAACCCTCTTATCCCAGCTCCAGCAAGTTAAACATCTTTCCCTTCAATCCATGCTGACTTTTCAGGTGGCACGGTAGTTAGCACAGCTGCCTCAACACCAAGGTCTCAGGTCCAATTCCAGCCTCGGGTTCACTGTGTGGAGTTTGCACATTCTCCCCAAGTCTGCATGGGTTTCCTCCAGGTGCTCCAGTTTCCTCCTAGTCCAAACATGTAGGGGTTATGTGGATTGGCCATGCTAAAAATTGCCCCTCGAGTTGGGGGATTAGCAGGGTAAATGTGTGCAGTGACAGCAATAGGCCCTGGCTGGGATTGTGGTTGGTACAGACTTGATGGGCCAAATGGCCTACTTCTGCACAGTAGGAATTCTATAATTTTCCTTAATTAACCCACATTTGCCCAAAAGACTTAATTTTGTCCCAAATTCTCATTTCCAGAAGCTTCCCCATAACATTAAACTGACTGGCCTGTTGTTGCCGGGTGTATAGTTCTAACCCGTTTTTTGAAAAAGATTATTTATTTTTAAATTATCACAAGTAGGCTTACATTAACACTGCAATGAAGTTAGTGTGAAAATCCCCTAGTTGCCATACTCCTGTTCGGGTACACTGAGGGAGAATTTAGCACGGCCAATGCACCTAACCCGCACGTCTTTTGGACTGTGGGAGGAAACTGGAGCACCTGGAGGAAACCCATGCAGACACAGGGAGAATGTGCAGATTCCGTACAGACAGTGACCCAAGCCAGGAATCGAAGCCAGGTCCCTGGCGCTACGAGGTAGTAGTACTAACCATTGTGTTGCCAGAAGCAATCCCCCCACCCCACCCAAGTCCAAGGAGGATTCAGAAAGTACAGCCGGTGTCTCTGCAAATTTTCACACTCTCAATATCCTTAAGGATGAATCACAGTGTTGGGGTCTTATCCCATTTTAAGTACAGCCTGTCCAATATCTCCTCAGCAATTATAAACCTATACACAATGTTCAGATTAGATCTTGGCCAGCACTGCATCTTGTCCCATGTCAGAGACAGATGCAAAGTATTCATTTAATACATCAGCTATATTCTCTCCCTTCCATGCACAAATCTCCTATTCAGTGCTGAATCAGCCCCCTCACTTTTTAAACCACTGTCTCTCTATTTAACTATAGAAGACTAATTGCCTTTTAGCTGCCAGGCTGGTTCATATTCTTAGCTTTCCTTCTTGCCCATTTCCCCATTGAACCTGCTTACCCCCCCTAGTTCTCAAGTTGTATTGTTCACCTGACAGTGGTTAGCACTGCTGCCTCACCAGGGACTCAGGTTCAATTCTGGCTTTGGGTGACTGTGTAGAGTTAGCATGTTCCCCCATGTCTGTGTGGGTTTCCTCTGGGTGCTCCAGTTTCCTCCAACAGTCTGAAAGGACATGCCAGTTAGATACATTGACCATGCTAAATTGACCCTTAGTGTCAGGGGATCAGCAGGTTAACTACATGGGGTTACGGGGATAGGGCCTGGGTGGGATAATTGTCAGTGCAGGCTTGATGGGCCAAATGGCCTCGTTCTGCACTGTAGGGATTCGATGATATATTTTACAGCTTCATTTCAATCTTTCATCCAGGGAGCCCCTAATTTCTTTGCCCTGTCTTCCCACTGAAAATACCTCGCTTGTGCTCGAATGCACCCACCTCAAAGCACAGCCCATTGCTCAGGGACCATTCTGTCAACTAAGTGACTCCAATGGTTCTGTTCCAGATTCCAGTCAAGTTGGCCTTCCCCCATCCCACAGTTAATTCTTATTCCACAACGTTCCTTTTTAATCATCCCCCAGCCAACCTAAACCTCATGATTGTCTGCCAAATGTAGGTTTGGAGGAGCAGGGGAAATTAGCCTTGGTGAACATGCAGAGAAGAGGGGCTGGTAAAGAGTATCGGAGTTGGTGTGTACACAACAGGCCAAATGGCCGTATTGTAGGGATTCTATGGTTAACAATCCACTAGCTCCATATCATTCAGGGCCACATCTTTGATGGGCTGGAAATGCACTGCTGTAGAAAATTCACAAGGAACTTTTGTCCCCCCTCCAACCAACCTTCACACAACTAAAAATGTGTCACCTAGTCTGTAGTCAGCAAATTAAAGTTCCTCATTATAACTATTTGTTCAAAGTTTATTTATTAGCGTCACAAGTAGGTTTTACATTAACACAGTAATAAAGTTACTGTGAAAATCCCCTAGTCGCCACACTCTGGCACCTGTTCGGGTACACTGAGGGAGAATTCAGCACAGCCAAATGCACCCTAACCAGCACATCTTTCAGACTGTGGGAGGAAACCGGAGCACCCGGAGGAAACCCACGCAGACACGGAGAATGTGCAGACTCCGCACAGACAGCAACCTAAGCCGGGAATCGAACCCTGGTCGCTGGCGTTGAGACCGCTGTGCTAACTCCTGGCGCCCCACCTTCCTGCCCTATCACTGCCTAGTGTTCCAAAGGAAGAACGTGCACTTTATTTATTCCTCTTACACATCTAACACTGCTGCCGCATAACACCAGGGACCCAGGTTCGATTCCCGACTTGGGTTTCTGCATGTACTCCGTGTCCGCACGGGTTTCCTCCCACAGTCCAAAGACGTACTGGTCAGGCGCACTGGCTGTGCTAAATTCTCCCCTCAGCGAACCCGAACTGGCACCAGAGCGTGGCAACTAGGGGATTTTTCTAAACTTTATTGTAGTGTTAGTATGAGCCTACTTACAAATAAATTAAACAGGCTCATGGTGTGTGGGGCTGGGAGAGACTTTTGTAATCTCCAGAATCTAATGGAGAATTTGAAGTCATAATTCCTTGCCTTCTCCCGCACATCTTCCCACAAAGACATTGACCGCAGTTCAGTTGCGGTCCAACTTCTGAATAGGTGCATTTTGCCAGAGAACCGGCCTCAGTTCCCCCAAGGAACTGAAGCCACTCTGCCTCAAACCACACACACACACAGGTCCTCCTCACTTTTCTTGCTAGTGTGCCCCAGAGATTACCACCTACGTGTCTGACACGCGTAGAGCTCAGCGAAAGCTAGTATCCTATCACTGTGTATATTGGAGATTCACGTTTAAACTTGGGTTACTAACTCCAGCGAGGCCTTCAGAGAAGGGGAAAAAAAAAGGATAGTAAGGGAAGCATTTTTAAGTGCATACGTTAGAGAGCCATCTGTAGAGGCAGTCACTGAAAGAGGTCCCCTAGGGAACAACAAGTCTGGCTGTTTGCTAATGAAATTCCATTGGATTGTGTTCTCCTCCCAGTATTACTGTTACAATGCAGCTGTACTTCCAGCAGGAGTTTATAAACTCTTTGCGGAATATTCTCTCCTAGGCCCAAGTGAAGAGGAATCTTCCATACCTGCCCTGGGAACAGCACAGAGAGGGTGCACTGTTGTATAGATTCCTCGAACCCGCATGTGGAGTTCCACACATCTTTAGAAGAGAAAATAAGACGCGGATAGGTGACATAGAAGGAGCCCCCACCACATCCATGGACTGTGGGAGGAAACTGGAGCACCTGGATGACATTTTTGAACAGCAGAGGCAGGTACAATTGGCTTCAGTTTACACGAAGTGGGGGTCACAACACAGTCCCCAGGACAACATGGAGTGGGATCAGGGGGAAGGTTGCTTGATGTCCTCCAACAATTTGTCGGTTCTGGCCTGCGGAGTAGGCCAGCCATAAACCATGAACTTGCTGCAACCCAAATGAATCAAATAGTCCCTAAAACTGCAGGAGGCCATTCAGCCCACCAAGTCTGCACTGACCACAATTCCATCCAGGCCCACAACCCCCATGCATTTACCCTAGCTAGTTACTCTGGCACTAAGAGGCAATTTAGCACAGCCAATCCACCTAACCCATACATCTTTGAGAAAGAAAATAGACCGGGATAGGTCATAGAGAAGGAGCCCCCCTCCACATCTTGCGACTGTGGGAGGAAACTGGAGCACCTGGATGAAACCTACACGGAAATGGGGAGAATGTGCAGACTCCATACAGACAGTGATCGGAGCTGGGAATCGAACTTGAGTCCCTGGTGTTGAGGCAGCAGTGCTAACCACTGATATTAAGCATATTTGCGATGCCAAAAGTTTCAGAAACTGTTACAAACATTGGTCAACTTGTCCAGAGTACTTGGAATGGGGTAACAATGCAAGCTTGACTACCTCTAGTTAAAGTTTATTAGGGTCATAAATAGGCTTACAATAACACTGCAATAAAGTTACTGTGAAAATCCCCAGTTGCCATTGCACTGCTACCTCAACACCAGGGACCCAGGTTTGGTCACCGGCTTGGGTCACTGTCTGTGCGGAGTCTGCACGTTCTCTCCAGGTCTGCGTGGGTTTCCTCCCACAGCCCAAAAAACACGCCGGAAAGGTGCATTTATCATGCTAAATTCTTCTTCAGTGTACCCAAACAGATGCTGGAGTGTGGCGTTTAGGAGATTTTCACAGTAACTTCATTAACACTGAAAAGTCACTCCACTTGGTGAAGAACAAACAAGCTTTGAGGGAGAATTTAGCATGGCCAACGTGTCTAACCAACACGTCTTTTGGACTATGGGAGGAAACCCACACAGACATGGGGAGAACATGCAGACTCCGTGCGGTGACCCAAGCCGGAACTGAACCGCGGTCCCTGGTGCTGTGAGGCAGCAGTATTTAACCACTGACCTACATACTGGGACAAAAGTTTTCACCACCCCAAGACAAATTCCTCTCCCTCTACAAGAGAGCGTTGTTTAAAGATTTGATCTAGATTTAGCTTTCCACACAAATGGTTAAGTCATTATTTTGACAATTCATGTATCCAGTCGCCAACTAATTGGGATAGACATTAGGGACAGACTGGAGATGCAAAGTTTTTTGCTGTTTAAAATAAAGCTTCCGTATTTTGTTTTAATGGCATTAACCGGAATCAAATTGGAGAATTTAAAAAGCAACAGTACAAAGAAAGCAAACAGAATGACAACACAGTGGTTAGCACTACTGCCTCTCAGCACCAGGTTCGATTCCCAACTTGGGTCACTGTGTGGAGTCTGCACATCCTCCCCATATCTGCATGGGTGCTCCAGTTTCCCCTACACACAGTCCAAAAGATGCGCTGGTTAAGTGCATTGAAGGACAATTTAGCACGGCCACTGTACCCGAACAGGCGCCAGAGCGTGGCGACGAGGCGATTTTCACAGTAACTCCATTGCAGTGTTAACGCAAGCCTATTTGAGACACTAAAACTTTGAAACTTCAGCAGGAGGGTTGATAACCACTAAGCAAATTCAAGAAAAACGCACACGAACGAGGAGGAAGATTTCTTTTCTTGCAGAGCGAGTTACTTGGGGTGGGAGCAAGGTTCATGAGAGAGAATTGGAAAGGAGGAGGGGGAGATGTGGGATGGGTTGAAAAGAGCAAGAGTGTGGGACTAATTGGATAGCTTCCAGGGCTAGCACGGGCCGAATGGGCTCCTCCTGGGCTGTATAATTCTATGAATTGGGGGGGGGGACCAAAATTGGCTTCATTACAAAATTCTGCCCCTTGTCCTTGTAACTATTCCTCTTTCCCTCAACCCCCAGAGGCGAGGAATTATGACTTTGAATTCCGATCATATTCTGAAGATGCAACAACTGGCAGATTACAAGATTTGTCTCTTCCAGCCACACAAACCACGCGAAAATAGCTTGTGTTGTGTGTCGATGCAGGATACTTTTAAAGACAGGAAGTTATCGCACTTCACATTGTTTCAGCTGCTGCCTTAACTCGAACGGGATAACTCCCAGCCCACTTCTCTCCTCCATCCATTGACTTGTCTCCAAGTTTAGAAAGTGGCATTTTGCAGCCTGGAATGGAGAGAGACTGCTTTGGCCTGGGTTAAGCGGTTTGACACGTCTTTTTTTTTGGAAAAGATGAATCAAGCTTCAGCAACACTTCCTAAACAGGGACAACAAGCATTGCAACCGGCATTCTAGCGAGTTGTTAAATGTCCCTTGTGGACATCTGGATTGCAAGAATCACTTGTCTCTCCAAGCTACAAGACTCAACCCCCGAGAACCCAGCACACAAAAACTGTGGTGCTGTTGCTGCTGGCCCCCTCTTTTAAAGGAAGACTTATCCCCAAGAACAAAATGATTCAGAGCAGGAGTAAACTCACGGTGTAGGGGACAGACAGAGAGCGCGTTAACTCAGAACAACATGTAGCTTAACTGCCCCCATCGCTGTGTGTCTGAATGCAAGTCACAGCTTTAGTTGGTACCTGCAAGTCACAGCGTTTAGACTCTCAACTGCATATCCCTTAACTGGCCACATCCTTCCCTCCAGATATAAAAAAAATCCAAACACCTTCCCTATTAATAGGTAACAAAATACTTTTTAAACAGTGTTGGGGGTTAGAATCTAACTGGAGTGTCCTAGTAAGTGGAACTTAAAATAAGGACTCTCCCCCACTTCCAAAATACATACACAATCTCCTTAATAGATAATAAGACTTTTAAAACAGGGTTAAGGGTTAGAATGGTAATTGGCATCTTCGAAAAAGTGGAAATCCCCAAAAATTTGGATTTGAGGATTCACCTTCCTCTCCCAAAACACACACACACACACACAGTATTCCTATTACTAGATAGTACAATAAGGACTTTTAAAGTGGGGGTAGCGAGGTTAACAGACCACATCCCTCCAGACAAATTTAAAGATATTCAAAAAACAGCTTGCCTAATAAATAGTTCAAAATATAAAAAAAAGGCTTTGAAAACAAGGTTAATGGTGATTGGGAGTCTCCTAGACAGTGGAACTTTACAAGAAGTATTACAAGAAGTATTACAGGATTTAACCCCCCCAAACACACACACACATCACTACTTATAGAATTCCAGTAGATATTTAAGAGAGAGTCTCCAAGAACAAAAAAAATCTAAGCCATCTAAAGTTTTCCAAGCTGGAACATTACATTTAAAAAACACAACACTGCCAGAGAGAATGCAGCAAGCGCTGAAATCGGCAAGAGATTTCCCCCCTCTCTCTGAAATGTAACCAGCCCCCCTTCCCTCTTTTATTCTTACCTCTTCTTCGTTATTGTTGTTATTGGGCTCATCACTTTTCGTACTCATGGTTCAGGCTCCCTCCTCTCGTAGGGGGGGGCGAAGAGGGGGTGGGGTGGGGTGGGGTGGGGGGGGTTGTTGAGATCGTTTGCCCCTCCAAGTAGGCGAGAGAGAGTAGTGGTGGCGGGGTGGGGGGGAAACAGCTCCTTCTCCGAGGGACTAAAGTCTTTCTCTTCCCTCTCTCCCTCTCCCTCCTCCTCCTCCTCCGGTGGCGAGAGGAGAGTCAGTTGTGATGCCCAAGACGGAACGAGAGGTGACAAGTCCTGGTGAGGTTAGTGCTGGAGTTTTTGTATTTTTTTTTGCAAAACAAAAAGGGTGCTGAGAAAAAGAGAGGGGGGGGGTGGAATTATGTTGTTCCCTTAACACAAAAAAAAATCAACACCATACAAAATTAAAAAAATGCTTTTTTTAAAAAAAAGAAAAGGGGCAACGCAAATTAAAAGGAGGGCTGGAAGTGTTGGGAGTGCATTGGAGGTGCGCGGTGTAGATTGGAGAGGGGAGAAGTGGCTACTTTATTTTCTCTGGAGCCTGGTTTTCTTTAGCACACGTCAATCTGATTCACGTGTCCCTCAGATTAAAAGAAAAACAAAAGCGGGTGGGGGGGGGGGCGTGAAGAGGCTGGTGAACTGCCTTGGACAAGGTGTGTGTGTGTAGGGTGGAGGTGGGGAGGAGGAGAAGGAGGAGGAGTGAGGCAATCAAGTCTGATCCCCAGCAAAGCTCCGGTCCAATTTGGTGGTGATTTGGGACACAGAGCAGGATCTGAGATATAACAATGTACTCCAGCTGGCAAGCAATCCAAAATCTCCTGCGTCATGGTCTCCATTGGAAACCTCAGCTCCAATCAGCTTCCTCTCTCTCAATTAAAAAAAAAGTTAACTTTGATGTGCTTTCAGACTGAACTTTCTCCCACCCCCCCCCTCCTCAACTCAATCTTTCTCACATAGACCCAGCCAGGCAGCTAATTTTTTTTTTGCAGAGAGATTGTGTCTCCGGTTGGGGACTGAGGTTTAACTCTTTGGATGCCTCTCTTTTTATCTGTTCCTTTCTATTCGTGTCGCAAGTAGGCTGACATTGACACTGTGATGGAGTTGCTTGCGGTGAGGTTACTGTGAAAATCTCCCAGTTGCCTGAGAGACTGGGGGTACAGTGGTTAGCGCGGCTGCCTCACACCACCAGGGACCTGGGTTAGATTCAGGGTTTGCGGCACTGAGTTTGCACGTTCTCCCTGTGTCTGCATGGGTTTCCTCCAGGTGTGACGAGGGATTGAACAGTTTGGGCTCATACTTATGCTGTAGGGTGGCACAACGGTTAGCACTGCTGCCTTACAGCAGCAGGGACCCAGGTTCGATTCCAATCTTGTGTCACTGTCTGTGCAGAGTCTGCACGTTCTCCCCACGTCTGCGTGGGTTTCCTCCGCGTATGAGGAGAGATTGAACAGTTTGGGCTTATACCATAGGGTGGCACAGTGGTTAGCACTGTTTCTTACAACAGCAGGGACCCGGGTTCGGTTCCGAGTTTGGGTCAGTGTGTATGGAGTTTGCACGTTCTCCCCATGTCTGCGTGGGTTTCCTCCGCGTATGAGCAGAGATTGAACAGTTTGGGCTTATACTATAGGGTGGCACAGTGGTTAGCACAGCAGCAGGGACCCAGGTTCAATTCCCATCTTATGTCACTGTCTGTGTGGAGTCTGCACATTCTCCCCGTATCTCAGTGGGTTTCCTCCAGGTGTTGTGGTTTCCTCCCATAGTCTGAAAGATGTGCTGGTTAGGTGCATTAACCATGCTAAATTGTCCCTCAGTGTAACCCAAACAGATGCCAGAGTGTGGAGACTGGGAGATTTTCACAGTAACTTCATTGCAGAGTTAATGTAAGCCTACTTGTGACTAATAAATAAACTTTAGGGAGAATTTAGCCAGCAAGTCTTTGGGATTTCTGCATATATATGAGATTGCAAATTGTTCCCCTCTACCCGCAGACCGTAACTCTTGGGAATATTGTCATCTCCCCCCCCACCTTCTCTCTGGGGGTAACATGAAGGTAAACAAGCTGGAGGGGAGAGGACAGAATGTTCACTTCTGGTGTCAGTGTGTTAACCCTACAGCACAAACCCTTCCACGCATTGTTATTCCCATGGGACTGCGGGAAAATATCATAAGATAATCATACATTGAGAATGTCCAGATGCACAAAACTCTTCACTGGTGTCAAAGACTGTCCAAGGGATACTTTTCAATAAACACATCAAGTTCTAAAGGTATGTTCCATTTTCGTGATTATTCAGTTCTGTAGATACACCCAGTTAAAATTAAAGTTTATTTATTAGTCATAACTAGGCATACGTTAACACTGCAATGAAGTGAAATTTTCCGAGTCGCCACACTCCGGCACCTGTTTGAGTCAATGCGTCTAACCAGCGCGTCTTTCATGCTGTGGGAGGAACACAGAGCACCCAGAGGAAACCCACACAGACACGGGGAGACTTCTATCAATACAAAGAACAAAGAAAATTACAGCACAGGAAAAGGCCCTTTGGCCCTCCAAGCCTGCGCTCATCTAAAACCCCCTACCCTTCTGGGGACCGTATCCTTCTATTCCCATCCTATATATGTATTTAATACATTCAGTTCTATAGACAGATTCAGTTCATTCGCTATGTTCAGTTCAGTAGATGCATTCAGTTCTATATACACATCCAGTTCCATAGACACATTCAGTTCCTTTGATACATTCAGTTCTATCAACAGATGCAGTTCTATAGATATATTCAGTTCTAAATACACATTCATAAGAACATAAGAAATAGGAGCAGGAGTAGGCCATCTGGCCCCTCGAGCCTGCCCCGCCATTCAATAAGATCATGGCTGATCTGTCGTGGCTCAGTTCCAAATTCCCGCCCTCTCCCCATAACCCTTAATCCCCTCTCTTATCAAAAACCCATCAACCCGCGTCTTAAAAATATTTAGCGAGGCAGCCTCCACCACTTCAACGGGCAGAGAATTCCAGAGATTCGCCACCCTTTGAGTGAAGAAGTTCCTCCTCAACTCCGTTCTAAACCACCCCCCCTTTATCTTGAGGCTGTGCCCCCTAGTCCTACTGTCCTTTCTGAGCGGGAAGAGTCTCTCCACCTCTATCCTATCCATCCCATTCATCATCTTATACGTCTCAATGAGATCTCCCCTCATTCTTCTAAACTCTAATGAGTACAAGCCTAGTTTATTCAGCCTCTCCTCATAGCTCAAGCCCCTCAACTCCAGCATCAGCCTAGTAAACCTCCTCTGCACTCCCCCCAAGGCCAAAATATCCTTGCGTAAGTATGGCGCCCAAAACTGCACACAGTACTCCAGCTGCGGCCTCACCAATGCCCTATAGAGCTGCAGCAAGACCTCCCTACTTTTATATTCAATCCCCCTCGCTATGAAGGCCAGCATCCCATTCGCCTTCCTGACCACCTGCTGTACCTGCAAGCTGGGTTTTTGCGACTCATGCACAAGGCCCCCGAGGTCCCTCTGCACCGTCGCCTGCTGCAGTTTTTCTCCACGTAAGTAATAATCCTTCCTACCATTATTCCTACCAAAGTGGACCACCTCGCACTTGCCAACATTAAATTCCATTTGCCAGTTCCTGGCCCATTTGCCCAGCCTATCTAGATCCTTCTGCAGACTCTCCACACCCTCCGCGCAATTTGCCTTTCCACCAATCTTGGTGTCATCAGCAAATTTCGACACCATACACTCGGTTCCCTCCTCCAGATCATCTATATAAATGGCAAATAGCTTTCAGGTCTATATACACATTCAACTCTATAGACACATTCAGTTCTGTAGATGCATTCAATTCTATAGACACATTCAATTCTATAGACACATTCAATTCTATAGACACATTCAGTTCTATAGACACATTCAGTTCTATAAATTCATTCAGTTCTATATATACATTAATACCTATACACACATTCAGTTCTATAGATACATGCAGTTCTACAGACACATTCAATTCTATTGGAACATTCAGTTCCCTCGGCACATTCAATTCTGTAAATACATTCAGTTCTATAGAAATATTTAGTTCTATATACTCATTCAATTGTAAAGGTACTGTCAGTCTATAGATACATTGATTTCTAGAAACTTTTGATTGTATAGACACATTCAGTTCTATTGACACAGTCTGAGAGTTCATTCAGTTCTATACATTCATTCAGTTTTATGGATACATTCATTTCTAGAAACATTCAGTTATATTGACACATTCAGTTCTATAGAAATATTCAGTTCTATAGACACATTCTGGTCTAGAGACACATTCAGTTCAATAGATTCATTCAGTTCTAGAGACACATTCAGTTCTAGAGACACATTCAGTTCTAGAGACACATTCTGGTCTAGAGACACATTCTGGTCTAGAGACACATTCTGGTCTAGAGACACATTCTGGTCTAGAGACACATTCGGTTCTAGAGACACATTCGGTTCTAGAGACACATTTGGTTCTAGAGACACATTCAGTTCTAGAGACACATTCAGTTCTATAGATTCATTCAGTTTTATAGAAACATTCAGCTCTGTAGGCACATTCAATTCTATAGATAAATTCAGTCTAGACACATTCAGTTCATTAGACGCATCAGTTCTTTTGATACACTCAGTTCTGTAGATAAATTCAGTTCTATAGATGTATTCCTTTCTATAGACACATTCAGTTCAATTCAATACCTTTAGTTTTATAGACATATTCAGTTCTATGGACACATTCAGTTCTATAGATACATTTATTCCTTTAGATACATCCAGTTCTTTAGAAACATTCAAATTATAGATACATTCAGTTCTATAGACACATTCAGTTCAATGCATATATGCAGTCCTATAGATACATTCAGTTTTATAGACATATTCAGTTCTAGAGATACATTCACTTTGATAGAGAGTTTCAGTTGCATTGCAGTCTCCTGAAATCTGTCCTGTCGCCATTTTGACTAACAATGTTTTAAATATTGTATTTTCAGTGTTATAGTGAGAGCTTTAAACAAGCCAGAGGCATTTGAGATTACACAAGGCAGTAAGACAGATGCAGGGTCCTCCGATTGTACAATTTGTAATTTTATTTTATTATTGTCACATGTATTAAAATACAGTGAAATGTATTGTTTCTTGCATGCTATACAGGCAAAGCATACCGTTCATAGAGAAGGAAAGGAAAGGGTGCAGAACATGGTATCAAATTATAATGAGGTACAAAAATGTGACCAAAATCTCTGTTTCATAGTTTGTACATAAAATGGTGTTGGGTTAAGAATTGATGTGGAGATGCTGGCTTTGGACTGGGGTGGGCAGGGTAAGAAGTCTCACAACTCCAGGTTAAAGTCCAACAGGTTTGTTTGGATCCCAACTCACCTAATGAAGGAGCAGCGCTCCGAAAGCTCGTGATTCCAAATAAACCTGTTGGACTTTAACCTGAGACTTCTTACTAGGTTAAGAGTTGCCACCCGGAAAAGATATGCTTTCCAACTGATTTATGGGATAAATCAACTCAACTGGACCTCAGTGCTGGGACTAAAAGGTTAACTTGCAAGATGCCATCGCCAGTTTAGAAGTGGACTCTCGCAAAGTTAGAGAGAAACGTTTCTGAAAGTTTATGGACTTACCCCTTTGAATCTGTGTTTGTGGTAACTAATGTTTCACAGACAATGAAGGGGGATTTTCTCTCTCTCTGACCTTCAGTCGCTTTCCAATGTGTTAAAAAAAAAACCTTGGGAATGTCAGAATCCGATGTTTTGGATTTCTGTTTAATGTCTCATCCCTTACTGAGAGAGAGAGTGGGGTCGGGGAGGGGAGGGTCGGTGGGGGGTGCGGGGGGGGAGAAACACAAGTCTTAAAATTGCCAGGCCAGTGTTTGGATAAGGCGTGATTGATTTAATGGTAAAATTCAGTCACTGCGTCCATATATAGCTGTGATTGAAGCTCTGGAACTGAGGGCTAATTGCTTGTGGCTGGATTAATCCCAGGAGAGTAATGGTAACACATGGGGAGACAAATATAGGCATTTAGTGTGCGCTTGGAGCAAGAGAGAGATCGACAGAAGAACAATAGCCTTTTCTTAAAAACAATAAACAACTTTGAGGAAAGGAAGAGATGTAGCAATCACCCCATCCCCCCCAACATAAAATCTAAAATATTGCGACAGAGAGGGAAAGACCTATTTAAAAAAAGGAAAAAGCTCACAAAGAACTTGTATCATTGCAAAGAACGTTTAATTCTGTCTTATTTTTAGATGGCTACTAAGAATTATATCATAGAATCCCTACAGTGCAGAAGGAGGCCATTCAGCCCATTGAGTCTGCACTGACCACAATCCCATCCAGGCCCTATCCCTGTAACCCATGTATTTGCTCTAGCTAGTCCCTCTGACACTAAGGGGAAATTTTAGAGTGGCCAGTCCACCTAACCTGCACACCTTTGGAGTGTGGGAGGAAACCGGAGTACCCGGAAGAAACCCACGCAGACACGGGGAGAACGTGCAAACTCCACACAGACAGTAACCCAAGCCGGGAATCAAACCCAGGTCCCTGGCGCTGTGAGGTAGGGGTGCTAACCACTGTGCCGCCCTTGTGCTTTGTTTAAAAAATTACTAGAAGTTCTTCAAAGATCCCTTTATCTCGCCAGATCAAAAATACTGTTCTCTGCAGAAAGTTACCTCTAACATCAGTTCCAAGTGACCCATATCGAAGGAAAGTTTTGAGAGTCTGTGGAGAGGGGAAATGGTAGATAATGGTATCGATAATATTAAAATGAAAGGAAGGGAAAGTTAAAAAGTAAAGTTTATTTATTGGCACAAGTAGGCTTACATTAAAACTAATGAAGTTACTGTGAAAATCCCCTAGTCGCCGCACTCTGGTGCCTGTTCGGGTACACTGAGAGAGAATTTAGCACAGCCAATGCACCCTAACCAGCACATCTTTTGGACTGTGGGAGGACAGCCATGCAGACAATGTGCAGACAGTGACCCAAACCAGGAATCGAGCCCGGGTCCCTGTCTGTGCGGAGTCTGCACGTCCTCCCCGTGTCTGCCTGGGTTTCCTCCCAGCAGTGCCAACCACTGTGCCACCGTGCCGCCCCCTAGTTGGTGTTATTCTGTCTGATTCTATCCTCAATTTGTATTTCACGCTTTCTAGTCATATCAATTTATTGTTGTTTTAACAAAAAGTCTTCTGTTTAATTAGTTGCACAGGAACAATGGATTTATTGTTGGCACAGTGCCAACTATTTAAATTGACAAATTTCCATTTCCACCGCAAAATCTCAAAGCAAAGTTTACAATATGCAAGAATTTCAAGTGCATGCAGGAATTAGAACACTCCAGTAATTAATTACACGTTATCTTCTTAGTGTAGGGCAGCATGGTGGCACAGTGATTAGCACTGCTGCCTCACAGCATCAGGGATCCAGGTTCAATTCCAACCTCGGGTCACTGTCTATGTGGAGTTTTTCACATTCTCCCCGTGGGTTTCTGCCAATTTTCTCCCACCGTCCAAAGATGTGCGGGTTAGGATATTTGGCCGTGCTAAATTAACCTTAGTGTCAGGGGGGTTAGCAGGCTAAATGAGAGGTTACAGGAATTGGGCAGGCTTGTGTTCGGTACAGACTTGATGGGCTGAACGGTCTCCTTCGGTACTGTAAGGATTCTACGATATGATCTTTAGAAATCCTTTACTTTAAAAACTTATTAAGATAGAGGTAGATCCTTGACTGTACGCAGCTTTGTACTGTGTACTCTGTTTAGCTTCCCATTCTCAAGAAGTGCTTCACTAGCTTTTAAACCAAGGAACATACTGCAGCACTGAGTTCAAAGGGTTGTGTCAATAGCAAACAAGCCAAATAAAAACAGAAAATGCTGGGGGGGCGGGGGTATCAGCAGGCCTGGTAGCAGAGAGAGAGAGAAAGTTAACGTTTGGTCCCCCCTCTGACTTTTTCAGACACGCAGAGAAATGCAATCAATTAAAAGTTGCCAACTCTACTTGGCTGCATTCCTAAGGAGTTCATTGGATGATCACTTGTTTGGGCCGGCAGTCAAACTCTTTCCCTTCCCAGATTTTTTTTTAGGTGACAATCCAAAGTGTCCAATGAATTGCCTTTTTCTGCACCCCCCCTCCCTCCCTTTCCCGGTTGCTCATCTCAATCTTAAGAATTCTGGAGAGTTGGCAAACCCAATCCCACTTCATAACCAGGACTCTTTCAATTCTTTGGGGACCGAATGGCCACTGCACCATTTGAGGTTTTATTTAAAATTTCCAGAAGGGATATATGGTGAGTAAATTGGGCCTGTACTCGTTGGAGTTTAGAAGGCTGAGGGGTGATCTTATAGAGACACATAAGATAATGAAGGGGCTAGATAGGTAGAGGCAGAGAGATTCTTTCCACTTAGAAAGGAAACAAGAACTAGAGGACACAGCCTCAAAATAAGGGGGGGGGGTCAGTTTAGAACAGAGTTGAAGAGGAACTTCTTCTCTCAGAGGGTAGTGAATCTCTGGAATTCCCTGCCCATTGAAGTGGTGGAGGCTGCCTTGTTGAATATGTTTAAGTCACAGATAGATTTCTGATCAATAAGGGAATTAAGGGTTATGGGGAGCAGGCGGGTAAGTGGAACTGAACCCACTATCAGATCAGCCATGGTTTTATTGAATGGCGGGGCAGGCTCGAGGGGCTAGGTGGCCTACTCCTGCTGCTATTCCTTATGTTCTTATGAACTCAGGGAGCTGGGATAGGTAACTCTTAGGGGACAAATCCACAAGCTTATAACCCCCTCCCTCCTAATAACTATTTGTTTTTGCATCGCTTCTGAATATGTGTTGGAGTGTCGAGCACTAAACAATATTCCACATTTAGTCCCAGGAATGCAAACACATCATCGAATTTTTTTGCGAATATGTGAAGCAGTGTTGTTGAAATTCAGAGAAAATCCTTGCTGCTGACAGGATTATAAAAATATATAAAATTTCTGTATGTATATATTAAATATATATAATTCATATTAAATATTATACACATAGAATTTCTATTAAAAGTATATCTTAAATGTACTTATTTGTGTTAAATCATAGAATCCTACAGTGCAGAAAGAGGCCATTCGGCCCATCGAGTCTGCACCAACCACAATCCCACCCCAGCCCTCCCTGTAACCCCGTGCATTTACCCTAGCTAGTCCCCCCTGACACCAAGGGGCAATTAAACATGGCCAACCCCACTTATCTTTGGAGTGTGGGAGGAAACCGGATACCAATTAAATACTATTTCCACTACATTTATATTAAATATTATGTACATAGAATTTCTATTCAATGCATATATTAAATATGATATATAATTTGTATTAAATATAGATGAAGTATATATATATATCAAATTTGTGTTAAAGATTAAATATTATATTTATAACATTTGTATCTATATATAATTTGTGTTAAGTATCAATTAAATATTATATACATTACATTTATATTAAATGTTATATACATGGCTAAACAGTACAGAGTACACAGTACAAAGCTGCATACAGTAAACGATCTAACTCTATCTTAAGTTTTTAAAGTGAAGTATTTCTGAAGATCATATCATAGAATCCTTACAGTACAAAAGGAGGCCATTTGGTCCATCAAGTCTGTACTGAACACAAGCCTGCCCTAATCCTGTAACCTCTCATTTAGTCTGCTAACCCCCTGACACTAAGGTTAAGTTAGCATAGCCAATTATCCTAACCCATGTGCCTTTAAATGTATGTATGAAATATATATAATTTGTGTTAAAGATTAAATATTATATACACTATATTTATATTAAATATTATGTATTAAATATATATTAAATATATATGTTATATTAAATTTGCATTATTTCTGTTATTGAAGGAATATATCTGGTTGGAGAGGGATGGACTTTGAAGGGTTTGTATGTAAAGGCTCCAAACGCATTCTGCTAATTTGTTGGTTAAAATTCCCGACTTAATGAAAACCGCGCTAAATCTGTTCCTGGCTTGTTTTGCAAAGTGCTTTTGAGTCCACACATCCGTGCAATGTGTCCCATTCGATCTCTGACCATCCATTCATTCACAGGACTAGAGCATGCCCAAGTACTTAAACTCATCAATAATTGAAAGCACGAAGGAGGAAAGGGAAAATCGCTCCACACCATTCCTTTCTGAGGGAAACCTGTCTTGTTTCTTGCTCGTGGGTGTTTGCCCGAGTGGCAAATCGTTAACCACTAAAAGCCCAAAGTCTGGTGACTTGCACCGAGGCGGAACACCGTGCACAGAATGCAATGGGGAAGTGCGGTGTCTCTGCTTGCGAGGCAGTCAAGATAATGAATAAGCACTCTGACAATGTTCTAAACTTCCAGAATCATCCTGTTCCCTCCTCCCCAGTTGTTGAGCCTGTCTGAAATCTGTCCTCTCCATCTTATCATTACTGTCCCCACAGCCACTTAGATCCAGCATAATAGCCTATAACAACCTATATGATCTTTAAATTCATTCAAGTGGTGTGGGTTAGACCAGCTGTTGTTCCCCAATTGCCTCTTGAGAAGGTGGTGGTGGTGAGCTGCCTTCCTGAACCGCTGCGGTCCCTGAGGTGTCGGTATAGTGCTGTTAGGGAGCGAGTTCCAGGATTTTGACCCAGTGGCTGATATATTTCCAAATCGGATAGTGAGTGACTTGAAAGGGATCTTCCAGCTGGTGGTGTTTCCAGTTATCTACCACCCTTGTCTTTCTCTGTGGTAGATGGAAGTAGCTGTCTAAGGAGCCTTGACGAGTTGCTTCAGTGCATCTTGTAGGTCAGCAGTGGGCAACCTGCAATCCAAGGGCCATATGAAGCCCATCAGGGTTCTGAGTGCGACCCCGCGAGACATTTTGTTGACCATTGCCCGCGGGGTTGCCACATTCCACTGACCTCTGTCCGTGTAGTTTTTTTCCTACCTGTGTGACTGAAGTGATTGGCACGTAAAGCGAAGGTGAGTGAAGCGGGGTGGGTGCTCACAACATTGACTGTGAGAGCCACGCGCTCCCTCTGTGTCCAAAGTGTCAATATTTCTTTCACTTTTACCATCTGAAGTTGATGACAGATCTATTAATATATAAACGATCAAGCATTTTCTATAACTTGTTATGAAATATCCGGTGTGTATTAAATGTATTTAATCTTATTCATGGGGTCGCAGTTAGTGAACAATCTTGCGGCCACTGAGATGCAGGAGGGGCCACTCTTGCCTCGGCAAAGCATAATTAAGGACCCCGTGCACCCCGGACATTCTCTCTTCCACCTTCTTCCATCGGGAAAAGGATACAAAGGTCTGAGGTCACGTGCTCAAGACCAGCTTCTTCCCTGCTGCTGTCAGACTTTTGAATGGACCTACCTCGCAATTAAGTTGATCTTTCTCTAGCTATGACTCACGTTCTGCGCTGTCTCCTTCCCTTCTCTGTGAACGGTATGCTTTGTCTGTATAGCGCGCAAGAAACAACACTGTATGTTAATACATGTGACAATAAGAAATCGAGTCAAATCAACTCACGTGGCCCACTCACTAGCCTAGGCTGTTGTAGATGGTATACACGGCCGCCACTGTGTGTCAGTGGCGGTGAAAGTGAATGTTTAAGGTGTATCGGACACCAATCGAGCGGGGCTGCTTTGTCCTGGATGGTGTCGAGCTTCTTGAGTGTTGTTGGAGCTGCACCCATCCAGGGGAGTGAGGAGTATTCCATCACACTCCTGACTTGCACCTTGTGGACAGGTTCTGGGAAACCGTAGAATCCCTACAGTGTAGAAGGGTGGCATTTGGCCCATCGAGTCTGCAACCCCACCTCCCCGTAACCCCACACACTCCCGCTAATTCCTCTAACCATCGTGGGACACTAAGGGGTAATTTAGCATGGCCAGTGCACCCAACCAGCACATCTTTGGTTTCAGGAAGTGAGTTACTTGCCGCTGCATTTCCATGCCATTCATTAATGCAGGAATGTTACAATACATTTTTCTGTTTATCCGCCCACCCCATTGAAGATGTAACACTTACCCTCACACTTCAGACATCAGAATGTAAACAGGAGGCAATGAAGTCAGTCATTTGACCTCAGAGCTGCTTCATTTGTATCTTTTACCATGGCTACCAAAGAACACACTCAGAAAAGAAGAATGAACAAGTCATGTGTAATCATTCACAAGTGATAGGATTAATTCAAGTCACAGATTTCATTCTCTTCCGCTCTGAGAGATCGGCAACCATCTGACTCTGGTTTCTTGTTCGTTCTCTCTACCCCGAACCCCATTATCGATGCTCCCCCAGCCACAGCCAAAAGTCAAAACTCTCCCCTTCCCAATTCTCTGCATCTCTCTACCATTCTCTACCTCTCTATCTCTGTACCCCCTCTCTCTGTACCCCTCTCTCTTTACCGCTCTCTCACTATCCCTCTTTCTCTCTGTACTTCTCTCTCTCTCCCTATCCCTCTCTCTTTACCCCTCGCTATCCCTCTCTCTCTCCGTACTTCTCTCTCTCTCTCTCTATCCCTCTCTCTACCCCTCTCAATCCCTGTCTCTCTCTACCTCTCCGTCTCTCTCTCTCTCTCTCTTGTATCTCTACCTCTCTGTCTCTCTATACCTCTGTCTCTCTACCTCTCACTCTCTACCTCTCTCTCTATCTGTCTCTCTACCTCCCTCTCTTTCACTACCTCTCTCTCTACCTCTCTCTTTGTCTCTCTACTTTTTTCTCTCTCTCTCTCTCTACTCCCCCTCTCTATCTACCCCTCTTGCTCACTACCTCTCTGTTTTTCTCTCTCTCTACTTCTCTTTCTACCTCTCCCTCTGTCTCTGCTTCTCACTACTTCTCTGCCTCCACCTCTCTCTATCTTTCTTTCTCTCTCTCTCTATCTACCTCTTTTCTCTACTTCTCTCTCTCTCTCTCTCTCTTTCTCTCCTCAATGATTACCACTGCTGCTCCACAGAACTCTCCACCCACCTGACCCGAAAGCTTGTGGGTTTACTATCAAATAAACCTGTTGGACTTTAACCTGGTGTTGTGAGGCTTCACAGTGCCAGGGACCCGGGTTCAAATCTCAGCTCGGGTCACTGTCTGTGCGGAGCCTGCACATTCTCCCCGTGTCTGCATGGGTTTCCTCCGGGTGCTCCAGTTTCCTTCCACAGTCCGAAAGACGTGCTGATTAGGTGGATTGGCCATGCTAAGTTCTCGCTCAGTGCCAGAGTGATTAACAGGGTCAATATGTGGGGATATGGAGATAGGGCCTGGGTGGGATTGTGATTGGTGCAGGCTCGATGGGCCTCCTCCTGCACTGTAGGGATTCTATTTTATGATTCTATGCTCCGTAGCTTTATATGCTACAGCACTTCAAAAGCTCATCTAAATGCTTCTTAAATGTTGTGAAGGTTCACTGTCTCTACCACTCTTTCTGGTGGTGAATTCCAGATTCCTACCATCCTCTGGGTGGAAAAGATTTTCCTCAAATGGCCTCTAAATCTTCTGCCCTCCTGGTTATTGACCTGTCTACTAAGGGGAAACGTTTGTTTCTATCTACACTACCTATATTCTTCATAATTTAGTACACCTCAATCATGACCTCCCCCCTCGCTACAAGGAAAACAGCCTAACCAGCCTCTCTTCATAGCTCACAGCGCCAGGTTCGATTCCCGGTTTGGGTCACTGTCTGTGTGGAGTTTGCACGTTCTCCCCATGCCTGCGTGGGTTTCCTCCCACAGTCCGAAAGATGTGCGGGTTAGGGTGCATTGGCCGTGCTAAATTCCCCCTCAGTGTACCCGAATAGGTGCCGGAGTAACTTCATTGCAGTGTTAACGTAAGGTGACTTGTGAGATGTGTAAATAAAGTTTTAGCTTCAGCCCAGGCAACACTCTGGTGAATTTGCTCTTTCTAGTACCATCACATCCTGAAAAGTGCTGTATAAATTCAAGTCTTTCTCTATATTGCTATAGTGAAGCCTGAACAAATGGTTACATATTGGATTCGGGAACTGCATCTGGGTAAGACTAATATAAGTCAATGGAGTTTCCTCTATAAATCTCTGTGGCATTTATTGAACTCAGTGTAGAGGTTCGGTTAGTGGTTCCATGTGTGCACAAGAGTCAGTGGATTATAAAATCACACGCATTATTATACGCTGGACTGTTAAACCAATTGGCCAAAATTGCCTTGCCCAGAATTCACTTGTTGACTGATTAGAAGCATTCAAGACTGTCCGGCATGTGTGAACTGAACAATGTGGATTACAGCTATAAATAAAACATCGCTATTTTAAGGTTGCCAATCCTCGGGGAATGGCCTGGAGCCTCCAAGATTTGAAGATCAGTCTCCAGAACTCTGGTGGGTGTGTGGAGACCGTATTCAAGAATGTATTCAAAAGGCGGCTGGGTATAGCACTGGGGGTGGGGGGCGAAAGGGATCAAAGGCCAGGGGGAGAAAGCAGGATTAGGCTGTTGAGTTGGAGGATCAGCCATGATTGTAACGAATGGCAGAGCAGGCTCGAAGGGCCAAATGGCCTCCTCCTGCTCCTATCTTGTATGTTTCTATGCTGTGTGCAACCCTTTAATTTGTTTTATGATTGTCACATGTCATAGAACCATAGAGGTTTACAGCATGGAAACAAGGCCCTTCGGCCCAACCTGTCCCTGCCGCCCTTATTTTTTTAAAACCCCTAAGCTAATCACAATTGTCCACATTTGTCTCTCTATACCCATCATACCCATGCAACTATCTAAATGCTTTTTAAAAGATAAAATTGTACCCGCCTCTACTACTACCTCTGGCAGCTTGTTCCAGACACTCACCACCCTCTGTGTGAAAAAACTGCCCCTCTGGACACTGTTGTATCTCTCCCCTCTCACCTTAAACCTATGCCCTCTAGTTTTAGACTCCCCTACCTTTGGGAAAAGATATTGACTATCTATCTTGTCTATGCACCTCATTATTTTATAGACCTCTATAAGGTCACCCCTCAACCTCCTACGCTCCAGAGAAAAAAGCCCCAGTCTATTCAGCTTCTCCTTATAACTCAATCCATCAAGTCCCGGTAGCATCCTGGTAAATCTTTTCTGCACTCTTTCTAGTTTAATAATATCCTTTCTATAACAGGGTGACCAGAATTGCGCACAGTATTCCAAGTGTGGCCTTACCAATGTCTTGTACAACTTCAACAAGACGTCCCAACTCCTGTATTCAATGTTCTGACCGATGAAACCAAGCATGCCGAATGCTGCCTTCACCACTCTGTCCACCTGTGACTCCACTTTCAAGGAGCCGTGAACATGTACTCCTAGATCTCTTTGTTCTGTAACTCTCCCCAACATCCTACCATTAACTGAGTAAGTCCTGCCCTGATTCAATCTACCAAAATGCATCACCTCGCATTTGTCTAAATTAAACTCCATCTGCCATCCGCCAGCCCACTGGCCCAATGGATCAAGACCCCGCTGCAATTGGGGATAACCTTCATCACTGTCCACCCTGCCACCAATCTTGGTGTCATCTGCAAGCTTACTAACCATGCTTCCTATATTCTCATCCAAATCATTAATATAAATGACAAATAACAGTGGGCCCAGCACTGATCCCTGAGGCACACTGCTAGTCACAGTGTACAGTGTATTAGTGAACAGTGAAAAGCATTGTTTGTTGAGTGCTATACAGACAAAGCATACCGTTCATAAAGAAGAAATGAGAGAGTGCAGAATGTGGTGTTACAGTCATAGCTAGGGTGTAGAGAAATATCAACTTAATGCAAGGTAAGTCCAATCAAATCTGATGGCAGCAGGGAAGAAGCCGTTCTTGAGTCAGTTGGTACAAGACCTCAGACTTTTGTGTTTTTTTCCCCAGGTGGAAGGTGGAAGAGAGAATGTCCGGGGTGCCTGGATTATGCTGACTGCTTTTCCAAGGCAGCAGGAAGTGCAGAGGCTGGTTTGCGTGATGGACTGGGCTACATTCATGACCTTTTGTAGTTTCTTGTGGACTTGGACAGAGCAGAGCCCATACCAAGCTGTGATACATCCGGAAAGAATGCTTTGTATGGTCCATCTGGAAAAGTTGGTGAGAGTCATAGCAGACATGCCAAATTTGCTTAGTCTTCTGAGAAAGTAGAGGCATTGGTGGGCTTTCTTAATTATAGTGTCAGCGTGGAGGGTCCAGGACAGGTTGTTGGTGGTCTGGACACCTAAAAACCTGAAGCTCTCGACCATTTTTATTTTGTTCCCATTGATGTAGACAGGGGCATGTTCTCCTCTACACTTCCTGATGTCAATGACAATCTCCTTTTTGTTGACATTGAGGGAGAGATTATTGTTGCCGCACCAATTCACCAGGTTCTCTATCTCATTCCTGTTCTCTGTCTCGTCATTGTTTGAGATCTGACCCACTACAGTGATGTCATCAGCAAACTTGACAATCGAGTTGGAGGGGAATTTAGTCGCACAGTCATAGGTGTATAAGGAGTACAGTCAGGGTGGCACAGTGGGTAGCACTGTTGCCTCACAGCGCCAGGCACCGGGTTCGATTCCAGGCTTGGCTCACTGTCTGTGTGGAGTCTGCACATTCTCCCCGTCTTTGAGTGGGTTTCCTCCGGGTGCTCTGGTCTCCTTCCAAAGACGTGCTGGTTAGGTTGATTGACCATGCTAAATCCATAGAATCATACAGGGCGGAAGGAGGCCATTCGGCCCATCAACCATCCAGGCCCTAGCCCATAACCCTATGCGTTTACCCTACTAGTCCCCCTGACACTAAGGAAAAATTTAGTATAGCCAGTACGTCGGGCCTGGGTGGGATTGTTGTTGGTGCAGGCTCGATGGGCCGAATGGCCTCTCTCGGCTCCTTAGCATTCCAAGATTCAATGGACTCAGAATTCCAGGGAGAGTCCCAGTTGGAATGCAAACTGCTCAACCTCAATCTGGACAGAGACATTCAAGTTGGCTAAGGATTAATGATCCTGGAATGTGTCCAGGGGGGGTTACACTGCCTGAAATTGCAAAGCATGGTATGTAAGTCTTCTCAGTTGGCTGAAACCCAAAAGGCAAGATGACTAGGTCTGCAAACGCATTACAGCAACCGAGTGATGCACTAGTCAGTGTATCGATGCACAAATAACCACAGTGTGTGGCAATTTCCTTGATCAGAGAATTAGCCAGTTCAACATGTGGCGTTGATTGTGCTTTAAACAGAAACAATAAAACAGGGTGGATTGGCCATGGTAAATGTGCGGGGTTACAGAGGTAGGGCAGGGGAGAGGGTCTGGGTAAGGTAATCTCAATGGGCTGAATGGCCTCCTTCTGCACTGTGGGGATTCTATGGAACGGCTCACCAGGGACCCGGGTTCGACTCCTGGCTTGGGTCACTGACTGTCTGGAGTCTGCACGTTCTCTCCATGTCTGCGTGGGTTTCCTCTGGACGCTCCGGTTTCCTCCCACAGTCCGAAAGACGTGCTGGTTAGGCTGTGCTAAATTCTCCCTCAGTGTACCCGAACAGGCACCGGAGTGTGGGGACTAGGGGATTTTCACAGTATTTCATTACAGTGTTAATGTAAGCCTACTTGTGACACTTATAAATAAACTTAAAAAACTCTCCACCTCTCAAGTTCACTCCTCCTTGAGACCTGACCATTTCTGAGCAAGTATTGGGACTCCTGCCCCTAATACTTCAGCATGCCTTTTGATAAAGCTCGGATCTGGGGCGTTAGCGGTGCTATGCAAAATGCCAGCTGTTGTTGCAATCCAATATTCCCCTGCTCCCTGGAATAGGACCAGAAATGAGGAGTTTTATTTCTGCTCTTTGGACAAACCAGCCTCCCATCCACTGACTCTGTCTACACTTCCCACTGCCTCGAAAAATCAGCCAGCATCATCAAGGACCCCACGCACCCCCGGACATTCTCTCTTCCACCTTATTCCATCTGGAAGAAGGTACAAAAGTCTGAGGTCACGTACCAACCGACTCAAGAACAGATTCTTCCCTGCTGCCATCAGATTTTTGAATGGACCTAAGTCGCAGTAAGTTGATCTTTCTCTACACCCTAGCTATGACTGTAACACTACATTCTGCACCCTCTCCTTTCCTTCTCTATGAACGGTATGTTTTGTCTGTATAGCACACAAGAAACAATACTTTTAACTGTATGAAATACATGTGACAACAATAAATCAAGTCAAACCAAAATAGATGGAGTGTCTGAACACATATAAAGAACAGCACAGCACGGGAAACAGGCCCTTTGGCCCAACGAGCCCTCGCTGCCATTTTAACGTTGTGAGTCCCCTCTTCCACCCGTGACCCTTGTCTACGCTTATGGCACTCCACATTGGAAACCAGATTGAGGGGACAGATTTAGGGACAATTTGTTACACCAATCAGCCTAAGAGCACATCTTTGGGGTGTGGGAGGAAACCGGAGCACCCGGAGAAAACCCATTATGTTTGGTGTCACTGGAGGGAGTTCAGAGGAGATTCACCAGATTGATACCAGGGCTGGAAGAATTGGCTATGAGGAGAGATTTGGGCTTGCATTCGCTGGAGTTTAGAAGGGAGAGAGGGGAACTGACCGAGGTATAGAAAATACTAAAAGGAATTGATAGGGTAAATGTAGACCAAATGTTTCCCCTCGTGGGGCAATCTCGAACAAGAGGTCACAGGTATAGGCAGTAGATTTAAAACTGAGAGGGGGAGGAACTACTTCTCACAGAGGGTGGTGAATTTGTGGAACTTGCTGCCCCATAGCGCGGTGGAACCTGAATCACTGAATGGTTTCAGGAGGGATATATTTCTGATTTTAAAAAAATGGGTTAAAGAGATTTGGAGAACAGGTAGGGAGGCGGATTTGAGACCAGGGATAGATCAGCCACGATCTGATTGTGGTAAGAAATCTCACCACACCAGGTTAAAGTCCAACAGGTTTATCTGGGATCACGAGCTTTCGGAGCACTGCTCCTTCATCCACGCCAAGATCTGACTGAATGGTGGAGCAAGCTGGGAGGGTTAAACTTCTGCTTCTAATTCCTACATTGAGTCACAAGTTAAAAATTCATACCAGCTCCCACCCCTCCCTGGAGTAGTGTAACATGTCTACCCCTGGGACATGACCCACTTTATTGCACCAAATTTTCCATTCACTTGGATATTGTGCCCGGTGAGTGCTCTGTGACCTCATCATTCTGCGACAGTGAGGTTGTACATTGCTAAGTGTCTTCCTCACTCAATGTTGGGAAATAGGTGATGTTTCTCAAGCTCGTGGTCATCCACATTCCTCGGGCCCGATGAATAATTATGGCATCATGGAATAAAGCAAGGGAAATAGTCACTTGGCCTGAGCACAACTGAGGTTCTCTGATGCCTTCATAAGCCATAACAGTTGATTCCAAGTGATCTCAACAAGCCTTTATAGAGCAGTGTAACTGAATGGTTGTCTGACCTCAACTCTTAGTTAACACAAGTCCATGTTGGAGGGAAATAACATTTACAAAGAACAGCAGAGGAGCAGGCCCTTCGGCCCATCAAGCCTATGCTGACATGACACCTTCCTAAAGACCTTTCGCCTCCACGTGGTCCCCTATTCTATTCATGTATCTGTCAAGCTGCCCCTTAAATGTTGCTATTGAATCTGCTTCTATCACCTTCCCTGGCAGCGCACTTAAAGCAAAGTAAAAATGAAGTTTATTTAGTAGTCGCAAGTAAGACTGACATTAACACTGCAGTGAAGTACCATCCCCTGTGTAAAAAAACTTGCCTCGCATGTCTCCTTTAAACTTTTGCCTCAAACCTATGTTGCCAGCGCAGGCTCGATGGGCCAAATGGCCTCATTCATAGAATCCCTACAGCACAGAGGAGGTCATTCAGCCCATAAGCCTGCACCCACCACAATCCCACACTTTCTGCATAAGCCCACATATTCCCTGCCTATTCCTCTATCTGTCAAGCTGCCTCCTAAATGTTGCTATTGTATCTGCTTCTACCACCTCCTCTGACAATGCATTCCATCACCCTCTGTGTATAAAAACTTCCCTCTCACATCTCCTTTAAACTTTACTTCCTTTTACCTCCAACCTGTGTTGCCAGTACAGGCTTGATGGGCCAAATAGCCACCTTCATAGAATCCCTACTGTACAGAAAGAGGCCATTCAGCCCACTAAGCTTGCAAATCAACAGTCTCACCCTATCCACCTAACCCCACAGATTTACTCTGCTAGTCCCCCTGACACTAATTTAGCAATCCAGTAATGCCAATCCACCTAACCTGCACATCTTTGGACTGTGGGAGGAAACTGGAGCACCCGGAGGAAACCCACGCAGGCATGGGGAGAATGTGCAGATTCCACACAGACGGTGACCCAAGCTGGGAATCAAACCCTGGGTCCCTGGTGCTGTGAGGCAGCGGTGCTAACCACAAAAGTAAATTGTTCAAAAGGAGGTAAAGAATCCACAAAGGGATATCGGGTGGGGATGGTACAGTGGTTAGAATCTAACCACCACCCCTTGACATTAAATGGTGTTACCATCACTGAATCCCCCAGTGTCATCGACCAGAAACTCAACTGGACTGGCCATGTAAACACAGCGGTTACAAGAGTAGGTCAGAGGCTAGGAATACTGCAGCGAGTAACTCACCTCCTGACTTTCCAAAGCCTATCCACCATCTACAAGGCACCATTCAGGAGTGTGATGGAATACTCCCCACTTGCCTGGGTGGGTGCAGCTCCAACAACAATCAAGAAGCTCAACCCCATTCAGGATAAAGCAGCCCCGCTTGATTGACACAACGTCTACAAATGTCCACTCCCCCATCACTGACGCTCAGTAGTAGTAGTGTGTACTATCTACGAGATGCACTGCAGGAACTCACCAAAGATCCTTAGACAGCACCTTCCAAACCCAAGACCATTTCCATCTAGGAGGACAAAGGCAGCAGATACCTGGGAACACCACCACCCGCAAGTTCCCCTCTGAGCCACTCACCATCCTGACTTGGAAATATGTCGGCCGTTCCTTCGCAGTCGCTGGGTCAAAATCCTGGAATTCCCTCCCTAAAGGTATTGTGGGTCAATCCCACAGCACGTGGACTGCCACGATTCAAGAAGGCAGCTCACCACCACCTTCTCAAGGGAAACGAGGGATGGGCAATAAATGCTGGCCTAGAAAGCGACACCCATGTCCCAGGAATGAATTTTAAAAAAGACCCTCTGTATTGGGCAAAAATCAAGAAATTGATGTCAGGAATTCAATGCTTTGCCGGAGAGTTCACTGTTGAGGAAACCTCAGGATTGTAATCAATGGCGAATATGGAATACAGTAAGAAGTCTCACAACACCAGGTTGAAGTCCAACAGGTTTATTTGGAATTAAACACCAATCGTTTTCAGAACGCTGTTCCTTCGTCGGTAGAGTGGAGAGTTCAGAACTGCGCTCTGTGTGATATTACTGGTCTCTGTGCTGTGTGTTATATTACTGATCTCTGTGCTGTGTGTTATATTACTGATCTCTGTGCTGTGTGTTATATTACTGATCACTGTGCTGTGTGTTATATTACTGATCACTGTGCTGTGTGTGATATTACTGATCTCTGTGCTCTGTGTGATATTACTGGTCTCTGTGCTGTGTGTTATATTACTGATCTCTGTGCTGTGTGTTATATTACTGATCACTGTGCTGTGTGTTATATTACTGATCACTGTGCTGTGTGTTATATTACTGATCACTGTGCTGTGTGTGATATTACTGATCTCTGTGCTCTGTGTGATATTACTGGTCTCTGTGCTGTGTGTTATATTACTGATCTCTGTGCTGTGTGTTATATTACTGATCACTGTGCTGTGTGTTATATTACTGATCACTGTGCTGTGTGTGATATTACTGATCTCTGTGCTCTGTGTGATATTACTGGTCTCTGTGCTGTGTGTTATATTACTGATCTCTGTGCTGTGTGTTATATTACTGATCACTGCGCTGTGTGTTATATTACTGGTCACTGAGCTGTGTGTTATATTACTGGTCTCTGTGCTGTGTGTTATATTACTGGTCTCTGTGCTGTGTGTGATATTACTGGTCTCTGTGCTGTGTGTTATATTACTGGTCTCTGTGCTGTGTGTTATATTACTGGTCTCTGTGCTGTGTGTGATATTACTGGTCTCTGTGCTGTGTGTTATATTACTGATCTCTATGCTGTGTGTAATATTACTGGTCTCTGCGCTGTGTGTTATATTACTGGTCTCTGTGCTGTGTGTTATATTACTGGTCTCTGTGCTGTGTGTGATATTACTGGTCACTGTGCTGTGTGTTATATTACTGGTCTCTGTGCTGTGTGTGATATTACTGGTCTCTGTGCTGTGTGTAATATTACTGATCTCTATGCTGTGTGTAATATTACTGGTCTCTGCGCTGTGTGTAATATTACTGGTCTCTGCGCTGTGTGTTATATTACTGGTCTCTGTGCTGTGTGTTATATTACTGGTCTCTGTGCTGTGTGTTATATTACTGGTCTCTGTGCTGTGTGTGATATTACTGGTCACTGTGCTGTGTGTGATATTACTGGTCTCTGTGCTGTGTGTTATATTACTGGTCACTGTGCTGTGTGTTATATTACTGGTCTCTGTGCTGTGTGTTATATTACTGGTCTCTGTGCTGTGTGTTATATTACTGGTCTCTGTGCTGTGTGTTATATTACTGGTCTCTGTGCTGTGTGTAATATTACTGGTCTCTGCGCTGTGTGTAATATTACTGGTCTCTGCGCTGTGTGTTATATTACTGGTCACTGTGCTGTGTGTTATATTACTGATCTCTGTGCTGTGTGTTATATTACTGGTCACTGCGCTGTGTGTTATATTACTGGTCACTGTGCTGTGTGTTATATTACTGGTCTCTGTGCTGTGTGTTATATTACTGGTCACTGTGCTGTGTGTTATATTACTGGTCACTGCGCTGTGTGTTACATTACTGGTCACTGCGCTGTGTGTTACATTACTGGTCTCTGTGCTGTGTGTTATATTACTGGTCTCTGTGCTGTGTGTTATATTACTGGTCTCTGTGCTGTGTGTTATATTACTGGTCTCTGTGCTGTGTGTTATATTACTGGTCACTGTGCTGTGTGTTATATTACTGGTCACTGCGCTGTGTGTTACATTACTGGTCTCTGTGCTGTGTGTTATATTACTGGTCTCTGTGCTGTGTGTTATATTACTGGTCACTGTGCTGTGTGTTATATTACTGGTCACTGTGCTGTGTGTTATATTACTGGTCTCTGCGCTGTGTGTAATATTACTGGTCTCTGTGCTGTGTGTTATATTACTGGTCACTGTGCTGTGTGTTATATTACTGGTCTCTGTGCTGTGTGTTATATTACTGGTCTCTGTGCTGTGTGTTATATTACTGGTCACTGTGCTGTGTGTTATATTACTGGTCACTGCGCTGTGTGTTACATTACTGGTCTCTGTGCTGTGTGTTATATTACTGGTCTCTGTGCTGTGTGTTATATTACTGGTCTCTGTGCTGTGTGTTATATTACTGGTCACTGTGCTGTGTGTTATATTACTGGTCTCTGCGCTGTGTGTTATATTACTGGTCACTGTGCTGTGTGTTATATTACTGGTCTCTGTGCTGTGTGTTATATTACTGGTCACTGTGCTGTGTGTAATATTACTGGTCTCTGTGCTGTGTGTAATATTACTGGTCTCTGCGCTGTGTGTTATATTACTGGTCACTGCGCTGTGTGTTATATTACTGGTCTCTGTGCTGTGTGTTATATTACTGGTCACTGTGCTGTGTGTTATATTACTGATCTCTGTGCTGTGTGTTATATTACTGGTCTCTGCGCTGTGTATATATTACTGGTCTCTGTGCTGTGTGTTATATTACTGGTCACTGTGCTGTGTGTTATATTACTGGTCACTGTGCTGTGTGTAATATTACTGGTCTCTGTGCTGTGTGTGATATTACTGGTCTCTGTGCTGTGTGTGATATTACTGGTCACTGCGCTGTGTGTTATATTACTGGTCTCTGTGCTGTGTGTTATATTACTGATCTCTGTGCTGTGTGTTATATTACTGGCCTCTGCGCTGTGTTATATTACTGGTCACTGTACTGTGTGTTATATTACTGGTCTCTGTGCTGTGTGTGATATTACTGGTCTCTGTGCTGTGTGTTATATTACTGGTCTCTGTGCTGTGTGTGATATTACTGGTCACTGCGCTGTGTGTTATATTACTGGTCACTGTGCTATGTGTTATATTACTGGTCATTGTGCTGTGTGTTACATTACTGATCTCTGTGCTGTGTGTTATATTACTGGTCTCTGTGCTGTGTGTTACATTACTGGTCTCTGTGCTGTGTGTTATATTACTGGTCACTGCTGTGCGTTATGTTATTGGTCTCTGTGCTGTGTGTTATATTACTGGTCACTGTGCTGTGTGTTATATTACTGGTCTCTGTGCTGTGTGTTATATTACTGGTCACTGTGCTGTGTGTTATATTACTGGTCACTGTGCTGTGTGTTATATTACTGGTCACTGTGCTGTGTGTTATATTACTGGTCACTGTGCTGTGTGTTATATTACTCGTCACTGTGTTGTGTGTTATATTACTTGTCACTGCTGTGCGTTATGCTATTGGTCTCTGTGCTGTGTGTTTTATTACTGGTCACTGTGCTGTGTGTTATATTACTGGTCTCTGTGCTGTGTGTTATATTACTGGTCTCTGTGCTGTGTGTGATATTACTGGTCACTGTGCTGTGTGTTTTATTACTGGTCACTGTGCTGTGTGTTATATTACTGGTCACTGTGCTGTGTGTTATATTACTTGTCACTGCTGTGCGTTATGTTATTGGTCTCTGTGCTGTGTGTTATATTACTGGTCTCTGTGCTGTGTGTGATATTACTGGTCACTGCGCTGTGTGTTATATTACTGGTCACTGTGCTATGTGTTATATTACTGGTCACTGCGCTGTGTGTTACATTACTGGTCACTGCGCTGTGTGTTACATTACTGGTCACTGCGCTGTGTGTTACATTACTGGTCTCTGTGCTGTGTGTTATATTACTGGTCTCTGTGCTGTGTGTTATATTACTGGTCTCTGTGCTGTGTGTTATATTACTGGTCTCTGTGCTGTGTGTTATATTACTGGTCACTGTGCTGTGTGTTATATTACTGGTCACTGCGCTGTGTGTTACATTACTGGTCTCTGTGCTGTGTGTTATATTACTGGTCTCTGTGCTGTGTGTTATATTACTGGTCTCTGTGCTGTGTGTTATATTACTGGTCACTGTGCTGTGTGTTATATTACTGGTCACTGTGCTGTGTGTTATATTACTGGTCTCTGCGCTGTGTGTAATATTACTGGTCTCTGTGCTGTGTGTTATATTACTGGTCACTGTGCTGTGTGTTATATTACTGGTCTCTGTGCTGTGTGTTATATTACTGGTCTCTGTGCTGTGTGTTATATTACTGGTCACTGTGCTGTGTGTTATATTACTGGTCACTGCGCTGTGTGTTACATTACTGGTCTCTGTGCTGTGTGTTATATTACTGGTCTCTGTGCTGTGTGTTATATTACTGGTCTCTGTGCTGTGTGTTATATTACTGGTCACTGTGCTGTGTGTTATATTACTGGTCTCTGCGCTGTGTGTTATATTACTGGTCACTGTGCTGTGTGTTATATTACTGGTCTCTGTGCTGTGTGTTATATTACTGGTCACTGTGCTGTGTGTAATATTACTGGTCTCTGTGCTGTGTGTAATATTACTGGTCTCTGCGCTGTGTGTTATATTACTGGTCACTGCGCTGTGTGTTATATTACTGGTCTCTGTGCTGTGTGTTATATTACTGGTCACTGTGCTGTGTGTTATATTACTGATCTCTGTGCTGTGTGTTATATTACTGGTCTCTGCGCTGTGTATATATTACTGGTCTCTGTGCTGTGTGTTATATTACTGGTCACTGTGCTGTGTGTTATATTACTGGTCACTGTGCTGTGTGTAATATTACTGGTCTCTGTGCTGTGTGTGATATTACTGGTCTCTGTGCTGTGTGTGATATTACTGGTCACTGCGCTGTGTGTTATATTACTGGTCTCTGTGCTGTGTGTTATATTACTGATCTCTGTGCTGTGTGTTATATTACTGGCCTCTGCGCTGTGTTATATTACTGGTCACTGTACTGTGTGTTATATTACTGGTCTCTGTGCTGTGTGTGATATTACTGGTCTCTGTGCTGTGTGTTATATTACTGGTCTCTGTGCTGTGTGTGATATTACTGGTCACTGCGCTGTGTGTTATATTACTGGTCACTGTGCTATGTGTTATATTACTGGTCATTGTGCTGTGTGTTACATTACTGATCTCTGTGCTGTGTGTTATATTACTGGTCTCTGTGCTGTGTGTTACATTACTGGTCTCTGTGCTGTGTGTTATATTACTGGTCACTGCTGTGCGTTATGTTATTGGTCTCTGTGCTGTGTGTTATATTACTGGTCACTGTGCTGTGTGTTATATTACTGGTCTCTGTGCTGTGTGTTATATTACTGGTCACTGTGCTGTGTGTTATATTACTGGTCACTGTGCTGTGTGTTATATTACTGGTCACTGTGCTGTGTGTTATATTACTGGTCACTGTGCTGTGTGTTATATTACTCGTCACTGTGTTGTGTGTTATATTACTTGTCACTGCTGTGCGTTATGCTATTGGTCTCTGTGCTGTGTGTTTTATTACTGGTCACTGTGCTGTGTGTTATATTACTGGTCTCTGTGCTGTGTGTTATATTACTGGTCTCTGTGCTGTGTGTGATATTACTGGTCACTGTGCTGTGTGTTTTATTACTGGTCACTGTGCTGTGTGTTATATTACTGGTCACTGTGCTGTGTGTTATATTACTTGTCACTGCTGTGCGTTATGTTATTGGTCTCTGTGCTGTGTGTTATATTACTGGTCTCTGTGCTGTGTGTGATATTACTGGTCACTGCGCTGTGTGTTATATTACTGGTCACTGTGCTATGTGTTATATTACTGGTCATTGTGCTGTGTGTTACATTACTGATCTCTGTGCTGTGTGTTATATTACTGGTCTCTGTGCTGTGTGTTACATTACTGGTCTCTGTGCTGTGTGTTATATTACTGGTCACTGCTGTGCGTTATGTTATTGGTCTCTGTGCTGTGTGTTATATTACTGGTCACTGTGCTGTGTGTTATATTACTGGTCTCTGTGCTGTGTGTTATATTACTGGTCACTGTGCTGTGTGTTATATTACTGGTCACTGTGCTGTGTGTTATATTACTGGTCACTGTGCTGTGTGTTATATTACTGGTCACTGTGCTGTGTGTTATATTACTCGTCACTGTGTTGTGTGTTATATTACTTGTCACTGCTGTGCGTTATGCTATTGGTCTCTGTGCTGTGTGTTTTATTACTGGTCACTGTGCTGTGTGTTATATTACTGGTCTCTGTGCTGTGTGTTATATTACTGGTCTCTGTGCTGTGTGTGATATTACTGGTCACTGTGCTGTGTGTTTTATTACTGGTCACTGTGCTTTGTGTTATATTACTGGTCACTGTGCTGTGTGTTATATTACTTGTCACTGCTGTGCGTTATGTTATTGGTCTCTGTGCTGTGTGTTATATTACTGGTCTCTGTGCTGTGTGTTATATTACTGGTCTCTGTGCTGTGTGTTATATTACTGGTCTCTGTGCTGTGTGTTATATTACTGGTCTCTGTGCTGTGCATTATATTACTGATCTCTGTGCTGTGTGTGATATTACTGGTCACTGTGCTGTGTGTTATATTACTGGTCTCTGTGCTGTGTGTGATATTACTGGTCACTGCGCTGTGTGTTATATTACTGGTCACTGTGCTATGTGTTATATTACTGGTCATTGTGCTGTGTGTTACATTACTGATCTCTGTGCTGTGTGTTATATTACTGGTCTCTGTGCTGTGTGTTACATTACTGGTCTCTGTGCTGTGTGTTATATTACTGGTCACTGCTGTGCGTTATGTTATTGGTCTCTGTGCTGTGTGTTATATTACTGGTCACTGTGCTGTGTGTTATATTACTGGTCTCTGTGCTGTGTGTTATATTACTGGTCACTGTGCTGTGTGTTATATTACTGGTCACTGTGCTGTGTGTTATATTACTGGTCACTGTGCTGTGTGTTATATTACTGGTCACTGTGCTGTGTGTTATATTACTCGTCACTGTGTTGTGTGTTATATTACTTGTCACTGCTGTGCGTTATGCTATTGGTCTCTGTGCTGTGTGTTTTATTACTGGTCACTGTGCTGTGTGTTATATTACTGGTCTCTGTGCTGTGTGTTATATTACTGGTCTCTGTGCTGTGTGTGATATTACTGGTCACTGTGCTGTGTGTTTTATTACTGGTCACTGTGCTTTGTGTTATATTACTGGTCACTGTGCTGTGTGTTATATTACTTGTCACTGCTGTGCGTTATGTTATTGGTCTCTGTGCTGTGTGTTATATTACTGGTCTCTGTGCTGTGTGTTATATTACTGGTCTCTGTGCTGTGTGTTATATTACTGGTCTCTGTGCTGTGTGTTATATTACTGGTCTCTATGCTGTGCATTATATTACTGATCTCTGTGCTGTGTGTGATATTACTGGTCACTGTGCTGTGTGTTATATTACTGGTCTCTGTGCTGTGTGTGATATTACTGGTCACTGTGCTGTGTGTTATATTACTGGTCTCTGTGCTGTGTGTTATATTACTGGTCTCTGCGCTGTGTGTTATATTACTGGTCACTGTGCTGTGTGTTATATTACTGGTCTCTGCGCTGTGCGTTATATTACTGGTCTCTGTGCTGTGTGTTATATTACTGGTCACTGTGCTGTGTGTTATATTACTGGTCACTGTGCTGTGTGTTATATTACTGGTCTCTGTGCTGTGTGTTATATTACTGGTCACTGTGCTTTGTGTTATATATACTGGTCACTGTGCTGTGTGTTATATTACTGGTCTCTGTGCTGTGCGTTATATTACTGATCTCTGTGCTGTGTGTTATATTACTGATCTCTGTGCTGTGTGTTATATTACTGGTCACTGTGCTGTGTGTTATATTACTGGTCTCTGCGCTGTGTGTTATATTACTGGTCACTGTGCTGTGTGTGATATTACTGGTCACTGTGCTGTGTGTTATATTACTGGTCTCTGCGCTGTGTGTTATATTACTGGTCACTGTGCTGTGTGTGATATTACTGGTCTCTGTGCTGTGTGTGATATTACTGGTCTCTGTGCTGTGTGTGATATTACTGGTCTCTGTGCTGTGTGTGATATTACTGGTGACTGGAATAAACCTGTTGGACTTTAACCTGGTGTTGTGAGACTTCTTACTGTGGTTACCCCAGTGCAACACCAGCATTTCCACATCATGTGGAATATCCAGACCTACGCTGTCTGACTCACTGCAAACATCTTTGGCAAAAGTTACAATTTGTTGGATTATAATTGGGTTTTTAACAAAGTACTAACTTCATAATCACCATTAAACACCCTCGCTAGCCCAAAGAGACAAAATGTATTTATGGATCGTTAAATTTCTCCACAAGGATAAAACGATCTCACTTTTTAATCTCTCTACCCAATTACAATCACTTATTCAACTGTCTGGAAATTTAGATTGAAGGAGAAAGTGCTTTTATTTTCCTGGTTTGATGGGTGTGAATGCTCCAGTGTTATTGGCTGCCTGCCTTGCTTGCTGTTACACACTAATATAACCCCTGGATTTGAACTGATGTCGGGAAAGGATGTTCGGGTCTCGGAGATCACTCGATCTCTGCTGTCAGTGTGAGTGTTGCCTTGCCACTGACCTCAAAATCCCAGCTGTCTTATGTTTTGTCTTCAGTTGTACGTCACAGAAAGAGGCCCTTCGGCCCCTTATGCCTATGCTGGTCGTCAACATAATAAAGGAGATTGTCATGACTTCAGGAAGCGTAAAGGAGAACATGTCCCTGTCTACATCAACGGGGACGACTCGAACGGACCAAAAGCTTCAAGGTGTCCAGATCACCAACAACCGGTCCTGGTCCCCCCATGCCAACACTATAGTTAAGAAAGCTCGCCTCTACTTTCTCAGAAGACTGAGGAAATTTGGCATGTCGGCTACAACTCTCACTAACTTTTACAGATGCACCATAGAAAGCATTCTTTCTGGTTGTATCACAGCTTGGTATGGGCTCCTGCTCCACCCAAGACTGCAAGGGATTACAAAATGTGAATGTAGCCCAGTCCCATCACGCAAACCAGCCTCCCATCCATTGACTCTGTCTACACTTCTAGCTCCCTCGGCAAAGCAGCCAGCATAATTAGGGACTCCACGCACCCCGGACATTCTCTTCCACCTTCCGCCAGGAAAAAGATGGAAAAGTCTGACGTCACGTACCCACCGACTCAAGAACAGCTGCTGCCAGACCTTTGAATGGACTTACTTTGCATTAAGTTGATCTTTCTCAATACCCTGGCTATGACTGTAACACTCCATTCTGCAGTCTCTCCTTTCCTTCTCTATGAACGGTATGCTTTGCCTGTAGAGCGCGCAAGAAATAATACTTTTCACTGTATGTTAATACATGTGACAATAATAAATCAAATCAGATCAGTTTGAATGCACAATTCTGACTCAATGGCTGATACCAATTAGCCAAAGGTTGGCACTATGGAGAGATTTGAATTAGAACATAGAACACTACAGCACAAACAGGCCCTTCGGCCCACAAGTTGCGCCGATCACATCTACACCTAACAAGCCATAGAACTATCTGTAACTCCCAATCCGAATAGATCCCATGTACTCATCCAAAAGTCTTTTAAAAGACCCCAGCGAGTTCGCCTCTACCACCACCAACGGCAGCCGATTCCACTCACTCACCACCCTCTGAGTGAAAAACTTACCCCTGACACCTCCTCTGTACTTGCTTCCCAGCACCTTAAACCTGTGTCCTCTTGTAGCGACCATTTCAGCCCTGGGAAATAGCCTCCGAGAATCCACCCTATCTATTCCTCTCAACATTTTATAAACCTCTATCAGGTCGCCTCTCAACCTTTGTCTCTCCAGGGAGAAGAGTCCTAGCTCCCTCAACCTATCTTCATAAGGCATGCCTCCCAATCCAGGCAACATCCTTGTAAATCTCCTCTGCACCCTCTCAATAGCTTCCACATTCATTGTTGACTGCGGGAAGGTAGTTGATGAAGAGGGAGGGTGACACACCTATTGCTGAACCACTGAATCAGACTATTGAGAAAGGACAGTCCAGACTGGCTGAGAAAGATCCCTCCTATCTCTCCAACTCGTTCCAGACACACATTAGCACTGATACAAGTCACTGATAAATTGACACATCGGCCCTGGAGTTTACATAGGAATTCAACCAGAAATGAACGAAATTGATGCAAATGATTGAGAAATTTTTGGTGTAAGTTCTATATGACGCAAATAGTGATTTTGCAATTTTTATGTTTTGTACAAATACTTTAGAAAGTCGCCTTAGAAACCAGCCCCAATCATAAAACTTGGCATCCCCGGTATTTTCTCTTTATTCATTCGTGGGACATGGGCGTCGCTAGCTGGCCAGCATCCATTGCCCATCCCGAGTTGCCTTTGAACTGAGGGGTTTGCTCAGCAGCATGATGGCCCAGTGGTTAGCACTGCTGCCTCAGAGTGCCAGAGACCTGGTTCGATTCCCGGCTTGGGTCACTGTCTGTGTGGAGTCTGCACATTCTGCCTGTGTCTGCTTGAGTTTTCTCCAGATGCACCGGTTTGCTCCCACAGTCCAAAGATGTGCAGGTTAGGTGGATTGGCCATGCTAAATTACCCCTGAGTGTCCAAAGATGTACAGGTTAGGTGGATTGGCCATGCTAAATTACCCCTGAGTGTCCAAAGATGTACAGGTTAGGTGGATTGGCCATGCTAAATTACCCCTGAGTGTCCAAAGATGTACAGGTTAGGTGGATTGGCCATGCTAAATTACCCTTTAGTGTCCAAAGGTGTACAGGTTAGGTGGATTGGCCATGCTAAATTGCCCCTGAGTGTCCAAAGATGTGCAGGTTAGGTGGATTGGCCATGCTAAATTGCCCCTTAGTGTCCAAAGATGTGTATGTTCAGGAGGATGAGCCATGTTGGGGTGACAGGGAGAGGGCCTGGGTAAGATGTCCTGTTGGAGAATCAGTGCAGACGTGATGGGCCGAATGGCCTCCATCTGCGCTGTTGGGATTCTATGATTGCTTCCACTCATGGGAGAACTCAAAAATTCAAGTTCATAAATACAAGATCGCTATTAATATATCCAATCGGATAATTAGGAGAAATTTCCTTCCTCAAAAAACGTGTGGAACTCATGTTCACAAGAACCCGCGGAGGCAGAGAGCTCGCAACCCTCAAAGGGAAATGAGATGAGATGAGAGGAAAGGGGATAGAAATCTGGGCTGAAAGCTTGGGATGAGCTGGATGGAATGAGAGAAGACTGGTATGGACTATAAACGGGAGACAATGGCCCAGTGGTATTATGGTTAGACTATTAATCCAGAAACTTAGCTTAATGTTCTGGGGACCCAGGTTCGAATCCTGCCACGGCAAATGGTGGCGTTTGAATTCAATAAAAAGTATCTGGAATTAAGAATCTACGGATGACCATGAAACCATTGTTGTAAAAACCCGTCTGGTTCACTACTGTCCTTCAGAGAAGGAAATCTGCCATCCTTACCCAGTCTGGCCTACACGTCGCTCCAGGATTTCCCAGTCCACCATTGAAAGTGTTGGGAGGGGCCCACATCCCCTCTCTTGACCGATGTCTCACAGACATTTTACCATTACTTGGCCAAAAACGGGCCTATCGCCACCATCTGGGCAGCATGGTGGCAGAGTGATTAGCACTGCTGCCTCAAGGCGCCAGGGCACTGGGTTCAATTCCAGCCTTGGGTGACTCCAGAGCCCCGGCAATGTGGTTGACTCCCAACTGCCCTCTAATCAGGGATGGGCAATAAATGCTGGCCCAGCCAGCGACACCCATGTCCCACAAATGAATACCAGCTCAGATGGATTTGGAGCTGAATGGGCTGTTTCAGGGCCGTTCCTTCCGTGTAACCAAAAAACCCGAGATGTTTACTTTCCCCGCTGTGTAATTGAGAGGGACCAATTAAGAGGCAGCAGACATTCCGACTTGGGTACTTTCTGTTCTGAGAGAACATCTCTGTACATTTTGCTTTTTATTTGGAGTTAGTGTGTGAGGCTTGAAAGTGTGGTGGAGAGGTGTGAAGAACTGGAGACACAGTACTGTGCAACAGACAGGAAATGTGCCCCAGATGTGTTGCTTATATTACACTGGCCTTTGGGGCAAATGTTACCACTCCTGACACTGAGTCAAGGAGATGGATGTTCGAGGTTCCAAACACTGATATGAGCACATAACCCAGGCTGCTCAGTACTGAAGGAGTGCTGCATTGTCAGAGGTGCTTTTTTTTTTGATGCAATATTTTAAGGTCTGCAACTGGTGTCAACCTGAGAGGGCAGCTGAGATCTGTAATTCAAAAGTTTGTAGAATCCCTTACAGGGCAAAAGGAGGTCATTTGGCCCATCCAACCACAATCCGCCCAGGTCCTATCCCTCTAGCTAGTCCCACTGACATTATGGGGCAATTTAGCATGGCCAATCGACCTAACGCGCACATCTTTGGGAGGAAACCGGAGCACCCGGAGGAAACACACGCAGACGGGAGGAAATGTTCATAAATACGAGATAGTTAATAGTATGTCCGGTTGGGTAATTAGGAGAGATTTCTTTACTCAAGTATTTAGTGTGTGGGAACCACTAATGTTTGTCCTTCAAAGCCAAGGTCACTGGATGTTAGCTCATCAACCCAACACCTCTCCAGACCCAGCAGCGCCACTGGGAGCAGAAGGCCACCCGCCGGGACTGCACCCAGTCCCACACAACCAAGTGGCAGGAGCCCAGGTAAATCTGGGCAGGTCTGTCTCAGCCGAGCCAGGGGAGGAGGGTCCAGGAGGTGGAGGGCAAAATGAGGGGGTGTCCAAAGATGTGTGGGTTAGGTGGATGGCCGCGCTAAATTGCCCCTTAGTGTCCAAAGATGTGTAGGTGGATTGGCCATGCTAAATTGCCCCTTGGTGCCCAAAGATGTGTAGGTTAGGTCGATTGGCCATGCTAAATTGCCCCTTAGTGTCCAAAGATGTGTAGGTTAGGTCGATTGGCCATGCTAAATTGCCCCTTAGTGTCCAAAGATGTGTAGGTTAGGTCGATTGGCCATGCTAAATTGCCCCTTAGTGTCCAAAGATGTGTAGGTTAGGTAGATTGGCCATGCTAAATTGCCCCTTAATGTCCAAAGATGTGCAGTTTAAGTGGATTGGCCATGGGTAAATTGTCCTATAGTGCCTCAAGGTTTGTAGGTTAGAGGGGGGATTAGCAAGGTAAATGTGGGTTACGGGATAAGGCGAGGTTAGTCTTGGGTAAGATGTTCTATCAGGGAGTTGGTGCAGATTGGATGGCCTGAATAGCCTCCTCCTGCATGGTAGGGATTCTATGATTCTATATCTGCGCTCCTCCAGTTCTGGCCTCTGGAGCTATCCTTGATTTTAATCATCTCTCCATTAGCAACCATGGCTGGGCCTCAGATATTTATACCTCCACATCTCTTCTCCCTTTAGCTAAGTCATGCCTTAAAATCCCTTTGACCAAGCTTTTGGTCATCTCCCCTAATATAGTCTCATGCTGTTGGGTGTCACACATCGTCTGATCGCAAGAACAGAAAATGCTGGAAAATCTCAGCAGGTCTGACGGTGCCTGTGGAGAGCGAATAGAGCCAATGTTTCAAGTCTGGATGACCCTTTATTAGAGCTCTGACGAAGGGTCATCCAGACGCGATACGTTCGATACACAGCACCCACAGTGACTCACTGACCTGACAACACGCTGGAAGAAGCACCTTGAGATGTTTTGACTACGTTGAGAGACACTGTACAAACACAAATTGCTGACACGTTAGCTTGCCAATTTTCTGCTCAGGTGCTTGCCAGGAGTTGAACCAGCTGGAATTCAACTGATGTAAATCCTAAACTCTGCAGATCAACATCTGAGAAGCTACAGCGTCCAGAGACCAACACAGGTGGGAGTTTACAAGCTGCATTCCTCATGAATACAATTAGAATTTTATAGGCATTTGGGCACGAACTATATTCCTCCATCCTGTGCTCATTCCTTCTTCATTTGTTGAGGGGATGTGGGTATCGTTGCCCACCCCCAGTTGCCCTCAAGAAGGTGGTAGTGTGTTGCCTTCTTGAATTACTATGCTGTTCCTACGCTGTGTCTGGTTCTCATGGGCTTAATCAACTCGAGTCTTCAATACAAGTTCCCTCGATCAATAAATTTTTTGATTGGATTTTTTAGTTTAAGGTGGGACATGGACGTTGCTGGCCAGTATTTATTGCCCATTCCTAGCTGCCTGAGAGTCAACCACGTTGCTGTGGCTCTGGAGCCACATGTAGGCCAGACCGGGTAAGGACAGCAGATTTCCTTCCCTAAAGGACATTACTGAACCAGATGGGTTTTTCCGACAATGGTTTCGTCGTCATCAATAGATTCTTAATTCTAAATAATTTTTATTGAATTCAAATTCCAGCAGGCCGGGATTCGAACCCGGGTCCTCAGAACATTAGCTGAGTTTCTGGATTAATAGTGTCACAGTAATACCACTAGGCCATCGCCTCTGCAATGACTGGATAATAGAACCATAGAACCTTACAGTGCAGAAAGAGGCCATCCGGCCCATCAAGCCTGCACTGACTCTCCAAAAGAGCCTCTCACTCAGACTCTCCCCTCCCTGTAACCCGTGTGCATTTACAATGACCAATATATGTGGGAATCCGAATTTAAAAACTGTGAGATTAGTCCCACTTGAATCTTTTTCAAGCATTGTTCCAATCTTCTATAGGTTTTAAATTAAGCAACTTAGTCAATAGGAATGGACCAAGAGCTATGACTTAGATTGATACAGGATCTTTCTTATTATGAGACATTCCGAAAGCTTTTAACGGTGGCAATATTTAACAACATCTGACACCAAGCCGCATAAAGGGATGAACTTTACCAGGATTTCCCACTCCACCATTGAAAGTGTTGGGAAGGGGCCACATCCCAGCTCTTGACAGACCCCCACAGCCACTTTATCATTAATTGGCTGAAAATGGTCCCACTGCCACCATCTGGGTGGTACCATGGCACAGAGTGAGAGGCCATTCGGCCTACCGAGTCTGCACCAACAGAGTACCCTAACAGGCCCTCTCCCTGCCCTATCCCCGCAATCCCACACATTTAGCATGGCCAATCCACCTAACCTACACATCTTTGGACACTAAGGGGCAATTTACATGGCTACTCCATTTAACTTACACACCTTTGGATACTAAGGGGCAATTCAGCTTGGCCAATCAACCTAACTATACATCTTTGGTCAGTAAGGAGCAATTCAGCATGGCCAATCCAACTAACCCCCACACCTTTGGACACTAAGGGGCAATTCAGCATTGCCAATGCACTTAACCTGCACATCTTTGGACTGTGGGAGGAAACTGGAGCACCCGGAGGAAACCCACGCAGATATGGGGAGAACGTGCAGACTCCGCACAGACAGTGACCCAAGCCGGGAATCGAACCCTGGTCCCTGGCGCTGTGAGACAGCAGTGCTAACCACTGTGCCACCTTGCCACCTCATTGACTTTCCGATTCTGCCTCACTCTATCCACCTTTGCCTAAGACCTGTCTCTTTGACGATTTTGCCCCCTCACCAAGTTATTATGCCTGTACTTCTGTTGTTGACTCTCACAGCTTCCAACTCGTTTTGCATCAAAGTGTGGCTCAGAAATGGAAGCGATCGCAACTGGTGACACCTGGTAATTTGGCCTAACATTCCTGTCAGGTTTACTGCCGTGTACACAGTGTGGCAGGATTAAAGTTCGGGTGCAGACATGGTATATGGGGCATTAGTTTGATAGAAAACTCATTCTTCAGTGAAGGGTGGTGAGGAATCTAAGAGAAATAAATTAACAATGTCAGCAAAATACCTTGAAAAGCCAAAGACTTTGCACTTGATTATCAGGCCCCACCAGTGCTGGGATTAGACGTGACTGGGTCCAGGAAGATGATGTCTCTTGAACAGGCTATTGAAGATAATTAACGGAGGGGGATCGCCCCTTAGTATTCAATGATGTAGGTTGGGTGAACTGGCCATGTAAAATGTGTAGGATTACAAAGAGAGAGAGCCTGGATAAGATTCTCTGGCAGATAGTGCAGGCTCGATGGGTCGAATGGCCTCCTTCTGGATTGCAGGGATTTCATGAAAATCTGGAATTGGAAGCTGGTCACGTTCATGGTGACTTTTGTAAAAACCCATTCATTAATGTCCCTTTGGGGAAGGAAATCTGCCGTCCTTACCCTGGTCTGGCCTACATGTGACCCCAGAGCCATAGCAATGTGGCTGACTCTCAGCCGAAATGGCCTAGCAAGACACTCAGTTCAAGGGCAGTTAGGGATGGGCAATAAATGGCGGTCCAGCCAGCGATATCCAGAACCCCATGAGAGAGTACATTTTTATTAAAATCTTTGCAAAGAAGGTCTTTCCCTGGAATGGTCATGAACTTTATTAACCTCTCAGCCAACATGACAGCGAAGCAAGGTCAACAGGTTGGTTATTTTTGAATTGGTTTGAGGAACACGCTGTGAAGATCGACTGCTGTGACTGTCTCCAGAAGGCGACGGGTGAACTGCCAACTAATTAATTGCTTGTGAAGTCATTTGAGATCTCCCAAGGATATGAAACAGAAATTCTTTCTCTCTGCATCTTAAAAAATGTCATCGAAGATATAGTTCAAAGAGTCGTAGAATCCCTACAGTGCAGGAGAGAGCCATTCAGGCCATCAAACCACAATCCCACCCTATCCCCATAATCCCACACACTTACAGTGCTAATCTCCCTGACACCAATCAAATGTAAGTCTTGGGGTTTATGATGTGGAGTTGTCGGCGTTGGACTGGGGTAAGCACAGTAAGAACAACACCAGGTTAAAGTTCAACAGGTTTATCTGGTAGCCACAAGCTTTCAGAGCGTTGCTCCTTCATCAGGTGAGTGGGATTTATGTTCTGGAGACCCTCTCCAAATGGAGCCGGCAGTTTGTGGTGTGGATGGCAGACATGATGTGGATTCGCTGGCGTTGGACTGGGGCAAGCAGAGTAAGAAGTCTCTCAACACCAGCCCAACGGACAGCATCTCCACATCATTGGCTACCATCCACATCGCAAACTGTCAGCTCCAAGCGGAGAGGACCTCCAGGACGGAACTCCCCACTCACCTGACAAAGGGTCAGAGGCCCGAAAGCTAGTGGCTTTTGCTACCAAATAAACCTGTTGGACTTTAACCTGGTGTTGTGAGGTTTATTACAGCTACGTAAGGCTCTCAGCTGGGTTCAGATGACAGTTCTCACTCTCCCTACCTGAAAACTTGAGGACGGATCAGGGGTGGGCTGGAGGATTTTGGATAGGCCACCTGGAAAATTTTACAGGCACTCCCCCCCCCCATCCCCTGCTTACACCCCCATGGGTGAAGCTCCATAACATTCTGCCCGAGAATCCCAAAACAAATGGTGAATCAAGAACTCCAACAATAAAATCCCAAATTTTCCAGTTCCGTCCACTACAGAAATCGGAGCAGGCGAGGGGCAGATCATGGAAAGGTCCGTTGTCCTCGGGCGGGACTTTCCAGTTTCGGGGGCAAACACGGCCAGAGAATCCCACCCAAACACTCAAGAATTCCAGTAACAAACAATTAGACAGTGTCCAATAGGCAGCACGGTGGCATAGTGGTTAGCGCTGCTGCCTCACAACGCCAGGGACCCGGGTTCAATTCCCGGCTTGGGTCACTGTCTGTCTGGAGTTTGCACGTTCTCCCTGTGTCTGCATGGGTTTCCTCCAGGTGGAGCGTAGGGAGATGGGGGGTGTGGGAGGGTGTGAGGGTAGGGGGTGGGGAGTAAGGGAGTAGGTGTGCGGGGGTTGGGGGTGAGGTGGTAGGGAATGGGGGAGTGGGGGCTGTAGGGGGTGGGGGGGATAGGTGTGGGGGCTGTAGGGAGTGGGGAGGGAGTGGAGGTTGGAGGGGTGGGGACTGTAGGGGATCGGGAATGGGGGTGTGGGGAGGCTGGATGATGTGGGGGGTGGGTAGGGAAGTGGGTGGTAAGGGTGGGGGCTGTAGAGAGTGGGTGGGGAAGGTATGGGTTGGAGGGGTGGGGGCTGTAGGGGATCGGGGAGGGTGGATGATTGGTGGGGGGAGGTGGGTGGCATGTCAGATGCAGTTAGTACACCATCATGCCAGCCTGGAGTGCCAATTTATTTACTCACTCACCCGTCTTCATCTGTGTATCGTTTTTATTTCAATTATTACAAAATTTAAGTGAAAATTGTAGGCAGCAAGTCGAGGTAGTGACCTCTATGGCAGAGCCCCACACACACACACACACACACACACACACACACACACTGGCACAGTGAGGGGAGGGGAGTGCCAGCTTCTAACCGCCCCGTGGGGTTTTATTTTCATTTTGGCTTCTTAATTCCTTCACAAGGTCAATTTAATATCATTTTGTTCATAATTGCCAGGAACACCCCTCAGTCAGTCCCTCAAGCTGCCAGACTGTATAACCACATCTGAGTGTGGGACGATTGGTTTCAGCTGGTTTCGTACAGGGGAAAAGCTTTGGGGCTTTTTGTTCATTGCAACAATAACACAATAAACACCTCCCCTCCTCCCTGCTGTGATTCCGAACAACAGGAAGCTTGGGTCGTTAAGGATGCCATTGCCAACTTAGAAACATAGAAGCAGGAGGAGGCCATTCAGCCCTTCGATCCTGCTCCGTCATTCATTGTGATCATCGAATTCAATATCCTGGTCCTCCCCCTTCTCCCCCATATCCCTCGATCCCTTTAACCCCAAGACCTATGTCTAATTTCTTCTTGAAATCGCACTATGTTTTGGCCTCAACTATTTTCTGTAGTTTTCAACTACTTTATGGGTTGTACGGTAGCGCAGTGGTTAGCACTGCTGCTTCACAGCTCCAGGGTCCTGGGTTCGATTCCCGGCTCGGGTCTCTGTCTGTGTGGAGTTTGCACATTCTCCTCGTGTCTGCGTGGGTTTCCTCCTGTTTCCTCCCACAGTCCAGAGATGTGTGGGTTAGGTTGATTGGCCATGCTAAACTTGTCCCCTTAGTGTCCTGCGTAGGTTAGAGGGATTACAAGTGGATGTGGGGATAGAGCCTGGATGGGATTGTGGTCAGTGCAGACTCGATGGGCCAAATGGCCTCTTTCTGCACTGTGGGGTTTCTATGGTTCTATGAATTATCTGGGTGAAGAAATTTCTCCTCACCTCAGTCCTAAAAGGTTTACTCCTTATCCTCAAACTATGACCCCTAGTTCTGGAGTCCCCTCACCATCAGGAACATTCTTTCTGAATCTACTCTGTGAGAATTTTATAAGTTTCTATGAGATTCCCTCTCACTCTTCTAAACTCCAATAAATATCATCCTATCTGACTTAATCTCTCCTCATATGACAGATCTGCCATCCCAGGAATCAGCCTGGTAAACCTACACTTTAACAAGAACACCTTCCTCAGATAAGGACACCAAAACCGCACACAATATTCCAGGTCAAGAACTTAAACCACATCAATGCAGCCAAGTGTTACTGGAGACTCAGAACCTTTGGACCATCGTGAGGCAGTATGTAAGTAAGTTAAAGACATCTCCTACCCAACGTGACAGGACTTATGTTAGTGTTTGGCAAAGCCTGGAACATCCTGGCCTCTGCTTCCCCCTCGCAGCTTCAGTAACAGTTCCTGTCTTTACCTGTTTTGGATCACACTGAGTTCTGGAGGTTTACCCAGAGTCGCTTGGCAGACTGACCCGTGGCTGGAATAAGCAAAACCAGATATCGGCTGGTGATGAATGTCCATTAAAAGTACATCCCCGCATGTGGCTCAGATTGGAATGAGTCAATGTTTTCAGAGATCATTGAGGGTGTGGGGAGACAAGGGAAGAGTTGTAAAATTCCTAAAATGCAGAAGGAGGCCATTCAGTCCATTGAGCCTGCACCAACGACAATCCCACCCAGACAGTCACCAATACCCTATACAATAAAACATCCATATTGCTGTACTCAAATCGCTATGAAGGCCAACATTCCACTTGCCTTCTTTAATTTGATGATCAAATGTCATCGATGCTAAATTGAATCTGTCCAGTACTCCGGGGAGGTGTAGTGGAAGTAGATACAATAGTGGCTTGTAAGGGGCATCTGGACAAATACATGAATAGGATGGGAATAGAGGGATACGGGTCCACGGAAGGGGAGGGGGGTTTTAGTTCTGACAGGCAGCATGATTGGTACAGGTTTGAAGGGTTCCTGTGCTATAATTTTCTTTGTTCCTTGTTCGGTGTTTATACCCAAATGTACTTTCGAAGCATTGCATTTATTGGAAAATCCGTGGAAGTGAGCTGAGGACAAGGAATGAACACATCATGGTCCGCATGGATCGGAATCGACAGGATAAAAAAATGGTGGCTGACTGTCATCATCTTAAGGACGATTAGGGTTGGGCGATAAGTGCAGGCCTTGGTGGTGACACTCACATACAACAAAAGAATAAAATAGACGGAGTCACATCTGAATCAATTTGCAATGAAGCTACTATCGGCGATGGTTGGAGATGAGATTAAACTCGAGCCTACTCCCAATGCCAGCTCTGTGAGCTCAGCTGATGAGACAGCTAGTGTGTGGCTCAGGATAATCTCAGCCGAGTGGGCGCTTTGATCCTTGTTCCAACTGAGTTAGATTCAGGCCTCCAGTAAAATCACAAGCCTGTGCACAAATGTGGATGGCACGGTGGTTAGCACTGCTGCCTCACAGCGCCAGGGACACAGGTTCAATTCCAGCCTTGGGTGACTGTCAGTGTGGGTCTCTGTCATGTTCTCTCCTTGTCTGTGTGGGTTTTCTCCAGGTGCTCTGTTTTTTTCCCTCCCACTGCCTAAAGATGTCAGGAGGATTAGTCATGCTAAATTTCCCTTTGGTGTCTCAAAATGTGCAGATTAGGGGGATTGGCCATGCTAAATTGCCCCTTTGTGCCCAAAGATGTGTAGGTTAGGTGGATTGACCATGGTAAATTGCCCTTTAATGTCCAAAGATGTGTCGGTTAGGGTGGATTGGCCATGCTAAATTGCCCCTTAGTGTCCAAAGATATGCAGGTTAGATGGATTGGCCATGCTAAATTGCCCCTTAGTGTCCAAAGATATGCAGGTTAGATGGATTGACCATGCTAAATTGCCCCTTAGCATCCCAAGATGTGCAGATTAGATGGATTGACCATGCTAAATCACTCCTCAGTGTCCAAGATGCCTAGTTTAGGGGGATTTAGTGGGTAAATCTGTGGGGTTACAGGGTTGGGGCCTGGGTGGGGTGCTCTGGTGGAGAGTTGGTACAGGTCTGATGGGTCAAACGTCTGTGCTGTAGGGATGCTATGGTCCATGGAATTAAGATTGCTAGCTGGGAGAGCCTGGCACTCGAAGCCCTGTCTGTAGACAGGAGAAAAGGTTTAAATAAAACATTATACATCATCTAAATTCATTTCCATTTGTGCAGAATTTACACTAAACTAAAAGCCTGGGGGTGGGGACGGGAGGGCAGGTAAAAGGTGCATGAAGTCATGTTCTTGAACACAGATCATTTGTGAAGCTTACTGGGCGGCACGGCGGCACAGTGGTTAGCACTGCTGCTTCACAGCTCCAGGGTCCTGGGTTCGATTCCCGGCTCGGGTCACTGTCTGTGTGGAGTTTGCACATTCTCCTTGTGCCTGCGTGGGTTTTGTCCCACACTCCAAAGACGCGCGGGTTAGGTTGATTGGCCGTGTTAAAATTGCCCCTGAGTGTCCTGGGATGTGTAGGTTAGAGGGATTGGTGGGTAAAATATATGGGGGTAGGGCCTGGGTGGGATTGTGGTCGGCGCAGACTCGATGGGCCGAAGGGCCTCTTTCTGCACTGTCGGGGTTCTATGATTCAATGGTACTGGCACCGTGATGTACACTGTCGATACGTTAACAGGGGAAACACATGAGGGAGGAAAAAATAGAAGGATTTGTTGATTGTCTTCAATGAAGCGCTGTTGGAGGAGGAGGGGCACGTGTGATTGGGAGTAATTGGGCCCCGTGGCCTCTTCCTGTGCCTCACATTCCGTGTAATTAGATGTAAACCCCCTGCCTCTCACACTTATCTCATCTTGTGTGCTTTCTCAGCTCCACATTGCCGAGTTCTTTCTCTGGCTACTGTACACCGGCTCCTGACAATATATATATATACACCGACTGAGGGGGGGGTCCTTAATTCCCCTCCCACACCAATTGTCCACTGGGCAAATTTGGATTGAAGAGATGCATTATCCAGGTTTGTAATGCGCTGAGGGGAACCCGTATCCCAGAGGCAAACACTGGATTCCAAACTGGAGACGCGGATATTACAGTTAAAAAGCTTTAAGCGTAGATGCAGATTGAATATTGATTGGGAGTTGGTTAGGAGTGAAGTTTAGAATCCCACAGTGAAGAAGGAGGCCATTCGGCCCACCGAGTCTACACCCATCACAATCCCACCCCAAGCCCTATCCCCTTAACCCCATGCATTTACCCCAGCTAGTGCCCCCCTGACAGTAAGGGGCAATTTAACATGGCCAATCCACCTAACCCATCTTCGGACTGAGGGAGGGAACCGGAGCACCCGGAGGAAACCCCCGCAGACATGGGGAGAATGTGTGCACTCCGCACAGACAGTGACCCAAGTCGGGAATTGAACCCGGGTCCCTGGCACTGTGAGGCAGCAGTGCTAACCACTGTGCCTGACTTAGGGACCAGGGATCCATGCTCAGTTCCGGCCTCACGTCACTGTCTGCACGTTCTCTCCATGTCTCTGTGGGTTTCCTCCAGGTGTTATGGGGAAAAGGCAGGACAACGGGGATGAGAAAAATATCAGCCGTGATTGAATGGGGGAGCAGACTCGATGGGCCGAGTGGCCTCATTCTACTCCTACGTCCAGGTGCGGGTCAGCGGGACCAAGCAGAAAAATGGTTCAGCACAGCCAAGAAAAACCAAAAGGCCTGTTTCTGTGCTGTAATGTTTTATGGCTCTATGTCTGATGAACTTATGGGTGCTCCGGTTTCCTCCCACTCTCCAAAGATGTGTGGGTTAGGTGGATTGACCATGCTAAATTGCCCCGTAGCACCAGGGGGATTAGCAGGGTAAAAGTGTAGGGTTATGGATTGGGCTTGGGTGGGTTAGTGATCAGTACAGACTCAATGGGCTGAATGGCCTCCTTCTGTAGAGTAGGGACTCTAAGGATTTTATACTGGCTTCTGTGGCGTGTTTATTTCGACCACCTCTTTCACCCCATTACCGATGCTGCTGGCAAAACTCCACAGCAATTTTATCAGCTGGGAGCTGTGTAGATGATTTAGGTTCGAGCCAAAGGAACTGTGAAGGTAGTTTACCTTCACGTAGACTGATTTTCTTTGATTTATTGTCAACCGTATTGGGATACAGTGAAAAGTATCTGTTTCTTGTGCGTTATACAGACAAAGCATACCCTTCATAGAGTACATAGGGGAGAAGGAAAGGAGAGAGTGCAGGGTGTAGTGTTACAGTCATAGCTAGGGTGTAGAGAAAGATCAACTTAATGCAAGGTAGGTTCATTCAAAAGTCTGATGGCAGCAAGGAAGAAGCTGTCCTTGAGTTGGTTGGTACGTGTCCTCAGACTTTTGTATCTTTTTCCTGACAGAAGAAGGTGGAAGAGAGAATGTCCGGCGTGTGTGGGTTCCTTAATTATACTGGCTGCTTTGCAGTTGACAGAGTCAATGGAATGGAGGCTGGTTTGCGTGATGGATTGGGCTACGTTCACGACCCTTTGTAGTTTCTCGTGGTCTTGGCAAGAGCAGGAACCCTACTAAGCCGTGATACATCCAGAAAGAATGCTTTCAATGGTCTGTCTGGAAGAATTGGTGAGAGTTGTAGCGGACATGCCAAATTTCCTTAGCCTTCTAAGAAAGCAGAGGCGTTGGTGATAAGTTACAGAGCAACCCTCAGGTTTTCAAATGGCCAACAGGAATCCTTGAGAGTGAATCCTGCGTGAGCTGGGAAAGAAATAAGGTTCGCAGACACAATCAGTCAATGATTCCACTCCATACAGAACCTACACCAAGGCTAATGCACCCTAACCTGCACAACTTTCAGACTGTGGGAGGAAACCGGAGCACCCGGAGGAAACCCACGCAGACATGGGGAGAATGTGCAAACTCCTACAGGCTGGAGGGAGAGCAAACAAAGAGCTTTGCGTTCACGTAGAAGCCTTCACTACCTCAAAGTGTCCTAAAGTACTTTGGCTGCCAATTCAGAAAGGCACTGAGCTCTGACGAAGGGTCACCCAGACTCGGATCGTTGGCTCCATTCTCTCTCCACTGATGCTGTCAGACCTGCTGAGATTTCCCAGCATTTTCCATTTCTGTTTCAGTACTCTTGAAGTGTCGCCAGGACAATGATAGCGCAGTGGTTAGCGCTGCTGCCTCACGGCACCAGGGACCCAGGTTCAATTCCCAGCTTGGGTCACTATCTGTGCAGAGTTTGCACATTCTCCCCGTGTCTGTGTGGGTTTCCTCCGGGTGCTTCGGTTTCCTCCCACAGTCCGAAAGATGTGCGGGTTAGGGTGCATTCGCCTTGGTGTAGGTTCTGTATGGAGTGGAATCATTGACCAGTTGAGCATAAGAACATAAGAAATAGGAGCAGGAGTAGGCCATCCAGCCCTTCGAGCCTGCCCCGCCATTCAATAAGATCATGGCTGATCTGAGGTGGATCAGTTCCACTTTCCCGCTTTCTCCCCATAACCCTTAATTCCCCTGTCTGTCAGAAACCTATCTACCTGTGACTTAAATATATTCAGTGAGGTAGCCTCCACCACTTCAACGGGCAGAGAATTCCAGAGACTCACTACCCTTTGCATGAAAAAGTTCCTCCTCAACTCCGTTCTAAACTGCCCCCCCCCCCCTTATTTTGAGGCTGTGCCCTCTAGTTCTGGTTTCCTTTCTAAGCGGGAAGAATCTCTCTACCTCTACCCTATCTAGCCCCTTCATTATCTTGTAAGTCTCTATAAGATCCCTCCCCTCAGCCTTCTAAACTCTAACGAGTCCAAACCCACTCTATTCAATGTCTCTTCATAAGCTATTGTGTCTGCGAACCTTATTTCTTTCCCAGCTCACGCAGGATTCACTCTCAAGGATTCCTGTTGGCCATTTGAAAACCTGAGGGTTGCTCTGTAACTTATCACCAACGCCTCTGCTTTCTCAGAAGGCTAAGGAAATTTGGCATGTCCGCTACGACTCTCACCAATTCTTCCAGACAGACCATTGAAAGCATTCTTTCCGGATGTATCACGGCTTAGTAGGGTTCCTGCTCTTGTCAAGACCGCAAGAAACTACAAAGGGTCGTGAACGTAGCCCAATCCATCACGCAAACCAGCCTCCATTCCATTAACTCTGTCAACTCTGCAAAGCAGCCAGTATAATTAAGGACCCCACGCACCCCGGACATTCTCTCTTCCACCTGGAACAGGCACCGGAGTGTGGCGACTGGGGGATTTTCACGGTAACTTCACTGCAGTGTTAATGTAAGTCGACTTGTGACACTAATAAACAAACTTCCAACTTTTGTTCCCGGAATTACTCACTGTGGAAACAGATGAACGTCTGCCTTGGTGCGCCACTTGGGCTGGAAAGGAATTGGCATTGGAACTGCCAATTACTGTAACCCAGCCTCATCCACAGAAAAACTGGGAGTGACGTATCCCAGGCGGACAATCCACTGTCACCCATTCATATCCTCTCAATGAAACTACAACAGTCACTTCTGAAGATGTGGAAAGAAGGGCAAAACAGATTTAAGACCCTTTTGATTTGAGGCAATCTACCTGCTGAACATGTCAGTGTGGCTAAGGGAGCTTGATTTGAGGAAATTTGACCAAATGTTCAGATCTCAACTGTCCAATCAGCCACGTAATGTCACGTTAGCTGCGCAAGGATTGTATCTTGTCCCTTTACCAGCTTCAGTGTAAAGAGAGCGATGGACGATAGAATCATAGACGTTTACAGGATGGAAAACAGGCCCTTCGGCCCAATCCAGGAGGCTAAGAACAAAGAACAGTAGAGCACAGGAAACAGGCCCTTCGGCCCTCCAAGCCTGTACCGCTCATTGGTCCAACGAGACCATTCGTTGGTATCCCTCCATTCCCAGTCTGCTCATGTGACTATCCAGGTAAGTCTTAAACAATCCCAGCGTGTCCACCTCCACCACCCTGCTAGGCAGCGCATTCCAGGCCCCCACCACCCTCTGTGTAAAAACGTGCCTCTGATATCTGAGGAAATTCAGAATTGGACACGGGTCCCTGGGGCTGTGAGGCAGTGGTGCTAACCACTGTGCCACCTTGCTGTACCCATCCTGCCGTAATGGCAACAACTCAAAAGTATGAAACAGAAAATGCTGGAAAATCTCAGCAGGTCTGACAGTGTTTGCGGAGAGGGAATAGATGTGGAGATGCTGGTGTTGGACTGGAGTAAACACAGTAAGAAGTCTCACAACACCAGGTTCAAGCCCAACAGGTTAATTTGGTAGCAAAAGCCACTAGCTTTCGGGCCTCTGACCCTTCGTCAGGTGAGTGGGGAGTTCTGATCACAAACAGGGGATGTAAAGACACACACACAGTTTACAGAATACTGATTAGAATGTGAGTCTTTACAGCTAATCAAGTCTTAACAGTGCAGCCAATGTGACAATGTGACAACTCACATTGCCTGCACCTTTAAGACTTGATTAGTCCCAGTCTATCCGGCCTTTCCAAATGACTCAAACCATCAAGCCCCGGTAGTATCCTAGCAAATCTTTTCTGCACTCTTTCTAGTTTAATGATATCCTTTCCATAATAGGGCGAGCAGAACTCTACACAGTAATAATAATAATTAACAATCACTCTCTTTATATTGGGTGAGGTTAGCGAGGGGGGGTGGTGCGGCTATGTAACATTTACCTTCACACTGAAGGTAAGCGTGCAGGTGCAGCAGGAGGTAAAGAAGGCAAACGGTATGTTGGTCTTCATTGTGAGAGGTTTCGAGTACGGGAGAGGGGATGTGTTGTTGCAATTATACAGGGGCCTTGGAGAGGCCACACCGAGAGTATTGAGTGCCGTTTTGGCCTCCTTTTCTGAGGAAGGATGTTCTTGCTGTCAAGGGAGTGCAGTGAAGGTTTACCAGGCTGATTCCTGGGGTTAGCGGGACTGATGTATGAGGAGAGATTGACGAGGTTAGGATTGTTTTCGCTGGAGCTCAGACAAATGAGGGGGGATCACATAGAGATTTATAAAGTTCTAACAGGACTCGACAGGGTCGATGCAGGGAGGGTGTTTCCAATGATGGGCGAGTCCAGAACCAGGGGTCACAGTCTGAGGATTCGGGGTAGACCATTTAGGACGGAGATGGGGAGACATTTCTTCAGCCGGTGAGCCTGTGGAATTCATTCCCACAGGAAGTAGTTGATGCCAAAACATTGAATGTATTCAAGAGGCGGCTGGATGTAGCACTTGGGGCAAAGGTTATGGGGAGGAAGCAGGATTAGGAGTTGGACGGTCAGCTGTAATGAATGGCGGAGCAGGCTGAATGACCTCCTTCTATCTTTTATGATTCTGTGTTTAAAGGTTGATTTGTTAGACACTGCACACTCACAGGTGGTTGGCTCCCACCTGAACAAGAGCAACTCAGGATGGGCAATAAATTGCTGGCCAGCCAGCGATACCCCTGTCCTATGATTGAATTAATAAAAACTCCACACAGTGACCCAAACTGGGAATCGAACCCGGGTCCCTGGCACCATGAGGCAGCAGTGCCCCTCTGAATCCTTTTGTATCTCTCCCCCTCTCACCTAAACCTGTGCCCTCTAGTTTTAGGCTCCTCTACCTTTGGGAAAAGATATTGGTTCGTATTTTCACAACCTCTATAAGGTCACCCCTCAGCCTCCTACACTCCAGGGGAAAATAATCCCAGTCTGTCCAGCCTCTCCCTATAACTCAAACCATCAAGTCCCGGTAGCATCCTAGTAAACCTTTTCTTAACGCTTTCTCGTTTAATAATATCCTTTCCATGATAGGGTTATAGACTGCCTTTGCAGTCAAACTGCAGACCTCAGTTGAATTGTGATGGGGGTTCTCGTTACCCTGGCGGGGGGTGGGCGGGGGTTCCGAGCGCAGGTGGCAAAGGAAAGGCAAAAGCTGGGAAAAGTGAACAAGAGCACCCACCATTTCAAAAACCAAAAGTCCGAACGGCCAAAGTTACATTTTCCCCAGCGCACTGATTTTGGATGAGTTCTGAGTTTGAGTTTGGTTTGGCCTTCAGCCCACACCATTACTCGTGGTTATGTAATGATTCTTGGAATCATAAGAGGATAGTTAGTTAGTTTACGAATGGCTGCAGCTCACCATTTCATTTTCTCTTTGATCTTCCGTCTCTTTTTTTACCCCCCCTTCCACCACCTCCACTTCCCCAGAAGTAAAATCCGGTTGGGAATTCTCAGATCCCAGTAAAAATTTGCCCAAGTCCGCCTTGGGTTGAATTCTCCCTTTTGTTTTACAGAACCATAGGACCCCGGATTCAATTCCAGCCTCGGCTCACTGTCTGTGTGGAGTTTGCACGTTCTCCCTGTGTCCCCGTGCGTTTCCTCCGGGTGCTCCGGTTTCCACCACAGTCCAAAGACGTGCAATTTACAAGGATTGGCCAGGTTGAATTGCCCCTTATTGTCCAAAGACGTGCAAGTTGGATGTATTGGCCATGATAATTTGCCCCTTAGCATCCAAAGGTGTGCAGATTGGGTGGATTGACCATGCTAAATTGCCCCTAAGTGTGCAAAGATGTGCGGGTTAGGTGGACTGGCCATGCTAAATTGCCCCTTAGAGTCCAAAGATGTGCTGGTTAGATGGATTGGCCATGCTAAATTGCCCCTTAGTGTGAGGGGGATTAGCAGGGTAAATGCATGGAGTTAAGGGGATAGGGCCTGGGTGGGATTGTGGTTGATGCAGGCTCGATGGGCCGAACGGCCTCCTTCAGCACTGTAGGGATTCGATGATTCTATATCTTGTGGGATGGGACTTGAACTCACAACCAACTGACTCTGAGGTGAGCGTGTTATCGTACCTGAGCCCAAACCCCACCTCCTGCCGTTTGTATTTTGGCAGTGGGAATCCCACTCCGGTTGGGGAAATGGCCATCACACCTGTTTGGCTGCATTCACATGGCCGCCAGTGTGAAGGAGAAGTGTAGAATGCCGATGAGGACATTTTGGAAACACAGAAACTCCGGCATCTTCACTCAGGGACAATAACAGTCCTTTGAAGCACCTTTATTGCTCAAATAAAAGTCAAGGACATGGCTGGAGAGTGAGAGAGAACCAACAGAGGCAGTGGCCTGTAAATTCCAATGTACCTAAGCTGGCCCCAGGAGGGGTCGCTTATCAGAGTAATCAATCACTTTGAGCAACTCTTGCAGACTGCAGACTGTCTGGAGATCTGGCTTATCAGCTACTGCCTCTCCTCCGAAAACTTCTTTCGCTGTGTCTGCTGGCAGTCATATGAACAAGCTGTGAGGGGTGTAGAAAGGCACCAGAACACAAGGCTTGTCCAGTCTGCACACCGCCACGCAAATGACCCACGTTCTGGGGAAAAATGATCCAGAGAGGATACTGAAAGCAGGTTCATTTTCTCCCTGATAGAGTTCCATGAAATGCTCCCTGTGGCTAGAAGTGGCCCCAAGAATGAACAGCGAGCTAAGTGGCAAATTTGATTTGATTTGATTTATTATTGTCACATTTATTGGGATACAGTGAAAAGTATTGTTCCTTGCGTGCTATACAGACAAAGCATACCATTCATAAAGAAGGAAAGGAGAGAGTGCAGAATGTAGTGATACAGTCAAAGCACAAAGAACAATACAGCACAGCAAACAGGCCATTCGGCCCTCCAAGCCTGCGCCGCTCATTGGTCCAACGAGACCATTCGTTTGTATCCCTCCATTCCCAGTCTGTTCCTGTGACTATCCAGGTAACGATCCCAGCGTGTCCGCCTCCACCACCCTGCTAGGCAGTGCATTCCAGCCCCCCACCACCCTCTGTGTAAAAAACATCCCTCTGATATCAGAGTTATACCTCGCCCCCCTCACCTTGAGCCCGTAACCCCTCGCAATCGTCACCTCCAACCTGGGAAAAAGTTTCTCACTGTTCGCCCTATCTATACCCTTCATAATTTTGTACACCTCTATTGGGTCTCCCCTCATTCTCTGTCTTTCCAGGGAGAACAACCCCAGCCTACCCAATCCCTCCTGGCTAGTCATAGCTAAGATGTAGAGAAAGATCAACTTAATGCAAGGTAAGTCCATTCAAAAGTCTGACAGCAGCAGGGAAGAAGCTGCTCTTGAGTCGGTTGGTGGTGATCTCAGACTTTTGTATCTTTTTCCTGAAGGAATAAGGTGGAAGAGAGAATGTCCGGGGTGCGTGGGGTCCTTAATTATGCTGGCTGCTTTGCCGAGGCAGCGGGAAGTGTAGACAGAGTCAATGGATGGGAGGCTGGTTTGCGTGATGGATTGGGCTTCATTCTTTGTAGTTCCTTGTGGTCTTGGGCAGAGCAGGAGCCCATACCAAGCCGTGATACAACCAGAAAGAATGCTTTCTACGGGGCATCAATACAAAGCTAATTGCAGTGGAGCTGCAGCAACACAGTGGTTAACATTGCTGTCTCACGGTGCCAGGGACGTGGGTTCAATTCCCAGCTTGGGTCACTGTCTGTGCGGAGTTTGCACATTCTCCCCGTGGGCTTCCTCCGGCTGCTCCAGTTTCCTCCCACAGTCCAAAAGCCGTGCTGGTCAGGGTGCATTAGCCATGCCTAATTCTCCCTCAGTGTACCCGAACAGGTGCCGGAGTGTGGATTTTTGCATTAGCTTCATAGCCGTGTTAATGTAAGCCTACTAATTAAACACTAACTTTGAGTTGCGTCAGTGAGTGTTTTCCGTCAGGATACAGGTTCAGGATACAGAACTTGTGTAAATGAGGAAACTTCTCCGAGTGGGAAAGATTGCCGGTTTTTGGATAGATCCTGGTGTTGAAACAGATCTCTGAGAATAGAGCAGAGACTATTACTATGAGCGGGATTTTTCGGCCTCACTCAGGCAAGATCAGAAATTCCCACTCTAGATTAATGGAGATTCCCATTGTCGGACCCTGGCCCCCTCCAATTCTGGGTGGGCAATGTGATAGAGTTCCGGCCGATGTGTGTGTTATCTACTTTGAAAGGGCTAAGAGATAAGGGGTTACTGTTTGGACAAGGCCCAGTGTTGCTGTTTGACAGGACCCACCAGACCATCTAGAAGGGTAAGAGACGGAGGCCTTTGAGGATTCTGTATCGTCAGGACTGTTGGGATCTGAGTGAGAGAGGATTCAAAGCCTCGTCAGTGGTAAGCATATCTGGGGATACTGGGTGAAATACAGGTGCTGGTGAATATGACTCAAGGGCTGAACTGATTGAGGGGGAAGTCAGAGTTCTCACTTAGCGGAAGCCAAGTGGAAAGAGTGAGATTGATTGTGTGAGATTGACAGTGCAGAAGGAGGCCATTCGGCCCATCGAGTCTGCACCGACCACAATCCCAGCCAGTTCCTACCCCCATATCCCTATATATTTACCCATTAATCCCTCTAACCTACGCATCTCAGGACTCTAAGGGGCAATTTTTTTAGCACGGCTGATCAGCCTAACCTGTACGTCTTTGGACTGTGGGAAGAATCCGGGGGAAACCCATGCAGGCACGGGGAGAATGTGCAAACTCCACACAGGCAGTGACCCGAGCCAGGAATCGAACCCAGGACCCTGGAGCTGTGAAGCAGCAGTGCTAACCACTGTGCTACCACTGCTTGTAGCAAAGCTTTTAAAAATTCACTTATGGAATGAGTATTCCGTTACTCACAAGGGCAGCCTTTATCACCCCTTCTCTAATTGCCCCTGAACTGAATGGTTTGCTCATTTCAGAGGGCGGTTAAGAGTCTGTGACTCTGGAGTCACATGTAGGCCAGACCGGGTAAGGATGGCAGATTTCTTTCCCTAAAGGACGTTAGTGAACCAGATGGGTTTTTCCAACAATCGGCAATGGTTTCACTGTCAGTATTGACCAGGAGGTGAACCGGACCATCCACATAAACACAAGATCAGGTCAGAGGCTGGGAATACTGTGGCGAGTAACTCACCTCCTGACTTCCCAGAGCCTGTCCACCATCTACAAGACACAAGTCGGCAGTGTGACGGAACACTCCCCATTTCCCTGGATAAGTGCAGCTCCGACAACACCCAAGAAGTTCAAAACTATCCAGGATAAAGCAGCCCGTATGATTGGCTCCCTTCCACAAACATTCACTCCCTCCACCACCGACGCTCAGTAGCAGCAGTGTGTACCATCTACAAGATGCAACTCACCAAAGATCCTTAGACAGCACCTTCCAAACCCACAACCACTTCCATCTAGAAGGACAAGGGCAGCAAATACAAGGGAACACCACCACCTGCAAGTTCCTCTCCAAGTCACTCACCATCCTGAGTTGGAAATATATCGGCCATTCCTTTGCAGTGGCTAGGTCAAAATCCTGGAACTCCCTCCCTAACAGCACTGTGGGTGCACTATGGAATGGTCTATTTGGGTGGCATTTTACCATTTCAGGATCAGCGAGGCCGTAAAATTTTTGATTTGATTTAATTTATTATTGTATAATTAGTATACAGTAAAAACTATTGTTTCTTGTGTGCTATACAGGCAAAACTTACTGTTCATAGAGAAGGAAAGGAGAGAGTGCAGAATGTAGTGTTATAGCTAGGGTGTAGAGAAAGATCAACTTAATGCAAGGTAGGTCCATTCAGAAGTCTGATGGCAGCAGGGAAGGAGCTGTTCTTGAGTTGGTTAGTACGTGACCTCAGATTTTTGTATCTTTTTCCTGACGGAAGAAGATGGAAAAGAGAGAATGTCCGGGGTGCGTGGGGTCCTTGATTATGCCGGCTGCTTTTCTGGGGCAGCGGGAAGTGCAGACAGAATCAATGGATGGGAGGCTGGTTTGCGTGATGGACTGGGCTACACTCATGTCCTTTTGCAGTTCCTTGCGGTCTTAAGAACATAAGAAATAGGAGCAGGAGTAGGCCATCCAGCCCTTCGAGCCTGCCCCGCCATTCAATAAGATCATGGCTGATCTGTTGTGGCTCAGTTCCACTTTCCCGCCCTCTCCCCATAACCCTTAATCCCCTCTCTTATCAAGAACCCATCAACCCGCTTCTTAAAAATATTTAGCGAGGCAGCCTCCACCACTTCAACGGGCAGAGAATTCCAGAGATTCACCACCCTTTGAGTGAAGAAGTTCCTCCTCAACTCCGTTCTAAACCGCCTCCCCTTTATCTTGAGGCTGTGCCCCCTAGTCCTACTGTCTTTTTTGAGCGGGAAGAGTCTCTCCACCTCTATCCTATCCATCCCATTCATCATCTTATACGTCTCAATGAGATCTCCCCTCATTCTTCTAAACTCTAACGAGTCGGTCTTGGTCAGAGCAGGAGCCCATACCAAACTGTGATAGAACCAGAAAATCCCACCCCACGAGTATAATCACAAACAGAGGAACCTTGTACTAATATGTTGAATGTCTGTGCGCTAATCGTTAATAGGGTAAGAACAGATATCATATGAATGATGTGATTGTTCAGGGCCTTGCTAAGCTAAGAACTTCAGAGATCAGAGATTAATGAAATCATAGTAAAAGCATTCGATTCATCATTCGCAAGGAGGCTGTTTGAAAGCATCGTCATTTAGACTCACTCCCTCCTTGAATTCCTGTCAGGCCGAAAAACTTGTTCCCTTCAAATTTTTTAAAAAATTTATTCTTTCATAACAAAGAACAGTACAGCACAGGAAACAGGCCCTTCGGCCCTCCAAGCCTGCACTGCTCATTGGTCCAAGGAGACCATTCGTTTGTATCCCTCCATTCCCAGTCTGTTCATGTGACTATCCAGGTAAGTCTTAAACAATCCCAGCGTGTCTGCCTCCACCACCCTGCCTGGCAGTGCATTCCAGGCCCCCACCACCCTCTGTGTAAAAAAACATCCCTCTGATATCAGAGTTTTACCTCGCCCCCGTCACCTCCGACCTGGGAAAAAGCTTCCCACTGTTCACCCTATCTATACCCTTCATAATTTTGTACACCTCTATTATAATCTTATACACCTCTATTAGGTCTCCCCTCATTCTCCGTCTTTCCAGGGAGAACAACCCCAGTCTACCCAATCCCTCCTCATAGCTAAGACCCTCTATACCAGGCAACATCCTGGTAAACCTCCTCTGCACTCTCTCCAAAGCCTCCACATCCTTCTGGTAGTGTAGTGACCAGGACTGGACGCAGTACTCCAAATGTAGCCTAACCAACATTCTATACAGCTGCAATATCAGACTCCAGTTTTTATACTCTATACCCCGTCCTATAAAGGCGAGGGATCATAAAAACTCTAAAGTGAAGAAGGAGGCCATTCGGCCCATCAAGTCTGCACCAACAGCAATCCCACCTAGACCTGATCCCCATAACCTCAAATATTTACCCCGCTATTGCCTCCAACCTACACATGCCCTGACACTAAGGGGCAATTTAGCCCATGCACCTAACCAGCACATCTTTCAAAACCGGGCCGCCTGGAGGAAACCCATACAGACCGTAGAATTAGGCCACTCGGTCCATCGAGTCTGCTCTGCTGTTCGATCATGGCTGCTATTTTTCTCATCCCCATTCTCCCCGTAAGCCCTGATCTTCACGCAGACACGGGGAGAATGTGCAAACTCCACATCGACAGCGACCCAAGCCAGGAATCGAACCCAGAACCCTGGCACTGTGAGGCAGCAGTGCTAACCCGCTGTGTCACTGCCCACAATGCAGGTGAGGTCAGTTGCCCATCCCCAATTGCCCTTGAACTCAAACACTCACTCGGTCATTTCAGAGGGCAGCTAAGTGACAGCGACATTGCTGTGGGTCTGGAGTCACAAGTCAGCGTGTTTGTTTAAGACCATAAGAAATAGGAACAGGAGGAGGCCATTCAGCCCTTCGAGCTTGCCCTCCCGTTTGATAAGATTACGGCTGACCTAACACTCACTAAGTTCACTTTCCTCTCTGTGACCCTTAATTCCCCAGCAATGTTCGCATGGTGGCACAGTTCACACTGCTGCCTCACAGCGCCAGGGACCCGGGTTCGATTACAGCCTCAGGTCACTGGAATTCAAGGAGGGAATGGGTCTAAATGACGAAACTTCTCAAACACCCTCCATGGGAATGACAAATTGAATGTCCTTACCGTGATTCCATTAATCTCAGATCTCTAAAGTTCTTAGCTTAACAAGGCCCTGAACAATCACATCATTCACAGTAACTTCACTGCAGTGTTAATGTGAGCCTACAGCTTCCCAGGGTTAAGCATTCCAAAGATACACCGCTCTCTGGTAGAAGAAATTCTTCCTCCAATATGTCTTAAATCCTCCTCTGTGACTGTGCCCTCTGGTCCGACACTCTCCAAACATTTATCCTGTCAAACCCCCACCCCACCCCCCCCAACCCCACTTACGAATCTGATATGTTTCATTCCTATCACCCCCTCATCCTCCTGAACTCCGAGGAGCGCACAGACCCAATCTGGCTGATCTTGCCTCACATTGCAGTCCCTCCATAACTGGAATCATCCTATTAGACATCCTCTGTGATGCCAATTATGTTACCTAGAAATACAAGAGATACATAAATTCATAGAATCCCTACAGTACAAAAGACGCCATTTGGCCCATTGAGTCTGCACTGACCCTCTGTCAGAGTACCTTACCCACACCCTACCCTATCTCTGTAACCCTACACATGTCCCATGACTAATCCATCAAACCTGCACATCTTTGGACACTAAGAGGCAATCTAACATGGCCAATCTACCTAATCTACACATCATTGGCAACTAAGGGTCCATTTAGCGTGGTCAATCCACTTAACTTCACATCCTTGGACACTAAGAGACAATTTAACATGGCCAATCCACCTAACCTACACATCTTTGAACACTAAGGGGCAATTTAGCATGGCCAATCCACCTAACCTGCACATCTTTTGGACTGTGGGAGGAAACCGGAGTGCCTGGAGGAAACGCACGCAGACATGGGGAGAATGTACAGACTCCATGCAGACAGTGAACCAAGGCTGGAATCGAACCCGGCACCATGAGACAGCAGTGCTAACCATTGTGCCACTGTGCCATCGTGTCACTTGTGAAGTGTGCTAAACACTTGATAAGATGATAATACCACAGCGAGTCCCTGATCCAGTCTCAGGATTAGAAACAGCAGCTACTGAGCAGAACCTTGTGAAATTAATACTCTGGCTTCAAGGAATGCAGGTAGAAGATTGTTGATGTGGCTATTCTTGATTTATATAGCTTTTCACAGATTGGGTAGTGAAATTCTCTCCTCTGAAACACCACAAATGCGTGATTAATTGAGTCATAGAGTCATAAAGGCCCTTCAGCCCATTGGGTCTGCATTGACAAACCTACACTAAACCTACACTAGTCCCAGGTCCATGGCATTGACTGTATTAACATTTCGAGTGCTCAGTCAGGTACTTTTTAAAGGCTGTGAGGTTTCCTGCCTCTAATACCCTCCCAGACAGCGCATTCCAGACTCTGTGTGAAAAACATTTTCCTCCAATCCCCTCTAAACCCCTCATCTTCAAATGAAGCCCCTTTGGGATTGACACTTCAACCAAGGGGAACAGCTGCTTCCTATTTAGCTACATGGCTTGGGTTATAGAAAGCAGAGAGCAGCAGTGGAAGGGTACTTTTCCAACTGGAGGTCTGTGACAAGCGATGTTCCACAAGGATCAGCGCTGGGGCCTCTGTTGTTTGTAGTATACGTAAATGATTTGTAGGTGGTCTGATAAGTAAATTTGCAGATGATACAAAAATTAGGGGAGTAGCGGATAGCGAGGAGGATTACCAGAGAATACAGCAGGATATAAATCGGCTGGAGACCTGGGCCAAAAGAGGGCAGGCAGAATTTAACACGGACAAATGTGAGGCGATGCGATTTGGAAGGCCTACTGCAGAAGGAAAGTGTACAGTAAATGATAGAGCCCTTAGAGATATTAAGGGCTGGTTGTGTCCCTCAATGTACCCAAACAGGTGCCGGAATGTGGCGACTAGGGGATTTTCACAGTAACTTCATTGCAGTGTTAATACTTGTGACACTAATAAATAAATAATAAAAATCTATCTCAGCCCTGAACTACGTAACGGCCCAGCCTCTGCGGTAGAGAATTCCACAGATCCATTTTCCTCCGAAAGAAGGAATTCCTCATCTCTGTCTTAAATGTCTTGAGATTGAATAGATTAGGACTTTATTCCCTGGAGTGTAGAAGAACGAGGGGAGATTTGATAGAGGTGTGTAAGATTTTGATGGGTATCGATAGAGTGAATGCAAGCAGGATTTTTCCACTGAGGCTTGGGGAGAAAAACAAACAGAGGGCATGGGTAAGGGTGAAAGGAGAAAAGTTTAAAGGGAATATTAGGGGGGGCTTCTTCACACAGAGAGTGGTGGGAGTGTGGAATGAGCTGCCAGATAAATCCGGGGTCACTTTTAACATTTAAGAAAAACTTGGACGGGTTCGTGGATGAGAGGGGTGTGGAGGGATATGGTCCAAGTGCAGGTCAGTGGGATTAGGCAAAAAATGGTTTGGCACAGACAAGAAGGGCCAAAAGGCCGGTTTCTGAGCTGTAATTTTCTATGGTTCTATGGGTGACCCCCTTACCCTGAGATGATGAACTCTGGTCCCAGACTCTCTCACAAGGGGAACCAACCTTTCAGCATCAACCCTGTCAAACCCCCTGAGAATCCTAGATGTCTCAATAAGGTCACCTCTCACTCTTCTAAACTCCAATGAATACAGGCCCAAACCCACTCAACCTCTCCTCGTAAGAAAATCCCTCCAAACCTGGGATTGTACCTGATCGTAACCTCAATCCCACATTCCTGCTGACCTGGGATAACCTTTCACCCCCTTTGCTTCCCAAGAATCTATCCATCTCTGGACAAATGATAGATCGACATCAAAATGCTAAACCTCAAAAACATTCAAAGATTCTTCTCCGCTGTTACGTGGACAATTCATCCTCTCAAAACTTTCAGCTCATATCCTGTAACTATTTAATCGCTGGACAGCATTGAATGTAGGGATGTGAGTCAGATTGCTTGCTCTGTGTCCCTGTCACAAGTCCGAGAGGGTAGCTGTTATCAAATTGTTCCACATTTTACCCTGGGCTCACGTCAGGGGTAAGCAGTTGATAAGGGTCTTCCTGAGTTGCTACCATTTGGTTCTGAGTTAAGTGACTCTGTTGACAATAAAATTGCAGCCACTTCCGTGGCATGCTGAGTGACACCACCGAGTCTCTTCTACACAGATAATAAAGAGAACCATAGAACCCTACAGTGTAGAAAGAGGCCCTTTGGCCCATCTGCACCGAACACTATCCCACCCAGGCCCTACCCCCAGATCCCTACATATTATACCCACTAATCTCTCTAACCTACGCCCTGGACACTAAGGGGCAATTTCTTAGCACTGGACCTATCAAAGTTAGGGATTAAAGTCTCTTCTGAGGCCATCATGTATGCAAGAGTCAGCTTAACTGTGATTATTGAGGGAAATTATTGGCTACAACATTGAGAAGAACTCTCCTGCTCTTTTTTGTGACTGTAGAAGGTCTCACAGAGACAGTCATAGGCAACCTAAGCTAGTGAGAGTGCTCCATGTGTGACCCTACTTCATCTAGTGGGCCGCGAGGTTAAAATCGGGCTTGTTCACTAACCATGATCCCATGAATAAGATTAAATACATTGAGGAGGTGACAATGGCCTAGTGGTCTTATCGCTAGACTATTAATCCAGAAGTTCAGCTAATGATCTGGGGGCCCGGGTTCGAATCACATCATGAATAATAGAAACCCTACAGTGCAGAAAGAGGCCCTTCGGCCCATCGAGTCTGCACCCAAGACAATCCCATCCAGGCCTTACCCCCATATCCCTACAGATTATACCCACTCATCCCTCCAACCTACGCATCCCTGGACACTAGGGGAAATTTCTTAACATGGCCAATCGACCTAACCCGCACATCTTTGGACTCATGGTGGAATTTGAATTCAATAAAAAAAATTTGGAATTAAGAAGCTACTGCTGAAACCATTGTCGGAAAAACCCATGTGGTTCACACATGTCCTTTAGGGAAGGAAATCTGCCCTCCTTACCCGGTTTGGTCTACATGTGACTCCAGAACCACAGCAATGTGATTCTGAACTGCCCTCTGATATGGCCAAGTGAGACACTCGGTTCGAGGGAAACTAGGGATGGGCAGTAAATGCTGGCCAATCAGCGACATCCATGTCCCACAAATGAATAAACAAAAATACACGCTGAATATTTATAGGAAATGCTCAGTCATTTATATATTAATAGAACTGTCATCAATTTCAAATGGTAAAAACAAAAGAAATATTTAAGTTCAAACTTCACACAGTGACCCAATCCAGGAATTGAACCCAGGTCCCTGGCGCTGTGAGGCGGCAGTGCTAACCACTGTGCCACCGTATCTTGGTGGGATCTCCGGGTTTCAGTGGTCCAGGTTGAGTGACAATATCTTTATGCCACTGCCTCCCCGGTTCATGTATAAACAGACAAGTCTCGAAGTCCCATCGTTGAGCGATCAAACGGTGCTCAGTGATGGCACCATGAGCCTGCACCCACCCATATGCAATTGGATAAGAACATGGATGGGAAAGGATTAGAGGGATATGGGCCAACACGGGCAATTGGGACTAGCTGGGAGGGTACTATGGTTGGCATGAACCGGTTGAGCCAAAGGGCCTGTTTCTGTGCTGTATTCATATAATCCCTACAGTGCAGAAGGACGCCATTTGGCCCATCAAGTCTGCACTGACAACAATCCTACCCAGGCCCTATCCCCGTAACCCCACATATTTACCCCGCTAATCCCTCTAACCTAGGCATCCCGGGACACTAGGGGGCAATTTAGCATGGCCGATCCATCTAACCCGCACATCTTTGGCATGTGGGAGGAAACCAGAGCACCCGGAGGACACGGGGAGATCATGCAAACTCCACACAGACAGTGAGCCGAGCTGGGAATCGAAACCGGGTCCCTGGAGCATTCAGGCAGCAGCGCTACCCAGTGTGCTGTATGACTTTATGACTCCAGGGGCAGGAGCCACACTTCTGCCCTGAAACTGGAGAATCCCACCAGAGGTCAATAGACATTTGCACGGTACCCCCTCCCCACCCGACCCTCCCCCCCGACCCTCCCCACCCAACCCTCCCCCCCCGGACCCTCCCCACCTGATCCTCCCCACCCAATCCTCCCCACCCGATCCTCTGCACCCGATCCTTCCCCCCGACCCTCCCCCCCTGACCCTCCCCACCCGATCCTCCCCACCCGACCCTCCCCACCCGATCCGCCCCACCCGATCCTCCCCACCCGACCCTCCCCACCCGACCCCCCCCCCCCGGTCCTCCCCACCCGATCCTCCCCACCCGACCCTCACCCCCTGACCCTCCCCCCCCGACCCTCCCCACCCGATCCTCCGCACCCGACCCTCCGCACCCGATCCTCCCCACCCGATCCTCCACACCCGACCCTCCGCACCTGACCCTCCGCACCCGACCCTCCCCACCCGATCCTCCACACCCGACCCTCCCCACCCGATCCTCCCCACCCGATCCTCCCCACCCGATCCTCCCCACCCGACCCTCCACACCCGACCCTCCGCACCTGACCCTCCCCACCCGATCCTCCCCACCCGACCCCCCCCGACCCACCCCACCCACTACGATTCCTGTGGTGGACAGAAGGTGAAAATTTGCCCCATGACTCTGTATTGTCAGGGGGGGGGTGTGTAGTTCTCTGTGCCAACAAATGCCCCCCCTACCCCCAGATTGAAACCTCACAAGCGGCACTGGGCAGGTGCCAGTTTGATGAACCACCAAATTCACTCCAGACTTTGAGCAACTCAAGGATGGAGGAAATCCATCAAAATGAGCTTTTATAGTCACAGCCACCCTTTTAGTTACTTTATAAGTAAGTAGACCAGAATCAATGTGTGTTATGTCGGATGCCGCGGAGCATTAATTAGTGATGGTCGCTGTCACATGTAATCTACTTTACACACAGCTAATGCAAGGCCAAGAAGCTCCATCTGGGTAAAGGTTGTAGCCAAGTGAAAACCTGGATTCCGGAATGGAGTGGAATGTAAGTCACGCAAAAGCACCCGATCCTCCATGAAATCCAGGCCAACTCTTGCTCGGCTAAAGTTGTGTGTAACCCTGATTACATATGACAGGGGCCATCACTAATTAATATGCTCTGACCTAACACACATCGATTCTGGCTTACCTTCATTAATTGAACCACATAGAAACACATCGTTCCGTGGCTGTTAAAGACACTCCATTTCTCGCGAGGGTAAGCTGTATTGGTGGTGACACTGTACGAGCAGCCATCTGATATTTCGATTCTTTTATACAGAGAGCTCCCCAGCAGACATTGAGTGGCACACTGGGTTAGCACTGCTGCCTCACAGTGCCAGGGACCCGGGTTCGATTCCCGGCTTGGGCCACTGTCTGTTTGAAGTTTGCTCGTTCTCCCTGAGTCTGCATGGGTTTCCTCCGGATACTCCGGTTTCTTCCCGCACTCCGAAGACATGTGGATTGGCCGTGCTAAATTGCCCCTTAGTGTCCAAAGATGTGCAGGTTAGGTGGATTGGCCATGCTAAATTGCCCCTTAGTGTCCAAAGATGTGTAGGTTAGGTGGATTAGCCATCATAAATTACTGCTTAGGGTCCAAAAATGTGCAGGAAATGTGTTAGGTGGATTGGCCCTGCTAAATTGCCCCTTAGATGCAAAGATGTGTAGGGTAGGTGGATTGGCCATGGTGAATAAATGGGGTTATGGGGATAATGTGGAGAGCTGGTGCAGACTTGATGGGCTGAATGGCCTCTTCTGCACTGCAGGGATCCTATGATGCTAGTCAGCCATCCAAGTGGGGGAGGGATCATCATCACAACCCCACCCAACTCTGTGACCAAGAGGTCCTGCAAACCACATACCTTCTGACTAGGACTATTGTAGAGAAAACAAGGCCTCAAATTCTCTGGGGCAGGGAGCTGGGTGTGTACAGGAAAGGTGTGGGGAAACCCAGCAGGCAGCAATGCACCAACGAGGCTAGGAGATTAGTGTTTCTATTAAAGGATACTAAACCAGAAGCTTGGCTCAAGTTCAATTCCCACCACAGTAGCTGTGGAATTCCATATCAATCGTCTCAATAAGTTTCCTTTCGGTGATAGAACTGGGGCGGCACAGTGACACTATGGTAGGCACTGCTACCTCACAGTGACAGGGACCCGGGTTCGATTCCCGGCTTGGGTCACGTTCACCCCGTGTCTGTGCGGGTTTCCCCCGGGTGCTCCGGTTTCCTCCCACAGCCTGAAAGTCGTAGGTTAGGGGGATTGGCGTTGCTAAACTGTCCCTTAGTGCCCAAAGATGGTTAGGTGAGTTGGCTGGGCTAAATTGCCACTCAGTGTCGGGGGGACCTGCTAGGGTAAATGCATGGGGTAATGGGGATAGGGCCTGGGTAGGATTGTGGTCGGTGCAGGCTCAATTGGCCTCCTGCACTGTAGGGATTCTATGATTCAATGATATACTGGCATTGGAGACAGTCCAGAGAAGGTTCACTGGGTTCATCCCAGGTGGGGAGGGATTTTCTTACGAGGAGAGGTTGAGTGCGTTGGGCCTGTACTCACTGGAGTTTAGAAGAATGGGGGGGCGACCTTATCGAGGCAAACACGCCAGAATTCTACCGCCCCGCTCGCCTGCCACGGAATCAGAGCAGGCAAGGGGTCGGGCAATGGAAATTGTCCTCAGGCGGGAATTTACAGGCGAAGCTGTAAAATTGCCCCCATTGGATTCTCAGAGGGGTTTGACAGGGTCGATGCTGAGAACTTGTTTCCCTTGTCTAGGACGAGAGGAATAAGTCGGTGGGGGGGGGGGTCCCCCATTTCACACAGAGATGAAGAGGAACTTCTCTCTCAGACGGTACTGAATGTGTGGAATATTTAACCGCAGAGGGCTGTAGAGGCTTGTTAAGTACGGGAAGAAGTCTCACAACACCAGGTTAAAAATCCAACCAAATCATAGAAACCCTACAGTGCAGAAAGAGGCCCTTCGGCCCATCGAGTCCGCACCAAACACAATCCCACCCAGGCCCTATCCCCATATATCATACCCACTAATCCCCTCTAACCTACACATCCCTAGACACTAAGGGGCAATTTCTTAGCATGGACAATCAACCTAACCCGCACATCTTTGGGCTGTGGGAAGAAACCAGAGGAAACCCACGCAGACACGAGGAGAATGTGCAAACTCCACACAGACAGTGACCCGAGCCAGGAATCGAACCCAGGACCCTGGAGCTGTGAAGAAGCAGTGCTAACCACTGTGCCGCCGTGGATTGGTTTATTTACCAGACTTTAACCTGGTGTTGTGAGACTTCTTACTGTGTTTACCCCAGTCCAACGCCTTCACATCGTTAAGTATGTCCAGGGCTGAGTTATTTATCAGTAAGAGACTCGATGAATAATTTGGGGAAAGTGGAGTTCAGGATTATCAGTAATCAGTCTCATTGAATGGCAGAGTGGTTCCGATGGGCCGAATGGCCTACTTTTGCTTCTACAACATATGGTCTGAACTGGAGTTCCATTCCAAGGTGTCCAAGAGCTCTACGAGTCATTTCCAAAGCATTGCAACTTATCGAAAAAGAACAAAAACAGCACAACAATGACCAAATAGATCTGACAATGTCCCAGCGCCTTTGAAGTTTATTTATTAGTGTCACATGTAGGCTTACGTTAACACTGCAATGAAGTTACTGTGAAAATCCCACACTCTGGCCTGTTCTAGCAACACTGAGGGAGAATTTAGCACGGCCAATGCACCCTAACCACCATGTCTTTGGATTGTGGGAGGAAACCAGAGCACGCAGAGGAAAACCACGCAGACACGGGGGAGAACATGCAGACTTTGCATAGACAGTGACCCGAGCCGGGAATCGAACCCGGGTACCTGACACTGTGAGGCAGCAGTGCTAACCACTCTTTCTGTTCAGGTACACCGAGGGAGAATTTAGCAGTCAATGCACCTAATCGGCATATCTTTCGGACTGTGGGAGGAAACTGGAGCATCCAGAGGACACATGTGTTGACATGGGGGTGGGGAGAACACGCAAACTCCACACAGTCAGTGACCCAAGCCGGGAATCGAGCCCGGGTCCCTGGCGCTGTGAGGCAGCAGTGCGAACCACCGTGCCGCCGTGCTGCCCCAGTCAATCCCAAACAGTCCAAACAGTTTCTCTTTAGTTATTCGACCCTGATTCTATCAAACACCCCTGTTGGCTCCCTCTGTGAGTTGTGGAATCTACCCGAGGTCCCTCACTCTTGAACCCAAGGCTCCCTCTTTGGGTTATGGAGTCTGACCATTGAACCCAAATTGGACTCTGTGAGACGTCAACATTGCCCAACAGGAAAAGGTTATATTAACAAGAACCAACAGGAAGAATTTATTCTTAGAGAGAGGGAGAACTAGAAGCCAAATTCATAGCTAAACCACGACACAAGGCAACTGTCTGTATCCACACTGAGATAGGACGGTGTTAGTACATATCTCTGCTCTGGCAGATAACAAGATGCTGAATGAGAGGCTAAAAATGTTTGAGCTCTGTGGTGACAGCTTTTCATTGAGATGTTTCGACATTGCTAAAAAAAAAGCCACACTTCTATTTAAAAAAAATTTGACTGGCGTGACCCCACGGCTCTGGATAGCCTGATTGGAAAGGGGCGTTCACCAGGTTGGCTGGACTCCCACTCGCCACACTGTGTGTTAGCCCAGGCCTCACCGGGCCGCTCCTGCGTCTCTGAGACACAGACTTCAGTTTCCCAGAGGCCTCAGCACAAAAACTAGGCCGACAGTTCGGGCGCGCTACTCAGCAACTGTCAGAGGGTCCCCCCCCCTCAGAAGGGGCTTTAACCCAAGTCTTCCCCCTCAAGGGCGTAAAAGATGGCCTAATTCTGCTCCCGTATCTTGTGGCCCTAACCACAAAGACCGATATTCTGCTTAAACTTAACAAAATGGCCGACTCTTGGCATCGAGTTGGATTTTTCGAATTCAGTTCAGGCTGCAACCTGATAGATTTCCAAACAGTCGGCATTGAATCAAAGAATGCTTGCATCAGGGCCAGCGCCCCTCATCCCAACCCCCTCCCTTCGCCCTTTAACCCCATAAGTCATTCCTCATCAGAGAATTGTCCAATTTTCCACGGTTGAATCTGCCACGCGTCTCAGAATCTCACTCCCCTCCGCTGAGGTGGCACAGTGGGTTAGCACTGCTACCTCACAGCGCCAGGGACCCGGGTTCAATTCCGGCCTCGGGTCACTGTCTGTGTTGCACGTTCTCCCCGTGTCTGCGTGGGTTTCCTCCGGGTGCCCCGGTTTCTTCCCACACTCCAAAGATGTGCAGGTTAGGTTGGTTGGTCATGACCTTTAGGGGATTGGCAGGTGGTTACGGGATTAGGGCCTGGGTGGGATCGTGGCCGGTTGCAGACTCGATGGGCCGAATGGCCTCCTTCTGCACTGTCGGGATTCTATGGTAACCATTCGCAGCATGAGGTAGTTCCCCAGGACCCCATTTCTCCTCCTGCCAGTCGCCTCTGCTCCCTTGATCGCTCTGACAGAGGGGGAACCAGCTCCTCCCGATTTTCTCTCTCTGTCCAGATCCCTCAGCTGGAATGTTAAGAATTTGACACTCAGCCCAATCCCCGTTCACAGCGGTGGGACTGGATAATCCCAGCCCCCCCCACCGAGCGAGGCCAGAGAATCCCAGCCCCCGAGTGAGGCCGGAGAATCCCACCCTCCCGAGCGAGTCTGGAGAATCCCACCCTCCCGAGCGAGGCTGGAGAATCCCACCCTCCCGAGCGAGGCTGGAGAATCCCACCCTCCTGAGCGAGTCTGGAGAATCCCAGTCTCCCGAGCGAGGCTGGAGAATCCCAGTCTCCCGAGCGAGGCTGGAGAATCCCAGTCTCCCGAGCGAGGCCGGAGAATCCCAGACCCCGAGCGAGACTAGAGAATCCCACCCTCCCGAGCGAGACTGGAGAATCCCACCCTCCCGAGTGAGACTGGAGGATCCCACCCTCCCGAGCGAGGCCGGAGAATCCCAGTCTCCCGAGTGAGACTGGAGAATCCCAGTCTCCCGAGCGAGGCTGGAGAATCCCAGTCTCCCGAGCGAGGCCGGAGAATCCCAGCCCGGCATTAGCCTGCTCTTCCCTACAGAAAATCAGTCCAACTTGCAGGTTGGTTTGGGGGGTGGGGGGGAGCGTGGGGGGAGGGGGGGGTGTGGGTAGGGAAGGTCAGTCTCCAGCTAATGCACGCACCCTTAATGTTTATTTATTAGTCAAAAGTAGCCTTACATTAACACTGCAATGAAGTTACTCCGGCACCTGTTTGGGTCAATGCACCTTAACCAACACATCTTTCAGACTGTGGGAGGAAACTAGAGCACCCGGAGAAAACCCACACGGACACAGGGAGAACATGCAGACTCCACACAGATGGTGACCCAAGCCGGGAATCGAACCCGGGTCCTTGGTGCTGTGAGGCAGCAGTGCTAAAAGACGCGCTGGTTAGGGTGCATTGGCCATGCTAAATTCTCCCTCAGTGTAGCCAAACAGGCACAGTGGTGAGCACTGCTGCCTCACAGCGCCAGAGACCTGGGTTCGATTCCCAGATCGGGTCACTGTCTGTGCAGAGTTTGCACATTCTCCCCATCTCTGCATGGGTTTCCTCCGGGTGCTCCGGTTTCCTCCCATAGTCCAAAGATGTGCGGGTTAGGTTGATTGGCCATGTTAAAATTGCCCCTTAGTGTTGTGAGATGTGTAGGTTAGAGGGATTAGCGGGTAAAATATGTAGGGATATGGGGGTAGGGCCTGGGTGGGATTGTGGTCGGTGCAGACTCGATGGGCTGAATGGCCTCTCTCTGTGCTGTAGGGTTTCTATGATTTCCATGAAAACTGAAAGACGTGCTGGTTAGGTGCTAAATTCTCCCTCGGTGTTACCCGAA